>NC_137902.1:48960170-50232670 GCF_963455335.1 Martes martes
AGCTGGGTTGGTTGTGTGGGCTTCTAGGCCATCCCATCTGGGTTTCGGTGCCATGTTTATTATTAGAGGGGCTTCTATGCATTTATTTTTTAAGATTTTATTTATTCATTAGAGAGAGAGAGAGAGAGAGAGAGAGGACAAGCAAGGGGGAGAGGCAGAGGGAGAAGCAGACTCCCTGCTGAGTTGGGAGCTCGACACAACAATGTGTTGTTTCGTGATACACACACACGTACATACATATACATATGACACAACAACGTGTTGTTTAGTGATAAATATATATACACACGCACACATATACATATGGCCGAACTATAGAGAAAAGCCAAAAATGGCTCATACCAGGTTCAGGACAGAGGTTGGAGAGGTAGAGGTGGGTGATGGGCCGCCTGTGGAGGGAGCACCAGAGGCCTTTGAGTCTGGCTAAATGCTATTTCTTACCCTAGGGGGGTCGCAGAGGGCATGACTCTGTGGGTGTGTGTGCTGGCATCATCTTTTATCCACGTGCATTTTTCTGCTCTCTTCTGAACGTGAGAGACAGGGAGGGAGGGAGGGAGGAAGAGGTAAGGCTCTGTTTTGACAGTGCAGGGGAGAGAGGATGAATGCCTTTCCCCTCTTCCTTCCCCGTCAGCAATAATGACTCATTCCGCCACCATTTAGCACTTACTCCATTCTGCTTGAATTCCTCTGAGCTGTTAACACGTCTGTCTCCCTCTGTCATCAATTTATTCATTCAGCTGACAATTACTGAAAGTCCCCCAAGTGTCAGCAGGAGGGAGGGGGCGACAGGAGGGAGTTCGCCAATGGAGATGAACAAACCTGGCCTCTTGTCCTGCGGCTCAGAGTCTGGTAAAGAACGCACACAAGTCTCTAAAAATGTGGCTGCATTTGGCCCCGTGCCTTCGGGAGTTCTGGGTTCTAATAGAGGGGGCAGCATTTACACTGAAGGCAGTGATGTACTTGAGAGCCTAGATGGGTCTCCCAGGTGTATCCTGCCCCTCCTAGCAGCAGCGGGGGTACTCGGAGCGTTTGGGGGCTGGTGTGCACGTCAGTGGGAAGCTCTCCAAACTTAGCACGCAAGCTGCATTCAGAGTCCTGGTACGGGGCCCTGGTTTCCCAGACTCAACAACTCAAGTTGTCAGGCTGCCACCCAGGAGGGCCTGGCCTTGCAGGTCTAAGCTGGGGCCCCCGAAGCTGGATGTCAGGCTCTCTCTGCAGAGTCTCATGGTTGTCTAGCGACATGTATATTCCGCTCCCTTCTGAATGTAAGCTGCCTTTCACCCTTTGGAATGCCCTGAGGGACTGGCCCAGGATTAACAGGGTGGCCTCTTCCTCCCCAGAAAGGTGCTAGACCTCAGATGGAGAATGCCTTATTCCCATCTGTCTTCTCGCCACCTCTTCTCCTTGCTAGCTGTGCGTCCTTGGACACCTCACTCACCTCCCTGTGATTCAGTTTCCCCATTTGTGAGGTACAGGTGTGGATAATGGCTCATACTCAGCGGGCTGCTCTGAGGACCGAGAGAGCCGATACCTGGGAAGCTGTGAAAACAGTTCATGCCCCCACATGGTGCCCTGTTGCTTTTGTCTTGTGATGAGAAGCTGGGGCCAGTGAGGGGGTGGAGCTGACCCCCCGGAAAGGGGAAGGGACACAGGAGTGAGTGGCCTGAATGAAGGAGGCTCCGAGAGGCAGGGTGGGGTGCCCTGAAACCAAGCAGGAAAAAAATCCTTCCAATGTACAGGCCGTGACGAACCTTCCCTGTTTGGGAAGTTTCTGGGCTCCTGGTAACTCACTGTCTGGTGTACTTTTGCTCTCTTTAGCTCACTTCACTTTCACGTGTAGGTAAAGGTGACATGTGTGGAGTTCCGGAAAAGACTCACCTGTTTGCTGTCAGAGCTCTGGAGGAGAAGACCTGGGGTAAGTAGATGCTTCTTCTGCCTGGGCTTCAGGATCCTTCCCTGAGAAAAATGAGGGTCCTGGACATGTGGGTATACCCAGGCATGCTCCAAACCAGAGGGTAGTGGGTTATGTGGCCACTGAATGGAGATCAGAGGGCTCTCGGGGAATGGGGGTATATCGGGAGGCTCTTCCGCAATCCTAGGCAGTTTCTTCCCCAGAGATTTGTGCCCAGAATTATTATCCCATTGCACAGGTATGACAACAGAGTCACAAAGCAATGAGGCAATTAAGAGATGTGGAAATAAATGAAGACCACCCAGAGGAGGATAAGCAGAGGCCATCTACTCTCAGTTTGCTATAGCAAGGGAGTCAGCCCCCATCACTTGTGTTTTGGTGCACAGAGAAGTGGTCAAGTTTCACAGTGGAAAGGGGAAGACTCCAGGTGCGCCCAGATGGGAGGCTTGGCATGGGGAAGTTGGAAGCAGAGCACCCTGGGGCAAGGGGAGCATATCTGGCTTTCTCTGGTGGGTCCTACATGGGAAGCAGAAATCCAGGAAGCTGTCAGTTCTGAAGTCTTAGCTCTTTGGGGCCGATTGCTACAGGCATTGTTGTCTGGCTCCCTGGACCAGTTGCTGGAGGCAGTGGGTTGCTTCTCTGAACCAGTGGGCTCGGATCATGGGTCAGAGCTCTGTTTTTATATATGGTCTGGCCATTGTCCACCTGGATCTTCAGTCTCTTAGAGGTCCTCATGACCTTGCACTCCCACAGCTACCTCTGCTGTGGCCTGCAGCCTGAGTGTGCTGGCCTCATGAAGCCTCCCACAGAGGGGGCTTTCCCCCAGGGAACAACCCCAGTAAAGCCGTGCAGAATTGGGCGCTTCTTGGCTGGAAACTAGAGGCTCATGTTCCATCCCGCGGCTGTTTCTCCAGCTCCCGCTTCTGCACCAAAGAGGTTTGCTTCAATGGCAGCCTTGCTGACACCTGTGGGGAGTTGTTCTAAGGCTGTCCAGGCTACCCCTGATGCCATTGCTTTCCATCTTTGCGGTCCTGAGCAGGTTGACTTGCTTCTCTGAGCCTCCATGTGGACTAGAAGCACCGTGACCACCACGTGGTTTGGGGTGGGGGGGAGAGATACTGGAGAGAATGTGCGAAAGGATTGCGAATGTCCTAGAAGTGTTGGGGCCCCGGTGGTTTTCTGATTTTACCCAAACCAGGGTTCCCAGGCTGCACCGTCCCTTCTAGCAGGCAGTTTCTGGCTTCGGTTCATTCTCACCGCCTCCAAGAGTTCAGCAGGCCCACGGGGCCATTTGCATTTGATGGACGTGTGTCTGTGCAGCTTTACAACCACTGCTTTCTAGCTTGTTCTCTGGAAGCAGGGTTTCATTCCTTGGAAGGAAGGGGTTGTCTTGATGCATTTTCTGAGGCTTCTTGGATTTTCCCTGGCACTAGGGATTCTTTCCCTACTAGATGAGAGACAGGCACACAGCCAGTGGGCTGGGAGGGGTAGGAATGCTGAGCCTCGAGCACCTCATCTGGCGAATGGAGCTGATGGTGGCACATGCTAGCAAGGTGTGGTAGAGAGTGGTAACTGCGGGCTGCTGGGCGTGTAGTTGGCACTCAGGAAAGTGGAACTGTCATCATGTGCCCTGTGGCTGGGGCTGTAATAAGCCTGGAGACCCTGGTGCTCCCAGACTAGAGTCTCTGGTCTAGACCAGAGAGATGATGTGGCCTCAGGGAGTTCCTGAGCGTAACCACGGGCACCAAGAGCAGGTAATCTCCTGGCCTTCTCTAATTCTCTCTTTAAACATATAGTCCTGAGCCTCTGTCATGCATCAGATGAGATGCTGGGGATACACAGGTGAGCCAGACAGGTGTTCAGTGGAGCTTACCATCGGCAGGAGGCAGTCACTAAACATAGAGTCCTATAAGAGAGAATGTGAACCATGAGGAATGCCAGGAAGGAAAATTACTGCTCAAAGGGAATGGAAGCCCACTTTGATAATTTGGGGGAGATGCTGGGACTGGGTGGGCTTCTGCAGAAGTGACCTTTAAAATGAGGTCTGAAGGGTGGAAAGTGCTAGCTTCTCTCTGCCCCTTTGCCTGGGTTTTTTGGATCCTCAGTTACTTTGGAAGCATCTGCATC
The DNA here is from genome assembly GCF_963455335.1 of Martes martes. Classification (NCBI taxonomy): domain Eukaryota; kingdom Metazoa; phylum Chordata; class Mammalia; order Carnivora; family Mustelidae; genus Martes; species Martes martes. The sequence continues at coordinate 48,964,210 of NC_137902.1, forward strand.
AGGCTTCTACCAACCTAGGCCATCCTGGGAGGGCTGTGCGAAAAGGAATACTGCAAAGTCCCTGTCACAGCATGTTCGGGCGCTGGAACCTAACCTGGTGAAACTGGCAACAATGCAAGGAAATGGATCATGGCAACAGGGCCAGAAGTTGTTTGAGGAAGAAACCCCTCTGGAGTTCTGGGGAGGGGAGGATGTGGTCAGCAGGAGGCTTTCCTGATCCTAAAGGATGAGAGGGGTTTGGACAGGTAAAGAGGAGGCATGGGAGGAGAGGGCTCAGAGAAGGCCAGTCACTGGAAAATTGGGGTAGGAATGGGGTGGATAGAATAGATGAAATTAGATGCCAGCAAGCCTTACACGTCCAGCTGAGGAGGTGTACTTGGTCCTGTAGTCAATGGGGAGCTAGCGAAGACTCCTGAGGAAGTGAGGAAGTAGCAGAGTCCTAAAGAGGGGAATCCTGCAATTCTTGAACCATGGATGGGAGACTAGGCATGCCAGTCTTGCCCCACTAAAGTTCATGAAGATCACTGTTCATACCTGAGTTTCAGCATCATTGTTGTCAAATTAACAACCCTTTGGGAGAAGTCACTAAAGGAAGATATTATCGCATGACATCAGAACCTTCCCAAATGTGGCTTCAAACTGGTTTCTGTAGAGGGGGCACCCCCTGGAAGTGTTTAATATTTTTTAAAGATTTTTAAAATTTTTTAATTTGACACAGAGAGAGAGCGCGTGCGCGAGCACAGGCAGGGGGAGTGGCAGGGAGAAGGAGAGGGAAAAGGAAGCTTCCCCTGAGCAGGGGAGCCCAATGCGGAGCTTGATCCCAGGACCCTGGATCATGACCTGAGCAGAAGGCAGAAGCTTAATCTTAATTGACTGAGCCACCCAGACGCACCCCCCCCCCCACCCCACAGAAGTGTTTAAATGCCGAGAAGGGATAAAGGATGAGGAGATGGGGCATAAGCCTTGCAGGGTTGCTGCAGACAGTTTGTGTGGGTGCACAGAAGGACTAAATGAAGTTGAAGACTCCACCAAGGTGGGCATAGGCTAGTCTAGACAGGGCGATAATTGTAGGTGATGAACTTGAATCCTTTCCCCAGTTCTGACAGTGTAGTTTTGGGCAAGCAACTTTTTGGCTCTTCATTTACAAAATGAGTAGCCCTAGGGCCTAGCCTAGGGCATGGCACACAGTGAGCACTCAATAAATAGTTGTTAACTATTTATTTAATTGTTAAACATTAATTAATTCTTTCTAAGGTTCTCAAATGCTTTGAATCTCTGATTTCACCCTGTCCCCAGTACCTTGGGCAAGACTCATTACTAAATGAGACTCTCCCCGATTTCCTGTTTTAAAATTTTAGGAAATTTGCCTATGGGCTATTCCTGAACTAAGAACAAAAGCCACCTGGAAGAAAATTGTCTTCATGATCTGAGAAGCTACCAAAAGCCTAGCTTAAGTTAATATTTTTTGTAAACAGGTATATAGTTCATTTCACAGCATTCTTAAAAAGTTGGGTGAAACATAGCGTCTTCATAAGTAGAATTCCATTTGGAGCATCCTGGGGGAGTTCATTCACTTCAGGAGCTGTGCAAGGAAATCCTTTCAAATGTCACAGTCAGGTATAGGGCCACATGCACTTTCTAGGGTGGGGAAGGAAAGCTATCCTAGAAAGGATAAATTCTCCGCCCACACACATCCAAGGGTTCATACTAGTGCAGTTTGTACTCACAGAGACCCCCACTCACACCGAAATAGTCTCACAATGCCCACCCACGCTTGCTGAGTACACATGCGCATGCACTCTCGCGTGTACAGCCTTGTTTCCTGCCAAAGTTGCTGCACACGTGGAATGGAGTGCCAGGGTCTGTTTCTCCAGGGAACAGCTGTTGCTTATCTATTAGAACATAAAATTCAGGGTCAGAGGCCTCTGGGGCCCCAGCTCACTCAGTGTGCAGAGAAAGCCTGGTTTCTAAGATTCTCCATTTGAAAACCTCCCTTCAGATTGTTAGTGGAGAGCTGGATTTTGTTTATAAAAGATGCCATAAATAATTACCCCCAAAGCAAGTCCTGCTGGAAGAGTAGGTTTCCGTTCACTCATACACCAAACGGCAGGCATCGTGTAAGTACGAGGGGTTTCACAGGGAACAAGAAGATACTGTTCCTGTGTCTGCAGAGCTCAGAGTCTTTGGGAACTGTCAGTTTTCTATGGCTGCCATAACAAACTTGCCCCAAATGTAGGGCTTTAAAACCCATATTTACTATCTCATAGCTCTGAAGGTCCAAGGTCCCAGTTGGCTCAACTGGTTTCTATACTCAGGGTCTCACAGGCCTAAAATTCAAGGCATCCGCTGGTAGGGCTCTGATAGGGAAGCTGTTTGCTTGCTATCAGCTGGACACCAACCCTTGCTTCTACAGCCTCTCTTGGGCCTTTGCACTGGGGCCCTATGTCTCAAAGGCCCCAGTGGCAAGTCAAATCCTTCTCATGGTTGGAATCTCTCGACTTCCCCTTCCACTGCCTCCAACCCTAGAAAATTCTCTGCTTTTAAGGGCTCATGTGGTTAGAATGAACTCCCCTGAGTAATCCAGGCAGCTGTCCCCATCTTAAAGTCTGTAACTTTCATCACATCCGCACCACCCCTTTTCGCCTTGTAACATAACACATTTCACATTCATAGGTTCTGGGGACTAGATGTGGAGATCTTAGGGGTGCCATTCTGCCCTTTTGAGAGGAAGTCGGAAAGGCAAGTACGGCTTCTTAAAGTAAATAACATCTAAGTTCAAATGTGAAGAATGAGCTCTGAATCAAAGGGTTAACGGTCCCTGGCAGGACTGGGCTTGCAGTCTGGAGGGGACCTTGCCTTCAAGACTACATGAGCTTGGGGGTGCCTGGGTGGCTCAGTGGGTTAAGCCTCTGCCTTCCGCTCAAGTCATGATCTCAGGGTCCTGGAATCGAGCCCCTGCATCAGGCTCTCTGCTCAGTTGGGAGCCTGCTACCTCCTCTCTCTCTCTGGCTGCCTCTCTACCTACTTGCGATCTCCTCTCTGTCAAACCAAACCACACCACACCACACCACACCACACCACACCACACCACACCACACCACACCACACCACACCATTAGCTCAGGGATCGATTTCCCAGCAGGGTCTGGTGGGTAGAGCCTGTAGCAGGAGAGGGTGGGGCTCCTGGTGCTCAGCCCGGTGGGGCGGGCGTGGCTCCCAAGTGGGAGGAGTTTGGGCACCTGTACTGAGCTTGCGACCTGCTGCTGCCCACTTCCCCAGGGCTTCTCTCGCTTTGCTTCTGAGGCTGCTCATTATGTAAAGTATTCTTTTCCCATCTTTCTGTTTTGGGCAGAAATTATTTTTGAAATGGGGCCACAGAGCAAAAACTCTTGAGTTGTTTATTCTTTCGTATGTTCACGGATTGATTAAAAAATATGTATTGAGCCTCTAACACAGGCCAGGCGCTGTGCTAGGGGGGTACGGCATAGAACAAGGTAGAAAGGGCCCCCGCTCTTGCCATCTGAATACAAGTCAAATGGAAGTCTTTAAGCTGGAGGCCACAATCTTTTATTCAGGAATCTGGAAACATCTGCTCAAAACCTGTTTCTACATGCCTTGCACAGTCTTTCCTCTCAGACGCACAAGAGAGTAGAAGCCAAAAGCACAGTGACATCTACCATAGACTGAGCACTAATTATATGTATGTATGTGTGTGTGTGTGTGTATATATATATATATATATGACTAACTACTTTAATAATTTTATTGATACCCCTATATTAAAGATAAGGAGACTGAGGCACTGTAGTTTTACCCAACATCATACAGCTATTAAGTTGCAAAGCTATTACTTAAATTAGGCATTCTGACTGCAGAAGTTGCCTGTTCAAATGCTACATTGGGGGTTTCTATGCCCATCAGATACCAGGCATTGTGCTGGGGCTTTGTATCAGCCCCACCTCTGAACCCTCATAATCCTAACAAAGGGTGATGCTTATTCCCAATTTAGAAATGCGGAAACGGAGGCTCAGAAAAGTTAAGCAGCTAGCCCAGGTCTACAGAGTCAGTGAGTGTCTATGGTGGGATCTGAGCGCATCTCGCATCTCTGTCCAGCTCAGGTGTGACTGCCCTGTAGGAGGGAGGGAGCTGGGGAGACAAGAAGAATGAAGGGTCAGCCATGGGGAGAAAGGAGCCAGTGGGGGCGGGAGGGGTAGGAGGGAGAACAAGGAGTTCTGAGAGCAGAGTGGACATGGCAGGAGGTGTGAAAGAAGGTGAATGCCTGTGGAGAGAGCACTGTCTGTGGGAGCTGGGCTCAGAAGGCTGATTGTAAAGCACCAACTAAAGAGTGAGTGGTCTATGAGCCTGTGGAGGTCCCCTTGTCAGGCAGTGGCTCCTTCCTGAGGACAAGAGAGAGGGAAGGGGGCCTGTGAGCATGTGGAGACGGGGTCAGTGCAGGGGGAGACCATGTGCACACATGTGTTGAGAGTGCAGGGATTGTACCCAGAACATTAAAGGGCTGTTCTCAAGGAGGAGAAGCCCTCTGTTACTAAGATCAGAAGAAAAAAGGAAAAGTGGGTACCTCTACAGAAAAATTCTTAGACAGTAGTGGTCAGGTGTTAGGATGATTTGTAAAATAGAAATGCCCAGCTTTGTCTTTCAAACTTCCGCCATCCTGAGGGGGCTGTGTTTCCTGGGGCGGCCATAACAAATGACCACAAACCACAAAGCAGAAATCTAGTAGCTCACAGTTCTGGAGGCTAGAAGTCTGAAGTCAGGCTTCACAGGGCTGGTGTCTCCGAGGGCTCTGAGGGAGAATCCATTCTAGGTGTCTTTCCTAGCTTTCAGTGGTTGCCCGGAATCCTTGGTGTTCCCTGGCTGGTAGACCCATCACTCCAACCTCTGCTTCCGTCTTCTTGGAGAGAGAACACATAGTATTCTCCTTTATGTGTGTGTCTGTGTCCAAATTTCCCTCTTATAAGAACACCAGTCATTGGATTAGGGCCCACCCAAATCCTGTATGACCTTATTTTAACTTGATTACATCTGCAAAGACCTTATTTCCAAATAAGGTCACATTCACAGGTACTGGGAGTTAGGGCATGAACACATCTTTTCAGGGGATACAATTTAACCCAGAACAGGGCACAAGGGACATAGTGTGTCAGAAGATGTCCTGAAGGGTATAAAATGCTACAGAAATACAAGGTCACTGGTGAAAGGAATGCTAAAGTTAAATTTTTTTTTTAATATTTTATTTATTCATTTGACAGAGAGAGACCGCAAGTAGGCAGAGCAACAGACAGAGAGAGAGGGGGAAGCAGGCTCCCCGCTGAGCAGAGAGCCCGATGTGGGGCTCGATTCCAGGACCCTGGGATCATGACCTGAGCCGAAGGCAGAGGCTTAACCCACTGAGCCACCCAGGCGCCCCTAAAGTTAAATTTTATCAAATAAACCTTTTCCTCAAGAATTTGTGTTTTGCATCAAATGCCGTAGTTTCCAATAAAGGGTTTGCTGAAAGTAGTCTCCGTCACTGGGAAAAAATGCTCTTAGCAAATGAGCTTCCTCACTGCACCTCTGGAAAGCTTCCAGAGAGAAAACACACATGCTACCCACCATCCTTTTTGGGACACTGGGATACTATGTCTCCCTGCTGTCTCAGGCACTCTTTGGATCAGGACTTACTCACTATTGGTTCTAACCATAAAACAAATGACTCTCCTGCTTCTCCTCCTCCCCCCTTCTTCCTTCTTTCCATCCCCTAGATTTCTAGTTAATCCATCTAAGAACAGAGGTCCTGTCCTTCAGGTGTGTCCTGAGGGATGGATGCCTTTGCGGATAATTTTGGCTCTGCAGTTGCTGCAGAGGTGGTGGCCAGAAGGGGGAACCATGTCTCAGGGGCAAGGGGGAAGGGACAGCTAGAGGAAGCCTGTCTAGACCCTGGCACTGTGCAATAACCAGCCTTCCCCTCCCCTAGAGCCTCAGCTGAGAGAAGCCCAGACTATCTGAGCAGGGAGGCTTCTTAAAAGAATTCAGTTCTGCCATTTCGGAGTCCATTTCTGGTCATGGAGGTCTTAAACAATTTAATTAAAGCTAGGAACACTCCCGTCCCCCATTCCAGAAATAAATACATGTCCACAAAAATGTTCACATAATTTCAAAAGCTTCACTGACACCCTCTAGCTTATTTATGAACTCAAAGCTAATAACCCCTGATTAAATACACACTTCCCACTCTGTTTTCCTGAGGAAAAAGTGAGATCAGGCAGAGGAATTGATTTGCTCCCACCTTGCACAGTTATTGAAAGGGAAATCCAAAAGTGAAGTGCAAATTCTGGTCCCCTTGTTTCTAACCGCTATGCATAAAGTTTGTTTCCATTATATAAAAATGACTCTTCCCCTTAAAGAAGCAGAATCTTGGAGAAAATTTTGCTTTTGGAGGCAGGAAAGGAAGTGGGGGGTGGAAGTGACTGTCAGGAGCAAAGGCGCCCTGGGCCCCTAGCGTTTGTACTTGAGAGTCATTCACTCCAACACAAACGTTTACAATGGGCCTTGGATCCCACTTTACACTAGCGGGGTGGGGTGGGGTGGGGTTCCGGAGAGCAAACAGTTGGGACTCCAGCGTTAAGGACCACCTCCTGCATTTGGGTGGTAAGTGTCTGAAACAGGCTATAAAGGAAAACGAAAGAGTTCTTGACTGTAGGTCCTGAGGGCATCAGGGTCCAAGGTTTCCGTAATCCATTGATTTGCCTTCTCTTAGACTAGCTAGGATCTCGGGGTGACATCTTGTCAAAAAGATCAAGGGCTCCGCCGCCAACCCCCCACCACCCTCTTCATCAACACATCCTCTCCTCCTCTGAGGACGTCCAAACCCCTCTGAGACTCTGGGGACCAAGATCTCAAATGGGCGTGAGGGCAAAGATCCTGATTAACCTAGACTCAGGGGAGTCTATTGGGAAATTCTCTAGGGGTTCCTTGGAGTGGGGGAAATCTCACAGATTCGGAGGGGGTCTTAATTTGGAGATGTCCAAATTTAGGGGACTCCTTCCTCAATTGTGTCCCGGCTTTATTTTGGAGTTCTCAGATTAGAGACCCTGAATGGGGGGTGGTGCATGGTTTTGTTTGAGGCTGTCTCCAATAGCCTGAGGGTTCGCCGTGTGTCCGGCCGAGGGGACCTGGGGGTGTGGGCTGCTTCCTGCAGGTCCCCTGACTTCGCGTCCCCACCCCCGGCGGCTCCCAGGCCTCGGAGAGAAGGAACGCGACGTCCCGCCTCCCGGGCGGGCCGGGGGCGGGGAGGCGGGGACCCCTCCCCTTCGCCATCCCCTCGGGACCGGGCGCCCGGACTCTCAGAGGGACGGCGGGGGACGGGAGGAGGCGGCGGCGGCGGCGGTGGGGCTCGGGCCATGGCGGAGCGGGCGGCGGCCGCGGGGCCCCGGTGAGGCGGGCCGGGGCGGCCGCAGAGCCGGGCCCGAGCCGTCGGGGGCCTGGCGAGGGCGGCGCCGGCGACTTTCCCCGCGGAGTTGTGGTCTAGTTTGGTGGGCGGCGCGGGGCCCGGGAGCCCGGGGCGCGATCTCTCGCGCGGCCGGGAAGGGAGCGGCGGGCGGCGCGCGCGGAGGGGGCGGGGGAGCATGCCCGGCTGGAGCCCGGCCTCGGGGCGCGCCCCGGCCGCCGTCCCCTCCTCCGCCTCCTCCTTCTCCTCCTCCGTCTCCTCCTCCTCTTCCAGTCCCGCCGCCGCCGCCGCAGCCAACATGGCTGCGCTCCTGAGCCCGGGAGGCGGCCGCTGCTGAGCGCCGCGCGCCGCCCGGGCCCCCAGCCCGCCAGGCCCCGGCCCATGGCCCCCGCGGCCCCGCGGCTCTGGGCGCCCTAGGGTTGCAGCCGAGCGCCCGCCGCCCGAGGCCACTCGCCGTCGCCGCCGCCCGCCCGCCCGCCGGCCTCGGGGAGCCAGAGCCGTCCGCGGGGCGGGGCGGGGCGGCCCGCCACCATGGAGCCGCAGCGCCGGGAGCTGCTCGCCCAGTGTCAGCAGAGCCTGGCCCAGGCCATGACCGAGGTGGAGGCCGTGCTCGGGCTGCTCGAGGCCGCGGGAGCGCTGAGCCCCGGCGAGCGGCGGCAGCTGGACGAGGAGGCGGGAGGCGCCAAGGCGGAGCTGCTGCTCAAGCTGCTCCTGGCCAAGGAGCGAGACCACTTCCAGGACCTGCGGGCGGCGCTGGAGAAGACGCAGCCTCACCTGCTGCCCATTCTCTACCTGAACGGCGTCGTCGGGCCGCCGCAGCCCTCGGAGGGCGCCGGTGAGTGGCAGACCCCTGGCCCGGCCTCTGGGACCGCCTTCCACCATCTCTCTTTGCAGCTCCCAGGGGGAACTCTCGAGGGCTGTGGCGGTGGGTCGGGGCTTCCGTCCCTTGGCCGGTCTGGGGAGGGGGGCCTTGCGTGGTCCCTTACTTCGCACCTCCTCCCCCGATCCCGCCCGTCGCTGTGAACAATGCCCGGCACTGCAGGCCCCGACTCTCCGGTTGCGACGGCATCGGGGTGCTCCTGAGACCACCAGGTCCAGCCGACCTCGGAGGGATGTCCGGCAGTCCCTTTCCTAAGGCTCTTCATCATCCGCCGTTCATTTGGGAGTCCCTGCTAGCCTTTAATCAGTGATACAGTCTAGAAGAATGGAGCCTGGGCCAGGACTGGTCCTACTGAATTTTGGTCCCTGCCACCCAGGTTCATGATCACTGGTGCCTTTTGACTTTCTGACTCTGTCCACTCCCTCTGTCCAGAGTTCAGTCTGTTTGCTCGCCCAGACTTGCGCTTGATTATGCACAATGCCTGCTAGGTTTCTTTGGAAACTGTGGGCCTGGAAAAGTTGGGGAAGTTGCATTGCACCATGGGAAAATCCTAGTAGTGGCTGCTGTGGCTCAGATCCCTCCCCGGCGGTGCTGAGCTGCCTGAGGAGGGAAGGCTGGTGGCTGGTGCCCTTGAGTGATGGATTTGTGAGTATTCCTGTGTGTGTGTTGGGGGTGGGGGTATTATTGGGAGTTTGTGAGAAGTGGTAGGCTTGGCCTAGCCTGGTTGGGAGTGTGGAAAGGCAGTCTTTTAGACAAGGAAGCTGGAGGAAGAAGGCATAGCACTGAGAAAGGAAGAGAACCTGCATTTATTAGGCTCCTACTGTTGTGGCAGGCACTCTGCTTTATTACATTTATTGTTGCTACTCTGTGAGGGGTCTACTTATTGCTTTACCAGAGGAAAAAAAAAACGCAGTTTGGAGTAGTTCAGATGCTCAAAGTATTGTGCACCAGGAGTTTTCAGTTATGACCTATTGTTTTGTTTAACAGGTTCAGAGCCAGGGAGTGGCAAATGCCACCTTTTCTATATCTTGTCCTTGTTTTAAGAGGGAACTGAGAGGGCTGACAAAGAGCCCTGGGTACCTGTAGGCCAAAGGCTGATGAGACCCATTTATTTGGCTGTAAAAAACCTCACTTATTAAGGGGGTGATTTTATAAGCTGTTCCTGGTAAGAGCTGCAGTGTATATTGGCTGTCTTCAGTCTCACTTTTTGTAGTGGAGGAAACTGAGACACAAAGAATAAACTCCTGTCCACACAGCACATCATTGGTAGCCCTCTGTCTCCACTTTGGGATTTCTGACTCCAGCATTTACGTCCCTCAAACCTGCGTTCGGTCTCCCAATGATGGCCATATTTGAGTCCCTGGGCAAACCCAGTCCTCTTCTGGGCTGGTGGTTTGGAGGATGCTAAGAAGGCTATCAGATGTGCCCACGAGGATAAAGACATGGGGAAATCTCATTGGGGTAATTTTTTTTCTAAATTGCTTTTATCTTTCTATTTCTGATCAAGGAAGTGAAGAAGTTAGCGTGCAGACCCACGTCCTCCTTGGAATGTTTGAATCAGCTCTAGCTTTAATCTCTGGAATAGATGGATGAATTGCCATTAATTAGGTCCCCCCTTTTCTGTGCCTGGCAGAGAAGGTGGGGCCTCACTTGGGCTGAGGTTGTAGGAACTGGTCTTGACCTCTGAGGAAGGAACAGAGTAGGGTTTGATTTTTCCCTGAGCACAGTGATTTAAGACCCTAGTTTTACAACAAAACAGAATTCTGTGGGTTTGCAGAGTGTCACGAAATCCTCAGAAAAAGAGTTGTCAAGGGGAAGTTAAGTTCATTTTAGTTAACGTTTTAGAGAAAAATTAGGATAGCTTTTGGTATGGCAAGATAGAGCTTCTGGGGAGGGGTAACATGGTGTGCAAGTAAACAATAGTGTTGAGACCATTGTAAAGGATGAATATTTATTATTATTATGTTCTTAAAGATTTTATTTGTCAGAGAGCACAAGTAGGGGGAGCGACAGGCAGAGGGAGAGGGAGAGGCAGCCTCCCTGCTAAGCAGGGCGCCCGATGTGGGGACTCAGTCCCAGCACCCTGGGATCATGACCTGAGCTGAAGGCAGATGCTTAACTGACTGAGGCACCCAGGCTTCCCAAAGGATGCGTTATTGTGCAGTGGTTTTCCAACTTTTGTTTTTTTTCCTCTTTTCACCAGTGAGCCCTTCTTACGGGGTGATGCTCAGAGCATAATGGAGCTGCTCTGGTTGTGGGGTTGGAGGCACCTTTCCCTGTATGTGGGTCTGCCATCACCCTGTTAGGGCCTTTCTTGGTGGTTTCCATACCCCTTGTGGGCCCCGGGTCCAGGATGCCCATCCCCTGGCTGGCACTGGTGCACTGGGATCTGGCTGTGCTGCAGGCAAATGATGGCTGGCAGCCCCAGCCCCCAGCCCCACGTGGGCCTGGCGCTGAGGGGGAAGCTGGCCCGGGTGGTACTGGGCAGGTTGCACACAAACCCCTGTGCTCTGCTCATGCTCAGAGACCCAGACACTTATGACCCACCATGCTCAGGCCTAGGGTATGAAGATGACTAAGGAACACACCATGTTGTTTTATTTTGAGGGCAGGGACATTCCTGTTCTAGGATTGATGGTACGTTGCTGCTCAGCGTTTTGAGTCTTACTGCATACTTTTGTATCTCGCTTGATTCTCTAGCAACCCCAGATGAGGGCTGTCTTGTTGGCATTGCGTTGGGTTCCACACTCACATCTGTATGGTGTGAGGACAGGCCAGAAGTTGCAGGGCAGAAAGGGGCCCGAGTTGAGGCTAAGCCCAGTGCTCTTGATTCCGTGTTGTGTTATTTTTTCCTGTTACCTGATTAGGCCCCCACAGTTCAGTTTCAGGCCATTTTCATTTCCTGCATTGGGAAACTCTGGAATTATGGAGCCTCTCCTTGTCCCAGTACATGGATCTGTAAGGAAGAGGTGATCATCCTTGCCCTCGCTGGTGGTGGTAAAAGGGGAGAATTCTTGTTCTTCTCCTTTGAGTGGCTCGGGTGTCTGATGTCTTTTCTGGAGGTGAACTAGGATCTCGTTTGGTAATTCAGAACCCACTCAGTCCCTTGTCTTTTCTCTTTGATTCAGTTACTAACATCTGGGTTTTCTTACTTGGAGATCCTTGACTGCGTGCCCCTGGAATGAGGGTCCCTGTCTGGCAGGGAGCCTCGGTGTCTTCATCTGTGAAATGGGGCTAAGGGTGCCAGGCTGCCTGCCTCAGCCACTGGGGTGGGGTGGGGCAGAATGTGATTGGAGGACTGAAGTGCCTGGTCCTGTGATCTGTCCAGGTGGGGCTTCGATACAGATGGAGACAGGTGAGGAGGATGTAATTCCAGTCCTCACCTTGCCACCTAGTTGGGGGAGTGGGACACTCAGGAGAATGACATAATGAAATAGATCAATTGAGTGATAGAGATACAAGCAGGCTTTTTCCTCCTTTTAAAACTCCTATGTATCACATACTTTCCCCAAGTATTCTCATCCACCTCTAGTGGCTCTAATTACCATCTAAATGTGAGGGTCTCCCCAAATCATGTCACCCTAGGCTTCTCTTATGAGACAGAGGTGGCGGAACGGGATGGTTGCCCCTGTGTGCCTAGAGATGAAGGTTTCCTCCTTGGCCCCCACCATGCCTCCTGCTCAGTGTCCTCTGGAGCTGCCCACTTTTGGCTCACCAGAGGCCAGAGAGTGGACACAGCAGTGGCTGCTGGAGGAAGCCTTGGAGGAGGGACTGGGACTTGAGCTGGGGTTGAAGAGGCCACATGAACATGCACAGGCAAAGGAGAGGAAGATGCTCTGGTTCAGGTTGCGGAAATGAAACTAGCCAGAGCAGAGCGGGGGTCAGTGTAGGCTCTGGGGGCATGAGCGTGCAGAGATAATCTGGAGTGACCACGATGGCTAGGCTGGGTGAGGGGTTTTGGGAGGCACTAGGAATCTAGACACTGGACATTTGTCACAAGTTAAAGTTGGGGGAATATTTTTTCTTAAAGGAATAAGCTGCAGGCTTTTCCAGCGGGATGAGTGCAGTTGGCTGCTGATCGTCAGGTATGGACTATTTATTATTGATTAGAGGTTGCCTGGGCCTTTTGTTCTCTCTCTGCCCTCTTCAGGTACCTGCTGCCTCATCTTCCTCTGCTCCAGCCTGGAGGGGCAGCTGGAATAAGGACATAAATAAAAGTTCCAACCATTCATTGTAGTTTTTCTTTTGGTTCTTTTAACTGTGTTATTTGGGAGGAAGGAGCGGAGGAACTTCAAAGTAAGGGTTGAAAAGAGGTTTCTAGAGAAGGGCAGATTTTCTTTATCCTTCTAAGTGTATCAGTTCAGGGCACCTTTATTGCAAGTGAGGGAGACTTAGCTCAAAGCATAGTAGGCAGAAAGGAGAAATTTATTATATAATATTCCAAAAGCTTAGGGTGAGGGGGAGAAACTGGCTTTTGGATGATTAATCCTTGAATGCTGTGGGCCTGTTTCACGGAGTGTAGCCTCAGGACTCTGTGCATTTCATCTTCATGGCCCCTGATCAGAGAATAGAGGGAGATCCATCTAATGAGCCCAGGCAGGTATGTGTCCATGTCAGGCCCAATCACTGTGGCAAAGACTAGGGGATGGAGATTGTCTCAGCAGTTGACCCTGTGAGTAGGGTATGGTGATGGGATGCTGTGACTGGCAGCCTCTGCTGGATCCTATGTTTCTTGAGATAGGGGAAGGTGGGCGGGAGCCATTCTCTAAAGCAAGGAGAGCAAGAAGGATGTTGGTGCAGCTAAAACAGCAGATGAATGTCCACTGTATGTGGTCCTATCTTCGTGTGATGCTGTTGTTCGTAGGTAGAGTCATCAGTGGAGTGCCATGGTGGGACAGGTGGTCATCCTTTACTAAGTTTTAGACTTTGGGCATGGCAGTTAACCCTTCTGAGCTTAGGTCCTGCTTTACCAAGTAGTTAAAGCAGTAACTGCTTCACTGTGCTATTTGACAGTCATAAGAGGGAGGAGTATTTTGTCACTGTGCTAAGCAGTGTGCCCTCCAGCTAGCCTTAGGACTGAAAACCTGGGATTCTCCTGAGATTTTTGAGGGTTATGTGAGAGCTCCTTGTAAACTGTGCTGAACAGATGTTAGGGCTGCTTTTCCTGTGGCCGCAGGTCACCAAGAGTGGAATGTAATTTCCATGTATTCCTGATGCCTACCATAGAGCCTGGTCCAAGATAGGTGTTCAGAAAATTTCTTTTGAATGGATTTGTGTGCTGTGTGTAGAAGGAGTGGTGTGTCCCACGAAAATACAGATCCTCTTCAGAAATATGTTCCTGAGTGGTGACTTCACAGTGACAGAAGCTTGTAGGAGTGCAGGAAGGCCAGAGTGAGTCCCAGATGCACACACGGATGTCCCCACCCACAGTATGTCTGTGACGGAAGCAGGTGGTGTGACATTGATGTCTGAAGTTCCCAAGGTTACCCATCAGGTATCAGCATGTTGGGGCTGGCTGCCCAGAACCATGCAGAGTGCCCACATTGTCTGTTATGGGATTGGAGAGACCTTTCATTTTCACACTTCGATTCTGAATGTCAGCTTGGTGTCCTTGAAAGAGACCTGGATGGGGATCTCCTCCTAACTCTGCAACATCTTGACCTTGGATGAGCATCTTAGCCACCTGGTGCTTGGGTTTTTGCCCTTTTTTTTTCTTTTCAATACAGATAGTCAAACTAGAAGTGTAGCCTTGACTAGAGGGCTAACTCAGTCCTATGGGACTCTCAGTGCTGCTAAGGTGGCATTCAGGCCAAGGAAGTTCGCAGTTGGACAAGATTCTGAGGTTTCTTCTAGCTCTGTGCCATGGTTACTGTTTCCTGATATCATGTTAGGGTTGAGTGATGTTTTGATACTCTGGCTTTCTTTTTCCTGAAAAAGTAAGCAGCATCGGAGAAATTTCGTGTTAGGTATTTTGCCCCCCCCCGCCACCTATATATTCCACAGCCAGCGCAAAGGGGCTCTTTAATAATTTTTGTAACCTTGAGAAGATGTGAGCCACAGAAATATTGGGCATAGAGCAAGAGGGTTGAGCTGCCTTTCAGTCTGTGCACTGGGGATGTGGAATGTGTTCAGCAGAGAAGAATTTTAAATAGGATTGAGCTAGGGGTGGGCAATGGGTATTACATCTTTTTTCACCTTTTACTAGGGCCAGGTAGCATATCCCTGAATTGTGTGTCTCCATCTTTTTGAGACAGAGTTCAGTGAAAGTGCTACAGAAGCATTTTAAACTAAACAGAGAGGTTTGGAGTATCCCATGTTGGTCATCCAACTCAACCCTTGGTGGATAATTGAAAGGGGACCGTTCACCTTGATGTTCATTTCACACTAAGGGTCATAACCCATTTGCATTGAGTTTTGTTTGTCTTTTTATTTTGATAAAATCTACAAAACATAAAACTTAGCATTTGGACCTTTTTTTTTTTTTTTTTAAGATTTTATTTATTTGAGAGAGAGAGAGGGAGCACAAGTCGGGGGAGGGAGAGGGAGGACCAGACTCCTTCCTGAGCAGGGAGCCTGACGTGGGGCTCGATCCCATACCTGAGCTGAAGGCAGAAGCTTAACCGACTGAGCCACCCAGGCGCCCCTGCACCATTTTTTCCCTGTGTTTTTATTGTGGCAAAATAAACATAATATGAAGTATACTATTTTCACCATTTCAGGTGTACAGTTCAGTTGTATTATGTATATTCCCATTGTGCAGTCATTGCTCCCATCTTTCTCCTGAACTTCTTCATCTTATAAAACTGAAACTCTGTACCAATGAAACAGTAATTCTCCATTGTCCCCTTCCTCCCCGCTCCTGGCAACATCCATTCTACTTCAGTCTCCGAATCTGACCGCTCCAGGTACCTCGTAGAAGTGGAATCACACAGTATGTGTCTTTTTGTGATGGGCTGATTTCAATTAGGGTAATGTCCTCGGCGTTCATCCTTCTTGTAGCATGTATCAGAATTTCCCTACTTTCAAAAAAATTTTATTTGATTAAAAATTTTTTTAATTATGGCAAAGAACACATAAAATTCACCATCCTAACCGTTTTTAAGTGTATGTGGTTCAGTGGTATTAAGTATATTAACATAGTTATTTAAAAGATATCTAGAACTTCTCCACCTAGCAAAACTGAAAGTCTGTACTCGTTAACCAACTCCCTGTTTTCTCCTCTCTCCACCTCTGGTAACCACAATTCCACTTTCGGTCTCTGTGAATTTGACTCTTCTAGGAACATCATGTCAGTAGAATCATGTAATATTTATTGCTTTGCAGTTGGCTTATTTCACTGAGCATAATGTTTTCAAGATTCATCCATGTTGTAGCAAATGTCCAAATTTCCTTCTTTTGTAAGACCGAATAATATTCCTTTGCATGTACAGACCACATTTTATTTATCCATTCATCTGTCAGTAGACACTTGGGCTGCTTCCCACTTTTGACTGTTATGAATAAAGCTGCTATCAAAATTGGTGTACAAATACCTCTTTGAGTCCCTGCTTTCAGTTCTTTTGGGAATTATTGGTAATTCTGTGATTAATTTTTTGAGGAACCGTCATACTGTTTGCCTGAGTTTTAATTATGAAATCCATACTCTCCACAGCATCTTGACTCAAGGGCAAATGGCCTGGCTGGCATCCTAGATCCAACATTTTCTTTCCTTTTTTCTTCTAAAACTTGTGGATTTTTGCCTGCAACCTGTTTTGGAAAGTCTCAGGACAGTTTCTTTGGACTTTAAAGAAAGATTTTAGTTTCAGGAGTCCCCTGTGACTCTTGAGGCTAGAAGTTAACTGTACAATACCAGCAGCGTTCATATCTGGCAACCCAGCAGTGTTCATACATTTCCGTCTTGTTTCCAGTACTAATATCTCTCCATCCCCAAAGGCCCTGAAGTATGTTAGTTATTTCTGCTCTGTACACACTTCCTCCTTGTCCCATTCTGGGTTGCTTTGGTTTTTCAGTCTTGGATCCAGGGTAATGGCTATCAAGATTTTCTTTCAAAAGGCCTAGGTCAGCATTTCCCCCCAGGAAACATCTTCTCAACCCTGGTCTGGTGGGATGTTCGTGGTGTTGCTTGACGAAAGGGTTCTGTGGTCAAAGCATTTGAGCAATGCTGCTGTGAGCAGGTCACACAGCCTCCTTTATTGGGAGCCTCTCGAGAGGACTAATAGGCCAGCATGCCTTGGGATGTTGCTGGAGTGGGTTCCCCAGGCAGTGTTTCCCAGATGGATTTGACCACACATCTTTTTTCATTGAGTATCTTGCGACATCAGAGTTCTGAGAAGTGTACTTTCGGGAAACTTTATCATCAGGGCATGGAACTGGAACATCAGTGTATACCATCGTTTCCTCAAACTTCCTTCCAGCTCCCTCGCTTGCTCGCTCTCCACCCCCACCCCACCCCGCCAAACCTTGAGCTTCCCCATCTTCTAAACTCCAGTACCAGCTGGAATAGGCATGTGCGATTCTGGGGCCAGTAGATTTTTTTTGGATGTGTGGATAACTTAAATATGCAGTAGATTCTGGGACCAGTAGATGTTGAGATTGTGTGATCTTGGATAAGGTATGGGACCTCCCTGGGCCTCCATTTCTCCAGTGTGGCTTGTCAAGAATGAGGTCTGATCTCATGGTGGCTGATCTTTGAGATGGTTAAACCTCTTGCAGTCTTCTTCTTCTTCTTCTTTTTTTTTAAGTAAAAGCTCTGTATCTGATGTGGGGCTTGAGCTCATGACCCTGAGGTTAAGATTCACATGATCCACAGACTGAGCCAGCCAGGTGCTGCGTCTTGACGTCTTCTTTAGGTCTGAGTGAGCAGGACTGGGCTGTGGTCCCCAGTCAGGGTTTCCAGGGGCGTCTCATGAGGACGTGTGATCTGTTTTGGTGATTTGATACTTGCAGCTCTGGGGCTGGCTAACTGTCCATGCTGGGCTGGACAGCAGGCACATAGTCTCTGCCCTGGGAGTGCTAGGAAGACGGTTGACAAAGAGGAATGAGCCAGGTGGCTTGAGCATCACTGGTAGGTTTGGAGCCAGGGAAGGAGGCCAAAGGACTAGACACTGCTGGGTGTCCTTAACCAGTCTTGGGGTTTAAATCCCGGCTCTTCTGCCTTAGGCTGTGGGACTTCAGCAAGTTGCTTACTCTCTCTGGGTCTTCTTTCTCCTTATCTGTAAAAAGGCTAATAGCATTCTCTTCCAAGGGCTTTGGTGAGGACTGAGGTGATTTATGTGGGGTAAGAGCGAGCTGCTGGAGCTGCTGCTGCTCTTGGGAGCGTCTTGCCCTTGCCTGGAGAGGCAGGGTCTGCTTTTGCTGGGAATTGGGAGGCATTGCAGGGCGTAGGCCGTACTTGGAGTTAGAGTCTGTCCGGAGTGTGCATGGACCAGGAGGCCCTGCCCCCCTGGGGCTGCTCAGAAACACACTTTTACAGTGTTTTGGCCCTGGAGCCTACATTTTAAGGAGGGCATTGCCATGGAATGGCATAGAAGGACCACAGGAGGAGCTCATTTTGGAGGAAAGGAGACTTAGAGGGGCTTCGATGCCTGTTTTCGAAAGGACGCCAGACAGTGGTGAGACCTGATTCTCTTGGATCCCAGAGAGCTAATCACAGGCTGACAGGTGAAAGATACTGGGATGTAGAACTGAGTTCCATTTAAAGAGGGACCTGCTTCCCTCCCTCGTTTTCTTTTAGACTTCATATTCTCCAACTTTCTTTCTTTTTTTTTTTTTAAGATTTTATTTTATTTTTTTGCAGAGAGAGAGAGAGCGAGCACAAGTAGGGGGGAGGCGAGGCAGAGAGAAGCATGCTCCCAGCTGAGCAGGGACTCGTACATGGGGCTCGATCCCAGGACCCTGGGATCATGACCTGAGCCGAAGGCAGACACTTAACCGACTGAGACACCCAGATGCCCCTGTTTTAGTGTTTTTAATGTTGGAAATAATTTTCTATCAGAATTCTTTTTTTTTTTAAGATATTATCTGTTTATGGGGTGCCTGGGTGGCTCAGTGGGTTAAGTGTCTGCCTTCGGCTCAGGTCATGATCGAAGAGTCCTGGGATCGAGCCCCACATTGGGCTCTCTGCTCAGCAGGGAGCCTGCTTACCCCCAACCCCTGCCTGCCTCTCTGCCTACTTGTGATCTCTGTCAAATAAATAGATAAATAAAATCTTATTAAAAAAATGGTAGAAAACTTCTTCTGAAATAAAAAAAATATTATCTACTCATTTATTAGACAGAGAGAAAGAGCATGCACAAGCAGTAGGAGCAGCAGGCAGAGGGAGAGGGAGAGGCAGACTCCCCACTGACCAGGAGCCTGATGTGGGGCTCAATCCCAGAACCCGGGGATCATGACCCGAGCCAAAGGCAGATGCTTAACCAACTGAGCTACCTAGGTGCCCCATATAACACAACTTTCAAATGCACGCAGCTTTGGAACACCTGATGTAACAGACGCCCCCCCCCCCCACTCTCCCAACGACTTTAGCTGTCTGCAGCAATGTCAGACAAGCCCCAGACAGGGTACCACTTTACCATAAATGCTCGAAGAGATAATAGGCCTTTTAAAAGAGCACAGCCAGAAGACCATGTTTACAGCCAACAATGTTCATGGTAATTTAAGGTCTTGTATCCACTTGGTACTCTTTACCTTGTCTCAGAAATGCCTTTTTATAGATGGTTTGTTCAAATCAGGATTTTAATAAGGCTCACACGTTGCATTTAGTTGACGACTGTCTTCTGGGCTTCTTTTATCATCCTGGGCAGCTCCCCTTCCCCTGGTCTTCTGCTCACGGAAGACCACGTGCCAGCCAGCCGCGGACTGGACTGTTGTAGGTCCTTTCCTGAGAGTACCCATGGATGACGGGTGAGCACAGGGTGGTTGCTCAGAATGTGGGATATGGAGTCCAGCCAGAAGCCTCTTCAACCTCTGTTTCCTCACAAGGCTGTTACAAACAATTATTTTTTAAATTATTTATTTATCTATTTGTCAGAGAGGGAGAGTGCACACAAGCAGGGGGAGCAGCAGGGAGAGGGAGAAGCAGGCATCGCCGGTGAGCAGGGAGCCAGATGCAGGGCTCCATCCCAGGACCCTGGGATCATGAGCCACCCGGGCGTCCCTGTTACAATTAAATGAAAACATATGAAGTGTAAGTGTTCTCTATGATTTATTTATTTATTTTTTTAAGCTGTAGGGCTCTTTTCCTTGAGCAGCCTTGTATATGAGAGGCAAATATGTAAAGCAGACAAAAAGGGGCGGTGGTCGTTGGGTGTGGAGGCCTGGAGCTCCTTTTTTCCTCGTGTCCTCCCCGAGGCTCCTCTACCGAGGTCTGTGGGGCTCTCCAAGGTTCATGGAACACAGTTTGAAAACACTTGTTTGGATGCTTTTGTTTCGAGATGCTCCCCATGTTGAGAGAGAGAGGAGCCCCCCACAAGCCTCACCTTCCTTTGCCTCAGCTGAGCTGGGTTGGCGGGTCATGACTGGACCCAGAGGCTGCCATCGGTGACAGCTTCGTTTCCATGACATATTCTTGTCTTTGCCTGCCTCCTTTGTTTACCTTTGTAGGTTTCCTCTGGGGATGAACCATGCTCTCAAAAATGACAGATGACCACAATGCGGCTAAGAAAAAAATCCCCACTCTCTGCTATCCGAGAGAGTTTCATGGGCAGGAGCTGAGTGAAACCCCATCCGTTGGGGTCCCTTGGAGTGGGACGGGATTACCTTTTTTTGAAACATTTTTCTTTTTCTTCTTCTATGTTCAGTATCGTCACTAGCTGGCATGACCCCAACTTTGCATAAGAGAACTGTTAGCCATCGCTGCATGCGTAACCAGCCCCCCTGCTGCCGGCAGGGTTGGGGGCTGCCTGTGTGGGAAGCAGCGTCATCACGGGTCATCCCCCACGGCGCTGAGCTGCTGCCTCAGTGGCCACCTCCAGCCAGCGTGCGTCCTCATGCTCACAGCGTTTTTCTAGGTGCAGTGTGTCCGTTGAGCGTCTTTCTGCGTCAGCTTTGGGTTACTTGTTGAAATGATACTTGCCTGACTCTTTAAGATGTCCAGGGACCCTCGAGTGAATCATTTTGACCATTATGAGTTGGCTGTCCACATGTGGAAATCTGTCCCGCCAGTAGGGAGTGATGTGATAACAAACAGAAGTAAACTTAATTTTGTTTTTATATCGTGATGTAAGAAGTCCTGCTTTTAAAAATTATAATGACCTTCTCAATACTCCCAGTAATCTCTGTTCTTTCTTGGGGTAGCCTCTTTTTCTTCTTATCTGGCCAGAAGTTTCATTTTCTGTTTCTGTTTCTTAAGCAGCTTAAGATTATTGAGGATCATGGTTGGAAGGGGTCTTAGGGACCACTCTGCCCAAACAGCTTATTTTTGTAAATGAGCCACAGAAGTCCATAGGCACAGACTCTACCAGGCTCTTAGAGCAAGCCCCTGGCAAAGTGGGCACAGGACGCAGGTGTCTTCCCGGGCTGGTGCTCCTTCCAAGGTGTCTCTGCCAGCCACGGGCTGGTTGGGGAGTCTGGGGAGCCTTGGCTAGTTTTTCCTGATCCGGGCCTGGCTTTGCAGGCACCCGGCTTTCCAGTGAGGGTGAGCAAGTCATAGGCATCCCAATTCATGGAGCTGTGCTCTAGCTTCTCATTCCTGACCATTGAGAAAAATCTTTCGCAGCCTGTGCAGTTGGTATTTATGTTCTGCAGATGGGCAAACGGAGCCAAGAGAGGCTTGTCGGCTTGCTCTGGGCCACCAGCTGCTGAGAGCTTGGGCAGGCTTTGGACTCCTTGTCCGTTTCTTTATAAAGACTGCATTTGTTCTGGACTCGGGCCCATCCGATGAAGGTCCCCATTAAGATGTCTGTGTCCCAAGCCCCGGACCCCCCCTCCCCTCCTTGTCACAGCATTCATTGACTCAGCACCTGTCACACAGGGAGACTATCTGGATGTAGGCATAGGACGTGACATCTAAATTTAGTGCTGAGTCAGAGGATGGGTTTGCTATTGGCAGGAGGTACCTCCTTGTCTCATTCTTTTTGTGACACAGCAAAAACTTCCAGGCTGACGGCTGTGGCTTCTTACTGCTTAGTCCCAGGACAGAGTTCAAGCAGGAAAGTGATTCGGTGGAGCCTCTGGCTCCAAGGAGAAAGCCTTGAACAGAGATAAGAGGGTAAAAACCCATGGATGCTGAGTTGGAACCCACCTTCCTGGCTACCCTGGGTGGGGACTGGATCTAGGAAAGAGCAAGAAAGTAGATAAAACTAAAATATGCTGGATCTGGGTCCTTCTGCGGAAAAATGAGAGGTGAACCTGAAGCAGCTTAGAATTTAGGGGCTGTGCATGTGAGAGTGCAGAAGCCTGTCTAGTCTCCTAACTCATTTCTGATAGAAAATGGCAAACTGCCCTTATAAATCCTGTCCTATTTTCTCTCCTGTTTTTCAAGCCCAGGGAGAGAAAACAAAGCAGGCAGTAGCTGTCCTTACTTTCTGTGCCAAATTGTGGAATTTTGTATAAGCGCATTCTTCTGCTCTCAACCCCCCTCATTTGAAGGCTTCTCGTGAAAACTCGCTAGAGGTGGCCACAGTGTCTTCTTGTGTGAGATCATCTGACTTTAGGGTAGAGCCCAGATTCAGACCCGGATGTTACCTGTCAAATCCATGTGTCCATCCATCTGCCCACCCATCATCTGGGCAGCATGTCCCTGGTCAGTGCTCTGCCAAGTGCGGAGCATGAAAAGGTGAGGAAGACATTAGCATCACCTGTGAACAGCACCACAGATCCGTATGGGACGCTCCTTTTAGCTGGAATATATATCCTATTGTCCACCAAAGGTTTTTCTTTTCCGCTGCTCTGTCCCAGAGCTTTTGGAAATGCCAGAAAATAATCAGCCCGGTTTATTGACTTCCTACTCCTCACCTTCTGTTTGGTGGTTTGAAGCAAATGGCGTTTGTTTTTGTTTGTAAAAGTCTTTAAGATTCTCAGAAGAACGACAGAGAAGATGGGTCCTGCCAACTAGGAGGTTATTGTCTCTTTGGAAGGCCCCAACCAGAGGGAGCAGCTGTCCAGCCATACAGATCCCTGGAACAGATGAGGCTGCCTCGAGGAGACTGGGGTGTCCAGTGTGCTGGGCATGGGTAGAGGGCCGAAAGGCTGGATGGGCCCTGGAGACGCACAAGGAGGAAGGCAGGCCTGGTGAAGGCACACTTGGAGGAGAATCTGTGAGTAGTGGGTTTTTGTGGGAATTCCAGGCTTCTACTTGGGATGTGCACTCAACAGCCACTGGGAAAGTGAGGCTGGGCTAACCAGGCCCTGGGAGGCACAGGAAAGGCCCGATTGCTGCTTCCAGTCGTTCTCCCTGTGACTGGTACTCTGTGAGGCACCTTGAGCACAGGGCTGGAGGGCACGGGCGGCGCTGGCATGGGGTGGGAGGGTGCTGTGCTAGAGGAGGATGGGGCGGGGGTGTAGGCTGAGCAGCCTTTGCACAGTTCTCAGAGATGTTTGACTGACTTTCCGTGATTTGTTGGATGGATTGAAAAGCTAGGTTTTTCCTAAGGTCCAAGTCTGAGAGTTGCAACTATGAAGTGTAGAAGTCAGCCTGTGAGAGTTCTGGGATCGCTGTCCCATCTGATGGCCTTCTCTTTGGTTAAGGAGTGAGGTGGCTGAGGGGAATGAGTGATCACTAGTCTCTAGCCGGTGTCCCCTAGCTGGTTCCCGTAGCCTCTCTGGGCTTTATCCTTGTCTGTCTGATGGGGTGTGTGACAACACCTCCTTCCCAGAGCTGGTATAAAAGGAGGTGAACAGTGCTGGGAAAGGTCGCGTGCATGTAGATGGTTGTATGCTCTGCGGATGGTACATATTTCTATTGCACTGGATGCTTTGTCTATTATTCCTGTGTCTATGGTCCCGTTTCGTCTCATTAGCAACCTTTTGGGGTTCCTTACTCCCTCTGACAAGGGAGGAGACAGCTTGGGGAGGCCGTGTCCCTTTGGGAGTCGGTTCAGTAGACTGGTTAGAGCCTGTGTCTGAGCCACGTATTGGGCTCAAACCTGGGCAAGTCAGTTTCCCTGTCTGTGTCTCCACTTCCCCACCTGTGAAATGAGGGTAGTAGTAGGACCTTGTACTGAAAGGGTTCAAGGAATTACTGTTTGTAAGTTGTTTAGAGCAGTGCCTGTCACTATGTAAGCATAGACTGTTTTTTATGTTGTTGTTAGTGCCCCTGACCTGTGGTTGTGTTAGTGGCCCTTTAAACTGTGACTTCTAGGCCAGGGTGGTTTGGTTTGTTCCCCCACTCTATCCCACACTCAGGGTGTGGTCTCCAGACCAGTGCTGGTCTGTAAACTCTAGGTTCCTGATCTGCGAGGAAGTTCACTCGGAGATTAGAGTAAGCGTTTGGCGACCTTTAGAGCAGTTAGTTTGACCTTGCCAGGACTCATTGAACAGGTATGGACTGCTTCAGGTGCTGTCCGATCACATGGGGTGTCACATGTGGTAGGAGCCATGACCTGTGACTGCAGATAACAAAGTGAGCCACATACTTCTGCTGCTGCCCACCCCTCGACAGGAGACTTCCTTGGGAGGAGCCTCTGCCAACCAAACGGAGCAGGCGAATCCATGGCATTTTGCAAGCCAGTGCATGCCTTTTGTGCTCCAGCGGTCTGACAGCTCAAGGCAGAGCGGTCTCCCGATGGAGATTTGTGTTAATGAGCAGTTGTTTCCAGTCTGTGCCACTGACACTCTTTGTAGCAGAGGCCTTTCCTGCTCTTCTCCTAGCAGCTGTGCTTCTGGCAGGTTTGCGAAGCATCCGCTGTGAACTCTGTTCCTTTCCACCTCTTAGGCTCACAGCAACTAGAAAGCTGGATGCTGGGGCGCCTGGGTGGCTCAGCCGGTTAAGCATCCAACTCTTGATTTCAGCTCAGGCTGTGATCTCATGGCTCTGGGATCCAGACTCGCATCAGGCTCTGTGCTTCTAGTGGATTCTACTTGTCTCTCTTCCTCTGCTCCTCCCCCGACTTGCACGTTCTTCCTATCTCTCTCAAAGCAAGCAATCTGCTTGTCCCTCTTCCTCTGCTCCTTCCCTGACTTGCTTGTTCTCTCTCTCTCTCTCTCTCTCTCTCGCAAAGCAAGCAGTTGAGCAAGTTGGCTGCTGTCTGTGCACAGCAGAGTGTTGGGGGTGCAGGAACTTACCCCTGCTGGTGCAGCCATTCTGGAGCCTCTGGTAGGACCCCACACTGTAGTTCCCCTCCTGGGTGGGGATCGCCCAGCCTGTCATGCCGGTCCCTGAGGGGACAGGTTCACCGCAGTACCCAGTGGCATCCATCCTTGGGAGAGCTGATGTGTGCAGTGGCAGGCCTGAGCCCGCAGTCCTCTGCAGCAGTTGCAAATGACTGATGAGACACTTGAGGCAAAGCATCAATTTCAAAGCACAGTGCTCAGGGAAGAAGTAAGTAGAGATGGATAATACTGTGCTAGTAGGTGAGTTAACCATACAGATAATATCCATTTTGTAAGAACACAATATAAACACAAAAGAATGTTTACCTGTGGATGTGGGGGAGGAGAATGGCCAAGGAAATGGGACTAAGAGGAACTAAAACAAGAGGGAAGAAAGATCATCACTTCTCCTGCAGGCTGCTGTCTTTGAGGGCAGGGCCTCTTGCCTGCACCGTCTTGGCTCCGCTTGATCGCTCAGCCTCTGGTGCTGTGGCATCTGTGTGGCCGAGCTGCCACCCTCAAGCAGATTGTTCACCCAAAAATGGCCTCTGTGAAGAGTTCCCCAGACTGGTATTGGGCCACTGGGCAGGGGCAGCCGTTCGTGGAACAATGGACTCAGTAGGGACGCAGGTGTTTTAATCATCTAGGTGATCATAGGGGATGAACAATGCTTGATTTGAACTTGGCATTGTGAATATGCGTCAGCAATGCTTGCAAAACCCCACGTTCTCATCTTGGTCAGTGGGGGAGAGTATGGGCAGGCATCCTGTAAGTTGGTTCATTAAAAAACAGCTCTGTTCCATGTTGTTTTTTGATCATGTGATGCCGCATCATGCAAACGGTAGAGGGAGACGGGATTTCAGCTCCCCGCTGAGCAGGGAGCCCAACGTGGGGCTTGATCTGAGGACCCTGGGATCGTGACCTGAACCGAAGGCAGATGCCTAGCAACTGAGCCACCCAGGAGCCCCCAAGTTACTTGGTTTAAAAAAATATTATATAATCAGCTATGCTTATGGTAGAGAATTTAGGAGAGGTAGATAATAAAAAGGAAAATAAGTTTGCAGGCCATCTTGCTAGCTGGAGACAACCACTCTACATTTGCTTTTTCTAGAGTGAGAAAGGAAATCACTTCTTGTGGATGTACAGTATTGTCCTATTCTGATGGGTCTCACCTGTTCCCCCCGCCTGGAGGTTCAGAGATTTCCCATTTTCAGTACAAATCATGCTTGAGTGACTGTCCTGATGCATAGATATTTGTGTGCTTCTCTATGTCTTTGGGGAAGTTGCTGGATGCGGTGCTGTGGGGTCAACGGGTGTGGATATCTTTGATGCACGTTGCCAGGCTGATGTCACTGATTGAGTCACTGCTAGGTTTGTCCAGGTGCGGTGCAGGTGGTCTTTTTCATCCCCCAAAAGCTCCTGAAAACTGGGACTCCTGGGCCCCACCCCAGGTCTCCTGAGACAGAACCTGGGGCGTGGGCTGGTCTCTGCATCCATATTTTTCAGCGTGCCGGGGACCCTGACTCAGGGCATACGGCATTTCCTCCGTGTATGAGCTGCCGGGAGAAGGGAAGCAGAGAAGCCCATCTGTTCTGTGTTGTCTGAGGGAGGACTGTAATGTTCATGCCAGCCGGGGAGGCCTCCGAGCCAGAAGAGCACAGTTCGGGACCTGCCTCGGGCACCATTTTCCTTATCTGTAAAGTGCAAGTCTCCACGTGGTTTTGATGAGCTGGAATACTCTTTGTACAAGTATGTATGTGAGCGTTCCTCTTACTGGTGTCACAAGATGAGAAGGATCTCACTGGGCCAGGCCAGATCTGGGAAGGGAGCTCTGGGAAAAGTGGGTCAGGACGCAGAGCTCCTCTTTCGGCCTCTTCCCCAAGGGGACCCAGGACTGATAAACTGTTGGAGCAGGTGCTGTTGGCTGAGGCCCCTCCAGGCGCTGGCGTCTTTCTGTCCAGGGCAGCAGAGAGGAGCTGCTTTTGCCTCTGGATCACTGCCTCCTGGATCCAGTAGGGAGAGTGCTGGAAGGCCCAGGCTGAGCACCGGGGGGCCATGGAGAAGGCCGGGAGGTCATTCCGAAGCAGTGTGGCCCCCGGGAGGCACCGTGTGGATATGCTGTGTGCTGACACTGGAGCTGGTGGTCCTGATGGGGTTGCTCAGGTGTCCCCAGCTAAGGAAGTACTGTTTGCCATGTGTAATCTCCAGCAGGTTACTCTAGACAGGCTGTTTACCAGTTGTCCCTGCAAAGGTCAGGTCCGCCTCTGACTGTCCTGTTTCCTGGTCTGTAAGTCTAGAAGGGAGATCATTCATTCACTTATTCAACCAAACACACCGAGCTGTGGTGGTGTTGAGATGAATGATCTGTGTTACGAAGCAGACAGCAGTGCTGCTGGCTTGGGGACTGTTAAGTTGTGCTCTAATGTGGTTAGAGACGGCTCTATGAAGCACAGCCAAGCAAGGGATTGATTTTGTCTGACGGAAGGGAGAGTCGGGCTCGGGGCCATCTCGTGGAGGACCTAATTGGAGAGCTGGGCTTTGAGGACTGAGTCAAAATCAGCAGGTGTTGGGTAGGTGCCTTCCAGGCAGGGGAGGAAAGAGCAGTGAGTCAAGGAGGAGCCAGGCCTTCTGGGTAATCATGGGCCCTGTGGTGACTGGATGTTCAGGGAGGGGCTGGAGTGGGCAGGGCCTGGGTCATGGACCTGGCCTCTAAGTCTGCTTCTGACGCATCCCAGCTGTGTGGTTTAGGCCAGGTGCTTAATATTTTGGAGCCTTGGCTTCCTCCCCTGTGAGATGCGGTAATCAGACCAACCTTAGAGGAAGTTATTAAATGGTGTAATACACATAAAATGTGTAGTGTGTAGCCTAGGACTTGGCAAAGAATCACACGCTCCATAAATGTTTGTTTTTCTCCTTGCAATGCTAGGTGAGACTTTTTGACTTTATCCTAATAGGCCAGAGGAGCCATGGA
The DNA here is from genome assembly GCF_963455335.1 of Martes martes. Taxonomy (NCBI): domain Eukaryota; kingdom Metazoa; phylum Chordata; class Mammalia; order Carnivora; family Mustelidae; genus Martes; species Martes martes. The sequence continues at coordinate 48,991,756 of NC_137902.1, forward strand.
AGGTTGTGGAGCATGGAATTCGTAAGATTATATCTATTTATTTGGGTGTTTGTGTGTTTTAGAGATAACTTTGGTAGTCTTTGGGAGGCTACTTTTGGGGTCCGGGGTGGTTAGGCTAGAGACCCAGGCCAAGACTGGGAGGAGTGAGAAGAATCCTGCCTCACATGGTCTCCTGTTGGATTTCTTGTCTGCCAACTCCAGTGGGCTGCTGGGATGGCCTGCCTGAGCTTTGGGCAGAGGTTTTGCAGGAGAGAGTAGAGTGTGAAGTGTGTTCCCAAGGAGCCAGATAACCCTAAGGGAAGCTACAGAACTGGATACTTGTGGGGCTCGAGTCTGGTCATGAGAAAGTGGGATGACTATCAGAAGGCTGGGTTAGATCCTGTGGGATGGGTCAAGATGGCGACAGATGGCATGATGGCAGCCATAGTGTAGCCATAGTACACATTTACTGACCACTTCTGGTGTGTGCTAGGGTGCTTTTGTTGATGTCTCGGGACTCGTCCCAACCACCAGAAGATGAGGGGCTGTTATTGTCCCCATTTATAGATGAGGGAACTGAGGCACAGAGAGGGGAAGTTTCTTGCTCAGAGTCCGAAGCTACCGAGTCAGGATTTCACCCCTGATGGTTGGAATTCAGAGGGCACACCGCAGAGTGGTGGCAGGAAATGGAGCAGCTGTTAGATTTGGAGTTTTGGCTACCTGTTCCGGCTGGTGGGTTTTAGTTGCCCACAAGGAAGAGCACTGGGCACAAAGAACTTTTCAGTGATGGCATGGTTGCCTTTGGAGGTGATGTGCTCCCGAGCCTGGGAGGGCCTGGATGATTGCCTGCTAGGGCTGCTATAGCAGTGGGGGAAGGCGAGCCTGCATCTTCTAGGGAGAGGGGCTACCTGCCTCCCCTCCCTGCCAGCCTCCAGACTTCCCAGGTGATGTCCCCACCTCCCCCACGCCTTCTTCTCCCACATCCTTCACAGGGGCAGGCACAGAGCTAGCAGGGCCTTGCAGGGCAATGCGAATGAGCACACTGGGTCTTAGAGAGTGTTGCTACTGTATTGTAAATGATGGCAGGCCTTCAAAAGTCAGCCCGGCAGGTGGCACAGAACTCCGGGCTGGTCCATGAGTTATCAGAGCACATGCAGGGGTGGCAGGTCCTGGGCAGGACCTCGCCGGTCAGTCTCAGTGGTCTTGCTGGCCTTGCCTGCCCCCAGAATTCTCTTGCCGTGAATCCCAGGCAGCCCGCCACAGCCTGTCCACGCAACTGTTCTGGGGTCGCAGACCTCTTTGCCACATCTGGGTGGAAAGAAGATCCTAGGACCGCTGCCTCATGCTGGCACGAGACCCGTGTGCCCAGTGAGAGAGCCTTCCCTCCTCCGGTCCTTGCATGTGGCGTTTGGCGACCCTGCAGAGCACAGCAGCTCCTGGCCCTTCCTCACCGCCTGCCTCGCCCTCTCAGGCGTGTATGGGCTTGTCGACAGCCAGGCCTCGGAGGGGCAGGAGCCCTGCTTCCTCGGGAGCAAGGAGCAAGCCCCAGCCTGAAAGGAGAGACCCGGGGCCCGGCCTCGTGACTCGTGTGCCCTCAGGAGCGGCTCCTGTGCTGGTGCCAGATGGTGTCATCCGGGGGTTGGATTAAAAGATAACTCTGTTGGCAGGAGGAGCAGCCCTTTGCTGGCTGTAATCACCAGGCCATGGTGAGCTCTGTGCGGGTGCTCCCAGCCCCTGCTGCTGGGTATCTCTGCCTCTCCTCTTGCTGCCCTCCGGTCATTTCCTTCCTTTTGCCAGGACTGCCCTCCTCAGATGGCACCTCTGCCTCCGTCTCCCTCTGGGGACAGGTTTTCAAATCCTAATGAACAATCCAGCAGGGTTTGCTTTCCTTTTTCTCTCTTCATGTGGGGAGGAAGGTGCTCCTTCCGAGTTGGCATGGCCCTGAGTGGTCTTGGGTGGGCCCAGGCCCTTGGACCCCGAGTTGGTGGTCACAGGGCTCCTGAGGCTCTCTGAGCAACCCCAGGTGGCTGTGCTGCCCATGGGCAGTGGAGATGGAGAGGAGAGCCCTGCCCGGAAGTTCCTGTGCCTTCAGGTAACCTGCAGGCAAGGGGGCCAGAATGTTTTGGTAAAATATTTCCAGGCTTCTTCCCATGTCGCTTATCTTTGGACAGGCCCTCATTTTGGAAATCTTATTTCTCCCTCCTCTCTCCCTCCCTCCCTTTTTTTTTTTTTTTTTTTAAAGCCATTGTACCACTAAAAAACGGTACAATAGACTTTTTTCTTTATGTATTATTTGCCTAAACATTCATTTATTAAGAGAAAAAAATGCTCTTAGAGTATTTTCCTTCTTGGATAGGTAAAACATGCAGCATTACTCATCTATTTTTTTTTAATCAGCAATTAAATAGCAACAATTTTAAAGAATTATCTAGACAGTGGTATCATGAGTCTTTTTTTTCATATTTTTGTTTTAAGCAAATTTCTAACATTACTTTTTTTTCCCCTGACATTTTGTTTTGTAAGTTTTTTGATGCATGAAAAGTCCAAAGAATAGTACAGTAAACATTTGTACAGTCTTCACCTAGATTCACCAGTGGGAAACAGCCTGCCACATTTGCTTTTTCATTCAGTCACTCCCTGTATATTCACATACGATTGTTTTTACTGATTTGCTTGGGGAAAAATGGTGGACATCAGGACACGTCACCCATGAGCACTGAAGTGTGTGTCACGTGGGAGCCAGGACACATTCCCACGTGACACACCACCACTATTGCACTACCTGAGGAATTCCATGCCAATACAGTACGTTCTACTCTGCAGTCCTTTTCAAGTCTCCCCCATTTGTCCTAAACATGCCTTTATAGATTTTTTAAAAATCAAGGCTCTAATAAACCTGTTGTATTTGGTTGTTATGCTAATGCTATTTTAAAAACGTGGATTATAAACTTGGTTATCTAGGATTGACCCACCTTTGTTAGAACATAGTGTTGTAACACAGATGCAGATGTATATATGTTACTCATTGACATCCCTTAGGCAGTCTTAGAGTTCTGGAATCATGGAAGGGGACTGGGAGATCCACCCTCTCCTTTTTTTTTTTTTAATTTAAACAGAATCTGTGGTCTCATCATGGGAGAGACTTTTCCAGTGTCCCAGTTTGAAGTCTGCATATGTGTTCTGAATTTCTTTGGTTTATGAAAGCTGACATCTCCAAGTCTGGACATTTTAAACTGTCCTGCTAAATTCTTTTAAGTGCCCAGGGCTCATATGTACTATTGCCTGGAGTGTTACAGGTCATTTGACATAAAACAGAGAAAAACTAGTGGTGTCTTCTACAATCAGAATCTCCCTCTCCTCTCTCCCCTTTTAGTGTGGGGTCACTGGCCTCCTTAGCTCTGGACACCCTCAGAAGGGCTGATCACTGTAGCGGTTGGGGGGGACTGCCCCAGTACCAAAGCCCAGCCAGGGGAGGAGGGAAGTCCTGAAGATGGGGGAGGAGGGATAGGCGTGACAGGAGGTAGGAGGGAGGGAGGCAGGCCAGCGTGGTTCTGGTCTTACAGAGCCAGGCCTCTCAGTTGGTCCGAGGGTCAGTTGGTGGAGGGCCTGCTCTAGGTCTCCCTCAGAACTGAGAATGGGTCCTTGATTGGAATTGGTCAGACAGGTTTTAAGTCCAGCTGTGGGGCTCTCTCATCCCTTTCCTTGAACCCTTCATCTACAGTACATAGGGTTGTCTTGACGATCCAAGAGAAGTTGGGTGAGTGCTTTGAAATTGCCATGGAAGGAGGTGGGCCTGCCCTTAAGAATGTCCTTGTTGGGGGGCAGGGGGAGTGCTGTTGGCAGGCTCATCCTCCTGGGAGCTGTTGGAGACTGGTATATGACCAGCCTGCTCAGGACAGGGGTGGGGGGCAAGCACCAGAGAGGGGAAGGCAAGAGAAAGGAAAGGTGGTGTTCCAGAGCAGGAAGGCTGCAGTGTGCGCCCCTGGGGAGGAGCTTCTGGGACGAGATCTGGCTTGAGCCTTACTGGGTGTGCACCGGTAGAGAAGAGATATAGTGAGAATCAGAGAGCAGAGAAGTCGGGGCCTGCCCTAAAGAAGATCCCCGAAAACAGACTGGCAAGGAGAAGGCTGCTTTAGGACTGTGTTTCGAGGAAAGGGTTACTTGGGATTATGAGTTGTTCTTCCTACCCCATCTCAAAAAAAAGCTTTATTCTTTACTGACAATAAAGCATGCACATTCATGTAGAAAATTCAATTAATGAAGAAGAAAAAGGAAAGGCACACAAAATCCCAGAGGCAACCCCATTAACATTGTGCTGGGGGAAAATGGAGCTTTGATTGTATGCCAAACATCGTGCCAAATGTTATCTCGTTTCATCCTCACAGAAACCCTGGGAGGTAGGCTCTTTTATTATCCCTGTTTTATGGGAGAGGAACATGCAGCACAGAGAGGTTAAGGAAGGTGCCCTGAGTCACACAGAACGTGTTTGAGCTGGGACTTCCAGCAGGCGGGTAGGCTTCAGAGCTCACGGTGGTGACCACTTTGGGACACTGACCACCCCCGCCGACATCTGATCTGTTTTGTATGTGTGCGTGTGTCCTTATACACATGCAAGGCATGATTCAGATTCTCAGTTTCTGATAGAGACGGTAGCCACCACGCACTGGTGCATACGGGTGGGCATGGCCGTTCTGCCTCGTCTTCCACCCACAGCTCCTTGTACAAAAGCCTTTGGTCAGTGGCCTGCAGTTAGAAACAGAGGTTTTGGGGCACCTGGGTGGCTCAGTTGGTGAAGCCTCTGCCTTTGGCTCAGGTCGTGATCTCAGGGTCCTGGGATTGAGTCTCATGTTGGGTTCCCTGCTCATTGGGGAGTCTACTTCTCCGTCTCCCTCTCCTCCCCTCACCCCGCTCTTGCTCCCTCTCTCAAATAAATAAAATCTTAAAAAAAAAAAAAAAAAAAGGTTTTGCCTACTTACTCTAGTTGCCCGAGGGATAGAGAAATCAGTCTATCGGCGGGAAGGACCCAAGATATGGCCATGTTAGGAAAAGAAGATGCGGGGCGGGGGGCCATTGGGGATGCTCCTCAGCTTATGCTCAGGGGGTAGATGGGATCTAAAGCTGTCACCCCCTCCCCCCATTGACATTAGTAATGTTTTCTCCAGCGAGAATTGGTAAAGCAGGTAATGGTGTCTGCAGTGATTTCTAGTCCATAGGGTGTGGTTATTCTTTGGTTATTTTTTATTTGACCATCTGAGCTTCCTTGGACTTCAGTCCTTCTGCCCCAGGGCCTGGGATGGTCCACAGCTGGTACTTCCCTGTGGCATCCAGGGACTGGCTGTGGACTTAGCGGTTCACAGCCAGGAGTTGCTGCCCAGAGAGATATGGGATTGGCGGGTGTGGCTTGCCTGGGGGCATTCCTGGAAGCCTGGGGGCATTCCTGGAAGCCTTCCCCGCCCCAGGACAGTTGTTAGAGCGGAGGGAGCCCTGCAGGGACTAGCACAGCCTCTCTTTACCTTATTTTCCTAGCTGTACAGTAGGCTGATGCTGTCTGTGTTCTTGCTGCATACCAGGGTTACAGGAGGCATGAGGAGCTGGGACGTGGGGAGATGCGGCATCATCGGGGATCTCAGTCCCACCGGTGCCTGGTCCTCAGTGCCCGTGCACTTTCCTTCTCTCATCTTGCTCTGGTGCAGGCAGGCAGGCAGGCAGGGTGAGATTTGTCGATCCTCCATTCGGGGTGGGCTGTTCCTGCGGTCGCATGACCCACACACCCGTGTCAGAGGCAGGGGTGGAAGCAGGGGTGGCCTCCAGGCCGGTTCTCTAACCCCGCAGTGTCCCTATCCCCGCAGTGTCCCTAACCCACTGCGCGCAGCACACTATTCTTGGCGCTTGGAGGCTCGTGTTTCTTTACCCAGTTGCCCAGCACTGTGTTCAGTCTGAGAGGAGAGCAGGAAGCCAGGGCACCAGATTCGGCTTTGTTTGCCCAACTCTGAGGCTGGAGTACCTCTGTGGGTCATTTGTGTGTTCAGTGATTGTTTACTGAGCACAGATGCTTGCCTGGTCCTGTGGGAGATGCTGGAGCCACAGACACGAAGGCGGTAACACCCCGGTCACGGGGAGCTTACCGTGCGGTGTGGGTGGCAGCTTGTGAAGAGTCCACACTGATGCAGTGGGCAGGTGCGGTGCCCAGCAGAGCAGGGTGTGCTGTGGGAGCGTGGAGGTATGCAGTCCTGACTCTGCCAGAACCTCAGTTTCTCCATCTGTCAAATGGGTGCATTGGAGTACATGTTATTCGGGGTCCCTTCTGTCTCCTACATTCTCTGTGAAAGGAGTGTTATCCTGGGGGTTAAAACACACCTAGCATCAGCCAAAGTTTTGTTTAAGGTGCTCTCAAGTCAGATGGAGAGAGGAGGGTCTCTTGGGTTCTGTATCTCTTTTCACAAACAATTACTCATTCTCCAGTGGGCCAAATACATGTGTTTTGTATGGCCAGGGAGTGTGTTTCTCACAAGCTGGTTTGGCGTATGGCTGTGTGCCGGTGCCAGCAGACTGCTGTAGGTCACTGGGTAGAGAGTGATTGAGGGCACGTGTCAGATGTGCTCCTTCGGATTGGAGCCTGGACTGGGTATGAGTCCATTCGCCGGGGTGTTCTAACGAAGCATCCTTGGTTCCCAAGGCCACATCAGGCTGATATGTATGTCTGTACCGAGTCTGGGCTTGTGGGCACTGCATGCACAGACTGTGGGAGCAGGGTGAGGTCACTGTGACCCCAAATCCCTGAACCAGGCCGCAGCAGGGGGGAGGCCTGCGACCAGGTTTGAAGGACGGTCAAGTTGGAAGGGGAGATTCCAGGGGTCTGTCCCCCGGGGTAACCTCTTTCTCGGCCGTACGCTAAGGCTCGTACTGTCAGTGAGTGGTAGAGCTAGATGCCTCCTGAGCCTGTGCTCCTGTGTCCTCAACGCTCCTTGGACAGTGAGCTTTTCAGCAAACCAGTGTCTCATTAAGAGGAGGCACTGAGATGCTCTCTTTTCAGTTGAGTCCAAGAGCCTTTTTCATGGTGTCCTGTGGAGTGATGTGTATGTGGTGGGGACTGGAGGGGAATGGGGGCCTAGAGAATGAGTGGAGGGGCATGGATCTGTCTGCTGTGTGAGCACTGTGGGGCAGGAGGAGGGAGAGGGGAAGGCTAGCTTGCTGTGTGCGAGCGAACTGCCCAGCCTGGCGGCCGGGGTGTACATTCACTATTGACAGAACACAGATACCTGGACTTTCACCTCCTCTCCTCCCTCACTGAGTCCCTGCTGTATAACACGTACTTCCGGGTGCTGGGGGCAGTATAGAGATTAACAAAAGCCTCTTCTTGGGAGTCATCAGCAGGACTGGATACTTAATTTGCAGCCTGGTGCAAATTGAAAATAGAGGGCCCCTGCTCATAAATCATTAAGGATCAAGACGATGACAGCAGAGCATGAAGCCGGGTGTGGGTTTGTAAGACTGCACCGACCGTGCACCCTGATGCCGGCCTGGGTCCTTAGCCTCATGGGCCGGGCTGGCAGACATCAGTTAGAACCATGAGCAAGTACAAGCAGGGTAACGGCAGAACAGGTAATTTCCAGCTGGAGGAATCTGGGAGGCCTCCTTGGAGAGGTCTCCTCTAAACCTGGACCTGGAGGGATGGCTAGGACTGTGCTGGTGGTGGGGGTGGGGTAGAACCCATGGGCACACGCAGGGAGTGGTGAGCAAGTGGCCCTGGAGCCTGGCCAGTGGGCTGGGTGGTGGTGGGGAGCAATTGGGGCGTGCATAGGCTGGGCTCAGTCCTTGAAGACCCTCGAATGCCAGCCTCAAGGCAGGCTTTGTTTTGCAGCCAGCGATTGTGGGGAGCTGGGAGATGGCCCAGCTGGGTTCTGGGAGCACTCTGGGGATTGGTGCTCCTCGATATTCCAAAATCTGGGAGTGGCCCTGCTGTTGAGACACTGGACACTTGTTATTCTCTTCATCCTCCCAGGCTTCTGCAGATGAGGAAGTGGAAGAGTAGACAGGTGTTAGGGACCTTGTCCGCAGTGGCTGGTGGCGGAGCTGGGATCCTAGAGACACGAGGTGAATCAGGAGGCTGATGCAACAGTTGAGCTCTGAGGGGTGCCTGGGTGGTGGACGTGGGCACCTGCGTGGCTCTAGTGGACAGGAGTTCCCAGCAGCTGAAGATGCCGTGCAGTCCTGCTGGGTGGCCTCCTGCGGTGGCTCAGTGGCAGCAAGGTGGGGGGCACCCCAGGTCGAGAAGCTGATTGCCCTTCTCGTTGGTGGATCCTTCCAGTTGTTATCTCTTGGTTTTCAGCTGCAGTCTGCCTCTGAGTTTCTCCTTTTCCTCATCATCACCCTTTGGGCATGTAAAGACAGTAATCTGTTCCTCCAGAGCTTTATTTATTCCTTTTTTGCAACTCTCGGTTCTTTCGTCTGTCCTCCGTTTGCTGTGGTTTTATGCTGAGTGCGGTGGTTCAGGTGTGGTTAGCAGCTGGGATACCTGGGATTGACTTTGCATGTCTCGGCAGGGCTGTTGGCTTTTGGATCTTTCCGCACTTTTCAGATGCTCATTATCTTTGGCCTCCACCTGTGGGGGGCTGGTGGTGCCCTTCCCCGTCATGCATCTACTGGACCATGTCCCTACACATTTCCAGGCACCCCCTTGGAGAACTGTACTCTTCTACCTTGCACCCCAAGAGCTGCTCTGTTATTCCTGTGACTCAGTGTCGGAGGACCTGATGCTTAGTGTTGAGGGACAGAGGTGGAGGTGAAATAGCCTAGAGCTGACCCTGCCTGACCCTTCCTGGCCCTGGAAGCTGAATCCTACAGCCTCCTAGCCGGGCAGGTGCTTGGTAACTTGACACTGCCTTGCTAATTGTCTGCTGAGGTCACAGTGAGCCCTTGTCACCACCCATCTACCAGGACCACAGTCCCCGACTGGGCCAACTGGTTGAGCCACTGTTCTGGGCACTCATGGGAAACAAGTGGCCTTTGTGGTGAGCTGGTGGACAGAGTGGCCGTCAGCATGGGCGAGGTGGCTGCACACGCAAGCCTGCTGGGCTGGGTGGGGCCCAGGGCAGCTAGCTCTGAGCTGGGGGGCCCGCAGTGGACCCATTTCCCTGATGATGGGGGTGTGGGGCACAGAGTTGCAGGGATCATTCCTCTCCTCTTTGGTTGCTGTTGAAGACAGTGTATTCCAGTGGTTTTCTAGTGCCTGTATCAAGAGACTTGATGGGTTCTTTTACCTGGCAGAGGCCTCGAGGTCCCCTAGGAGCTCTCACCCTTCTTCATGGCTGGGTTTATACCATGTCTCCTTGAGATGCCACCAGAGGGGAAATGAGACTCAAGGAGATTGGAATGTTTCAATTTTGGCAATTCTTCTTCAGTTATCTTGAAGGAATCCTTCCATCACTCTCCCACCCAAATGCAAACCCCAAACATATCACAACCACACATTTCAAAAGACCACACACCTTACGGGAACTTGGTAAACATTAGGTGATGTGGTTTAATTGGGTTTAAAGTATGAAACTTGAGAGGAAGATGTATTTAGTAGTAGGGGCTGGGCTGGTCCTCCCAGAAGTCCTGGGAGAATTCCCAGAATTCCACTTGCCCCACACATGCTGATTACAGAAAGGTGAATTTGGGCACATGCCTAGCTGTGTTCTGAGGCTATCGGACAAGGCTCTGGGGAATGATCTTAATATAAAAAAGTGGCTGGCCCTTTAAAATGGTTCCAGGGACACGGGGTGGCGCAGTCGGTTGAGCACCTGACTCTTGGTTTTTACTCAGGTCCTGATCCCAGGATCCTGGGATCAAGCCCTGCATCAGGCTCTCTGCTCGGTGGGGAGTCTGCCTTTCCCTCTGCTCGCCACCCCCCCGCACTCCTGTACTCTCTCTCTCTCTCAAATAAATAAATAAAATTTTGAAAAAAAAAATGGTTCCAGAAGAATTGGTATCATTAACTAAAACTGCATTCAACACTTTTGCCCGATGGACATTAGTAATAGTTTTAACCCGCTCCTCTAACCCCATTCAGATGGGAATTCTGCTTCTTTTCCTCTGTCATCATAGTTTTGTTGCTCCCTACCTTGAAACTTTTTTTTTTTTTTGTATACTCTTTCATATTTTCTCTCTCTCAGGTTATCTGGAGGCAAGATGGGCTAACACAGATGGGGACATGCACATAGGAGCTGCAGGAGGAGGGGCCCGGCATGGTCATTTCTCTGGGACTGTGGGGGGCTGAGCCTGTAGGCTCCTGCTGCATTTCGCTTTCTGGTAACTCAGCCAGCTCTTCCTGCACTCTTGAGTTTGCTCTGTTCTCCCAGTGCTCCCAGCCACCCTCCCCGCCTGCCTCTCTCATCTTTGATGTAGTTGCCATGGACAGAAAGCTCGGAAAATGAAAGAACAAGTTGTAGACTCAGAATGTTTGCCCCCAAGGAAAGTGCCTATTTGCACAAAATCCTGTCTGACAGTTTCCATTTTGACTAAGAAGCTGGGGGCCCAGCAGGCTGCAGGAAATATGAAAATCGGCACTTTGCTGGGCTGCATGCTGATGGTAGCCCCCTGTCTGAGCCCCGTCTGTCACTTGAGATCTGAATTTTTCCGATGAAGATCACTGGCTGGCCACGGGCGACCGCGACCTGAGCTGCAGGCACGAACGCTGTGAGTGGCTTTGGAGCTTGCTTCTCTGCCCCTCAAGGTCTCTTCTTTGTTTTTCTGAAATGTGTTGAAATGGAACGTGCTTTTAAAAGTGGATGTTTTTCTGGAGATGACCTGCCTGGGACTGTTGGTCTTAGGGGTCTTCTCCTTTCTGCCCCTTGAGTCCTTTATCTTATCAGTGGATAGCATGCTGGCAAGGGCTGCTTGTTTTGTTTTTTTTAAGTCCCTTTTTATTCTTTTTTTTTTTTTTTTAAGATTTTATTTACTCATTTGACACAGAGAGAGAGCGCACAAGCAGGGGAGCAGCAGGCAGAGGGAAAGAAAGAAGCAGGCTTCCCGTCGAGCAAAGAGCCCGATGCAGGGCTCCATCCCAGGACCTTGGGATCATGACCTGAGCCAAAGGCAGACACTTAACCTACTGAGCCACCCAGGTGCCCCAATCCCCTTTTTATTCTTTTTTTTTTTTTTAAGATTTTATTTATTTATTTGACAGACAGAGATCACAAGTAGGCAGAGAGGCAGGCAGAGAGAGAGGCGGAAGCAGGCTCCCTGCTTGAGCAGAGATCCCGATGCAGGGCTCGATCCCAGGACCCTGGGATCATGACCTGAGCTGAAGGCAGAGGCTTTAACCCACTGAGCCACCCAGGCACCCCCCCTTTTTATTCTTAATAGTCGTTCCAAATATATGCCTTTTGATTACTTATTTGCTCACAACCTGAAGAGTCTTCTTACAGAATTCCTTAACTGTGTTAACGTTTTTTCCTTAAGAATAATTTTTTTCTGATTATCAAAGCAATGCTCATTAAAAAAAAGGCGGGGGGGAGATCCAAGAACTGTAACGAGGTAGAAAGCCTGAGTTCCCTTAAACCTGAGTATTTGCTGGGGGCTGAGGGCTGGGAAAGAAGGCTCAGTGGCCTCAGAGATTGGTCATCTGGGGGGTGGGGCCCTTCTGGGAATCATATTATGACTGCTGAGTGGGTGATGGTCGGCAGAGGGGTTTGTTTTAGAGGCAGTTTGGCCATAGTTAAAGGGGCAGGGCTTGTAGGTGAGTGCAGCTAAGTGATCTTGTTCCTTAATCTCTCTGAGCTTCAGGACCCCTGTCTGTAAATTGGGAATAATAGCAATACCTCTTTCCTGGAGCACTGTGTAATTTAAGTAAGATAACAGTAATTTGATGGTTTTTCATGGCTGGCACTATACTGGGTGTCTGTATTAGAAAAGGAGCCCAGAGCCTGGCACAGTCACAACTGTGTTAGTGCCATAACAAAGTAGCCCACGCAGGGGGGTTCAAACCCCAGCCGTTTATTGTCTCACAGTCTTGGAGGCTAGAAGGCTCTGATCAAAGTATTGGCCGGGGATTTCTTGGGCCACTCCCCATGGCTGTAGATGACTGTCTTCTCCATGTCCTTGTGTGTGCGCGCATGTCTGTGTCCAGACTTCCTCCTTTTATAAGGATTAGGGCCCAGATTACTGACCTCATGTTAAGTTAATCACCGCTTTTACCCTATCTCTAACAGTCATATGCTGAGGTACTGGGGCTTAGGACTTAAACTGTGAATTTTGGAGGGGACACAATTCAGCCCTTCACAGCTATTATTTCTATTATGCATGGTTCTATAGTGATGGAGGGCTCTGAAGCTGGCCTTGGCACTGTCTCCACTCTCCAGCTGTCTGTGTGACCTGGCTCAGTCGTGCTTCCTCTGGACATCTGCATAATGTCAGGGCCAGGCAGGACAGGGGTCTTCGTGAGCTCTCACACAACTGAAGGTAATTGGAAAATGGGGATCCAACACTTTTCAAACTTTCACTGTTTGCCTTGTGCTGGGTTTAGGGAGAGCAGGCACAGTGACGCAGGCATGGGGGTGTCCTGCCCACCTGGGGGGAGGCTGGGTGTTTTTGCCCTCAGGGCTCCTAGCTGATGGCCAGTGGACCAGGAGCTAGGAGAAGATTGGGATCTTCGGGGGCTGGTCCACTTTGGTTTCATTTGCTGTGCTCTGTGGTCATGGATGTGGATTTTGGCTTTTTCTCTGTTGAAATATTTTCTCTCGTTACTCAAGATCTTGTTACTTTCTCTCCTGAGGGCCGCCTATGTATGAAAGATAACCCACATCCCTTTGTGCATTTGAAATACTTCTCTGATTTCCTCCCCCGTTTCCTGGGGTTGACTCGGAGCACTTTGAAGACTCTTTGTGGCCAGATTTTGCCCCAGGTGGGTGGCTTTCTGCATTTGAGGGAAGAATGACCATGGTAGTGTTTCCTGGACATTAGGACATGAGATTGGTTATGCGCTCAGGTTGAAGATAAATAGAAGCACCAGATTCACTGAAATAGTAGGTGTGAAATTGGGATATTATGGAAGGATTTTTAGGGGGAAACTTATTCGAGGTGTTTCCCCTTATTTGGTGGGAGGTGGGGTGGCGGCAGAGAGGAGCGCTCACTGCCTGAGTGTGTTGTTGCGCTGGGTCTGTAACCACAGGTGTTGAGAAACTCCTCACCCCTCCTCACCCCTGTGTGACTGCAGGTGAGTATGTGCAGCTGTCCTTTTTGTAATACAGTGTAAAACGTCCCTGCGGTTTCAGGAATGGATTCTTTCCACCCACTTCTGGAGGTCACCTTTTTGAAATCCTGCAAGGTGCTGTGTAAATAAAGGGTGAACCCTCCTGTATGGTGTCCCCTCTTTCGAAAGGGAGGGCGCATTAAGTGTCCTAGGGCTCTTTTCTTTTTTTAAAGATGTTATTTATTAGAGAAAGCGAGAGAGTGCCAGTGTGCACATGGAGGGTGGGCAGAAGGAGAGGGAGAAGCAGGCTCCCTGCTGAGCAGGGAGCCCTGGAAGTGGGACTTGATCCCAGGACCCTGAGATCATGACCTGAGCCGAAGGGCTTAACTGACTGAGCTACCCAGGTGCCCCTCCCTCTTCTTGGATAGGAAAATCCTCTGCTTTGGCTCCCAGAACCCCCTGAAGGGCCAAACCCTTCTTTACATTCTCTATTTCTCAGGACCTCAAAAGAAAAGAATACATGGGAGATCACTGTCCTTTTATTTTTCCCTGAGGGCCCTTTTGGTGCTGGTCATTTAAAGAATGGAGAAACAGATTGGATTTTAGAGTTAATTCCAATTGGTAGTCAATTATGCTAACCTTGTGGGGCACCTGGTTCAGCGTCTGACTTTGGCTCAGGTCATGTTGTCAGGATCCTGGAATTAAGACCCACTTTGGGTTCCTTGCTCAGCAGGGAGTCTATTTGTCCCTCTCCCTCTGTCCCTCCCCCTGCTCATGTGCGCTCACTCTCTGTCTCTCAAATAAATAACATCTTTTGAAAAAAATTACAGTGAGCTTGCTAAGAACTGAGCACCATGAAATAGTGTTTCTTTTTTTGTTTTTAAAGATTTATTTATTTTAGAAAGAGTAAGAGAACATGCAAGAAAAAAGGGAGAGAGAGAATCTCAAACAGACAATGCCCAGCACACCCCGCCTCCCCCCAACCCCCACCAGCTGAGCAAAGAGCCCTAGGTGGGGCTTGATCTCAGAACCAACCAAAATCAAGAGTCCAATGCTCAACTGACTGAGCCACCCAGACCCACCCCCAACTTTTTTGTTTTTTCTAAGATTTTATTTTTAAGTAGTCTCTAGACCCAGCAGGGGCCTTGAGCGTAGGACCCTGAGATTAAGAGTCAAATGCTGCACCAACTGAGCCAGCCAGGCGCTCCTGAAATAGCGTTTCTTATTGACTGGCCCTTAGGAGCCCCCAGGTAGAGATGCCTTCCCATCTTGCCCTCAGCAGACCTAGCTAATCCATTATGGGCTTCCTCCCCCGACAGGTGCAGGTGTGGCCTCAAGCTCTTTTAATACAACGCTTCGGGCAGTTGTCACAAGACATGGCGGTTCTTTCACAGTGAACCTCTTGCCTATTCTGGTCGGATCCAAGTTCATCAATTCTGGTGGAGAAACCGGAGATAATCAGTTGCCTTATTTAACTGGCAGAGCCCTGTTGACCTCCAGAAGGCCACATCAGACGTTTCTTTGCCTTCCGTGTCCTACCCCAGCATTTGGTGCTGCAGACCAGTGCTCTGACCACTCTCTACCCCATTGCTGTCTAGAAGATCTCATTTTCTTGCTTGTTCTGTCCCCCTGAGTGGTCTCCGTGTCTCTTCCAGAAACTTTTATTCCTTCTCCTATCCTTACAGAGTGTCTGTCCCAGGATTTTGTATGTACCTAGAACAGTACTTACCATGCAGTTGCCTGTTAGGAAGTCCTAGATCTGGCCCTCCCCTTTTCCTCACTTCTTTCTGACCCGAGGGCTTCACATTGCCAGGGTAGCGCTGTGGGCTTACCACTGACGTCCTCCAGGCGCTGTGGGATGTCTCCCACGGGAACTATGTTAGTCCCAAACTGTCCCCAAGGATTTTGGGTAACTATAATAGAGAGGGAAATAAAGCCCTTGCCTTTTTTTTTTTTTGATGGCTAAATACATATAACAATATTTACCATCTTAACCATTTTTAGATATAGAGTTCAGTGGTATTAAACACATTCATAATGTTGTACCACCCCTACCATTTATCTCCAGAACTCTTCATCTTGCAAAAATGAAACTATGGGGTGCCTGGGTGGCTCAGTGGGTTAAGCCTCTGCATTCGGCTCAGGTCATGATCTCAGAGTCCTGGGATCGAGTCCCACATGGGCTCTCTACTCAGCAGGGAGCCTGCTTCCCCCCACCCCTCTGCCTGCCTCCCTGCCTGCTTATGATCTCTCTCTCTGTCAAATAAATAAATAAAATCTTTTTAAAAAATTACAAAAATGAAACTGTATCTATTAAGCAGTAATTCCCCATTTTTCCCTTCACCCCAGACCCCCATAATCACCTTTCTACTTTGTCTCTTATGACTTTGATTCCTTCAAGTACTTCATATAGGTGGAATCACACAGGATTTGTCTTCTTGTGACTGGCTTATTTCATTTACCATAATGTCCTCAACACTCACCCGTGTTGTATAACATGTCCCAATTTCCTAGCTTTCCCCCCCGCCAACATCTTATTTATTTATTTTAGGGAACACAAGCAGTTGAGGGAGAGGGAGAGAGAATTTTTTTTTTTTTTTTTTTTTGGACAGATAGAGGGAAAACACAAGCAAGGGGAACTGCGGGCAGAGGGAAAGAGAGAAGCAAGCAGGCTTCTTGTCGAGCAGGGAGCCCGATGTGGGGCTCGATCCCAGGACTTCTGGATCATGACGTGAGCCGAAGGCGGTCGCTTAACCGACTGAGCCACCGAGGTGTCCCGAAGGAGAGAATCTTAAGGAGCCTCTGTGCTGAGTGTGGAACCCAGTGCAGGGCTCAATCTCATGACCCTGAGATAATGACCTGAGCCGAAACTGAGTTGGATGCTCAACTGACGGCACCACCCAAGTGCCCCTGAATTTCCTAGCATTTTAAGGCTGGCTAACATGGCAGCGTATGCATGTCCCACATTTTGCTTATCCATTCATCTGGCAATGGACACTCATGTTGCTCACATGTTTTAGATATTGTGAGTAATGCTGTCAACGTGGGTATAGGAATATCTCCTTGAGACCCTGCTTTCAGTTTTTTTGGGTATATGCCCAAAAGTGGATTTGTTGAATCCTGTGATAATACTATTTTTAATTTTTTGAGAAACTGCCATACTAGTTTCCACAGTGGCTGTACTGTCTTAGCTTCCCACCAGCAGCACAGGAGGGTTCTCGTCTCTCCACACATGTCACCCACACTCATTACTTTCTGCTTTGTTGATGGTAGTCACCCCAAGCCGGCTGAGGGAGTAGCTCCTTGTGGCTTTGATTTGCATTTCTTTAAGGATGAGTAATGTTGAGCATCTTTGCTTGTGCTTGTTGGCTGTATATCTTCTTCGGAGAAATGTCTGTCCAAGTATTCGTCATTTGCCTTTTTTTTTTTTTTTTTTTTTTAAGAGTGAGAGAGAGGGGCGCCTGAATGGCTCAGTTCGTTAAGCATCTGTCTTCAGCTTAGGTCATGATCTCAGGATTCTGGGATTGATACCCACTTTGGACTCCCTGCTCAGTGGAAGGGAAGCTCAGTGCTCCTCCCTCTCCCTCTTTACCCCCTTCCACGTTCATGTGCACACACTGTCTCTCTCTCTGAAGTAAATAAATAAAACCTTTGAAAAGAAAGAGAGTGAGAGAGCGCACGTGCGCATGTGTTGAGGGGTGGGGCGGACAGAGGGAGAGAGACTTTCGAGCAGGCTCTGTGCCCAGCAAGGAGCCCAACTTGGGTCTCAGTCCCATGACCGTGAGATCATGACCTGAGCCCAAACCAGGAGTTGCACGTTTCACTGACTGAGCGACCCAGGCACCCCTCATTTGCCTATTTTTGAATCAGGTTTTTTTTTATTATTATTATTGCTTTAGGAGTTCTCTATATAGTCTGATATTAATCCTTGATCATATATCATATACGTAACTTGCAAATATTTTCTCCCATTCTGTGGGCTGCCTTTTCACTCTGTTGGTAGTGCCTTTCAGTGTATAAAATTCTAACATTTTCATAAAGCCCATTATGTCTTTCTCTCTCTTGTTGCCCATGACTTTGGTGTCATATCTAAGAAATCGTTGCCAAATTCAATGTCATGAAGCCCTATATTTAATCATATTTTATAAGTTTAGCTCTGATCTTCAGGATGTGGATTAATTTTGAGTTAATTTTTGTATATGGTTTTAGATAAGGGTACACATTCACTCTTTTGCATGTGGATATCCAGTTTTCCCAGCATCATTTCTTGGAAAGACTGTTCTTTCCTCATTGACTAGCACTGGCACCTGTCAGGGTGATTTGAGCATTTGTGGGAAGGTTTATTTCTGTTCTGCTGGTACATTTGCCTGTCTTTGTGCTGGTATCACACTGTTTTGATTATTGTAGCTTCATAGCAAGGTTTGAAATTAGGAAGTGTGAGTCCTCTCACTTCATTCTTTTTTACAATTGTTTTGGCTATTTGGGGTTCCTTGAGACTCCATTTTAATTTTCAAGTGGGTTTTGCTATTTCTGCAAAATAGGTCATTGGATTCTGGTAGGGATTGCACTGAATCTATAGATCATACTGGGTCATGTTGGCATCTAACACAGGCCTTGCTTTTTACTCATTTCCCTGTGTTTTGTTGCAGTGTTTTGAATAAGAGTACTGGAAAAGGAGGAGTTTCTGGAAGAGAAGAGGCCAGCAGTGAGGAGGGGGTGAAGGCAGCTGGGAATAATGCACAGGGGCATCAGGGAGCAGGGGGACTTGGGTCTCAGGCAGGTTAGCGTTTGTGAGCAGTTCCTTTCCAGCTGCAAAGCACTTTCAGCATCTGTAACTTTATTCGCCAGCACGACAATCTGTGAGATACACATAAGGACTTTTTATAGCTCTGGTGTGTAGATGAAGTTGAGGCTCAGGAAAATAATTTGCCTCGGCCACCTCTTAGTAGGTGACCAAACCAGGGAGAACCCAGGTCCATCCAGCTTCTGATCCTGTGTCGTTTGTCCTGTGCCCTGTGCACTTTGAACCTCCCCTCCCTGTGGCCAGGGTCCTGGTGGGTTCAAATTCAGCAGGAATGTTGTGTAGAGGGGGAGATAAGCAGTTCTCCATGGTCTCAGACTCATGGGGACCCAGCGTGGTGGTCAGTAGTTTTCTTCTTTCTTCCTTCCTCCCTTCTTCCCTTCCTCCCCCCCACTTCCTTCTTTCCTTCCTTTCTTCCTCCCTTCCAGATTTTATTGATTTATTTGAGAGAGCGCTCATGACCTGGGAGAGGGAGAAGCAGACTCCCTGCTGAGTGCGGAGACCAGTGTGGGCTCAATCCCAGGACCCCGGGATCATTACCTGAGCTGAAGGCAGATGCTTAATTGGCTGAACCACCCAGGCCCCCTGTGGTCAGTATTTTGGGGGGCACCACGCTAAGCAATGGGGAGGGTGCTGTTGTTGCTGCTGAAGGAAAAGGGGCAGAGGCAGCAGCTCATTGCTGGTGAGAGCAAGAGCTTTCCTCTCTGGCCTTTGTGGGCTGAGTGTCCCTGATCTGTGCAGGCTGGTATCACGTCCTTGCCTACTTCACCCCTTACGCCCTGAGACTTGGGCTGTTCCCAGAGCCATCGTTCCCTCTGGCTGACTCCTCTGTCAACCCTGAGCTGTGATGAATGGAAAATGGCCATTTGGGGGATGACGTGGCGTTAAGGGGACAGTGGGAGGGAGACATTTTGGAGTTCCTTTGCCTTCAGTCTGAGCATTGGAGTCATGAGCAGGTTCCCCAAACCCCATTGGTTCATTCTATTGCTGCCTTCTAAGCCAGGATGGAAATATCTATCTGGCTCTGTATCCGGAGATTGTGCTGGTCTCCCTTGGGTGGACCAGGATGAGCTGGTGGTCAGAAGAGTGACAAGGTTGGAGGGGTTGAAGCCAGGACGGGAGGACAAGGCTGGCAGCTGAGGTATGGCAGAGATGACTGGAACCTGTCTTTCTCTTGCTTCTCTTCTTCCCTCCCACTCTTGGAAAGCTAATGTTGGCCACAGTGCCAAATGCTGGCCCGTAAGCCGGTTTCTGGCACAGCCCCGCCAGAGTTTCTAACCCATCAGTTGTGACTCCTAAATGCTTCTCCTCACCTGAGCAGGGGGATGGCTGCTCCCACACTCTGCTGGGATGAGGTACTGGTGACTTTTGTTTTCTCTCACCCTGGTGGAAAGGAAGTAATACGGGGCTAGAGTCTTAATTTGAATCTGGATTCATCACTTAGTAGCTTTGGGGATGTGGGTGAGTTACTTAGTCTCTCTGAGCCTGTATTTCACAATTTAGAAATCGAGTTATTAGTCCATTTCTAATAGTGTTGTTGGGATGAGTAAATGAAATAATCCATATAAATAGTACCTTCCCTGTGACAAGTGCTCAATAAATATCAGATGCTACGAGTAGTCAGAATGTGGTAATTAGTGCATTCAAGAAAACCTTGAGCTCAGACATGTAAGGTGCCTAGTGCTCATTTATGGCTCTCCCTATCCATCTGATTCATTTCCATCAGTCTCTTTGATACCCAGGGAAGTTCAGGGAGGGGGTGGAGTGCAGGTACGTTTTGCACTTGCTGTTCCTCTACCTGAGACAGTCTTTCTTCAGCTCTCTGCACTTCCTTCAGGTCTCTCTTCAAATGTGACCTCAGAGAGACTCCCCCCCGCGTTGTACCACAACAGCCACCTGTCCACCCCACCCCAGTCACCCTCCGTAGTGTGCTTATGACCTGATGCAGTTCACATGTATTAGTTTAGCTCTGTGCTTCTTCCCCTATTCCTGTGAGCTTCATGAGCGCAGGGACTCTGTCTCTCATTCTCTGCTGCACCCACAGGACCTCCTAGCACAGTGCTCGTTGAGCATTTGGTGAATAAATGGGCTCTGTGTTCCCCGGGGCGGACATGCCTACCGAGGGTTGGTGCCTTGCACAGAGTGCCCTCACTCCATCTCTCTTGAGGTATGCTGACCGATGCCCATGTGCAGGTAGGTGGTAGTGAGAACTCTGAGAGGGTCTGGGCAGGCTGGAGGGATATCAGGTACATACTGAGTGCTCCAGCTTGTTCTTTGTGACTCAGAATGAGACACCTACAGGGAAGGCCAGGGATGGATTGGAGTTGGCTGTGTCCGGGCAGAATGGTGGAGGAGGGCAAAGGGGGCCTCTGATTTTTTTTTTTTAAGATTTTTATTTAGGGGCGCCTGGGTGGCTCAGTGGGTTAAAGCCTCTGCCTTCGGCTCAGGTCCTGGATCGAGCCAGCTCGGCAGGGAGCCTGCTTCCTCCTCTCTCTCTGTGCCTGCCTCTCTGCCTGCTTGTGATCTTTGTCTGTCAAATAAATAAATAAAATCTTCTAAAAAAAAAAAGATTTTTATTTATTTATTTGATAGAGAGAGATCACAAGCAGGCAGAGAGGCAGGAAGAGAGAGAGGGAAGCAGGCTCCCTGCTGAGCAGAGAGCCCCATGTGGGGGTTGATCCCAGGACCCTGAGATCATGACCTGAGCTGAATGCAGAGGCTTAACCCACTGAGCCACCCAGGCGCCCCTCCTCCAATTTTTTTTTTTTTAAGATTTTATTTATTTATTAGAGAGAGGGAGAGCAAAAGCGGGGAGGGGCAGAGGGAGAAGCAGTCCTCCCGCTGAGCAGGGAACCCGACTGCTGGGCTTGATCCCAGGAACCCTGGGATTTTTTTTTTTTTTTAAGATTTTATTCATTTTTTTGGTCTGAGAGAGAGAGAGAGAGAGAGAGAGAGGAGGGTGAGAGAGAATAAGCAGTGGGAGGGAGGAGCAGACTCCGCTGAGCAAGGAGCCTGATGCAGGACTTGATCCTAGGGTGTTTGCCCTGTCTGGCTTTGTCCTTGGGCCTTTACCTCTCTTTACTCCTTTGGCCCTCATACTCATCATTCTTCCTGCTTTATAAACAAGGACATTAGGCCCAGAAAGTGGAAAGCACTTGCCCCAATCCACACAGCGTGGGGGCCTGGCCAGAGCCGGCGCTCATGTTGATGCCCCATGGTGGTGCAGGGCTGCACACTCCTGGTGGTAGTCCGTGGGGAGGAGGTAGCCTCTTCTCCCCTTACTGAGTAGCGGAGAGGGAGTCCCAGTTGAGAGCCGGAGGAAGCTGCCAGTGTCAGGTGCCGTGCAGGGAGCTGCTTCCTGCCCATGGTGACGTAGTGTTGGTTAGAAGTTTATTCTAGGGCAGATGTGCTGTAGCAACTTGTCCATCAGCGGCATCATGGTGGCTTGGTGGCCCCCTGGGTGTTTGTGTTGCTCTGGTTCCCTGTTCCCTCTTGCTGTATCCTTGTTGCTACACCGGGGTCATAAGGTGTCACAAGGGTAGTGGCCATGATCTCTGGTTTGGGGGATGCTGGTCAGGCTTGGTCACATTCATTGGTGGGGAACATGCCTCTACATAATTGTATTTTATTTTATTTTTAAAGATTTTATTTATTTATTTGACAGAGAGAGAGAAAGAATGAGCACAAGCAGGGGGAGTGGTGGGCAGAGGGAAAGGGAGAAGGAGACTGACATGGGATTTGATCCCAGGGTCCTGGGATCATGACCTGAGCTGAAGGCAGATCCTTAACCGACTGAGCCACCAGGCACCCCTAGATCATTGCATTTAGTAGGAGACTCTTAACACCTGTCCCAAGCACCCCCCCAACCCCCACCTCCAGCTATAAATGCTGACCTAGCCTCCCTCCCAGCTAGCCCACCAGACCTTGCTTGGGCCACTTCCTAGGTGCAGAATTATAACCCAGCCCAGCTGGGAAATGATAGAAAACAGGGCTTGTTTTGGGTGACAGAAAGCCAGAACTGGGAGGTGTTCCCACTTGGCACCAAGTTGATGGTCCCAGTTTCTCCCGCTACTCCCATCCTGGAGCTCAACTGCTCTGACAGGGAGACAACAAATAAAGCCTCCAGCTTTTCCCAGCTGATGAGGGGAAGGAAGCTTTCTGACTGCTGTTTTTAATCTCTGGAAGTTCAACAAATTTCCATCATCTTGTGCCTTGGGGAAGGGGAGGACTCAAAGGGCCTGACAGTGAGAGAAGGGTCTTTATTTTAATCTCACTGGGTGATCAGTTCTGGGTGCACATGTCTTGTTTTCCCTACCTTTTCAGACTTCCAATTTGGGGGGCAGTTTTGGTGGGAGATGGGGGTGGGTCACAGGCGACAGCACTGACATCTGGGAGTTTCCTCAGTCAGGGTCAGGTAGTCAGTGCCTTATCTCCTGGTTGATTCCAGAGTCCAGTGAGAAGGGGTGAAGGAGTGAGCCTAGAGCCCCGCAGGCATCCTTCACACTACCCCCACACACTTCTCACTTGCACACTTGGAGGTTAACACTCCATTTAGCTAGGAAACGAACACCCGTCTTTCATCTTTGAAAGATGGGCTACTGGTTCTTGTCATGACCTCAAAAAGGGAGAAGTAAGCATCCTTACTGTGATATTTTAGCAAACTCATTATTCTTGTTCTAAACTTTGCAGAGAATACTGCAGCTTTCTCTCAGTTGGGGAAGACTAATGGGGTCTTTACTTACAAACCTGACACTTTGGGGGGTGGATTATGCACACTGGGGGGTGTGTCTTTACCTGACCCGGAACAGCAGGCCTCCTGTTTGTTGCCGGCCTTCCTCTGTGGGCTGGGGAGAAGGTGATTTTCCCATCCTGAGGCAGGCACGGAGGGTGCAGGAAGCAGGACTTCCTTAACTGCTGCGCCGCGTTCTGGCTGCTCAGTTCCAGGGCCATGATCACCCCATACCTCTCTGACAAGTTGGGGCTTGTCAGCCTCCTAGTTTGGTCTGTGTCCACAGCCCTGGGCCATATTTTTAAAGGGAAGAAAGCTGAGGCCTTGGGGAGATGTGTGGCTGCACTGAGTGTGTGATTCTGCAGGGGGGCTTCTCAGTGGCAGATGGGGGGGCACCCTCCCAGTACCTCCTGTGGTCCTCAGAAGCAGGGAGGTGTTCTCTGCACAGCACACAGCACTCTTCATGCTCTTGCCTCCTTCCTCGTCTCTGTAGCTCACTGAGTTGGTGCTTGTTGGATGAGTGTGTCCATGCTCTGGGACTGGCCTCTGCCCCCAGCATGGCCATGGCTGTTGGGGCGGGCAGGAAGCAACAGCACATGTCAGGGCCATGGAGCCATGGCTCCTCTCACCCTCTTCCCAACTTTAGTCCCCATCTCTGGCTCAGCAATGCCATCTCAGCAATGCCTATTGAGTGTCCTCTTGGTGGGGGAAGGAGGGCAGGGAGTGGCTCTGGGGGTGGGGTGGGGTGGGAATCCAGAGGGGCTGGCTCTGTTCAGAGACTTTCTGCTTACACAGGGGTACAGGCTCTGCCTGTGTTTCTTCCAAGCTGAGTTGGCTTCTCGGGTGCTTGTCCAAGTTCACCATCCTTCAGGGCCAGCGCCAGGCTGCTTCCTCCATGAAGCCTCCCGTGATTGACCTTCCACCTTCAGAGCCTGGCAGCAGTGTTGGGTATAGGGATCAAGATTGAAGACTTTGGGCTAAACTGGGCTTATATCTTGTCCATACTCCTACTGGCTCTATCAAGACCTTAAGCAAGTTTCTTAATTATCCCAACCCTTAGTTTTCCCCTCTGTAAAATGGGCCTAATGACAGCCTCAGGGTTGTTTTAGGAATTCACTGGGACAATGCATGCCAAGTGCTTAGCACAACTTGATACTTAATAGTGCTCGGTGTCTATTAGCTGCTGTTACTATTATTATTATTATTATTATTATTATAAGTTGATTACTGTATAGTCTGGCAGTGTATCATCCTAACCTGTTTGACCTTGTCACTCTAGTACAGCTATCAATTTCAGTAATCAGAGGATTGAGAACCGCAGGGTGGGAAGGTCTGGTTTGACTACAGTGGCAGCAGCTAGCACGTAGAGCACTTGTGCCAGGTGCTGTTTCAGGCCCCTTTCACGTGAACTCTGTAGATTTCTCTATTAGGTAAGTACTCTTACTAACCCATTTGACAGATGGGCAAATGGTGGCAAGGGGGAGCCGAGTCACTAACCCAAAGGCACAGCTGCCATGTGGCAGAGTTGGGAGTTTAGCCCAGGCAGGCTGGCACCCATGTGGGACTTCTAGTCATTATTGCCTTCCTTGACAGCCGAGTGACCCAGGCTCAGAGAGGAGGAGGGACTTATGCAGAGTTTCACAGCAGCTGGGTAGCCTGTTGAGCTCCTGGCTTGTCTTTTTTCCCAGGCCTGGTCCGAGGGCCTTGCAGGGCTCAGGCTCGTGGCAGGAACCTGATGGGCACGTGTGAGTACGGGAACTCGGAAGCCCTCGGTCATCTGTGCCCTGGCGGGGAATCTTCAGGTGTGAACGAGGAAAGGGTGCCAGGGCGAGGCTGCCTGCCTTCCCAGTGGACTCGCAGCTTGCTTTCATCCTCCTCTTCACAGATGCTTGTTGGGGGGGATGCAGGTGCTCCCAGCGATCTGGCGCTGTCTCGGGTCCGTTCGGCAGGCCAGCCTCTCCTTACCCTCACGGAGCACAGGGAGGACTCTGCATTGCTGGCTCCAGGCTGGAGCAAGTCCCTTCTATGCTTCTGGTTTTCATGGGGAGGAAGCGTGAGTCACGGGGCCTTTATAAGCACCAGGTGAACGGAGGGGTGTATTAGGTGACAAGCTAAGTTTGTCTCCCTTGGGCCGCAGGGGCTGCAGATTGGGCCATTCCATTATCGCTCGGGTGATTTTACTGGAAGTTCTTTTGAAGTGGTCTCCGTGACCCAGTGGGGCTGAGTCACAGAGTAAACACAGCAGGGGCTGGGTGCTTGGGAAGGATGCAGACAGCGCTTGGGTCCCAGGGTTTGCCGGCTCTGTTTCAGGGCCTCTGCCATAGCTCGCACTGGCTTCCTATCTGATGACTCTGGGGAGCCTTGGCGCCTTGCTGCCCTGCATTTATTCTGTCTGTGGACCCCATGCCCTGGGGGCTTGTTAGAAATGCAGAGTCTCAGGCCCCCCTCATCTGCCCACATCAGAACCTGCACTTTACTTGGGTCCCCTGGTAGTCCCAATGGCAGTAGAGGCCTTCCCTGTGTCCCTCTCTGTTTACCCGTCCATGAAAAATCTAGGCTCATGCTCTGCTCTCCTTTCCTGGAAATGTTTCCAGGTCATCTGACTTCTTCATGAGTTTTCTGAGGATCTGTGCACAGGCTTGTCTGGGTTTGTGGGAGCGTCCTGAGTGGCAGTGCCTGGCTGTCCTGTGGGGGTGTGGGGGAGCATGGGGAGGGAGGGGGGTCAGTGCCAGTGGGGGAGCCAGGCCGATTTCATAGCCCTTGTTAGTCTGGGCCTTTCTGCCAGGTGGAGCGTATGCCTTAGGTTTCAGAGCATGTGGGACGTGGGTGTCTTTGTGGAGCTCCTGAGGAAATTTTGGGGGGCTGGGAAGTGCACACTTCCCAGTGAGATGAGACTCCTATTGGCCTCCAGATTCAATTGTGAAACCTCAGAGGTAGATGACGCCTGACACCCGCCCTTCAAAAGCCACTGGCTTTGGAAGGACACCACGTGACTTTGGAGGAGAGTCTCTCCTCTTGCCTTTTCCCGACATCCTGACCACATAGGCTTTTTAAGACAACAATAGCAGCAGAGACAAAGCATGACCAAGACAACATCGTCTTTGGGCCTTTTTTTCCCTCTGAATGACGTCTAAGGCTCTGGGAACATTGTAAAAACTGGGCCCTGTCCAATTTGCATCACTCCCTGCCAGCCCCCAGCTCCTAGGAGCCCTGCCAGCCGACTTGGGGGCGGAGATGCCCAGAGATGCAGATAGAGATGTCACGTCACCCCAGGTCATGCCCCAGAACCTCGGCAGGAGGACTTCAGGGACAGGGAAGAAGAACAGAATGTGTTGCTTGGCCCGTTGGCTCCCCCAGCCAGGAAGGGAGATGGGCGGAGAGAGACAAGGATGTCTGCCAAGTGTAATTAACAGTGGAAACTGGCCATGGGGGAGGAAAGAGACATCTTGATGAGGAGGGGTGCTTTACTGGAAGATCGGGCTCTGCTGATGCCCGTAGTCAGGAAGAGCGAGGCTTTCTGCAGGGAGCGTGGTGTCGCAAGCACGATCGCACCCAGCTCAGAGATCTGGGAGGTTTGAGTGGGAGAGTTTATTTGTGCCTCCTTTTCTGAGTAGGCATCTTTCGAAAACAGTCCACCAACATACCAACTGGCTAGCCTTCCTTGTCCACATAAAGAAAAAAAATAAGAGACTGTTGATTGAGTTGAGAAAATCAGCGTTGTGTTGACGTTTTTGTCCTTTGAAGATACCAATGGAGTGCCCGAATTCTACCTGACTTTACTTCACCAATCCTTATGCAATACTTACTGCCCTTCATGGTATGAGAAGAGAGATGATTGGGGAAATTGGTGGTGCTCATTGTTTTGTTGAGACAAAAACGCAGAGATGTTGAATGGACAGCAAAATGAATCATGTGGGTGGGACCTGAAATACAAGAGGTATTTCATTGAATGTTGCTATTCATTTTCTGGTGGGATCAAGGAATATCAGGGCCGAATGGGGTTTTCTGGTTCCTTCTCCCTTCTCCTGTGGCCTCCGGGCAAGGCCGGACAGGGGGCCTCAGTGAAGTGGGGTGTGTGTCGAGGAGTTCCCGCCCTTCCCAGGTCTCTTGGGACCAAGCCAGCCCTGACAGTTGGGCGCCCCCAGCTGCAGCCTTCTCCAGCACCCCCTTCAGTGTTCTGTCCTGCTGCCAGATGCCGTTCGGCACAGATGGAGCCCTTTGACAGTCCTGTCTGAAGACAGAACATCTGTCTACTCCTTAAGTCTTCCTCTTCAGTCCATGCAAAACATCCACAGGTTCTTCTTCTTCTTCTTCTTCTTCTTCTTTTTTTAATAAAAAAAATTTTTTAGAGCCTTTTAGAGTCACAGCAAAATTGAGGGGAAAGCAGAAAGAATTTTCTGCCCCCCCCCCGACCCCCTGCCTCTACATGTGTACAGCCTTGCCTACTGTCAGCACCATGTCCTGGAGTGGTACGTTTGTTATCGTTGATGAACCCGCACTGACACACCGTTGTCGCCCAGACTCTGTAGTTTACATTAGGTTTCACTTGTGGTGTTGCATACTCCAGGGGTTTGGACAAATATAGAACAGCATAACACCCACAGGTTTTTAAGAGAGTCTCAGAAAATTTGATAACGAGTCCACCAGTCATGCCAGCCACTGTCCTAGTTCTCGCCGTTACCAAAGTCCCCTTTTCCTTGTTTTTTTCTTTTTGCTCTGGGCTTTCATCTCTTTTTCTGGGTGGGTGAGGGGCACACCTGCCAGCTCCCCTGCATGCCAGTATACCAGGGCTACCCGTCTGTCTGCCCTACATCTCCTCCTCCCCCTCTACTCTGGGTCTTTTGTCACCCTGGTGGTTTCCTCCCTCCCTTGAGTCTCCTTCTTCCTCTCCCCCCGCTTCATCCCTTTGCTGTCCTTTCGGAGGGTATGCAAGTATTAGGTAACTAGTCAAGAGTTGAGGTGGGATGGGGCGCCTGGGTGGCTCAGTGGGTTAAGCCGCTGCTTTCAGCTCAGGTCATGGTCTCAGGGTCCTGGGATTGAGCCCCACGTCGGGCTCTCTGCCCAGCCTCCCCCTCTCTCTCTGCCTGCCTCTCTGCCTACTTGTGATCTCTGTTTGTGAAATAAATAAATAAAATCTTTAAAAAAAAAAAAAGAAGAGTTGAGGTGGGAGAGGAGCCTCAAGTCAGCCTCCACCTCTCTGGTTCTGGAGCCCTGGATCTCATTAGTTCTTGGCTGCTTTTCCTCCTCAGAGCCCTGAGGCTTGTTCAAAGGCTTTACTGCAAAAATCCCATCTCTAGCTCACCCGCTCTAAGCTCTGCTCTGCGTGGTGCACACACCTCTTCCCTCTGTAGTTCTTTTGGTTCCAAGGACACATTGCATTCCTGCCATTATCTTGTTTTCTTTGACCCACCATCTCAGTTCCCAAGATAGTCTTGGGGTGGGTTCTCCCTTTTAACTTGGTGTCACCTGTAGTCACAGACAAAGCACGCCATCCGGGGAAAGTGTAATCCTGAGGTGGGACAGGACCTTAGAAGCCGTCTTATAAGGGTTGAACCCCTTCCTTGTATAGGCCAGGGAGCAGACTTCCAGAAAACAAGCAACTTGCTCAGTGTGACCCAGTTAACTCATGTGTGGATGAGAGCTGGTTCGGAAATGGGGTTTCTTCACCCAGAAGCTATACTGAGGCGAGGCGGGTAACATTCTAGCTTAGAAAACCCTCGAATTCAAACTGAACTGTGGTACGGTTGTGTGTCCAACACCAAGGTAACAACATTAAGTGTTGGCCAAAAAAGAGGCTCCTTGGCTTTGGTGACAGTGTAATTGCTCATAATTTTATGAGTAATTTTTAATAAGGGGGCAGTCGCTGACTAAATTATGAAAGACTGAGCTTAAATATAGTCAGAACCCGAGAGCAGAACAGTGGGGCAGAAAGAACAAATAGTTCGTAGATGTTTAACTTATACCCTGTTTCTCCCTGCACGGAAGCCAGCATCGTACTGATAAAGATCTGCAGGAAATCCCCAGACCCTCTTTTAACCTGGGGCATGTTGCTCCCTTGCTAAGCTTTTCCCCAGAAGTCTTAAGGAGAGGCAACGGACTGGCTTTGCGTTCCTTCTGTGCGTGGATAAGTTTCCACGGCAGGAGGGTGGTGGCAAGGTGAGGTGAGAGACCAGGCAGAAGTACCACGGGCTAGACCCTGCTGACCACACCTGCCTGGCCCCTTAGATCCGATTTCTAGTCCCTGACTTGGTGTTGGTTCTCAGTCTGGCGCTGACTGAAAAATCAGTTGGTCTGACAGTAGTTTGGAATTAGTAACAAATGGTCTGTCCTTCTGTCCCCAGGCTCCACCTACAGCGTCTTGTCCATCATGCCCTCAGACTCAGAAAGCAGCAGCTCCCTCAGCAGTGTGGGTGAGTACCCCTGGGCACCCCTCCTTCCTGGAGGGCACCGGGTGGGTCCGGGGCGAGAGGCTGGGTGCGAGCTGAGGTAGCCCTGAGTCTCCGGAGTGGGAAGTCGGCCTCACCTGTCGGATCATTCATGGGGCCATCTTCTGTTGATTCCATTCGCACCTTCTCCCGTCAGCAGCACATCCTTCTAACGGGAGGAGGGCAGGGATCTGGTGCTGGCAGGTGCTGGGGGGAAGCTGTGTCCTACCATTCCTTCACTTTGTCAGGGTTTGGGATTTTTCAGTGAGTTTGTTGTCCCCCTGCCCCCATCCTAGTGCCTTATTACCACTGTCCATGAGAATGGCCCCTTTTGGGACTTTCTTTTGTAAGCAGGAACAGTCCCCTGGGCCATGTGTTGCCTTGGGGACAGGAGTAGCCCATCCACGTGTTTCCAGAAGCCCACAGCTGGTCCTGCTTTCCCTTCACTGAAAACGTCCCAGCGGGAAGGTTGTCCCAGTCTCCCAGCCTTCCCGCACCTCTGGGACCCATTCCTGCATCACACCCTGTTAAACACCCTCGTGTGGCTTCTCATGTCCGGATCGGACCCTGATGGATGGATACACCTTCGGTGGAGAGTCCTGGAGTGTCTGTAGTGGGAAGGGCCCCCGGAGGTCATCCAGTCCAATTATTATCTCCTGCGCATAGACAGATGGGAAAGTGGATGCTCTTACGAAGGACTCCATACCCCGTCAGAGGCAGACCTTTAATGTGTTAATTCGACAGGCACTTACCCAGTGCCTCTGCTGAGCTAGAAGTGGGCTTGGAATGCGTGGGGACTAGGGCACACGTGGTCCCCGTGCCTGTGGATCTTAGGGTCCGCGGGGGAGATGGTTTTGTGAGTAAATACAGTGAGCGAACTCAGCCCGGTGAGGCCAGTGCCGGGAGGGAGGGAGCGCAGTGCTCTCTGGGATACTGTAGCCAAGTGCTGACAAGGCAGAAGTGTGTTCTCTTGCGGCTCGGATGGCATCGGGGCAGGGTCTGTCCCGGGCCTCTGTCCTTTCTCCTGCCGGCCGGTGTGTCATCCCAGTCTCTGCCCTTGTCTTCACATGGTGTTCTCCCCTTGTGCGTGTCTGTCTGCAGATCTCCTCTTTTCAGAGGGACACCAGTCCTACTCCAGGCTGACCTCATCTTCACCTGATCATCGGCAGAGACTGTATCTCCAATAAGGTCACATTCACGTTTACTAGGGGGTCAGGATTTCAACAGTGAGGCCAGGCACAGGTCCCTCATCCCTGTGCAGGGTGCAGGGAGGACTCTTCTGGGACCATAGGTCAGAGCTTCAGTCTTTATCCTTTGTGCCGCCTGCTGTGGGTCCGCCGGCCAAATGGTGGGGTTGTTGGAATTTCTAACATGAGACAAGCCCCCAGGAAGCCCCTGGGGTGGGACAGTCCGGATGGGTGGAACGGCGATGTGGGCTTTTGGAAAATCGAAGCTGTTCAACCCCGAGTGCACCTGTCTTGCCTCCCTCATGCTCACTCTTGGGAACAAGGGGCAGTGCTCTGACAGAGAGCTGACAAACTCATCTCATTGACACTTTAGGGCTTAACATGGTACCTTTCTTAGGAATGTTTGCATTAGTCTCTCCAAAGAGAGAGGTGTTACGTAAACCATACCAATTAATTGTGGAATTTCAAGCAGGAGTGTGAAGATATTTTTTATGCAGCTAGAACTTTGCAGCTTCATGTCAACTGCCTGCCGGTTGGTTCCACACGTACCTGAAGCTGGTTCAGTCCTTGGGAAGGAGGGGTCAGCAGTGTCCCCAGATGCTGGTTGGCAAGCAGGCAGAAGGCAGTGCTGTGAACTTCCTGTTGGAGGCTGAGCTGTGGGTGTTGGTACCCAGATCTTGAATGCTGAATGGTCTGGTTGCATCTCTTTGGGTCAGACCCTCTTCAGCTCACCGGGACCCAAGTCTTGCTTCTTTTGTTCTTCTTTTTTTCTTTTTCCCTATAAAGGTCGATTCCAATCTTTTTTTTTTTTTTTAAGATTATATTTATTTATTTGACAGAGAGAGACACAGCGAGAGAGGGAACATAAGCAGGGGGAGTGGGAGAGGGAGAAGCAGGCTTCCCGCTGAGCAGGGAGCCCGATGTGGGGCTCTATCTCAGGACCCTGGGATAATGACCTGAGCCAAAGGCAGATGCTTAACTGACTGAGCCACCCAGGTGCCCTGCTTCTCTCGTTCTTATGCCAGCGGTTGACATCATCCTTGGGATGAGTAGCCCCACGGTTCTGCAGGCTGACTTCAATGTCCTTGTGGCTGTATCAGCCAGGGAACCTTTGGCTGTAGCAATAGGGAATACTTGCTCACCCTGCCTTAAACAACAAAGAAACGTTGTTCTCACATAATAAGAAGCCACTGAGGTTGGGCTGAGCACCCCAGGACGGGGCTCTGGGAGCCCCTGTGTGTGTCTGGCTCAGGCTGATGGCAGGGTACCTGTAGCCACAGCTCCAGCTGTCACGTCTAGATTTGGCAGTGTCTGGGGCTGCAGGGTCCCTTGTGGAAGCCACTGGCCACAGGTGGCTATTTAAATTGAATGAAAATGAACTAAAATTAACGTTTCTAGTTTCGACAGTAACACTTGCTACATTTCAAGTGCTCTCTGGTCACCTGTGACTAGCGGCTGGCATACTGGACAGAGCAGATAAAAGAACATCTGTCATCACAAGGGTCCAGAGGATGAAGAGGGTCCTCTTGTGTCTCCTTATCAGCAAAGCAGCCTTCCGCAGAAATTTCCCGGCAGGCTCTCCTCACACTGACTGCACTGGATCACTAGTCTGTGCCCTAAGCAGTGGTTTGTGCGATGTGGTCCCTGGACCAGCAGCACTCAGGCCCTTGTTTGAGATGCCAGTTCCTGAGCTCCGCCCCATGCCTGCTGCATCAGAAGCTCTGAGCATGGCACCCGGCATCTACATTTAATAGGTCTCCCGGTCTGAGGTGGGCTGGTCTGACTTCTTCCCTGGCCAGGGCGCTGGAATGTCTGTGGCTGGCTTTTGGAGTGGAATGAGCTATGGGGTTAGCCATGGGGACCGCTCCTCTGCCTCCTGGAGGATTCCTTCTGGCTCAGCCTCACCTGATGACAGGCGATGCTCTTCCTCTAGGCAGATGGGGACTGGCTGTTCTTGTTTGTTTACACTCTCTCCACAAAGCTAAGGCAAGGCAGGAGCAATGTCTTACGATAAAAGCATCACCTCCATGGGACGCCTGGGTGGCTCATTCAGTTAAGCGTCTGCCTTCGGCTCAGGTCATGATCCTGGGGTCCTGGGATTGAGTCCTGCATGGGGCTTCTTGCTCAGCAGGGAGCCTGCTTCTCCCTCTGCCTACTGCTCCCCCTGCTTGTGTATACTCTCTCTCTCTGCAAATAAATAAATAAAATTAAAAAAAAAACCAAAACACCAACAATTAATCGAAATCTCCTCCCCTTTCCCACTTATGTCTCCTTAACAAACCCCATGTGGGAAAAGAATGACAAGTTACAGTCCACATAAGAGAAAATTGGTAGAGGAAGCCTTGGGTGTTGCGTCTTCTCTGCAATAGTTGCTGCCCGGTCGGCTGCCTGGCTAGCATTAGGTCTCCAGGTAGCCTGTCCCCTTTGGCTCTCAGCTGGACACGGCTAACAGCTCACCATGTCTGTGCTAACCCAGATTCTTTTTGCGGACACCTTTATTGGCAGTTTTCATCAGCTGAGCGCGTGTGGCTTCTTGGAGGCCTCCCCCAGCCCATGCAGCCCCGTCCGTAGGTAACCCATCTCGTGGGCAGGCCTCAGGGATCTGCCCTGGGAGCACACATTCGTTTAAGGCAGTTGATATTTTTTTTCCCCGTTCATCCTGACCTGATTTCTCAGGTGCCTTCTATTTCTGATCTGGAACAACTGGGGAAGTTTTAAGGAGAATAGACATTCTTGGGTAGCATTTATAAAATGAGCTTTAAATTTTATACAAACTGAGGCAACAGGAAAGGTTTCTTATTAAAGAGGTCTCTTGTCTTGTTGGCAAGAGAAGCAGCTGGAGGGCTTCCTCTGTGTCCTAGGGGAGATTCCTTGAAAGTGCAGCTTCTGGTTGGCACGGGGAAGTGCGTTGAGTCATCATGCGGGCAGGTTCTCACCTCGACTCCTTGGGCCTTCTGACCCTTCCTTTCCTGGGCCTTTGGGTCGGAGGCCTGTTTTCTCAGTTCCTCCAAAGAATGGGAGCACTTCTTTTGGAGCACATGCTTAGTGCTCGGAGGGGTCATAGAGAGCTCTGGCCCCTGATCTCACAGTCCTGTGGGTGTCTCAGTCCATCCAGGGTGCCCAAACAGACCACCATCGACTGGGCCGCTGGGGAACCCCAGACGTCTGTTGGTCACGGTTCTGGAGGCTGGCAGTTCAAGGTCGAGGCAAATGCCGCGTCTGGTGAGGGCCTGCTCCAGCTCCACGGATGGCGTCTTCCTGTGTCGTCACGGGGAGAAGGGGGAGAGAGCGCTCTGGGTCCTTCCGCTCATGTGGGAGCCTCTCTCATGACCTGATCACTTCCCGAAGGCCCCGCCTCCTAATCCCACACCTTGGGGGTTGTTGGGATTTTGGTGGGGAGACACTGGCATTCAGGCCATAGGACCAGAGAGGGAAGCCAGCCGCCACTGCGCTCTGAGTAAAAATCGAAGGAAACGAACGGCTCAGGGGCGGGAGCAGCTACGTCTGAGGAGGGTCGTCGGAGTCCGTTTCACGGAGGAGGTGGGCCTTGTGTTGGGCCTTCTAGGAATGGTGCCTCAGAAGTAGGAGCAGTGAGGAAGCAAGAGGGTAAGAGGCCGGTGCTTGCCTCTCTTGAGCAGACCCCAAGTCGAGCATCTGCTTGGAGAGCAAGTGTTTTCCGTGCGAGGTGGGCGTGGCTGCAGCTGCTGGACGCTCAGTCCTGGGAGAAGCTGGGCCTCTGTCCTGTCCTGATTGACTTGGGGGGGGGGCATATCCCTGGGCTCCCTGGGGAAGGGGCCCTCCCTGCGTGTCATCAATGGGCAGTAGCTACCGGACAGCCAGTAAAACGAGGGGGAAGAAAGCCAC
Organism: Martes martes; assembly: GCF_963455335.1. Lineage (NCBI taxonomy): Eukaryota > Metazoa > Chordata > Mammalia > Carnivora > Mustelidae > Martes > Martes martes. The sequence continues at coordinate 49,025,915 of NC_137902.1, forward strand.
TGTCCAGCAGCTGCCACTTTGGTCCAGGCCAGAGGTTCTCAAACTTGAGCAGGCATTAGAATCACCTGGATGGGAGTGCTGACTGCACATCCTGGGTTTCTGAGTTAGGAGGTCTGGCTAGGCCTGAGATGTACCTTCTCACATGTTCGTGACATTAGGTGCTTTCAGAAGCCCTGGTTCATGATGAGAGACTGTGTCTCTCCTGATGGTTCTGGCTCTCCTGGGCTGGAGAGGACGGTGGCTTGGTTTTGCTTGCTGCTGCCCCTGATGACCACGTTCTGGGCTGCTTCTCTTCTCCCCTGAGAGCCGGGGCCTGGACGTAGCTGGGAAGCTTAGCTGGGCATGGCCACTCCCCCTGACTGCTTTTGGCCACGACCAGTGTTCTCCTCGGCTCTGGCACGCTGGGCCCATAGGGCTCTGGAGCAGTTGCAATTTGTCTCACTGTAAATAAGACAGAGGGGGAGGCCTTCAGCTGACATGTGATGGTGAGGGAGCTAAGGACAAAGGGGCTTCTGGCCGAGACTACCCAGTTGCCAAGCAGCTTGCTGAGCCTCAGTGGTCTGTGGAGGTGGCCGCACCAGCCATGGCAACTGGGAGGCAGAGCTAGGACTCATGTGGTAAAAGGGGCCTGCTCTGTCTCCCTGCTGGATTCTGCTCCTGCTCTCCCTCTCACGCCAAGGCCTGGTGTGATGCCTCCAAAATCCAGGGCCTGTGCCTGTTCTCTTGGGATCTCTGAAGCACCCCCATTTTAATGCGGTCTAAGTCCCTTACCCCTTGGACCCCATCCTGGATACAGAAAGGAAGAAAGACCTCTACCTTCTCTGGTGCCTGGGTGGCTCAGTCAGTTAAGCATCTGCCTTTGGCTCAGGTCATGATCCCAGGGTCCTGGGATCAAGTTCCGTGTCAGGCTCCTTGCTCAGTGAGGAGCCTGATTCTCCCAGTGCCTGCTGCTCCCCCTCCTTGTGCTCTCTCTCTCTGACAAATAAAATCTTAAAAAAAAAAGAAAAAAAAATCTGCCTTCTTCAGTGGCTTCCAGATTGGAAAGAGGAAGGAGTGAAGTAGGGGAGAGTGGACACTTTTGCATTTGAATCCAAAAGAACAACTCTGCAGGGATAGGAGAGCTGAGGGAAAGCCGTTTGCAATTTCTGTGGACAACTCACCTGATGTGAGTTCGTATTTGCTTGTTCTTTAAGCTGTCTGCTGTACCTGTGGTGAGGTACTGAGGGGTTGGGGAGGGCTGACGGTCCACAACTCCAGTGACCACACCACTCCTGGGAGGGTGGTTTCTGTTTGGGACACTGCAGGTTTTGTTGTTAGTGTAAGTTTTTAAGAAGTCACATCATCGAGGTATAAATTGCACCGGCAGAGGAAGGGACAGAGGGAGAAGCAGGCTCCCTGCTGAGCTCGAGCCCGACATGGGGCTCGATCGCAGGACCCTGAGAACGTGACCTGAGCTGATATGAGATGCTTAGTGGACTGAGCCACTCAGGTCCCCAGAAAAACTTTATTTTAAATTGACTGTGAATGGAGAGGATTTTCTTGACCACTTGCCATTAATTTGGCATGTCCAGGCTTAGCCCATCTTGGGATTCTTCCTGAGGTGCCCTGTGGCCCTCCACCTTCCTGACTGTGGAACGGTAGGCATCCAGGCAGCATGGCCCCCTGAGTCAGGAGCCCCCTGAGTTTGATGGCTTCTCAGACCTGTATGTATCTCGGGTGTGCTCAGCCCTTTGGAGCGCTACCTGTCGGGAGGCAGTATTAGTGTCAGGGTGGGGGCCCTGGGTCTTGAGCCTGCGCCACGTTTGTCTGGGTGTGCACCGCTTTCCTGGCTGTGCAGTCTTTGTGGGTGTCAGGTTCTCAGGGGATGGTCGTAGCACGTCCCTGGGAGGGTGCCATGGGCCTGAATCAGCTAAGGACAGAGTACACTCAGCACAGAACCCAGCACCTAGGTTATGCGGGGCAGTGTCCGCGCGCTGCATTGTCTGAATGGTCGGCTCCCCTCGGGTCCTCACCTGTGCAGGAGACCGTGGCTGTGTGTGGTGACAGACCTGATGACCCCGATCTCTGTCCTGCTGCTTCTCTCTCCAGCTTCCTCAAAAGCCAAGGAAGGGCTGCATCTTTCTTTTGCCTTCTTCCCCCAGTGCGTGAAAATTCTTCATCTCCCTGGAGGCAAGTTGCTGAGCCTGATGTGCTTATCATCTCTGAAACTCTCGAGTTGATATTTCTGTGATACTTCTCGGACTTGATTATGGCACAGAGCACCTGTTCTCAAAGCATGTCCCTGAGGTCCTTTCAGGAGGCCTGTGAGGTCAAAACTGTTTTCTTAATCATACAAGATACCACTTGCTTTTTCGACTCTCATCCTCTCGCAGAAATTGTTGTCAAGCAGACTTTTCTACAGGTGCCTCCGTCCTGCGTGTGGTACTGCACGGATGAGAGACTCCAGCTATCTCTATGAGGCCAGACAGCAACAGCATTAGAAAGTTGCAAAGTGATGCCACTCTTTTTTTTTTTTTAAGTAGGCTCTACACCCAGCGTGGAGCCCAAGACGAGGCTTGAACTCACGACCCCAAGATCAAGACCTGAGCTGACATCAGGAGTCGGATGCTTAATTGACTGAGCCCCTCAGGCACCCCAATGTCCCTTTTCTCACTACATTTTTTGTTTTGCAATGGAAAGGGTAGTTAATTTTTCATAGGGAAAAATTTTATGCCAACATGGAATGGATTTTCGGTTATTTTAAAATTAATAGATTTTAAAAAATTCTTAGTTTTAATTTTTAATCTGGTTGCTCTCATTAGAGAGTTATAACCCATGTAAACAAAAGCTCTTAGGAGTCCTCAGTCATTTTTAAGATTGTATGTAAATTGGGGGCGCCTGGGTGGCTCAGTGGGTTAAAGCCTCTGCCTTCAGGCCGGGTCATGACCAGGGCCCTGGGATTGAGCCCCGCATCACATCGGGCTCTCTGCTCAGTGGGGAGCCTGCTTCCCTTCCTCTCTCTGCCTGCCTCTCTGACTACTTGTGATTTCTGTCTGCCAAATAAATAAATAAAATCCTAAAAAAAAAAAAAAAGATTGTGTGTAAATCGGTCCTAAGATCAAAAAGTTTACGAACCTTTAGGTGAAGACCTTGGGCTCTGGTGTCAGATAGAGGAAGGTCCAAAACTCATTGCTGTCATTTACTGGCTCTGTGACCTGGACAGTTCATTTGATCTTGATAAGTTTTTGTTCTGTGATTTGTAAATGGGACTAACAGCAGTAGTTTCCTTAAGGGTTTGGGATGCATTTTAGAAAATGCCAGGCAGGAAGTAAGTATTAGTCGTGGCTGTTGTTTGAGGGGCAGTGAGGCACTGAGGCAGAGAGCGTGTGCTCTGGACCTAGGTGCCTGGGCTCCCATCCCTGGACATTGCTGGCTCTTTCTGTGCAAGTTTGAGTCAGTTCCCTGATCTTGCCGGGCCTCTGTTTTCTCAGCTGTAGACAGGGATGACAATGTGAGTGCCCACCTGGGTTTGGAATGTTAATGCCCAGGACATCTGTGTAGGCTGCTGCTGTGTGGGTTGACATCTGACCGTGAACATGGAAATGCCCCATTTCCAGGAGCTCTTTGTCTTTTCATCCCACTCTCTTGGGTTTTTCTGTTGCACATGGATCGTTGCCCCCTGAAGTTGGTTAGAGCGTGGCTCACAGGCATCAGCAGAAGGGGTACTGGACACATGTCCAGAGGAAGCCTCACCTGTCCGAGTGCTGGCTATGCTGTTACAGGTCATTTGACAGTGTAGACCTGGCTCTGGGTTAAGGCTCATACAAGTGACTTCATTTGCCAGAGGAGGAAGCCTGTACAGCTGTAATGAGCTGCTTTCCAGAACTCTGGGGACAGGGGTGAGGGTCAGGGTCTTTTGCGAAAAGGTGAGGGGAGGCTTCTTAGGTTGTGGAGTAGGACTGTGTAGGGTGCAGGGGAGATGCTCGTGGGCAGTGCTGGTCGTGGGCCACACCTCAGATGGCATTCGGACCCATCTGGGCCAGGCCTGGAGCCCAGTAGCCCCAACCACTACAGTGGTGGTGGGTCTGTAATAAATGCACTTTCGAGGGTACCAGATCAGGTGGTTGGGGCTCCCACCTGGGATAGTGCTGAGTTGAGAGGTGGGAGCTCCTACCTCACACCGTGATCTGGTCTGCCCCCCCCAAAGTATCCAAGTCCCCACCTTCCCTGGCACTCCTGGAGGACATGAGGCCACACCTGAGTGCCCATCTTTTATTTTGGGGGATGCTTGGTTTACATGAGCACTCGGCCAAAAGGATCAGCTGGGGAGCTGGTGGTCAAGATGGCCCAGGTTCAGAAGACCTGCATCTTGCCCTTCACACGTTATAGGGCGGCTGGGGAGATAGACACTGTGTTCCCTGGGGTGATTGGCCTCCGAGGTCACATCCATAAAATGAGATGGCTGCTGTGAGTTTTTGTGACCCTGCCTCGGATCCCTGAGGTTTAACGGATATCTGGGGTGAATGTGTGGACAGAGTTAAAGATAAAAGCACCACGGATTTTGTCTCTGTTTCTTGGGACATTTGAGTGAGATGCTTCCTTCTTAGAAAAGGATTTGGATCTTTTCAGAGGTGCTACTACTGGTGGTCACTGTTGCTGCTGGTCCTTAGTAATAGCATAAGGCATGGGGTTTCCTTTGACAGTCCTGGGCGCAGGTGATGAGGGCCTGAGATGAACTGGGTAGCCAGAGGCCCCAGGACTTACCTGCATCACGCCACACTGACTTAGCCATGGGCGGCTTTGCCGGAGAGCCTTCTCTGAGCCCACAGCCCTGGGCTGCCCGGGGCAGGTCCTCTGGGCATTTGGACAGGTTAGAGAAGGGAGCTGTGTAGCGTGTTCAGCCCTGGTTGGGGTGGGGGTGGGAACACAGACCTTGGGCCCCAGCTTCAGGGCCAGCTGCCTTTGGCCCCAGAAGCTTCTCTGGGTCCCACCTGGCTCTTCTTCCTCAAGCCATGCATTCTATTCTGCTCAGGCCTTAGGCTGGCCTCTCCATGCCCAGGGGTTGGGGATAGCTGCTGTTTCCAGACCAGGCAAAAACACACAGGTCAGGGCCCAAGGGGTCCCATCTTGGAGGTGTCAGAGTCATGCTGGGAAGAAAGTGGGGGTCCCCAGTCAAGGCCAGCAGAATGGGTGGGTGATCCTGGGGTGCTGGAGCAGGCGGCCTGGGCTTAGGTGTCTGTTCCCCCTCTTATTCCCGACTTGGTGTCATCTGAAAGGCAGACGCCAGCAGGACCCACCTGGTAGGGTTGTTGGGCACAGCTGACGCAGGCCAAGGGCTTGGAACAGTGCCTGGCAGACCTCGAGAGTGCTATCTAAATGCCAGGTCACCGTATTATTTATTTTCCCCTCCCCCAGGTACCACCGGGAAGGCGCCATCCCCGCCACCCCTCCTCACAGACCGTCAGGTGAACGAGAAGGTGGAGAACCTCTCCATTCAGCTGCGGCTGATGACCCGAGAGAGGAATGAACTGCGGAAGCGCCTGGCTTTCGCGACCCACGGGACGACCTTTGATAAGAGGTAGTGATCGCACCTGCTCCCCTGCCCAGGCCCGATGGACCAGGGCTACTCCCCCGAGGCCATCACGCCAGCCCTTCCCCACCAGGCAGTCATCCTTAGCTCCCTGGGGTCCGTACTGTGCTGCCAGAATGTCCCTATGCCTCACTCCCCCATCCCTTGGAAACGCTGTCCTTGCAGCCCTGGGTCGGGGGAGGTTAAGCTTCCTCCAAGCCAAATTGGAGCCCTGTCCCAAGGCAGATCAGCCCTGTCCAGGCCTGAGTCACATGACGCAGAGCTTGTGAAGTGTGGGTGTCTGTCATGTACTTGTCCTCTGCAGGTGATGATTTGGTGGGTAGCTTTGGCAGCAGCTGGTGGGGCCTGGTCCCACTCTGGTGCCTCCTCACAGGCTGGTTTCGTGGCCTTGGGCTTGTCACTGTCCCTCTCGAGGCCTCTGCCTTCCAGCACCAGAGCAGTATACTTCCTCAGTATCCTTTTCTGTTGGCTTGTCTGTGGTCCTGCCCTCGTGGAGGCAGTTGTCCCCGTGCTGAGCCCTCGAGCAGTCTACCTGTGTGCAGGCACGTGCATGCATATCTGTGTGTCTGCACGCGCCCTCTTACTGCTACGTGGATTTTTATGTGTGCCAATGTTCATTGTTCCTGCCACGTGTGTGTTTTAGAAGGGTATATCCCGCTCCTTTGTGGTTTTGGAGAAAATCTTTGACTACTTCCTGTTTGGGGATTTAGATGTGGGTACCAGGTCCATAGAGTGAGGCAAAGGGAGTGTCTTTCCCCACCTCTTCCACCCAGGAGGGCTTCATGGAGAAGGAGGGAAACAGTCTGATTCATCCTTCTAGGAGATTCTGCTAGGGATTCTGAGGGTCGGGGAATTGCCTTTAGGAACATCAGGCATGTGTGTGCCTTGTCTTGAGGAAGTTCCTCTGGGGTGATATCAGGGTGGCAAAGCCAGCCAGCTGAGCTTACTTTGATGACGATATGGTCCTCAGCACAGAGGCAAGGCCCACGGAGACACGGCATGCTGGAGTGCATATTGTCCAGTGCCTGCCTTCGTGTCACCGAGGCAGAGCGCAGGGTTCCCCAGAGCCTAGATGGCTGGAAGAGCCTGCCGTGTTTGCTCTCCAGCCCTCCACAGAGCAGGGTTACTGACGCCGGCTGTAGGGCTGGATCTCACCCTGACACGTGCACTGGCATCACCAGAGGGCTTGTTAAAGCTCAGGTTCCTGGTTAGGTCTCCCTCCGTCCCGCCCCTCAAGCATCTGATTCAGGAGTTCTGGGACTGACCTGAGGATTTGGACTTCTAACACATCTGAGAAGCAGTGCTCCCGGCCGGTGTCCTCAACAGTAGCTGCACACTGGAGTCCCCATTCTGGTGTCTGGGTCACACCCCCAAGGTGTGACACCCCAAGGATGCCAGTGTAATTGGTCTGGGCCTTGCTGTTTTGATAAGTTCCCAAGATTGACATTTTCCTAAAAAGAGGAAAAGCTTCCTCACGGGTTTTTGGGGGCCTACTGTGAGTGAAGGCCAGTTGTGCGGTCTCCCTGGGAGCTGCTAGAGAAGAAGACGGTACCTTCTCCGGGCTCGAGCAAGGAGCCCAGGCAACCAAGGCCATGTATCATTGTTCTCCTCCTGTGGGTCTGGGGAGGCCAGGATGTCTTGAGTTGACCACGCGCCAGGTGGTTGGGGTGCACAGGAGACCGGTATCCAGGGACACTGGGCTGGAGGCTCCCCGGGCAGAGACATCCCTTGTCCAAGTGATCCCAGGGCCTGCGTTCACGGCTGATGTCTGGGTCAGGCCCTACCACAGGCTGAATCCCGACTATGAGAGGCTGAAGATCCAGTGCGTCCGGGCCATGTCGGACCTGCAGAGCCTGCAGAAGCAGCACACCAACGCCTTGAAGAGGTGCGAGGAGGTGGCCAAGGAGACCGACTTCTATCAGTGAGTGGGACTGCCTCATGGCACTTAGTGGGCCTTCAGCGAGTGGGTTGGGGTCTTTGGGTCTCGGTTTTTCTAAGTACAGGCTGAGATGCGAACTCTTCATACCAGCTAGTGACAGCCTCGGAAGCACAACTGGCAGGAAAGGGATTGAAAATGACGCAGGAAGCCCCAGGCAGATGGCTGGGCTCCTGGGTCGCTGTCTGAGCTTTGCTGCAGCTCCTGCTGTAGAAGAGGCAGATGGGCCTGTTCCCCTTTGGTCTCCTGGGGTCGCTCTGAGGGTACTGACCCGCCTTACCTGCCCACCTGCTGACCTTGCCCAGGCCTCAGTACTTAGAGGGGCCAGGCCTCTACCAGGTAAGGGCTCATCTCCTTGCCTTGGTCTTCATTCATGTGCCCTTTTTGGTATTAGGTTTTTACAAACGGTGTGGTTCTTTCTGGCATTTGGCTGATACCAGGCTTTGGCCTGCCTCTGAGTGCTACTGCCCTGGTTGCTATGGTCTCCCATCGGGAGTACTAGGAGTACTGGGATGTGGAGGGGTGAGAGAAGCAGGGCTGGCAGGGGTTGGAGGCTGGCTGCGTTTCACTGTGCATATGGGGTTGTAGCACACTCCACAGCCGGCTCCTGAGCGACCAGACCCAGCTGAAGGATGATGTGGACATGCTGAGGCGGGAGAACGGACAGCTGCTGCGGGAACGTAACCTGCTGCAGCAGTCATGGGAGGACATGAAGCGGCTCCATGAGGAGGATCAGAAGGAGATTGGTGACCTCCGGGCCCAACAGCAGCAGGTAGAGCCGGGCAGGGTGGCAGGGGGCAGACCAAGGTTGGGCATCCTCCTGCCCCCTCATCCATCTACTCATCATCCATCCTCCCACCCATCATCTGTCCTTCCACTCATCATCTATCATCCGTCCTCCACCTCCCATCCATCTTTCCACCCCTCATCTCTCCTGCCTTCCATCCTTCCTTCCACCCATCATCCGTCCTTCTACCCAATAGCCATCCTTCCACCCATCATCTATCCTTACATCCATCATGTCCTCCCATCCATCATCCGTCCTCCTACCTCCTTTCCATCCTTCCACCCACCCGTCATCCATCCTTCTACCTCCTGTCCATCCTCCACCCATCCTCCATCCTTCCACCCATCATCTGTCCTTATATCCATCATGTCCTCCCATCCATCATCCGTCCTCCCACCTCCTTTCCATCCTTCCACCCACCCGTCATCCATCCTTCTACCTCCTGTCCATCCTCCACCCATCCTCCATCCTTCCACCCATCATCTGTCCTTACATCCATCATGTCCTCCCATCCATCATCCGTCCTCCCACCTCCTTTCCATCCTTCCACCCACCTGTCAGCCATCCTTCTACCTCCTGTCCATCCTCCACCCATCCTCCACCCATCCTCCATCCTTCTACCCATAATCCATCCTCCCACCCATACTCCCACCTCCAGTCCATCTTTGCACCCGTCCTCCATCCTCTCACCCATCATCCATCTTTCTGTGCATCCCTCACCCTCCCAGCCCGTCATCCACCCGCCCATCATCCATCCTCTTTCTCCTCTTCCGCCCATTCAGCCACCCACCTACCTTCCATCCGTCCACCCTCTCACATAGCCTTGTGATCATTTCGCAGGTATTTTTGGAGTGTCTGCCTAATGTGAGGCACTGGGATATCTGTGAACAGACACTCTTGGACTCTGCAGTCCAGAGAGGGAGACTAATGCTAGTTAGACGATCACACAGATCTGTGTATCAACGCGAATGTCGTGAGGGCTGCCAGGGAGGAGGTGCTTGCAGTTCAGCCTGGAATAGGAATTTGACCGAGTAAGGAGACATGGGTCTGTAGCCTCCTCCCTTTGTATGGGTGCTGTGAGCTTACAGATGGAGAGAAACTTGGAAGTGTTGAAGCCCTGTGCAGATATGAGATGGAGGAGTTATCGTCGTTAGCTTTTGGTGGGGGCCTGGCCTCTTTGCTCCTGGCTTGCGTTCCAGGTTAGTTTCTTCACTTTGCTCAGCTGTTGTTTCACATGGACAGAAGCATGAGGAGTGAGCCAGTGAGAAAACCGGCTCGCTGTGAGTGCAATTGGCCAGTTCTCCTGTAGCTCGCAGACGGAGCTGCTTGGGCTGACGGCAGGGGATGAGGCCACGTTCTACGTGGAGATGGTCGCGTGTTTGGGGTTGGACGCAGTCCCAGCAAGGAGCAGAGTGTCCGCATCCCCATCGGCATCATCCGTGGCCCCCGAGTTAAAGCAGGACTGCCGGGGCTCGCTTGGCACAGAGCGCCTCTGAGACCATCCATGCTCATCTGATCACGTAGCATGACGTTCTCTCTCTTGCTCTTTTTTCATTTACAATTAAACTTCTGTAAATTGGGAAACTGTCACAAGCTTACAGAAGAGTTGCAAGTACAGCCCCAAGAATGTTTACCCCTCATCATTCCAGAACAAGCTGCCAATCTGCATGCTTCTAATAAACAAGGCTATTCTCTCATCTGGCAGTAGCCCAAGCATCGACATCAGGAAGGTAACGCTGGTACATGACGCCCTCTAGTCATCAGACCTCAATTTGAGTTTTGCCGGTTGTATGCATAGTGTCTTTTTAGCAGGAAGAGGATCCAGGCCAGAATACAGCGTGGTGTGTGGCTGTCAGGTCTCTTGGGTCTCCTTCATTCTGGAAGAGTTCCTCAGGCTTCGGCCTACCTGACCTGATGCTTCAGAAGATGACAGGCCGGCTGTTTCCCCACATGTCCCTCCACCTGGATTTGTCTGATCTTCCTGGCTTGTTTCTGTATGTGTGTCTTGGTGTCCCAGAAGTGAGGTTGCCACCTTCTCACTGCGTCTTAGAGGTTGGGACTTGGTTGGTGAGGACTTGTTACCGGTGACATTCCTTTGGTCACTCGATGCCAGTGATGTCTCCAGGCTTCTCCACTGCAAAGTTACTTGCTTTCCCTGTGGCCGTCTGTCTGACGGTTTCTATGTGGACTCCTGGTTTCCTGCTTTATTCAGTGGGTTGTGATTCACTGTGGCCAGCGGGAACCTCTTCAAGAGGTTTCTCTGACTTTTTGACAGGCCCTTCTCGCTCTTTGAACACTTTCTTGCTCTCTGGTCAAGATGTCATCCCAGGCTTGTTTCATTTCCTGCCGTTGCCTTGGGAATTAGCCATTTCTCCAAGGAGTCCTCATTCCTTATAGTGAAAATCCTCATTCCTTGCTTAGAAGCAAGATCCGAAGGCCAGATGTGCACATAGCTGCTGGGGTATTGCGGCTCCCACGTTGTGTCAGTAGCCGGAATGGGGTATCTGAGTTTCCGGATCTCTTGTCTCCCCCTTCCCCTCACGTATCTGGGTATTCAGTATGTAGCATATAATACTGAAAACGGTGAGTTTGCACTAACACTCCTAGTTCCAGTCCAGCACCACAATACCATGGCTTCATTCTAGCTGCCTCCCTTTCTGTTTCTGTTAACTCCCTTTTCCAGCAGTGGGAGACCACGGCAAGAGTCAGGGATAGCCCCAGCTGACGGTTTGTGTGCCTTCTCTGCCCGGGGCCAGGAGTGCTGGCTTTACCTCCAGTCCTTACCTTCACCCCACCGTTTCCGTGCTCACTTATTTGTGGGCATTTTCCCACCCTCTTTAGATTTGGCTCAGCCTTTTGTCTTGGGTTTAGTTTGTATTTTACTTTTCTTTGAGCAATTTCTCATTTCAGATGTGTTTCTGTCTCCGTCTTAGCCTCAGGGAGGGCCCCTAGCCTTGCCAGAAAGTGGCGGAATGGGACTTTTCAGGGCCGCAGACCTGGCTTCAGACGGTTGTCCCAGAGGTTAGACGATGTCGCCCACAGAGCAGTGGTGCCATGTGCCTGCCGAAGTGTTTGCTGTCATTGCTGCTCTTGTTTGGGTCCCATCAAGGCTGGGGGTGACTCTGTTCCTGGAGGAGGTGGGCTAGTGGCCAGAGTCCCCACCTGCTGCGGGGTGTCACATGGGGTGGTCCCCCTGCCGTCGGAGTGGTGGTTCCTGCCGTCATGAAACGTGCGGTTCCCATATGGCCCAGCAATTCCGCTTCGATTTGTGTACCCGAGAGAACTGCAGACAGCTGTTGACACAAAAACCCAGAGTGTAGATGCTTGTAGCGGCATTTCTCACAGCGGCCAGGAAATGGCCAGGAAGCAGTCTAGATGTCCGTCGGCGATTGAGTGGGCACAGAAGGTGTGGTCTGTGCTGTACAGTGGAATACTAACATTCAGCATAAAATCACATGAAGCAGTGACACCTGCTCCAAGACAGATGACCTTGAAAACTTTGTGCTAAACGAAAGAAGCCAGTCACGGAGGACCACACAGTGTCTGATTCTCTAGAGACAGAAGGTAGCCGAGGGCCAGTGTGGGGCAGGGGAATGAGAGGAGGGAGGGTGGATGCTAATGGGCACAGGCTTCCTTTTGGGGGGATGCCAGTATTCTGGGGTTATGTAGCGATAGTTACTGCACAACCTTGTAGATTCACAACCTTGTGAATATACCAGCTCTGCTGACTGGGGCGCTCGAGGTGTTGAATCGTACAGTGTGTGGATTACAGCTTGGAAAAAGGACCCAGTTATCACCTTGTTATAAAAAAAAGTCTGCCCTCATGAGGCATAAAGTTTCATGGTCTCCTGTTCTCTTGACTGTCCAGAGGACTTTGACAGCTTGAACAAATATCCAGACTGAAAGCGCTTTCTCACTTCCCCTCCTTTCCTGTTCTCCCCACGAATGACATGGGAAGGTGACCCCCTGCCCCCTCCAGCCCATGTCTCCTTCTCCTGTCCTTTCCTATAGCTGTGACCCTTGGGGGTCTAGTTTGTTACAGTGGTCAGTGAGTTTCCCCAGTTCTGTTCAGCTGGACTGGTGTCCCTTGGCAAGTGCTACCTTATCATGGCACCAGGACAGGAGGCCGCTGCCGCAGGGGTGGGGGTAGGGGTGAGGGGACATCTCTGAGTGCCAGGACCACCTGCTCTCACCAGCCTAGGCCACTTCACCTTCACCAGGTCTGGGCTGGATGCCGGGCTGTGGAAAGCTCATTCCTGGATAGACCAGCAGCAGAGGAAGCAGGGGATACGGGGGTGGCCACAGGTTTCCTCCCCACAGGGCCCGAGGGCAAAGGTTGACCCCATCGGACAAGGCCGGTTTTGTTGCCTGGCTCCTCCCATGCCTTGTACACTTGAAGAGGCCCTTGCAGGGTAAATGGTGCTATTTGACTTGCGTGTTTGCTTGAGGGATTTGTGGGGCTCCCCAGCCCTCTGCATGATTTATCTCTGAGGAAATGAGGCAGCCCTGGCCGGGGGGGGGGGGGGGGGAAGGGGCACCACGGGCCTGGGGCTTGGGGCCCGGGCCCTCTACTACTTTGCCTGTGTGCATGCGTGTGTTTGCATGTGTAAGTATGGGGGGCGGCTCACGGCCTGGGGGCTCCATCTCCAGGTCCCTCAGTCAGAATGCACCATCTGGATTCTTCTTGGTGCTTCTGAAATGCCCAAGAGAGCTGGGCAGAGATTGCCAGGCCTTAGTTGGGGGAGCAACATGGAGGATGTTTTTTCTTTACTACTGTGATACTTGTTCTTTGGTTAAAAAAGAAAAAAATTACAAACAACAGTGAAGTTACCCACCCCCACCTCAGCTTTTGGTGATTCGTGAAAATTGACTCTTTTCAGGTATCCTGGGAAAGGAGTTTCTGAGTTTCTGAAGGGCCTGCCTCACAGAAGCCCAGAGGGGCGAGTGTTTCTGACCAGTGTAAAGATGAGGGCCATTTTCTTGTTGGCTTCCTTGTGGGGCACAGCCCAGCTGCACCATCCTGCTGTGTGGACGGAACCAGACCCTTGCTTCAGGCCAGGGGTGGGGGGAGTCATCTCTAAAGACTTACATGCCTGCCTGAGACGAGAAGTTTACTGCCTGTCTCATTTTAGAATTCTGTGCTGAATTAGATATTCTCTCTCACTTAGAATTCCATTAGCCTTGCTGGGAAGCTAAAAGAGTGTGTGTGTGTGTGTGTGTGTGTGAGAGAGAGAGAGAGAGAGAGAGAAGGTTGAACTATCTAGTAAGACCATAATCATCTGTTTATAAAAAGGAAGAATTCTACACTAACAGATGGGATAGCTTTTTAGTTCTCTGGAGTTAACTGTGGCCATGATTTTTCCAAACTTCTTCAGAGGCTTTGATCACATTTGCCCACATTCTGAGCCCTGCTTGTAGAGAAAAGTTGAGAAGTATTCAGGGGCCCGTGAGCCTCTTTGAATGTCTGGATGCTATCCTGTGGGAAAGGGATCTTTCTGTGTGACTAGGGCTAGAATGAGAACAAGATGGTAAAAGCTGAGGAAGGAGGACTTCAGCTCATAATAGGCAAGCCCTGGTCCTGTGGAGTGTTCACCTGGGCAGGGCCATGGCCAAAACAACACAGGCTGTTAGCCCAATGGTCCTGGGTCCCTTCTGATCCCAGAGCCCACCATGTGGTCAGAGCTGGGTTGAGCATCAGAAGGGATTCTGGGTCTGCTCTGGGGTTTCCCCTGATTGACGCTATCTCCCCGGGACCTCGTGACCCTGCCTGGGAGCCAGTTCACTGCCCTGGATTGTCCTGCAGTCTCCAATCCCAGCTCCTCACCACGGGGGCATTTGTGGGAATGTTTCTGGAGGAAGAAAGGGCATTTGGGAGACTGTTTCCCAAGGAAGAAAGGTGTGGATTCCAGATTCTGTTGTGGCCCCGTGAAGTAGCAAGGCCCAAGATGAGGTCTTTGTGCCAGGTCAAGGCTGCGTTTAGAACTAGTTTGTTTGTTTCTTTTTTTTTTTTTTAGAACTAGTTTGTTTCTTCTTCTTCTTCTTTTTTTTAAAGATTTTATTTATTTATTTGACAGACAGAGATTACAAGTAGGCAAGAGAGGCAGGCAGGGAGAGAGAGGAGGAAGCAGGCTCTCTGCTCCGCAGGGAGCCCGATGTGGGGCTCGATCCCAGGACCCTGGGATCATGACCTGAGCCGAAAGCAGAGGCTTTAACCCACTGAGCTACCCAGGTGCCCCAAGAACTAGTTTGTTTCTTAATGAAACTCAGAAGATGGGTCAATGCGGGAGCAGAGCATTCGGCCAGCCTACCCGGGGCTGCCACCTAGCGGGCAAGCCCCAGAATGGCAGCAGGGCCTTCGCTCTGCAACCAGTCCATGCCTTCGGAGCCAGTGGGGATCTCACTTGGCTTAGGGGATGTTCAGAGTGTAAACCATTTGAAGTGATTTATTTATCTTTAAAAATATTTTATTTATTTATTTGAGAGAGAGCAAGCAACAGCGGGGGTGGGGGGTGTGAGGAGCAGAGGAAAGGGGAGAAGCAGACTCCCTGCTGAGAGCAGAGCACCACCATGGGGCTGGATCCCAGGACCCTGAGATCACGACCTGAGCTGAAGGTAGGCGCCCAACCAACTGAGCCATCCAGGGGTCCCTTGAAGTGATTTTATAATTGGAATGTTTGAGGTACTGTCCACAGGTCGGGACAATCCAATGGAAGAGCTGGACCTTTTCTAGACATGGGTAGGGACGCTGATTGACCGAGAGGTCGGAGAACTCTCCACTCACTGTTTGCGTCCTGGGTGCACGTTGGCGTGAATCCTTGTGGGACGCCTCTGTGTGTTGTGAGCTTGTACTGGGTGATGTACTTGGTGTCCTTCCGCCCTCACTGTCCACACCTGCAGATGTTCAGCTGTCCTCACTTTGTCCTGGATTCGGGCTCGGTTCTTATTCTGGGATTCATGGAAAAGAATAATGTTATATCCCCATCTCACAATGTACAGAAAAGATATTCCAAGTAGTTTAAAAGTTTAAATGTGAAAGTAAAGCTGAAACTTTTTAGAAAAAAATAATAGAGTATCTTCATGATCTCAGGGTAAGAAGGAGCTTCTTAAATAAACAACCAAATCCAAACCATAAAGAAATGATTGATAGATTTTCCTCTATCAAAACAGGAAACTTTAGTATAACATAAGACACATATTGGGCGAAGAGTTTTTAATAAATAGAACTGGGAAATGGGAAAGGACTAGTACCTGGAATTTAAAAATAGGACCTATAGGAAGAAAGAAGAGAGAAAGGAGCAGGTGGAGAACGAGGGAGGAAGGAAAGTCAAAGGATACGGCCAGGCAATTCATAGAAGAGAAACTATACAGTCAGTAAACAGGAGTCATAAGGAGAGTTGGTCCCTCTGGTAATTGGGAGTGCAAGTTAAAAGAGCCCTGATTTGTCTATGGGATTGGTAATACTATTTTTAAAAATCTGATTTTTATGATAGCCAAGAGATAGAAACAGCCCATTTCCTTGGACAAATAAATGGGTGAACAAAACTCAGTATACACACACACACATACATACACTGGAGTATTCATCTTAAAAAAGGAATTAAATTCTGTCTCCTACTGCAACATGGATGAACCTTGAGGACATTATGATAAAGGAAATAAGCCACAGAAAGAGAAACACTGTATGATTCCATTTGTGTGGAGGTACTGAGAGTCATCAGATTTAGGGAGACAGAAGGTACAGGAGGGAGTTGCCAGGGCTGAGGGAGGCGGCGTGGAGAGCTGTAATTTGACGGGGACCGAGGTTCAGTCTTGCAAGATGGAAGAGTTCTGGCAGCGGGCACGACAGTATGAAAGTACAAAACATTCCTGAAATGGACACGTAAAAACATGAGAAACGGTGAAGAGCGCGATGGAGACCACGGACTTGTCCACCAGACAGGAAAAGAGTGTGTGACATGTTCGTGTAGTGAAATCCTGCCGGGCGTCACTTCCCTGCATCTCCAGACCAGCATGGAATTAAAGGAGCATTAGAAACATTTACGAGTACATAGGTGGGATAAATAGAAGGCTGTGTGTGGAAATACGTGGCAGCAGATTGAGGGGAGCGATCCATTCTGGAGGGGGAGAGGGGTATCAGATAAAAGGAGGATGTGGCGGGAAAAGTGACACCTGTAGCACTTTATTTCTTTGGAGAGCAACTCAAGACGTGACAAGAAAATCAGGGTTAAAGTTAGGTGGCCCATACTTAAAATCTTGTCACATTATGCACGCTGCTTGTCTGTGTGTTTGGAAGATACTCTATTGTTTTTTTTTTTTTCAGAAAAAGACTTTTTTTAGCTAGTACACAGTTCTGATCTGCCACAGTAAAGCATTTTTTTAAAAAAAAGATTTTATTTATTTATTTGTCAGAGCGAGAGAGAGAGCACAAGCAGGCAGGGTGGCAGGCAGAGGCAGAGAGAGAGGCAGGCTCCCTGCTGAGCAAGGAGCCTGATGCGGGACTCGATCTGAGGACCCTGGGATTATGACCTGATCCTAAGGAATCGGCTTAACCAACTGAGCCATCCAGGCATCCTCATAGTGAAGCTTTTTTACAAAACAATGACTGTTTTAATTGCCCAAGGAACTTATGTACTGCTTTTTTTCTTAATAACTAATTAATTTTTTATTGTTTGATTAGCCAACATGTAGTACATCGTTAGTTTTTGATGTGTATATACTGTTTTTAAAATGGGTTTGTATTTCAGTATCCTTGCCTTGTAAGATTTTCTTTGAAGGAAGAGTTTTGCTTAAAAAAAAAAAAGAGAGAAGAAAAAGGGAAAAATACTGCCCACCCTGACTGAGCTGATTTCTGGGGTACCCTTCCTTTCCAGCAGTCAGTAGTCCTGGGAGCCAGTGTTTAGGTCTTAGAGGAATAGATTTGCTTTCCTTGTCTCTGTGCTTTTGACTTTTAGCTCTTTCTTGTTCATTGTCTTTACTGAGGGTGAACCCTCCCTTCAAGTGGAGTATTCATTCGTCACATGTCCTGGTTCTTGGGGCTGCAGAAATCTGGTAACTCAGGGTCTGTGCTGAATAAGCAGATGATTCCTGGTCTGTTGCAGTTGGAATGGTTAAGCAAGCTTTTCTGGTTGAGTCCTATCATTTGAGGAATAAGGAAACCGAAACCCAGAGATGTGGAGTGACCCACCCAAGGGCTCAGGTCCCCCAGGGTGCTTAGCAGAAGTCAGTAGGCCCCTGGCAACCCATGCACTCATTTTGTTTTTATTCTTTAGAGCCGCACCTTGAATGAACGTCAGTGTCTGATTTGTCTTGCTTAAAATCCTCCCATGGTTCCCATCTCATTCAGGATACAGTCTTTGTTTGCCCTGAGCCTTGAAGTTGTGTGCCCACTTGTGCAACTCCTTGTTCACTGGGCTCTGCCTGGGGCCCTGCCCTTCTTTGTCCTAGGACATGTGTGGTGGTTCCTGCCTCAGGGCCTTTGCACTTGCTCACGCCTCTGTGCTGGAACTGCTGCTCTTCGTTTGCATCCAGACTCAGAAGACTCAGAAGTCACCTTCTTAGAGAGGCCTCCTTAAGTCTTAGGCCTTCTGTCTTTTCTTAATAGCCCTTCTAATGCTCTGAAGTTATTTTATTTTTATCTCTTTCCCTCTACCTACGTGTCTCTGACTGTGTGTTTGTATCCTCGCATGAGGATAAAAGGTCCACAAGCCATAGTCCTTATGTGTCCTGTCCAGCATAGATACTTGTATTAAGGGTCCTCCACACCTCCCCCAGGTTTGGTGATTTGCTAGGAGGAGTCACGAGACTCAATAATCATACTCAGGGCCAAAATTTATTTCAGTGAAAGCACCCAAAGCAACATCAACGAAGGGAAGAGCGGCATGGGGCGAAGTCCAGAGGAAGGCAGGTGCAAGTTTCCAGGAGTTCTCCCCTGTAGAGTCACATGGAACACACTTAGTTCTTCTCTCATTGACTTGGGACCTACTCCCGGCCCAGGGATTTTCCTGGGCTCCTGACTCCCAGGCACTCTGCCTAGCAAGTACTGAAATTCTGGACTCCCAGAAGAAGGCATGTGGTTAGCCTAAGCCACACTGTTCGTCCCATCCAGGGCCCAGGAACCCCGCTTTCCACTTGAGGAGCATTTTACCTGCGTGTAGGGAACTGTTAGCCATTCAGGTTCCCAAATGCCAGCCAAGGATCGACTTGTAAGCAGGACTTTTTTAGGATAGAAGTCTCGGGCCTGCTTCAGAACTCCTTTCTGCACACTTAAGAAATATTTGTGAATGAGTAAATTGACAGTATGACGGCGGGGCCCGTGGAATCAGACCTCAAGACTCCTCAGGGTCAGAAGGTGTGGCCTCCCCTCCTTTGTCAGCAATACTACCCCTAGTCGGGCAGACAAGAGTGGTGAGTCTGTCCTTCCTCCTGTCCTTAGGCCCTTGGTAAGTGTGACGCTCTGGCCCCCAGGTGTTGAAGCTCAACGGGTCGTCAGAGATTCTCAATAAGCTCTATGACACGGCCATGGACAAGCTGGAGGTGGTCAAGAAGGACTACGATGCCCTGCGGAAGAGGTACAGCGAGAAGGTGGCCATCCACAACTCGGACCTGAGCCGCCTGGAGCAGCTGGAGGAGGAGAACCAGCGTCTGCTGAAGCAGGCGGAGACGCTCACACAGCAGAGGGACACGGCCATCCAGCTGCAGCACCAGTGTGCCCTCTCCCTGAGGAGGTAAGGGCCTCCCTGATACCCGCAACCTGTGCTCCGATAACAGCTGGAGGGCCAGGTGGGCGGACTTGGCCTTAGTACCGCTCCTCTTCATGGGCTTATTGTTATCTGCAAGGCTTCCAGCCACTCCAGGGGGTTGGAGGGGGGGAGGTGGCAAGGGAACTGTGCCTTTTCATTTGAAAAATATTTTTGGAACATTTGGGAAACGTTTTGTTGGCTTTCCGTGTGGCTTGGGAATTGTGCTCCTTCCCCCCATCCCAGCAGTTCTGGTGTGTTCTGACCACCCTGTTTCTTAGGTCTCCCCACAAGCCTCTTCCCTCTGTGTCCCATACCCACCCAGCAAATAGGAAAGTTAACCGTCTTAGGCACTGTTTCTTCTAAAAAATTTTTAAAATATTTTTATTTACTTATTTATTTATTTGAGATAGAATGAGAGAGAGAGCACACGCACAAGCACAGGGAGCAGCAGGCAGAGGGAGAAGCAGACTCCCTGCCAAGCAGGGAGCTGGATTTGGGGCTCAATCCCAGGACTCCAGGATCATGACCTGAGCCGAAGGCAGCCATTCAACTGACTGAGCCACCCAGGTGCCCCCAAAATTTCTTTTTTTTTTAAAATGGTATATATGATTTGTAGGGAAGTGACCCCTGCCCTCTAACAGTGTTTCATAAGGTGTAGTCCTACCGAACACCAGTCCCCTGGAGCGCACACTGGTGTCCTGTGCAAGGTGTTCCCTAGGTGTGAAAAGGGTTAAGAATCGCTGAGTTCCACTCAGACAGGTGTCTGCACTGCTGGACTTCTCAGAGCCTTCCTTCTGAGATTCGGCATTAGCCAGCTGCTCCAGGAGGGGACACACTTTATTTCCCAATAAAGGCCAATGTAGGCCAATCCAATGTAGGCCATCAGAGAACACACTTTTTTCTCAGTCGAATTCCGTGAAGAATTGCTATTCTAAAAAACATGTGTTCAGAAATGCTGCTGGAGAGCTGCGGGTTCTGACTTGTAGGCTTGCCTGTGTGGAAGGTGCCTCTGGGCTGGAAGGGGTGAGCCGTCCTCTTGCACCAGTCACCCCACACCCAGGCCTTATTGTCTGTATCTGGGAAATGAGGTGGTCAGATTAAATGCTCATAAAGACCACGTTTATCTCTCTTATGCTGTGTTTTTAGCATTGTTTTGTTTTATTCTTAAAAGATAATATAGCTTGACTGTGGAAGAAATACACTGATATTTCTGGTAGTGCAGAGGGCATGAAGTCCTCGGATCAACTTCTGGTATTTGTAGAAGGCTGAGAAAAATTCCAGGTCCGGGGCACTGGTGCCCGTGGCTTCCCCCTCTCAGAGGTGCGGATGACCTCACTCCCTCCTTCACGCTTCAGTGTCCCGGACAGCAGCGCTGCCTGGGCGGGCCCCCACCCCTGTGTCACAGCTGCCTCTCTCCCCCAGGTTCGAGGCGATCCACCACGAGCTGAACAAGGCCACGGCCCAGAACAAGGACCTGCAGTGGGAGATGGAGCTGCTGCAGTCGGAGATGACTGAGCTGAGGACCATGCAGGCAAAGATGGCAAAGGAGTCGGAGAAGTACAAGGAGGAGCGGGACGCGGTGTACAGCGAGTACAAGCTTATCATGAGTGAGCGCGACCAGGTCATCTCCGAGCTGGACAAGCTGCAGACCGAGGTGGAGCTGGCCGAGTCCAAGCTCAAGAGCAGCACGTCGGAGAAGAAGGCGGCCAGCGAGGAGATGGAGGCCCTGCGGCAGGTGGGCGGGGTGGGGGTGTGTGGCTGGCCTCCCAGCCTCTGGGAGAGTGGTGTGAGGGCAGAGCTGTCGTGGCCTCGCCGTCTGCCCTGGCAGAGCGGAGGGCTTCTCCTGTTAGACCTGCATGCTGGGCAGTACCGCCGGGTCGCTGCTGAGCTCACACCTGGGGCCCAGCTCCAGGGTGGGCCTCGGGGTACGAAAAGTAAAGTCCAGCTGTGGGCCGGGCCTTGGAGCTTATAGTGATGTAGACAGTTTGGTGATGCACACAGACATGCTTGGGCTCTGCACATAGACGCTCCCATACCCAGCCCTTGGTTAAGGGGTCGTAGATCAGCCTTGTGCTGATGGTCAGTACACATCTCAAAGACTTGCTCACTGGGAGGCAAGAGCCCAAGGTCAAGTGCCCAAAGCCATCGGTACCTTTGGCCTCGTGAACGCAGAAGAGCACCCTCAGAGATGCTGCTCCCCTCCTAGCCAATCCCTTAGATCTGAGGAATCTGCTCTTTAAAGGTCTGGGCTCCTACTGGGAAGATGTGCTAGGCTGAGTCCGACCCTTCTAAAGCCTTGCTCCCTGGGGGACATGCCTCGGGGTCAGGGGCTGGGGTCGAGTGGCCTCAGAGTTGGGCCACTGAGCTTGACTCCTGAGTGATCAGGAAGGAGTCTCTTTCCTGCCTGAGCCATGTGGCCTCATTGCTGACACGATGTCCCCCCAAGTCCAGGTGTGTGCTGCGGGGGTCTGTATGGGCTCATGGATTTCTGTTTGAGAGTCCCCTCCCGTCCTGTTGGGTGGTGCTGTGGCTGTGCTTAGAGCTGCTGCAACTGATCACAGCAGACTTTTCCCCACTGGAACAGTCCTCTACTCCTGCTTCTTCATTCTAGGTCAGTACAACGCAGCCTTGAAGACTGGTCTATGAGATGCAAAAAGCAAGGTGCTAAAGGTTGGGCAGGAGGCAGTGTGCATTATTAGACTGTCACGGCCAGAGCCCTCTGGACTGAGCATGAGGCAGGGCTGACGCCTGAGGGGTGACTGGGGCCTGTGAGTCTCTCTGCAGACTGTGATGCCTCCTTATGCCCAGGCAGTGCTTGGGGCCACAGAAACGCAAGGGACAAAGGCAGTGCTTGGAGAGCGGCGCTCCTCGGTTATGGGACCTCTTGCCTCTTTGGGTCTCAGTTTTCTCATCTACAAAATGGACGTGACAGCACCTCACAGGGTGGCTGTGGCAGTAGAGGTTCCCTTTATCATTAAGATGATGGTTGTGCTCCTCCAACTCTCACTGCCCTGTTAGCACCAGAGTGAACCCCACAAAATTGTTTCTATTAGCAAAAGGGCCGAATAAGAGCGACTTCGTACAAGGGGAGGGAGTCTTCTCCAGACCCCAGAGGTGAAAGCCTCGTGAAAGGGTATACGAGCATGATGAGGGCATTTTTTTTTTTAAGAAAGAAGTCTATTTTTAAAGATTTTTATTTATTTATTTGACAGACAGAGATCACAGGTAGGCAGAGAGGCAGCCAGAGAGAGGAAGGGAAGCAGGCTCCCCGCTGAGCAGAGAGCCCGATGCGGGGCTTGATCCCAAGACCCTGAGATCATGACCTGAGCCGAAGGCAGAGGCTTTAAACCACTGAGCCACCCAGGCGCCCTGATGAGGGCATTTTTAATGCGCAAAGATAATGTGTTGGTACTTGGTCATCATTCTAGAGACAGCATCCTCTCACTTTTTACATTTTGATGTCTGAGAGCTGAATCATTGGGGGGAAATGTTGATATTAAATAAGGAAAACAAAACGGTGAGAAGAAAACTATGAGTCAGTCACTAAATGACACGGTCGTGGAGAATGTGTGACCTGCCAAGAAGGTGCTAGGTCATCAGCCTCCCCCCACCCCACCCCGCAGTTGTGGAGGTTAACTGTGCGAGGAAGGGCTCCGGGCCTCCCGCCGTGCAGGCAGCTGGGGGTGGTCTGTCATCCTCCCCCGACTCCCGCTTCTCCCGGCACTCCGCGTGCCCTTCAGCCTGGAGCCCGGTTTCCGGGCCTTCGCAGGGGGCATTGGCTGCACGTCAAGTGTGCCTGTCAGCTGAGGCAGGAATCTCTTCTAGGCACTGTTCCGAGTCAGCAGGTCGGAGCGGAGAAGCCCTGTTCCCACCCTGGCAGCTTCCAGAGCTGAAACCCTTGGCTCCTTCTAGAGTTTGTCTGGCTTTTCAGAAAAGACCACACCCCACCTGGCCAGAGGAGGCCAGGTCTGTGGCCTTGGCTGTGCTGGCCCTGAGGTGGGGTCAGGAGGGTCTTCTCTTCCCGGGGCCTGACGAGGGCCCTTGGGATTGACCCCATCTCTCTCCAGCAGCCGTCTCATGGTGGGGTCAGACTTCCAGCCAGGCTACCTCCCTGATCCCACAGCTGCCTTCATCTGCTCAGCCGAGGAAGTGGTTCTTTTCTTTCTGACAGACCATGCATTCTCTACACTCTTCCCTTCTCTTTGCTCCTCCCTCTCTCGATGCCCTCCCCCCTCTCTACCCTCTTCTCTGGAGTATGAGGTGAAAGGAGGGCTTCAGGGGGGCCCTGTCTGGGTCTTTGTCTGGCTCTGGGTGCTACCCGCTCTCCTGCTTCCCCCTTCCCTGAACGGGCATGGCCACGAGAGCTTCCCCTTCTATGGCCTTTGTCCCAGCCTCTGGCCCAGGGCGACCAGGTGCAGTGAAGGGTCACTGCCTTCTGGAGGGCAGAGGACCTGCGTGGGGCAGCTGGTCTCTACCTCCGGGAAGTTGTGGGGCACCACTGCCTGACACGGAGGTTCCTCCAGATAACAGGTCATGTCCCAGGACCAGCCTCTCTGCCAGAGCTCCTGTCTCATGGAAAGGCCAGCAAGGTCCCTTAAGCCGCAGTGGCTTCCCATGTCCTCACCTTCCTGCTGCCCCTGAATGCGACTGTGTCTCTGACTTCCAGAGCTGTTGGTGGTACTGAGCTTGGGGCCAGGGGAGAGCAGGAGCCATGTGTGAGGGAGGGAGGACTGCTGGAGGTGGAGGACGAGCAGGAGGGCATTTCAAGAACATTCCCACGTCTGGGGACGGCTGTGAGATACTGCCCGGATAGAAGAGACAGGCATGCTCAGGGAGAGCTGTCTGTTCAGGGAGCACTGCCCTCTCCCTGGGACCCTGGTGTGCCTCTGTGGGGTTGTTCTTGTTGGTTTTGTGCCTGGGCCGGGTGAATGTCTCATGAGGCCCAGTCCCTGCCTGCGGCCCCCTGGATCACCTGCGGTGGACAGAAGGAGATCTTGGGTGGTGCTGTTCCAGACTAAGAACTGCCACTTGGAGACAGCACAGTGTAGAGGAGGAACCCCGGGAGCAGGAATCGGGAGACCTGGCATGGAGTTCAGCTCCCCACTAACGGGCAGGACCTGGGCCAGTCACTTCCTGGGCCCTCATCAGTGTTACCAGGATCTCAGCTCCCAGTGCTACGGTGCCTTTATGATGCCTCGTTGTTCTTCCCTCTCTGTAAAACGAAGTCTTGTACTTCTTGTGTTTCTCATCTAGAAACGGCACTTTGGGAGTGAATTCATTTTGGAGACCAATCATGGGGGGAGAGGGTGGGAGCTGCCTAACACGTGGGGCCAGCCTCTCGTGTCCCCCCCTCTGGCCCTCACCTGGAGACGCTTCTCCAGGGCCAAGTGCAGAGAGCTTTCAGTGGAACCCCATGCAACATGTTTCAAATATGAAACTGTATTAATGTATTATAAAACAGTGAGTGAAATGTGAATTTAAATACATGTGATCATTAAACCTATTCCTTATTATAATAAATTCTTGACACCTGTAATAGTAATGATCGGTTCTCAAAAAATAGCAAACTGAACAGACCCCCAGCACTGCATGAAAGTGGGAAAAAATCAGAACGGAAATAATTTGAATTGATCTTGGAAAGTGCAAGGTGTGAGCAGAGCGCACCCACCACTGTGTCCTCCTGGAGTTAAGGTGTACTTTCTGAGCAGGCTTTTCTCCAGCTCCTACTGACTCTTGACTCTACTTGAGAGATGTGGGGTGGCTGTAAACTGACTCTGTGTTTCCCTCTGTCCCCCTCGTCCTCGTGTCTCAGATGCACCTCTGGGATTTCTCTGAGCGCGTGTGAGCAGAGACAGCCTTCGGGCTTGCCGTGGAAGCTGGGCCGCGGTGCCAGCAGAGGCCTTCTTGCTGTGTTTGTCTTCCGGGTTCCTACTGCTGGAGGTGGGGGGTTCCCGGTGCACACACTGCAGACCCTGTTCCTCTTGTGTCCTGTCGGTATTTTGCTTCTGAAAGCCTGTGAGCTGAAGTGGGAGCAAAGATGCTTCCTTTGTCACTTTCCCAGCGTCATCTAAGGGTTCTCAGGGCACAGAGGGAGCTGCTTCTACGGGTGCTTCCAAGAGTTTGGTTTGGAACAGTAGCCGAGCATGTAATGCCTTGGGCGGTGTCCAGATGCAAATGCTTCCGATTTCAGCTTTTTAAACAAACTGAGACACACAGGACTTTAGCAGCAGAAAAATTGGTGTATTTTCAGATTTCAAAATAACTCTGTATGCCAGAGCATAAAAATGAGTACTGCAGACCCAGGGGTTGGGGACCACCATGATTGACATCTGCAGCTTTCACTGCATTCAGGCCTTGCATCATTGTGTTTTGACAGGAGAGCTCTTTAGAGAGACGGGGTGGGCCATCCAAGATAGGAGCGTGCGAGTGGCCAGGAGGAGTGTGGGACCGGGACTCCAGGGGAGGCGTTCACTGGGGCCACGGAGACCATGGCTCAGGAGGGGCTAGGGTGCTGGGACAAGGCTCTTTGTGGGGCTGGGAGAGTTTGGACAGGACCCTGCGTAGTGTCATCAGGTGACTCGAGTGTGACTATGGGACAGGTGGTCCCTGGGGGTGCAGGTGCAGCAGGGGTGTGTTGGGATGGGCTTGGGCTGGGATCCCGTGTTTCCCTCCCTCCTGCTCCTGAGGGTTCAGGCCCAGCTCCCACACCAGCTAGAGGGCACTTCTGCACCAGAAGGCTCAGTAACCATCCCTTTGCTTACCCCTTGACCCCACCAGATCAAAGATACGGTGACAATGGATGCTGGGAGAGCCAACAAGGAGGCTGAAATCCTTCGAAAGCAGTGCAAGGCTCTGTGCCAGGAGCTGAAGGAAGCCCTCCAGGAGGCAGATGTGGCCAAGTGCCGGCGAGACTGGGCCTTCCAGGAGCGGGACAAGATCGTGGCGGAGCGGGACAGCATCCGGTATGGGGAAGCCCTGGCCTGGCCTGGGCCCTAGTCTCCCTGGGGAGCACTGGGTCGGTGGGGAGGGTCAGAATCACTTGCTGCATGTCCAAGTAAGGTGGGCGTGACCTCGGCTCCTCCTGTCTCACCTGAGCCTTGCGTCATCACGTTAGACGTGCTCATTACGTCTCTACTCCTCGTCTCATTTCAACCTAGACATCTGCGGGTACACTTTGCCTAGATGAGACCCTCCCCCAGCCATGAAAGGGCACAAAGACAGTTCTCTTTCTTAGGGGACTTCTGATGACACGGACATATCAAGGGTGCATTCTTTCAGTTGGTATTCTGTGGGCACCTGCTGTGTGCCAGGATCTTAGATCCCTTGTACAAGGAGACCCTGAGAGAGAAACTGTCTCCAGGGCTCCCAGGCGGGTTTGATGTGCCCCACCCCCAGGCCAGCGCTCTGGGGGCCACGGGCAGCTTTGTTGGACTAGGCAACAAGGGAGGGAGAAAATATGGATGGTGAATTTCAGGGCCATGGTCAGAGCTGTGATGGGGGCATGCAGGGCATGGAGGGGCCAGGCGGGGAATTTTCCCCGGAAAGCATGACCTTCAAGTTAGAGCTTAGGCCTGAGTGGAACTTTTCCAGGTGGAGTTGGGGGATGGTCATGGCCATGAACAAAGGCATGTGGTGTGCTCAGGGCAGGGGCCTGCTTGTGGATTTGGGAGTCACAGGAGAATTGGCTGACAGGGTCCCTGAGGGTGGGCTGTGGGGTCACGAAAGGGAAGCCCTGAGTGTAGTCTTGATTAGTGGCTGATGGAGAGCCACGAGGGGCTGTGGTGGTATTTGTGGTGACTTGGTCATTGAGGGTTTCGGAAAGATCCCTTGTGGTTGTTGGGAGGAGATCCCACTATCTAGCAAGGCAGGTGAGGGTTCAAGGAGGAGGGGATTGGGGGCCATGGAGAGGTGGGGACTAGCCCGTTGGGCTGTCTGATGACAGGGTGCCATTCTGGAGGTGGCACAGAGCAAGCACTCCCCCGCTGCCTGGCCACCTGTCCCTACCTGCTCTGCGAGTGGCTGAGGTGGTCCTGCGGTGCCAGGAGCCACCTGTCCTTTGGTGGGGAGGTGTCAGGCCTGCACGTTGTGTCTGGGCAGAGCTCAGGGCTGCAGAGGTGCATGAGGCATGGGTCCTGTCCAAGTGGGGGGCTCAGTCTAGATGTGGTGTCGGGGACAGCTCTAGAAAGGCCTGCCTGTGGGTAGATGTGAGGCTTGTGGTAGGTGCTGGCATCCAGGGGCCTGCCAGGTGGGCTGGGGCTCAGGTGGCTGTTCACCTAGGTACATTGAGGGCAAAGCAGTGGGGTGAGCACTGGGCATTCAGGACCCGTTGCCCAGTAACTGCGGAGATGTCTCCTTTCCTGGCCCTTGTATCTTCTCTGCCCCTTGATGGAGTCGGCCTGGGCAGCCTTACCTGTAGGTAGGCACTGGGGGCGTGGGGGCTGGGGCGACAGTCCACCGTAGGCTGCCCCCTGCCCCTCACAGTGACCTTGGCCTCTGCCTTCTCTGCCAGGACTCTCTGTGACAACCTCAGGCGGGAGCGGGACCGGGCAGTGAGTGAGCTGGCTGAAGCTCTGCGCAGCCTGGACGACACACGCAAGCAGAAGAATGACGTCAGCCGGGAGCTCAAGGAGCTCAAGTACGTGGGGGTGGGCGCCTGCCGGTGGGGCTTGTGGTGGCCCCTCTCCTGTCAGGGCAGGGCCGTCTTGCGTGCTGGCCAGCTGTCTGTCCCTTCACTCTGCCTTACTCTGTCAATCTGTAGAATGGGTCTGAATGCCACCTGCATGTTGAGAGTTAATGAGAAATTCTTAGACCATCACAGAAGATGGCGGCCCTTTGGTGAGCATGCAGAGGTGGGCAGGCACCATGTGCAAAGGCATGTAGAAAGGAAGGTCTCTATGCCTAGGCAG
Organism: Martes martes; assembly: GCF_963455335.1. NCBI lineage: Eukaryota > Metazoa > Chordata > Mammalia > Carnivora > Mustelidae > Martes > Martes martes. The sequence goes on from NC_137902.1 coordinate 49,053,852, forward strand.
TCCTTTTGGAGACAGGCAAGTGTGTATTGTCTATTTATTCATTCATTCATTCCCTTTCTACCTCGTTCATTCACTAACTCTACAGGGATTTACCACGTGCCTGCTCTGGATGGGCCAGGCCTGTGGGTGGCACTGGGGAAGCCACCGAACAGTGGACCAGGTCTCTGCCCTGTGGGGCTCACTGCACGCAGGAGGCCAGACCACAGGCGGGTCGGACAGCGACAGCTGTGTGAACCAGGCGCTGACATCGTGGTGCGGTGTTTGGAAAACCATCACCACTTGGCGGTCCGTTCTGCCTGTGGTGTCAGGATGCCCATTCAGAAGAGACTGTTTGGGGTGTCAGACAGCCTCCCCTCAGTTATGGCACTGCACCCAGGATTGTGATGTGAGACTCAGTGACCCTATGCAGTGGACTGAAGATAACAAAGATCAGAGCTGCAGAGAGAGATTGGCAGAACCTAGTAGCTGTCTCTGCAGGGCAGAAGCCGCGGCTCTGTTCTGATAGGGTGGTGCAGGACAGTGAGGAGCGTGAGCGTGAGCGTGCGCGTGCAAGCCTCCCTTGCTGGAGCAGCGCCGTCCAGACAGAGTGACAGGCTCCCCTCCCTCCTCATTCAGTAACTCTGACATGAGCCAGCCAGCTTCATTTACCAGATAAAAACCCAGAACCTCTTGGGCTTGGGGGCTCTGAAGAAAATCTCGGGCTAAGAGGCAAAGTGACACACTCTCTCCAGGGACCGACCTTGGGTCTAACAAGTGACGGAAGCACATTAGGGTAAAGCCTGGATCCTGGGGGCTTGAGCGCGGAAGGCAGCTGTGCATTTTAACGGAGCTGGAATTGCCTGGGACTTCTAAGACAGTCGAATTCCACTTGTTTGTCACACATCCCTGAATCTGCCCCTCCTCTTTGTTAGGCTCTCTAACCGGTGCTGGTGAGGAAGCCCCTGGTCTGCAGAGGCAGCTGACACGCCCCAGTGGGGGCGAGATGAGCAGGGGCAGCAAGCAGGAAACCCAGAGCTTCGGGCTGCCCGGGGCTGGTGGGAGCCGTGTCCCGAGAAGGCGACTTTGCGGCTCTGCCCTGAGGCTCAGTAGCATTCTGGAGCTGGCTAGCAAGAGCACAGTCCAGACGAAGGTGTGGACGTGCAAGCATGTGCACTTGAGCAGGAACCAGGAGGAGGTCACGAGCGTGCCTGGAGCCCAGCGGGTAGCGCTGATGAATTGGCAAGGTCATCTAGGCACAGGTTTTAGGACCAAGAGTGTCAGGTGCTGGGGGATGGCACAGGTTTCAGTCTTTTTTCATCTCTTAACTGGGTCTTTCCGAGAGCTTAAGTTTATTATTTTGGTCAGGTCGAACTTACTGATTTTTAATTTTTAATGGATTGTGTGGTGTCTAAGAATCCCTAACCTTAGCCATATACCTCAACGATTTTTTCCCTGTGTTTTCTTTTAAACGTGTTGCAGCTTGACCTTTTGCCTTTCAGTCTGTGATACATTTTGAGTTGGTTTTTATGGGAGTCCTAGTGTCTGGGTTGGGGTTCAGTTTTCCTGCTGTGGGCATGAGGGGCTCCTGCCTCCCTGGTGGAATGCTGTCCTTCCTTGGCTGAAGTACTTTTGTATCTCTTGTGCTTTGTGGGGTATTTCTGGACTCTGTTCTGTCCCAGTGGTCTCTGTGTCTGTCTTCCTGGCAGTTCCACACAGTCTTGATTACTGGAGGAATCTGTAGAAAAAGTCTTAAAATTGAGGACAGTGATTCCTCCCACTTAGTTTTTTATTTTCCAAATTGTTTTAGCTCTTCTAGATCCTTACCTTTCTTTCCCTCTGCATTTTATAATAGTCTGGTCTATGTCCACAAAAAGTCTTGCTGCCATTTCCTGAGGAATTGCATTAAACCTTTGGATAAATTTGGGACAAATTTGGGTCTTTTTTTGAAAAACCCCTTTGAAAACCCACTGATATCCAGGAAGCCCTGCCTGGCATGCTGCTCCAGATTTATTGGGAAACTGGCATCTAATCCAAGAGCAAAAGAAGCCCCATTTAGCTTTCATGGTGACCTTCGCCTCCCAGGGGACCATCGCCATGGCTCTCTCTGTTCCTAGGGAGCAGATGGAGTCCCAGTTGGAGAAGGAGGCCCGGTTCCGGCAGCTGATGGCCCACAGCTCCCACGACTCGGCCATCGACACAGATTCCATGGAGTGGGAAACGGAAGTTGTGGAGTTCGAAAGGGAGACGGTGAGCAGCCTTAATGTTTTTTCTCCCCTGCTCTCCCGACTGGGACACTTTGGAGGGGGACGGGAGAGGACGGCCCCCTTGTGAGGTTCCCAGGTTCATGGCTGTCAGTTTTGGGGCTGCGGCTTTTCTTCCTGGGGTGCATGCATCTTTTCCCTGTACTTGTCCATGCCAGCTTCTGGCAGGTTGGTCCCCGTGGCCTCTCCAGTGGCAGATGCTGGCACGGGGCATGGCAAGAGGAGGGCAGAGCAGAGCCCTTCTGCAGGGACGTGTATCTGCAGTGGCTGAAGAGGCCAATGGCAGCTGCTCCTGGGCTTCATCCTGGGGACCGAGTGCCCCGTCTGGTGTGGAGGGGCAGTGCTCACAGTGGGGCGAGTGGCTTGAGGTTTAAGAGCGACCTGTCTCTGATCACTGCTGTGTAAAGTGTGTGGCTGCTGCTCTTTTGACAGGAGGATATTGACTTGAAAGCACTTGGGTTCGATATGGCAGAAGGTGTGAATGAGCCTTGTTTGCCTGGGGACTGTGGGATATTTGTCACTAAAGTGGACAAAGGAAGCATTGCTGATGGCCGCTTACGGTAAGAGTTAAGGAGGCCCAGGCTCTGGAGGGAAGGGTACCCCTCCTGCCCCTTGGGAAGGACCCAGAGAGCCAGGTGGGAGGTAAATGAGCACACCCTGGCGTTGGAGGGCCTAGCAGGATCAGGCCGGCAGGCTCCACTGCTAACGTTGTTGTTAATGGAGACTGTGACTCACTGGCGCCCGTGGGTCTGAGCATTCCTCAGTCCCCAGGTGCTGCCCTTCACTTTTCTAGTTAGGAAAGTGTTCTGGTGTGGCATGTGCAAGAGTGTAGGGTGTGTATCATATGCCCATTCCATGAAAGAGGAATGATAATGAATTGCTAAATACTGAGTTACGTGCTTTGTATAATCAACCAACTCATTCATTTTAAAAATCCTATGAGGTAGGTTCTCTACTGCTCTTGCCCCCATTTTACAGATGAGGACACTGAAGTCCAAAGGAGGGAGGTCACACAGCTAGTAAGTGGTAGAGCCAGGATCGCCCCCAGGCAGTCTGGCTCCAGCCTCTGCGAGTGTAGCCATTTGTCATCCTGAAGAGGAAATCTGTCTAAGCGTGTAGGTGGGGCACCCGCTTCCCACCCTCGTCTTCCCGGACTGGAGCTGTGCGGCCTGCCCACTGGTCCCAAGGCCCGCGAGGGCACTGACCTGGCTGTGCCCCTCCTCAGGGTCAACGACTGGCTGCTGAGAATCAATGACGTGGACCTCATCAACAAGGACAAGAAGCAGGCCCTCAAGGCCCTCCTTCACGGGGAGGGCGCCATCAACATGGTTGTGCGGCGGCGGAAGTCCCTGGGCGGGAAGGTGATCACACCACTGTACATCAACCTGAGTGGACAGAAAGGTAGTGGGCCCGCAGAGGTGGGCAGGGCGCCCCAGATGGCAGGGCCCCCCTTCCTTGTGCAGAGGGGAGGTGTGCATTTTCGGGTGTGTTGTTCCTGGGGCGTGGATGCCGCTTGAACGCAGCATGTGTTTCCCCGGCAGGGGGCCACCTGCGTCCCGGGTATTGCTGGTCTCCCGAGTATTTGATTGACCAGAGCAGACGTCACTGAGCCCCTGGGGGGTACGATCTGGCCTGGGTGCTGGGATGGGCAGGTCACAGTCTGCCAACATTCCCTTCATAATTTATCTCACAAAGACGAGGTGGGACAACCAGGGCTAGGCGATCAGGGCTGGGGCTAACTGGGGACCGCCTGTGTCTGCCCTTGGTGGGTTTTGCAGACAGTGGTATCAGTCTGGAGAATGGTGTGTATGCTGCCGCTGTGGTGCCTGGAAGCCCGGCCGCCAAGGAGGGGTCCCTCGCTGTGGGAGACAGGATCGTGGCGGTAAGCCTCAGGGCCGGGGCTGTCTGCCCCACATGGACAGTTAGATGACATCTGGGAGGTTGAACACAAAGTAATGACCAGAGTGTTCATGTTTGCCTTGTTCTCTAATGTGAACAAACGTTTTTTTTCTGATAATGTGCTTCTATTTATAGTACAAAATCAGGAAATACAGAGGTGGTTTAGGAAGGAACTAAGACTCCCTCTTATAGTACCACCTTACAGATAATCTTTTTTTTTTTTTTAAAGATTTTATTTATTTGATAGACAGAGACCACAAGTAGGCAGAGAAGCAGGCAAAGAGAGAGGGAGGAAGCAGGCTCCCCGCTGAGCAGAGAGCCCGATGCGGGGCTCGATCCCAGGACCCTGGGATCATGACCTGAGCCACCCAGGCACCCCACCACCTTACAGATAATCTTAATGAGCATTTGAAATGTATTTCTCTACAGCCTTTATTCTACACATGGATGTATATTTATATCAGTTTTTTTTTTAAAGTTTATTTATTTGAGAGAGAGCTCAAGAGAGCGCGCACGTGGGGGGAGAGGCAGAAGGAGAGAATCTCAAGCAGCCTCCCCACTGAGCGTGGTCTTGATCTCATGACCCTGAGTTCACGACCTGAGCTGAAACCAAGAGTCGGATGCTTAACCGATTGAGCCACCCAGGTGCCCCTATTTACACGAGCTTTAAAAAAGAAGGTATCTGGGGGCACCTGGGTGGCTCAGTGAGTTAAAGCCTCTGCCTTTGGCTCAGGTCATGATCCCAGGGTCCTGGGATCGAGCCCCGCATCAGGCTCTCTGCTTGGCCAGGAGCCTGCTTCCCTTCCTCTCTCTCTGCCTGTCTCTCTGCCTACTTGTGATCTCTGTTTGTCAAATAAATAAATAAAATTTAAAAAAGAAAAAAAAAAGGTATCTATGTGATTGAATGATTGTTATATTTTGTATGTGATAAAAAAAAACTTTTATTAAACATTATATCCATTTATCTTTTAAATTTCTTTTTTAATCACCAGAGTAAGACGTATGTGTCAAAGTAGTCAAGCAGTACACAAATGTATAAGACATTAGTCCCCTCTTTTCCCTTTAATCCTGCCCCTGGAGAAAAATCTCTGCTCCCCGTGGCAAGATGAGCTCCCAGCCAGGCTGTGGGTGTTCATACAAATCTCTATACACAGATAAAGTTTTCTGGGCTTTGTTTGCTTTTTAGGATGTAATAGTGTGATCATCCTGCTATGCCACACTATGGATAGCTTTCCAAATTCACCCTTGGTGTTTTTATCCACTTCATGGTGTTCTGAGGTTGGATTATCTGTAGTTGAAAGCGCGCCCCCTTGTGGACATACATATTGTTTTCAGTTTCTGCCACTGTATACAGCCCTGCCTTGGACTTCACCTGTGTGTACCGTCTTTTTGCAGATACTGAATGGCGTCCCTGGTGATCAAACCTCCCAAATGCTGTGAGATTACGGAGCCTAATTTAGTATTTCTTATTTTTTTTTAAGATTTTTATTTATTTATTTAACAGGCAGAGATCATAAGTAGGCAGAGAGGCAGGCGGGGCGGGGGGAAGCAGGCTCCCCACTGAGCAGAGAGCCCAATGCGGGGCTCGATCCCAGGACCCTGAGACCATGACCCGAGCCAAAGGCAGAGGCTTTAACCCACTGAGCCACCCAGGCACCCCTCTTTTTTTTTTTTTTTTAAGATTTTATTTATTTATTTGACAGAGATCACAAGTAGGCAGAGAGAGAGAGGCAGGTGGAGAGAGGAGAGAGAGAAGGGCTGAGCAGGGAGCCTGATGCGGGGCTCGATCCTGGGACCCTGAGGTCATGACCTGAGCCAAAGGCAGAGGCTTAACTCTCTGAGCCACCCAGGTGCCCTAATTTAGTATTTCTAACTGACTCATTAAAATGGAAGTCACACACTTCCACCAGCACACACACACACACACACACACACACACACACACACACACAGAGTCCTGGTTGTATAGAAGGCACACATGACAATGACTCCTGCTCTGGTTCTACAGTCCCTGTCTACCAGTTCCTACCCTAATGGCAATTAACAGTTTATTCTGGTTTCCCTCCACCCTGAAATATTCAAAACATTTGTATCTCCTTTTCCTTTCCTCTCTTCTTTTCTTTTTCCTTCCCTTCCCTTCCCTTCACCTTCTCCTTTCATTTTTCCCTTTTCCTTTTTTAACACCCAGATGGGATCATAATATACTGAGCTGCTAACCTCCTTTCTTGTTTCCCACAGCCTCCCCTACAGGTTCATTTGCATTCACATTGTTAGATCTGCCTAGGGCCGGTCAGTAATTTACTAGTTGCTTATTCCATAGTGTCGGCAGCTCAAGCCATTCGCTAGTTCCCTGGATGGGCAGTCAGGACATCTTTGCTTTTACAAATAGGGCTGCAAGGCCACTGCTGCATCCATCCATGGGGACCCACAGGAGTGTGCCGCAGGGTGAATTCCCCAGGGGCGTGGATTGTGGGATCCGTGGGTATCAGCATTAACTGCTGATACGATCTTTCCCTGTGTGGTTAAAGAGATCGTGGCCTTTTTGGTCCTACCTGCAAAGGGTGTAGGAGCTCATTGATTCTCATCTTCGCCGTATTAAAGATTGCGGAGGATGCCAGAATTTGAAAGCAATGTGGCCATTGTGAAAAAATTTTAAGATGTGGAAAAGTTGTAAAGGAAAAACAAACCAAATGAATCCATCGTCCCAAAATAATCACCCTGCCTATTCTTTTAAACTTTTGATTTTAAAATAGAGAAATAATTTGGTTATGACATTGAATAAATCATATTGAAAAATGAATAAAGTGGCGATGGTAGTACAGAGAGGGGCCGTGTACCCTTCATGCAGTTTCCCCTGACGGCTGGTTACATTTATGTGACTAAATAATATCCAAACCAGGGGGCTGACAGTGGAGTCATGCTTGTGTCGCTCTGTGTGATTTTATTATCATGTTTTAAGTAACAACAACAAGAAATTAAGATTCAGAGCTGTTCCACAAGCACAAAGATCTCTCCCGTGTTAGCCCTCAATGGGAGCATCCACAGCCCGGCTCTCCATTTCCCGTCCATAACCCTTGGCACCTAATTTGGCACTCCATCTGTATAGTTTTGTCACTGCGAGAACATACTACCTAAGTTGAATTGTACAGTATGTGACCTTTGAGACCGGCTGTTCCAGCACGAAGCCGTGTGATCCGTCAGGTGGTGGGGCTACCACAGGCGTGTTCTTTGTGTTGCTGGGCAGCACTCCGTGGTCTGGGTGCCTCCCGGGCTGATCATTCACTGTGGCGCATACGCTTGTTCAGAAGATTGGAGCTTAATCTGAGGGAGGTCTGGACAGAGGTTCAGGCCTATGGGATTAGGAGAATCTTTGTGAACAGGGATGCTACCATCTCATCTCACCCGACACTTCACAGTCTACAAAGACCCTCCACACCATGATGTCATTTCTCATCTCCCGACCTGGGGGGCAGCCGTGTGTATCTTCCGTTCTGTGCGTGAAGGAGTTCTGTGCTGCGGTCATGCCTCACGCAGCAGGCGACAGCAGAGCCTGGTCGTTCCCCGTGGGGTGCTTGCTGTTCTGGTCCCAGTCGGACAAGCACCTGCCTCTTGCATGGTTTAAGGCTGTGTGTTTTCTCTGCCTCGAAAGCTGCCTCACTGGATTTCTCAGGCCTTACTGGGGAGGGGCTTTCTCTCCTTTGCCGACTACAGACTTGGGCCCCTTCTAGGAGAACCAGGCCCACCATCCCGGACGGGCTGGCGAGACCCTGACCTGGCGGTGGGCCTTATGGGCTCTCTTTTTGGCCCTAGATCAATGGCATTGCCCTGGACAACAAGTCTCTGAATGAGTGTGAATCTCTGCTCCGTAGCTGCCAGGACTCCCTGACCCTCTCCCTCCTGAAGGTAAGGACCTGCACCCAATGCCGGCTCTGCTCTCATCGGCTGTGCGGCAGCAAAGCCTTAGCTCCGTATGCCTCAGTGGCTATGCTGTATCGCTGGGAGTCCTTGAAACAAAGGTATTGGTTTACAAAGTGCAGGGTGTGTGTAAACCCTGACCGGATCCTGGTTTAAAAACCAAAACAAGACATGAAGGACATTTTGAGGACAGTAGTATACACCTGAATCTGAACTGAGTAAAGAGGTGATCGTAGAGACTCTTCGGGCACACTTTGGGGTGTGTGTGGCCCGTTGCTGATCCTCACTCCCCGCGCAGGGACAGCGCGCGCAGGCAGCGCCTGGTTCTGCGGTCTTACCTGCTCTTTCTCACTCTCTGCAATCCCCACGTAGGTGTTCCCTCAGAGCTCCTCATGGAGCGGCCAGAACATCTTTGAGAACATCAAGGACTCTGATAAGATGCTGAGCGTCCGAGCCCATGGCGCCGAGGTCCAGGCTCAGAATAAACGGAGCTTGCTGCAGCACAACAACTCCACGCAGACGGACATCTTCTACGCAGACAGGCTGGAGGACAGGAGGGAGCTGGGTCCCCCGGGAGGCAGCAGCTCCTTCCTGCACAAGCCGTTCCCTGGGGGGCCCTTCCCAGTCTCCCCCCAGGCCTGTCCCAGTGCCTCCGAGCGCAGCCTGAGCTCCTTCCGCTCAGACACCTCTGGGGAGCGTGGCTATGGGCTGGTGGACGTGCGCAGCCGGCGACCCCTGCTGCCCTTCGAGACTGAGGTGGGCCCCTGCGGGGCTGCAGAGGCCCCCCTGGATAAGGCAGACCCTGAGGGCTCTAGCAGTGGCGGGACCTGGCCCAAGGCCGTGCTCAGCTCCACAGCAGGGCCCGAGAAGCTCTCTGTTTATAAGAAGCCAAAGCAAAGAAAGTCTATCTTCGACCCTAACACCTTCAAGCGCCCCCAGACTCCCTCCAAAATAGACTACCTGCTCCCTGGCCCTGGGTCTGCTCACTCCCCCCAACCCTCCAAGAGGGTGGGGCCTCTGACACCCCCAAAACCTCCCAGGAGGAGTGACTCCATCAAGTTCCAGCACAGACTGGAAACCAGTTCCGAGTCCGAGGCCACTCTGGTGGGCAGCTCCCCATCCACCAGCCCCCCAAGCGCCCTGCCCCCTGACATGGACCCCAGGGAACCCACGCACACTTCGCCCCCTCGCAAGGGCAGGGTCCGCATTGCTTCCAGCTACTACCCTGAAGGGGATGGGGACTCCTCCTACCTACCCGCCAAGAAGTCCTGTGACGGAGACCTCACCTCCCAGAAGATGGACGAGCTGGGGCAGAAGCGCCGTCGCCCTAAGTCCGCTCCTAGCTTCCGGCCCAAGCTGGCTCCCGTAGTGATTCCTGCTCAGTTCTTGGAGGTAGGGCCCAGCCTCCGGGTGGGGATGGGCAAGGGTGTGGGGAGGGGCCCTGAGCTGGTGTCCCCAGCCTCTTGCTTAGCCCTGGCTCCTTTGCCTTCGTTCTAAGCACCTACCCAAGGAAAAGGGGAGTGGGGTGGCCGGTGGGTGCCAGTGGGATGGAACCCTCCATAGGAGGGTTCCATAGGAGGCTAGAAAGTGATGTGGGGAGTGTGCGTGTTAATGGCATGTGATGCCAAGACAGGAGCATTTTCTTGGGTGTGGTGTCTGATTTGCTTTTTCATCAAGAAGCTTTTGCACTCGTGACCTGGACCTGCCTGGAAGGGTCTGGAGAGCCACAAGAGCACCTGTGAATCTGCTGGCCGGTAGCAGGAGGCAGCTGGCTTGTGTTGTGGGCGCTGTAGTCGTTTCCAGATGGGAGAAATTGCTGGGAGCTGGGGGACAAACCCATGTGACTCTCTGCAGACGGGCACCATGAGCCAGCAGTGCGAGTTTCCAGGAGCGACTGTACACACGTGCCCGATGCTCTCACGCATTCCACCTCTTGCACCCAATTTGTCTCCTCCAGAGAACAGATTCTTTCTCTGTGGTTTTCTTCCAGAGTAGTTCCCAAGGAAGTGCTTCCTGTCCAAGTGTCTTAAGGCAACATGAATGAGCAGTGACCTGTCCCGGCTATCATGTTGTGTGTCCGAGTGGAAGAGCTAGTGCTTAGAGGACAGACCTGCAGACACCTGTGCATGTCTGTTTCCAGCCACTGTCTCTTGTCTTGGGTCCCGCAGGAGCAGAAGTGCATCCCGGCCAGTGGAGAACTCTGCCCAGAGCTCCAGGAATGGTCCCTGTACTCGCCGGGGCACTCCAGCCGGCACAGCAACCCCCCATTCTACCCCGGCAGGGTATCTGCGGGTGAGTCATTGGGGTGGGGAGGACGGTCCACGGTGGGCTCGCAGAGCTGCCCGCTCCTAGGGAGAGGGGACGCGGTCATTTCATGGTGCCACTGTGTCTTTAGCCCAGAGGTCCAGAGAACTAGCAATGGCTGCTCTGTCTGGGATGTCCAGTCTTATATCAGGGACATTCCTTAGCTTTTCAGGGCTAAGAAATTTTTTCCCATAGTAGCCTGAAAAATAGAAAGTGATAAAGCAAGTTCTCCCATCTTACAGGTGGAGAAAGCCAGAAAGCCAAGAGCTTACACAGGTCTGGGGCTGGCTGGGTGCTTTGGGGTGATTGTTCTCACCCAGCCCATTTCTAGGCACTGTGCCCCGGAGCATGACCCCGAGCACCACTGTGAGCTCCATGCTGAGGAACCCTGTCTACACCGTGCGTAGCCACAGGGTCGGTCCTTGCAGCTCTCCGCCTGTGCCCAGAGAGGTCGGCCCCCAGGGTTTGCATCCCAGGTATGTGAAATCACCCCACACCTCCCTGCTCCCCAGCTGGCCATGGCCACAGGCACATAAAGCCACTGGTGCACCGAGTGGCGCATAAGCAGAGAAGTGTCCCTACCTAGCTGGGAGGGGCTGGCTGGTTAGAGCAGCACTGGGGCCCCAGGAAGAGTGAAGATCCTCTCTTCATTCAACAGCATGGAGCTCAAAGAGGTATTTAAAGAGAGAGAGAGAGTGGTGGTAGCTGGTGCTTAAGAGCTCACATGCCAGTGCTGTGCTGGGACCTTTGTAAACTTCATTTAAGGGCCACAACAGCCTCCTGAGCTAAGGACTGTTGTCTCTGTTTTATGGATGAGGAGACTGAGCCTTAAAAGGTGAACGGACTGGCTCAAGGTCACCTATTCATTCATTCATTCATTCAGTTGTTTGGCAAGTTTTAATTGAGCACCTACTACATGGCATGGACTGTTCTTGTTCCAGAGTGGTACCAAGTGGTGCTGCGTTGCCCTGAAGACTGCAGAGCAGGGCGGCCAGCTAGGCTCTGACTTGGAAGAGGGTGGAGAGTAGACTGGGTGGAGGGACGGGCCCTATGGGGTGGGGAGGGGGGTGCTACAGAGATAGGGAGGCGAAGAAGCCAGTTGCTCAAGACCTGGGTGGAGTCCCCAGGAAGGAGGGAACAGTGCCCTGGAACAGTGTGCTGGGCTCCTGGGACAGAATGAAGAACCTTGCACTGGCACAGTGAGTCAGGAGGAGAGCATAGGCTATAGGGCACAGGTCTTATAGGGCCCACGGCCATGATGCAGAGTTTGGATTTTTTCCACTCTAGGCTTTAGGCAGGGAAGAGACATAGTCTCATTACACAGCTAGAAAAGGATATCATTGGGTCTGATTGTAGGCCCGCCTGAGGTGCGCCAGGCCTGACTCTCTGCCTTCCAGTGTCCTAGGCAGCTGTCCTGAATGAAGTGTGCAGGTCCCCGTCCAAGGTCCTTGATGCCCATCCAGCCTCTCCCGCTCATCCTGGAGGAGAGGCTCCACTTCTCTGGGTCCAGACAGGGTTCAGAGCCTATTTTTCCCAGTGGAAGCCCTTGCTCCCCGTGAGCCCAGTCCTGGTGCCGGTCTGTATGCCAGTCCTCTACGGGCACAGCAGGACCTTTCTCTGTGGGCAGGGCCCTTGTTGGATGCTGCCTCTGAGCATGGCATTCCACTATTCCCACCTAGCAACAGGTAGCTTCTGTGGGCTCAGGGAGGCCTTGGCTGGGGCCTGCTGCTTGTTTCTCCCCAGTGGCTGTGTCCAGTCCAGTCCCAGTCTTCCTTCCGAGCGCCTTAGCTGTCTGGTTTTCTTGCAGCGTGCAGCACCAGGGACGCCTGAGCCTAGACCTGAGCCACAGGGTTGGCAGCGACTACTCAGATATGAGAACCTCCCACGGGTCCAACTCTCTGCCCTCCAGCGCTCGCCTTGGTAATGGTGCCACTAGAACCTTCTTACCGCAGCAGGGCACTAGCCTTGTTTCCCTCTCTACCTGCATCCTTGTGGCCAGACCTCCAGGTGGCCTGGCCACACCAGCCCTTCTCTGCTCCCGGGGCCGAGGTTGGCCCCACGCTGCACTGGGAGCCCCGTCCTTTGGCCTTCTGAGTCTCTGGGTCTTTCCCTGGTAGCCATGCGGCCGTTCCAGGGACCCGCTGGGGCCATGAGCCTCGCTTCCTGTCCCTGAGCCTGTTGGAGATTCTGGGGTTTGTCATGCTGTTTGCGTGTGGGAGACCAGCAGGTCCCTCATAAAAGGACTCAGGTGGTGCTGCTTCTGGCCACGTGGCGTGTTGGCAGACCGTTCCATCTGTCACTTGGGGCTAGGCGAGAGATTGCTGTGAGCCCGTTCTGGAGCAGTCCAGGCCCGCGCAGTTCACTCAGATCACTGTGTACTGAGTATCTGCCTTTCGGGGCCGGTTCAAGCTCTGGCCCCCTTGGGGTTAGTGGCTGGGCCTGCTTTGCATTTGTCTTGGCCGCTGCTTCTTCCCTAACTACTGACGTGGTGGCAAGGGAGTGAGGGCGGGTTTAATCACAGGCCTAAGTTTTGTCTCCTCTTGGAACCACAGGGTCTTCGAGCAACTTGCAGTTCAAGGCGGAACGCATTAAAATCCCGTCAACGCCAAGATACCCCCGCTCCATCGTGGGTTCCGACAGAGGTGAGAACGCGCACTGCTGTCCTCGCCTGCCGGCTCGCTGGCCTCACAGTGCAGCGTCTGGGCATAGTGTGTAACCTCCTCACCTCAGCCGGTCCGTGCAGGTTGACTGAGCCCGGCCTCAGGCCCAGTGACGGGGGGCTAGATAGAAAGGCTGTGTGGAGCCCAGCCCCTGAATTCAAGGCCATGTGCTGTGGCTGCAGCATGGAGCCTTGTGCCTGGGGCGTGTCTCCGTCTTGGTCTGGGCCCTGGGGGCAGAGATGTGGGTCACAGAGCCTGAGTTCCTTCGCATCTTTCCTGGCAGGTTCGCTGTCACATTCAGAATGCAGCACGCCTCCGCAGTCCCCCCTGAACATCGACACCCTGTCCTCATGTAGCCAGTCCCAGACCTCAGCTTCCACGTTGCCCAGAATTGCCGTCAACCCTGCGGCCCTCGGGGAACGGAGGAAGGACAGGTGAGCACGACCGGGCATCTGTCCCATGGGCACGGCAGTGGGTGGCGCATCCCCACAGCGGGCTGGGGCTTGGTTGAGGGAGGGGACTTGTTGGTAGAAGCGCGGGTGCATTGGAGGGTGCCAACTGAGTCGATCCCAGGGCGAGACCTCTCTGCTTCGGGTCACCTAGCATTCTCTGGCGTGCTGCCTCAGCCCTTCACAAGGAAGTCCTGCGGGCGCATGGTGCCAGGAGGTGGGGTGCGCATAGATGGCAAGGTGAGGAGCAGGGTGGGCTCCTTCCACAGAGTGTCCACGGGAGGGGCTGAGCTGCGGCGGATGACGCTAGGAGCCACCTGGCCGTGACAATGTCCTGGCACCACCGTTCCCGGCTTCCCTGAACCCTGATTAAGCACTTTCCGTGTAATAAGTCATGAAATCCTCACAGTGACCCCGTGAGCTTCATGCATCTTCCTCGTCCTCGTCATCATCATCACTGGTTCTCTTTTACAGATAAGGAAACTGAGGCCAGAAAGTGGGAGTGACCTGTCTGTGGTCACATGGTTGGTGACTGGCCTACCTTCCTTAGAATCAGGGCTCATTCTTACTCTTTGCTTTTTGGCTCCAGAACACAGCTGCATCACTTGTTCCCCTCATACCCAAGCTTTTTGTGTGTGTGAAATAAAACATACCGGAAAAAATGTATATAAAGCGTAAAAGTATAGCTTAGCCATTTATTGGTTCATTTTGAAATGCTGGCCAATCTGCTGAGATTTCAGGGTAACTTGAGGCTGACGTCAGTCCAGATGGTTGGACCCCACATCTAAGGGGTCCCTCCCTCCCCCGACAAGCTCTGTGCCCCTCACCCACCTCTGTTCTTTCAGAGTAGAATTTACCAGATTGAATTTATGGTTAAGAGGTCCCATCTAGATGGTAAGTCTTCGGGCAATCCAGTTAAACTGAAACTTGCTTTTATTTAATCACTTAAAAGGAACAGAACCACTCGTGTCCACTCAAATCCAAAATGCTGAAGGCCCTCGTCTCTGTGAGCCACAGAAGGAACCCTGCAGGGTAGGCTCTGCCTTAAGAAAACCATCTGACTTGTAAAGTCTGAATTTATAAGACAACCTAATAAGTACCCTCACAGCTAGCGACTAAGCTGTTCACGGGAGCCCAGAAGTGCACCTGGGCCTGTATGGGAGGCGGGTGCAGTTCGTGTGGAAACGTCTCACCCCCGTGACGCACACGGGAGCCAAACCTGTGCCATGTCCAGGGTCGGGTGGGTCAGCTCAGGTCACTGAGCCCCAAGATCTTCCGCCAACTCAAGTGGGCTCCTTAGAAGCAGAGAGGGCCTGTCACCTGCCATCAGGTGTCCCGTAGTTAGGTTCCTAGAGTGTGGAGGGAACTGGGAGCTGCTCTGTGGGGAGGAGGGTGTTCGTGGTCCGAATCTTGTCAGAGGCAAACAGTTTCACTTGTGTGACCCGACTGGAGGCAAACAGCTCCTTCCCCCCAATTCTAATGTACGTAATTGTGTAACTTCTAATTAGAGGAAACTGGGAAGATAGAGGAAAGTAGAAAGAAGAAAAGTCACACATAATCTCAATTGCTTTTCTCTTTTTGTGAAGCATGTGTGTGTGTGTGTGTGTGTGTGTGTATAGTTTAAAGGAATGTTTCATTATTTACATTTTCTGTACATGAATACTTCCTCATTTCAAGGGGTTTGTAATATTGCGAAGTATGGCTTTATAAACCTTGTTCATAACGCAGCTTTATTCTGAGAAAACGTTTGTGCATATTATAAGAAATTTTGATCCCTCAGGGGACTGGAAAGTAAGGATTACCTCAAGTCCCCTTACCTGGAGGTGCTGTCGTTCACATTTTGGTAGGGTCCTTCCTAGAAGCCTCTTCACATGTGAGTGGCCACACATATTTGTACAGATTTATATAGATGGGATTATGCCCACCTGTCTGCTCCTGCAGTGTGTGTCCTCTGCATCTCTCCATGTTGGTAAATCCCGATTCGTGTCGTTCACAGCAGCTTTGTCGGACTCTTATGTGAGTCAGGTACCTGCTTTGAGATAGACATGCATTTTGGAGGTGGTAGACAGGAAAGGGTCTTCAGTGGGGGGTGAGGAGCCCCAGAGTGGAACAAGGGCTGTGCGCATCCACTGTGCCGTCCTCCGACGCTGGTTGGGGCTATGAGGAGGGGGCTGCGGGCTGCTGAGTAAGGGCTCCTGCAACTCCAGACTGCCTGGTACTGTGACCTGTGAGGCGTCTGGAAGTCTCAGGCCAGGGACTGAGGTGTCTGAGCTGCAGGGTCAGGGGAGGGCATTGCGGTGAGGGCGAATTGGGGAAGGGACAAGGTAAAGGGATAGGTCAAGAACGATTTTGTTCTCAGACTGCCAGAGGACCGGGCCCTGGGTGGTCGTGTCCCAGCCCGAGGCCCGCTGAGCTTGAGAGACGGCTGTGCCTCTGGCTGGCAGGGGAGGGCTGGCTCCGGGGCCTGGCTTTCCATTAGCACGTGAGTCTGTCCCCAGCCACATGCTCTGGAGGGGAGCCCAAGGACATGGCTCTCCGGCCAGCTCCTCCCTTCACCTTTGGCTGTGATTTTGTTCTGAGAGGAAGAGCTCAGGGCAGCACACAGCACTGTCCTCACAGGACGGCTCTGTGTCACCTGGCTGCATGTCTGTCAGGTTCTGTCCGTGAGGTCCCAGGTGTCTGTCATCCTTCTCTGAGCATCCCTCTCTTCTAACTTTTTGCACCTTCCAGATGTCTCCACCACCACAGATCCCTCCTGAGACTGCCCGTGGCCACCAGGCCCAGGTTCTCCTCCCTGAGGAGTCTGAGGTTGGCCTGCCATGAGGCCCCTGCCCAAGCCCCCTTGTGCCCTTGGCACGGCGGATGGCTTCCCCACCCCACCCCCACCCCGGGCCAGCAAGTGCATGGTCCCCACCTTGCTCCCAGCCTCCCCACTCCCTCTCTAATGGCTTGGGTTTGCAGCAGCTTCATTTCCATGGTCATTGTATACCACTCTGTACACTGGTAAATATAAAAACTGATACTTCATATGGTTGCTCCTGGGTGACTGTCACCCCAGGAGCCCCTTCTTTTTTTCCTGGGGCATCTGGAGAGCCCACTGGGTTTGTTCATTGCACATTTTGTTGCAGCAACTTTGCTCACGTTAGGAAACTCTTTGTACTTCTTCTCTGCCTGTGTCAGTGTTTATAGTTCACATGGCTCATTCTCTGTGTCTTTGGGACTGCGTGCTTCTGTGGCCATCGGGGGGTGCCGTGTTTGTGTCGCATGAGGTTGTGGGAAAGTGTTTCACTGCCATACAGAGGTGGGGCCATTGCGTTCCCATCCAGCTGCATCATCGTAGGAGCATCCGGTGGTCCCTGACCTTTCCTGCGTAGCTGATTGCATGCCTCACTGCAGATTTGCCCCAGACCTTTGCATTGTGTCCGAGTCCCCGAAACTGTTGGCTCTCTTCCAAGGCCCTATGCAGAGGAGCCACGTCACGTGAAGCTGCAGAAGGGCTCGGAGCCGCTGGGCATTTCCATCGTGAGTGGAGAGAAGGGCGGGGTCTACGTCTCCAAGGTGACAGGGGGGAGCATCGCTCACCAGGCTGGCCTGGAGTATGGGGATCAGTTACTTGAGGTAAGCGAGCGCTGTATCCTTCTCTCCGTCCTCTCCTCCCTTCCTGGGAAGAGCTGTGCTCCCCCGGGGCCCAGCTCCCTCCACGTCACTGAGCGTGCTCCGGGTGTCTCCTAGTTCAATGGCATAAACCTGAGGAGTGCCACGGAGCAGCAGGCCCGGCTCATCATTGGGCAGCAGTGTGACACTATCACCATCCTGGCCCAGTACAACCCACACATGCACCAGCTCAGCAGCCACTCTCGGTCCAGGTGAGGGCCTGGGACTCCCACAAGGCCCGTCCAGGCTGTGGGGAGGAGAGAGGGTGCAGCCCGGGTGCCGACCGTCTGTTCTGGCCATTCAGCTGCTGTAAGAGGAGAGTTGGCCAGCCCCGGATTTTGAAAAAAACATAGAGGAGGAGGAGGAGGTGAAGCAGGATACCTGAGGTGTAGGGTGTGGAAGCACATGGCTGGGCCCCCCACCCCTGTGCAGCAGGCGGCCTGCCTGCAGGTGTGTGGTAGTCAGGAGTGGAGGCCCTGGGGGCGGGATTCTCACACAGTATTCTGGCCCCCTGTCCGTGTCTCCTTCTGAGCCGTGGGTTGCCGGGCATGTGAGAGAAGGGGTAGGCCTGCCCCTAACTCGCAGTACTGCACAGCTCAGTGAAGGGGGGACGGGATGCACAAACAGAGGGAAAGGGGCAGGGCATTTGGGGGCCCCCAGCCCACACCTGCAGAGAGGAGCCCCAGGTTGAGGACAGGCAGATCCTATAGGGTGGACGACCTGAGTCCCAGCTCCCAAGACATCTGCTCTTCTCAGGGCTCTGAGCCCTGTGACCCAGTCTCTGCTCCCAGCCCAGCTCTGGTCCGCGCCGGAGAGGGGGTGGCTGTGGATGGCTGGGGACCATGTGCTGCTCCTTACTGCTCCTGCCCTCCGTCCCCAGCTCCCACCTGGACCCTGCCAGCACCCACTGCACGCTCCAGGGGAGCAGTGCCGCCCCCCCGGAGCACCCCTCTGTCATTGACCCGCTGATGGAGCAGGATGAGGGCCCTGGCACCCCCCCGGCCAAGCAGAGCACCCCCAGTTCCAGGTCAGCAAACGTGTGCTGTGAGCCTTCTGTTGGTGCGACCCGGCCTGGGGGTGGGGGGCGGGCGGTCGTGGTCGTGGCCTGAGCACACCCTGCTGGCGTACCCCGGTGCCGCAGACCATATCACAGGCCGTCAGGATCAGGGGTGGGAAGCATGCCATTCCTTTCCTTTTCTCTTGCCCTCCTGCCCTTTCTGACTTTGTTTTTTCTCTTTTTTTCCCTCATTGACTTGTTCTTAGCTCTGCCTCCCTTCCTTTCCTCCTTTTCTCAGTCACTCGTTGTCTGACTCTGTCTTTAGACAGAACACCACAGTTACCACCCAGCCAGGCCCTGGGCCATGGCCACCACCCGCGATTGGCTCCAGGGAGCTCCGGGGTTAGAGAGGGACAGGCCAGTGTGAGGCATGTGCAGCACGTGCTGGGAGGGCCTGTGCAAGCCACACCGGGGCAGTGAGCGAGGGTGTGGCAGGGAGCAGAGCCAGTTAAGTCAACACGTTCAGGGTGAGCAGGGGTTAGCCATGCACACGGGGGCCGTGGACAGAGGTCAAGAGGAGGCAGGGAATGCAGAGGAGCCGGCGGGAACATGGGGAGAGGGCTGCACAGGCCAGGCCATGCAGCCGTGGTTCTGTAGTCCTGGACAAAGCTGTTTCCTCGGCCAAGTCCCCGCCTCCCTCAGAACGTGGCCCGCTCTGCGTTTCCTGCCTGGATCCATCACATTGGGCCTTGGCTGCGGTCGCCACAGCTGTCCTGTCCCCAGGTGCCCATTGCTGTCCCATTTCCTCCCCTCCCTGTGCTCTCCAGTGTCTCCCTCACTGTGCTGTGGGTTCCTTGATGGCTAGGGGCCCCCTCTGGGTGGCGTCGCACAGTCCCTGGGCCAGAGAAGCTGCTCCGTACACACTGCCAAGTTGTCTGTTGTGCCCTGGGCTCTGAGACTGGCTCTGACTTTTCTTAAGCAGAACTAGGTTAGGAGAACAGGTATAGTCCAGGTGGGGAGAGAGGCAGCCTGTGGCACTGGATGGACAGCTGGGCCAGAAAGCAGCATGGGTTTCCATTCAGTCCCTAGCGGGCTGTCTCACCTGGGGCCATGTTTTCACCTCTACAAACCTCGGCTTCCAGCCTGTAGACTAAGTCGCTAGAACCAGAACCTGGATGGGACTGCTGGGAGACCTCATGGAGTAAGCGGCCAGCTGTTGGGGCATTAGCCACTGCATAGTCTTGCACACTCTGCTCCCCCTGTGTGTGACTGAGGGACTTTCTTTTCCTTCCCCAAAGGATGGTGGGAGATGCCAACAAGAAGACCCCGGAGCCGCGAGTTGTCTTCATCAAAAAGTCCCAGCTGGAGCTTGGGGTCCATTTATGTGGAGGGAACCTGCACGGGGTGTTCGTGGCAGAGGTGGAGGACGACAGTCCTGCCAAGGGCCCTGAGGGCCTTGTGCCAGGGGACCTTATCCTTGAGGTGAGTTCTGAGCTGGCCACGCTCCTCTCTGCCAGCCCCTCTGGCTTCCTCCATTCTGCAGTGTGGGGGAGCAGAGCACAGCCTCTTGCCTGGCGCCCCCTATTGGTGCTGAATGGTGCCGGGACCCTTGGGGTGCATCACAGGGCCCCGGGTGGCGCCCTGGCTTGGGCAGTGGTGTCGGGAGGGAATCCGGAGGGAGGGTCCTCTGCTGTGTCAGCAGTGGGACTGGAGTCTGATGGTGTGTCCCTCCCTCTTGCTGGGTCTCCAGTTTGACGGGAGGGATGGTTCGTCGGTATTCAAAGACACAGATAGCAGAAGCAAGATGAAATGCCGTGTTTGTGTAGCCCTCACTTGCTGGGGGACGAGCACAGGGTTTCTCCTGGGAGAAGCTGTTGAGGTTAGAGCGGACCCTGGCAGAGGACTCAGTCTCACCTGCAGAGGCAAGGCAGGCAGAGTCCCAGTGATGGGGATCTTAAATCTGCCTCATCCCCCCCGCACCTGCTCACGGGGGCCCAAGCCGCCCCTGGCTTCTGCCCTCTGAGCGCAGTCTCCTGTCCTCGGGCAGTATGGCAGTCTGGATGTGCGCAACAAGACGGTGGAGGAGGTCTACGTGGAGATGCTGAAGCCCAAGGACGGTGTCCGTCTCAAGGTGCAGTACCGCCCTGAGGAGTTCACCAAGGTCAAGAGCCTGCCTGGGGACAGCTTCTACATCAGGTACCGGGGGCCGGGGGAGGGGCCTCCTGAGGAGACTGGTCCTGGTGAGTGTCTCTGCAATGCAGAGACAATGCAATGCCCACAGGGATGGTACCGAGGTCCGTGCTGCTCGGGCCCCAAACCACGTGCTCACAGCTTGTGACTTAGACGCCTGTGACTTAGGGAAACTTTGGTTGAGGCCTTCCAGGGCTCCCTCTGTAGGGTTTGGGGCCTGGGAAATTTTGAGGGTGCAGAGCCCCATTTTCCTATGTGCTGCACTCCTCTCCTGGTCTCCCCTGCTCCACATCAGCAGATCCGTCTGCAGTGTGTGTGTGAGTGTCAAGGTATGCACGTGCCTGAAGTACGGTGTGACTGGTGTGCAACCGGGCACAGGCAGCATGTGTTTTCTAGAAGAGGCTCTAGCTTCCTTCACATTCCCTAAGCTTTGAGGCCATGGAAAGGAAAGAGTACTGATCAGCTGTGTACCGTGAGATACGGTCTCTGTCTCTAGGACACCCTCCTTGGTGGGAGATGACATATGTCCATTCTGGGGAGTTTCCTTTTTATAGGAACCAGTGACCTTGACTTGGCAGCAGGGAGTGAAGGCCCCACTTGGAAGATGGGATATGGTTTTGGCCCTTGGCAAGATGTTCTTTATCTGATGGATGTGAGGGAGCCCCCTGTCTTAGGGGAGGGCAAGACAGTGTTGTTCTGTTACATAAAGTTGGGGTTCCCTTCTCTGGGAATTGCCCCCAGCATCGAGAGAGGTGGGTCCTGATCGTGGTCTGGGGAAAGCTCAGAGCAAGAGAGCTGTCCCAGGAGACCGGCTGCCGAAGTGTGTGGCTGGGGGGCTCTCCAGCAGCCGGTAGCCTCCTCCTGATCCCGTTCTCTCTGTCGCCCGGCCAGGGCCCTGTATGACCGGCTGGCGGAGGTGGAGCACGAGCTGAGCTTTAAAAAAGATGACATTCTCTATGTGGATGACACATTGCCGCAGGGCACATTTGGGTCCTGGATGGCCTGGCAGCTGGACGAGAATGCCCAGAAGATGCAGCGCGGCCAGATCCCCAGCAAATACGTGTAAGTGTTCATGTCTGGGCTTGGAGGGGGAGGCGCCCACCCCTGGAGCTGTCCCAGGGATCAGGGCTCATCTGCCCTGTACCCTGGCTTCTGGTCTGTACGTTTTGCTCAAACCACTTGTCTAGGAAGGTGCTTCCAGAGCAATCCGATGGTGTTTGGAAGTCAGTGCTATACAGGGGCAACTTAGGAAACATAACTTTCTTATTTTTAACAGATTTATTGAGATACATTCCTTTGCCACGCAGTTCACTCGAAGTGTCTGATTTGGTGGCTTTTAGTGTCCTTACAGCTGTGTGCCACAGTCCCACTGTCATCTCAGAGCTTTCTGAACTCAGCTGCAGCCCAGCACGCATCAGCTACCTCACCTGTCTTTCCGCTTTCTTGCCCCCTCCCCGACCTGAGGCAGCTGGGACTCTACCTCTGTCCCTGTAGAGTGCGCTGTTCTGGACTTTCATGTGAACGTGGCCTTCTGTGCCTGCTTTCTTGCACTTTACATAGCGTTTTCCTCTGCACAGGCAGGGTGGGGTGGGCGGCAGCGTTCGCTAGGCCCTTCCCAGTATCACCGTTCCCTGTGCCCACAGGATGGATCAAGAATTCTCTAGGAGACTCAGCATGTCTGAGGTCAAAGATGACAACAACGCCGCAAAGACGCTATCAGCAGCTGCACGCAGATCCTTCTTTCGAAGGAAACATAAGCACAAACGCAGCGGGTCCAAAGATGGAAAAGACCTCCTTGCCCTGGACACCTTTTCCAACGACACCATTCCACTCTTTGAAGGCAAGTGGCTGAGCTCACGCTTCCAGCAGGCTCTCA
The DNA here is from genome assembly GCF_963455335.1 of Martes martes. Taxonomy (NCBI): domain Eukaryota; kingdom Metazoa; phylum Chordata; class Mammalia; order Carnivora; family Mustelidae; genus Martes; species Martes martes. The sequence continues at coordinate 49,076,036 of NC_137902.1, forward strand.
GAATTAGGCTTACTGTTGACCACAGAAACCGCACAGCAATGACTTAGACAAGATAGAGGTTTACCCTGCTTCTGCATGTAAGTCCCAGAAGTCGCAGTTGGGGTGGTGGTACTGCTGTCCTCAGGGTCTGGCAGGTATAGGGCGTGGCTTCCTCTGGCAGCATGTGATCTTGCAGCACCAGCCATCACTGCTGGATTCAGGCAGCAGGAAGGAGGATGGGGCCAAAGTGTGCCGCAGTTGAGTGTGCCTCCTTAAACTGCTTCCCTTGGAGTCCCAGTCTGCAACACCCGACTCACACCTCACTGGCCACTTGTATCAGCAAGAGAGCCTGGGAGGGTGGGGTTTCAGCTGGAGCCCTGCTGGCCGCAGTAACGTAGGTTCTGTTAGTCGGGAGGAAAGGAAGGATGGGTATGGGAGGGGCAGAAGCAGTCTGCGGTCAGTGCATTGCTTCTGGTTTCTTTTGGGGTTACTATAGGCTGTTTGGTGGTAATCAAGAGCCACCAGCCTCTGCAGCTCTTTGGCCTTTTGTGGGTTTCTTCCTGTGTCCATGAACGATTCTTTCAAGATCTTCCCTGGCCAGGCACTTCACCAGGGCCAGAGTTGCAGATTAGGGAGTGTGACATCCCCCGGTAGATTGTCCTTATGGAAAGGGTGCTTTTGTCCTGGAAAGCCGCAGGTTCTTGTGACCACCACTCATGGGAGCCTGGTGTGTGTTCAGTGTCCTAGAATGTTGCCCTTCTGGGCAGGCAGGCTACAAAGCTGGCCACGAGCAGCAGACAGTAGGACAGCTTTTTTCTTCCTTGCCTGCTCCCGTTTTTATTTTTTAAGTGAAGGCCTGGGTACTGGGAGTTGAGTGAATCCCATCCTTGTTCGTGGCCCGTTGTCACTCCCTTAGGACGGGATGGCAAACCTGAGCAGGTGGGCCACATCTGTTTATATGGCCCGGAGCTAGGAATGGATATTCACAGTTTAAAAGTAGTAACAAAGACTGTCTTTAGGTGCAAATACCTACTGGTAATAACAGTTGCTTGATTTTGCTGTTTCTTCTTTCTGCAAAAATAAAAAGGCTGTTGGGATTTTCAGAGGGATTGCATTGAATCTAAAGATTGGTTAGGGTAGTATGGGCATGTTTACAAGACCAAGTCTTCCAGTCCACAGGCACAGATGTCTTTCCATCTATCTGTATCTTCTTTGATTTCTTTTTGCAGTATTTTGTAGTTTTCGGTTTGCAAGTCTTTCACCTCCTTGTTTAGGCGTATTCCTAAGTATTTTATCCTTTGTGAGGTTATAGTAAGTGGGTTTGTTTTCTTCATTTCTTTTTCAGAGTGGACATTGTTGGTGTATAGGAGTGCAACTGATTTTTGTATGTTGATTTTGTATTCTTAAACTTTACAGAAATCGTTAGTTCTAACAGGTTTTGTGTGTGTGTGTGCACGCGCGCGTGTGTGTGTGTATTCTCTAGTATTTTCTACATTGAGATGATGTCATCTGAGAATAGATAATTTTACTGCTTGTTTTCCAATGTGGATGCCTGCTTTCTTTCTCTTGTCTAATTGCCCCGGCTGAGATTTCCAGTACTGTGTTGGATAGTCACGGCAAGTGTGGGGCATCCTTGCCCTTGTTTCCGATCTTAAAGGGAGAGCTTCCTGTCTTCTGCCTTTGAGTGGGATGTTAGCTACAGGCTTTTCATATATGGCTTTTGTTATGTTCAAGTAGTTTCCTTCTGTTCTTACTTGGTTGAATGTTTTTATCATGAAAGGGTACTTAATTTTGTCAATGCTTTTTCTGTGTCAGTTGAGATGATCATGTGGTTTTTGTCCTTCATTTTAACCTGGTGTAAGACATAGATTGATATGTTAAGAACTATCCTTGCATTCCAGGTATAAATCCCACTTGGCCATGGCATATGGCCATATCAGGGATATTCGTCTGTTGTTTTGTTATTATGTCTTGGGATGAGTTTGGAAGTGTCCCCTCCTCTTCAATTTTTGGAAGAGCTTTAAGAGGACCAGTACTAATATTTTTTTTTAAGTGTTAGGTAGAATTCTCTGGTGAAGAAGCCATCTTGTCCTGAGCTTTTTCTTGTAAAGACGTTTTTCTGTTACTTTCTGTCTCCTTACCTGGTGTAGCTCTGTTCAGATTTTTTTTTTAATTTCTTCATGATGTAGTCATGATACATTCTGTGTTTCTAGGAATTTATTATTTATTATTATTAATCAGGTTGTCTGATTTGTTTACATGTAATTGTTCGAGGTAATTTGCTATAAATTTTCTGTGGAATTTTTTTCATAGAAAAAAAATTTCTGTGGAATTTGTTTTCATTTCTGTGGAATCGGTTATCATGGCCCTTCTTATTTCCGTGATTTAAGTCTTCTCTCCATTTTTCTTCATTAGTCTAGCTAAGAGTTTGCTGATTTTGTTGATCTTTTCGAAAAACCAACTGTTGGTTTCATTGATTTTTCTAATTTTTTTCTATTCTCTATTTATCTCTGCTCTTCATTACTTCCTTCCTTCTGCTAATTTGGGGTTTAGTTTGTTCTCCCCCCCCCCCCCAGTTCCTCCAAGTGTAAAGTTGGGTTGTTGATTTCTTCTTTCTCAATATCCACATTTACCACTACACACTTTCCTCCTGGATGTGGATGCAGCTGGATGCAGCTTTTGCTGCATCCCGTAAGTGTCCATATCCTGTGCTTTTGTCTTCATTTGTCTCCAGAACTTTTCTGAAATGCCCTCTGCTTTTTTTCTTTGACCCCTTGGTTGTTGGAGACTGAGTTGTTTAATTTCCACATAGGTTTATTTTCTTGTTTCCCTTTTGTTGTTGTATTCTAGTTTCCTTCCACTGTGGTCAGAAAAGATGCTTTGTATAGCTTCAGTGTTAAGTTTGTTTTGTGGCTTACCAGGTGGTCTGTCCTGGAGGTGGTCTGTCCTGGAGAATGCTCCGTGTGCGCTTGAGAAGAATATGTCCTCTGCTGTTGCTGGCCGGGGTGCTGGGTACACATCTGTGAGGCCATTGGGTCTGTAGTATTTTCTTATTTTCTGGCTGTTTTATCGGTAACGAAAGTGGGGTCGTCAAAGTCCCTCTGAGTATTGTGAATTCTCTGTTTCTCCCTTCAGTTCTCTCGATGTTTGCCTCCCGCAGTTGGGAGCTCTAGTGTGAGGTGCATGTGTGTTTGTAATCGTTGAATCTGCCTGGAGAATTGACCCTTTTATCGTTATGTAATGCCCTTCTTTGTCTCTTGCAACAGCTTCTGCCTTAAGGTCTAGTTGGCCTGCTGTAACTGTGGCCACCTTGCTCTTATCAGGTTCCTCATTGCACGAACTGTCCTTGTTCTTTCACTTCTACTAGCCTGTGTGTGTCCTTAGATCCAAAGTGAGTCTCTCCTGGACGCATGTAGCTGGATCTTGTTTATTCATCCGTTGAGCTGATCCATGCACATTTAAAGTAATTACTGATATGGGAGGACTTACTGCTGCCACTGGAATTGTTTTCTGTATGTCTTGTAGCTTTTTTGTCCATCTTGCTTCCCTTGCTGCTTGTTGTGCTGTGCTGTTTTTTTGTTTATTTATTTGACAGAAATCACAAGTAGGCAGAGAGGCAGGCAGAGAGAGAGGAGGAAGCAGGCTCCCCGCTGAGGAGAGAGCCTGATGCGGGTCTCGATCCCAGGACCCTGGGATCATGACCTGAGCTGAAGGCAAAGGCTTTAACCCACTGAGCCACCCAGGCTCCCTTTGTTTTTTTGTTTGTTTGTTTGTTTGCTTGTTTGTTTTTTGTAGTGACAGGTTTTGATTCCCCTCTCATGTCCCTTTGTGTATATTTCATAGATATTTTCTTTTTGGTTACTGTGCGATTACATAAAGCATCTTAAAATTATAACAGTCCATTTTATCTTATTAATTTTTTTTTAAGTAAGCTCCATGCTCTGCATTGCCCCACGCTGGAGCCCAACATGGGGTTTGAACTCATGACCCCGAAGTCAAGACCTGAGCTGAGATCAAGAGTCAGACACTTAACCAACCGAACCACCCAGGCAGTCCTAAAACAATCCATTTGAAACTGATGACACATTAATTTCAGTCTCCTATAAAAATTCCATGTTATACCTCTGTGTCCTCCTCCCCTTGATGTTGTTGATGACATCTATTACCTTCTTTTATATCAATGTATATTTTAGCATAGATTTATAATTACTTTTGTGCTGTTCCTTTTAAATACCTACACCAGATTTAAAGTGATTTGCATACCTACATTACGTTACTTCCAGATTCTCTATTTATATGTACATTTATCCTTCTCAGGGAGTTTTATATTTTTGGTGGTTGGATTTAATGACTTGTGAGATGCTCTGTAGCTCTCTAATTCTGTAATTATGAGGACTTCCAACGAAGCAGATTGTTCAGGGAGGAACAGGAATCTTCTAAATTGGTCTCCCACTGCGTGGAGTGTTAATAGTCGTTAGGGGAGAATATGATTCTTGCTCAAATAAGTTGGAAGCATCGTGACTTAGTGTCCATACAGAGGGAAAGGGATGAAGAGAGGGAGTGCACTTGTGTGTGGGAGGTTCAGAAGGAATACAGGAGAGCAGGATGAATCAGTAGGGGTGCATTCTAGAAACGTAATAGGAGCGGAAGAGGGAGGTGCAGAATGTTGACGTTGTTATGTCATTTTCGATGAACACATATATAGCAGATTTTGTAGTCTTTTCTGAGAATGTAAAAATCAACATGTGAGAATAACAAACGTCTGGAAGGACATCCTTCCAGCTTCTAATAGTGGTGATGAGGAGGCTGCTGGAGACCAGGACGGATGGGAGAAGAGGTATCAGAGAAGCTGTTTGGCTTTCCCTGTAATGTTCTGGTTTTCAAAAGAGGGGATGTGTTCGTCTTCTCCTGGAGAAAGTCCTTTGCCCTGAGACTCCTCAGAGGCTTTGGTCAGAAATGCACAGACGTTCTGGATGGTAGATGGGGCTCCCAGAGCCTCTCCTGCCGACTGGAACAGATCACCTGGCCAGCCCGCTGCAAGGTGCTGTATGGAAAGCCACAGAGGTATACGTGGATAATCATCAGGCCTTTAAAAAAAGAATACATGTGTAGGTGTGGGTGAGGGAGGGGAGAGATCGTGTTCACTTCCCCACGAGCTTGGTCCGAGTGAAGCTCCAGCGGCACCTGGCCCCCTACTGCGTGTGCACCCACAGCCCCATCCCCAGTCAGGCCTTGGCGTTCGGCTGCTTTGCAGGCCATCTGGGCCGAGCCTCCCCTTGATGCTTCCCCAGAGGCCACCCCAGCCCTCCCTGCCCTCAGCCCGCAGGCCTGCGAGGCTCGGCCGGGGCGACAGCTCCTGTTGCGCCCCTCCTGGGCCTCCCGCCGGTCTCTTCATCCTTGAGGCCAGCATGCATGCCTCTAACCCCTGCTGCTCCCTGGGACCTCTGGCTCTGTCACCTGGACAAGCCTTGAGAGCGCTTGTTGTGGTCGTTGGGGCTTTTCACAAGTTGCTGACTTGTGACACTGGTGAGACTGTGTTTTATATTCTTTCCGAAGTGTTTCTGAGATGCCGGCACAGTGACTGATACGGGGAGGTGCTGGTGTTAGGCCGCCTCTTTCGGCAAGGACTTGTTTAGTCATTCAGGGACGGTGGTGGTGTGGGGGGCGGGGGTGTGTTCTACACACACGAGATTGATTTGACTCCTGTAACCCAGACCAGATAATAGTAGCCGAAGTGTGATTTCTCTGCCCCATCAAATCCCAGCTGGCCGGTGGCCCCAGGAAGGCAGCTCTATCCTGGGGATCATCCAGGGACCCCAGTCCCGTCGGTTCTGTAGCTCTGCCATGCTTCTAAAGGTTGTCCTCATCATCAGGGTCAGGGCTGGCTGGGCAGCCCTGGTCTTGTCCTTTTTAGCCCCTGGGAGGAGGGCAAGGAGTTGGGAGCTTCACCTCTGCTCATGAGGTCATATGAGCACACCTGCCTGCAGGGCAAGTTGCACGCCTAGAGAGCAGACGATGGATAGTGGGGTCATGGGGAGTGGGCATAAGACACGTGAGGAAGAATTTGAGGGGAAGGAAGTGCCAGAATGACTGCTCTAGACCAGCTGCCTTGGGTGTTCACAGAGCAGGGACGCTAGTGCTGGCTGCAGGAGTGACCGTGTGCTGGTCTGCCCAGGACATGGGGCCTCTTCGCGCTATACCGGCCAAGTCCCAGGCGAGCCCTGCTGAGCCGCTCACCTGGCCTGGCTCGGGATTTATGGACCGAGGGTGCGGACCTGCCTGGGGCGAGCAAGGTCAGGGCAGCTGTGGGCCCCTGGCCTCCTTCCCTCCCTCCCTCTAATCCAGGTGCATGCCCATGACACTGCCCCTCTCTCCCTCAGATTCCGTGAGCCTCGCCTATCAGCGGGTCCAGAAAGTAGACTGCACCTCCCTGAGGCCTGTCCTGATCCTGGGGCCTTTACTGGACGTGGTGAAGGAAATGCTAGTGAACGAGGCACCCGGCAAGTTCTGCAGATGCCCCCTCGGTAAGGGCACTCTCGCTGCCTGCCGGGCTCTGTCCACTCGTCTCCTGGGGCTGGGTCCCATGGTGTTTCAGTGCCCTTCTGAGCGGCTCACATCAGTGTGTTTCTCCAGAAGGAGGGACTGGAAGACAGGTCTTCTGCACAGTATTCTTGCTCAGAATGTGCTGTGACAGCTCCCCGGGCTGGGGGCATCTCATTCCTGTGTCTGCTTTGCAGAGGTGATGAAGGCCTCTCAGCAGGCCATCGAGCGGGGTGTCAAAGACTGCCTGTTTGTCGACTACAAGCGGAGGAGTGGCCATTTCGATGTGACCACAGTGGCTTCCATAAAGGAGATCACAGAAAAGGTACCATTGCTTAGACCAGGGGTAGGGTCTGAGCATTTGGGTTTGGACCCCCTGCGCCTCTGGACCTCTGCCCTGTGCATCTCTTGGGTCTTCATTGCGCTCGCCCATGTCCTTTTAGTCCGAGTTAACCTCTGTCAGGGTTTGCCCCCATTGCTTCTGTGTGTTTCCACCATCGTAAACAGGGCACTAGTCCTTTGCCCATGTCACCCCTCTCCCTCTGAGGATTCGGGATCTGATGAGAGCTCTGAGATCTCGGAAAGCCCCATGTGGCAGGTTCTATGACAGGGTCTTGCCCTGCTCAGCATGTGTGCAGAACTGTATGTGTGCTTTTTTCTGCGGACAGGGTGCCCAGCTTCCATCAGGGCCCTGCCCCTGAAAGGGTTAAAAACCATTTCCTTGCGTCTTTAGGCTCTTGAATGTACTGGGGTCCATTTGCCGGGGAGTGTGAGGAAAAGTGGGGAAACCTGTAAGGGGTATTGGAAAAGCGGCCATCAAGGGCGGACTCCTCAGGCCCTGTCCTTCTCAGGCTGCTCACTTCACCTCATAAGGCTTGGCTTTGCTCCTCGCTGAATGAGGGAGGTGGCTTCTGGCAGCAGGGAGTGTGGATGCGCCCAGGGGAGTTAGAAAGCCAGCTGGCGCCTGGGCTCCCTCAGTGGAGCTCTTGGGGATCAAGGAGAACCCTGTGCAGAGCACCTGTGGTCTTTCTTTGGCTCACACTCCACCTGGAGGCTCAGGGGACCCCAAGACCTGTTTTAGTCACAGCCAGGCAGACACACACGCCCCTTCCCCAAGGCAGGTCCTGCTGGGTCTCCCCATCTTCATTTGCTCAGTCTGGGGGCAGTGAGGTTTCTGAGGCCAGACCGGGGTCGGGCTTTAAGACCCCTGTGTCTCGTCAGAGGCAGGAAAGGAGCCCTGGCTCCTAGCTGTCACCACCATCAGAGTTGACAGCTTGCGGGGAGAGCTTTTCTGGGGTGACACTCTCCCCGGGTTCCCTATGTGGTCTTCATGCTAGACTGGTCCTCATGTGCTCGTTGATGCAGGGAGGTAGAGCAGTGTTTGCGGGAGGGGGTTCCATCTGTGGCAGGGCTCCAGTGTCCTTAGGGCCCTCCCTAGGCCCTGACTGGCCACGTACCCCCTTTAGAACCGGCACTGTCTCCTGGACATCGCCCCCCATGCCATCGAGCGACTGCACCACATGCATATCTACCCCATCGTCATCTTCATCCACTACAAGAGCGCCAAACACATCAAGTAGGTGACTGGGTCCTCAGGGGCTCGGTGGGCTCGGTGGGGGGCTTGCTGGGGGTGAGGCTGCTGGCTCAGACACCAGGACAGTGGGGATGGGCGTGGAATAAGGAGACGGGCAGAAGGTCTCACGTTCACTCAGGCAGTGCTAACCAGGCACAGTCCTTGTCCCCACTGGCCCTTGGCCCTACGCAGTCGCTGCCACGGTTCCCTGTGTCATTACCTGGGCATCCTACCCTTCTCTCCCCTTCTCCTGCCTCTTGGCTTAGGGCTCACACGGACACAAGCAGCTAGGTGGCCTGGGCTGGGTCCAGTCGGCCAGGAGCTGGCTTGGGACGTGGATGAGCCTTGGCTTTCCCTGAGCCCCAGTTTCTGTGCTGGTTGGGCTGACCACCGAATAGGGCCTCCATCCGTTTTGGCTTTCTGTGCTTCCAAGCTTCTGGTGCCCGCACCTGGGGGCCAGCCGGGGTGTCTGCTTTCCACATACACACACTGGAGTGCTAACCATCCCCCCTACCATGCAGAGCTCCCCCTGGGGCCCACAGGCTGTCGCTGTGCTTTACGGGGGGACCCTGTTGATGGAGGCCCTGTTACTCTAGACAAAGCAAAGAGGAGGGCCTGGGGAGGTGAGACACTCAGTCTGTTTCTCTGGATGTCCGACAGGGAGCAGAGAGACCCCATCTACCTGAAGGACAAGGTGACTCAGAGGCATTCCAAAGAGCAGTTTGAGACGGCTCAGAAGATCGAACAGGAGTACAGTCGGTACTTCACAGGTAGGTGCGTCTCCGGGCTGGAGAGGAAGAGCAGGCAGTGCGGACGGATGCCTCATCGGTGCCGCTGCAGTCCCCTGCATCGAAGCCGTCCTGCTGGCCGGTGCGGGGCGATGAGCGGAGTATAACAGGCTGACAAGGGAAGTCCCCCGGCCTCATCCCCCAGGTTTTTCCCTGCGCAGTTTCCACAGCAACAGTGCTGTGCAGGAGGGCTCCGGCGGTCCCGCGCAGGCGGCCCGGCGGTGGTGGCTGTGGCTGGCTGGCCTTCACACTTTCTGTGAAGGGTAGTGAAGTGCAGTCCAGTGTAGCCCTGAGGTTTGGCCAAGAAAAGCTGCACTCTCGACAGCTTTGGTCTTTGAAACAAACTGAAGGCAGCACAGCTCCATCCTGTTGGCTGCCATCGTGCCTTGTGGCTTCCCCCCTCTGCTAAACTCAGTCATCGGTAGGGGCTTAATCACACTGGGGTCACGGAGGCAGGAGCAGTGATTTTAATTCACTTGTGCAGACTGTTAGGATCTCGTTTCATGCTTCTCATGCAAAAACAGTTGGCCTCAGAACCCCAGCTTGGAGCTTCTACGTATGCGTGTGTGAGTTTTCATTTCTAATCCGTCATAAACCAGTATTTACTCAAATGTATTAACACTTACTAGAGAAATGAAAAATTCAAAACTCTAAAACTTATAAACTTTTGACTTTTTATTTGTTTCAACAAACATAAAATTACTCTTAGCACTTTTTAAAAAAATTTATTTTTAAAGAGTTTATTTGAGAGAGAGAGAGTGAGAGTGCACATGAGCGGGGTGAGGGGCAGAGGGAGAAGCAGACCCCCTGCTGAGCAGGGAGCACGCTGTGGGACTCGACCCTCTGAGCTGAACGCAGCCACATAACCGACTGAGCCACCCAGGCGCCCCTCTCGGCACATTTCCACAGCAGTTTCTAAGGGCTCCCTGTCTGTTCCTGTCCCTACCTTGTGGCAAGCGGCCGGGCATGTTTCGTCTACTGGCACCGTTCCGTGGGGCACACGGAGAGCCCAGGCTAGTGTCTCCAGGACCTGTGGTGGTGAAAGCCTGCAGAGCAGGGCCTGGCAATAGCTGGGACATGTCATCATCTTGCCTGGGAATCTTCACTGGGCTCTGGGATGCCCCGGCCCCTTTCATGCATTCTTGTTTCCTGGAGACTCCAGCTGCTGTTTGGACCATCAGAACACAACCCCAGACTGCCTTCCAGGGTGCCGGACTCCCCCTTACAGGATGGGGCAGACCATCCCAGGGCATGTGGGGCTGGGGGCGGGGGATGTGCAGCTCATGCAAGCGGTTGAGTCCTGGTCATCCCTGTTACAAGCACCTGCAAAGCCTGGCAAAATTTGACACCAGCCTTCATTTGAGCCCACGTTGTCAGTATCTTACTGAACAGCTGAGCAGAGGGACAGATTAAAAAGCCAAAGTTATTTGTACTCAACTCTTACTTCTTTTTCTTCCCCAATTTCTTGCTGATGGAAGAGCGTGAGGAAGGCAGGCCAAGTAGCTCCGAACAGGCAGAAAACCAGAGAGTAACAGATGTATTGTTTTGCCTCGAACCCGGGGTCTGGCTCTGAGCTCAATGATGTGTGTGTTTGGGGGCTCTTTTGCAGGGGTCGTCCAGGGAGGAGCCCTGTCGAGCATTTGCACTCAGATCTTGGCAATGGTCAATCAGGAACAAAGTAAAGTCCTGTGGATTCCAGCCTGTCCACTGTAGAAGAAGGCCATGCTGGGGGTGGCTGTGGCTTGGCTGCCCGCGTGCACACCTGGCCCGGCTCCTGCTCGGCGGTTGCAAAGTACGCGTCTATCTGTATATAAGCACGCAAGGGAAGGATCCACGCACACGGACTCCAGAAACACCTCCTCTGTAGACCGAGGGCCACAGGGGACCGGGATCCGGGCCCCAGCCCGAAGACTGTGTTCCTCTCACACATGTGCTTTAAGACAAAGTAAAAAACACAAAAGACTTCTGATAGAGGGGTTCAACACCACCCTTTCCTTAGCCAGCCGATCAGAGATGCTGCAGAGAACCTTTCAGATCACAAGTTTACAAGCCTTTTCTAAGTATTGGTTGTTTATGTTTACTTGAACAGCCCCGTGCTGTCGGTGCCCAGCGCTGCCCCCCACCCCGTCACCCTCCTGTGTTGTGTTGGTGTTGCATTTTGTTCCTGCTTTCAGCAAAATGATTCTGGAACCTCGGCGGCGGCCTCGTTGCTCTGGAAGGTTCTCGTCGGTGGGACCAGAGCTTCGACAAACTTCCTGCTCTTCAGCGGCACCTCTCCTGGCAGGACATGGCGACTGCAGGGCCTCAGACGTGGTGGCCACAGGACCAGTGCCTTTGTGGGGCTGAGGCGCCAGCGGCCATGTTCTCCCTTCCTGCACCAGGAAGGCCATTTTGGCGTCTTGCAAGCTTGTCGCTCAGGCTTTCTGTCCCCCCTTCCGTGTCCTCTCATTTCTTCTCTGTCTGCCATCGTTACGTCTGCCTTCTCCCTGGGCCATCTGGGCTCCCTGGGCTCGCCGCCACGCTGTGGTTCTGGGCAGGGTGTAAACCGAGGGCTGGCACGTGCCACTGGGTCCTCTTTAGGTTCTGTAAATAATGACCGCTTTATCAGTGCAATTTTTGCAGGGTAATTCTTAAACTCCTTAGGCTGGGGCAAGTACATCAGCTCTCTCTGATAGGAAGACACTCATGTCTCAGACTTGGAACTGAGAGCTCTTAGATGAAGCATAACGAGGAGTGTCCTCGCTGTCAGACATATAGAGAGAAGCTGGGGATCCTCTTAGTCCCGGTGACAGCACTCCCGGCAGAAATAGTACCCCACGAGGGCGTCTTTGGGGTTTTTGTTTTTGGGTTCTTGTTTTGTTTTGTTTTTTTGCACTTCTGATGCTGGATGTCTCTGGCTGAAGATTTGATGTGGTTCCTCCTTAAACTGTGCGTCCTATTAATAATAGGTACTGTACTGGGCTCCGTGTAAGCGTCACTGGGGTAGGACCTATATTTTAATACTGTTCTTAACATTTCATTTTGCTAGCAAGAAATCTTTGATTTCATTTTATTCTTTGTAATTCTAGACACTAGATTGTAGTTTAGCCAAACTGACATTTTTAAAAAAGGGATCTATTTTCTTGCACAGTTGTTCAAAGAGACACGTGTCAGTTCTCAGTGCTGCCCTTGGTCTCACAGGTACGCGCCTTCTTCTAGCTCAGACAAGCGGGGCGGACGGTGGGCTGAGGCCCTCCTCAGTGCCCGCGGGCTGTTCCTGCAAGCGGCGGCCCGAGCGGGACTGTGACGGTACAGTGTGCACAGGTACTGTTCTGACAGACTGGGATTTTCTGTACTAAAACCTTACTTTGTATCAAAAGTTAAACAGTCTTTAGTACAATAAATAAAGGTCAATTTCTGTAACTGGTTGTCATGGAGACAGCAGTCTTTTGGTTTTCCATCAGTTCCCCACCCCTCGGCTCTCTTGTATTCCTAAATGTGTGAGATGGCTTTCCTCCCCTCTGTAGCAGGTAGCTGCAACTGGCTGCCGTGAGATGTCCTTTCCAGCCCTCGTGATCCCCAGGAGCCCCTTTTCCCTGCTGCATCAGCACCTCTGACTCTAACCGCCCCTCCTAACCTCCCCTGTGTCTGTCTGTCTCCTCCATCTGTCCAGCAGTGTGGATGGTGGTGGCAGCCAGGCAGCTGATTTATGTAAGGTTCAGATCCTGCCGACAGGTGCTTATATTCAGGGTTGCAAAGAGCGAAAGGGATTTGAAGGACACAGGGATTCCCTGATGTTCTCAATCAGAGACTTGTCTGCAAGGGGGTGAGTCCCAGGTTGGGCCCCCAGAGTGAAGAAGGCCTTGCCTGGCACGGTGGCTGCATTGTCATACCAAGTAGCGCTCTCTGCAATTCCAGGGTGGAAGGAAGCCTGGACTGGGAAGAGCCCTCTTCCTCTGCTCTTTTTGCCTGGAGGAGGTGGGGGGCATGGTGTTCTGGAAGAGCCCCATGCTGCTGCAGTGACCTGGCCAATGTGGGCAGACTTGGGGGTGGTGCCTCCTTAGTCCTTTCTGGCTGAGTAAGGGTGCATTGTGCACCTGCAGTCTTGGCCTCACCTGTGGCCATGAGAGTCACAGTGCTGTGTGGGACTGCGGTGGTGTGTGGGCTGGTGCAGCTGGTTGGGGCCCAGGGCACATCCCTCTTGCCCACGTGTGCCCGGCCATGGAGCTGCCCACACCTCCTCGACAGCCCAGGGGCAGTGCTGACCCAAGGGGGCAGCTGCTGCATGGACTTTGTCGCCCACTGGGCAAACAAGGGTAGGCTGCTACTTGTTTTAGGAACGGTTCTTTTCAAGAGCCCAGTGAGGCCAAAACCTTAACGACTTGCACATGCGGCTATTTGACCATTTCTTCTTTGAGATTTTTCTGTAGTTTCCAAATTGTCTATAGGGAATGTGGTTTTTGATTATAATTACGAGGGGGAAAAAGCACTGTCTCTTAAAAATGGAGGCCAGCTAAGTTGCTGAGATCACAAATGCTCCACTGAGAGAATTCACGCTCGTCTCCAAGGCTTGCCGAGACTGGGGAAGGGGGAGGGGTGCACAGGCAGATATGTCTCAGCCCAAGTTGGTGTCTGTCCTGTGCAGGCTCAGATCCTTCTGGAAAGGCAGAGGGAACTTTTGGTTCCAGCCACGAGGCCTTGGACAGATAGCACTGGTGGCCTCAGCACCTGGCCTTTGAAGGCAGTGCAGACTAGATAATCTCTAGATGTCATACTGACATCTGGGATGGGGTGGTGAATGGGACTTTAGCAGAACCCCTGCTCTGGGGAGCCTTTCCGGAGGCTAGAGGAGCCCCTGGTCACCTCATGCGCAGGAGTGGAAACCAAAGGGGCTGGGACTAGGAGCCAAGCACTGGCCCAGAGTCTCCGGCCTGTCCTTGGCCAGAACAAAGGCGCTGGGGCAAGAGAGGTGCACTGCTGCCCGCCCTGGATGGACGGGGCAGAGCACCACCTGGGTCAGATACCCAGGCCGGACAGAAATGCAAGCAAGTACAGGGCTGCCCCCGAGCCAGCATACACTCACAGGGAGCCTGTGGCCTCCATGGTCTCACAGGGAGCAGGGCTGTGAGGCTGGATCCTGGACAGCTGGGCCTTTGCCGCCCCCTGCTGCTGGCGTGCTCACATGCAGGTTCCAGCGACCTTATCTCATCTGTTTGTATCTGCCTCCGCTCGTACCTTCTTATGGTCTCTGGCCTCTTGATGGCTCCCCCTTAAGTTCTCTTTGCTAGTATATGAATATATATATTCATTATATATTATATATGATTATATCTATGTTATTATTATATAATATGTAATATACGTCAATTATATATATAATTTTAACTGTGAAATGTGTCCTACATACAGAAAAGCATGTACAATGTGACTGTACATTCTAAACAGTCATAAAATGGGCAGCATATCCGTCCCTTAGAGGACCTCTTATGCCCAACGTGGTCAAATTCTCTACCTTTCCACCAAAGTGAGTACTGCGCTGATTTGTGGTTCAATAATTGCCTCACTTTCTTGGTTTTTTTTTTTTTTTGAGTGATTTTGTAGTTAAATTTATTTTTTTTATTATTTTTAAAATTTATTTATTTATTTTAATAAACATATAATGTATTTTTATCCCCAGGGGTACAGGTCTGTGAATCGCCAGGTTTACACATTTCACAGCACTCATCACAGCACATACCCTGCCCAATGTCCATATCCCCACCACCCTCTCCCGCCCCCCCTCCCCCCAGCAACCCTCAGTCTGTTTTTTGAGATTGAGTCTTTTATGGTTTGTCTCCCTCCCAATCCCGTATTTTCATTTTTTCTTTTCCTACCTGCCCCCAACTCCCCCACATTGCATCTCCACTTCCTCATATCAAAGAGATCATATGATAGTTGTCTTTCTCCAATTGACTTATTTCGCTAAGCATAATACCCTCTAGTTCCATCCACCTCGTCGCAAATGGCAAGATTTCATTTCTTTTGATGGCTGCATAGTATTCCATTGTGTATATATACCACATCTTCTTTATCCATTCATCTGTTGATGGACATCTAGGTTCTTTCCATAGTTTGGCTATTGTGGACATTGCTGCTATAAACATTCAAGTGCACGTGCCCCTTCGGAGCACCACGTTTGTATCTTTAGGATATATATCCAGTAGTGCAATCGCTGTGTCATAGGGTAGCTCTATTTTCAGTTTTTTGAGGAACTTCCACACTGTTTTCCAGAGTGGTTGCACCAGCTTGCATTCCCACCAACAGTGTAGGAGGATTCCCCTCTCTCCGCATCCTCGCCAGCATCTGTCATTTCCTGACTTGTTAATTTTAGCCATTCTGACAGGTGTGAGGTGGTATCTCATTGTGGTTTTGATTTGTATTTCCCTGATGCCGAGTGATGTGGAGCATTTTTTCATGTGTCTGTTGGCCATCTGGATGTCTTCTTTGCAGAAATGTCTGTTCATGTCCTCTGCCCATTTCTTGATTGGATTATCTGTTCGTTGGGTGTTGAGTTTGCTAAGCTCTTTAAAGATTTTGGATACTAGCCCTTTATCTGATATGTCGTTTGCAAATATCTTCTCCCATTCTGTCAGTTGTCTTTTGGTTTTGTTAACTGTTTCCTTTGCTGTGCAAAAGCTTTTGATCTTGATGAAATCCCAATAGTTCATTTTTGCCCTTGCTTCTGTTGCCTTTGGCGATGTTCCTAGGAAGAAGTTGCTGCAGTTGAGGTCAAAGAGGTTGCTGCCTGCGTTCTCCTCAAGGATTTTGATGGACTCCTTTCTCACATTGAGGTCCTTCATCCATTTTGAGTCTATTTTCGTGTGTGGTGTAAGAAAAGAGTCCAATTTCATTTTTCTGCATGTGGCTGTCCAATTTTCCCAGCACCATTTGTTGAAGAGGCTGTCTTTTTTCCATTGGACATTCCTTCCTGCTTTGTCGAAGATTAGTTGACCATAGAGTTGAGGGTCTATTTCTGGGCTTTCTATTCTGTTCCATTGATCTATATGTCTGTTTTTGTGCCAGTACCATACTGTCTTGATGATGACAGCTTTGTAATAGAGCTTGAAGTCTGGAATTGTGATGCCACCGACTTTGGCTTTCTTTTTCAATATTCCTTTCACTATTCGAGGTCTTTTCTGGTTCCATATAAATTTTAGGATTATTTGTTCTATTTCTTTTAAAAAAATGGATGGGATTTTGATAGGGATTGCAGTAAATGTGTAGATTGCTTTAGGGAGAATAGACATTTTTACAATATTTGTTCTTCCAATCCATGAGCATGGAATATTTTTCCATTTCTTTGTGTCTTCCTCAATTTCTTTCATGAGTACTTTATAGTTTTCTGAGTATAGATTCTTTGCCTCTTTGGTTAGATTTATTCCTAGGTATCTTATGGTTTTGGGTGCAATTGTAAATGGGACTGACTCCTCAATTTCTCTTTCTTCTGTCTTGTTGTTAGTGTAAAGAAATGCGACTCATTTCTGTGCATTGACTTCATATCCTGACACTTTACTGAATTCCTGTACAAGTTCTAGCAGTTTTGGAGTGGAGTCTTTTGGGTTTTCCACATATAGTATCATATCATCTGCAAAGAGTGATAGTTTGACTTCTTCTTTGCCGATTTGGATGCCTTTAATTTTTTTTTGTTGTCTGATTGCCAAGGCTAGGACTTCTAGTACTATGTTGAACAGCAGTGGTGATAACGGACATCCTTGCCGTGTTCCTGACCTTAGCGGAAAAGCTTCCAGTTTTTCTCCATTGAGAATGATATTTGCAGTGGGTTTTTCATAGATGGCTTTGATAATATTGAGGTATGTGCCCTCTATCCCTACACTTTGAAGAGTTTTAATCAGGAAGGGATGCTGTACTTTGTCAAATGCTTTTTCAGCATCTATTGAGAGTACCATATGGTTCTTACTCTTTCTTTTATTAATGTATTGTATCACATTGATAGATTTGCAGATGTTGAACCAACCTTGCAGCCCTGGAATAAATCCCACTTGGTCGTGGTGAATAATCCTTTTAATGTACTGTTGAATCCTATTGGCCAGTATTTTGGTGAGAATTTTCGCATCTGTGTTCATCAAGGATATTGGTCTGTAATTCTCTTTTTTGATGGGATCCTTGTCTGGTTTTGGGATCAAGGTGATGCTGGCCTCATAGAATGAGTTTGGAAGTTTTCCTTCCATTTCTATTTTTTGGAACAGTTTCAGGAGAATAGGAATTAATTCTTCTTTAAATGTTTGGTAGAATTCCCCTGGGAAGCCGTCTGGTCCTGGACTTTTGTTTGTTTGGAGATTTTTGGTGACTGTTTCAATCTCCTTACTGGTTATGGGTCTGTTCAGGTTTTCTATTTCTTCCTGGTTCAGTTGTGGTAGTTTATATGTCTCTAGAAATGTATCCATTTCTTCCAGATTGTCAAATTTGTTGGCGTAGAGTTGCTCGTAGTATGTTCTTAATAATTGTTTGTATTTCTTTGGTGTTGGTTGTGATCTCTCCTCTTTCATTCATGATTTTATTTATTTGCGTCCTTTCTCTTTTCTTTTTGATAAGTCTGGCCTGGGTTTGTCAATCTTATTAATTCTTTCAAAGAACAAGCTCCTAGTTTCGTTGATTTGTTCTATTGTTTTTTTAGTTTCTATTTCATTGATTTCTGCTCTGATCTTTATGATTTCTCTTCTTTTGCTGGGTTTAGGCTTTCTTTGTTGTTCTTTCTCCAGCTCCTTTAGGTGTAGGGTTAGGTTGTATATTTGAGACCTTTCTTGTTTTTTGAGAAAGGCTTGTACCGCTATATATTTTCCTCTCAGGACTGCCTTTGTTGTGTCCCACAGATTTTGAACCGTTGTGTTTTCATTATCATTTGTTTCCATGAATTTTTTCAATTCTTCTTTAATTTCCTGGTTGACCCATTAATTTTTTAGAAGGATGCTGTTTAGTCTCCATGTATTTATTTGCATTCTTTCCAAATTTCCTCTTGTGATTGAGTTCTAGCTTCAGAGCATTGTGGTCTGTAAATATGCAGGGAACGATCCCAATCTTTTGATACCGGTTGAGACCTGATTTATGACCCAGGATGTGGTCTATTCTGGAGAATGTTCCATGTGCACTGGAGAAGAATGTATATTTTGTTGCTTTGGGATCGAATGTTCTGAATATATCTGTGATGTCCATCTGGTCCAGTGTGTCATTTAAGTCCTTTATTTCCTTGTTGATCTTTTGCTTAGATGATCTGTCCATTTCAGTGAGGGGAGTGTTAAAGTCCCCTGCTATTATTGTATTACTGTCGATGTATTTCTTTGATTTTGTTATTAATTGGTTTATATAGTTGGCTGCTCCCATGTTAGGGGCATAGATATTTAAGATTGTTAGGTCTTCTTGTTGGACAGACCCCTTGAGTATGATATAGTGTCCTTCGGCATCTCTTATTATGGTCTTTGGCTTAAAATCTAATTGATCTGATATAAGGATTGCCACCCCAGCTTTCTTCTGATGTCCGTTAGCATCGTACATTGTTTTCTATCCCCTCACTTTAAATCTGGAGGTGTCTTCAGGTCTAAAATGAGTTTCTTGTAGGCAGCATATTGATGGGTTTTGTTTTTTTATCCATTCTGATACCCTGGGTCTTTTGATTGGGGCATTTAGCCCATTAACATTCAGGGTAACTATTGAGAGATATGAATTTATTGCCATTGTATTGCCTGTAAGGTGACTGTTACTGTATATTGTCTCTGTTTCTTTCTGATCTACTACTTTTAGGGTCTCTCTTTGCTTAGAGGACCCCTTTCAATATTTCCTGTAGAGCTGGTTTGGTGTTTGCAAATTCTTTCAGCTTTTGTTTGTCCTGGAAGCTCTTTATCTCTCCTTCTATTTTCAATGATAGCCTAGCCGGATATAGTATTCTTGGCTGCATGTTTTTTTCGTTTAGTGCTCTGAATATATCATGCCAGTTCTTTCTGGCCTGCCAGGTCTCTGTGGATAGGTCTGCTGCCAATCTAATGTTTTTGCCCTTGTATGTAACAGACTTCTTGTCCTGGGCTGCTTTCAGGCTTTTCTCTTTGTCGCTAAGACTTGTAAATTTTACTATCAGGTGACGAGGTGTGGACCTACTTTTATTGATTTTGAGGGGCGTTCTTAGCATCTCCTGGATTTTGATGTTTGTTCCCTTTGCTATATTAGGGAAATTCTCTCCAATAATTCTCTCCAATATACCTTCTGCTCCCGTCTCTCTCTCTTCTTCTTCTGGAATCCCAATTATTCTAATGTTGTGTCGTCTTATGGTGTCGCTTATCTCTTGAATTCTCTCCTCATGGTCCAGTATTTGTTTGTCTCTCTTTTGCTCAGCTTCTTTATTCTCTGTCATTTGGTCTTCTATGTCACTAATTCTTTCTTCTGCCTCATTTATCCTAGCAGTAAGAGCTTCCATTTTTGATTGCACCTCATTAATAGCTTTTTTTATTTCAACTTGGTTAGATTTTAGTTCTTTTATTTCTCCGGAAAGGGCTTTTATCTCTCCGGTGAGGGTTTCTCTAATATCTTCTATGCCTTTTTCGAGCCCGGCTAGAACCTTGAGAATCGTCATTCTGAACTCTAGATCTGTCATATTACCAATGTCCGTATTGATTAGGTCTCCAGCCTTCGGTACTGCCTCTTGTTCTTTTTTTTGCGGTGAGTTTTTCCGCCTTGTCATTTTGTCCAGATAAGATTTGCTTTCTCCTTCTCTAGAATTCTGATGTTCTTGGTGAGTGAAGTTGGTCTTGGCTGGGTTTCTTGTTGATCTTCTGGGGGAGGGGCCTGTTGTAGTGATTCTCAAGTGTCTTTGCCGCAGGCGGAATTGCACCGCCCTTGAGAGGGGCCAGGCTAAGTAATCCGCTCGGGTTTGCTTTTGGGAGCTTTTGTTCTCTGAACGCTTTCCGTAGAGTTCTGGAGGACGGGAATGAAGATGGCGGCCTCCCAATCTCTCGGCCCAGAGGAGCCGAGAGCTTTCAGAAGGTGGTCGATTTTCTGTTTCTAGAATTGTTTCTCTTCTTCTCTTTGATTTCCTGTTGGATTAGTAGGTGTTCACAACGGTTAGATAGGCTATCTAGCTGATCTCCTGCTACCCGATGTCGTCTCAGCCTGCTACTTCTCCACCATCTTGACTCCTCTCACTTTCTTGTTTTTAACCCCAATGGAGATACTGTGAAACAGTAGCGCATTGAGTTTTGACAACACCTGGCATCAAGCACAAACTGGGCTGTGTGGGGAGAGAAGAGTATGGCCACTATTAGGGGAAGTTGGCCAGAAACAGCCACGCAATCTCTGGGTCCAGGTGAACCTCGGCGTCCTGGGGGATTTACCAGAGCTCCTTCTGGGGAAGTCTGCGAGCGAGGACTGGAATGGGTCCTGGGGGTATCGGGGCCTCCACACACCACGTCCTCACTGTGGAAACGTGGCTGGAGGGCTTGGGCTGCTGTTGTCCATTGGCAGGCTGACCACCGCCTTCCACTGGACTCTGCTGGGAAGTCAGAGACGCCATCTGTGGGATGGAATGCTGGTCTGGAGGGCAGGACGCTTGGCAGCTCACGTCAAGAGAAGCTGAGTGGAAATGAGAATGTGCACCAGGACCGCTGGATGTTCTTCCCTTAGCTCAGCCAGCGAAGACAGGCACTATGTGAATAGCCCTTCACGTCTCTGTCTTGAGGTCCTGCCCCAAGCAGACTCCTTGTCCATGAAGTCTGGTCGCTCTCGTCCTCACGCCTCTCCTCTGCTCTCCTGAGCATTTCCTAGGGATTTTCACCATTTCTTTGGCTCTCCTCTCTGTTGATGGATTGCTGCCCCTTTTGCCACTTGTGAGGGGGAAGGGTCAATTCCTGATGGGAATTCTTTCTCCCTGGGGAGGGGGGTGTGACTCAGTTTACCTTCTTCTGACACTGTCTTCTAGAAAAGTTCTGGATTAAAAAAAAGTAGCAGTCTGTATGCACCACTGTCTACGGATTGCTACCCTCAGGTCGGGAGGCTGGGAAGGGAGTGCATTGATGCCAAGAGCCCAGATAATAAGGCCTGCATCTGCCGACAGCTGCCGTGGGGGGCTTTGTCCCTCTTCTTGGAGCTTCGGTTGTTCATGTGTCGGACATGCTGGCCTGGGTCCCTCCATTTCTGATCTGTCAGCATCATTTTGTCATTTCACCATTCTTTCATGGAGATCCCCCCAACATCTCCTTTCAGTCCCTTCTAGGGAGTTCTCATCTTTGAGAACTCTATCATAAATTTAATTTCCAAGAACTCTTTATTTTCTGAATGACCATCTTTGTGTCATTCTGTATTTGTCTCATGGGTATGATGTTTTATCTGAAGATAGTTTTTTTCCTTTATCCTTTCTCGTAAATCTAATTTCTTCATTCCCCGCCCCCACCATTTGTCTTGGTTTCAGAGGGTTGGACCTCTGGTGTCTCAGATTCCCCGGAGGAGTCCTTCGGGCCCTGACTAGAAGGGTTGGCCTGGCAGCACATGCGCAGCCATCGTGGGCAAAAGGCTGGCACTCTACAGTCAGCATTCAATATGGCGGCAGCACTCAGCCACTTCGTTTTCAGTGTGGCACCAATCCTCTGGTCTGTCCAGAAAGTTCTCTTACACGCAGGTGCCCGGTATATTGTATTTTATTTTATTTCTATTTTTTAAAGATTTTATTTATTTATTTGACAGAGATCACAAGTAGGCAGAGAGGCAGGCAGAGAGAGAGAGGAGGAAGTAGGCTCCCTGCTAAGCAGAGAGCCGGATGCGGGGCTTGATCTCAGGACCCTGGGATCATGACCTGAGCCGAAGGCAGAGGCTTTAACCCACTGAGCCACCCAGGCACCCCTCACTGGGGCATTTGCCAGTCATTTACTTAACCAGTTCCCCACAAATGGGCATTCGGATTAAGTTTTGTTGTTGGTTATAGACTTCTTAAAAATAGACTTAATTTAACTTTATCTTCTAAGTGGAGTTTGTACTTCCCAGATAAATACACCGAGGCTTTAGGCAGTTACAGGCAATTCCCTATGACCTTTTCTTATGCTGTGTTACCTTTGGGATAAAAGCGGACTTTTGCTTATTTTGGAGTTGCTCTCTTTATCTCCCCACAGATGCCACCCACGCTGGGGACATGAACCATCCAAGGTACTTAATGCGTGCCTGAGTCCATGGAAAATGGACAGAGATTCTGAGAACTAAGTGACTGTGAGGATGTAAAGGGCCTGGCAGGCCCCCCAGGGCCCACCTGCAGATGGGAGGGCTCTGTAGCACGTGCTGGCACGTGGCTGGCGTCTGGCGTACATCCAAGAATATGTAATGATAAAAAAGAAGAGAATCAGAAGGTCCTCCAAGTTCAGCAACGGTGCATGCTAGTGTTCGTTCTCTATGAAAATAATAAGAACGATAACTCTAAAATTGCAGAGTATTGCTGGAAATGTCTCTCTTTTTTGACAAACGGCTTATATTTTAAGATTATCTGCTAATACTTAGAATGAAGGTAATGTACGTTTCACTTTGGCATTTGACGACTTGACCTTTCTGTTGAAGTACAGTAACTTGTTTTTATATTTCCGTGTTTGAAACATATTTTTGATAACATTTTATAATTTCTAAATAAGTCCCTTTCTAAGAAATCAGTGTATTTTTTTAAATTACATTTTTTAATGGCATTCTAAACAATCTGTACATGTTACAGAGGCTAGGCTAAGTCAGTCATTCTCCAAGAGGCTGCTGCTCGAGGTCATCTTCATTTGCAGAGAATATAATTATTTAAAACCAAAAATCTCAGAGTTGAATCTGAAAGGTGTGTGTCCAAGAAAGCAGGTTCCTTATTTCAGGTCAAAGCCCAGGTAATTTGCCTTTAAGAACGCAGGGAAGGAGCCAATCAAAATGCCTACAGATGCAAGAGAACATGGAGGGACCCATCAGAACATCTCTGGGTCTTGTGCGGGCTGCTCGCTTGTTTCCCCAACAGTCCAAGGAGGAGGGCCCAGGTGTGGGGGGGACAGGAACGTGTTGGCCTCCCTGCCATAGTGGTGCTTTATTCTGTGACGGCGGGCTCGAGTTCCCGTGCTACGGCATAGAGGGCTCGTGTGATGCTCTTGACAATGGTGGTATTCACAGGAGGTCAGGCGTTATCGCTTACCATCCAGCTACTTGACCAGCTAAAGTAGGAGCAGCAACCACTCTGCCCCAGGAGGGGAGCTCAGGAGGACAGACGACTGCAATCCAAGTGGTGTCCATACGCATGTGTGTCCATGGTACACTGTGGCGTGCTTGGATCTGCAGATACTTGCCAGCGCTGATCGCGTTCAAAGAGGTCGCAGGCCTTCGTGGTGTCTGTCCGTAAAAAGGAACCAACCGAGTCGTCGATCTGGTCATTTACAGCTCTGCCCCACATCCTGACTGGGTCGGCGTGCAGCCCTGGGTTGGATCCTTGTGTCGGCTGTCATCACGAGGTCGTTCAAGGCCTCGGGAAAGGAGCTAGCTGAGCAAGTCAGGACATGTCCGAACGTGTCCAGACAACGGCAGCCGGCAGTGTCGGGGGGTATCAAGACCAGCGTTGGGAATGCAGCCCCCGAGGGGCAGTGGACACCCAGCCTTCCCTGCCGCAGTAGCCGAGGGTAAGAAGGCCCACAGATGGTTCCGTCAGGTACCCCTCAGGGGTTAAACTCTCAACCGAAAGATTTTCTGATGTCCCCATAGCAGCCAGTTGGTGATAGAGCACACACCCTCATGTGCTGGGTTCAAAGCTCTCGAAAGGACTCCAGGAACTTTCCTAGAAAGGGCACCGGGCACAGTGCTCAGACTTGTTACTACATTAGCTGCCAGGATCATCCAACATGTGGGCTCCGACGCTGAAGACGTCCTCCAGGGACACTCAGTGCCTCAAGCGCGTTCAGGTAGTCAGATAGGGCAACCAGGCTATGAGGGGGAAGCGCAGGGATGAAAAGCAGGAGGCCCGCAGTGGGGGAGGGGGGTGTCCCCTTGTTGTAAGCCGGCCCGTCTGAGGGCCAGAAAGGGCTTCTTGGACTCCTTGCTGTGGGTTTCCCCACTGCAGGCCTCATGACCCCCAAGGACACGGGACGGTCCGTGGCAGGAAACAACACATCGGTGCTGAGGTGGGCAGGGACCAATAAAGGATTCCAGGATTTCAGCGGGTGGGACGGAAAGGGCCCCCTTGATTTAGAAGACCTCTCTCTGGAAGGATTTGATGATCAGAGCTTCCTGGAGGTTTTTGTTTTGTTTGCTTTAAATGTAGAAAAGATCTAAAAATGTATATTTTTATACATGAGAGGTCTCATTTGAGGGTCATTCCACTCCTCACCCCCAGAAAGAGGACATATTTTCATCACTTTGTGACTTCGAGAGGCAGATACCAGCTAAACAAATGTGAGATCTCCCCCCCACCGTCCCGAAGGAGCATGCACAGAGTGCTCTGTATCCTACTTTCCCCCACAGAACCCAAAGCACTGGTGTGGCCTGTCGCTCTCTAATACACACACTGGTGGCAGCGAATGGGGCTGTTCCACTTAGGACCGGAAATGCAGGGTGCCCTCGGACAGGTAGCCTCCGGGCAGGCAAAGAGAGGCCGATGGGAAGTGCGCACAAGATTCACATCCCGCCACACGGAGCCTGTTTCCCTGACAGAAGGCACTGCTAAGATGCCACACAGCCCCTGGGGAAAGGCCAGAGGTGGCGATAGAGGTTTGGGGTGAAGGAGAAGTGTGTAAAGGGGGCAAGCCCTGAGGCTGTATTAGCTACCACCATGTCCTTTTCCTCTCAGGCAATTGAGAACAGGAATGGTTTAAAAAGAAAGAAAACGTTTACAGTTTTTTGTGTCAAGCCAGACTGGAGGCTCTGCTTTGGGCCCACACTTTCGGATGGGGGTGCTAGGAGAAGGCTCAGCCCCTGCTTTGGGGTTTATGGGTAGCGATTTCTGTACTTGGAAGAGCCCTGGGTACCCCGGGGTCCTAGGGGGTGGAGGTTTTCTGCTGGAATTCAACAAGTGAGAGTGGCCGTCTTGCCTCACCCCCTGGATCCTTTCAGAATGTCCTGCGTCCCAGGTGTCGGCTTGGACCTTGAACAGAGGAACTTGAAGAAAGGGACACCAACTGTTGTTCTTGGGTCCCAGGAAGTGAGAGAGCATGTGATGCTGTCCAGGGAGGAAAATGGTGGTACGCTTCCCACTGGGCACGAGCGCGGAGGTTGGTGGCCCTCTAGCAAGGGTGGGGTGCTGCTTTTAGGGTGTGATGTGGATAGTGACCTGACCTGAAAGAAGAAAAGGTGGGTCACGTGCCGTGTGTGCCTCCACGGGAACACCTACTCTGTGCCACGCATCCTATCAGCTGCCTTTCCTAGGCTCTGGACTTGACGTTTTTTTCAGGGTTAAAATTCTTTTTTAGCGGTCAGGATTTGATTGTAGCATCCTTTTATTCAAATTAAAATTAAACTAATTTTTAGGAGGGTGGCTTAATTTACCGCATGTCTAATGAGAAGAGGGTAATATCCCGTCATTTTAATACAACAGGACATATTTTGCTCTGTTGAACCAGACACGCAAAACTTAACATTGCATACTTGGAAGCATATAGTTTAATTTTTCTTAGTTTAGAATATTAAACTCTAGTTGACAAATTAAGCCATCTTTTTCTCGCAAATATTAACGTAGACACACAGCAAAAAACCGCAAATGGTGTTTAGCAGGGCACGAATGGAAAAGTTCAATTCCACAGTCTTTGACATTGGGAGAGGTCTGGCTGGTATCAGCTTAACTGTGATCGCACTTAGCTTCAGTAACAATTGTGGAAATAAATACAGGCCACTCAGATGAGAACAAGCAAGGGCTACTCCCAGCTAGCCATAGCAAGGGAGTTAGCCCCCATCACTTGCCTTTGGCAGAGACCCAGAGGCAGGCGGGAGCGTGGGAAGGCTGTGCAGTGGAGGAGGAAGGGCTTCAGGTGTGCGTTGATCAGTCTGTTGGCCCCGGGAAGCTGGAGGCAGGCTAACTAGCAGTGGGGCATCCTGCACAATTGGTTCGGGGTGCATATTGGGCCTTCTCTAATTAGTTTCACTAAGCTAGATACTGGAGCAAAAAGTATAGACACTGGCTGGCAGGTATCGATCAAGTCTTAGTCATTTGGGGCCAACTGTTACAGGGGTTTTTTGGCTTCCTGGGCTGGTGGCTACAGATTATGTGTCCAAGCCCTGCTTTTATAAATGGACTGGCTGTTGTCTATGGGTGTATTCAATCTCATAATGAAATCACCAGCTTTTCTGATGAGATGGTGTGACGTGAAGATGGAGCATCGGCACCTGGGAGGCGTTCGTACCCAAAATGTTTCACCTGGACCTCATCAAGTCATTAAATTCAGCTGGTAGGTTATAGGAAGTTTAGGGAATGGAGAAGTAATCAGGCAAATCTCCGAGGAGGAGGCTTCTACAAGGCAATCACCTGGTCTCTTCAATGGCCAGGTCTAAAGTGTGTGTGGTGGGGGCAGTAGATGGATGGACAGGACCGATTTAAATTAAAGGTGTCTTAAGAGACATGTCACCAACTCTAAGGAAAAAAGTTGTAAGAGACATTTGAGAAACACTTGGGATCTGAATGTGGATTCAGAATGAAATTCCGCGAGGGAACGGGGCGAGATGTGAGCGTGCTGGGGGCTGCAACGCAATCTCGACTCTTCAGAGGCACAGGTGTGCAGCGTCCTTTCCTTCTAAGTGGTGCGGCAGGGTCAAGGTGATGCAGCAGAGCCACAGGTTCGAGTGTTAGACTTACAGGGTGAGTCTCGGGTTTTCGTCACCGAAAAGCAGACTTCTCTGTTCGGACTTCTTACCCTAATGCTTGGAAGAGTTATTTTGACCCACCCTTAGCCCCTCTTCCTCTAAATAACCACCATCACAGTGTATGCCCATACAAGCAGAAGACAGACTCATGAATTCTCCCTTACATTTCCACCTAGATAAAATCACAACCTGGTGGCTTGATTCTCCCCACCAATACTGTGGAGACTCTTCCATATCAAACCGTGGGGCTCTCCTTGTTCTTATGACTGCATGCAGAGGATTTATGGGATGAATGGGCCATTATTTATTTAATATAGATCCTTTTTACAAAAATAGTTTTTCTGCTGTTAAAAGCAGTATCTAATTCTACTGTTAAAGAGAGAGCTAAGGAGGCATGAAAGGAAACAAGCCTTGTTGCCTGCCCGAAGACACATAGCCAAGTGAGAGAGAGAACCAGCCTTTGAAGCCGAGTTCATGTTTCTAGAGCCCTGCACACAGCTCATAAAACCAGTGCTGCTTCTAGCATCCTCCTTTTGGGACTCATTGGTCCTTGGCCTCTCAGAGACTGATCTGTCACATGGTATGTAATTTTAGGGCATTTGCTTAAGGGTCAAAATTCCTCAGCTGATTTGTATCTAACAATGGATGGGCCACTTTAAACACTTGCCTTTGAGTTTTAGTATACTTTTTTATAAGTGGGGCTGCTCCTTCCTCACAACCAATACGGTAATGTCTTCAAAGGATGAGGAACCAGCAGGGACCACTGCCTGGAAAGCCACACACCTCTGTCACTGCCATCAATAGAAAATGTTTCCCATACAGTGCACGACTAATTCAAGTTTCCTGTGAGCGTGTCTGGTAGAGTCATCTGTCCGTACGTACCCTAGCTGCAAGGGAGCCCAAGAAAGCAAATGTGGGTTTTTAGCCTGGGGAGGCAGGACACCTTAATGTGAGGGATTTCCCAAATGGAGGGAGACTATTCAAAAGGTGCTGGGCAGCTTCAAGCAACGAAGGTACTCCGTGAACCTAAATATCTTAAGATAAACGTGGTGTCTTCGTAACATATAATATTGTGCAGCCGTTTCAGAAGCCTATTTTGCAGAACATTTAATAGCAAGGAAAAATGCTCAGAATATGTTTTACGAAAAAATAAGCAATACCATACATCGAGGATGGTATCATTATCTTTGAAAGGATAGGCAAAGCCTTGTGAAGTGGGTGCCTGTTGGGGTCCTCTGAGAAGCAGGTGCCAACATGGGATTAGACATACAAGAGGTTTATTGGGGGAAACACCTGTGACGGATAAATGGGGAGGGAGTTTGGCGTGCAGAGAAGCCTTCAGCTGGGGGCAGGTAGAGCTGATACCTGTGAAAGGAGAGAGGGAAGGAAGGACAGAGGAAGCACCTCAAACCGCAGTGCAATTCTGAGAAAATCTCGACTGGACCAAAGGCCGTGAGCACATG
Source organism: Martes martes (assembly GCF_963455335.1). NCBI lineage: Eukaryota > Metazoa > Chordata > Mammalia > Carnivora > Mustelidae > Martes > Martes martes. The sequence goes on from NC_137902.1 coordinate 49,104,178, forward strand.
CCGCATTTGGAAGGTGCTAGATGAGCCTTGCATTTATTTGGCAGGAGCGACCCTGCCGGCACGACTAACTCTGCTGTGCTCAGTCACTGCCAGGTCACAGCCCAGGGGCAGAGTAGCCTTGGGGCGGAGGGGCAGTCGCCTAAAGCAGTCAGTCTGGGGAGAGCTCTGCCCCCAGAGGGTTCTCCTGAAGGAGACTGGGTGATAACGTCTTCATTGATGAAATGAGAGGTGCCTTCTGAGCTAGGTTCTTTGCACACAAGAATGTAGGCAAACGATGGTTATGAAAACTGCCCCAGTGACTTGTTTGCTGCTTTTTGGAATCCCTCGTTACTGGGAAGTGCCACGCAGGTGCACAATGTACATCGACTACAAATATGTAGACCACGTGTCCCCATGTAGCCAGGGTTTGGGTGTCGAGGCCAACACTGCCAGCCGTGGGGCCAGAGCCCACGTGGCCCCCTTGCACCGGCCGAGGAAGCCCCCGAGAAGGGAGCCTCTAGGCCCCCCTGTAGAGCAGCAGCTTCTCTGCTTCCCATCATAGCTTTACTGCCCAATGGGCTCTCCTCCTCCATTTGCCACTTGTTCAAATTCAGTTTGTAACTGGGTTTCCCTGAAATTTTGCCTTCAAAGAGGAAGAGGTATCCGAAAACACTGGGGCTATTTTCTTTCCTACCATCTTATGGTTTTGAGTTCCAAGTTTGGGTGCTTTAGAAAAGTAAGGGTTGGTCCTCTGGATACCCAGCCCATTTATGTGGAGAACTTCATTTTTATGACTCTGATTGTAATTAGCTCAGATTTCAAACCCTCATACCTGCTGAGGGTTTCGTCCTGTCGGGTGTTTTCCACAGTCCCTACATTTAGGTTCTGTGGATTATGAAGATCCCTAGGTAAGTCAGGGACCCTTTAGAAAAAGCCAGATCCTAAACCATCAGTACTTAAAGAAACCTGGAGACAATCTGGCCCCAGCCTCATCAGTTAGGAATAAGGACACAGAGACTTGGCCAAGCTCGCAGAGCCCCTCAGGTGCTCCTTCTGCTGTAAAGGCGTGGACTCCCTGCTTCCCGACATCAGTGTCACTGCAGGGTTAGGAGCCTCTGGAGGCTAGGTGCCACCTCTCATCCCTGGTCAACACTTGCACCCCCGGACAGAAAGAAGTGTGAGAGAGGGGGCATCCTTGGTAAGGGTGGGTGAGTCTCTCTGGTCTCCAGGCATCGAATGAGAGATTCTCAACTAGTTGGACAGCTCAACTGTGGGCAGCAGGAGGAGGGAGGAGCTATGGTGTCCTGAGAAAGCTGGAATAGTTAATAGTAGCGGTAACAGCTTTATGGGCCTTACTACGTGCCATCCTTCCCTAAGTGCTTCCTGTATATTAACTTGCAGCATTATTTGGTGGGTACTATTATTCCCATTTACAGATGGGGAAACTGAGGCACAGAGAAGTTGAGAAACTCACAGGTCGTACAGCTAATCAGAGTCTGTGCCCTTAATTCCTTTCCTAGAATGCCTGCCAGGCAATTGAGAAGGTGTCCATCCCCATCTCAGACTTGGGTGACTGGTCCAGGCCTGGGAGGGGGACCCGTGTCCACAGAAGACAGCGGGTGCACTGATCCAATAAGGCACAGAGCTTTGCTAAGGGAAAGGGGAGCCAGAGGAAAGAGGAACCCACACAAGATGTGGAGCCTGTCCTCCAACTCAGCCAGACCTGAGGAGCACCATGGGCTCTGAAGTTAGACTTAGCTGTAGGACATCCTTAGGGCAAGGACAGCTGCCTTTCTATCCTCCTTATGCCCTACCTAGAGGGCATGTGAGCCCTCGAGGCAGTGTCTGTGCTGGCTGGTTTAGGCCATGGCTGGAGGCTTGAGACAGCCAGGCTTGCCAATGTCCACTTCAATGTAAACGCAGGACCAGCGACGGGTGTGGGACACCATGACCCTATGGCCTAGTAATTGTGGCTTCATCTGCAGACAGAAGGAGACATCTGGTCAGTTAGGACAAGGACACCAGTACTTAAAATGTCATCTCACAGGAGGTTCCTCAGTTCTGGGAACTCCCCGAAACGTGGTGCCTTCTTCCCTCCTACCTCTCCATCCCCCATGCCGTCGAGGTAGGAATGGGAGGCCATCTATTTCCAGAGTAGACCCTGTTGACTGGAAGAGATTCCTTTTAAAGGCATCATTTTCAAGAAAATGTTTTTTAGACTTTAACTAGAAGGGACCTGCTAGAAATAAAGACCTATTGGTGTTGCCTGGTGGACTAAGAAGTGTTTTTCAAACGTTTTCTGAACCCAGCTGCAATCTTCAAGCATCCTGCTCCTTCTCTGTGTAGACAGGAGCCTGAGTCAGGGTCTTTGTTTGGGGAAGATCTCCTGAGAAACACCCCTTAGCTGCGTCTGCATGGGCTGAATGGACAGCCTGGCCTTGTGGGGATAAAAGTTCTGAAAACAAATCCCCCAGCTCCAGGGGACCGGTGACTGAGTGTGCATTCCTCCGGAGAGGCAGCTTCCCTTGGAATACTGCTCAGCCTTAGTGTGCACAGCTGTGGGCCACTGCAAAGAAACGACTGCCAGGGAGGTGTTGTCATGGTGAAGAACTGGGTCGGCCCCGTGGGACAGAGCAGCTGAGTGTCTGCAGAATCACAGCACCAGCTGGCGACATCAGTGGGGGATCTGAACCATCAAGAACACCATCCTATTCGTGGGCAAGAGTGTGTCTCACTGTCTGGGGTCAGCGGCCAGCCCCAACACTGTGTAGGAGCAGCAGAAGCAATGGCAGCAAAATAGTACGGAGGGTTCCTGATGCTTGCCCCACGGGGCCAGGGAAATAGACGGGACGGCCTCCAGGGAGTCTCAGGCAGCGTAAGGAGCCCCCAGGACAGGTCCTAGGCTGCCTGCTGCCCTATTCATCTAGAAGGCGGAAAGTCAGGAGGAAGTCTACATGAAAATGCCACACAATGTGCTGTCACCTCGACCCCTAGAGCAGGCCAGGTGCTTGCACAGAGGTAAGACACAGGCAGGCAGATTCCCTGAGTCCCTGCGCCGCTCTTTGAAGACGTTGCACGCTTCAGCCTACGGCAGACCCCGAGGTTGAATCCAAAGACGTTTAAGGGGGACGTGATGCCTGGCTTCAAATACCTGAAGGATTATCAGAACCAGGCCCAAGGACGACACATGTTCCTGGAGGGAGGTTGTGGCTCAGTCTGGGGAAGAACTTTCTGGCCGCTGCATCTGTCTCATGTGTGATGAGGCACTGAGACGCCAGGCAGGGTGAGGAGTGTCTTGTGGACTGTCTGGGCACAGATCCTGCCTGCCTCACCCCAGTCCCATTCCTGGCTGGGATTGCTTGTCGCAGGTCCCTGCCTACACACACAACTAGTGTGGGGGAATCCCAGAGGACCGCGGACCCCTCCCCCGATGTCCCTGCATGACTCTTTGTGGGCGGGCAGCCCCTCCGCCTGCACATGGAGCTCTCCCACCTGCTGTCTGAGCTGCTCAGCCCCCAGGACAGGACTGCTTCCATCAGAGAGGACCTAGGAGAAGGCCGAGTTCACATTCTCTCCAAACTGACTCTTAGCAATGTATGTTTGGGTCCCTGAAGAGGAGCCGTCTTGGGAGGAGGTTGAGAACACAGCCTAGGATTGCCGATTCACACCTACTTGTTCAAAATGACGACTAACACGGCTTCTTCATGAAGTCTTAGTGACACTCCTCAGAACTAGAAGAAACAGCAGCACAAGGGGCTGTCGGGGCCATCCCACCCAAGGCCGCCTTCTTGAGAGACTCAGAATGGCAACCGCTGTCCTAGCTTCCTTCGAAAGCCTGACTAGACTGCTCATAACCTGGCTTAGGGCATGTGTATTGAGTAAGCCACTGGAGTTTTCTTCCTTGTACGAAGTGTTAAGGTATTTTCTGAGTACAGAAATCTCCTCCAAGTGCCGAGATTTTTCTTTTTTTCAAGCCAAGGGAGTCAGCATTAAGAGGGTACGGCCTCCGCCGAATCACCGTGACCTTGGCCAGAGCTACCCAAGTTCTTTGAGTCTCAGTTTTCCAATCTGTAAAGATAGGACTGGGGGAAAGGGATCATGGAAGAGCCCCCTAGGAGAGCACTCAGCCTCCTGAGGAGTCCTTGGCCGTGTGGAGTTTGGAGAGGAGTCCATGGCCAACCTGACTCAGGTTGTCCACCCTTTGGATAGGGCAGCTAGACTCGATGAGATGGTAGCCATGCCTCTTGGCCTGGACTAGGATGCGTTGAATTGGGGTTATAGGGAAAGTTGCTCAGAGGTTGACCGGGTCTCAGAGTGTGGTCTGACCAAGCAGAGGAGGGTCTGACTGGGACACTAGAACCTTCCTCTAGAGTCCCTTATACTTGGCTCCTGAGCAGGAGGGCAGGGCTGGCACCCCATTGCCTTCCCCCCAAGGCCTTTCTGCAGTAGGGGCCAGGCCTTCCGACCCCACTGGCTCATTTTCTCCTAAGGGTGGGCTGAATGAGAGTTTGATTATGAATCTTATACTTTATGATTTAGACAAAGGTTTCCAAAAACAAAACACTTCCCTGCCTAGGTTATACTGACCAGCAAAATATTAGTTCCGACCCATGACAGGTTTTGAGTCAAACATGTTTCTTTGAACTCATAGCTTCAATTTTTCATTCTTTACAACACTGGATTTTTAAGTCATAGAGAAAATAGGTGCTTATGGTGGGCATTCAGAGAGCACAGAGGAATATAGCGTGAGGAAGGAAAGTCCCCCTTTGCTCCCAGAGGCTTTCAGCACATTCCTCTCCCCGTGTGGTTGCTCTAAGGGTTTGACGGGCACTTGCCCCCGTCTCTCTCTCTCATGCATGTAGTCTCCTAAGGCACACATGGGGTCTTACTCTATGTATTGTATCACTCACTCTTTAAAAACAACAACAACTAAGTTTATGCGAAGTCACTGCGGTAAGAGAGAACACTTGCATGATCTTAGCAGTGTCCCAGAAAGGGAAAGTAGGAAGTTGGATGACTGTGAAGTTTTGGATCTAGGCTCAAGTGTTTTAAGGCAGACAGAAAACCGATCAAGACTGGCAAAAGTTTCATGATATTATGGTTTAGGATAGGTAACAGCGAAGAGTCTTTAAGTGATTCTTTTTTTTTTAAATATTTATTTTGGAGAGAGAAAGAGTGCAGGGGGAGGTGAAGGGCAGAGGGAGAGGAAGAGAGAATCCTCAAGCAGACCCCTGCTGAGCGGGAAGCAGATGCTGGGCTTGATCCCAGGACCCCGAGATCATGACCTGAACTGAAATCATGAGTCAGACACCTAACCGACAGAGCCACCCAGGTGCCCCTGAATGGTGCACAGTTTAAAGTTGTGATTAAAACTGACTTCCTTGACTTTTTTTTTTTTTTACTTTACTCATCTTTCAAACTAGTAAAATATGACGACAACAAAAACCCCTTTTGTTGTTGTGAAGGGTTCAAACAATAAAAGACCTCTGATTAAAAAAAAATGATACATGCCTCTGGTACAGAAAAAAGAAGGAATTATTATTTCATGGATTATTTTTTTGGTGACATTCCCATTCCCTGTCCTAAACCACTGTCTGGTGGGTGTTTTTTTTGTTTTTTGTTTTTTTTTTTTTTTTTTGGTGTTTTTACCATACATTTTCAACTCCCCTCTCTGCTACGTCCTTGGAATGAATGTTCCAGTCCAGGCCACAGCCTCCAGCTCACACCTCCAGGGGCCTGGAGCCGGAGGTACGCTCTCCCTACTTGCAGCACCTTGCCCTGTACGCTCTTCTGGGACCACCTCACCCTTTATTATCTCTGTGATAGGTTCCGCTCTGTTTGAACTTTTCTATAGCATTGTTATGGTTATTTTTTTAAAGGTTAGGATCTCTATATCATAGTTAAAACATTTAGGAACAACACCTCATTTGTATAGAGATTCTTTTATCTAGAAACCTCAAGTTATCCGAAATGGCAAAAGAAAAAAAAAAAAAAAAGTGGGGAGGGGGACGTATTACAGCAATGAAAACAGATGTTCCAGAACCCATGCACTGATGTTGAAGACACTGCATGAAAAAAACCAAACCCTTCCAGGCACTTGGGGCATATTTTGGTTCTTAGCGTAGATACGTTTTATTACTAGTGTTTTTCAACTGCCAGGATATTAGGCTCCGGTTTGGAGAGGATTGTTTGGGGCAGATATACTAAGCCCAACACGAGGACATTGAGCAGAAAAATCACTAAAGAAGAAAGAGCAGTCCAGGTGACCTGGCCTAGCGTGACCGGTGGGGGCTCCTGTCACTTCTCCAAGCAAGGTTGCCTCACCGATGTCTCATGTGAGGGTGTGCTGGTGGGGAAAGCGGGGTGGGGCAGCGGCATTCTGGAGCCCTGTTGGTCAGTGAGCACGCTTGGCTTATGCTCTTTGTTCTAACAGTAAATTTGTGATAATTCAGGGCTTATGATGTGCCAGATCCCTATGTGTATTATTTGTATCCTCACAATGACCTAGAAAAAGTCTTACTCTCATTTAATAAATGAGGAAGCCCAGGATGGAAATAGAAATAACTTGGCCCTCGATGATCTAACTAGGAAGTGCTAAAGCTGGGATTTGAAGCTATGGGGGGCTCACCTGCTTTATGGATAGACAGGTGTGTGCACCAGCACTGTCCTTTGCAAGAAGATGATACCGCAAAGGTGCCTCCTTCCTGAAACAGGGAGTGGGGGTGTGTGGTAGGCTCCCTTGCATCTGGTAGGCTCCCATTTAGGACCTAGCTGAGACAGAGGCCTGAGGGGCCCTGTGCTCAGGCAGTGTAGTGACAATCGCAGACCTCGTAGCCCAGCCCATCGCGGTCAGCTGTGGGGAATAAGGGGAGAATGTGGTATTAATCTCAGGAGCTTTTAGTTCAGCTGTGGAAACCAAGGACTCAAAACAAGGAGGACGGAATCCTTGGTTATTTATTTGATACTCCTTTTGTTTGGTTTGTTTCCTGACGTTTGTCCTGTCTCCACAGTCGAGTGGGATATCCGGGCACCAGGCTCCAAGGAGGTCAGACGAGGGCGATCTCCTTTTGTCAGGCAGAGGCAGGTGGTACGGGGCAGCTCGGGTAGGCTTCCCAGCCAAAGTGTGTTTGAAATAGGCCTTGGCCTATGGGAAGGGCTCAGGTAGAGCACAGAAGTGAGGGGCGGTCCCTGGTGACTACCAGAAACTGGGTTCCCTCTAGTCAGTGTCTGAGATAGCCTGTCTTCATGATGGACTGGGTGGACCCCGTTGTTGGTTACCCCCTAAATCCCCATCACATCTTGAATGAAGAGATCCAGCTCAATCCCAGTTGATGGTGGAGATGTGATTAGAGATGTCTGTCCTTGTCAGGTCCCACCCTCCCTGGTTCCTAAGTGGACCTTTCTTTCAGGTGCCATCCTTTGCTTTTATTCATTGAATGACTGCTTGTGCCGGGCACAGGGGAACAAAGGTGAATAAGACATGGTCCCTGTCCCCAGGAGCTCACAGTCTTGTGGGGAGACAGGCGTGCCAGCCGTGCCTGAGCGCCGTGGTAGAGCTCTGTCGAGACAGCTCCCTGCCCTCTTGCCTTCTCCCTGGGACGAGCGTTTTCCGTGTGGTGCCCCTCGTGGGTGTAGAATGCTTTGTCCCTTTCCTCTGCTGAGCGTGGGGTAGGGGGGGATTGTTCCAATTCCGGGATTTTCCTGCTGTCCTGTTTATCTGGACATGGGGCAAGGACCCAAGGGCCAAGGTGGCTTGTATGGTCAGGATCCCTCAGTGCGTCTGGGCAGAGGGTCTGTGCCAAGCAGGAGACGGGGATGGGGAACTCCTGGAACAAAGGGCCGGTGTGGCTGAGGGCAAGCGTTGGAGCCCATCTCTGCAGACAGAGCCCTTCCTTGTGGGCACCATTTGAGGTGATGGGAACTGTGGTGTTCAGAGGAGAGTGCAGAGGTGGGGTAAGATGGCGGATGGGTTTGTTGGGGAAAGGGAGTCCTTGTGAGTTGGGTTGAGTCTTGGTCAGATGCAACCTTTTGAGACAGGTCTGTCTGCCCTGAAGCCCTGGGGGAGGAGTTTCCTAAGGGCTCACAAGTCTTAGTGGCTTGTGTCTTTTTTTTTTAGGTTTTAAAGTGACTTAAGGGACCCCCAAAGGACAAAGACTACAAAAGGAAATGCTGAGTGTGGGAACAGAAAATAAGTTCCCTCTGTCTGAGCCATTCGGAGACATCTTCACAGGGGAGCTGCCACGTCCTGGGTGAGGACCTGTGTGGGTGGGCAGGGGCCCTGGGAAGGGGTCAGTGAGGACAGGTCAGTGCTGACGGAAAGACCAGGAAGGAGCAGGGTAGGTAAAGAGAGCAGGACTATAGGGTGTAGAAGGGAGAATGCAGGGTAATTCATGGTTGACAGACAGAAATGTGGTTTTTTTCCTAGAAGCGGGTCTAAGGATCGTGTGGTGAAGAGGGGCCTTACACGGGTTTGTGTTGTAGAGAGGCTCATGCCAGGTGAGAGCTGATTTTTCAGTCTGTCCATTTCAGAACTCAGAAATGCTCACCCCTTACCTCCCCACTTTCCTGCCCTATCTTTCTGGCCTTACCATCAGTAAACACTATTTTGAAAGAGGCCAGGGTGTGTGGCTGGGAGGGCCCACTCCAAGGGCAGGAGGGCAGTCCCTCAGAGAGACTCAGGAAGAGGTGAGGGGACATGGGGCCCTGGCCAGGACAGTCACTCTGCCAGCAAGGTCTGAAGTAGGGACAGGCCCTGAACCCGAGCCCACATGCCTGCTTGCATTTAGCCCGCAGGCCCCCTCCTCCCTTGGGCAGCCCTGGACCCAGGACTCTGCTCTCCAGGCACATAGCCTCAGCATCTCAGTGATGGCAGAATGTTCCCAGTGGCCACGGTGGATCGGGCAAGGAGAAGGCTTGGGGGGTGGAGCACATGCTATTGCCCAGCTAGGGTAGCTAAGAGCTGCAAAGAGTGCAGAGCAAGTGTGAGCCGAGGGGTGGGGTTATGTGTGAGGGCGGCACTGCCATCAGAGGGACGGCCAAGTTCTGGGGTCTCCAACTGGATTGCCAGCCCCGTTCGCTGTGGGTGGAGAGCTCAGAGCCTCTCCACCTCATGTCTCTCCCTCTTCGCCTTCTCCCACCTGCCTGCCTTGAAAGGGTTCTCATGGAGTTGGGGATTTGCTGGTTATCCTGCAGGGGCGTGGCCATCACTCCCTCCCCTCTGGCCTGACCCTGCTGTGTTGCCCAGATAATGCGTCACACCCTGGGACTTTTTCACGGAGGCTGACAGTGTGCCCTCTTCTTTCCTGAGTCCTCAGGATACAAGGGTATTGAATCAGACATGGGCCCTGCCCTTGAAATGCTGACAACCATACCCTGGTGCTGATGCCTGGAGGGTCCCTCCCCCTCCGCACAGTTGTGGGGGACACTCAACCTTTGTTGGGACTGTGGAATGTGCACTTCATTTTGACACCAGCTCCTAGCAAAGCAGAGTCCTTGACTTATGCCATCCTCATCCCCCTCAATCCTTGCACCGCCCCACCACCTCTGGGTTTTTCAGCTTCCACATGATTTAGGAGACGTTCAGTGGTCATTTTTTTTTAAGATTTTATTTATTTGACAGAGAGATCACAAGTAGGCAGAGAGGCAGGCAGAGAGAGAGGAGGAAGCAGGCTCCCCGCTGAGCAGAGAGCCTGATGTGCGGCTCCACCCCAGGACCCTGGGATCATGACCTGAGCTCAAGGCAGAGGCTTTAACCCACTGGGCCATCCAGGCACCCCTTCAGTGGTCAGTTTTGATCACATGTGGCTTTCCCCCTCTGAATGGACTTCACATTATAATCCCGACACACCTCTCCTCCATTCTCTATATCAGCCATGATCTAAGGGACAGTCAAGTGACAGTCATGTAATCAGAGATCATCTGCCTTGGGAACTAGTCATCCTTTTTTTTTTTTTTTTTTTTTTAAACAAACTGACTTCTCAGGTGCTTTCTCTCAGATACTGTTGGTGTATTATCAGAGAAGTGAGACTAGTTTTAATATTGCACATATTGGCTGTAAGAAAGAGAAAAACAAAATAATGAAGTGGAAAGGAGGAGGAGGCCAGGAATCAATGGGCCTGTATTTGACTCAATTCTGACATGAGTCAGTCCTTCATAACTGAGTACCGTTTTCCTCATCTGTAAGCTTGAGGTTGCACACAAATGTATATATCACTTATGGAATGACTCAGTATACTTTAAGTCTAAACTGATGCATGGGAATTATGGGGGATGCTAGTGGTCCTTCTCAGGGAGGGAACAAGATAGTAGAGGGGCACACAGTTCTTAGGGCCTCATTCTGCTGCAGAAGAGGAACAGTTGGTATCATGCAGCAGGGGTATCTTGTAGCTGAAAAGAGTGGAGAAAAAGAATAAAATCCAAGGGGTGAATTGTTATCTTAAGTGTATTACCTCTTGGGATTATGAGCTCATTTTTAGAAAGGTTTTATCTGTGGGACCCCTGTGAGCCCTGACTTCTGAGGGCACCCTGTACAGAAACATTTCATTTGTTTTCACCAGGTAACCTAAGGATATCACCAGCTCAATGTCAATTTTTTTAGTTCCCCAAGTACAAGCGGAATATGTATTTAAACTCCCAACACCTACAATTCCCAGACATTAGTCAAGAATTCTCTGGGGGAGGCTTTTCTATGCAGAATCCAGACTAAGAAAAGACAGATTCCCTTGTCGTCCTATGGGAACTTCTCTAATTTTCACTTTATCTGAGAGTAAGTATTGCTTTGAGAGAGTCACACCTTTGTGTGAGGAGTGTCTTACTTCTAACAACCCCTGGCAAGTCCACGGTCTCCCTTCCGTGTGTGGGCATTGGAAAACCAAGCTTGTTGAAACATGGCGCCATACTACCATGTTCTCCCATGGTAGGCAGCCAACAGCAGTTGCTTATGGAGTTCTGTTCTCTTGGTGTTCTGACCCAGGGCAATTTCCCTGTCCTTGCAAGCTCTGCTCTGCATTAGAATTAAATTGCATAAGTTGTACCTAGTATTTTCTAGGTGTTTTGCTGCAGGAAGCTCTTCAGGTTATCTGTCTCCCCGGATACCAGCACAGAAGCCTCATAGACATCAATAGCATTTTACTTTTGGAAAACAGACCTAAACCAGGGAAAGGAAAATAGTAGGATTTGCTCAAGTTAGGTGGGGGACAATATGGGCATTCGTCTTCAATATTTTTCAGTTTGCTGAAATATTTCATAATCAGTGAATGAAGAGGTCCTACTTCCTATCGAAGGTCCTGTTCCCAATTCCAATTAGGAGCAGCTTTAAGTGTGAGCAAGCTTCTCCCGGAAGAGAGGGTTCTTCGGTGTGAGAACTCTTCAAGGGTCAGGACCAGAAGCTTTGCTCCGTGCCTACTGGCAATGGAAGTTACAGGCAAAGCCCCTGGGGCTTCAGCCCCTCCCCTTAGCTCAGGCTGCATGGGTGTGAGCTTATCCAGCACTTGACCCACGGACCAAGACATGCCACATGGGCCCCGGGTCTGTCGGTGGGGACCCGGCATTCACGGAGGGGCCACACACTCGTGGCCTCAGCGTCATAACGTGCCCTGGAGGCTGCATAGGGACATGTGGCAAAATTAACTGGTTGGCTACTTCTTCCTTTTTCTGATCTTTCCTGGCTTCACCTTATTCATGGGAGGCAAAGAAAACTTAAGAGCAAAAGGCAGCCAAGGAGACAGAGAGTAACGGTAGTTCACGTGGGGCGTCTCTGGGGACACGACCATCTCGGAGGTGTGTGTTGGAAGGGATGCAGTGAACAGTATTTTCTTTAAAGTGCGAGACGTCCCACTTGATGGGCAATTAAGGAAATCAAGCCCTCGACCGTGGCTCTTTTGATCTGAAATACCTAAAATTCATGTGTTACGTTAAAATATATATTATACACATTCACCGAGAATGTTCAAGAAAGGGCATTAATGAAGCAAGGAAATGGAAACATACGCTTCAGTGATAGAAGTTAAAAAAAAAAAAAAAAACCATGCACAAGATCACCTACTCATTTAAGGTCCTGCAAAAATAGCACTAAACAAGCTTGCTGCCAAGAAAACATCTTTGAGTTAGGATTCGGGAGTTTACACTCGATAGCTTGGAGTTGCCGCCTATTCCTCCCTGGCCCCCGTCAGTCCGTCTGTCTGCCCACCTCGACTTGTTTCCCCTTCTTTAGTTTCTGATGCTTGCTTCTTGGTGCAGCCATTCCAGATGGAGGGACCAGCCCAAGAAGGGTCAGGCAAGTATGCCATATGGAATCACACCACCTTCACCGGGGACAGGGTCTCTGCTTCAACACAGCGGCTGTGGGGATGGCTGCTGCTTCCTCCTCATAGCCGAGGTTTTACCGGTTAATGAGGATTTGCCCAATATCAGATCAGGTACTTTCTATTAGGTGAGGCTGACTTTGCTTATCCTTAGGGCCAGGTCTGCCTTCCCTTTTTCATGTATGCGAGCCCCTCCCCATTTAGGATTCAGATTCAATCCCACCTCCTCTGGAATCCAGGAGTGTGGTGGCCCTGTATATCTAACCTCCTTTCTTAGGGATTTCTCCATTCTGTGAATCCCTCTCATTGTCTTTACTACCAATTTTATTCAAGGACCCTTGACCAGAGTACAGCTGTGGGCTCTGGGACCACCGTTCTTTTCAGACAAGCCCTTCCTTTGGGGATGAACACAAGTAGGGTGGGGGAGAAGGGAAGGGGTATCCATATGGATCCACAGGTCAGTGGAGTGAAATACTTTCTGGAAGACACAGGGTGACATGTCACAGCCAGCTCCCCCACTTCGTGTTCGTTCCACGCCCAACAGACCTTGCCCTACTCGACTAGTTTCCCCTCTGTCTCTTCTCTCTTGAGAGCCTAAGTTTAATTATCCAAGGGGAGGGAACACATTGCCTCTTACACCATTTGACACCCAGCACAGGGCTGGCTGTGGCGGAGGTTACCAACAAATGCGTGTTGAATGAATGGATGGATGGACACTCTGATTACCGAATGGGACTTCTCCATTCCTCACCTCCCACGTGTCAGATGACCATCTAAAAATCCATAGTTCCTCCATCACCTCAAGTCCAAATGTCTAGAATCCTATTTTTCCCTTCGAATGTGCCCTTGACCTTGGCTTCCCCCGACCCCCTTCCTGCTATAGCTCTTCTCTAACACTCAGCAGAAACTCTATAGTCGTCTTGGAGTCCTTCCCTTCTTGGGCCATAAACCACCAAAGCCCATCGAGGTGGTTATTTCCTTTTACTCCCTTCCATACAGCCACAACCTAGGGGCCAGCCCTTGTCCCCAAACCCTAGACTCTTGTAAAAAAAAAAAAGTAATAAAATAAAGCCCCCTTTATTTTCATTGCCTTAATTTCATTGCCTTAAAACAACACAGCTGGGCTAGTCTTCCCAAAACATTTTATTCAGGTCTCTCAGCAACATGTGGGGGGGGGGGGAAGTCTGTGGTTCCTGTTGCCAGTGAAATCCCATTCAGATGCCATGGGCTGTACTCAAGGCCTCCCAGGCTGACCAGCTCATTCCTTGCCTTCGTCTCTTCACCTGTGCTTTGCCAAGTTTCTGTCCAGCTGGACTGGTCTGCCCCTGGGGTTCCCTGGCAGCTCTCTGGCATTCTTCAGTCTCTTTGTTCATCCTGCCACACAGGTCTTTCCAAATCCTGCCCATCCTTTGGGGCTCACCAAACTCAAGTCTCATCTCGCTAACATCTTCACCAGCCACTTTCAAGACCACTGGCTATTTACCCCGAGGTTCTTGGGTCTTGACTTTTAGGGGCTCCCCCTCCCAAGCTCTGGGCCTTATTTATTTTGTATTTGTAATGTGGCCTTATTTCTCTTAAAGAAGATCTCCTGTTTTTGGAGATTTCCAGCCCACCTAAAAGCTGCACCCATCTCTGCTCCTGACCATTGGTAACCCTCATGTGCTGCTTCACTGACCCGTGGGACTGAGTGTGCTTGCTAGTGTCTTATTATAATAGGTCTGGAAACACACTCAGAGTTCCCTCTTGGCTCCTATTTTCTTTACTTCCATTCGGATCAGATCCCCAGGAACAGGTTGCCAGGTATTTTGTGCACAACTTCTGAGCTCCTGGATGGGGCAGAGGCAGGGAAGTAAAATATGCTTTTGATCTTGGATCGAGGTACATATTGCTGGGAGGATCACGTCCAAAGGGCTATGAAAAAGGTTAGGTAAGAGAATTATATCGTGCTCCTGTGCCTGCCCTTGACCCCACTATCCCCACATCCCAGCAGGTTATCCTGGGTGTAGGCTGCAGGGGAGGGAAGCGCAGCTAGACCTCAAGACTGACGGGAAGCAGGAAAGGGTAAACTTTGTCTGACCCTCTAACCCGGGACCCCTCCGCAGTTACTGATGAGGCATTTCTTGTGCTCCTTGTCCTGCCAGCCAGCTCCTTCCTGGAGTCCCCAGCAATGCACGGTCTGAGAAGAGGTCCAGATGCTTCCCAGGGCTCACTTCCCAGCATGTGGCTCACTGCTTTTGCTTTTGTTTCTAAATTTCTGTCTGTGTCCACAAATTGACTTGAGTTTGTTAAATCAGTAAAAGCAGAAAATCCAGTTTAGACAACGTGCCCTGGATGGGCAGCCAGGAGGGAGTGAACTGGAGGACAGGTCCTGCGAATGCGGGGTCCTGAGGTTGGGGTAGTCTTTATCGGCTTCAAGGCAATAGCTTTGGGTCAGCTTCCTTTTGAGCTAAACCATTTCTCATTTTCCTTGATTTGGAACCCCTGACTATCCTCTCTCTGAACTAAGAGCTCCCTGTCTCAAGTGTAAGGAAGCAAGAGAGGCTCTGGCTTGCTACCTTGCTCAGGAGTCACAAAATCAATTTCCCGTCCTAAAAAAGCCTTCTGCTGTCCAGGAGTCTAGTCTGCTGTCATCTCTGTGCTCTGTTCTCGCTGCCAGCCAGCTCAGGGCCACATTGGTGTGTGGTTACTGTGGCCTCCTGAGGCTGATTCCTTGGGATCATTATACCTCTACCCTCTCCCCTCCCTCTACCAGCTTTTGTGCTAAAAGCTTTGGTCCTGTTCTATTTTCATATATTTATCTAGGTCCATTGGAAGCTTCTGGTGAATCCCCACCTCACCATTCCCCATGCCCCTCCGTCTACTCCCCCTGTGAGAAACCTGGGCTCACCCCACCTGGGGACCCATGTGGCAAAGTATTCTTCCCTTCAGGACTGAATGGAAGGATTTTCTTCTCAGCGGTCGCCTCCGTTGGCGGCTCCTCCCAAGGCTGGCAACGGCTCTGAGGCTTCCTCGTGACTCAGCTTCTGAAAGACAGCTTCAGGAGGCTCCTGCATTTCTGAGACCCTGTTAGGGCCTGGGTCCCTAAACCCTCGAAGGGACTACCCACTTCACTTTCTCCTCAACCTAAACCTTGTCTTGCCTCAGGGAGGGAGGCAGCACCACTGAGGGTTGATGGGAGGTGGCTTGGTTGCCCTGGCAACTTAGCTGGGGGTGGGGGGTAAGCCTACCAACTGCCAAAGCCAATGACAGTTATTCAAGAACTTTCCGTTGGCCCTCCTTGCCGGCTTAGAAAAGGTGACAGCGCAGCAAATACTTAACAGCATTTCTGAGACCAGGGCCATGGCTTGATCAGTCACTTAAGCTGGGATTAAAACCCAGGCAGTCTCTGAAGAAAGGATATCACACTATCTGCCATTTTGAGCTCCAGTGACAACGCCAGCCCTCCATTGGAAATGCTGGGCCTGAGGGCAGCTCAGGGCTCTTACCTGATCTTACCAGATGATCAAACATGGCCCGAGTCTGATCCAGGAAACAAATGTAATGCCAAAGTCCACTCAGGGCCAGTTTTCCAAAGTGTGGTCTGAGGACACCTGAATCAGAATCGTGTAAAGATGCTTCTTCCCGATGCCAAGTACCAGGCTGCCCCCATACTCCTGGGCTTGGGCCTGGGAAGACGAATTTTTAATGAAGCCTCCCAGGTGACTGAAGCACACTAACGTTTTGAGGACCACAGATACAGGGGATGCGGTTGCAAGGATGAGCAGAAAATTGTATATTTATAGTTAATTTTTAAAGGTTAGTTTTAATGAGGTGTAATTTACATACAGTAAAATATGCTCATATAAAACCTGTAGACTGAAGAGCTTTGATGAATGTTTATGCTTTTGTAATCATTAAAATCCCGATAAAGGGAGTTTTCCTTATGGCCCTTTGCCGTTAATGCCCACAACCCAGCCCTAGCCCTACTGCCCTGCTGTCTGGTGCAATCAACGAGATTTACCTTTACTAAAGCTTCATATAAATAGAACTATATGGTATGTTCTCTGTTGTGTCCAACTTCTTTCACTCAGAGTAATGGTTTCGAGATTCCTGTCGTCCCATTTATCACTAGTTCCTTTTCATTGCTGAGTGATTGTCCATGTTTGAATACACGGGACTTCATCTGTTAACTTGTTTTGGTTTGGATTGTTTCCAAATTTTGACTATTATGAGTAAAGTTTTATAAACATTCTGTAATCTAGCCAAGGTTAACTTTTGTATGTAGTGTGAGGTAAGGGTTGAGATTTTTTTTTTTTAACCCAACTAGTTAAGGGTATCTAGTTGTTCTAGCATTGTTTATTGAAAAGACTGCCCTTTCCTTCATTGACTTTTTTTTTCTAAGATTTTATTAATTTATTTGACAGAGATCACAAGTAGGCAGAGAGGCAGGCAGAGAGAGAGGAGGAAGCAGGCTCCCCACAGAGCAGAGAGCCCGATGTGGGGCTTGAGCCCAGGACCCTGGGATCAGGACCCGAGCGGAAGGCAGAGGCTTTAACCCACTGAGCCACCCAGGTGCCCCTCCTTCACTGAATTATCTTGGCATCTTTGTTGAAAGTCAACTGACTGCATATGAACGGAACCCATTTCTGAACTTCATAGTCCATCGGCCTACATGGCTACTTTAAGCCAACTCTCCTTTCTGCTGAATACTATAGCTATATGATAGAACAAAATCAGGTCGTCTAAGTCCCCCAGATTCTATTACAGGTTCTTTGCATTTCCATATAAATTTTAGAGTCAGCTTATCAATTTCTACAAAAAGACTGCTGAGGATAATGACAGGCATTACACTGGCTCTGTAGATCAATTTGGGGAAAATTGATATCTTAATATTTAGTCTTTTATTTTTTATTTATTTATTTTTAAGGTTATTTATTTGTTTGACGGAAACACAGGGAGACAGGGAACACAAGCAGGGGGAGTTGGGAGAGGGAGAAGCAGGCCTCCCACTGAGCAGGGAGCCTGATGCAGGGCTTGATCCCAGGACCAGCAGACGCTTAACGACTGAACTACCCAGGCGCCCCAATATTTAGTCTTTTAGCCCATAGCCCATAAATATGGCATATCTCTTCAAGTCTTTCTAAATTTTAGGAATGTTTTATAGATTTTCAGTGTTTAGATCTTGCCTATATTTTAATCCTAAATACTCAATTTCTTGGTTGCTTTTGTTTCATTTTCCAGTTGTTTGTTGCTGCTCCATAATAAATGGAAATACAATAATTTTTTGTATATTGAGATTGTATCCTGCAACCTTTCTCTTATTAATTCCAGTAGATTTGTAATATATTCTTAGGGATTTTTTATGCATTTGAGTGTGACAATGATCAATAAAGACAATTTTAATTTTTCCTCTCTAATCTGGATATCTTTTTTATTTTTCTTATCTTATTGAAATGAATAGGGTATTTGGTAAAATATTGAAAAAAATGGTTAAGGACATTCTCCTGATCTTAGAGGAGAAAGAATTTGATCGATTCAGGGCTATTTATGAGTCTCTAGACCGTCTTCAGATTTCACCAGCTGTCCCTCTGATGTCATGTTTTTGCTCTGCATCCAATGCAGGATCCCACTTTGCATTTCAGTACCATGTGTCCTTAGTCTCCCCCAACTTAAGACAGTTCATGACTTTGACACCTATGTAGTGTTATTTTGCATAATCTTCCTCAACTTGGCTTTGTCTGATATTTTCTCACGATTAGGTTGAGTTTATGTAAGTTTGGCAAAAAAACCGCAAAAGTCTTGTTGCACCTGCTTCAGGTATTTTATCCAGAGGTAGAGGATATCAGTGTGTCTCATCACTCACAGTGTTAACCTTTTAACTTTTGCTCAGTCTGGGGTCTGCCAGGTTTGCCCTTTGTGAAGTCATAATTTTTTTTTTATTATCAGTAAGTATCTTCTGCGGACATATTTTAGACCAATCAAATATTTCCTTTTTCATCATATTTCGGCTCACTAATTTTAACATTTGTTGAAAATTCTTGCTAGCAATAATTACAACTGTGGTATTTCCCAAATGGTGATTTGTTAAATTTCCATCATTTCTTCTACATTTATAAATTTGAATTTTACTGAAAAGAAAGAACCAATCTTTCTCTCCTATTTATTCACTTATACTAATGTGGACTCGTGGATATTTATTTTATTCTGTATGTTGTAATCCATTGCTATCATTATCTTTTCCTGTTTAAATTGACCCAGACCTACTCACCGGGTTCATCTTCAAGTTGGCTCCTGTCTCTCCGATATGTTCCCATCATGTAGGTGATTTGGATTTTTTTCCTCATTAGCTTCCCTCACAGTTGTGGGTAACACTTTCTTCCGTTTTCATATACCTGGTAGTTTTAGCAGGGCCCTTCCGTCTTGTGTTAACTGTGCTGTACTTTGTCGCATTACTTTTAAGAGCGTTAGGTTTATTTTGGAAGGCGTTTAGGATACTGATGGTTCATCTCAGTCCTTTCGAAGCATCCCTTTTAAGATTTTTAAGGGCAAGTCTAGATTATCTTGTACTCTCAGGTAATTTGTTGTACTATTTAGATGTGACTCTTCTGGGGTTTGTACTCATGTACCCCATGTACTCATCGAAGTCCCTCCACTCTGGCTTGTAGGATGAAAATGATACCTAGCCCTGTGTGATCTCTGTGAATGCTTTGGCTTAAAGCTCCCCGGAAAATGTTCTAGTCTTCCTTACCCAGCTCTATTGGGTTTTACCCTGTATGTGTACAGATTCATATTCAGCCAAAAAGTCGAGGGGATCCCTTTGCAGATTTCCAGGGCTCATTCCCTGATTGCTCCTTCCTCTTCCTGCAGTCCTCTGCCTTCCAAATTCTGCCTCGGTCTCCCCACACAGTGATCGCTCACCATGGCCGTATTTTGCATTTCAATGATGGCTAGTAGAATGTCTTATCATGTGCTGTTTTTGTCATCTGTATCTCTTCTTTGCTGCAACATTCCATGTCTTCTATTTTCTAATGGGATTTTTTCCCCCTTTTTAGTGTTAAATTTTGAGTATTCTTCATATATTCTGTACATGAGTCCTTTATCCAATAAGTGATTTGCAAATATTGTCTCCTAGTATGTGTGTTGCCTTTTAATCTTCCTAACACAACATTTTAAAATAATCATGTCTATATATGAAATAAAAATCTTCCTGAGATTTTGATAGGAATTCCAGTAAGCGTGTATATGTACTGAGGACGCTCTGTTGAATGTACTAATCCATGAATATGCTATCTCTCTGCATTTAGTTAGAACTTCCTTAATTTTTCTCATCAACATTTTGTCATGTTTTCCATTCAGTCCTGTACTCATTTTGTTATATTTATACTTAAGTATTTAAAAGACTTTTCCCATCTATAGGTGCTATTATATTTTTCATTTCAGTTCCCATGGATCTAGAGCAGTACAATATATTGAACTTATATCTTACAACTTTACTCTCAGTTCTAAGAGCTGAGTGTTGTCTTTTATTTTGTCTTGTTTTAGTATACTCTTTGGGGGTTTTCTTTTTTTTTTTTAATTTATTTATTTGTTAGAGAGAGAGCGAGCACAGGCAGACAGAGTAGTAGGCAGAGGCAGAGGGAGAAGCAGGCTCCCTGCCGAGCAAGGAGCCCGATGTGGTACTCGATCCCAGGATGCTGGGATCATGACCTGAGCCGAAGGCAGCTGCTTAACCAACTGAGCCACCCAGGCGTCCCTTCTTTGGGGGTTTTCTATGAGGTCTATTATGTCATTTGCAAATGGGACGAATTTATGTCTTTTCTAGCATTGGCTAGAACTTCTGGCATTATGTTGACTAGCAGTGGTGAGAGCAGACATCTTTGTCCTGTACTTGAACTTAGGGAAAAACAATCCCTCTTTCACCATTAAATATGTTAGTATAGGTTTTTTATAGATGTTCTTTAACTTTTTAGCTTTGTTGAGTATAATTAACAATGAAAATTGTATATATTTAAAGTAGCAATGTGATGATTTGACATATGTAAATTTTGTGCCATGATTGACACATCAAGTTAATTGACATAGTCATCACCTCACATAGTGTGTGTGTGTATAGCAGTAAGAGTGCCAAGAGCTGCTCTCTCAGCAAATTTCAAGTACCTAACACGGTGTATTAACTGTAGTCACCATGCTGTGTATTAGGTACCAATTCAGTTATATTCATCTTATAACTGAAGTCTTGTACCTTTTGACCAATATTTCCCCATCTCCTCCACTTCCCAGGCTCTAGTAACCACCATTTTACAGTCTGTTTCTATGAGTTTGACTTTTATTTATTTATTTTTAAAGATTCCACATACATGTGAGATCATACTGTATTTGTCTTTCTCTGTATCGCCCACTATGTTCTCTAGGTTTATTTATGTTGTTGCAAATGTTCATTTATGTTGTTTCAAATAGCCCATCATATAATAATCTCACATCTTTTTTGTCCATTCATCCATTGATGGACACTGAGAGAATTTCCCTAGCCTGGCTATTGTGAGTCATGTTGCAATGAACATGGGAGTGCAGATATATATATATATATATATATATGTCTTCAAGATACTGATTTTGTTTCCTTCAGATACATACCCAGAAGGGGGATTGCTGGACCAGATGGTAGTTTTGATTTTTTGAGGAACTGTCATACTGTTTTTTGTATGGTATGAATTTAAATTCCCACCAGCAGTATGCAAGTTTCCCTTTTATCATCCTCCCTAACCCTTATCTCTTGTCATTTTGATAAATGCCATCCTAATGGGCGGGAAATGACATCTCACTGGTGGTTTTGCTTTGTGTTTCTGTGATGACTGGTGATGATGAGCACCTTTTTGTGTATCTGTTGTCCATTTGTATATCTTCGGAAAAATTCAGATCCTTTGCCATTTTAAAATGAGTTTTTTTTGTTGTCATTATTGAATTATTTATATATTTTGGATATTAATCAGATATATTGTCTGCAAATTCTTTCATCCATAGTTTGCCTTTTGATTTTGCTGATTGTTTTCTTTGCTGTGGAGAAGATTTATTTTGATGTAGTCCCACTGGCTTATTTTTTGCTTTTGTTATCTTTGCTTTTGATTTCATATCCAAAAACATCACCAAGGCAATGCCAGGGAGCTTTTCTCTATGTTCCAGGAGTTTTACAGTTTGAGATTTTAACATTTAAGTCTTTAATCCATTTCAAGTTAATTTCTAGGTGTGGTGTAAGATAAGGGTCCAGTTTAATTCTTTTGATGTGGATAACCAATTCTCCTAACACCACTTGTTGATGAAATTATTCTTTCCTCATCGTGCATTTTTGGTACCCTTTTCAAAGATTAGTTAACCGAATATACAATTGGGTTTGTATCTGGGTTCTTTATTCTGTTTCATTGGTCTGTGTGTACCGTACTGTTTTGATTTCTGTAGCTTTGTAATAGAGTTTGAAGGCAGGAAGTGTGATGCCTCTGACTTTGTTTTTCTTTCTGAAAATTGCTTTGGCTATATGGGATCTTTTGTGGTTCCATACACATTTGAGGATTGTTTTCTCTATTTCTGTAAAATTCCCTTCCAGTGAAATTTTGATAGGGATTGTGTTCAATCTGTAGATTGCTTGGGGTAGTATGCATATTTCGACAATGTCCTTCCAGTACATGAACGTGGTATATCTTTCCACTTATTTGTGTCTTCCTCAATTTTTTCCATCAATGTCTTAGTTTTCATAAGTCTAATAGTATAAGTCTTTTACCCTCTTAGTTAAATTTATTCCTATTTTGTTATTTTGATGCTGTTATAGTGGGAATGTTTTTATAGTTTCTTTCTCCAATTATTCTTTTTTTTTTAAGATTTTATTTATTTATTTGACAGAGAGAGATCACAAGTAGGCAGAGAGGCAGGTAGAGAGAGAGAGGGGGAAGCAGGCTCCCTGCTGAGCAGAGAGCCCGATGCGGGACTCGATCCCAGGACCCTGGGATCATGACCTGAGCCGAAGGCAGAGGCTTAACCCACTGAGCCACCCAGGCGCCCCTCTCCAATTATTCTTAGTGTGAAGAAATGCAACTGATGTTTCTATATTGATTTTGTATCCTGTAATTTTACTGGATTTATTCTAACTGGTTTTTTTTGTGTGTGTAATCTTTAGGGATATGATTATATTATTGGGAAACCAATACCGTTTTATTCTTCTTCTCTAATTTAGAGGCCTTTTATTTCTTGCCTAATTGCTCTGGCTATGATTTCCAGTACTATGTTGAATACAGTGGTGAGAATGAGCATCCTTGTCTTGTTTCTGATCTTAAAGGAAACGTTTTCAGCTTTTCACAGTTGAGTATGATGTCAGCTATGGGCTTATATATATATGATCTTTATATACAGATATGACATACATATATATATATATATATGACCTTTATTACATTGAGTTACATTTCTTCTACACTTAATTTGTTGGGAGTTTTTATCATGAAATGATCTTGAATTTTGTTCATTCTTTCTCTGCATTTATTGAGAAGATCATATGATTTTATCCTTCATTCTGTTAATGTGGTGCATCACATTTATTGATGTGCTTATCTTGCATTTTCTTTGCATCTCAGGGATAAATCCAGTTTGATCATGGTGTATCATACTTTTAGCATGCTAGTAAATTCTGTTTGCTAGTATTTTGTGAGAGTTTTTGCATCTGTACTCATTGGGGATACTAGCCTATAATTTTCTTAGAGTGTCATCCAGTTTTGGTATGAGAGTAATGCTTGCTTCATAAGATGGGTTTGGAAGTATTCCCTGGAAATGCTTTTTATTAAGTTGAAGTGGCTCTTGTCTATGTCTAGTATTCTGAGATTATTTGTGAACGAGTATTGCATTTTCTCAAATGCTTTTCCTGCGTCAACTGATAGGATCATGTGATTTTTCTTCTTCAGCCTGTCAGGATCGATAGAACATACTGACTGATTTTTAAAATTTGAACCAAGTTCGTATCCCTGGAATAAAGCTCTACTTGATCATGTTGTATAAGATTTTTAATATATTATTGAATTGTCTTTGCTAATATTTTGTTATGGGTTTTTGAGGGATATTGATCTTTAGTGTTTTGACATTTTTGTTTTGTTTTGTTTTGTTTTTTGTAATGGTCTTGTTTTGGCATCAGGGTAACGTTGGCTTTATAAAATGAATTGAATCTCAAAGAGATATCTGTACCTCCCTGCTCACTGCAGCATTATTCACAACAGACAACAGCTGAGATATGGAAACCTGTGTCCAGCAATAGCTAAATGGGTAAAGAAGATGTCAACACACACACACACACACACACACTGGAATATTATTCAGCCATAAGAAAGGGAAATTCTGCCATTTGTGACAACATGGATGAATCTGAAGGATATGAAAAGTGAGATAATCCAGATATAAAAAGACAAACACTGCATGATCTATCCGTGACATGTGAGTAGAATGGTGATTGCCAGGGGCCATGTTGGTCAAAGGATACAAACTTTGGGGATGCCTGGGTGGCTCATTTGGTTAAGCCGCTGCCCTCGACTCAGGTCGAAGTCCCACATTGGAATGGAGTCCCACATTGGGCTTCTTGCTCGGCAGAGAGCCTGCTTCTCTCTCCGCCTCTGCCTGCCACTCTGCCTGCTTGTGTGCACTCTCTCTCTCTGACAAATAAATAAAGGGTACAAACTTTGAAGTTATTAAATGAATAGGTTCTGCAAAGAAAACAACTGGCTTAAAGAATGTGAACCTGAAGCTGTGACCTGTGAATATCACAGAGGTTAAATAAAACCTTATGACTTACGGATACCACACAAACAGCAACAACTTCTGAGAACCTCAGATAGGAGCTGAGAGTGGCACCAATGCCTTCCTTTTGGATCACTTCTCTCCATAAGCCAAGTCTGATCCAAACCAAGGAATTGTTAAAAAGAAAGCCACAGGCCCAAAATGATATCAGTTCGGCCAAGTTGCCAAACTAGGGATTGACACCTAACCTGATCGCAGTTTCAATGTCCCCCAGAACAGTGGTCATAACTGGTCAGTCAGGAATTTTCTGATAAGCACCAATGAGGTGATCTATCACCTAGACCCTCTCTTTTCCCCAAAAGAAGAAGTAATCTGCATGATAAGATCCCTGCTCTTCCTCAACCAAGGGAGAGTCACCTTGCCTGGAACAACTCTTTTTTTTTTCTTTTGCTTATAATTTTTTTGCCCCACCCTCCTTCCTATACAAACCTTCCATTTTGTACAACTCCTCAGAGGTCCCCTCTACTTGCTAGGGAGAAGGCTGCCCGATTCATACATCACTTAATAAAGCCAATTAGGTCTTTAAAAAAAAAAGAAAGATGAGAAAGTTCTGGGGATCTAATGTATAGCGTGGTCACCATAGTAACACTGTACTTGAAATTTGCTAGAAGAGTAAATCTTTTTTTTAAATATATATTTTTAAAGTTTTTATGTATTTGTCAGAAAGAGAGCACAAGCAGAGGGAGCAGCAAGCAGAGGGAGAAGCAGGCTCCCCACTGAGCAGGGAGCCCAAGGTGGGACTCGATCCCAGAACCCTTGGATCATGACCTGAGCTGAAGGCAGACGCTTAATCCACTGAGTCACCCAAGCATCCCTAGAAGAGTAAATCTTAAGTGTTCTCATCACACACAGAGAACTGGTAGCTGTGAGGTAATGCGTTAACTAAATTGATTGTGGCAATCATTCCACGGTGTATACATCTCCCAAATCATCACATCGTACGGCGCAAGTATATATGATTTTTTTGCCAATTGTATCTCAATAAAGCTAAAAAGAAGTGAATTAGCAAGGTTTCTCTCACCTATTTTCCTAAGTGACAATGTAGAACTGGTGTTATTTCTTCCTTACTTGTCTGATAGAATTTAGTGGTGAAGACATCTGTGCCTGGAGATTTCTTTTGGGGGAATTTTAAAATTATGACTTCAATTCCCTTAGTGGATATAGGGCTATTCAAGTTATCTACACTGTATTGGGTGACTTCTGATTCAGTGTGCTCTTCTTCTCCTGGTTTCCTATCATGGGACATCAGACTTACTGATCTGAGGCTTTTCCTCTTTTTTCCCTATCAGCGCTGTGTTAGCTGCATAACAGAAATTTAGTGATGTTGTATTTTTAAAATCATGCTTAGTAAAATAAGTCAATCGGAGAAAGACAGCTATCATATGATCTCCCTGATAGAGGAAGTGGAGATGCAATGTGGGGGGGCTTGGGGGGCAGGAAAAGAATAAATGGAACAAGATGGGATCCGGAGGGAGACAAACCATAAGAGACTCTTAATTTCGCAGAACAAACTGAGGGTTGCTGGGGGGAGGGGGGTCGGGAGAGGGTGGTGGGGTTATGGACATTGGTGGGGGTGTGTGCTGTGGTGAGTGCTGTGAAGTGTGTAAACCTGGAGATTCACAGACCTGTACCCCTGGGGATAAAAATACATTATATGTTTATTTAAAAATTTAAATTAAAAAAAAAGATTTTATTTAAAGAAAGAGAGAGCATGAGCTGGGAGGGGGCAGAGGGAGCAGAAGACAAGAGGATCTCAAGCAAACTGTGCACTGAGCGCTGAGCCTCACACGGGGCTTCATCTCACGACCCTGCATTCATGACCTGAGCCAAAACCAAGAGTTGGACACTTAACCGACTGAGCCACCCAGCTGCCCTAGTTATATTGTATTTTCATTGTCATTCAGTCTAGATGTTTGTCCTTTGGACCAGGGATCTATAAACTTTCTTTGCATACTTGAGGTTTGTGGGATATATAAGGTCTATGTCATTCCTCCTCCTCTTTTTTTTTTTTTTTAAGATTTTATTTATTTATTTGACAGACAGAGATCACAAGTAGGCAGAGAGGCAGGCAGAGAGAGAGGGGGAAGCAGGCTCCCTGCTGAGCAGAGAGCCCGCTGTGGGGCTCGATCCCAGGACCCTGAGATCATGACCCGAGCCGAAGGCAGAGGCTCAACCCACTGAGCCACCCAGGCGCCCCCCTCCTCCTCTTTTTTTCTTCTTCTTATAACATTTATTTCCTTATAACATTTAATTTTTTTAAATTTTTATTTATTTTTAAAATTTCTTTCCAGCGTTCCAGCATGCATTGTTTATGCACCACACCCAGTGCTCCATGTAATACGTGCCCTCCTTAATACCCACCACCAGGCTCACCCAACCTCCCACCCTCTGCCCCTCCAAAACCCTCAAGGGACTTTAATTTTTTTTTATTTATTTTTTTTTAATTTTTTTTAGAGACTTTAATTTTTAGAGTGTTTTAGGTTCACAGCAAAATGGAGCAGAAAGGACAGAGATTTTCCATATATCATCTATATATCCCCACGTGCATAGCCTCCTCCATTATTGCCATCCCCCACCAGAGTGGTACCTTTGTTTACAATTGATGAACCTACACTGACACATAATTACCCAAAGTCCATAGTTTACATTAGGGCTCACTGTTGGTGTCACACATTCTATAGATTTGGACAAATGTATAGTGACCTATATGTCCCATTATGGTACCATACTGAGTAGTTGCACTGCTCTAAAAATCCTCTGTGCTTCACCGAGTCATCCTTCCCTCCCCTCTAATCCTGGCCAACCACTCCTCTCTTCGCTGTCTCCGTAGTTTTGCCTTTCCCTCTCCCAGAAGGTCACATAGTTGGATTCATAAAATATGTAATCCTTTCAGATTGGCTTCTTTCATTTAGTAATATTCATTGAAGTTTCCTCCATGTCTCTGTGTGGTTTAATAGCTCATTTGTCTTTGGCTCTAAATAATATTCCAATATTCCATTGCTGCGTGTACCAGCTGGTCAAGGACATCTTGGGTGCCTCCAAGCTTTGGCAATTACGAATAAAGCTACTGTAAATATCTGTGTTCAGGGTTCTGTGTGAACATAAGTTTTTAGCTCCTTTGGTAGGAGTGTCACTGCTGAATCATATAGTAGGAGTATGTTTAATTTTGTTGGAAACCACCAAACTATCTTCCAAAGTGGGGGTACCGTTCGGCATTCCTACCAGCCATGAGTGAGAGTTCCCACTCTTCCACAACCTCACCAGCACGTGGTGTTGTCAGTATTCTTGATTTTAGCCATTCTAATAGGTGTATAACATCTTAAAAAATGTAAAAATCTTTCTTAGATTGCATGCTAAAAAACAGTTTTTGCACACACACACACACACACACACACACACACACACACACACACAATATGACTTATTGAACCCTCACAGCTTGCCAACCCCTGGCGGAGATCTATTTCCCACCCTCCGTAGTCTCGAGTGTGTTTCTCTAGCCTTGCATGAGACTTTTGTACTTAAACACACACCCACACTATTACAGTCTTCCCTCTTCTGCCAATTTCTCCACAACCTTCTCTTTTCCCAGGACTCACTGCAGTTCTTACCCCGACCATTTTCATGAAATTTGTTCCGTCTGATTCATTCTACACCTGTCTCTTCTTCAAGACATTCACTGTGTGTAATTTTGATAACACTGTTTTGTGCCAAGTGCAGACTGTCACGGTTTGCTACTTTAACTGCTTCGTGTATTTTAATTTATTTCCACAACTGGATTGTAGGTTCCTGGAGAGCTGGCATTTAGCTTAATAACTACAATGATAACAAAGCTTTCTTTCTTTCTTTCTTTTTTTTTAAAGATTTTATTTTTATTTATTTGACAGAGAGAGATCACAAGTAGGCAGAGAGGCAGGCAGAGAGAGAGGGGGAAGCAGGCTCCCTGCTGAGCAGAGAGCCCGATGCGGGGCTCGATCCGAGGACCCTGAGATCATGACCTGAGCTGAAGGCAGAGTCTTCAACCCACTGAGTCACGCAGGCACCCCATAAAGCTTTCTTTTTAAACAATTTTTTCTGGGTCACAAAGTGTTTTCATAGCCCCCCCACCCCCGGCCCAGTTCATCAGGAGAACCCTGTGAAGCAGTCTGGGGAAGGAATTTTCTCTCTAGTTGACAAACAGAGGCTCAGACACTAACATAGACGAAGGTTCCGTGACCAGTAAATGAGAAAATCAGATCCAGACTCGTGGCACCGGCCTGGTGCAGTTTCCGCACCCTGACGTGGGTAGCGGGTGGGCTCTCCTGGTTCCCTTGGCCCTGCTCATTGAATGAATGTTAGATGCCGGGTCCAGAGGGTCCAGTCCCTGTGTCCATAACCCCACGTCTTCCCCTGACCACCTGCACTGATTTTCTGCTGCCTGCAAAACAAGAACCTTCATCCTTTCATATTTGGAAAATCTTTCTCCAGAGAAAGAGGACTCTACTTGAAAACATGCTCATTTCTTGGAGCTGGTCTTGTCTGGAAAGGGCACATTCCAGGGTGAGGACTTGTCCCCCAGGAATTTCACAGCTATCCTGAGGAGAGACTCCTCCCCACCATTGTGCCATTGCTGTGTCCTCCTCTGTGGGAGCACACTAGAACGGGGGTGGTAGGGAGGCAGGCCTGGGGCGCTCTGGCACAGGAGACTGCCTCTTTTGCAGTGCGGTCTCTGCATTAGTAGAGGAGGTGTTGGTGCAGAAACTAGGGACTGGATTTTCACAGCGTCAGCAAGCGACGTGGCAAACACGGGAGTCAGTGCAGGCCCGTCTGTTGCTGCTGGGCGACAAATGTCCTCTACCCGTCCTCTCCTCGAGTCCGGTGCCTTCACACGTGAGAGGAAGATCTTCGGCATGACTTGGGGGTTGTCAGAGTGGCCGTTCTCTCTCTGGACACCCTAAGCCCAAGCCTAGACCCTGCCTGTGCACATGCTCTCTGCGCACAGGCCTGGCTCCCACAGGCTTGCCCACTCCACCCGCACCCCAGAGTGGGCAGCCTGGGCACAGACAAACACCCAAAGGTCTGACTTTAAAAGGAGAGGCGTGGCTGGACTCAGACAAGGAGGTTCCAGGGAGCTTGTGACAGGGACACCCAGGTCCCCAGAGGGCTCTTTCTGTGGGACTCAGCTCTCATTCAAGGAGAACACGGCCATCCTGTCTGGAGAAGCTCTTCTTCCTTCAAGGCCACTTACTTGGCCCAGCGCTCTAGAATCAGTCATTTTCCCCCATTCAGGTCTTCGTGAGCGCCTCCTGGTGGGCAGCCTCTGAGGGTTGGATACTTAGGGGAAGAGGAATCCTAGACAGCATGATGGAGACACCGTCCCCTCGTTAACTTACTGAGCCCTCACAGCAGCTTCGTGAGGGAGATACTCTAGTACCTGGAGTTTTCGGAAGGGGAGACCTTGTCACTTGTCAAGGCACACCGTTCGGTGGGGCGGGAGCCGAGTTTGGGCTCAGGTGTGTGCCCTTTGACCTCGACATTCCCTTGAGCCTCCAGCTGGCGGATCAGTCAGGGAGAGTAAGTGCAGACAGTGAGCCGACCCCGGCTGGGGGAATCCCAAAATGGATTTCTGAGGGCGGCAGAGGGCCCTCGAGAAATCTCGGGGAGGGTGGGTTTCGGCCCGACGCTGGCCGTCCCATTCCTTGGCCCACGCGAACCGGTGTTTCCCAGCCCAGCCAGGCCGTGGAAGTTGGCAGGAAATGATGTCTAGCATGGTTTCTTGCCAGATCCTTGGCTTTTACCCTCCGTGAAAGAGGAGGAATCTGAGGCGGTGGAGACACACTAGAGAAGCCGCCCGGCCCCAGCCACCCCCTGGAGGAGTGCTGCCCAGGTGAGCGGTGCACTCTGCCTGTGCCTGCCTGTCGCTGGGAGGGAAACCTTGCTGCCTCTGGCTGTCGCGATGTCACATGTGTTTGGTGGAATGGCCTGGCCTATTCTGACCAATAAAGCCGGAACACTAGGCTTGGTGGCTCCAAAAGCAGGCGCGATGCCCTTGAACCCTGTGCCCGAGCTGCTCCCGTGAGGACCTCCGTGCGGCATCTGGGGGCGCAGGGGACGTGGTTTGCGTGACCATCCCTCGGCACCAGGCAGCCCGCACTGCGCATTGCGTCTCTGCTGGGCTGCCTCTGGAAGGTGGGGGGCTGGCGCCACCTCAGCTGGGCAGGCTCTGCACAGCCCAAAAGATTAAGGTATGGATCCTACCCTCAAAGGCCTAATTCTAGTTGGAGGAGTGAAAACCCATGAAAGGCTATTGTCATGATAGAGAAATGTATGCCAGGAAAGGATGGGTCCTAGGCTCTGATTTCTGGAAGAAGAGAGGCTGTTAGGTCAGGAGTAGTTGCCTGAGTGTGCTGGAGCTCTGGGGGGATATTGTCTAAGGCTAGATTAAATTAAATTACTATCTTTTGCAATTTAAGAACCGAAGGAAAAAATGTTGAAGATAAAGGTGAACACAGAATTTATATTTATTAACAATGACAAGAAAAATCCCACCACCCCAAAACATATATATATATATATATATATATATCAGTGCGTATACACATATGGAGAGATACACTTAATCTGCATTTGACTCTTGGCTCACAGTTAAATTCCTCTCCTCCCGGTATAGCCTTACTTGGCAGAGTGCCGTGGAAGGCAAGTTTACTTGTCGTTTTAACTCTAAGACATTGTATTTTTCTGTGTCTTTCATTAATGATCCCCAA
Organism: Martes martes; assembly: GCF_963455335.1. Taxonomy (NCBI): domain Eukaryota; kingdom Metazoa; phylum Chordata; class Mammalia; order Carnivora; family Mustelidae; genus Martes; species Martes martes. The sequence continues at coordinate 49,135,007 of NC_137902.1, forward strand.
AACCTACTCTTCCAGTCAACACTTTTGTTAATGACTCAATAAGACCACCACCATCAGTTGTTCTACTTCTACTCCGGATTGTTATTTATTGAGTTCGCTGTCTGACACAGTTCTGAAAAAAACGATCCCATTGTGTTAAAACGCTTCTTCAGACCGATTTAATGGTTAAGACAGAGAGCTGCTGACATTGACCTTCCCGTACACATCCTTGTTTTATCATAACCATAAATCATGCATTTGCCAATCTATTTTCCTGATTAATGACTTAAAAATGTGCATTCATTAGTAGCCATTTAACATATAATCCCTGGCAACATTATTGATGAATTAACATTATACTTTTATTATATGCTTATGTTCCCAAATTGTCCTGAGTCCCTTCAGGGTGGCTATTTTGCTTGGTCTTAATAAAGGACAGCGAAAGATTGGAAACAGGTCAGAGATCTGTAAAATGGAAACTCCTTAAGTATATCACGGCCCATCTCTCCATGGGACACTACTCAGCTGTAAAAAAAAAAAAATGAGGAGGCACTTCGTGTCCTGTTTATGCAGTGATCTCCAGGACATAGAGTTAAGACCGCCAAATGCAGGACAGAATGTAGAGAATGCTCCTAATTTGGTTTTTGGCACAAGGGAGATGTTAAAACCTGTTGGCTTGCAAAAGCATGAACTACCTCTGGGCAGATATATCTAGAAATGAGATAACATCTGGGAGGGAAATCACATGGCTGAGAGCCTGGGTTAAGGGGGAAAACTTTTAATGTACAGGTTTTATTTTTTCTCCCCCAGATACTTCAATGTGTGTTTCCCAAGTATGAGGGTACTTTCTTCCATAACCACCGTGCAGTGATCATAATCTGGCAATTTAACATGAATATACTATCATCTAATCCACATCCCGTACTGTAATTTCGGCTGTCTCAATAGTGACTCTTGGCCATTTCTGACTCCTTCCCCAAGGTCCAGACTCAGGATCCTATGTCACACTGTCATGTATTTTAGCCTCCCTTACCTTGGAATGGATTCTACACCTTGTCTTTTGGTCAACAGCAGCAATGATGAAGCCTCTTTAAGTGGCTGCTCAAGCAGTAGATACAGACAGGTGGGGGCTGGAACAGGAGAGCCAGAGGTTGGAGGCCCTAGGGAATGGCTGTCCCCTTCAGCCTTGTTTGTGGTTTATTATGTGGAACCCTTTAGAAGACTTGGTGGAATCATGGTGGCCTTATTCTAGAATGTGCTCCTAAGCTGTGGGAATGGGTGGGTGGGGCTCGCAGTCATTGTAAGTTGGGTTTACACAGAACTTTGAAGGCTGGTGTGGCCAGGTGACATTTACATTACATTCTTGAGTGCATTTATAAGGGGAAGTTGTTTGTAGCTTTCATTAGAATTTTTTTAGATTTTTTATTATGCAAAGTTTTAAGCACATACAAAAGCAGAGAGTGCTTAATGAACCCCCACGTGCTCTTCACAATGGTTGGCTGGCTGGTCAGGGACTTGGAAAGGGCACAATTAAAAATTGATCACAAGGCATCCTGGGGAACAGGTGTGTGGCCGGACCTTTCTAAAATGGCCTCAGAATGTGAAGAGCTGCTTCCCGGTGGTCACTTAAGAGTAGTTACAGCAGAGAAGGGTTTCTATAATCAGGGAGATAAAACGATCTGTTTTCTGGACATCAGTTAGCTTCTTTTCCCAGCACCTCTGTCCTTGCCCAAAGGCTTCAGAGATCAGAATGGCCAAGGCAGCAGTGACCGAGATTGGGCATAGGCTCAATAACATGGACTGTCCACTCACCAAAGCCTAATCTGCCGCCCACAGAGACCAACACTGAGCCCCCAGTGTAGCATTATCCTTTAGGAAAAGCAGTGAGCTACCTTCAACGTGTAAGGGATAGGATTTTGATCTCATGGCAGAGACACTCTGGATATGGATTTGCTTTTCTTGGCTGCTGTACTTCTTCCAAAACTATGACCCATGTACTATAGAGTGTCTTATTCACTGCAGTGGTTTTCCATCTTGCATTGCTTCTGACCAAGGAACTCATTTTACAGCAGATGAAGTACAGCGATGAGCTCACGGTGATCTACTGTTTTGTCTTGTTTACCATAGCTTTCTAGGAAATCTTGAAATCGGGCAGTGCAAGTCCTACTTTGTTCCTCTTTTTATGATTGTTCTGGCTCTTCTAGATTCTTGGCATTTTCACGTAAACTTGTAGAATAAGCTTGTCAATTTCTACCGAAACCCTGATGGGATTTGAATGGGATTGTGGTGCATCTGTAGATGAATTTGGAGAGAACTGACATCTGAACCATACTGGGTCTTTCAACTTATGATCGTGAGACATCCATTTATTTAAGTTTTCTTTACTTTCTTTAACAATCTTTTTTTTTGGTACATAGGTCCTGTGTACCTATTTTGTTAAATTCTTTCCTAATTATTATATGGCCTGTGATGCTATTATATGACTAGCATGTTTTAATATTTAATTCTCTGATCACTTATTGTCAATATTTAGGAATACAATTGATTTACTGACTTTATATTTTATAATTTTTGTAACTTTTCTTATTTTAGTCATTTCATTGTATATTTCTTAGGATTTTCTACATACATACATTATTATGTCATCTGTAAAGAGTTTTACTTCTTCTAATCTGTAACTTTTATTTCTTTCTATTTTGTTTTGTCATATGGCACTCTAGTACAATATTGGATAGAATGGTGAGATAGACATTTTCTTGATCTGAGCTAGAAAGGCTTCAGCCTTTTATCACAAGCATAATGACAGCTCTGTGTTCTGAGTGTGCGTGTGTGTGTGTATGTGTTTAAGTTCACTGAAAACTATTATTGTAATTTTTTAAATGACCTCTAACAGGTTTGTGATGAATTCAGCAAATTATTCTGACATTTTTAGAACCGATACCAGCTTTTGCCAGACATTTGAAAGATTCGAATGTGAAATTTTCACAGTCCACTCCACCCCTACCAAAGCCCCTCATGTTACACGGTCACAGCTCCCAATTCTATACAACAGTTTGTGTTACAAAACTCTGAGGCAAGTATCTAAGTGTGGACAGGTTTTCCATTATTTATAAGGCTTGATTCTCTTTATATTATAACATTAAATTCAATCTGATGACTTAAGTTGATTTAAAAAACCCATCCTCTTATACGGACGGGCTTCTTTTTTTGGTCATCTTTCTTCTCCTTTTCTTTATCTTTGTTCTTGGGCTTCTTTTTCTTATTTTTGTGTCTCTGGCTTTTTTCCCCCAATCCTATGTCAGTGCCTGTACGCTTCTCATTTATTTATTTTTAAACAACGTCTCCTGTGTTTCTTCTTGTTGCTGTCCCGACTTCCTGCTGGGCTGGCCCTGCCACTGTGGCTTTGGGCTTGGCCTCCAGAAGGTCTGTGACTGTTACTAGGACTCCGCTGGGAGTGCTGCGCTCTGGCTCCCGCGGAGCCCTTCCGGCCAGCTGCTGCTGTGGCCGGCTCTTCTGTTTCCTTCGATACTTTTTCGTTCGGGTCTTGAGACATTTTGCTGAATTTCTCTCTCCTTTCTCAGATACGTTACTTTCGCTGTCACCTTCATTACAGTCTGTTTCAAAAGCGGCTTCATTGCTTCCTTTAGTTAAGTCAAAGGAAGGTCAAGAGGAGCAGGTAGAGGGGGTTTAGGCTGGATGATTCCTGCGGTTTTGCCCGTTCATTTGCTCTTTTTTCAATCTATGTGTGTCTGGTGGGTTAAGAATATAAACTAATTTATTGCCACTTGATTCTTTATTGTTCCTTGCTTCCAATATGTGCTTCTCATAATTTCTACAAGGACTTTTGTCTGCAGACTGTCTCTTCCTTGGAGCATTTAGTATTGTAAGTGGCTTTATGATCATGAGACTTTTTTTTTTTTTTAACCTCTTCTGGTATGTGAACTTTTTGGGAAATGTCCTGTTCCTTTTTCAGGCAAGTCTCTCCTCCCTCAGCTTATTTTTCTGTTCAGGTGCTGAAGCTCTAGGTTTTTTTGTAGGTACCTCTTACTAGGTTAAGAAAGTTCTCTTCTGTTTCAGTGTTTTGCTGAGAGCGTTTTTTTTTTGTTATTTTTAATGAACAGTTGTTTAATTTTGTTTTTTTTTTCTGTGTCTCTTGTGATGATTATAATTTGTCTTTTTTATTCTGTTAATGTTGTGGATTACACTGAATTTTCAAATGTTAAGTCACCTATGCTTTCCTGGGATACACCCCACCAAGTCACATGTATTATCCTTTTTGATATCGCTGGATTCAATTTACTGATTTTTGTTGTTGTTGTTGTTAAGGATTTGTGTTCATGAGAGATAGTCATCTATAATTGTATAATAATGACTTTTTCTCATCAGGATAATGTTGACATTATAAAATGATATCCCTTCACCTCTTCCGAAAATTTTAGTGTAAGACTGGTTCTGTTTTCTCCTTAAATATTTGATAGACTTCACCAATGAAGCTATCTGGTCTGGTGTTTTGTTGTGAAAAGGGTTTTTAAAAAATTATTATGAATTCAATTTCTTTCAGAGACATAGGATCATTTAAATGATTTCCCTTTTTATGTTCAGTGTTTGTAATTTGCCTCTTTTAAGGAATAGGTAATTTCATTGTGTTGATGAATATCTTGGAATACATTTACATATATTATTACTCTATCATTTTAGTGTTTATAGGACCTGTAGTTATGTCTCCTCTTTAATTCCCGATATTAGTAATTTGTCTTTTTTCTTGACAACTCTAGAGGTTTATCAAATGTATTACATTTTTTTAAAAATAGAGCTTTGGGTTTAATTGGTTTGTCTTTGTCTATTTTCTATTTCATTATTCCTATTCTTGCCTTCAAGAATATATGTGTGTGTGTGTGTGTGTGTGTGTGTGTATATATATATAAATAATATATGTATATTTTATATATACATATATAATATATATATATTTTATATATATATATATATATTGTGTTTAAGCTGCTCTTTTCTTTCTACTTTCTTAATATAGAAGTTTAGATCATTGTATTTAAACCTTCATTCTTCCTTTTAAGCATTGCTTCTAAATGTCTTTTTTTTCCCCAGTCCCAATTGTTATGTCTGTTCCTGGGAGGCTCTGGGGAATTTCAAAGCCCATGCAGCCATCTTCATTGTTCCCCCTCAACAGATTTTTTAAAGTGTTTTGTGACCATAATGTTCTGGACTACTAACAACTATTTAAGCATGGAACTTTAAGTAATTTCTTATTAATCTAAATGTATCCTTCTACATAATAAGACCTAGAGCAGCTGACTGAGTGTTCAGGGGAAGATGTTTGTGTTTCAGATTTTGTATCCTCTCTCCTGCTTCAGAGGAATTGTTGCTGCAAGGGGCTTCTCAAGTCAGCCCCCTTTTCTATTTTTCCTCATGTGAAATTGCATGCATAAACTATCTTTGGGGCGCCTGGGTGGCTCAGTGGGTTAAGGCCTCTGCCTTCGGCTCGGGTCATGATCCCAGGGTCCTGGGATCGAGCCCCACATCGGGCTCTCTGCTCACCAGGGAGCCTGCTCCCCCCTCTCTCTCTGCCTGCCTCTCTGCCTACTTGTGATCTCTGTCTGTCAAATAAATAAAGTTTAGGGGGACCTAGACGCTTTAAAAAAAAATTAAAAAATAAACTATCTTTTCAGACTCAGCAGGTTTGTTAGAGAAACTCGCTTTGAATTTGATGCCAGTCCAGCATGGATTAAGAGGTGGAAATAAATTGAAATGAGGATAAAGGGCATTTTAAATGATATCAGAAATCCCATTTGGTGAAATCGGAGTAAAATCTTTTTTACTTCATTTCCCTCAAATTCCATTTTAAAACAGGTGGCCTTTTAAAGGCTGATGTTCTGTTGCAGTGGGCATTGGCTACATTAGTGTTCCTGGATTTTCTCAGCGGGGATACAGACCTAGCATGTGACCTGGGAGTGTTTTCCCTGAGTCCAGTTAGTGTTCTTTGGTTCCAGATATGAAGAGGAGATGGATAATCTCATAATCTACAGATGTCAGAGGCGTCTTCTCATCCTGTCTTTCCACATTTTCAATTAATAAGTCTTTCTGAAAAACATCTGGACTTCCACTTCCAGTTGGGCTATAGAAATTTGCAAGAGACCATTTCTCTCAGTGTAACAATGTAAGCTGAATAAGCTACAGAATCATAGTTGTTAAAAACTCATCAGAGAGCAGAGGATGCAAAGAATTTAAAATGACCTAGTTCCGGAGTGTAAAGAGCCCTTCCTAGGAGAGTGATACACGAGGCTGCTTTCTTATAGGAATCTTGGAAGAGCAAACCTATCATAGATAGGGTATTTGGGGAGTTGCAATGAGAAACTAGCTGAACTAGCTGAAATTTGCATGAGCTGTCATGATGTATTTGAAATTCCAAAAGACCTAACTGCAAAATGGCACCCACCTGCAGGTCCTCATTTATAAGACTTCTCCAACTGCATGGCTCTGGCCTGGGGAAGGTAAAGGGCAGGGAATAAAGGTGGAGAGAGATTTCCATAGGAGCACTCACCTGTCACTTTTTTCCTGAGTCTTCATTGAGTATGTAGCAGCAGCAGGGACAGGGAAGAAGGATAGAGACCCCCATAAATCTTTTCCAAATTATGTCTGTTCTAGTCAAAGCTAGAAGACATGTAAAAAGGCAGGAACATGTAAGTAACCCTTAATCAAGAAGAAAAAAGGGCCAATAGAAGCAGAACCAGAAATGATTCAGATGTTGGATCCAGCAGACAAAAATTTTAAGATAAGTATAATTCTGTTAAAGTGTTTAGTGGAAAAGATGGCAAAATAAGTAAAAATATGGAAAACTGCAAGAGAATCTGAAATTCCATAAAAGAATAAAATGAAAATTCTAGAACTGATATGAAGATTTCATTTGAAGGATTTAACAGCAGAACTTGAAGATAGGTTAAAAAAATTTGTCCAAACTTATGCATAAGGAAAGAAAAAATTAAGTTACAACAGACTTTCAGAGACCTGTAGGATAATATCAAACACTATAACATATGTATATTAGAGTACGTACAAAAGAGAAGGGAGAAAATGGGGCATAGGGAATATTTGAAAGGATTATGCTTGAGAATTTTCAAAAATTATCAAAAAATATCACAGATCTTAGAAACTCGGGAAAATCCAAGTAGAATATATACAAAGAAAACCATACCCAGGCACATCACAGTCAAAATACTGAAAATCAAAATTAAAGAGAATATCTTAAGCACAGCTAGAGAAAAATGGCACACAAGTTTAACAATACAATAATAAGAATGATGGCTAACTTTTTTTTTTTTAAAGATTTCATTTATTTATTTGACAGACAGAGATCACAAGTAGGCAGGGAGACAGGCAGAGAGAGAGGAGGAAGCAGGCTCCCCACAGAGCAGAGAGCCCGATGCGGGGCTCGATGCCAGGAACCTGAGATCATGACCCGAGCCGAAGGCAGAAGCTTCAACCCATTGAGCCACCCAGGTGCCCCGAATGATGGCTAACTTCTGTTCAAAAGCAGTAGAATCCAGAACACCGTGGAACGGCTTCTTTAAAACGCTGAAATTAAAGAAAAATCATTCAAAAATACCTACTTCAAGAATGAAAAAAAAAAACATTTTCCCACAGAAAAAAGCTCAAAGAACTTGACTGTAGTAGACTTTCATTGTAAGAGATCGTAAGTTCTTCAGGCTAAAGGGACATGATATCAGAGGAAGCCTGGATCAGTAGGAAAGAACACTAAAAAGGGAAAATAAATGGGAAGGGGTGTGTGTGTGTGTGTGTGTGTGTGTGTGTGTGTGTGTTTGGGAAGGTATCTGTGTGTGCCTATGTGTGCGTGTATGTGTGTATATGTGTGTATGTGTGTATATGTGTATACCTGTGTCTGTGTGGGGGGAAGGGGTATATGTGTGAAGGTGTGTGTATGTGTGTACATGTGTGTATGTATATACCTGTGTCTGTGTGTGGGGAGAAAGGGTGTATGTGTGAAGGTGTGTGTGTGTATGTGTGTATATATGTGGGGGGAAGGTGTGTGTGTACGAAGGTGTGTGTGTATACCAAGGTGTGTGTGTGCATGTGTATGAAGGTGTGTGTGGGTGTGTGGGGGGGGTTTGGTGTAATCATTATTGTTTTATTTACCCAACAGGTGTTTAAATTCAGCCACATGCAGGTGAGTTCTGCCTCGTGGAGGGGAACGCACACCGGTGTGTGGTGGTGAACTCTCAGGTGTTGTTCATGGAATATACCTTCAGTTCATGCCAATGGTTGCTTTTCATGTGGATGGTTTTCTTCTGGGTGAGGAGTTTTACGTTGGGAGTTAAATCTTCTTTCAGCCCATGGAGACGGTCATCCTGCTGTCTCCTACAATCCCATTGAATTTGTTGGTTTGTCTGGAGGTTCTGAGAGTTCAGCTGTCAGCCTAAATGGCGCACTCTAAAGATTTCTCTTAGGGTTTTTCCTTATCTTTGGTTTTCTGCAGTCTCATCATAAGTGTGTAGACATGGATTTCTTTTTAATTAAAAACTTTCTCCATGGGATTTATTTGGCTTCTTGAACATGTGTTTTGGCATCTGTCTTAGGCTACTTAGGCTGCTATAGCCAAATACCACATACTGAGTAGATTTCTCATGATCCAAGGATCGTGGCCCAACATGATGGGGTAAGGGCCTCTCCCTGGTTGATAGCTGGCGCCTTCTGACTGTGTTTTTCTCTCTGGAGCCTCTTTAAAAGGTGCTACTCCCATGCAGAAGGGTTCTGTCTTCCTGGACCAAGCACCTCCCAAAGGCCTCACATCCTGATATCATTTTTGAGGGTTAGGATTGCGGCATATGAATTTGGCGGGGGAGGGACACATTCACACCCTAGCAGCTTCTTTGACTGGTTCTGGACACTCTTCAGTCCCCATTTCTGTACATGTTCCTCTGTTCCCCTTCTCTCTTTTCTTTGGGGACGCCCATAAAACACAGGTGTCAGACCTTCTCACTATATCCTCTATGTCTACATCTGTAGCAAATGAGCCTCTCCATGTTTCTGCGTAGCTAGGACTTTCCGAGGAAACGTTATCAATACCTGAGGTGAAGGGTGTTAGAACTGAAGCTGTCTGCTCCCATTCAAAAGCTAACAAAACTTACCTTCTCTGAACCGCCCCCCTCCCTGAGCCAGATGCTGGCATTGTGGGATGGGGCTTCCCCATTTTACTTCTTAGATAATTCCTTTACATTTCAAAGGGGGATAAAACCTGGAATCCTGGAGCCCTTTGTTTAATTCCAGAAGACAGGAAATGACCAGAGTAAATGTTTCTCCCCCTGCCCCACTCTCTCTTAGAAAGAGGGGGTGCTAGCTGGGCATTGTGTAGCCTACATAACCTGCCAGATTCATAATTTCAGGGTCTCTCTCCTGCAGTGCAAAAAACTCTTTGTTCATGCAGGTCTCACCTCTGGCTCTCCCTCTGTGACTCGGAAGGCAGAAGAAAACAGGAGTAGGGAACCAACAGAATTACTGATGTAATTTATAATCTGCCTTACCCCAGAATTTTATAATTTTAGTCAGGATCACAGACATAACTAGGGGTATTTAAAACTTACTGCTTAGATTTTCTGCTTTATTTTCCATCCTCTTGACTATTCTCTGCATGGTTTCTTCTGACCTACATTTTCGTTCACAAATTCTCTTCAGCTTTTGAAATCTACCATTGAGCCATTCATTGAATTGTCTCGGGCGATGGAAATATTTTGTTTTTCTATTGCAGTAGTGGTGGCACAAGTATAAGTCACCAAAGTGTGCACTGTGAATAATTAGATTTCATTGTATGAAAATTACACTTCAGTAAAGTTGTTAAAAGATAAAAAGGAAGTTGCTTGAGCATCTGACTCTGAATTCAACTCAGGTCATGATCTCACAGGTTGTGGGATGCAGCCCCACATCAGACTCCATGCTCAGCAGTCTAGTCTGCTTGTCCCTTTCCCTCTGTTCCTCCCCACATTTGTGCTCTGTCTCTCTCTAAAATAAATGAATAAATAAATAAATAAAATTTCTAAAAAAAGATAAAAAGAAAGATAGGACAGAAAATTCTTAATTTTCATGTTATTGTATTTTGCAGTTTTAAAAGATTCTATTTTTCCCCTTACATAACTGTTATGTCACTTTTTATAGTTTCTAGGGTTTTGTTTTTTTTTTAAGACTTTATTTATTCATTTGACAGACAGAGATCACAAGTAGGAAGAGCAGCAGGCAGAGAGAGAGGGGAAAGCAGGTTCCCTGCTGAGCAGAGAGCCTGATGTGGGGCTCGATCCCAGGACCCTGGGATCATGCCCTGAGCTGAAGGTAGAGGCTTAACCCACTGAGCCACCCAGGAGCCCCTAGTTTCTAGCTTTCTGCCCAAATGGTTTAGGTTGGCTTTTATCTCCTTGAGATAAAGTACTAGTAAAACTTTATTTATTGACTTATTTTAAATAGTAAGCCTATATATTTTATAGACTCAGCTGACAACTGCATTATTTGAATTCCCTGTGGGCCTCACTGTGTTATCCTCACATATGCCCAGTTATCTCTGACTGTGTGTTGGTTATTGTGCTGGGACAACTACTGTGTAGGATGTGTTCTTTTCTGAGGGTGGATTTGCTATTGCATTAGCCATGCGACTGGGAGCACTACCAACCTGAGGCCACCTCCATCCCGAGTTCAGGCTTTCTTACTTTCTCAGAAACCCAAATAATCTGAAGCCAGATTTTCATCTGTGTGAGGACTAGTTTATTTTTGCTTACTCTTACTTGTGGTGTACGCTTTTGGGGGATCACAGCCCAAAGCCAAAAGTCATATATTGGGTCCCATACTTCGAGAGCTCTGGACTCTGACATTTCCCCTCATAGTCTCTCAAGACCACCAAAAGCCCCAAATTGCAGCTTTGCTTCAGGTAGTAGAATCCAAAGTATCTCACTAGCCTCTTCAGTTGCCAAACTTTTCTGGGATTTTGGCCAGATCACTTTTTTTTTTTAAACGATCTTTTGAGCTCTGTGATGCTTTTAAGAAGATTTTAAAAATACTTTGTTTTTTAGCTATATTCTTTAAGAGTTTAGTCTGAATCACCAAGTCTGCTATTAGGATAATTAAGTCTTAATGCTGACATTTAAAATAATATTTTTAGGGGTGCCTGGGGCTAAGTGTCTGCCTTCAGCTCAGGTCATGATCCCAAGGTCCTGGGATCAAGCCCCATGTCAGACTCCTTCCTTAGCAGGCAGCCTGCTTCCGCCTTGCCTGCCACTCCCCCTGCTTGTGCTTGATCTCTCCCTCTGTCTGTCTCTGTGTTAAATAAATAAATAAAATCTCTTAAAATAAATAGATATTTTATTTAATTAAAGAAACACTGACTTCCCTTGCTATAAGTTAAAGCTGCTCATTGTACTGAATTTTGAAAAATTCAGAAAAATAAAAATGAGAAAATATATGCACTTGGAATACCACCAGGTATAAATATCGGCTAATGTTGTGGTATGTTTCATTTCACTCTTTTTCCCCCCTTTTAATTAGAATTAGTGTATGATTTCTAATGGATATACATTTTAACATCCTGCTTCTGTTTCTTAAAATCATGTTGCTAGTATTGTCACTAATAATATTCTGTGAAAAAAATGGTTTTACTAGCTTTGTCATATCCCAACATTAATTTATCAAAATTTGGTTAGCCATTTTCCTACTGTTGGAGTTTTACAGAAATTACAATTTTCCTCATTTTTATAGTGTGATTAGCATCTTTTCATAGAAATATTTTCCTCGGGGAACCTGGGTGGCTCAGTGGGTTAACCTCTGCCTTCGGCTCAGAGTCCTGGGATCTCGGGGTCCTGGGATCAAGCCCCGCATCGGGCTCTCTGTTCAGTGGGGAGATTGCTTCCCCCGCCCCTCTCTGGCTGCCTCTCTGCCTACTTGTGATCTCTCTGTCTGTCAAATAAATAAATAAAATCTTAAAAAAAAAATATTTTCCTTGATTCCTGAATATTTCCCTAGCATGGAATTACTAGGACAAAGAGTATGACTAGAAATGTTATTTATTTATTTTAAAAGATTTCTATTTACTTACTTGATAGAGTGAGAGAGGGAGCACAAGCACGGGGAGCAGCAGGCAGAGAGAGAAGCAGGCTCCTGGCCAAGCGGGGAGCCCGATGCGGGACTCAATCCCAGGACCCCAGGACCATGACCTGAGCTAAAGGCAGAGGCTCAACTGACTGACCCACCCAGATGTCTGTAGAAATGTTATTTTTGCTAACAACAAGAATTACCTGTAGCCAATCCATCTCTGCCAGTTCTTCTCAGCACATCCAGAGCTGCTGTCCGTGTGCACTCACCGTGAGTTATGAGCTTAAGGAAACATTACTGCAGAGAAAGTGCACCAGTCTTATTTCCTTGACCACTTGAGAAAAGTGTTCTGCTGAATAGGCAGGTACAGACAACTCTTTAAGATGGGGGTCCTTAACCCCAGTTGCATATTAGAACACCCTCCACGCAATTTAAAATGAATCTCCAAGGACAACACAAGCATCCATATATCTATGTTTGTAATTCCTTATCTGGTTTCAATGTATAGTCAGGCTTAGGAACCACTGCCTAAAAGTAAAAGACGGTCTAGTCAGTGTCTAGTAGACAAATGAATTTTAACTGTTGACCTCTTAAAATACCTTTTACCCTTGCTTGCTTAGGATATGGGCTTGCTTTTGATCATGGTTATACTTTAGACGTAGGTATGATGGATAAAATACAAGAAGTTTAGTTAAATTGGTATTTCAGATAAACAACCGATAATTTTAAAAAATAATGTATGTCCCAGATACTGCAAGGGACATGCGTATTCTAAAAATTACCTCTTTTACTATTTGAAATTCAAATTTAACTTAACTGGATATCCTGTGCTTTTATTTGCTAAATCTGGCTGCACTAATCACAGTTAAACTTGAGGATACATGTGATTTCCCTCAGCACTCTCCTCCTCTTGCTGAGGACTGGTATTGGACCCTCTGTTTTATGAAGAGGTTTGTGTCTCTTTTGACTCTGTCTGCCCGGGACAGAAAACTGCATTCATCGACCCTCTGTGATAAATCCACAAAGAAATTTTCATGGCACTCTGTAAAGTCTTGGTGTCCCCTGGCCTGTTCTAATGTCTGTCGTGAGAAGCTTTCACTTGGTATCCAAGAGGGATCCTAATGGCCTTTAAGTATGTAATTTGCCTCTTTAGACATAGAGAAAGAAGCTTCTAGCATTTCTACATGTCAGTAAACAGAACTGTATATTCTGGAGTAGGCTTTTGTTCAGAACGCAGTCACTTGAGCCCCTGTTAGCTATATGCATAAGGTAAGGGGCAAAAAAGGTACAACAGACATCCTGGGGGTTGTGTGTGTGTAGAAAATGCTGCTTCTCTCATTAGTAATCAGTCTCAGAGCGGGTGAACCAGTTTGCACAAGTGGCCCAGAGGGGGCTTATGTGTGTAAAGGCACTTGGATTGCAAGTTCAGTCTCTCCTGAAACTTGAAGTTAAGGGGACCTGGTGAGCTCAGTTGGCATGGCCCTGCCCAAGGCATTCTGGTAGGAAAGAATCCCAGAGGATCCAAAAGGGACCCACCAGATAGGAAAGGAGGGTCTGGGTTGGTGATGCTTAACTGCTAACGGACGAGATGCCCTGTTGGATTCAGAGTCCCCCACCCCCAGCATGATTTGAGGAACAATATCTCAGCACGTGGTGAGAACTACAGAATAAGTGAAGCCTCAGAGGCTCAGTGTAGGACCCCACTGTAGCTTAGCGGGGAACCTGAACCCGTAAGGGCTCCCCATCCCCACCCACAGACCACCTGCACCAACCCTGCTGGATTGCCTCTCAAGAGCGACACCTTGTGGTAGCTTCTTGCAAGGGCAGCAGGGGGTTGAGTTTTTCTTTGGCTGGTGTGAGGAAGTCGGACCAAAGGAGTGGGATTCACATCTTTGCTCTGCCAAGGTCTGGGTGAAGTTGGCAAGTTACTATATCTCCTTCTGCTTCAGCTCCTCTATCTGCACAATGACATTAATAATAGTACCTATCTCCTAAAGTGGTTGTGAGGACTCAGTGTGTTATTGCACGTTAGACTCGCACCCGGCACATAGTAGGTGCCCCATGAATGGTGGAGGCTGACGTCATTGGAAGGAGAGCTAGAAAAGGGTGAGGCAAGATTGCCCCCAGGTGAGCTGTTGCCATAACAAGCTCAGAGGTCGATGTGGTGATTCTCACTTTGCAGATGATGCGGCCGACTTTCAGAGAACACAGGCCGCAGGCCGCTTGCATGAGAGCGCACGGGCGTGATCAGACCCCTGGTCTGCTGATTGGACTTGCATTTCCTGGAAGCCCCACATGACCTAATTGCAAACCTGGTCTCCGTGATTCTTCAAGCGTGATCAGAGTCCCCTCCAAAACTCTCTGCATAGCATATGAATCTGCAATCTCAGTGAACCCCACAGGATTGAAAAAAAAAAAAAAAAAAGCCCTATTCATATCCCCTCTGAGTTTCTCCTTGAATCCACCGTCTCTTTTCCAATTTCAGTGTCTCTGCCTTGGTTGAACGCTCATCTCCTGCCTGAACTCCATAGTCCTCTCCTAACTGCTTGGCCTCCTCCTGGTCCTTCTCCCTTCCCGGCCCCATCCCATGCAGCTGGAAGGGTGGTCTTTCTAAAACGTCTTTCTAAAACGTAGATCACGTTGAGCCTGCCAGTGTCCCCCACCTTCTGTGAGACTGTCCAGCCTGCCTCGCTGTGTACAATCGGATCTCTGTCCCTGGCTGAACGTCTTTTTCTTCTCTTCTCCCAAGAGCTAGGCTCTCTTTCTGTTCCCAAAGCATTTGGACGTTTCTGCTGTGCCACTCACCGTGTTTAACTGTCCTTGGCACTCAGACTCTCCAGAAGACTGAATTCATTGAAGGCAGAGATAGTATGTGACCCACTGGTGTCCCCTTGGTGACTCACATGGCACCAGGCTAGGAAGTATCAAGACATGGGATGGATCATCTTATTTAAGATAAGGAGGTGGCCACTCCCTGAATTGAGGGTCAAAAACAGTGCACCATGGGTAGTAAGAAACACAGGGGAAGGGAACATTGGGCCATTATACACCTTATTGTTGTGCCAATTCTCTGCCTTGTAAGAAACCTAAAATATCACAGTTTGGCTATACATAGGAGCTCTCTCATCAACAAGCAAAAGGAAAAAATTATTATTGTCCAGATTAAGGACTTTGTGTTGATATTGGCAAGAAATAGTTCAAGTTGGAAAGTTGAGGCAGGCCCCAAAATGGCAGGTCAGAAGCCAGAGCCCTGGGGTACTCAGAAAGATTTATTTATATGCCTGTGTTGGGGGTGTCTGCAGCCATGCGTCCATTCTCCTGATGGAAGGTGGCACAGAGAAGAGCTTAGGCATTGCTAACCAGAATATTGGGTTCAATCCTAGCTGAGCTGCACAAGCTGTGTGACCCAGAACAGCATCCTGAGCCTCTCTGTGACTACAATGGGGATAAGCAAGCACGCCTCCCTATGGTATTATTGTGGGAAGCTAATACCTACAAAGTGCTTAGAGCAGTGTCTTAGCTCTTATCACTGACCCAGGAAGCTCCGTCCTAACCTGAACACAGTGCCATGCATTCAGGCAGTCCAGGGGATGGGTGTGTTCCTTTGACCCACCCAGATGCTCCGTCCCCCACGCCCCACACCATCTCCCTAGTTCTTTGGCACACATCCCTGTAGCCCTGGCTTTGAAAAGAGACTGTCCCCATCACCTTTCCTTCGCAAAGTTGGTTCAAAGCCACCTTTCCTCGAAAAGTAATTGAATGACCATCTGACCAATAGATCACCTTAATGCATCTGGCCTTGGTGCCCTGTCTCCTGATGATTAGCTCGCTTGTCTCCTTTCCTTGGCATTGCACATTTAAAAAGGAAAACTTTCTGAGCTCTTCAGTTATATCCGCCCTGCCGTTCCGAAGAGTGGGCGGTGTCAGGCTCTTCCCTCCTGGCACTGCAGGTTTGCCCTGATACGCTGCTCACATTGCATCATTTGCTTAGTGATATATGTCTGGAGTGCATTTTCTGGCACTCCAGAAAATGTGTCTCCTGGGTGCACTAGTTCCGAGCAAAATGTCTCCTCTTTTCTCTCTCTATCCCTTGCCTCACCCGCCTCTGTTTCTGGTGGTATAGTGGACCGAGCACTGGGTTCTATGGTAGGAGGGGGGCTGGGTTCTGGATCCTGATTGTCCTCCACCAATTGTGTGAACTCAGACCTTTTACCTCTTGGGGTCCAGGGTCTTCTGTTAAATGAGATGGTTGGACTAAGCTGATCAGTAAAGACCCTTCCAGCTCAGGATCGTTCAATGCTTCAGCTCTTTCCACACTCCTGATTTAGAGCTGACCATTCATAAACCCCTTTAAGGGGTGTATGCTTCAGTGGGAGTAGGCTCAAAGAGGGTGCCAGGCTGTATATCACACCATGGAAATATGATGCCAGATTGTTGGCCTGTGTTCCTACCTCCCAATATGGGCTACATTGGTGCAGAGGATCCAAGTGTTCCTAATGGGGTAGGTAATGATGACTTTTTGGGTGTCCAATTAGAGATCTGGAGATCTTGCCCAGTTGCCAGTGAACCTTTCGGTGAGCCTGCTGGCAGCTTCCAAGGGGCTGAGACTGGCCTCTTGCTTCTCTTGCACCCCTGTGATATCCAGCATAGGGCTGGGTGCACTATACATGCTCACTAAATAATTTTGGATAATGATAATAAGTCAATAGTAGGATGAGGTCGCTGAGAAACCTAAAGTCATCTCAGGCTGCATTAATAGAAGCAGTTAACTCGAATAAGGGAGGTGATATTGAGAGCCTCACTATTGCATGCTGTAGAGACCTTATCTTTAGAACTGTTTCATTTTGATTACTCAGGAAATCTAAACGAAAGTTGGGACTGTGTTTGCTTTTTTTTTTTTGCTACTATATTGCCAGTAAAAGTACTGGGCTGGTCAGATATCAGGCTTGCAATAAACATGTTGCCTGCCTGACAGAGAGAGCTTGTTTTTCGAGATTACAAGGAGGGCTATTAGCATACCTTGTGGAGAGCAGCAGAAGTAAATGTGGGGTTATTTAACCTAACCCAGGGAAGCCTGAGAGTCCTCTATATTTAGTAGTACACATCTGTGTTTTCTCCTGCCCAGCTAACACCCGTTTCCCCTTTAGTACTAGCATTCTGATTTTGTTTTGGAAATCCCACTGAGCACAGTCCTGTGGGACTTGCTGATTCCATTGAATACAGCCTTGGTGGGACCATTTCTCGAGATGACCCAGGACCCTTAGCTAAGAGTGGCACACAACCCAAGCGAGGTTTGCCTACAGAGGTTTGCTCTCCAAGTGTGGTCCCCACACCAGCAATACCAGCATCGCCTGGGAACTTGTTACAAATGCAAAATTCCAGACTCCTACCTTGGAGTCAGAAACTCTGGGCGTGGGACCCAAAATCTGTGTTTTAGGAAACCCTCCAGGTGATTCTGATGCCAAAGTGGGTCCCAGCAGTATCTGAGGATTTGATTCCACCAAAACACTGAAAACAACTGGCACCTCCTTAAAACAGTGGGGGGCAGTTAAGAAGGCTGCAGGGGTGCCCCTCAAGAGACTGTTGAGGGTCCCGTGCTCTGAAGATCCCTTGAGCCTGTCCTATCAGGGACCCAATCTTCAGCTTTTGTTCAATTTTATGAGCTTCTTATCTGCCTTAAATTCATTAAAAAAATAATAAAAAATTTTTTTCGTCAGTTAGCTAGAGTCAGTTTCTGTATCTTAGAATCAAAGCACCCAACTGACACTGGAGGGGAAGGATTTGGTCAGATGGGCTGTAAGGTCTGTTCCAGAGGCACACTCTGAACGGGGGTCAGTCCATGACTGACTGCTGGAACAAGATCAGATCTCCTTGACTTTGAGCTCTGAGAGGCAGTAAAATTAGAGCAGGGGAGAAAAAGGGAGGTGAGGAACGTGACCAGATCCTAATTCTAAGATGACTGGAGTTCTGGTTGGAGCAGGATTAGAACGAGCACAAGGAAACTGGTCCCCAGAGAGAGCTTCTTGGTTAACGGGCTGGGTGACCTCAGGAAGTCATGGAACCTCCCCCCAGGCACCACTTTTTCCTCTCTAATGGAAGCATTATCCTGTGCACTTAGCTCATTCTCCCTTCTGTAGCTAAATTAAAATGCATGCGTGACTGACAGCAGCCTTGGGGTGGCCCGCATTCGGTGCTGCCTGTGGGGTTGTGTGCAATTAGATGAAGAAGATTTCATCTTGCTTCCTTGGGCCAGCTGCTTTCTGCATAGACCCTGCTGACTCACCACCAGCCCTGCCTTCCTGAGGGCTGGGCTGGGGGTCAGCTCTGCGCTAATACCATCTGCCTTCCCGGAAGCGCCCTGCTAGGAGGGGGCAGTGGAGTTGGGGGCGGGGTGGACAGGCATTTTGGGAGAGTATGCTAGGGTTCGGAAGGATGGGGACTTCTCCCTAGCGGGTCTGCAGATTTATTGGAAGTGAACCCTCTCTAAGGAGAAACTGGTATAGGTGAGTGTCTACACATAGAATTCAGAGGGCGGTGAAACTCACATGCATTTGGAATGGGAAATGTTCAAAACTGCCAGTGCACGTTGTTTCGGGGCAGCCTGAGGGCTGGAGACCGAGCTCAGGAACCACATCAGGATCCACACGGTGCTGGGCCTTTGGGAGGCTGCTTGAATAGCCCTCTCTAGCTTTGTGCTGCTTGTAGCTCTCTTGGCTTCTCTTTGCCTCTGTGAGTCTTCCCGGTCCTCGTGTCTTCTGGTTTCAGCTGCTGTTTCTGCACGTTACCTTCAAGGCAAGAACCCATTTGGGTTATAAGTGGATGGTACCAACTCATCACAACTTGGGGGCCCCAGGGAGCTTTATCGGCTTGTGGAATAAAACCCTGAATTTGAACAACCGGATCTTTGGAAGGGAGGGTGCTGCTGGGGTTCAGAAATGACCAGAATGAGGGCCGGAATCTGCTGGCGGAGCCCCTACTTTGCTTCTCCTTGTGTGATGGGCTCGCTGCCTCTCACCACGGAGCAGCTTCTGCTACACGAGGGAAACCTGGCTGCCAACGGGGCCCTTGGTTCACTGTGCGCCGTTCCCACTACCGGAGGGGGGCCGGCCTTTACTCTCCGGGTTCCAGGTTGAAGAGAGCACTCAAGTGACTAAAAGTCACAGCTCATGACCATGACTATCCTGGCTCTGCCCCTGACTCCCCGGGCAACCTTGCAGAAATGAATCGCCTGAGAAATGGGGATGAACGCGGTGCCCATCTTAGAGAGGCAGCCTTTGTCTGGTGGCCTCTGTCTGCTCCTGGGGTCAGGCTGCCCCTCTACAGTCTCAGTTTTGCTACACAGAAGCAGGGTGACCTTGGGTGTCCCGCCTTCCACATCTCTAAGACAGGGGAGTAAACTAGTACCTGCTTGCAGGGGTGCTGTGAGGGGTAAATGAGTCTGTGCCCCCAAGGAGAGGAACGCAGAGCCTTGACTGTGTCCCCCAAGCAATCGGTGCAAGCATTTCTTCCCTGTTATCGCCATGGCTCTTGATGTCATTTCTGCAGGATCCCTGCATGGCAGTGGTGTGGCTAAAATAGGTGGGGAGCGGTGGGCCATTCCCTCCTCAGCTGGTGGCCACACTGCTCCTTTCTCTTCTACTTCAGAATGTGAGTAAGAACCAAGAGGGATGTTCTCGGAGGAATGAGCCTGAATCTCCTTTAATTTATGTTTTTTTTTTTAAATAATCATTCTCAAGCCTTGGTTCCCTATTATTATTGGATTGCTTTTAAGAATAGATTCTATTCTGAGCATCGTATCAAGTGCCCCACATCCAGTGTTTAATGTAGTTGTTTCAACAGCACAGCAAGGCTTGGGTTCGCAGCCCTCTTCTGCAGATTAAGGAAGCGCGCCTCTCAGAAGAATGGTGTTCGCTAGAGGTCATGCACCTGGCTTACGGAGGTGTGGGTATTTAAACCATCTTGCCCAGCCCCAACGCTCACACACATGACCCTGTCTCTGAGGCATCTTCTGCAGGAGGCTGGGCTTGTGCATCTCGGAGGCCCTGGAGGCCTGGAGGTCAGGCCTTTCCATCTCCTCTCTCCTCTTGCTCCTCCTGAGTCAGATGGGCCTGGTTGCCGGTAAGCTTCTCCTCTGCTGGCTGGCTGATGTTTCAGCGTGTTCACTTTGTGCTCCTCTGGCCTGACATGTCTCCCCAACTGGATGATAAATTCTGTGTGGTGGACATTGTGCTTTAATATCCCTCCCGGAGGGCAGGGAACACAGTTGGCACAGCTGCTCTGGGTGGAGAGGGATGGAAAGGAGCTCGCCAGTCCCGCTCCCCAGCGGGCGGGGGCGCCGGTCTGCGGGTTGGCTCCCAGAGCCGGCCATGTAACCTCAGGCCCCCTCAAGGCCCCCACCTGGAGAAGCACCAGTTAGTGGTGTTATCTGTAGGGTGAGTGGGAAGGAGAGAGGCCCAGGGGTGTGGCCATTCCTGAGCCCTGCCGGGATGTGCCCCCAAGGGCTCCTGCTTTCCCAGGGACAGCCAGGATGGCCATGTGGGCCCAGCCCTGCGCTACTCCCAGAACTGGGCCATCCTGGGCTGGGCATCCGGGCTTCTCCGAGCCTGAGATTGCTTGAGCACTGCCTGTGCCCTGAACGTGGACAGTTAGAAATAATAGCGGAGGCCTATCTCAGCCTGGGGCTGGAGATGCGTGGGGATGGGCAAGGGCCCAGGTCCCCAGTCACAAAGGGCCTCCAGCTGAGACGAGGAACACGACCTCCACATTAGGGTCCGTGTATGATGGGAGAGGTCCCCTGACAGGGCCCGCAGCACGAGGCCAGAACAGCTTCAGTTGTTAAATGTGGACGTTTAGGATGGCCCTTCGTTTTACAAGTCAGTTACTACATTTCTTCATGTGTGTACATGCCCAGGGCCCTCAGATAATGGAAGAGGCCTGAGAATGGGTCTCAGAGCCCCATTCTACCAGCCCAGGCCCAACTGGTCTGGGACTGCAGCTTCTCCCTCACCTGTAAATGGACAGGAATAAACGAAGTGACTCCAAGTTCTCCTCTAGCTCAGTAGTTTAAAAAAAAAAAAAAAAAAGGAGAACCCTCCTCAGAGATGTGGGCCACCTGACAGCCACCCGATTTAGGCTGTCAGCCTCAGAGATGTGGGCCTACCTGATTTAGGCTACCATTCATTCATTCATTCACTCATTCTTTCGGTATTGCCCAGGTGCTGCCGTGTGCCAGGCCCCCTATCAGGCTGTCACAGGCAGGGCCAAGAAACCCAACAGGCACAGCCCACGGCCTCCGTGGGATCTGAGGTTTAGTGCAGGGAAACGCTTGAGAAGGCAGTTGCCACCCTGTGGCAAGTGGCCCAGTGGGGAAGTGGACATGAAGATCAAGGAGAGCTCCCTGGAGGAAGGGGCCCCTAAGCCGAGGCCTAGAGGTGAGGGCTGGAGTTGGACACTGGGCCTCAAAAACTCTGTGTTTCAGGTGGAGGGCCTGGCTCTGTCCCCTCCCTCCTTGATCACTCCCACTGCAGGGACCTATGACCTGGGGAGGCAGCAAGTCTATTTCCATCTGTCCACACTACTGTGTCCTGCTCAGAGGATTAAAAATCTGTTGAAAGCTATCAACCTCCACAGGAAAAACAGATGCATAGGGGTCCGCCCCCATTAGGCCCACATCTGCAGGGATTCCGTGGGTGTGGAGAGGAGCCCGGGGTGAGAGCCTGCGGATTAGAGACAGAAGAGGAGGTGCCATGCAGCCTTTGGGAAGTGCCTCCCTTCCTCAGCCACCACCCACCAGCTACTCCTGTCATTCTTTCTGCTAACGCTGAACAGGCTGGGGACGGGGGTGGAAGAACCTGGCAGGGTGGGCTCTGCCTTGACTTCTCCCCTTGCCCCCCTGTCGTGTGGCTCTGCTGGGTGGGCCCACTCCTCTCCACGATACACTTAAGTTTTTGGCGGAGACCGATAAGCCACAATGAGCACCCGCAGTGAAACACCGCTTGCAAAATGCACTGGACCCGCATGGGGCATGGCACAACTGGTTCCTTGCCCAGGACGGAAGCATGAGCTGTGCCTGGTTAGGTCAGCATCCCTGCCTTCCTCACTGCGGGGACTCCGATGACCTCTCGGGCAGGGGGAAGCAGCAGGATGGGCTCCCACGCCTCCCATCGCGGGGCCACCGAGGGACTGGCCTTTCTCTCTTTGCTGGGCTGTTTCAAGGGCCTGGCAGCTGGTCTTGGCAGAGGGCTAGGAGGACAGTGGGTCTGAATAGCAGAGGGTCCCGGTCATTGCTGCCAGGCCAGCATCTCATCGTCTCAGGGTCCGTCCGTGTCCCAGACCGCAGGAAAGCAGTGGGGCGCACCTTGGAGTCCGGGCGGCTGGCCTTGCAGCACTGTTACTGTCTGTGGGGAATGGGAAGAGTCCTTCAAATGACCCTCTGAACCCAGTTTGCTCTTGTAAGACAAGATGTTAAGACCTCCATGACTTGGGGATGATATGAGGACAGGAGATGAGAAATAAGAGCGGTGACAGTCGCTGCTCCTCAGCCCTGTCTGTGAGGCCGGCTCGGTGGTCAGGGCGGCATGTCCGTGAACCAGGCACGCGACGTAAGTGCTTTGTGAGCTGTCTACATACAGCAGAGCATGTGGTTACTGGACGTGGGGGACGGACTCTGTCTTGGGCTCCCCAGGTCTGGGAGAGCCCCACAACCATCCCGATATTCCTGTGCAGACCTGGACAAGCCTTTGTCCAATTCTGGTCCTCTGTGCTTTGTCAGTGAGGCGGTGGGGCCAGGTGACCCTGAGGGTCCCTCCGGTGAAGCGGGCTGCCGAGATGACAAGGGCAGAGGTTAAAGGAGAACAAGGAGCTGGTTAGAGATGGGGAAAGATGGGACCTGGTGGACCAGGATCTGACTTCCTAAGGGACCCAAATCCCTCGGACGCTCCTTGCCAGTGGTTCTTAGCCCCAAGGAGAGTGTGGTCCTTCGTGTGGAGCCCAGGGGTTTTTGCAAACGAAGACACTCTCCTCCACTCGGTGGTGGGCACGCTCCAGCTTCTGGAGTTCAGCCACAGGTGTCAGCAGCAGTGAAACTCTGTGAAAGCTCTGGAAGGACCCTTAGATCCAACCGGAAAGCCTTAGTAAGCTGCTCGCCTGCCCAAACCTAGATCTGGGGACTGTTTCCTCAGGTTTTGCCATGTTACTGTTGGTTCTCACAAAATGCCCATGCAATCGTCCCCACCCACAATCTACATTTTACTTGTCTGAGGTATTTCCCATCTCCTGTCCATCTAGAGCCACCGTTTAACAAACGCCTTCCCCCGACCCCACCGTGCCGGGAGCGTATGAAGTGCTTTCTGTGCATGGTCCCCTTGGAGAGTGGTCCCCTTGGAGAGCCCCATGAGGCGGCATGGGCAGCATCCCTTCTCCACACGGGGAAAGCCAGGGCACAAGGAGTGTGAGTAGCTTGTGTGAGGTCTCGCTCAGGGAGTGGCAGAGCCCAGATGCAAAACCAGGGCTGTGGGACTCCACGGAAATTGTCCTACCGAGTAAGAAGAGATTTGGGGTTTAGTTTTTTTTTTTTTATTGTCCCTTTATTGATCTGACATGACCAGTGTGGTTCGCCGACTTCAAGTTAATGGTGATGTCCTCCCTGGGAGACTGGCAGCTCCCATTCTGTTCCTTCCACTCCTGCCCTTCTGCCCCATGAATCTTGGGAAACCCAGATGTCCTCATGGAGAGAGTCCCGGGCAAGGGACATGCTTGTGTCTTCCGCCTTCAGCTCAGGGCTGGCCCATTGTGATCACAGCAGGATTCAGCCCACCCAGCCCCAGCTCCTGGCATGGAAGCAGACCACGGGATGAGAGAAAGACTCTGAGAACAGCAGGTGGAAATGGAAATGTTTCTTCCTGTTGGCTTTTTTTCCACCCCCCCTGGGTGGTAAGGGAGGAGAGTTGGAGGGGAAGGAGTAATTCCTTATAGCACGTGACGGCTGAGTGGGCTTGTTTGCCCCTTCTCCAGACCCACAGTGATTGCCCTGTTCCTGGTCAAACAGGAGGAAGGTCCAAGGATGCTCAAAGAGCAGGTATTCCCCATGCCATGGAGACCAAACCCCTCTTTTTGGGACTCCCTCCTGTCTTGCCCAAGGTTCTTCTTCTCCTGGTCTTTCAGGAGCTGAGTGGTAACCCAATCACAGCAAAGAACAAGAATGCCAAATAGCTCACGGCTCCCCAGAGGTGCTGAGGGGCAAGGTGGGAGTTGCATTTGGACTGCCAAGTTAAGGGAATGTCCTCCACTGGTAAAAATTTCACATTTCAATGTGTTGCCGGGCAGAGGAGTACCCAGCACTGGATGCTATTACCGCTGCTGTTCTCAAAATGTTCTGTTGTTGTTGTTGTTGTTGTTGTTGTTGTTGTTTTTTAAACTTTTAAGTTTAATTGACAAGTGCCTACCTTCAGGCCCATACTCAGTGGAACCCCATCAGACTCACTCCCAATTTCCTCGATCACTGTCCTCTGGGATCCCTCTACTCTGGAAATACCACCTTGGCTCCTCCAGGAGTTTCTCCATTAACAAGCAAGAGCCCCACCCAAGACCTCATGGTTGGGGGATCAGTTCTAAGGGTCATCCACTCTGAGATCCCAGGCCTGATGGGCAAAGAGGAGGGCACAGAGGTGACTTGGGGAGACCATGGCCACTGCCCTCTTTGCGGTCAGCCCCAAAGCCTGGTTTCATCCCTAACATGACACCTACAGTGTTGCAAGCCCTCCGACCCTTCAGGACACCTTCTGCTTGGCTGCTGGAACAGGACAGCAGAGAGCACACTGAGCTTCGAGTAGGGACACCTGGCTGTGTGTTCCAGCCCTGTCTGCCATCTTTCTACCATGGGATCTTGAGCAAGTTGTTTGCATTGCTGGCTTTCTGTTTCCTCATCTACTATAACTCTTGACCACAGTGAGAGGATCAAAAAAAGTATGAGTAAAAGTACTTTACACTGAATAGGGAGGGATGTGTCTGCTGGGTGCTTCCAGTGAACAAGTAAAAGAAAGCAAAACCCACTAGCTTAGAAAATAAAGGAGATGTATTGATTCCTGTAACCGGAAAATCCAAAGCCTGGGCAGACACTGGCACCGGGGTTTTCCTGGGCTTCTCTCTGCTCTGTCCTCCTCCCCGTGCAGCCCCGTCCTGAGGATGGCTGTTGTGGCTGCCGGATACACAGGTTCTCGCCACACCCACAGTAAAAGAGAGATCCTTGAGATGGAGGGCAGAATGTCCCCACATTACCCACCAGACGTGCTGCTCTATCTCACCGGTCTGAACTGGGCCATATATCCGTTATGGTCTCTGAGGGGACCTCCTTGTCTCTATCTTGAGTTACAAGAATTGTGATATGTAAAATATTACTTTTAATCTGGATAGTGTTGGAGGCCATTACCTAGGGTGAGAACCTTACATTACCTAGGGTGGACCTTCTTCTAGAACCCCCCAGTGAGGATAGCCTGCTCACCCAGCTGGGGTCTCCCTATGTGGGCAACCTGTCAGGTAAGTAAGTCTCCCGGTCTGGAGAAGTGGAGGTGACTGGGTGCTCTCCATGGGCAACTCACTCTGACGGGAAGAAGAGCTGAGCTGGGCTGAGCTGAGCCCAATTTATTCTTCACTAGGTTTCATTTAGAGAGATTACTTTGTTTCTCCTGGGACACAATTAAGTAAGGGGGTAGAAAGAGGTCAGAAACCACATTAATGGGTTTTCTAAGGGAAGGAAATATTAGGAAAGGGGAAGATACATTCCTCTTCCCCTCTCCCCTCAAATCTATCCCAGAACCATCCATGTGGCCAGAAGAATATTGTGCACTAATTAGCTTAGGCCTGGTTTAACTGAATCAGGATGACAGGGGGGCAGGGGGAGGCATGGAATCACACCAGTTAGATTGGAACACTGTGGGGCTGGCACAGAGCTGTAGCTGAGGGAACTTCTCCCTTCCCCCACTCTGTGCATACTAGACCATGGGAGTTTGGTACAAGAAATACTGAAAAGATAACAGTCACTTCAGTAATATATAATATAGTAACTTAATAACTATGATTACTATTTATTAAAGCCAAGCACAATGACAAGCAGGATTAATCTCAAAAATCAAATAAACTGAGATTTCCACTTCCGGCCACGATGGAGGAATTATACCAGAGTAACCCTTCTCCCATAAATAACTACAAAACTAGAAAAAAAAAAAAAGTGTTTTCAGGCATTGGACCAAAGCCAGCGGAGCCCTGCCATCACCCTGGCCTTCTGCCTAGAGGCATTTACCAGAAACGAGAGCAGGGAGGAAGGTCCAAGGGAGCTCAGCAGTCTCGTGGAGCTGGGCAAGCAGTCTTGAGTGCAAGGAGGCTGAGGCATCTGGAATTTGTGGGGCAGAGTATTGAAGAGGAGAGCAGACACAGAGCTCCGGGAATCTCCCAGCAGGATCCCCATGAGGTCATGAAAATGTCCTGGAGTTAGATGGTGGTGATGGTTGTCCAATTTTGTGAATATATTAAAAACCAATGCATTAGATGCTTTAAAAGGATGGATTTTGTGATACATGAAATATACCTCAATTAAAAAAAACAGTTGGGGGGTGGCAAAGAGGATCCCCTTTATCTTTGAATACTAAGCTGGTCATGTGTAGGGTAAGACCCCAGAAGAACAGACAAAGAACAAATACGGAGGAGCAACAAAACAAGTTGCTGAATAACTACTAGATCACGTACGAAGTTAGAAGACTTTTGAGTTCAGACCAACCAGAACAGAAAAACCTCTATGAACACTGGGAGCTCTTACCAGGGATGTCACAAAGATATCTTAGATGAGGGGTTAGCAAAGGCTATCCTAGATGTACTTTGACAGACTTCACAAAAATTGTTTTGAAAGTAGCAAGCAGATCCACAAGTGACTGTCAGCACAAAATAATATTTTTAAAGAAAGCAAATTCCAATACTCAAGAAAATATCATTCATAATGTCCAGCATCTAATAAAACATTCTTTAAATTAAAAGGAAAGAAAAAATGCAGTTGATAGACCTGAAAATTGCAGAAATGGTAGAATTAGCAGGCATAGACTTGCAAAGAGCTTTCATTTGAAGAAATAAGGACTGAAAGTTTTGCAAATAGGATAAAAATGTATACAGATATGAGAATTTCAACAACGGCAAGCAGAATAAATGCAAAGTAAACCACACCAGACACTTCAGAGAATGACTTGAAAACTAATGACAAAGAGAAAAAATCTTAAAAGCAGCCAGAGGAAAATAATTAACATATAGTGGAATGAAAATCAGGATGACTGTGGCTTCTCATCAGAAACAGTGTAAGCCAGAGATAATGGAAAAATCTAACCAACCTTCCTTCGATAGGCAAGGAAATTGCGGCTCACACTGAGGAAGATACATGCCTAAGTCATTCTACAGAGTGGAGTTAAACTCTGGTCTTTTGATTCTGAAGTCTGGTTGTTTCCTTCTTTTTCCCATTTTGCCCCTTTTAAACTTATGACAATATCAGTAAAGTTTTTGTAAGAATTACCATGTTGATTGTAAAAAAAAATTAATATATGAAAGTGCTAAGAAGTAAGTAAAAATAACCTGAAATCCCCCCACCCAGTGATAAATCATTCATACACTGGTAACAATGCACAAACACACACGCATCTGTATAAAATGTAACTGGCATGGCCCATACTCCACGAAACTGAGACTGTTAATTTCCTGCCAAACATATATTCTCATCTTCTCCCTTGGTACCAGGGGCTTCAGGCATTATGCCCAGTTGTAAAATGCCCTTTCCTAGGCTCCCGGACTGACAGGAGTGGATAGGTGATGTGGCACGGTAGGGCTTCTGGTAAAGCTGCTGTGGCCTCTCCCGGGATTCCCAGATCGTAGGGATGAAGCTCCAGGAGTCCTCTTGTGGCCTTGAGGGTAGAAGCCGCCTTCCATGGATGGTCGAACAGAACTGAAGGATCCGGAGCCTCTGATGATTTCAAGAAACTGCCAGACCAGCCCAGATTGTCTGTCTCTAGCTTCTTTTATGTTAAGAGAATGAACCATGAGTCTGTTTAAGTCGTTGAGCTTAAAGAACGATGTACCCCTGGGGAGGTTTTCAAGTTGACATCTATAATTTTTTATAAGTTTAAATTGTTGCAAAGAATGTAATTATGACTTCCTGAAACCGTTAACATTCTAAAGCTGTCACATCACTTTAAAATGTATTTAAAGAAATAAAAACTTCATAGTAGTCTAATACCATCATTTAAAAAATACATGAAAAAATACATGAGCAAATGTGGCATAGACATAAAATGGAATATTACACAGTCATAAAACTGTGTACTATTGATAAGATCATGCCATTTGAGACAACGTGGATGGACCTAGAGGGTATTATGCTAAGGAAGTAAGTCAGGGTGAGAAAGACAGATGCCATATGCTTCCATTCGTAAGTGGAGTCTAGAACAAACAAATGAACAAAGAGCGGAATCAGACTTACAAATTCAGAGAACAAATTGATGGTTGAGAGAGGGGAGAAGGGTGAAGGTTGGAACAAAATGGGTGAAGGGGAATAGGAGACACAGGCTTCCAGCTACGGCATGAATAAATCATGGGCATAAAAGTCACTGACTGCGTAAGGAATACAATCCATGACATTGTAATAGCAGTGTAACCGGACAGGTTGTAGTTACACTTGTGGTGAGCATAATATATAAACTTTAAGAAAAATTATTTATTTATTTATTTGACACAGAGAGAGAGAGATCACAAGTAGGCAGAGCAGCAGGCAGAGAGAGGGGGGGAAGCAGGCTCCCTGCTGAGCAGAGACCCCGATGCGGGGCTCGATCCCAGGACCCCGAGATCATGACCTGAGCTGCAGGCAGAGGCCCCACCCACTGAGCGACCCAGGCGCCCCTTTAATATATAATCTGTTAAATCACTAGTGTAACATTGTATGTCAACTGTACTCAAATAAAAAAATACCATGAGCAAAATCTTTAGCAGTCAAATTTTAGGTCGTTCATTTTTTTCTTGAACTCTTATTTCCATTCTATGTATCTTAGAGAATTTCATCCTAACATGTTTTTTATGCTTAAAAGTCTTTTATAGATTACCTTGTGTCTCTGCAATAAGATTATATACACATACACAATACACATTTTAAAATCTTGTATCTTTAGTGATTGAAAATTTAGACCTGGATTGAACTATATTACAATTTTAATAAATATACAATTGAGCAAAACAATATAAAGTTTTTATAAATAATAAACATATTACTTAAAAATTGGAAATTAGGGTGCCTGGGTGGCTCAGTCATTGAGCGTCTGCCTTCGGCTCAGGTCATGATCCCAGAGTCCTGGGATGGAGCCCCGCTTGGGGCTCCCTGCTTGGTGGGAGGCCTGCTTCTCTCTCTCCCACTCCCCCCGCTTGTATTCTCTCTCTTGTTGTGTCTCTCTGTGTCAAATAAATAAATGAAATCTTAAAAAAAATTGGAAATTAATTTCTTAATAACATGAATTGGGCACTTAAAAATTAATCGGTTCATTTATCTATGGGTGAGTATCATTTATCTATGGTTGAGTATTATTGTTAGAACAAGACAGGGTTCAGCTAATTTCTCTTCCTATTGATGGTTTTTGTAGATGTAAGCACTAGGAAACCCTCATGAACATAAACAGGTAAATAGAAATAGAGCATGTTTTATTATAGCATTGTCATATAATTCTTTGAACTTTTTATGAGATACATGCTAAAAATCACAATGAAATATCATAAAAGAAAAACATTTTTGGGTGCCTGGGTGGCTAAGTGGGTTGAGCCTCTGCCTTTGGCTCAGGTCATGATTTCAGGGTCCTGGGATGGAGCACTGCATCAGGCTCTCTGCTCAGCAGGGAGCCTGCTCTCCCCGCACCCACCCCCCCCCGACTGCCTCTCTGCCTACTTGTGATCTCTCTCTGTCAAATAAATAAATAAAATCTTTAAAAAAATAAACATTTTTAATGTTCTACCTGCTAATCCTTTGACTAAGTCCTTTAGTTTTGTTGAAAGCAAAGAATTAGGAACCATTGCAAAAGATTTGCAATTCAGTCATTAGAGTAATTCACATTCTCAGTTTCTGGGAAGTACATCACAAAGTCTATGTACCAAGACCTATCAAATGATTATTAATTACCCTCTTATTCCGTCTCAGGGGGACATTTGTTTAAACTGACATTCACAAAAAGTTGGGAAGAATCCAAACTTAAATTTCAATTTGCCCTTATCAACATAATATTTTTGATGAAATTCTTTTGTCTCAGTGCAAGCTTTCAACATATATTCATCCAAACCTTGGAAAATGCCCACCAAATATCCGAGCTGGCAAAGCTAGTTCACATTGCCAAATCAATTAGTCAAGTCAAGTCAAGTTTATTTTGAAATATGACAAACATTCAGAAAAGTCTACTTAAAGCAAAACTTTATGGGCCAATAAATAATAAAAAAGCAAACGCGTGTACTTATCACTCTGCCAGCATCTCGCTGCGACCTCTCCCTCCGGTTCTCCTAGAGGATACTGGGGCACCTGGCTGGCTCAGTCGGTAGAGAATGTGACTCTTGATCTCGGGTCATATAATGCCCCTATTGGGCGTTATATGGCGTTTTAGAGATTACCTAAAAACAAAACAAACCAAATGACTATGTATGGCTTTCTCATAGAAGACCCCACTGTCTTGACTTTTATGGTAAGTATGCTCTTTTTTATCATTTTGCCATATGTGTCCTCATTCGTAAGCAATACTATTTTGCCTCATTTTGAATTTTTATAAATAGCACCTTACTCTGTGTGTGTGTGTGTGTGTTTTGAAATGTGCATTTTAACGTTGTTTGAGAAATTCATGTGTATACGTCTATGTAGCAGGAGTGTGCTACCGTTTCGTTTTGGTATAGCTGACCATTGTATGAAGTTAGCCACAATATATTTGCCCATTCTGTTATTAATGGACATTTGAGTGATTTCCTGTTTGGGACTATGAATCCCGTTGCTATGGGTGTGCATTTTCCAACAAACGTCGAATTGCTGAATTCTAGTGTGTACCTATCTTCGGTCACAGTACATAGTGCTAACCTGTTTTCCAGAGTGATCATACCAAAATTATACTTCTACTCTCAATATGAGGGTTCCCATTGCTTCCCAGCCTCACCCACACTTGGATTCATCAGTTCGAACAGTGTACATTGGTACGTTTTGGTAACGCCTCTATATTTGTCAGCCTCTGTACTTTTGTACTTCCTGCCCGTTCTGGTGGGTATGTAGTGATATTTCACTGTGATTTTTATGTGCATTTCCCCATAATGAATGGGGCTGAGTTCCTCTTGTGAATTGTTTGTTCAAGACTCTTGCCATTTTTTCCTCTTGAACTGTTTGTTTCTTGCTGTTTTGTAGGAGTTCTTTTTATATTTTGGATGTGATCCCATCATCAGTTATATGTGTTGCAAAGATCTTCTCCCACTCTGTGGTTTGTCTTTCAATCTTTAAATGGCTGCTTTGGATGAACGTGAAGTTCTTAATTTAATGGGGTCCAAATAACAATCTTTGCCTTATTGGTTAGTCTTTTTGCGTGTTGATTAGGAAGCTTTTTTTCTAAACCAGGGCTATGAAGATAGTTTCCCATATTATCTTCTAGAAGCTTTATTGTTTTCTTTTACATTCAGGTTTACAATACACCTGGAATTAATTTTTGTGTGAAGTGTGAAATAGATGTTTCACTTTTTCTCTCACCAAATGGAAACTCAATATCCAGCATTATTTATTAAAATACAGCCCCTTTCCCACTGTTTGAGAGCCACATTTGTTAAAGTGTGTGTGTGTGTGTGTGTGTGTGTGCACGCGCGCGTGCACGCATGCTCATGGATTGAGAGATTTCTGGGCCTTCTAGTCTATTCTTTGGTTTGATTTGTCCAACCCTGTGTCGAAACAACACTGTTTTTTTTTTCTTTTTTAAATTATTGAATATTTATTTGAGAGACGAGAGAGACAGATAGCGACAGAGAGCACAAGCTGGAAGGGGAGAGAGAAGCAGGCTCCCTGCTCAGCAGGGTCCTGATTCCAGGACTTGGATCATGACCTGATCCTGCTCAACTGACTGAGCCACCCAGGCGCCCCAAACAACACTGCTTTAAATACTGTGCTTTTCTAACAAATCTTGATATGAAGTCAAGCATGTTCCCCCAACTTGCTCTTGAACATCTTGGCTATTGTATTTGTTTGGGTCCTCCAAGAAGCAGACACCAAGATGACACTAAAAATTAATAAATAAGTGTCATGAAAGAAAATGTTTATGTGAGAGAAAGTAGGGAGGGATCTGACTAAGGCTGGGAGACTGTCAGACTGCAGTGCAAATCTGGTTCCAAGTAGAGAGGAGAAGAGAAAATTGGGTGGAATTGTTGTAAGCAACTAGATAGTCAGAGAAAAGTTTGACAATATTGGAGATTCTGAGGGCCAAACCTGGCAATCAGAAGGGTCCCTGTCTCCCAAGAACAGGTCTGCTGTAGTTTCCCTAATGCGTACAGTCACTGGGGTCCTTGGTTGGTTATTTTCTATATAGGTGGAGGTATGCAAGACACACTTGGGGCAGCCACAGTCTACCCTTGAGGTGGGCGAATTTACTTCTCCACACAGGTTTGGCAAAGTTCCTTATTAGGATTTGATCAAGATTATATTAAATATACAGGTCAGTTTGGGAAGCATTGTTCTCTTTTAAGGATAGGTCTTCCAATCCACGAAACACACACACAGCTTTGTTTATTTTACTTCTTTGTAAAGTATTGATCTTCTTAGTGTTGATCTTCTTAGTGTTTCATTGTTTTCTGCAAGGTCTTACATTTAGATGAATTCCTAAATATCAGATTTTTTTTTCCCATTTGTTGCTAGTATCTGCAAATGCAGGTGATTCTTGACTATTGAGATTTTATTGAACAAACTAAACTTATTAATTCTGACATTTTAATTTGCACATTATTTTGGATTTTCTCTGTACACAATCAAATTATCTGTTCCTGATTGTTTTTATTTCTCCCTTTTTCATTTTGTGTCTCTTATATCTTCTTCTTGCCTTATTACACAGGCTACTTTCTATACCAGGTTGAACTGAAGGGAATATGTTTGTCTGGTTCCAAATCTCAAAAAGGCAAATTTTCCACATTTTGTGAGTAAATTAGATTATGCTGTATGCTTTTTGTTTACTTTCCCAGATCCATTCTCCCTACTTTCCCAGCTGCACGGTACCCCAAGAGGCAACTTGTAGGGACTGAGTCAATGGGCTCCCTTGCCCTTTTGGTTTAAATTGGTTGTAGCCAGTTATAGGCACTGGTATGAAATAGGGTAGGGAGAGAATTGCGCTGAGGTATTTATTCCCTAGACTACCTCACTGCCACGTCACATAGATGAGGTGTGTCCTGCCAAAGGCCACAGCTTATGTCATGTAGCCCCCTCTGTAGAGTCACTCTTCCCATTTTGTAGCAGTCACTTCTTTCTCTCACCTCTTCAGTTCCTCCCGCCCATTACTAGCTCTAGGATACTACCTTACTCTTTAAACGCTCCCCCACCTTTGTAAGCAGTTACTGTATTAAACTCTTCAGGTCACCCCATCTGAGGGTGCCGTCTGCCTTCTGCTGAGTCTCTAGGACAATGAAATCTACTGTACATCTTATGAGATAACAAAGTTCCCTGCTATTTCTATTTCTCTGAATTTTCTTAAAAAGTGTGAATCTGTGTTGAGTTTTATCAAATGCTTTTTACAAATCTATTGAGATGGTAACATGATTTCTATTCTTTATTTAGTCATTGTGGAATATGACACAGTGTTAAGCCATCTTGGAATAAAACTCAGTGGGGTCAGGGTGTATTATCCTTTTTAGAGACAGTTGAAATTAACTTGCAAATATTTTATTAATGAATTTTGCATTAATAAAACATTAAATCTCAAGAACAAGATTTGGCCCATCGTTTTCTTTTCCCTTAGTGTTTCTGTCAGTTTGGGTATCAAAATTCTGTAAGCTTCATAATCTGAGTTGGACTGCGCTTCTTCTTTTACTATCTGGAAAAATTTGGCATTATTTCTTTGTAAATGTTTAAATTCCATGTAGAAGGCAAATGAACCATAAAATTGAGGCAATTCAAATTTATATGCTCAATAATTTAGTCTCAAATACATAGTAAAAACTGACAAGCTAAAAGAAAAAATTGGCAATCATAATTAGATTTTAACATACTTCTCTCTATAACTGATAAGGTCATTAGACAAAAGTAAAAGGATTTAAACAAACCAGAGCCAATGGATGTATGGAACATAGCACCCACAACCTTAGAACACACTTTGTTTTCAAACTTACATAGAATATTTATAAAAACTTGACCATATCCTGGGCCATAAACCAAATATCCGAAAAATGTCAAAGGATTAAAATTACACAGAGTTTTTTCTTTTCTTTTCTTTTTTTTAACCCCTCACAATGTCATTAAGTCAGAAATGAACTAGAAAAAACAAACGTAAAAGTTTACCATAAATTTGGAAATCTAGACCTTGCTTTTAAATAAACATAAACCAAAGGAATAATCACAATGAAAATTGTGAATTATTTGAAATTGAATGATAATGGAAATACTATATATCAAAATATGTAGGTTACAGCTAAAGGTATGCTTATGGGGAAATGTATAGCCTTAAATGCATATATTTTAATGTTATTTGTATATAGTTATAATACTATAAATTTAAATACTAACAGTTTATATCAGTAATAAATGACTGGCATGTTGATTAAGTACTTAATATATAGTTCCTAATATATTTAAGTCTAAATTTACCATTTTACCAAGCTTTCTATTTTTCCTGCATGGTCTAATTCCCCTTTCCTCTTTTCTTGCCCTTTTGAATTTCTTGAGTATCTTATCATTCCTTTCACTCTCTCTGTTACCTTGGAAGTTATACAAATTGTAATATTCTTTTGGTGTTCACCCTAGAAATTAGAACCTTCATCTTTTTTTTTTTAAGTTCTTTGCTTTATTTTATTTTTTAAAAAGACTTTATTTATTTATTTGGCAGAGAGAGTGAGAGAGAGAACACAAGCAGGGGGAGTGGGAGAGGGAGAAGCAGGCTTCCCACAGAGCAGGGAGCCAGATGCGGGGCTCCATCCAAGGACCCCGGGATCATGACCTGAGCAGAAGGCAGAAGCTTAACGAATGAGCCCCCCAGACACCCCAGAACCTTGGTCTTTGACTATAAAAATCCTACTTATAAAAATACTTCTTTATTTTTTCATACATATCTTCTCTTCTCTGATTATTTCTGAAGAACTTTTTTCCTAACTAATTTTCCAATTCATTAGTTCTCTGCTAGGAATATTGACCTATCCACTGAGTTATTACTTTTAGTTGCTGTATTCCTTCAGTATACAGTTTTATTTCAGTTATTTATTTCAGTTCTAGAATTCCTATTTGTTTCTTTTTCAAATCTAGTTATGTATTTTTTGTAGTTTCTAGTTCTTTCTTTGCTAACATTGTTATTTTTTTTCTTTTATCTCTTTGAATATAGTAAGCATAACTTTTAAAGAAAAATTTTATTATGGAAATGTGTGTATGTATGGATCTATTTATCAAAACATACATCCAAATCATAACACATAGGCATCACATACATATCAAACATAATAAATTCCTATGTGTTCATTGCTCTGTTTCACTAAATAGTAATATTCTTTCATCCTTTCAAAAATATATTCTTCCCCTTCTGCTGTTGTTCCTGACCTTTCCCTCCTCCTTCCTCTCCCCTCCCCTCCCCCCTCCCTCATCCTCCAGACCTCTATGTCCCCTCCTCCCCTCCTCCTTCTCTCCTTCTCCTCCCCCTCCTTCTTCACTGGAATAATTTAAAACAAATCCAAGACACTGGTATATTTCTGTAACAGATACAGACTTTTTAGAAAAATCATAACCACAAAATCATCCTACCCAGCAATTTTAATACTAATTCCTTAATGTCATCTCCTACCTTGTGCAATTGAAGCTAATTGTGGCTTTCTTTGGCTTTATCATTGTTTGTCTGAATTTTTCACTGGGTGGGTCAAAAATTTAATAAAGCAAATATGAAATTTCCCTCAGACGCTGCTGTGTGTACAAGGAACCCCTGAGGCTCCAGCCAGTGCCTTTTCACCCACTGGACTCAACCCCTTTCCTGCCTCTAGGCTGTCCACACGAGCAACACTCTCCCACGAAGGGCAGAGCGGCTCTCACTGGACGTGGTGATTCTCACTGGGGAAGACAGACGCAGCAGAGAGATTCAACCCCCAGGAGATTCCTGCTAGACCTCACGTCTAACATCTCCCGGAGTGTGGCCCGCGTGATACAGATAATACGCAATCTGATTGTAGGCAGGACACAGGGGAGGCAATGACAACATTGCATCACAGGCTAGGACAGTGACTCTCCCTTCAGTTCTCCTCAATACTCGTGACTACATCTTGTTTGGGGTTTATAGGTTTTCAGCGCTTGTAACCTTTGCTCATCTCAGTTTTAACAAAGAGAAAACTGGGCTTCAGGCAGGTCGTCTCTGGTTAATGTTTCATGAATTGTTTGGTTTCCTTTGTGCTAGTTTTGGTAGCGCTCTCCTCCTATGGCGAGGGCTATGCCAGAAGCGTGGCTTCCATCCTGAGCCCATCTTCTTAGGAGCTGTTCCACACGGTCTCCCTTAGGATAGTGAGACTATATTTCCTTGGAAATTTGTTTAAATTAAAGTGAGTTCATTTAAGATAATTCTTCAATAAAGAATTAAAATGTAGAGGTACTATGTGAGTGTGGCAAAAATTGAGACCAGGTCCTTGGAACATCCAAGTATGGGAAGCATCAGCTTAGCCTGGGCTCCACGGCTCTGCCCCAAGGCTGGCGAGTCTTCGGCTCTGCTCCGGGCCACAGCCAGGGTCCGTGGAGAGCTCTGGCCGCTGGAGGAGGAAGCAGGACCCCACCTGGTTCCTGTCTAGAAGCTGTTGCAGGAGAGCTCATCCTGGGTCCAGGCTGACTTCTATCCTTGTAGCCCCTTTGTATTTTTCACCATGAAATTGTATTACCAGTTCAGACAGTGTGATGTGATATGAGGCGAAACGATAGAACAATATAAACCAGGGCTCCTTCCAGCAAACAGGTGTGTGGTTGAGAGCTGTCATGAGGATGAACGCGTTAGTGTGTGTCAGCATTTAGAACAGGGCCTGACACTACAGCAGTGTGCTGACGGGGGCATCAGGGGTGGGGATGGTTGAAGACAGATGGGACCGTGCTGAGCGCTAGGGAGGGGGGGTTCTCGAGCCGTCCTGGAAGAAGAACAACCTTAATGAGCTCCTGCCCCAGGCCGCTCCGCATCTATCTGCCTGATGAGTCTCAGGACCTGCTTCATTTCAGGCAGTTGCACAGACCTGCCTCAGCCAGCTAGGGAATGCCGAATGTTCTGCCTTGGTGTCAGGGAAGCAGAGTCTGATCTGGGTCCGCCAGGCTTCACCAGGACGGCATTCCACTGCTGCGGGGGTTGGAACATTCATGGGTTTCCGTATCAACATTCATCAAAACCCTGCCCTATGTTGAGAGCTGCACAGAGCTGGCTGATGAATCAGTATGTTCCAGAAATGGGCACTATCAGGTAGAAGTGGGCTTTTAAGGCTGGAGGAGATAGATTCTTCTTCTTCTTCTTTTTTTTGTTTTAAATTTATTGCCATATAATGTATTACTTGTTTCAGGGGTACAGGTCTGTGATTCATCAGTCTTATACAATTCATAGCACTCCCCATAGCACATGCCCTCCCACTGTCCATCACCCAGCGGCCCTCCCCCTGCCCCCTCCCTTCCAGCAGCCCTCAGTTTGTTTCCTGAATTGAGTCTCTTGTGGTTTGTCTCCCTCTCTGGTTTTGTCTTGTTTCATTTTTCCCTCCTTTCCCCTATGATCCTCTGTCTTGTTTCTCAAATTCCTCATATCAGTGACATCATATGATAATTGTCTTTCTCTGATTGACTTATTTTGTTTAGCCTAATACCCTCTAGTTTAAGAGGGATTCTTCTATACCTCTGAATCAGTGAGCCTAAGACCAAGAGAATGGGATCAGCCAAGAAACCAGACCGCCCAGTGAAACCAGGTGTTGGGAGCCGGGACACATTTCCACTCTTCCGCTGGGCCTGACCTTCTGGAGCCCTACAGGACACAGGACACCCACAGAGCCATCAGCGCAAGAGCAAAGCCTTGTATAGAATGGGCCTGAGCATGCCACTTACTCCTTGTCTAACCCTGCACAAATCGTTTGTCCCTCTGAGGCTCAGCTTCCTCATCAGTAAATGCAGGTTGTAATAGTACCTACCTTACAGGGTCGTTGTGTCAGTCAAGTTAGATAAGGTAGGAATGGTGGCTGGCACGTAGCCAGCGGTCAATCAGTGATAGAGTTATGTGTTATGATGTCATCTCTGCTGTGCGGGGGAGGGCAGGGTTCTAGAGCCAACTGGACAGATAAGGCTAGGCTGCAGGGAAGTGACAAGACTACCCCAGGACATAGGGCTGCTAGAGGACAGAGCCCTATTTCAAGCAGTGCCCTATTTCAAGTCCCAGCGCCATCTACCCTAGGTGACATGTCCTGGACATAGCATGACGTCCAGCCCAGGGGCCCTCTGAATTGGCCACAAAATGGAACAATGACGTTCAAGACCTAGATTACAGCCTAGGAACCCTGTATGCTCATATAGGCCAAGACTGGTTTATTTGATTTATGTTTGGTTGGGGTGGACAGAGGATTAGTAAATCGAATAGAGAGGAACTTCATCAGATGGGTTTTCAATGGGACAATTCACTCAGCGTGTGCTGTGTTTTGTAGTGAGAGACCTACAATGACAGTTCAGCAGGAGGCTCTAGGATCACACGGCCTGGGTTCACGTCCTGGCGCCACCACCGAGGAACTGAGCGGGCGGCTTTCTGGCAAGCCTCAGCTTCCTTGTGTATAAGACTCTGACGAAGGGCTGTCTATTTCACAAGGGGTCTGTCAGTGAAGGTGAGGTCCCATTGAGGCTGTGCTGTCTATGGCACTTAGCACAGGGCTGGGCAAACAGGAGGTACTCCATCATGGTCCTTATTACCATTATTAAGACATACAATGACACTTAAACTTACAAGCATTATCTTTGCAGCCAAATATCAACAGATTTTTCTCCCCACTTGTGGGCATGTGTGAGAGCTCGGTCTGGAGCCCTGGTGTCTAAGCAACTGGGTGCCTGTGACCGTTGCAAAGCCAGCCTCTGCGACTTGTGTGTCCCTGTGACCGTCCACCCCACCCCCAGCCTGCCCCAGACACAGTGCGTAGCACGGAGAGGTTGTCTATACTGGTCTGCCTGCTAGAACGGAGTATGCACCCATCTGCTGGGGGTAGTTATTTCTGGGGGATGGCCCAATGGCAATGCCTGGGGTGTGGGGCCAAGGAAAATGAAGCCAGGGAACCCCGTTGAATGGACTTCTGGCTCTAACTTCAGCAGTGCTCATTCTGCTTCTAGGTGGTGCTTTCAGGGAACTTTCCAGACATGTATTCATTGATGGGATGTTGGTAACACTCAGCGAGACTTAACACAGCTGATCCTGGGTAAGTCTTATAGCCCTTCACTGACTCAGTTCTCATCTCAAAACCAGGAATAAAAATTCCTGTGCTTCTAGTCCTTTATAACTATCGAATTAGCTCCTGAGCAAGATGCTGTGTGAATGGAAAGACTCTCCCACACGTACATGCTCATGCACACGGGTTACCGGCAATGGCTTTGCCCGTCGTCCCACCTGGGTGGGCTGGTGGTAAGGTGGGAGGCCCCAGAAGTCCCTTTTTCCTACTGTAATTCGATCCTGTAAGCCTCCCGTCTTGACTGCAGCCTCCAGAGAGGAGGGCCGGCATGCTGCTTGCTGGGCAGCAGGAGATGGACCGTGACCTATGGCAGTGACGGACCTCGTGATTCATCACACCAGTCAGCTCAGGAAGGGACATTTTCCAGGTGGGAGATTCATGAGCAAAAGGTAATCTCTCTGTAAGAGCAGATCCTTCAGAGCCAAGTGCAGCTCAGCTGTTTGCTCTTGTGGGGGAGAGAGGGTGCTGGTATCCATCCCCCCTCCTGCAGAGCCTGGATGGCTTGGTGCTGACTCTGATGCCCAGGGCTCTGCCCTCCTCGGGGCTTCTGAACTGGCCCCCAGCACCACCTCCGGTCCTCGCGCTGTCACTGATGATGCTCAACAAAGAATAGCAGCCGTGGTAGTAATGATAATACTAACAACGAGGGCTTTGTGTGATCGCACTGTTTCGCTTAATTCTTATGACATCCCAGCCAGGCGGGTGCGATCATCATTCCAATTTTACAGCTTGGGAAACTGAGGCACCGAGAGGTTAAGATGTGCCGTGTTACAGATTCATGAGCCTGGTAAGTCAGGATTGCAACCCTGGCAGTCTGACTCTGAGTCTACACTTTTCCCCCTCTACCTTATTTGCCGCCCACCGCTCGGATGGAAGGGCGGGAAGGAAGAATGGATGTCTTCCAGGTTCTGAGGACAACATGGAGACTGTGTGTGAAAGTGGGTTATGAAATGTCAAGGGTCAACATGGACTCACGTTTGTCACTGTTAGACCAGAGGTTGTCCCCCAAAGAAAGAAGCTTGTGCTCCCGGGGCTGGGACTGCGGTACCTCTGGCTTCTGGCTGGGACTCCTGGGACTCTCCCCTCCACCTCAGGGCGCCGACTCTGAGGCTGCACTCTCCATCTGCGGTGCCCGAGGAACAAGAGTGCAGCTCAGAATCGGGAGACTCGAGCTCTCTGCCCTTGACGAGCTCGTTGCTGTGCATGACCTTGGGTGAGTCCACCTTTGTCTCTAAGGAGAAGATGGCCCCGCCCTGGCCAGCTGCAGGGCTGTGAGGGTCTGTGAGAGCCTGTGTGCCACAGTACATGGTTCTGTAGCCTGATTTCAAGCACCACACAGCCATAGGGATGGGCAGGGTCTGTCCTGGGTGACACAGACGCAGAACATTTCCATCACTGCCGAAGTGTTCTATTAGACAGCGTTACTTGAAAGTTTAACATTTGTTTACAGTTTTTTTCTTCTGAGGTAAAATCCTATCATCCCAGAAGTTTCCTTCATGCCCCATCTCTGTCAGTCTTTGCCCCCCAACCCCAGAGATAACTGCTGTTGTGATTACTTTTTTAACCATGAATTATTCTTTTTTTTTTAAAGATTTATTTATTTATTTACTTGAGAGAGAGAGTGAGAGAGAGCATGAGAGGGGAGAAGGTCAGAGGGAGAAGCAAGCTTCCCATGGAGCTGGGAGCCCGATGTGGGACTCGATCTCGGGACTCCGGGATCATGACCTGAGCCGAAGGCAGTCGCTTAACCAACTGAGCCACCCAGGCGCCCCACCATGAATTATTCTTGCGTGTTTATGAAATATTTTGGTTGGCATGGCAAGGGTCCCCTGAAAGCTTGCGCTGTTTTTCACTCCTCTCAGGAGAACAAGAGAGTCTTGAGACTAATGATTCCCATCTTCTCTCTTCCTTGTTTCCCTGGCTTCTACCACATCCAGCAAGCAGCATGGAATAGAGCTGGTCTTTGGGAACGTGAGGACGGTCTGCCTTCGCTTCAGGGAACCTGCGCCGTTCCACCTGCCTCTGTTTATTTTTAACCTGTGGGGACTGGGCTGTGTCCCTTTCTAGAGGCAACTGACTCATTTCTGGTGTGAGCTTTCCGCCACCCTGTGCAGGACTGCCGGGTGGATGGGAGTGGGCAAGGAGAGCAGAGGCGGTCATCTTCTAAGGACTGCCAGAGAGGGGGTTGGCCCAGAAGACATTGCTCCAGGTTGCCCCCACCCCTCATCCTGGGCTGGTTGGCCACTTACGGTCCTGATCCTGGAGTGGGGGATTACAAGAGATTTGAATCAAGTCTGAGCTGGAAAGTGGGAAATTACTTTTTGCTTAAAATTCTGGGTAAAGAAACACAAGTGACCTCTTTGCTTCAGATCAGTTGAAAACGTAGGAAAAACCAAATCCAACTCTTTGCATAGATGTTATTACCAGGGCTTGGAAAATCCCCAGGTGTTCAGGGCCAGCCCCTGGGCCAGCCTCTCCCAGTCACTGCCATCCCAGAGGGGTGGCCAAGGAAGGCGTCTGTGAGCTGAGATCCAGATGGAAGGCAGGGACTGTGTTTCCAGGGACTTCTGAGCTGGCACAGAATGACCTTAATTGACTTTTCCTGGGTGAGGGAAGGGCCCCCACTGGGGTGGAGTTTGAGGGGGTAGGGTGCAGAGATAAATGTCACAGCACAGTGCTGGAGACTTCCTGAGCCATCGAAGGGGATGGGGACTGGTTCTAGCACCCAGCAGGAGGGACCCCTCTGCAAAGCCTGGAAACATCACCTCCTGCTGTCTGTTGGTGTGCTCACTTCTCACTTCTCCCTTCTGTGTGCTGATTGGCAGCTGTGCCAGGAAGAAGGAAAAGGGCTTTGTGACCTGGATCACAGGAGGGGAAGGGAGGGCAGCTGAGGAGAAGGGGCTGGGAAGGAGGTCAGGAAGTTTGTGTCTGGGAGCTGCCTTAAGCGTTG
The DNA here is from genome assembly GCF_963455335.1 of Martes martes. Taxonomy (NCBI): domain Eukaryota; kingdom Metazoa; phylum Chordata; class Mammalia; order Carnivora; family Mustelidae; genus Martes; species Martes martes. The sequence continues at coordinate 49,177,710 of NC_137902.1, forward strand.
CAAGAGGCAGCACATCCCTGGAGCTGATGGGGAGGAAGCAGGCCTGGAACAGTGACGTGTCTGGGGACTCTCCCGGCAGCAGGACCACAGGGACCCCTGAAAACACAGGGTGGCCAGGCCACAAAATGATGCACCAGGAGTCCTCTGTGGAAAGGGAGACATTTTTTGTTTCTTGGGTAGGACCCCCTAAGTGACTGTGTATCTGTGTGCAAGTGCAAGTGCGTGTGTGTGTGTGTGTGTGCATGTGTGTATGCGTGTGCAGCAGTGAGAACCTCAGAGGCTGACCCGTGGGCTTTAAGGTCCCTCTGCCTCACAAGCTGCCACAGAAAATTCGGAAGTTCTAGAGGCCTGTGTTCGGGGAGGTCCAGCCTCTCCTTCCTTCCCTCTCTGGAGCCCCAAGATTCACAACACGGCCTGAAAGGCCTGTCCGTCCAGGAGGTCACCTGGCCTGCCTGGCCCTTTCCCTTCCCTCCACCCAAGCACAGAGTCAGAGAGAGAGAAAAGTCTTTCCCTCCCTTCAGCTGGGACCTCAGCATTATCAAGTAACTGTCACCAAACTTGAGTTTGAAATCTGTATTTTGGCGCCGGTGACCAACAGAGCTCAGTCCCGGATCTGCCAGGCTGGAGGGTCAAATCCTAGAGATTCAACAAGGGGCAGCAGTAGGGCTGCAGGCGGGACATTGTTATGTTGGGAGATATTAAATAAATGCTTTCTTATTTTGCATATGGAGCTATGTTCGACCATAGATTGGTAGAAACTCAGCAGAAAAGTAGTAAGCTCTCAGTCACTGGTGATATTCAAGCTGAGATTGGATGGACACTTGCCAGGGATCTTGTATGTGTGTGTGTTTCAAGGTGGAATAGTGGTGAACACAATTATTTAAGTTTGCTTAGAGGAATGCTTCCCATTCATGTGCTGTCTTCCAGATTTTTGACATATCTGTCCGGTTCATTTATACACTACTTTTCCTTTAAATAATTCATGCTTTTGGATACGAATGTATGTTTAGAGAAAACTTGAAACCAGTATCATAAAGGGAAGCCAGAATTACATGTTATAAGTAGAAAATAATGCTTACAAACTCACCATTGCCAACACAACAAACTAAAGCGGTATTACCAAACCCTAGCTGCATACTGTTGCCTACCATGTCATCTAGATCTGTCCAGATGGAGATGGTAAGTCGGACCTGGTCCCATGAAGTCTTACTCCTTGAGATTGTCAGAATGGTTGGGAACAGACTGAGAAGTGAGCAGCCTCCTCCCTGGGCGATTCCGTCTAACGCCTGCTCCCTTGACCTCACTCCCAATCACCTGCACCAAGTACCCCTTGGCCATTTCCTTCCCCCTGCAGGCTCACCCCCATTCCACCGAGTGTAACATGAGGTGTTGGATTAGAGAACGATTGTTAGGGTCTTTGCAGCTCTAATATTCTTTCCAACTTCATTTTTAAGAATTTTCCACCCCCAAATGATTTTTTTTTTTTTTTTTTTTGAGGAGGCTTTCGTCTGCCATTGTCCTGGGAGGGAGATGGGGTCACGGCCGTCTCAGCTCCTGGCTGGTTCCACCATGAGCACCTGCCAGCCCAGCAGGCCGAGCTTGCTTTGCTGTTAGCCTCCTGCTCGAGACACTCAGAACCTCTCTGTGCCCCCACCTCCCATCCTCTCTGCTTCCACGTCCGCTTCGCGTAGGCTAAATGTCGGTTTGAAAAATAGGATTCCATTAAAAGATTATTGTCTGCTTCCTTACTCAGGCCTGTGAGACGGAGCCTGTCCTCATTTGATTTGGTTCAGGGGCACTTTCAAAAGACGGAGTGGTGTGGGGGGGTAGGGGGCCAATTTATCACAGAGAGTTAGACATCGAGAGAAGAAGGTTTCATTTGGAGCTTTGTTTATACTTGGAAAAGTGCTTTGAAATACTTTCACGAGCAGGCAGCTGGCAGGGTGATGTTCTGGTGAGCAGAGCACCAATTCCAGAATACAGCAAAGCCTGACTTGGAGCAAGTTCAGCATGCGAAGATTAGGCCGGAGGAAGGAAATGTGCATTAGTGGGTAATTAGGCACTTTACTCAGGATGGGTTTCCAGAAGGAGTCCTTTAAACAGGCAATCCCTGGTGACTTTTAAATAAAATTCTGTTTCTTCTGAGGGTACGATAAGGACTTAATAAGATGACCATGTTTCAACCAGATGTATTTAGGGGATGGACTTCCTTCTGGAAACCACTAATCTGCTTTCTGTCTCCACGGGTTTGCCTATTCTGGGCATTTCACAAAGATCACGCAGTATGTGGCCTTGGGTGTCTGGCTTCTTTCACTTGGCATGTTTCTAGGGTCCATCCATACTGTAGCGTGTATGAGAATGTCTATTCCTTTTTATGGCTAAAAAGGAATCTTCCATTGTGTGGATACGCGGGGTTTTATTCATCTATCCATCAGCTGATGGGCACTTTGATGGTTTCCACTTTTTCGCCACTGTGGATAATGCTGCTGGGAACGGCTGGGCACAGATGTTTTAATTTCTCTTGGGTAAACACCGAAGGGTGCATCTGCCAAATCATGTGGTAAGCCTACGTTTAACCCTTTGAGGGACTGCCACACTGTTTTCCGCAGTAGCTGCGCCCTGTTAACATTCCCACCAGCAGGGGGCGAGGGCTCCTGCTTCTCTGCATCTTCACCCACACATCGCCGTCTTCGGATTGAGCCTCCCGAGCGGGCGTGAGGTGGACTTTGACTTGCATTTCCCTACTGCACACCTGGGACTTGGACCCATGTCGCTCAAGTCCCAAGTCGCTGCTCCATCCACCACATCAAAGGAAGAAAAGGAGGAGCGACAACGAGGGGTGGCGGAAGGAAAGTATCTTCTTCCACCGTTCCCTCCAACTGTGTCTAACGGAGACGGCTTTGTTCAAGCCCCTGTATGAAGACTGTAGTGAGCATAAAAAAAGGGTGGGACAGTCTGTCTTAGATGATACAAAAAGCCCAGACCAAAATAGCCTTAAGAAGGGAGGCCAGAGAGGACTCCATGGAAACATGGAAGCAGTTTATTTAAGATGTAACAGCAAAAACTAAAACCAAACCCTTAAGGGTACCCAGTGGACATCAGACACTGTTACTGCTGATAGGGTAAAGGAGCACAGTGACCCTCCAGGGAGTGTGTCCTCCACGCCCTCCCTCCCTCCAGCCCTCCCCCAGAGGTTTCCTGAGCCCTAGAGCCACTATCTCTACTTGAGCTGAGAGTGGTCCCCTGGGGATGCTGGGGCAAAATGCTGCCGAGACCCTCTGCTGTTGTGGCTGGTCTGTCACAGGGTCATGCATTTTACCACTTCACAAGTGAATTACCAATCGATTTCAGTCTTCTTTTAAAGATTTATTTATTTATTTATTTATTTACGTACTTACTTGAGAGAGAGAGGGGGTGATCACAAGTAGGCAGAGAGGCAGGCAGGGAGCAAGGGGGAGGCAGACTCCTCGCCGAGCAGAGAGCCCAATGTGGGGCTCGATCCCAGGACCCTGAGATGGGAGCCAGGGGCAGAGGCTCAACCCACTGAGCCACTCAGACACCCCGCCCCTCACCCCGATTTCAGTGTTTTTCAGTGTTTTACCATAATTTCTAACCTTTGAATCCTCAGTGCCTGGCATATACATACGTTTTCCAGAAATGTTTGTTGAAGCCATTCATCCACCCATTTAACAAATATTTATTCCGCATCCATTCTGTGCCGGGTACTATTCTAGGCTTTGAGGATATGGCAATGAATGAAGCAATGAAGAATTCCCTGCTCTCTGTAATGAGGCTTACGTTCTAGTGGCTGAAAGAATAAAGTGTACAGATTTGTGTTTGAGACAATGAATATGAAGGGAATTTGTAAGCTCTACCTGCTATACACAACAAAGGGTTACATTCATGAAGGAATAGTAACAATACTGACAACACAGCCATCATGGGATGCATTGACTATATGCCAGTCACCGTCCTAAAGTATATTATGAAGACTGTGTATAGTATAGATGAGGATTATATACATAATACATATAAGGTTATGTATATAGGTATATGAATATTATGTATTATATATATGAGGATTGCGTATGTAATATATATGAGGGTTACATAATGTGTATGAAGGTTATGTATATAATGTACATGAAGATCACATATAAGATATACAAGGGTTATGTCCATAATGTATATGAAGATTGTGTATATGAGGATTCAATGGAATGTTAGACACACACACACACACACACACACACACAATCTAAGAATCCATTAATCCTTACAACAACCTTACAGAATAGAAGTTATTACCATTTCACTTTACAGGTGAGAAAACTGAGACACAGAGTGGTTAAGTAACTTGCCCAGGATCATACCATGAGTAGGTGAGAAAGCCAGAACCTGAACCCAGACACGTGGCCACAGCATCTGTGTGCTTGGCCGCTGTGCTGTGGCCCCTTGCAGTGGGCAGGAAGCAGATAGGAATTTGGCATGAGCTGGCTTCCTGGGCTTTGAGGACTGGCTGCCACAGTTTCTTTTCATTGGTGTGGCTCTGGAATGTTTGGGTTGGTGGCATGCCAGCCAGGCCACCAGAGTGGAGGCAAGGAAGTCCTTCAGGACACACAGCAACACCTCAGCCTGTGTGGCCCATGACCTCATGCCCTGAAAGCTGACCATCCCCTCCCAGAGTAACGCTCCTTCCAACTCTCTTGCTGCGCTTCTCCTAGGTGTCTTTGTGGGAACCTGTACTCATTCCTGGCAGCCTCTGTGTGACCTTGTGGCTGGGACAAGCAGCTAAGCATCACGAATGTGACTTTCTGTGCCTTGCCTGCTCAGTCCCCCAGGCAGGGCAGAGAGCCTCCTGGAAACTGCAGAGGGCAGGAGGCAGGGAGCTGGGGACTTACTGGGGTTTGCTCACTTTTTCTCCCTGCTTGGGGTCAGTGTCGTCTGGGTTTCTCCCTGGAAAGGGTGGGTGGTCCATCAAAGTCTGCTCTCAACACCTTTGGTTCTGTCACTTAAAAACTGATGTGAGAAGTGTTTCTGAGCAGGAGTCTGGGGATGGAGAAACACACCAAGGACCCTGAGACCCCAAGAGCTTGGGCTGCGAGAGCTTTCTGTTAAGCGGCGGGCAGGTAGGGCCTGCTGAATCTTGTTCGCAGGCTGCACGCTGCTGCCTAGGCCAGCACTGGGCACAAAGTAGGCACTCAGGGAATGCTGCATGAAAGTGCTGGTGAGGAGAGTGAATCCATCCTGGTTCAACCCTCTCCTTTTTTAGGCAGGAAACTGAGGCCCAGCAAGGGAAGGTGACTCAGCGAAGCCAATATTTATAGCCATGAAATGGGAGAACCAGAGAGCCAGGCCAGGCCTCCAGCTGTGCACGTCAGCTGAGGTGTTCCTTCCGCGGCTCCAGGTGGCCTCGGTCTGCAGATGCCTCTCCTAGAGGGAGAGGGAGCCCGTGCAGGAGTCCCTGCCTCTCCTCTCCCCCACACTCCCTCTGATCTCCGGGAACATCTGCTCATTAGCAGCCCAAATTGGAAGGCCAGGAGGCAGGGAGGAGCCAGTTAACCTTTGCTGTTTGCTTTGCTTTCATGCGTGGCAGGAGGGAAAGGAAGGGGAGTGGGAAGAAGGAATAATGACAACCACAGTATTGGCCATAACGTAGAGAAGCCCTACTATGGGCCAGGCACCGTGAACAGGTCTTTTTGTGTGTATTATTTTTAATTCTTCAACATTCCTAAAGTAAATGACTGCCCACGGTCAGATGGTCCTGATGGCTGCTTAAGGCAGCGCGAGTGACCAGAACTTTCTAAACAGAAGGGAAAAAAATATACACAGGTCAGGGACCCCAGATGGGTGCTCAGGGGTCTTGTGCTCAGCCCGGCTGAGGGCAAAAGCTCCCACTTCATGAGCTGTGGGCTGTCTGTGGTCCTGGGGTCCGCAGCCACAAGGTCTCAGGTTCGGATCCCAGCCCCACCACATGCAAATTAGGGGTTAGGGGTAACCACTAACCCCTTCCTACCGTAAAGGTAAGTGGACAAGAATACCTACCTCCCAGCAGCATAGAGAGATAAAATGTATCTCGAGTCCATAGTGTGGCACCCAGTAAGCGTTCGGGAATTGTTAGTTCTCTTTTCTCTCCCCAGCTGCAAACCAACGTCTACTTCCAAGAAAGATGACGGCCTTGCAACCTCTTCTAAGAAATCAGCATTTTAACCGATGACTCAGAAACGGCGGGGTCTGGAAGCTCCAAGCAGGTGCATTTCAAAAGGTAATTGCATCATAAAAAGCACTGACTTGTACACTTCAGAAGACTTGAAATGTCGTGACATTTTCCGGCTAATATATATGAAAGAACCTTGATAGGCGTTTCCCCACCTTTGGTAACAATTCTGAGGAATTACCAATAATAGGTCGTGAAGCTGAAAAGAACTTTTCTAAACTCTCAATGATAAAACACAGTTTGGTTAAAAAGCAAAAGTAACTGAGAGAGACGGTAAGGGATAGAGAGGTTTTCTCCAGGTAGTTCCCGAGGGGCTTGACCACCCCCTTCCTGGGCTGCCTTTCTCTCTGCAGGGAGCACGAGCTCTGGGGATACCTGTGCGGTGGCTGGGCAGGAACCCCTTGGGGCTTGATTCACCCCCCTGGCATGTGCCCTGCGTGAAGGTGGGGGATGGGATGCATGGGCAGTGGGGTCTTGCGATCTGGGAACCAGAACTGAGGAAGGACACTGGGACCTCAGGCATCAGGGTAAATGTGTGGGGTCTGCGGCTTTAAGAGTTTTGGGTTGTGGGTGTCTCATTACCACCTTGAAGATGCCCGGAGGGTCAGAACTAGATCCTTGACTTCCCTAGATGGGATGAGAAGTCCCAGAAAGTCTGAGATTAACATTTTTATTACCTTTGCCAAATAAGGACTAGAACAGATTAAGTTTGGTTTCAGAAAAGCACTAAAAAAAAGTCATCTTTCTTCTATCTGAGTTTTGGGGCAAAATTGAAACATGCCGCAGATGCATAGTAGCAGCATATTTAAGTGTAATGTAATAATACTGGATCTGTACCCTTTTATTTTTCCTCTAACGATATAGTCGAAGCCCTCTCTCTTATCTGGTGCTATCACTCCTAGTTAAAGAGCAGGTTAAGACAATTATTATAAAAATTTTATACACTTGCTTTAAATATTTTTTTCTAATATACAAACATGAACATATAATAATCTGGCTTTTTAAAAAACTTATTATGGAAAATTCTAAATATATACAAAATAAGCAGAAGAGTATAATGAACCCTCTCATGCCCATAATCCAGCTTCAAATATTATTGAATCAAGGCCAAGGTCATTTTATCTCTATCTGTCCTCCCAACTTACTATTACTTTGAAGCAGATCCCAGATGTCATTTTGCTTAATCCCTGGTATTTCAGTGTGCATCTGCTATGAACTGAACTGTGTCCCTCCCAGCTTCTTATGTTGAAGACCCCGCCCCTGATGTGATGGTTTTTGGAGATGGGGCCTTCGGGAGGTAATGCGGGTCAGATGAGGTCCTGAGGGTGGGGTCCTCATGATGGGATCAGTGCCCTTGTGGGAAAAGACACCAGAAGGCTTGCTCACTCTCTCTCTCTCCACCCACATCTGCCGAGGAAAGGCCACGTGAGGACATCATGAAGAAGGTGGCCATCTGTAACCCAGGGAGAGAGCACGCACCAGGCACCGACCTTGCTGGCACTTTGAGCTTAGACTTCCAGTCTCGTGAACGGCGAGAAAGAAACTCTGTTGTACAAGCCACCCGGTTGCTGATATTTTGTTTTGGCAGCTCATGCTAACAGAGAATCTTTAAAAGACAAAGATTCTTGAAAGCAAGCAGCTCGAGCAATAACATTTCCGCACCTACAAACTGGGCATTTCCAAAGCATTCACCTTAGTTTTCGCAGAAGGGACTCTCATTTTTATATATTCAGACCTACTTGGTGTTTCGTAGTATTTAGTTTGAATTAACAACAACAGGTACAACAGGGGTAAGTAGGTTTGAGAACAAACACAGCTGATTCCGGCCAACCATCTTACTCAGCTTGTGGGAGAAGGGCCTTGGAAAGCTGGAGAGGGCCCCGGTCATGCCATGGTGGGCTCTCAGAGGGGAGGAGAACATCACATGGTTTGGTAAGTCTGGCAGGTGGAGACCAATGAAGTAGCCTCTTCTGGCTTTTTTAGAAATCTTTTTATTTTAGTGCAAATGCCTCTACATCATTCTTTTTATAACCTGCATAGTAACCATGGCATAGTTAGTTGTTACCATATGCCTTAACTTACATGTTTCTTGGTGGTAGACATGGGAGTTGTTTCTAGTTTTCGTCTGTTCATTTTGCTTCTTTGCTAGTAAGTAAAATGCTCGAGTAAGCCTCCTTGCACGTGTACCTCGCTGCACTTTAGCTATTTAGCTAGTGTATCTCTAGGATACATTTCTTAGTGTGGAATTGTTGAGTTAAGCAAAAGATATATATATATATATCTTTTATCTTTTATTGATACTGCATATGTTCTCTAAAATCGTCTCACCAATTTATACTCCTACCAACACTACGTAAAAGTGTGCTGCACACGTACCTACTCACTGTTACCAACCTTTTTCATCCATACTAGTCTGATGGAGAGAAAGTGCTATCTTGCTGTTGTTTTTATTTTATTTATTTATTATTTATTTATTTATTTAGAGTGAGCTTCAGCATTTTTTGTGTGTGTGTTTAATCGGTATTTGCACTTACTTTCCTATGAACTGTGAGTTCATATCCTTTGCTCTGCTTGTCTTTTTTTTTCTTTTTTTTTTTTCTGCTTGTCTTTTTAAGCAGATTTCTGAAACTGTAATTTAACGGTTCTTGCCCTTTGCTTGTCTTTGTGTGACATAAATTCACAGTGAGGTTTGGGTGACTGTTCACTAGAAATGTGTGCTCTCCCCTCTGCTGTGTGGCGTTGTCCCCTGGGAAGAGGTCGCCAGCGAGGGACTGCACTTTGCAGGTGGTTCTCTGCGAGGGGGGAGGTGGAGCCACGTGACTGAGCTCCAGCCAATGAGCTGCGAGCCTGGATGGATCTCTCTCTCTCTCTCTCTCTCTCTCTCTCTCTCACACACACACACACACACACACACACACCACACAAAATGGCTGCTGGGCATAATTTCTCACCAACCCTCCTCCATGATCCCAAGGGTCAAAGCGGGCAAATACTCTGCCAGCCTAGTCTCTGGATGATGTAGAGGTGGGGATCCGTTCTATTCTGTGCTGTTAATGGAAACCACTAGTTAATTGAGCCATTATGAATTTTACGGTTTATCTTTTTTCAAATAGTAGCCAGCCCCCTCTAACTAATACAAGAAATACCTAATAAGTAGCCTATTCTAACGTATATGTCAAATACATGTCTTATTTGTTTTTTGATGTTATTTATTTTTTAATCATACAGATCTATAATTTTTTTAACTTGGTCTTTTTATTTTTTTTAAAAGATTTTATTTATTTATTTGACAGAGAGAGAGAGAGATCACAAGTAGGCAGAGAGGCAGGCAGAGAGAGGGGGGAAGCTGGCTCCTGGCTGAACAGAGAGCCCGTTTCAGGGCTCGATCCCAGGACTCTGAGATCATAACCTGAGCCGAAGGCAGAGGCTTAACCCACTGAGCCACCCATGTGCCCTTTGGGGTTTTTGTTTTTGTTTTTGTTTTTTAAATGATGTTTGCCTTTTGTGTTATGCCTGGAGAGAAACTTGCTACCCATAGATTATTTTTAAAGTCATTTATATATCTTTTTAGAACATTTAGGATTTATATTGTTCCTTACAATTTTTTGCTTCATTCGTAAGTCATTTTAGTGTAGGTATAATGTGGGTTTCCAGCTTAGGGTTTTTTTCCCCCCTTTAAATTGTTTGGAACTTGTTCCCATTCCATATGTTGAATAATCTAATTTTTATCACTGACTTGAATCACACTTTTGTCACTTAGCAAATTCCCGTATGCGTTTGGATTTATATATGGACTCTCTTCTGTTTTGTGGATTTGTCTATTCATGTACTGTGCCAAAGTGTTTTTCATTGTTCCAGATTTATGATAAATACTTTTAAAAAATGATTTATTTATTTATTTGAGAGAGAGGGTGTGCAGGAGCAAGCAGGGGAAGGAGTAGAGGGAGAGACTATCCAGGCAGACTCCCACTGAGTGAGGAGCTCTATCCTATGACCCATGAGATCAGGACCTGAGCCAAAACCAAGAGTCAGACACTTAACTAACTGAGACACCCAGGCATCCCTATGATACATACTTTAAAATACCTGGTGAGGAAATCCATCTTCATTTTTCCCTGTCACTTTCTTGGCTATTCTCATATTTTCTTTTCCAGAGAAACTTGAAAATAAGTTTGTGTCGTCAAGAGAAATTATGTTGATACTTTAACTGGAACTGCTTTGAATGAGGAAAACTGAATTTTTTTACAGCACTAAAATTTTGTTTTCAAGAATATATGGCTTTTAATTTATTCAAATATTGTTAAAATTTCTCATGGGAGGGTTAGAGCTTTTCTCATACAGATGCTGCATGGTTCTTGTGCAATTCACTCTTAGGTCTTTTATCTTTATTCTTATTACAAATGGGATCCTTCTTTCAGTAGATTCTTTAACTGACTGTTGTTTGTATAAGAAGAAACCTCCCAAATCAATTCTGTATGTTTCTAAAGCTTTTCAGTTGATTTGGATATATAATCATACCTTCGAATCATATGAAATCTGCTCCCTCCTTTCAAACACACCATATTTGCATCTTATCTTTCTCCTTACCTGATTGCCCTGGCTTGGACTTCTAGAGCAATGTTTAGCAATGCCATGAGTGGCAGATTCCTATCCCCTGAAGACCCTTAGAGGGGGTCCATCACCATCCATTGGCTAAAATCCAACGGTCTCAAAAGAAGCAGGGCGAGTTTGCTATAGGAGGCCTCAGAGGACAAGCAGTAGCCTTTGCTAGAAAGGTGCTCCCTGACCAGGCTCTGTCTAGTAGTAACCCCAGCTGCCTTAGCTCCCCAAACCCACTTGCTCAGTCTCTCCTAGCACCAGCTACGTGGCATAGGACACACAGTCTCTGTCTCCCCAGCTTGCGTGGAAGCTCCTCTGGGGTAGAAACAGGTCCTCTGAATCACTGCTGTGTCCCTCCAGCCTAGGGCCCTTCCTGTCACGTAGGAAACCTATAATCACTAAGTGGCCAATGAAATGACACAATCAGTTAGCCTTTCACTGTCTCCTATAAAATATGCCCTTCCCGATAACCCTCCCTCATATTTTTATAGCCCTTTGTGTTAACAAAGCCCTTTTGTATACATTATCCTGCTTTACCCTCTCATGGAAAACCCTGTACATTTTCCTTCTTGATTCTCTGTTCACAGATACGGAAAAGGGGGTTCAGAGAAGTTAAGTGATTGGCTCAAGGATGGCTCAGCTAATGAATGGCAGAGCAGGATTCCGTCCTCGCCTCCTGGTTCTTTCCGTTGGGCTGTGCTCTTGTTCCTTTGACCATCCCTCAGAAAGCAACTCTGAAGATTTTCCATCTTGATAATGAAATGGGACTTTTTGAAAACCATCGGCTGAGGAAGAAGAAGGAGAGAGTGAGGGAAGTTGTGCCCCGTAGAAGTTGCTCCTAATTTTGCCCCTGTCGGCGAAGGGTAGGTTTGGGTGGGAGTCTGGCCAGGCGGGTAGGGCTGAGGGAGCTGGGGGTGGTAGCGGGAGGGGGTGGCAGCCTGCATGCTCTTCAGCTCGTTGTCCTCAGCCTCAGCTGCAGGGTCTCGGAGCCCCCGGGAACCGTCATGCAGCGCTGGCCCCTGGGGGCTGAGTCCTATCCTCTTGCTTGGTGGCCCTGTGGAGGGTAATGCAGATCTCTGGGCTCTGGCCACTGTGGGGACTTGGCGGACCTTCCTACACACAGTCCTATTTTAGCCACTTTGGGATGGTCCCCAGGAGAGAACAAGAGTACCCAGTCCTGGGGCACCTGGGTGGCTCAGTGGGTTAAAACCTCTGCCTTTGGCTCAGGTCATGATCTCAGGGTCCTGGGATCAAGCCCCGCATCGGGCTCTCTGCTCAGCGGGGAGCCTGCTTCCTCCCTTCTCTCTCTGCCTGCCTCTCTGCCTACTTGTGATCTGTCTGTCAAATAAATAAATAAAATCTTTAGAAGAGTATCCAGTCCTTACCCTCAGAGGCCCATGCTATGAAGGGAGAGAAATAATACAGCATCTAGTGTGTGCCGGGCTGGATGCTGGCCACCACACCTGTGTCATACTTCCCATACTTCACTGAGTCCTCAACACAACTCAAGAGTGAGAGAATGACGTCCAGAAACGGAGTCTCAGAGAGCGCCCCAGCTCAGCAGCATCAGAGCTGGAATTCCAGCTCCGGGGGACCCCAACTCCCATGTTCCTTCTCTGGAGCCTCGCCACCCTCCCCCAGGTTTGCACTGTATGGAGAAGTCCTGGGCCCCTGGTGGGGTGGAATCAGGGAGGCTGCCTGGAGGGTGAGTCACAGGAGGCGTGGGAGTGGCCTCAGGGGAAGTCGGAAAGACGGCAGCAGCAGGCTCTGAGAGGGCCCTGAGAGGGAGGGGCGAAGAGTTTGGCCTGATGGTAAGGAGAGACAAGAGGGATTAGGCTCGGGCTCTGCACTAAAGGGTGATTTCTGAGTCAGCCAGACTGAAGGCCATGTTCGCCTGAAGACACGACCTTGGCGAAATGGAGAGGTCAATAAGTTTAGCTACTTTTCCACCTCCTCCCCAGGCCCAGACTGCTTGGGACCCACGAGGGGCCTTTCAATCAGCTACAGATCAACCCTCTGCCGCCTACCGCACCCCTCCTGCCCCTACCCCACATCCAGCTCCCCTCCTGGGCCTCTGTCTGTATTTACACCACACAGGTGTTCCCAGAGCCCCGAAAGCCTTCCAGGCTGTCTGTAGAGAAGTAACGGTCACCACTGGCTATTCGGCAGTGTACAGGCTGGCAGGAGGGTCTCCCGGCACCCCTCACTGCCTGCTCCATGCGTGTCTCGGTGGGTTCAGGAAATTGGGGAGCTCAGCGAACACTGTCTTGTCCCACCTGGACGCCGACTTGGAGAGAGCGCCGCCGCCGCTGGCTTTCTCGTCCCTGGCCTTCAGGTGTCATCGTCTCCCCTCGACCCGAGCGAAGTGGAACAGCAATCCCGGGGGGCGGCCCGGTGTTGGGCGACTCGATTTCACTATCAGGATGGAAAATCTTCAGGGGTTATTATTTTTCAAAGGGCTGGCCACCTCCATGAGTGACTCCTTCAAACGGAATCCAATATCCTGGTGAATATTACTTTGAAACCAAACCTGGTGTCCCTTGCCTTGCCTTAATCCCTGCGAGCCTCCTGCCCACCCCTCCAAGCTGACCCAGCACTGGCCCCCCGCGGCCAGTTCCTAAAATGACTTGGCTTGGGAGGCGGGGCAGAAGGAAAGCGTCAGATTGTACTCACAGGATGGACAGCGAGAGACTAACTCTGAGGCGACTGCCCTTAGAAATTTGGGCTCCCTTAAGTTGTAGGGGACAAGCGATCCACAAATACACTCTTGGCAAGCATGAAAAACCCTTCGTCAAAAATCACATTGACCTAGAGGCATCCTGCCGGAGTTAGAGGTTCTAAAACAAGATTGTGGGAACTGGTTTCCCGTAAACTTTCTAGAGGCCAAGGGCATCCTTCCCTGTCTGTTTACCCCCAACACTTTAGCCCAGAGAACATCAGATTAGCGCTATGAAGACGTATCAGGTTTCTTGTCAAGATTCATACACGCATGTACTCTCTTATCTCTCACTTTGCCACTTTACTCCCTTTTATTTCTTAAAGGAAATTAAGACCCTGTGAGGCTAAACTAAGTGAAGTGTCTTGCAAAGAACAGGGTTTTAAAATATTTGTAAACAACCCTTGGATTGACCTTCAAAAATACTTTAACTCCTGTCATCACTTTATACTCTTTGGCTTAAGAGGCTAAAACAGTGTCCCCATCTCTCACCCCACATCTAATCTCATATTCGAGATCATTCTCTGGGTCTTTGCTGCTTTGTAATCCACCCTCGCCCCCTGCTAAATGCTTGCCCACACACCCAAACACACACACACACACACACACACACACACACTTTCTCTCTTTCTCTCTCCTCACAAACACCTTCCTCCCTGCTTCTGTCCCATGCATGTACAGTCTGGCTCATCCCTCTAGACTAAGCCCAGGTTCGACTTTTGGTTCTCAGAGTGCCAGGAGCATTTAGAATGTGATTATACCCTAATTTTCCACCTGCTCTTACTCTTTTAGCTCCTTGTTTTGCAGGCACCGAGCCTTTCTCCTTAACTAGATTTCAAAAACTCCAGGAGGACAAGTTCTTCTTATCTCTGATCCACCCCCGCCCATGCCTGTAGCAGGTCTGGCACGCAGTAGGCCCTCAGGAAATATTGAATATTAAATAATTGAGAGTTTTGGTTTCCTATCTCAGGGAATAATTCTTTTTTTTTAAATTAACATATAATGTATTATTTGCCCCAGGGGTACAGGTCTGTGAATCGTCAGGCTTACACACTTCACAGCACTCACCATAGCACACACCCTCCCCAATGTCCATTGCCCCCCCACCTCCTCCTACCCCCCTCCCCCCCAGCAACCCTCAGTTTGTTTTGTGAGATTGAGTCTCTTATGATTTGTTTCCCTCCCGATCCCATCTTGTTTCATTTTTTCCTTCCCTACCCCCCAATCCCCCCACGTTGCCTCTCAACTTCCTCATATCAGGGAGATCATATGATAATTGTCTTTCTCTGATTGACTTATTTTGCTCAGCATAAAAACCTCTTGTCCATCCACATCATTGCAAATGGCAAGTTTCATTTCTTTTGATGGCTTCATAGTATTCCATTGTATATATATACCACATCTTCTTTATCCATTCATCTGTTGATGGACATCTAGGTTTTTTCCATAGTTTGGCTATTGTGGACATTGTTGCTATAAACATTTGGGTGCACGTGCCCCTTCGGATCACTACATTTGTATCTTTAGGGTAAATACCCAGTAGTGCAATTGCTGGGTCATAAGGTAGCTTTGTTTTCAACTTTTTGAGGAACCTCCATGCTGTTTTCCAGAGTGGCTGCACCAGCTTGCATTCCCACTAACAGTCAGGGAATAATTCTTATTTCCTTTAAAAAAAAAAATCGAAGAGGGGTGCCTAGGTGGCTCAGTCGTTAAGCGTCTGCCTTAGGTTCAGGTCATGATCCCAGGGTCCTGGGATGGAGCCCCGCATCGGGCCCCCTGCATAGCGGGAGGCCTGCTTCTCCCTCTCCCACTTCATCCTGCTTGTGTTTCCTCTCTCACTGTGTCTCTGTCAAATGAATAAACAAAATCTTTTAAAAAAAATCAAAGAAAGTGAAGCAGAGGAAATGTAATCAGGAGGCATTAGGACATTTTTCACAGGATGTTCTGAGAGTGCCTGCTTCTGTGTGTGTGCGTGTGTGTGTGTGTACATGCATACGTGTGTGGTACATGGGTGTGCTTGCCCTCATAGGTGTATATGTAGTAGTTTGGATCCAAGGCAAAATTAGGCTCATTAAAAAGATGCTTGCTGACCACCTGCATGTGGGTACATGCCCACAGCCCTTAAATTGTGCTCATTTGAGATGGCTTTGTCTTTGCACATTGTAACAAGCCCTTGGTAATGACAGGAGCTAAGGCTGGAATGCCTAATGAGCTGTGGATTAAGAAATGATGTGATAGCATCTTGCTGATTGTAATTAACACACGGCCTCTATTATGTCCTATCGGAGCTGCATCTTCTTGCTGACAAGTAATTCCCCAAAATAATCACTTGTCTTTCAACATCTCGATGTGTGGACTAATTGTGAAGAGCTCCTGCCTGGAAAGGCCACCCGGAGCAATTTGAGGACAATTACATGGGAGCTAGTGGCTGCTGGGCACAATTACCTGGACTCGAATGCATGGAGAGTGAGACCAAGCGAGGGGAATGAAACTTTGGCCAGGCACTCAGACAGCACCTGCCCGTGGCTGCTGGCTTCGTGATGGGCTTTCCACAGAGCTAACATGTTGTCCTAGAGTAGGAGAATAAAGTGCTCGCCAGCAGTACCTGAAAGGACTTGGAGCACTTTCCCCCCCTTAAATGATACTAGTCATGACGATCTGTAGAAAAAAAAACAGAAAATATAAACCACAAAACCACTATCACCACCACCACGATCACCGCCATCGTCCTCAGCAACCTCACCATCAAAGTTGCCACAATTTTAGGAATTTATCTCCATTCCGCACACTTTGGTAGGCACCTTAAATAGGTTATCTCTAGATCTGACAAAAATCTTGCAAGATGGGGAACTATAGTCCCATTTTAGAGATGAGGAAACTGAGGCCCATACCTGTCCCAGCTCTCACAAAGCAGTAGCTGTCAAAGGTGGAATTTCGTTTGCGTCTGTGTGTCTAAAATCTGTGTGTCCATGCTGTTTCTCTCCTTGCCTTTTGGACAGAATGATGACCCTTTCGGACAGGATGATGACCCACTCCTGGCTGCAGTCACAGTAGTTGCTGTGAATGTTGAGTAAGATCCTGGAGATGAAAGCTTTGTAAACTGTAAAGTCCTGAATAGATTTGGGGCGTTATTAGGCAGTGTCTGGCATCTATCCAGGTCTCATGCCCAGCTGCCAAGGAAGTCAGTGATGGTCACTGAATGGTATTTATTTGGGTCTCATTGAAAAGCCAAGCCTGGGCACGTCTGTGATGTTTGGGTAAAGGGGAAGGAGGGATTGGAGCAAAGCTAGGTACATGGGCCTGGAAATCATGAGTTGAGGAGTTAGGGAATGACCCAGTAGGAAATAGGGCTAGGCAGTAGGAAGGCCCTGTTCACGCCCATCAGCGACCTCAAATAGTACTTATTCAAAATCAAAACAGCATGATTAACACCTAACAGGAGCCTCAAAACAAGCTCTTAGCCCCCTTCCCACCAGATCATGAAGGTCTTCTATATGAAAATTCTGGAGGCACTGTAGGTGCTGGGGAATAGTAGGGCAAGGGTTCAGAGATGTGGGGTGAGCTTGGGCAGGGGTCTGAGTGTGACAGTTGGGCCAGAGCCAGACTCTTAATGTCATTCGCTCTGCTTCTGTCTCTGCCCACCTCAACACCTCTCTCACCTTTTGTTCATTCTGACTCTTGACTTCGGGAAATAATGTAGAATTCAAAAGCTTTGTCTGTGCGTGAGTGAGAGTGTGTGTCTATCGGAATCAGGAACGGGTCCACGTAGTAAAAGGCAGACGTGAAGAGGCCCCAGCATCCTAAATGTCCACCCAGGATGCCGGCCAAGAGCCCCGCCAGGCTTGGATGCTGAACTCCCCTCCCATGTTGGAGGTCCCGCCGGCAACCTGAGAAATTAATTGAAGTTCTGTTGGGCAACTGTCCGCGAGGGCAACTCTCCAGCACCCTGTGGCTTCTGAATTTGTCTTGGAAGATGACCAAGCCAGGAGTGGAGTTTAACCAAAAGTAGGAGGAATTGACTTAGAAGAGCTAACTCAGGCAGTTGCTACCATCTAAAAAAGAAAAGAGAAGGAGGCTGGGAGGGAGATTGGGCAGCATCAATGAGGGCATGCTACTTCGCTGGGAACAACTTGCAGCCATAGCCTGGGAGGGGACAAGGCTGGCTACGTGCAGCCACACATAGCCTCCACCTGGGGCCAAGGCAAGAAACAAAGCCTGCCCTTGACCTCCAGATCCATACACGGTGCAGGTGAGCCCTCTCAGGCGCTGTGTGTCCTGGCAAGGGCACCTGGAGGGAGCAGCGCAGGACTAACACGGCTGGGAACTCTTTGTCACGGGGACCCTTCACACCGACCAGGCCTCTTGCCACTAGCTGCATGGCCCTGTGGTCAGTGAACTGGGAGAAGCAGGGAGCCTGTGATCACTATTCTGTTCATGGTTGTGTGGTGACACCATCAGAGAGGACACCAGTGGCCATGAACTTTCTTCCTTGGAGTTTTGCTCTGTGTATCAAAGGCCACTTCCGCTTTTCATTTGTGAAAGTGTTGCTGGGCTTAATAGAGAAGCAGGTGTTGATGTGATATTTGCTCTGGGGGAGGTTTTTGGTGGTAAAGAGTGGCGTGAGCAGGAAAGAAAATGGATAAAGTATATTTGCTCAATGAAAAGGAAGGAATGAATGTTTAGGGGGGTAAGCTATTAAGTTGCAGCAGTGAGCAGGTATTTGGATAATTTGAGCTGAAAATCACATCAGACTGAAAAAGATGTGCAAATACACACAGTGTAACTGGGATTCAACCACCGGGGTCTACCAACCTACAAACAGCGGCCCATTAGTAGGGCTTGATGCTGATGCCATCGCTGTCCTTGGGCTCTGGGGTTCTCAGGGGTTTCCAGGGGATGAGAGCAATGCCACACTGTTGTCCTTCCCACTCTGCCCAGAGCGGCTCTGCCGTGTCCCATGCTGCAACCAGGTGATCACTGGCAAGTGAGAGAGAGAGAGCTTCTGGTCCAAGGTGG
Source organism: Martes martes (assembly GCF_963455335.1). NCBI lineage: Eukaryota > Metazoa > Chordata > Mammalia > Carnivora > Mustelidae > Martes > Martes martes. The sequence goes on from NC_137902.1 coordinate 49,196,258, forward strand.
TGTTTAACTCCTGGGACGTGGAGTTCAAAGTTGTCCTATCACAGCTAATTCTCCACCCAGAGTTAGAGAGGATGCGGGGAGCCTCCCGTAATACCCTCTTTGGACAGGCTCCTCTGAGGTGAACCTCAGAAATACTAATTGGATGGAAAGCTTCCTATAGAAATGAATTATCCACAAGTTTATGTGAAATTTAAAAAGATCTTGGTTTCCTCTTCCAGGGCAATTATTGCTGTCAGGCTGATCTCTCCCCATACAATGGAAAGCTTTTCCCCTTATCATTAAAGGAATGCTATGATTCTAGAAGCAAGTAGGAGTATCTCAGGAGGCTTGGTTCCTCGGAGAGAAGGGGGATCGGGGCTCTTGTTTAATGGGGACAGAGCTTCAGTTTGGGCTGATGATAACATTGTGGAGCTGGACAGTGATGGTTGCATGACATTGTGAGTATACTTAATGCCACTGAATTGTACATTTAAACATGGGTACGAGGGGAAAAGAAAGAAACAGTGGTTAGGCATGTTTGGAGACATGCGGGGGAGGTGAGGAGAGGGATTAGCTAGCCGGGAAGCAATGAAAAGAATGGAAAGGGAATGCTTCCCCTCACTGGGGTGGGGGGCGGAGAATGTCACAGAGCTGATGGGGAGCAGTTGGCCATGTTGACCAGAATCACAGTTGCCCATGCCCTTTGAGTCCATGATCTCTCCACTACTCAGAGTCTGCCTGCCCTTGCACAAAATGATGGGAGCTGGGCCTCTTTACCATGGTGGTGTCAGGAATAATAGAAGACTGGCGTTGGAAACATCTAGAGGGACTGGTTAGGCAAACACCATGGAATACAGTGCAGCTGTGAGGGGGGTGGGGGTAGGGAGAGGGAGGGAGGGAGGGAGGCAGGGAGCGAGAGAGAAGGTTGGAGCTTCCTATACTAATGTGAAAAGGTCTGCAGTGGGACTTGTTCATAGTAAAGATTTATTGTAAAGTTAAAAACATCAAAGAACAGAATATTGCATATAGAATGCTACCTTTGTGTAAGAAAAGAGGAAAATCTGAGTATATATATATTGTATGTGCGTAGAGAAATACTGAACGGTACATAAACCAAACAAAGTGGTTGCCTGAAGGGTCCTCAGTGAGGAAGGGAACAAAGGACAGACACAAGGCTGCATTTTCTATATTGTTTTGATTTTTTTAATTGTATGAGTAAATTACCTAGTCAGATTTTCTAGGAAGGGAGGGAGGAAGGAAGAAAGGAAGGGAAGGGAGGAAGGAAGGGAGGGAGGGAGGGAAGAAAGGGAGGCTAGGAAGGTCCTTCACAAACTCTGAAACATTCTACAGCTATAAGGACTTACTAATGAGAAAACAATTATAATAATAATACTCTAACAGCTCCTTGCACTTGCTCAAGTGTTTACCAGACACGGCACTAGAGACTTTGTATCTATGATCTGCTCTAATCCTGACGCAACGGTTTATATTTTTATAGATGGGAACACCGGCAATCAGAGGGGTTAGTTCGATTGTCCAAGGCCACACTTCTAGAAAGACACAGAGTTGGGATTTGAACTCAGATCCGTCTGCCGTCACACATGGCTCTTGACTCTGCCATCCTTCCCTCTGTGCCATTGCCCTGCGGTAGCTTTTCTTGGTGGTGGTGGTGGTCTTTATTTTCCATACTGCCAGAATGTGTCTGGTACGGACATAAGCATTCTCCAAGGAAAACTCAACCCTTCAATAGTCTACGTGCCATTCTTGGAAAAAACCAAACACCTTGACACCGCCAGTCTGCCTCAGGCCATGTGGTCATTCTGTCTTCACGAGGTATTTTTGGTCGCAATTTTCCTACAATATCCAGACAAGTGCCATGATTAGGCACCACACTTCCTTGCGGTTGCTCCTGGCTTTCCGGAAATATCCATCCAAGACCATGTTGGCTCCACCACCTTGGATGAAACCCAGAAGAAGGTTTTTATGGAACATGTCTTTAAAACCGGTTAATGATTTACGAATGACTTGGCAAAGGAGGCAACATATGCAGAACAAAACCCTTTCCTGTGTTCGGGTAACCTCACGGCCATGCGCTTAAACCTGCAAATAGGGCCAGGTAATTACATGGTCCCAGAGGAGGCCCAACCACCCAATGAAAATTTGGTTGTAAAAACAATTAGATCACAGGATATTTAAAAATAGGGTCCAGAGGTGGGGCTGCGGGCTCCTTCCTCATTTGACTTTGGAGAAGGGACCCCAAGTTGAGAGGAAGCAGAGAAGGAAAAGCACTGGTATTTCGCAGATGGAAGTTGGAGGCTTCATTTCTGCCGCTGGTGGGATTGGCAGACAGTAGGAGAAGCTTTTACCGGAAGAATCCACTGGAGAGGTTCGCAGCCTGCAAGTGGCCAGTGTGTTTCCATAAATGAAACCTACACCACCCTTTTCCCAGCACCACGCTCGATGACTTGTCGCTCCTGCAACACTTTGTCCATTTTTTAAGTTAATGGTGCTCCAAGCCCAGAGAGCAAGGCAGCTGACTCGCAGGTCCTTCCCTAAAGGGGTGAGTTATGAGATGTCCCGTGGAAACTGAAGGGCCAGTTTGTTTCAGGATAAATGGCCTTATTGTATTCGGTGTCTCTTATCAGCTGATTTCCCACAGCCAGCCTCCCTGGCTTGAGTGTAGTATGAGGAGGAAAAAGAAAAAATAGTGTTTTGTCTTGTTTCCTTGTTGTTTTATTGCCATCAGCAGCAGCCAAGTTAACCCAAAAAGTCACCTCCCTTCAGGTTATGTCCTGGGGATCTGAGCAGGAGGTCAACCAGTCAGGTCTCCCTGGCTAACTCAAGCCTCTCAGGGTTTCTAGGAAGATGTGTTGATGGGAAGCTGGCTTTCTCCGTCACTGACAGATGTGTTGAAAACAGTGATGCTTTCTCCAGAGATGTCCAGGGTGGCCCGTGCTGTGGCGAGGAGAAAGAACTCTGACACACGAGTCGTGGAAACCAGACCGTCTGTTCATCCCAGCGGGGGTTTCCATCAGGAGTAGGGGAAGCCCTGGGTTCCACGAAGGCCTGGGATGCAGCCCTGGCTGTGGGTGGTCAGCTGGGCCTGGAGGTGTCCCCCAGTTAGGGACACCTTTGGTAGTGGTTGTTCCCATTGGTCTGTGCTGTGGGTAGTTCTCTTTCCTGTAGCAACCCACAAGATGCTGCTTGGTGAGGTTTATTGGGGGAGTAGAAATAATGTAGGCAGACTAGTTAGCATGGGGCCCGGCACTGAGATGCACAAAATGTGCCTTTTAAAAAATAATAGAACATCATGATACGATTAAGAATTTCCGGGGATGGGGGTGCCTGGGTGGCTCAGTGGGTTAAAGCCTCTGCCTTCAGCTCAGGTCATGATCTCAGGGTCCTGGGATCGAGCCCCTCATCGGACTCTCTGCTCAGCGAGGAGCCTGCTTCTTCCTCTCTCCTCTCTCTCTGCCTGCCTCTCTGCCTACTTGTGATCTCTGTCTGTTGAATAAATAAATAAAATCTTAAAAAAAAAAAAAAGAATTTCTGGGGATGCCTGGGTGGCTCAGTTGATTAAGCATCTGCCCTCGGCTCAGGTCATGATCTCAGAGTCCTGGTATCGAGTCCCACATCCGGTTCCTTGTTCAGTGGGGAGCCTGCTTCGCCCTCTGCCCCTCCCCCTGCTTGTGCTCATTCTCACTCTCTCTCTCTTTGACAAATAAATAAAATCTTAAAAAAAAAAAAGAATTTCTGTTTACCCCTATTTGAATGTGGGCCATTTAAATGTGCTAGACACACCCTCCCTTCCTGTCTTCACTCCACAGTTCTATCTGCTGTCACTGGCTCCTCTTCCCCCACCAGTCCCCGTGTGTCCACTCTGCTCATTCTTATCTTAAAATCTATGTTGTCCGAGAATAAAAAAACAACGTGGTTTTCTTTCCATGAGAACTTCTCTGGTGCCTCTCTCTTCAGTCCTTTACTTTCAACTTTTCTGGGTCCTTAAATTATAGGTGTGTTTCTGGGACACACATGCTCTGAAACAATTTAAATCCAGTCAGGGAATTCTTTTAATTGGTTAGTTGAATCTCTTTACATTTCTGTAATTTTAGGTATGTTTGAATACATTCTACCACTTTCTCTTTTTTAAAATTGATATCACTGATCTATAACATGATATTAGTCTCCAGTGTAGAACATACTGATTTGATATTTGTATGTATTATGAGATGATCACCAAGATGAGTCTAGTTAACATCCATCACCACACATAATTACAGAGGTTTTTTTTCTTGTGATGAGGACTTTTAAGACCTCCTCTCTTAACAACTTTCATATATACAATATACAATATAATATTACTAACTACATTTTGCATACACCCCCCCCCAACCTCCAGCCTTTGAGAATCACCAATCTGTTCTCTAGTTTTTGTTTTTTTGGATTCCACATATAAATGAGATCATATGGTATTTGTCTTTCTCTGTCTGACTTATCTCACTTAGCATAATGCCTTCAAGGTCCATCCAGGTTGCGGCAAATGGCAAGATTTCATTGTTTTTTTTTATGGTTGACAGTATCACATTGTGTGTGTGTGTGTGTGTGTGTGTGTGTGTGTGTATCCCCATGTCTTCTTTATCCATTCATCCATCATTGGACACTTAGGTTGTTTCTGTATCTTGGCTATTGTAATTAATGTTGCAACGTGGGTGCCTGGGTGGCTCCATTGGTTAACCATTGGTTAAGCAGCTGCCTTCGGCTCAGGTCATGATCCCAGGGTCCTGAGATCCAGCCCCACAATGGGCTCTCTGCTCAGTGGAGAGTCTGCTTCTCCCTCTCCCTCCGCCCCTCCTCACTCCCCACTTGTGCTTTCTCCTTCAAATAAATAAAATCTTTAAAAAAAAATGTTGCATGGAAATGCAGATATCTTTTTGAGTTAGTATTTTTGTTTTCTTTGGATAAATACCCAGAAGTGGAGTTGCTGAATTATATGGTATTTCTACTTTCAATTTTTTTTAAAAGAGTTTATTTATTTACTTGACAGAAATCACAAGTAGACAGAGAGGCAGGCAGAGAGAGAGAGGGGGGAGCAGGCTCCCTACTGAGCAGAGAACCTGATGTGGGGCTCAATCCCCGGACCCTGAGACCATGACCCAAACCAAAGGCAGAGGCTTAACCCACTGAGCCACCCAGGCACCCTCTACTTTCAATTTTTTGAGGAACCTCCATACTGTTTTCCACGGCGGCTGTACCAATTTGCATTCCTACCCACAGCCCACAAGGTTTCCCTTTTCTCCACATCCTCGCCAGCACTTGTTATTTTTGTCTTTTGGATTTTAGCCATCATTTTCTCTTATTATTTCTGTTTACCCTACTTCATGCTGCTTCCTCCTCCTCCTTTTTTCTGCCTTCGTTTCCCTCTTCATCTTCTTTGACTTGGGAGCTGTCCATTTGGTTTTCATTTTTCTCAGTGGTTACCCCTAAAACGTTAACATGTTCACTTGACCTTACAATCTCAAGTTAATGTCTACTTCCGCCCTCTTACAAACAATTGATGAATACTGATATGCTTAAGGCTGATGTACTCATGTGTTACTATGTTTAGTATTTGGGTTCCAAATTTTACCCTTAATAATATTGTTGTTGTTTTATAAATCAAGCCTGTTTAGTATTCCCTGTATGGTAATCCGTGTCTTTGCTTATCAGTGCTTCTTTGTGACTTTCTTCTGGGTTTGCTTGTTCACCCTCTAAAGTTTATCCTTTAGAAATTCTTACAGGGCGAGTCTGTTGGTGACAGATTCTCTCAGTTTTCACTTGTCTAAAAACCTTTTATTTCAACCTCACGGTTGAGTCCCAATGTCATTCATGGTAGAACTCTGGGTTGACAGTGATTTTCATTCAGTCCTTTGAGGGTTTTGTTCTGCTGTCCCTGGTTTCAGTTTTGCTGTTGAGAAGTCTGCTAATTGTCATTCCTTGGTGCGTAATTTCACTTTTCTCTCTTGTTGCTTTGAATATTTTCCTCTTTGACTTTGGTGAATTAAAGTTTCTCTTCAAAGCATCTGTAGGTGGGTTTTTATTTATCCTGCTTAGAACTTGTGTTTCCTGAATGTGTGACTTCTTGTTTTTTCATCAGTTCTCAGCCATTATCTCTTTGGATATTATCTCTCCCCCTTCTCTGTGGTCTTTTCCCAGAACTCTCATTTTTTAAAAAAAGATTTTATCTATTTATTTGAGAGAGAGTGAGAGAGAGAGAGATCACAAGCAGGGGGGAAGGGTAGACTGAGCAGGGAGCTGAGCAGGGAGCCCGACTCAGGACTCGATCCCAGGACCCTAGGATCATGACCTGAGCAGAAGGCAGACACTTAACTGACTGAGCCACAAAGGTGCCCCTGGAACTCTCATTAGACATACCACATGACAGGCATTCTTATTTTATCTGCTGTGTTTACCAGGTCAATGCTCTTTTTTCCTTCTTTTTTCTTTTCCTATACTACATTCTGGTTGATCTCGCAGACTGGGTTTTATTTGCCTAATTCTTAAGATCAACCAAGTCCAATCTATTATTCATCCTACTCACTGAATTTTAATAGTTCAGTAGTCGTTAAGAGAAATTTCCTTTAAGTTCTTTCTGGTTCTTTTCCAAATACTGGTTCTTGTTATATTGTGGTTCTTCCAGTTTTAGTTTTTCTTTCTTTCTTTCTTTCTTTCTTTCTTTCTTTCTTTTTTTTTTTCATATTCTATTTCTTTCTTTCAGGTTTTTAATAATTTAAAGTCACTAATTTTATGGTCTCATCCTATTATTATCTTAGCTGAAGTTCTTGGCAGTGTTAGATGAGTTTGGCTTCCTTCCATGTATTGACTTCTGCTTGTGATGTGATTGCTTTTTCATGGATTTTGAAATTGTGGATTGTGAGTTCATAGTCAATGAATTTATCCTTGGGAATCCTTCCCAGCCTCCCCAGGTGAGATGTGTATCTTTTTTTCCCAGCAATTAATATACTTTCATGTGCATAGTAGGTACCCAGCAACCACTCATCTTTGCTGATGATATGGATAAGCTACAAAAAGATACCTACATCTCTTTACTCCCTCATCGGCAGGGGACCTACTTTTCTACCACGCATTCCCTCCAAGCTTTTCTGCTTTGAGAATGTGAGATTTTTATTGTTGTTGAGAATGTGTTCTTGGGACCAGAGAATGTCGCTAGCCTTGGGGAAGAGACATGAACAAAGGTTCTGGAAGGGGGGAAAAGGGGATGAAAGAGTTCTTTAGCCACAGGAGAGGAGGCAGCATTTGACGGCAAACATAAATGGGTAAACCGGAAACACCCTTGTTCCTGGGTTGAGACAGGGGTGCGAAGACGAGGTAACATGGCCACGGACCAGAGTGCAGAGGGAGGCATCTCACTGTATGCTTCAGAGGATGGAGACTCTGAGAAAGCCGGAAGAGGTTTAAATAACCACTTTCCTCCTTTTATTAATAGTAGCAAACGACAGTAAAGGGTCCAGAGATACCATGTGCCAGGTTCTGTGGTAAGGGGTTGATCTGCGTTCTTTCATGGGAGCCTCATAAGAACTCATCAGGGAGGCACTCTACCCCCTACCCTACAGATGGGGAAATTGAAATTCGAGGACCTAAGAAACATAACCCGGACCCCACAGCCCAGGAGAGGAGCAGAGCTGAAATTTGAACCCAGTTCTGTCAACTCTGGAGTGGGCGTGTATAGCTGTTCCAGGGCTGAACTTGTACTTCCACTGGGTTATGATGTAGAAATACTTTACTACTTGTGCTTGGTCCTCCAGGGACCCCTCGTGTGGTGCTGGGAGAGCTGCTGTGGGTGGGAAGACTGTTTATTGGAGCTGTCACAGCACACAGTGCATGGCATATGGCGGGTGCTTAATAAATATTTACCCAATAAATAAATAATGTTTTTTCCTTTGCAGAGTTGGGGAGCTGAGCCCTGGAGAAGGGGATGAGGACATGTTAGGTCGCGACTCTTCCCTCTCTTCCTCTCTGGCTCCGCCCTTGGCCTTAAAATATTACCCAGTCAGCCAGAGAGATCAGTGTCCTGATCACTTTCCCTGACAGGCGGGCTGGGCTGGGTGGGATTCTCTCGAAGCGTGTCATGCTGAAGGCTGATAATGGTGACAAGGAGTCACGGCCTGGCTGATGGGAGGTTCTCTTGGCCGCATGGCAATTTCTAGCTATCCATCCTGCTGAGTCTGATTGTCAGGGGCAGAGCACATGTGATGAAGGGATTCCTTCCTCATCTCACCTACTCACACAGCCCAGGCTGACTTCACAGAGCTGCAGGGTCTCCCTGGACCTGTGTGCCCTGCTGGCAGACCCAGAATCTCAAGTATCTGTCCTCCTGGACAACGAGACAGCCTGGATTGGGGGAGGGGGAGGGTGTTGGAGGGGATGGGAAGGCTAACCTGCTGGGATTGGCGTCATTCCATTACAGAGGAAATGACTTTTCTTACTGCTGAAGTTTTGGGGCTTTGGAACCTGCTTGTATGAGAGCCGCAGTCATGGCTTGCTTTCCCAGGGAAGTGGAGCACTCGGGAGAGGCGACTCGCTTGGGGCAGCCGTGTGTCTCTATGTCTTCTTGCCCTGGGTCTCATGTCTCTTTCTAGTTCTCTCTGACTTTGTCTCTGTCTCTCTCCCTCTCCTTCCTTTAACGTTTCACTTTCTTTCTTTCTTTTTTTTTAAAGATTTTATTTATTTATTTGACAGAGATCACAAGTAGGCAGAGAGGCAGGCAGAGAGAGGAGGGAAGCAGGCTTCCCACTGAGCAGAGAGCCCGATGCGGGGCTCGATCCCAGGACCCTGAGATTACGACCTGAGCTGAAGGCAGAGGCTTAACCCACTGAGCCACTTAGGTGCCCCTCACTTTATTTCTTCTGTCTCCTTCTCCTCTCCAAATTCCTCCCCCAGGTCTCCCACTTTTGTCACTGTGAACTTCTGCACAGTTCCACCCCATGCCTTCTTTCTCTCCACAGGGACACCCTTTCCTGCTACATACCCTCACCCCCACCAGCCTCCCTATGGCCTTGAAAGGCCCTGGCTTGCCTGCAACCCCGGGGCTCATTCCACAGAGGTTCTTCAAAGCTCCCATCTTAGCCTCAAGCTGTAACCGGCTTCCAGTGAGAGGCCCAGGAGCTGGGCTGCCAGAGACACCTGCTGTGTTGAATACCCCCCACTGGGGCACTTTTGGTGGGCTAACTAGGAAACCCCTGCCCCTGCAGGGTGCACGGAGACTCAGATGCTGTGGGGGCCAGCTTCCTGGTGCCTCCAACCAGCCTAGGAGACTTCTGAAGTCCTCTGTGCTGACCCACAGTGGGGGATCCACTGGGGCAGAGGGATCCCCATGGGGTAAAGGGCCTCATGGAGGTCTGAGACCTAAATTAGCATTTTAAAGAAAGGTCAGCAAGAAAGAATTTCTGAGACCTGCTGGGAGCAGAGGGGATGTTGGTGAGGAAAGTTCACGGCCCCCCTACCCCAGTCCTCAACAGGCCCATCTGCTGACCTGGTGGCCCTTGAGAGGGCAGAGGAGGCACCAGATAAGGAATGGGAGAGTTGGATTCGAACTTCAGCTCAGCTACTGGTGAGCAAAGAGTTTGGGCAGGTTACTTCATACGTCCAAGCCTTACTGCCTTCCCTTCTTTTTTTTTTTTTTTTTTTTTTTTTTTTTTTTCTTTTAAAGATTTTACTTAATTTGACAGACAGAGATCACAGGTAGGCAGAGACGCAGGCAGAGAGAGAGGAAGGGAAGCAGGCTCGTTGCTGAGCAGAAAGCCCGACGTGGGACTCGATCCCAGGACCCTGGGATCATGACCCGAGCCGAAGGCAGAGGCCCCAACCCACTGAGCCACCCAGGCGCCCCTGCCTTCCCTTCTTGAAGGAAAAAGTCAGACAGGGGCACCTGGGTGGCTCAGTGGGTTGAAGCCTTTGCCTTCAGCTCAGGTCATGCTCTTAGGGTTCTGGGATGGAGCCCCGCATAGGGCTCTCTGCTCAGCAGGGAGCCTGCTTCCCACACTCTCTCTGCCTGCCTCTCTACCTACTTGTGATCTCTGTCTGTCAAATAAATAAATAACATCTTTAAAGGGAAAAAAAATCAGGCAGAAAGACCTCAGTGATCCTCCCAGCTCTAGAGTTCTGATGGTCCAGTGAAGGGGTAAGGGCATGACCCCCAAGGATGCTGTTGTCCACTGATCTGTAGAAAGGCCTCAGAAAAAATGTGAGCCCTTTTTGGGACTTTGCAGAAGGCACCTGACCTCTCTGAGCCTCAGTTTGCACACCTGTGTGGTGAAGGTAATGTTTGCTTTGATAGGATCCTGTAGGAACTACCTCAAATGGGAAACAAAATTTCTCAAAGGACGAGCTGAGTGACCCCAGGCGGTGCAAAGGGCGAGTTTATCTCAGATTCCATCCTGGTATTCAGGGAGAGAGAGAGCCGTACCCTGCTCAGTTTTTTCTGAAACCTAGTTGCCACGGAGACAACCAACCTGCCCCCACCACCTCTGGGACACTCACCAATTTCTCCATTTAGCAGAGGAAGCCCAGGCCTCAGGGTGAGGGCCTTCCGTTGACAGCGCTAAGCTCTGATCTGATAACATCGTTTTTATTCATCATGTCTGTTTTTATGCTTTCCTTCTGTTTATTATTATTATTACTATTATTTAAGAGTTTATTTATTTATCAGAGTTCACAAGTAGGCAGAAAAGCAGGCAGAGAGAGGAGGAAGCAGGCTCCCTGCGGAGCAGACAGCCCGATGCGGAGCTCGATCCCAGGACCCTGGGATCATGACCGGAGCCAAAGGCAGAGGCTTCAACCCACTGAGCCACCCAGGCACCCCACCTTGTGTTTATTATTTATATATTTCTATTTCTATCTTGTGTTTTTTGTTTTTGTTTTTGTTTTTAAAATATTTTATTTATTTATTTGACAGAGATCACGAGTAAGCAGAGAGGAAGGCAGACAGAGAGGAGAAAGCAGGCTCCCCGCAGAGTAGAGAGCCCGATACGGGGCTAGATCCCAGGACCCCGGGATCACGACCCGAGCCGAAGGCAGAGGCCCTAACCCACTGAGCCACCCAGGTGCCCTATCTTGTGTTTTTATTACCCTTGATTTACCTTGGATTTATGGCAATGCTGGTTTTCCCAAAGCTAGTGTTATAAAATTTCCTTTTGAAATAAATTTGGGTAACTAAGAGGAGTCACTTGGAGACAGCTAGTAAATCCTAGTAAAGGCACATGATGGTCAAGTTGTAAAGATGATCTGAGAGTTGGGGAAGTGCTGGCATTAAGTCTGGGGCCACATCGAGCGGTATTCTTGTGGGTAATCACGACTGGAACTGCCCCACAAGGGAGGACAGGTACTGCCCTTCCTCTGCCTGCGACCTCAGCTCCCAGGTGCTGGGGATGCCAGTCTCCCCGGAAGGGCCATGGGTGAAGGAGCAGAGTAAACAGTCTGGGCAGTGCGATGTGGGCATCAATCCTGTTCAGGCTTCAGGCTGGCTCTGACTTAAATTGTCTCCCCCATTGAATTTAATGGGAAACCATTTCAATGGCCACCAGATTATGAACCATGGAACCGTTACAATAATGATAAAGGGGTTGGAATTCCCACCGGAGCCATTGTGCTTTAAGCAGAATATGTATTACCTTCTGAAATGAAAGCCACTTATGCATACCAGCCAATCTGTCTCAGTAGAGTGTCACCAAGACAGGTCTTGATAGAAGAGCCAAGAGCAAGTCAAATAGAAAGCTTCAAGTCCATGACTATCCATCACCCGGGGAGTTCCCAGGGTTGTTGGGGCAGCTTGTGGGTTACTTTGCTCAACTTACAGCTTTTGATTTTGTTATAAGGAGGGAAGAACAAAATGAGATTTATCGATCACCAAAAGGATGGTTTTGTAAACCTCCCATTCAGTGTAGCACCTTGCAGAAAATTTGTTCAGCACAGGGTCCTGATGCTGGCTCCTGGAGGCTCTCTGAAAGCAAAGACTCAGCCACAGATCTGGCAGCGTCTGCCTCTAACAGTCTGCTCTGTTCCACCTGCACGGTGCAAGGTGTCGTTCCAGAAGGATCTCAAGTATCGAAAGTTTGTGCTCTGGCCCATGCCAGAGGTCCCCAGGAAGGAAGAGCTGGTAAAGCACTTGGTAGTTGCCTCCCGACAGCAGTGGCCTTAGCACCTGGAAAAACCTCTGTGTGTTTGAATTTGCTAGAATGGCCAGGCAATTCTGAATTAGGAGAGCCGTGCAACATAATCCCCTTGGTGGCAGACTTCAAGGACTCAGGCCCTGGTCGATGGCGAGGATCTACTTCTTCTGGTCTTCAGGCAGCATTCTTAGAATTGCATTTCCTACCTTCTTGAAACCTGTCTTCTTCTGCCCAAACATGGAAAACCTCTTCCATGAAACCTTTGCATAAACTTCCCTTTTTAAACCCAGCAGCCGGTTTATTGGTCCATTTCCTTTATGTTTGATTCTTCTGCAACCCCAGGATATTGATAGCTTGCGTTTTTGTCTTGTTGAGTTTTGCAAAAACACAGCAGAAGCAGGATTTCTTGGGTCTCACACAGATGGCCTTACCTCTCATAAAAATACCATAGCTTATAATTTTTGAAGCCGTGAAATCACGATCTCATCTTTGGGAAGTAGAAAGGTTTGACAACTGTGAGATAGGTACTAAAGCTGAAGGAGGGATGGGACCTGCAGGGAGGCCAGTTGTCAATGTGGAAGGAAGGGATGGCCCCTGCTCTAGATACCGTTGTGCCCAAAGCAGACACCAACACAGCAAGTCAGGATTAGAAGTCAACGAAACCCACGGGATGTCTGGTTTTTGACTCATCTTTCCTTATGCTCAAAAGGCTTACAAGTGGGAAGGATAGTCTCAGTATTGTCCTTACATGCAAGGGGGACCCAAGCTTCTGGGCAGAGGCAGGATGGAAGCCCTGGGCTCATCTGCAGTCTCTTATATAGTGTAGTCATTAGAGCACCTTGTGGCCTGAGGGATGAGTTGTGTACTAGACTGCCCAGATCTTGAACCACTGCTCTTACAAGGACCAAATTAGGGATTCTCTAAGAGAAGGATTAGAAAGTCTCTTGCTCTGGTTTTGGGGGGGCTCAATGGCTCAGCCTGCAGAGTGTGTGACTTCTGACCTCAGGGTCCTGAGTTCAGGTTCCTCATTGGGCATGGAATGTACCTGAAAAAAAAAAAAATTCTCTTGGTCCGGAAATAGGAACAGGTTGGGTGGTATCAAGGAGACTCTCTTCACCTTTGGACTCTTCCCACCAGCAAAAAGGAGTGGATTGGATTTTGCCCTGTCTACCTCCCAGAAGCAAGGACTATAGAACGGGCATTCGGGGTGCAGGAGCACAGATCAGAGAATGAAAGGAAGATGGGGATTTGCAGAATTATTATTTTGGACGTCCTGTGGAATGCAAGTGGGTGTTGAATTCACAGCAGTCACGGTCTGTGAGCTAGGTCTACCTTGACCAGCCAACGAGGTAGTGTAGGGAGACTCTATTTTTGCAAGTTTGTATCCTGGCTGGCCCCGGGGATGATGGCAGAGGATGCTAGGACACTGTTCTTCACATTCTTCACTCAGCATTGGCTGATCTGAGGCCAGTGATTTGGGGCAAGGCTGGGAGGTATCCCACAGACAGAATGGCTCACACACGAACTGTTGCTGGAAGACAGGTATTGTGTCCAGGATGTAAGAATATTGGCAGATATCTTCAGCCTATCTTTTCGACAACTGTGGATCATTTACACAGAGTTTTAGGACTTATGTAAAAAAAAGTTAAATTTAAGAATAACCGGGTGCCTGGGTGGCTCACTTGTTAGGCATCTGCCTTCGGCTCAGGTCATGAACCCAGGGCCCTGGGATCGAGTCCCACGTTGGGCTTCCTGCCCCACCGGAAGCCTGCTTCTTCCTCTGCCACTGCCCCTGCTTGCCTTCCCTTTCTCTCATTGTCTCTCTCTGTCAAATAAATAAATAAAATCTTAAAAAAAATTTTTTTGGGAATAACATAAATGTAAGCAGTATGTCATCTAATGAAATATTATTCAATTAAAAAGTGTTCTTTTGGTAATATATCATGATATGGAGAAAAATACTTACAATTTAATTTTAAGGGGAAATAGGATAAAAGTTAGATGTTCAATCTAACCCTAATTTTTCAAAAATATACCCCACTAAGAAGATAATGTGAAATATACGAAAGTATCAATTATGACTATTGGTGGGCTGTGGGGTTCTAGGTAATTTTTATATTCCTTTATGAAATGTTTGTTTTCCAAATTCTTCGAGTCTGAGTTATTCTTATAAGTAGAAGTAAACAAATACTTATTATAAACAAACACTTTAAGGCTTACTCTCTGAGTCTCTCTCCTCATCCTGGGGACCAGTGCTCCCTTCTGGAACTTGGAGGCTCTTGGGCATGGTTTCAGCAGTGGGCCACTGTGTTCTTCCTGGTCCAGTATAAGTCACAAAGAGAGAAATTGCTCCAAAGGTATGGGCACCCTTGTCAGGCTGAATAACTTGACAGATCTAAGACTCAGTTTCTTAGCTGTAAAATGGGAGAATGGCTACTGTCCTTTATTATACCACAAAGAGTTTATAGAGACTGAAGAGGGTAAGGAAGGGGAGAATATTTAAACGATTTAGAATAGAACACAATGGTAATGGATGGAGTGGTAAGTTACCAAGGGTAGTTACAGCTTAGAAGCTCTGCCATTAAAACACGGTAACAGTAACCACCCTGTTAGCCGTCTGCATCACAATGCTTCCTGTGATGGTAGGACTGAAAACTGGGTCGTTAATTTTTTTTAATTAAAGATTTTGTTTATTTATTTGACAGAGAGAGAGCGATCACAAGTAGGCAGAGAGGCAGGCAGAGAAAGGGTAGCAGGCTCCCTGCTGAGCAGAGAACATCATGTGGGACTCGATCCCAGGACCCTGAGATCATGACCTGAGCCGAAGGCAGATGCTTAACCCACTGAGCCACCCAGGCGCCTCCTGGGTCGTTAATACTTTTGTGGTTGCATGATCTTTGAAATTTTCACACCAAATTTCTGGGTGTTTTAATGGGCCCCCTTTTCAGTCACCAAATAATGGCAAGTATCCAGAAATGGTCACCAGAGGGCGCTAGATCACTTACGGTGTCTGCCGGGCTCCCCAGCAAAACCACCATGATTCCTTACGTCAAGAGTATTGGAACTGGGTCCAGTCTGGGAAAAAAAAATGAAATCCAGTGTACATTAGTTATGATGTTGCCCCAACAATTAAGTAAATAGGCTTCTTTTTTTCTCCTTGGCTATTACTTTAGCCGTTCTGCCTTTTCAGTTCGCATGCTAATGCACTTTTATTTATTTCTTTTACGTCAGTTGAGACTGTTCAGATGAGAATACTTCAGAAACCTGAAACTCTGGTTGGTTTTAAGAGCAGCCATAGGCACGTGTTCACATGACAAAGAGGTCACCCTCCCCTCTGAGAAGTTTATAAATGTATTGAGAAATAAATATGTGGCCTATATTATTTTCAGAAAGGGCAAGGCTGAAGTTGGTCTTTGTGGTTAGGCTGTCAGTGCTTGCCTGATGGTCCCTGGTCCCCAGCCTGCAGACACGCCTTGGGGAGGGGGAGTGCCCTGGGGACATTCGGAGGAGCCTCTCTCTCCTCTGCCTTGGAGTCTATCTGCTGGTGGGGCCCTCTAGGCCACAGCGTAATGGCTGCAGCAGAGAGCAGGGACACTTAGCCCCAGTCCTTATTCCAACCGAGGGGCTCTTTGGGTACAGAAGAGCAAATTGGGGGCAGGGAGCAATAGTCTTGCCTGGACTTGCCTCCCGCATCATCTGGTGCCTGTACACACACGAGCTCTGGTTTGGGGTCGGAAGCCATGGTTGGCGTTTGGCTTTGTTTTGGGTCACAGTAGTTACAACCCAGACCTGTATAATGTTTTCTTTTTCTTCCTTACAAATAATCCTTTGTTATTTGTAGGTAGGTAGGCAGAGCAGTTCCTGTTTTTATTCCAACTTTACAAGTGAGGGAACATGATAAACCCAAGGCCCTGAAGTTCCTTTTAACTTTGAGGTTCTATTCCGTCTTGTAGAACATTTTCCCCAATTTTTTAGACCAGGTGTGGGTTTCCTGAAGCTGGTGGCCAGAGAGGCAGGCAAAAGCCTGATGAGGGCTCTTTCTGGTGGATGGTGGCATTCTCATTCACTGCCTACCAGTCGGGCCATCCCGGGAGGTGGTGTGGGACTGGAGTTGTAGGCAAGGTAGGATATTGACTTTGATGGCAAGGAACTCTGATGAATTGTGACTCAGCCTAGGTTTTGTCTAACAGAAGTTGCCAAAACCTTCAGCCAGCCCTGGCAGAGGTGATGAAGAGAGCAGGAGACAGGATGATGGGATGGCGAAGGTGACAGTGGGGGAGAAACACAGGTGGGGATTCCACAGTTGGGGCGATGAAGTCACAGCAACTAGTGGTTTCTTGCTAGTAGCCCCAGACTGGTACTGCAGGAGAACTCAGGTCATGGGGGCTGTTCAGGAATGCCTGGAGAGGAGTCATGGTGTGTGGAAGCTCAGTTTTAAGGGGAAGGGAATCCATTCTGGGGGTTTCATATCCCTGTGAGCAGACAATCCTGTCATTCCTGTTCTTATTATGCTATGGGTATTTCATTTTTAAATTTCAAATCTTGTACTTGATTTAAGGAAAGTCCTTAACGTTCCTGGAATATGCTGAGGCCCAAAGGGAGCAAAGTACAGCCATTTAGAGGGCTAATGAACCAAAGGAGTCTCAAGGTCACAGTTACCTTCTTGCAACATTTCCACAGCACTTTCGGGGCCGACCCTTAACTCAGTGCTGGGAAGAACCCAGGGTCTTTGCAAGGACTAATGCAGCACAGATGTGTTGAGAGAGGCTGCTGAACACGAAGGATGAGGCTACCTGGGTGCTATCTGGGTGACAATTACACTTTCTGGAAAATACCATCTGTAGCTCCCTTTTATGCATTGCTTTGTTTGTTTTGAATAGTAAGATTATGTTTATTTTTTATTATGTTCAGTTAGCCGACATATAGTACATCATTAGTTTTTGGTGCAGTGTTCAACAGTTCCTGAGTTGTGTATTACAGCCAGTGCTGCTCCCTTTTACGTGTTGATTTTTGAGTACCAAATTCTCAAGAACTCTTACCTCCTTCTATTTCTCCCTTTGACTTTGGCCCTGGCTCTTTTCTCACGGGTATGTGTCCTGAGCCCAATGAACACATTCTGAATGAGGTTTGGAGAAGCTGCAAACATTCCCTTCTGCTTCTCTGCCCTGCCAAGCCTCCCTTCTGGGGTCCTCCCCAGCATCCCAGCATCCCAGGCCCTCCAGGGGCGAGGGGCGGGGCTGAGCTCTGGCTCAGGCAGAAGCAGGGCTGGGCCCGTACAGTAAAGGATGCTAACTTGGCCCTCACCACAGGAAGGGCTGAAAGGAACTTGATAATTCCAATTAGTCTTAAACTAATGAGCTGGAAACTTTGGGGAAACCACTGTGGGTAATGAGGGGAGAGTGTGACCATCTTCTTTCTAATTAGCACTGGAAAAAGTTGTAGTCCAGCTGGTAGCCAAGAGGAAGAGCAGTGTACAGAGGGAGTAAAATTTCTGAGAGCGTCACAAGAGGTTTTCCCCTGTGGTGTAGGGATAGAGGCTGCCGAACAAAACCAGGCTTCTCCTCCTCTTTAAAGGTGGGGGTAGGAGGGAAGACCCTAAATGGGGGAAAGTCAGGCTTGAATGGCCCCTTCTCCCAGCTGCCCTCCTCACACAGTGGGGTCTGGGGCTAGATAAAGGGGGAGTGACTTTGGGGAACTCAATTGTCTATTATAGCCTGCACCATCCCTGAGGCTAGGTCCCCCTTGTTCATTTCTTTTTACTCTCTTAGGCAGGCTCTGTCCCTTAATAAAGAAAATGCAGAAAAACCACCTGCTGCTGTCAAGGGCCAAAGACCACCCGCCAGCCTCCAGCTATGCGTGGGGCACTGGGGCACCTAGGAAGGGGGTAGGGAAGAGAGAACTAGAGGCCAGAGGGGGTCGAACTAGGGTGTGTATCCAGAAGGGTCCTCCTCACTCCCAAAGCCCGAGAATTTGGGGGGTGTCCGGCCTGTGGTGTCGATAGCTGGTCACTCCTTCCCTCCCCACCGGGGGATCCTTTGGCAAAAACGGCCTGCCATAGGTGCCCCGCCATCCTCCTCGGGTCCCCCCGGGTTGCTCGGCTGGGGGCGCAGCACCTTGGAGAGAGGCGCCCGATCCCGAGTCTTGATTCGGGGCGCTCTACCTTGCGTTCTGGGGCTCAGGGGTTCGTGCCAGGGGCCGCCGAGGGGTCCGCCTGCCCCCTGTCCAGCTTCGAGCCGAAGCGAGCCGGCGGTGCAAGCCTCCTCCCCTCCCGCCTCAGGCGGCCTGAGCCCGCGCCCGCTCCAGTTGCTGCAGCTGCCGCTGCTGGCGGCTGCGGGGAGCGCGGGGAGCGCGCCGAAGAGGCTCGGGCGGCGAGGACGGGGACGAGGAGGAGCCGGAGGAGGCGAGGAGGAAGAACGAGCGGAGGCCGAGGAGGCTCAGCGGCGTGGCGACGCGGCTCAGGGATCCCGGGGGGCATGGGCTAGCGGCCGGGGTGGCCCGGCAGCCGGACGCGGCGGACCTTCCGTGGCCCGACGCGTGCAGGGGCGGCGAGCCGGAGCCGAGCGCAGCCGGGCACGGCGGGCTGACGCGGGGGCGTCCCGGAGGAGGGGGCTGATTACCCATTATTAACTAGTTGCCGCCTAATAAGCCAGGAGCGGCGGGTGAGCGGCGCCGGCTGCGCGCGGGGAGGGTCCCGGTCCGGGGCGCAGCGCACTCGCGTGGCGCACGGCGGGCCGGCGCGCGGAGCCGGGGCGGGCCCGGGGGGCGGTGCAGACCCCGGGCGCGGGCGGCCCGCGGCGCCCCCTGGCTCTCGGCGCTCGGGGCCGGCGTAGCCCCGGGCGAGCGGGGCGCGGGCCGGGGCGGGGAGCTGCCCGCGCGCTCCATCCCCTCCCCCCCCCCGGGCGGGCGGCCGGGGGGAGGGCGGGCGGCGGCGGCCCGCCGTATATATCTCGGCGCACCCCGCCAGGTCGCGCACAGCGCCCCGAGCCCAGGCGCCTCCCCGCCCCCTCCCCGCGCTCCGCGGCGGCGGCGGCAGCAGTAGCAGCAATATGGCTGTTGATGGGTGTTCGGGGTGGCGCTGGCGGCGGGAGGAGCTCCCCCGAGCCCCTGCGCCGGCTGCCCGTTGCTAGCTATGGCAAATGGTGGCGGCGGCGGCGGCGGCAGCAGTAGCGGCGGCGGCGGCGGCGGCGGAGGCAGCAGTCTTAGAATGAGTAGCAATATCCACGCGAACCATCTCAGCCTAGACGCGTCCTCCTCCTCCTCCTCTTCCTCCTCCTCTTCTTCCTCCTCCTCCTCTTCCTCCTCGTCCTCGGTCCACGAGCCCAAGATGGATGCGCTCATCATCCCGGTGACCATGGAGGTGCCGTGCGACAGCCGGGGCCAGCGCATGTGGTGGGCTTTCCTGGCCTCCTCCATGGTGACTTTCTTCGGGGGCCTCTTCATCATCTTGCTCTGGCGGACGCTCAAGTACCTGTGGACCGTTTGCTGCCACTGCGGGGGCAAGACGAAGGTAACGCGCGCCCCGGGCGCCCGCCCCCTGCGCCAGCCCACCTCCTCGCTCCTCACCGCGCCGTGCCGCCCTCCATCCCTGCCTGCCTTCCCCGCGCCGCCTGCCCTTCCCTCCGCTCTCCCCGCGCCCCGCTTGGCGCGGCGGGCGGCGCGCCGGGGCTGAGGAGTGGCCCCCGACCGGTGCGCTCCGGGACGCGGACGCCCAGTCCCGTCCCCTTGTTTATGGCTGGGTCGCCGGCGGTTGCGGTTGGGGCCGGGCGGGGGTGGGGGGGAACGTGCGCCGCTCGGGGGCCGGGATGCGGGGTAGGGAGAGCGGAGCACGCGGGGCCCGAGGCCGCGGGGGCCTCCGGGTGCGTGTGCCGCCCGCCTCGCCCGCCGCGGCCGGGCTCCTGGTGGTGGGAGAGGGGGGAGCACGTCCGCCCGCACTCCAGAAACCTGTTGGGGAGACGAGTTCGTGGAATCGGACGGCAGGGGAAACCTTTTGGGCAGGGGAGAAAATTTTTTGGACTGGGAAATCCCGGGGGAGGAACCTGGCCAGAGGAAGTGTGGGGACCTCGGGGACAGCGAGGGAAAGTTGGGGAGCTGCATCCCAGTTTGGAGGCAACCCACGGAGGCTGCCACTTTAGGAATGTGGCGAGGTCGCACATCTGATGTCACCTTCCTCCCCATCCCTTAGATATTCTCGTGGAACATACCCCCGCCCCAAGTTCTTCAGCCTCTGTATTCTCGCCCCCACGCCACCCTCCTTAGGTCCCCGGAAACGCCGCCGGCGGCGGGGAGCTGGAGCAAGGAGGTCCGCGCGAGAGCCTCCGAGGCCGCGGTTTCGCGCGGAGCCTCCTCCCCGGCGCTTTTGAGGTGGCTGGATGTCGGCTTAAGCTATTCCTGGCGCAGAGACGCCCACCACCACCAAGGCTCACTACACCTTAAGTATGGTTGCTAGGCTGACTGCCTGGTCTGTCGCCGTGTCCCTAGAGATGTCCTCCCCTCCCACCCCCCTCCGCGCACTGGCTGAAGGTGAGGGGCTGGGGCAGTTTTTCACAGAAAACTGCAGAATGAAAAAGAAAGAACTGGAAAAAAGAGGGACCGAGCTGCATTGTGTTTGAGTAATTCCCATCCTGGGGACTTCGCGGCGCCAACATTTTCGGAGGGAGGGGAGATCAAAGGGAATAGGGGACCCGTTCAAGGTAGAGGCAGGTCTGGGTCCCACACCTTCTTCTAGTAAAGTTAATGCCAGGACCCCTCAAACTTCCACAGGGCTCCGCAACTTGTAGCAGCCTCCTTAGTTGCTATGGGAAGTAGGGAAGCCAGGGGCTGTGGGTGAAGGACAAGGGTGAACCCAGGCTCTCTCTCCTGATCATTAATTATACACCGCGCTGGGTGCTGGAGCTCAGCTGTGTTTTGTGGCAGCACATTTGTGTTTTGGAAAATACTGGTGTGTTGGAAATAAGGGAGAAAAATAAAAGCCATCTCTCTCTTCCTCCTCCTCCCACTTCTCCGGAGGCTTCCAGATGTTGGCCAGGCAGCTTTGGAGTTACCTCCTCCACACAGAGGTTTCTCCTTACTTGTCCAGGTGGGAAACCGCCCACGTTCCAGAGACGCAAACAGGCTAAGCAGACTCAGAACCACGAAACCCCCAGACCATGCTTCTTGCCTTAGCCTTCCTCTTAACTCCTTGTTCATAGACATGTTCACTCATCTCCTTCTCTCACGGTCCTTAGTCCTGGAGTTGTTTGTTTTTTTTCCTTTACTGAGAGTCCATGTCTGGCCTTAGGGGAGGGATAGCTCCTGGTCATGGGCATCTAAAATGTTCAAAACCACGGAGTGGTTTGGGAGCAGTTTTTAACAACCTCCTCATCCTTAAGGAATTGGGCATTCTCGATCGTAACGAAAACTTTTTCAATGAGTCAAAATAAGTTGTGGTGTTTTTATGATTGTGGGGTTTTAAACACAGCTTTCACGTCCTTTTACCCTAGGGGTCCATGGATGTCACAGCAGTCCCTGGGATGAAATGCTGATTGGACTGTTCACACAAAGAGTCCCTTTCATAAATGATGACCAAGCATAACTTGTGTCAATCTTCTCAAGAAAAGAGGTTTTTGGCAATGATCGTTAGAAAAAGCGATCCCTGTCTATTAGGCTGTACTTTGTAGCTCTGAGACTGACTGGGTTGACATAACTGGAAGTCTCTACAAAAAATCAGCCTGGGACAAGAGATGCTTGCAGTTGCTTGGGAGCTTATGAGGCGAGTGGAGGACGAGGTCAGGTCACTTTTAATACCATTAGCATGTACTTTAAAACACGCCCAGAATCTCGTAACAACTGCTCATTGATTTGGTCGCTTGAACCATGCGTAGCCAGCTCATTAATAGCAATTTAGGCCTCTTCTGAGCTTTTCTTTCTACCCCCGAGGGCTGTATTTTTACTGCCATCGTGGTTTTTTGTTCTTCATTCTTTTCACTTTTCAAGTATTTGATAGTTGTCGAAGTGTGGTGTAGAAGAATGCATCCGGCCTAAGCTTGGAATAATGATTTTAGTGCTAAGCTTCCCAAGCAAACCGAGACTGCTTATGCACAGAAGTCTGTCGGCCCTCAGCTGTGCTCGTCCTTACCCTCATTAAGTCCCAAGATGGTTTGACCAGGAGCTGGGGTCCCACAGAGGGCAGGTGTCTAGCATCTGAAATTCCACAGGAGGTCAGTTTCCACAGGGTGTCCTGACATCACACGTATTTGGCCTCTGGGAGAGCACCATCTTTTTTGATCAAAGGAAGCCAGGACTATGGGCGTGTCTCATGGGGCTTCTCATCTGATTCACACCTTTGGCCTCTGAATCTCAAGTGGTGAGTGACTTTACTGTTTTAAAAAGAATGGTATGTGGACTTTTTTGCCGGGGGAATCAGGGCACTAATCACATTTCCCCCTGTTGGGAACTTGGGCACAATCATCCAGAACTGTGTTCTTTGCCGTTCTTTTTCACATTATTGTTTTTCTCTGTTAGGTTTCATCAGAGGTCTGCGCTCACGAGGCTGTGACGTTTTGAGGTCCAATCCATTTGCAGACTGTAGTGAACAGTGAGCAGCCTAGGCAGCCTGGAGAGGGCCGTGACCTTGAAGAAGTCATTTAACATCTCTGGGCTCTTTTTCCTTGTGTTTAAAATGTGGAGATTAAATTCTGCAGCTTCTGATGCCCCTTCCTGCTCTGTGATTCAGTGTCAGTGCTTGGAAGGAGTTGAGAAACTACGGGAAAAGTTTCTAGCCCACAATGTGTTTTGCAGTTTTTCTGGCAAATTCTTTAGGAATTCAGCCTTGGAGTGCCTCTGTGTCTTTATTCCCACCTTCTCCTCTTCCAGCACACGGTCTGCTTCTCTTCAGATTAGTCTGGGGAAACCGAGGCTGGCTTTCTGAGGGAGCTGTGGCTTCCTCTGGGGAACTTGAACGTGGCCAGGCCTAGGCTTACACCCGCTCTCAGTCTGAGCTGTCCTCCCTGTAGAAGTTTGGGCTTAATCAAGCCCGGTGTGCATGTAATGAATTATTGAGGTGTCGTCTCCATGGCCGTGTCTGAGAAAACAACACGTTTTCTCTGTCAAGTTCATGACTAATATAAATATCAGATCCCATTATGGCTTGGTAACTCCCCAGGGTCTGGTCCAACGTATCCAATCAGGGCTAGAGCTCCAGTGCCTCAGAATTCTTGAGTCCAGATTGGCCCTGCTGCCTCACCTCGTCTTGGAGATTGCCAGCAACTGGACGACCTTCAGCTAATTCTCTCTGATCAGATCACTTAGGGCGGCCTTGGAGAAGCTCTCGGGTCCCAGTCACAGGGGAGTTCCCGCTGACCTTCCCTCGAGCAGAGGGCGTTTGCTTCCCGTTCCTGGCTCTCTCTGTGGAAATGCACACTCTGTGAGGGACTCGGCAGTCAGACCCAAGTGCCGATCCTGGATCTCACAGTTATGAGCAGGGCGTCTTTGGCTGGCAGCCATCTGGAGCCTTGATTTCTTCATGTGTAGAAGGAGTATAATGGTGCGTCCTTGGTAGGATGCTTATGACGAGTAGCAACCGTGGGTACAGAGAGCCCAGCCCGTGCCTGGCACTGAGCAGGTTCCCTGTAACTAGCTCCACGGAGTGGTCAGTTTGTTTTCTCCTCTATTCCTTGAATGATTTTGGCCCCAGGGGGGCACAGACTACAGCACATAGAACTTTCTTCTGGCCCAGAAGGAACCTCTAGACTCTGAAGTCTGCTGTCCTTGGGTCCAACAACCACTTCGGGTCAGATGGAGATTTGGGCTCATGGCTCTCGGCCGTTGCAGGCTGGGGGGTGGGGTGGGGCAGCCAGTGAGGGCTCCTGTGTTTTGACGGTGGCTGTTTGGATGGTGGGGACCTCAGTGGCCTGGTGTTGACTATATTGAACCCGTGGGTCTCCAGGAGTGGTAGACCTAGACCATGTGAGCTGTTTGGTAGATGGGCAGGGCTGGCCAATGTCACACCATTAAGGGACTACATCCATCCCTGTTACCCCAGTCCAGAGCTCGCAGACCTGTTCCCCTGATGATGTCACCGTTCCCTGGCCAGGGTTCTCTGTACCCGCACCAGCTTTCCTCAGAACAGTGTTTCCCAAAGTGTGTTCAGGGGAGTACCTGCCTTTACCTTGTGAAAAACGTTGCGAGTCATGGCACACCTGAGCAGCCCCTTGGAGAGTCACATCACAAGGCTTGGAGAAGTCCTGTGGTAGAGAAATTGGTTAAGCTGAGCTTAACTGTGCTCCCTCTGAGCTGACTTGCCCAGCGTCAAGCCCGCTGTGGCGTACCCAAGGGTCATCCTGTGACCTTGGGCAAGGACTTTGCTGCTTTGTGCCTCCGTTTCCTCAGCTGCAAATTGGGAGTTGTCACAGGGCACAGCCCTGTGGGGTAGGTACTCTATCTAGCCCTATTCTATAGACTTTCCTAGGAGGACACTGGTGCCCTGAAGCCTTGGGCTGACTCTGTATCCAGGTGCGCTGGGGGGACGTAGCCCACCATGCATCCGAGGAAAGGAAGAGCTGCCCTATCATTTGGCCTGGGGCAGAAAGAATTCCAAGGCCAAGACCAAGTGGCCCCTGTTTGCCTTGCTACTGTTCTCCTTCCTGGATGGGGCATTCATTGGGTGCCTGGTAGTGGGGAGTAAGTGCTTGCTTTGGGTCTCTCTCTCTGTCTCACTAGGGCAAGAGAAGTATGCCGTTGAAATAGGCTGGCCCTGGACTGCAGTGCCAGGACCTCATGCTCGAGGTGGGCAGCTGGGGTGTCCTCGCTCACGGTGGCGGTGGCCGTGCCAACCTGCGTATCACAGCAGCCCACCCCACCTTCTTGGGCCTTCAGAGCCATGGAGCCCCTGGAGGGCTGCCTCTGTGGCTCCGGTGGGAAGGACTGCCCTTATGCAGTGACGTTGCAGCTCCCGGGCCCTGCGGGGAATCCTGGGCTTCGTGGACAGGTGTCTAGGGGTCAGACAAGGTCAGGCCTCCTGCAGGACCTTTGAAATTCCACAGCCTTTCAGGACCCTGCAGGGAGCAGACCAAAAGTGCCTCCTTTTTTGAAATGCTTCTTGAGTGGGGGGACTCCTGGCCCTGGGCGCACAGGGAAGGAATCTCAGCCTCCGAGCAGGGATGTCCTAGCATTCTGGGTAGAAGTCTTAAGGAATGTTCGTTCAGTTGGATATCAGATCTCTGCTTCCAAGGGCCAGAGAGATCATTTGTTGGTCTAGTCCTGGGGCTTCTCCCACCTTACTATGCATAGGAATCCCTTGGGGAGCCATTAAAATGCAGCTTGTGATTCCGAGGTATTGCAGACAGGGGTGGGGGGGGGCATTGCAGACAGGGGTGGGGGGAGTGGCGAGTGGGTCCCTGCTATGCAGACCAGGTGGAGAGGGTTGGGCTCAGGCCCCTCTGAGCCGCTATGTGCTGTGTCTGGGCCCTTCCTGCAAGAGCTGACTCTTCGGGTGCCTGCTCCTGAGGAACCCACAAGTGCTGCTGGTTTGGGGGTGGGGGCTGGCTGCCAGGGCTGCGTTCTGAGGAGGTACAGAGTGTGGTCTGTGTGTGGCCCGCCCAGCAATGTGTGGGCTCTCCCTCGTGCCAGTCGGTTACACGGCAAGGGGTGAGGCTTCCCGAAGTCCAGGAGGCCAACTCAGCCAAACCACCTCCTTGCTAGATTAAAGGCTCATGGTGTCGCCAGGGCTGCACTGTGGTGATGCTCCAGGAAGCCGGCAGCTGGCCACTCCCTCTGGGGTGTTTGAAGTCAGCGGGCAGCAGAACTGCAAGCCTGATTTTCCGCAGGGACCTGGGTGGGACTTCCCAAATGGAGGGTTCAGCTTAAAAGGATTGGACTCAAGATAGATCTCGAGTGTGGGGAGTCCAGGGCGGGTGGGGGGAGCCCTGTGCCTCCCCCCACCCCCCAGCTGTTCTTCTGAAGGATTCTAGCAGGTGACAGGGAAAGGAGCTCCTTTTGTCACCTTAGCACGGTCCTTTGCAACTCCCACTTTTTCCTTGGGGACTTTTTCCTTGTGATGTTCTGTTTATGTCGTTCCATTGTCAAAGAGGAGAAGCTGGAGTAAACTCTCAGCCAAAAGCATCATTAGAGCCAGAATGAAGAAGGGCTTAGCACAATGTCCAGAATAGGTCCTCAGATTAATGGTACGGTTATGATTGTGGTTGTTGATTTTGCTTTTATGAGCCCAAAACCGAGCTGGTGCCAGGGAAAAAAGAAGACCCAGTTGTGATTTTCTTTGACAGGGTGAGAGGAAGAAACCAGTTGTGTTCTCCTGGGGCATGCAGATGTCTGGTCTCTGAGTTGCCTGCAAACCCCTTGAGGGCAGGAACTGAGTCCTATAAACACAAGCACACACCTGTGCTGGGAAGGCCCTTTCCTCAGTGCTGAGCTGGGGGCTGGGTGGGAGTGTAGTGGGTGCAAATACATGTTGCTGCTTTTTCTGGGTAATTCATTAGAAGCTATCGAAAAAGTCTGGGTGAAAGGGAGGGGCTTGATTTGGTGACACGATGATGTTTGATTCATTCCTGGGTTTCAGTTATTTGTACCACCCAGGTCTCTCTTTCTCTCTCTCGGCCAGTGGCCAGCAAGGCTTCAGTTCCTGATGGACAGGTGTTTGTGCGCTGGATGAGCCAGGAAGGGGAGGGAAAGGCAGCTTCAGAATAACGAAAGATGGAATTTGCTTTGTTTTCGGCATTCTTTGGTGATTGTCTTTGTCTAATTGCCAATTTGGAAATGTAGTTGACACTCTGGGTCCAGAATGGATATACTTAACATCCTCATCTCCCTGTAAGATCTCATTACCTGTATGACTAATGCTTCTTTACATGGCCAAATGTGAAATTATTCAAGATATCTCATTCACTTTGTATTCTCCTTGCTGTTTCATTGGCCTCCATACCTGGTTTTCCGAGGGCCCCAGATCTGGTTTACTCTGGACATTTCAAAGGTAATTAGCTGAAATGCCTGTATTCCTCTCTTCTCTCCTTCCTGCTGCCTCCCTCCATCCCTCCCTCCCTCCCTCCCTTCTTCCCTTCCTTCCTTCTCTTCTTCCATAGTGACTCCTGCCAAGTCTGGGAGCAGAGACTGAAGTTGGCAGATCAGTGGACAGCAAACAGAGACTTGATCTCACTAGCTTAGAAGCGCATGGCATTACGAAGTCATAGAGGTGGAAGGGAGATTTAGGACCTGGGTTCTACTTCCTCCCCAGTGCCAGTGCTAGGAGCCCTGTGGGCCATCATCAGAGGGGTTGGAGTTGTTCATGATCTGAGGCCGCTCTTTCGTGGAGGACAGCCCACTTTGGAATGAATGGAAAGATCTTTCTCTTGGCACTAACCCCTCTTTTTTTCTGGTCTGTTTCCCTGACACACAGAACAAATCTTGGTGGATGATAGATTTCAGGTTCTAAATCCAGCCCAGGAAGGCCCAGGGCTGGATGGTGGTTAAAATCAGCAATATTGCTGGGGGGTCTCCCCCTCTCAGGCTACTTTCTTTTTCTCTTAATGACTTCCTGGTGTCCTTCACCGGGGGTTGTGACGTTTCTCCTTGTCCTGTTCCCCAAAGTTTGGAAAGTGGCCCATTTCACTGTTGTTTCTGATCGCTTGCCCTCCAGAATGTGTCTGGTCTTGTTGGAAGCTGTGGGTGGAGGTTTTGGCTGTGCCCCGGCCATCAGGTTACCTCTTTGTCAGAGACACATGCACTATGTTCCAAAGTTTAGTTCCCTTCACGGTTCAGTGTTGGGCTTGGCTGGGAGCAGATATGATTCTGGGGCCATGCCTGGAATCCAGATGAGGAGTGTGAATCCTTTGTGAAGACGCCTCTGTTGAACTCTACTTTTTAGGTGTTGGCTGTTCCCGAAGGAGACTTTCTGCTCTTTTTGCACCATTTAAGTAGAGCTGCTCCTTAAGATTGAGGGTTGTTTCTCTCAAACACTCTTCTTACCTCTTCTCTGGGCTTCCATATACCACAGTCGCCATTTCTCCTATTCTGTGGAATAGAAAGAAAC
Organism: Martes martes; assembly: GCF_963455335.1. NCBI lineage: Eukaryota > Metazoa > Chordata > Mammalia > Carnivora > Mustelidae > Martes > Martes martes. The sequence goes on from NC_137902.1 coordinate 49,224,419, forward strand.
CAGAAAAGAAAAGAGAATGTGCAAGAGGAGAAGGCGAGGGACAGTAGGGGGTAGAGGGAGATGTTCACACAATGAAACATAGAATTTCTCTTCTGGGAGTTAGAGGTCGGTTAAATATCTAATCGGATGGATTTTCTTTTTAGTTCGTGCACCTTTGTCTTAATGAGTAAGTCAGGACAATGAGTGAGTAAGTGACCTTACCCCCAAGGAGTGAGGTGTTATGTAAAGACCAGTAGAAGGATTGATTTCACTTTTGGAAGATTTTAGCACTTCCAGTGAGAAGTATTGTCTAGCTAAGTGATAGTATGGAGCCCGGGTGGCCCGTGGCTCACAGACTGGGGTCCCAGGCCCCGTGGGGATATTTTTTGGGTACCTGTTATACAGGAGCAGAACCCTGCCCTTCTTGGGGAGAACCTGCTCCCTTGACTTGTTTTCTCTCTATGTGACTTTGGAGTATAGACCCTTTATGGCTCTGGAAGGGGAAAAAGTGGGTATCCAATGATCATCAAGTGGAGAACTCAGAGAAGGGGCTCTCAGGCTTGTAGGAAGGTTTGGAAGATGGCAGGGTTTATCCAAGTATTGGGGATTTTCATGACCAACGTTATCTGACAACAGCTTTATATACATTGTTTTTTTCTTCTTTGTGCATCTGGGCGTAGTTTTCATGAAGTGCTTTAGGAAAGGGCTCCCAGGAATTGTTTTGTCTACCCATGAATTATGGCCATTTCTCCTGTGGATTGTGTCAGCCACAGCTGATCAGTGTAAGATTCTCGAAGGGTGTAGGAATGGTGTCTTTAGCCCACAAGAGAAGTCAGTGGTTTGTTTCAGTCTTAAAAATGGCATCCTGGGGCGCCTGGGTGGCTCAGTGGGTTAAAGCCTCTGCCTTTGGCTCAGGTCATGATCCCGGGGTCCTGGGATCGAGCCCCGCATCCGGCTCTCTGCTCAGCAGGGAGTCTGCTTCCTCCTCTCTCTCTGCCTGCCTGTCTGCCTATTTGTGATCTCTCTCTGTCAAATAAATAAATAAAATCTTAAAAAAAAAATGGCATCCTTTCCTTAAGCTCATGTTCAACCCTATTTTCCTCATAAGATTTCTTTTTTTCTTTTTTTTTTTTAATTGAGGTATAGTTGGAATACAGTACTATATTAGTTTCTGGCGCAAACATAATTTGATATTTATATCTTGTGAAATGATCACGACAATAAGTCTAGTATCTGTCACCATATATGGTTACAGAATTTTTTTCTTGTTATGAGGTCTTTTAAGATCTATTCTTGTAACAATTTTTGAATATGCAACATAGTATTATTAATAATAGTTACTTTGCTATGCATTAGATCCCCATGACTTACGATTTTATAATGGCAAGTTTATATCTTTCTTTACCTATTTCTTACACCCTGCATTCCCAGCTTTGGCAACTACCAGCCTGTTCTCCGTTTATCTTTGACCACCCCCCCTTTTTTTTTTTTTGGAGATTTCACATATAAGTGAGATCGTATGGTATTTCTCTTTTTCTGTCTGACTTATTTTTTACTTTACTTAGCATAATGCCCTCAATCCATGGTAGATGGCAAGATTTCATTCTTTTTTATGGCTGAATAATACTCCATTGTCTGTCTGGCTATCTTTCTTTCATCTATCACATTTTCTTTATCCATTCCTCTGTCAATGGACACTTAGGTTGTTTCTGTATCTTGCATATTGTAAATAATGCTGTAATGAACATGGGGGTGCATATATCTTTTTGATTGGTATTTTTGGTTTCTTTGGATAAATGCCCCTAAATGGAATTGCTGCATCATATGGTAATTCTATTTTTAATTTTTTTGAGGAATCTCCATAGTGTTTTCCAGAGTGGCTGCACCAGTTTACAGTCTCACCAACAGTGTACACAGGCTCCCTTTTCTCCACATCCATGCCATGTTATCTCTTTCTGATAATAGCCATTCTAACAGGTGTGAGGTGATGGCTCATTGTAGTTTTTTAAAAAAGATTTTATTTATTTATTTGACAGAGAGGCAGAGAGAGAGCACAAGCAGGGGGAGTGGCAGGCAGAGAGAGAGGGAGAAACAGATTCCCCGCTGAGTGGGGAGCACTATGTGGGGCTCGATCCCAGGACCCTGAGATCATGACCTGAGCAGAAGGTAGACGATTAAACCCACTGAGCCCCCCAGTCACCTGTCATTGTAGTTTTGGTTTGCATCTCCCTGATGATGAGTGATGAGTGATGTTGAACATCTGTTGGCCTTCTGGATGTCCTCTTTGGAGAAGTGTCCAAAATGGGATCTTCTGCCCATTTTTAAATATCAGATTGTTTGCTTTTGTTTCTCCTTTGTTATTGAATTATATATGTTCTTTACATATTTTAGATATTTTAGATATTTAGATATTTTAGATATTTTAGATATTAACCCCTTATCAGATATATGATTTGCAAGTATTTTCTCCCAGTCAGCAGGTTGCGTTTTCATTTTGTTGATGGTTTCCTTTGTTGCACAAAGGTTCGTTTAGTTTGATGTAGTTCCACTTGTCTATTTTTGCTCTATTTTTGTTTTTAGTGTCAAATCGAGTACATCGTGGCCAAGACTGATGTCAAGGTGCTTACTGTCTGTGTTTTCTTCTAGCAGTTTTGTGGTTTCGAGTCTTACATTCAGGTCTTTCATCCATCTTTAAGATTTCTTTTTTAACTGCACTGTTTTACACTTTTATCCTCAGTCGTAAGTGGACTATATATTCATTGTAACAATTTACAGCAAGGCATCAGGAAAGGAAAAAAGGACACCTCATACCCACTGGGATGGCTACTATTAAAAAAAAAAGCAACCCAGAAAATAACAAGTGTTGGCTAAGCTGTGAGGATTTGGAATCCTTGTGCATTGTTGATGGGAATATAAAATGATACAGTCACTGTGGAAAAAAGTATGGTGGTTCCTCAAAAAAAAAAAATTAAAAATTGGATTACCATATGATTCAGCAATTCCACTTCTGGGTACAAATCCAAAAGAAGATATTTGCACACCCATGTTCATAGTAGCATTATTCATAAAAGCCAAAAGGTGGAAGTCACCCAAATGTTCACTGACAGGATGAATGAAAAAACAAAATGTACTATATACATACAGCGGCATATTATTCAGCCGTATAAAGAAAGGAATTTCTAAAACATGCTACAATGTGGATGAACCTTGACGATGTTATGCTAAGTGAAATGGGCCAGGCACTAAAGGACAAAAACTGTATGATTCTATTTATATGAAGTACCTAGAATAGTCAAATTCATAAAGATTGAAGTAGAATGGTAGTTACAAGGGACTATGGTGGGGGGGGGACGGGGAGTTGTGTAATGGGTACAAAGTTTCAGTTTGGCAAGAAGGAAACATTCTGTCCAACAATGTGAATATACTTTATACTCCTGAACTGTACACTTAGATGTACAGTTAGGATGGTTAAGTTCTATGCTATGCCTGTTTTACCAGAATTTAAAAAAAAAAAAGGAAAAAAAATTCCTTCAAGCCCTACCTCCTGGAGATGACCCCCCATTATCTTTGGGCACATTTTCTTCCCAGACACATTCTTCACTGTGGTGCTCATGTTTGTCCTTGGGGCAGCTAGTAATTTTCCTCTAGGGGTTGGTAAATGGCAGCCCCATGAGAAGCACCCAGCCTGACCTCTTTTGATTTAGATGGTGTCCACACTGAGAACAGACAGAACAACCCTCCTTCTGCTCCTGGAGCCTTGTTTAATGGTGTCTCTTCTTTTCTTTCTTTCTTTCTTTTAGATTTTATTTATTATTTGACATAGGGGAGAGAGATCACAAGTAGGCAGAGAGGCAGGCAGAAAGAGAAGGGGAAGCAGGCTCCCTGCTGAGCAGAGAACCAGATGCGGGGCTCGATCCCAGGATCCTGAGCTCATGACCTGAGCCGAGGGCAGAGGTTTAACCCACTGAACCACCCAGGCGCCCCAATGGTGTCTATTCTTAGAGTGAAGTTAAAGGCTGCTGGAGTTTTGATTTTTGACATATGAGTGGCTCTGGTGTCTTAGGCAAATCATTGTCGCTGGGCCTCAGTTTTCTTATATGTAGCATGTTCTCTGATTCAGTGATCTCAATATATAACCACTTCTTTCATCAGATTCTAAAATTATCATTTGTGGGGCGGCTGGGTGGTTCAGTGGATTAAGCCTCTGCCTTTGGCTCAGGTCGTGATCTCAGGGTCCTGGGATCGAGCCCCACATCGGGCTCTCTGCTCAGCATGGAGCCTGCTTACCCCTTCCCCTGCCTGCCTCTCTACCTACTTGTGATCTCTCGCTCTCTCTCTCTGTCAAATAAATAAATAAAATCTTAAAAAAAAATTGTCATTTGTACCTGATGAAGAACCCAAGAGCAAATCATTCAAGGCAGATGGGTAGCTCTGGTTCTATTATAAATCACGAGAGTGAAATCGGACTGATGTGTCCCCAAGACATCAGTACTGGCTTTGATGAGGTGGCATATTTAAGAATTATGATCTAAGGATATAGACCTTTTTGGAAATACCCTCAAACTTGTCATTAAAAAAAAAAAAAATCTCAGAAGTAGGATTTTAGGACTCTGCTATTACTTCTAAGGAAATAGCCACATCACTGTTGGGGTTTTAGTTGTAATTTTTGGTGTGGAGGCAAGGCTGAAGATGGCTTAGATTACAGACCGAAAGTGGTGCACTGTGATAGGCTGGCTTTGTGGAGGTTGGGCATAAAGAGAAACCTCTCATTAAAGAGAAGGTGGGGCAAATCAACCTACTTGGATGCTTTTCCTTGACTTGCCCCAGAAGGCAACCCTGGAGTGAGAATGCTCCTCTTGGCTCTGTTGCGTGGAGCATTCCAGCCTCGAGAAGCCAGGATGGGATGATCAGAGCTTCTGTGGTAAAGGAGCGAGTATCTGAAGGGAGGATCCCCACACGCTCAATAACTTCTGAAATGAAATCGCCCTGCCCCCAAACTGTGAGCGGCTAGTTCATGACAACGGACCGAGTAGTCTTGGGTTACATAACATCAGTAAGATCATGCTACCGGGGGCCACGGATTGTAGTTTAACTTGTCACAGACACATTACACCAGCGCTTCACGGATCTGCAAGGTTCCAGGTAGCTTTTGGATATTACCGAGTGAACTGGCGGTGTGTGTAGGGCTTGACGAAGCCCAGACAAAAGTACTTCTTTAGATTTTTCTGTCGTGTCGTTATGCTCATATCAGGGGGTGCGGACATCCTGCGAGTATTTCTTACAAAACGAAACTGAAAATTGAGAGGGTAGTTATTGTATCTGCTGTACTGAATGGTTGATGTATAGCCACGAACCAGATATGACAGAGATTTCTACAACTCTGGGTACCTTTTCATTTTCTGGTGACAGGCAGTGCCAGCGCTATATTTTTAATTGGTCCCTTCTTTAAGTCAGGAGCTGAAATGTTATCATGCAAATCTCTCCTGAGTTGCATGGAAACTAATAAAATCACAAAGGTTTCTATTTGTACTCTATGAACACAGACTGTAATGAAGCTGAAACAGCCATCTCTAGGGGATGGTGCTATTTAAATGCAAGGCAGGGCTTTCAAAGGATTCTAATGGTGAAAAGAGAAACCAGCAAGCGAGTGGTTCCCTGCTTGCCTCCCTACCTCTCCGGCGCCTCTTCACCTACACTCTTCTGTACTGTACTTCCTGACTTCAGGAAGAACTAATTTAAAACAAAGACCTCTAATCTCTAATATATCCTGTCTGTCACCTGTTGTAGCAAACAGCAGTCGGCTCTCAGACAGCCTTTCTTGGCCATGTGCTCCTCCTCCGCAGACATGGCATGGTTCCCTACCCTTATTGGTGCTTTTGTTTTGGTAAGTCTATGTGAATTGGAGTAACTGACTTTTTAGGGAAAAAAATTAATAACAAACTCTTTTCGAGTACTTACTATGCATCGCTGTTTTAAGCTCCTTATGTTTATTTTAGCTAACCTTCAAAATAGTCCTATGGAGTAACCATGTTTATAATCCCCATTGTATAAATCAGAACACTGAAGCACATAGAATATATCTATATATCTAGATGAATTTTTGGATAACAGACTTTGGGTGCTTACTATGTGTCTGGTGATTTCTAGGCTCTTTGCACGTATTATCTTATTTAATCCTCACAAAACCCAACAAAATAGGTGGTGGCGCTACCATCACCTTATAGATTAGGAAACTGAGGCATGGAGAGATTGAGTAACTTGCCCTGGGTCACAGGCGTGAGGGATGGAGTCAGGTTTGAGTCCAGGCAGGCAGGCACTGGAGCCTGTGTGTCTCCCCCTTGCCCTGTATACCTGCAAGCTCATCCATGCCACAGAGTGAGGGAAAACATGAGGGCATAGATAGGACTGAAAAGAAGAGCTGGAGTGTGGAGATTCCTGCATCGTCCCTAAATGAGGTCTGAGATCCCTTAGACAAATTCAGAGAATTCCATACTGTGAGGATAGAAATGAACCTTAGAGGTTATCTAGTCCTTTTAATCTCTCTAAGTCTTGTTCTTTCTTGCTGGAACATGGGATCATCACCTTTTCTCTACCTGATTGGCAGGTATGCTGTGTGCAGTTGTACAGGTTGCTCGCTGCACAACTCTAGGGCTTCTCTGAGATTCATATCAGATAATACATAGACTTTAGGAACTATGGCACATGTGCCATATCTCTCTTTTGGGGGTATTTGGAGGCGCAGAATAAATATGGGACATTTTTCTAAGTATCAGTTTTCCTTGAAGTTTTGAATACAACCACTATTTTTTTTAAAAAGATTTTATTTATTTATTTGACAGAGTGAGTGAGAGAGAGAGAGAGAGACAGAGAGCAAGCACAAGCAAGGGGAATGGCAAGCAGGGGAGAAGCAGGCTCCCTGCTGAGCAAGGAGCCCGACGTGGGGCCCAATCCCAGAACCCTGGGATCATGACAGGAGCTGAAGGCAGCCACTTAACCTACTGAGCCACCCAGGCACCCCACAACCACTATTTTTGATATTAACGCATGCACAGGAGATATTAGGAGTAGGGTGCCAAATTCAAGTGTATTTTTAAAATCTTGAGGTGTATATGGTATGTGTGTATTTGTGCATGCCCCTGCAGGAGAGCATGAAGAGTGGAAAAGTTTGACACCCACAAGCAAAGCCTTGTCATTAAACTGTGAATGTAAGCGTCCTGATGTGGCGTGATGCATTATTATTCCCACATGCTATTTGCTCATATTTGAAACTCTGAAACTGTGTTAGTAAAAGAATGGGAATTCTATGAAAAGCATATAACTATATCTGAATTCCCCAGTCTGTTATAAATAAAGCACATTTCAGATGTCGGTAGGGCAGAGAATTTAATCTGTGCACTCAAAAGAAGGTAGTGCTAACTCATTCAGTGGTTATGAATCTTCCCTTGCCTTCAAAAGATCGATTCCTTGCCACTCTCCACCTCCACAGCCTGGAAATATATTATTGTATCACAATATGGATTTCTTTCTAGACTGTTGGGTATCGTGGCCTTGCGTCTGCCAGAGCCCATGCATGGAATATCTGGAAGCAGGAGACGAAGTGGTCAGTCTGTGAGTCTTTATTAGCATGGCTGTCCTTCTCCCAGGGAAACGGACTTGTATAAAGCATTGTTTCCTCCTGGGCAATGCCAGTACCCACACTACCTGCTTCCTGGGGGCACCATTCACCAGTCATAGTCATGACCGATGCCCCTGGAATTGTGCAGTGTACATCTCACACGTCCACACAGGTGGCTTTTCTAAGTGTCTAGCTGGGTTGTATACACTTACGGAAGAAATTTTAAAAAGTGCAAGGCCCTTAATTCTCAACGGCCAAACAAGTAAGAGAAACATCAAGAACTTGAGGTCCGGAGGAGGTGGAGAACTCTGACAATTGGTCAGAGAGGGGGTGGCCAGACAGAGACCACTGGGGATGTGGGGGTGTGAAAGTGGATCCAGCCTTGGCCCAGCTCTGGGACAGGCTGTTTCTGTGACTTCTGACGATGGTGCCGTCCTGACATGATGGAAAAGGGCTCCTCGGCGCCCACACTTGTTCTCATCCTGAAGAAGAGCGAATGCTGGGGGCCGGCCTGTGTGTGTCCCTAGGGCCTGTGCACGAGGAATAACAGGATCCAGAGGATTTGGAAAAGGCCTCTCCGTTGCCAACTGTGCTATTTTTAGCTCCCTCCCACGGCCCCTGAGGTCCCCAGGTGTTTGTCAGCAGAGTACCCTGCACCTATATGGAAAATGGCAGTGGGAGCCCAGGCCTGCCCGGTAGGCCACAGCAGTATCACTACCGGGCCCGTCGGCCAGGCCGGATCTCTGGGGCTGGCAGGCTGCTGCAGGGCGCTTGCATAACTGGCCTTTCTGCTGGTCGTGGTGCCTGCTGGTTCTGGGTGAGGAGGTCGGGCCAGAGTAAACAGGTCTACACCCCATGGCCCCTCCCTGAGCTCTGGTGCACTGGATGGGGCTCATGGGCCTGGTGATGAGCTGGCAGAGAGAGGCAGGAGCTGCTTTGGCTGTGTTGCTGCCTGACCGTTGCTGCAGAGTGCCCAGGGCTGAGTGACATGCACGTACTGGGAAGTGTGCAGATGGCCTGGCCTGGCCCATGGGTGGTCCAGGTGTGGTAGAAGGCTGGGTGTGACCTCAGGGATGGCTCACACCTTCCCTTTTAACTTTTTACCTCCCCCATTCTTTGAGGCTTGGCTCACTTGCTGGGAGTGTCACCTTCCTGGGAAGCCTTCTGCACTGCATGGTCTAAGCCAGGCCTTCCTCTGTCCTCTGACCCTCCCCACTGTGTGTTCTGCCCATCCTGGTGGAGCATAATGCCTCTGCTGCCCCTTGTGGACAGGGCTGGTAGTTCTCCTTTTCTGCCTGTGTAGCCTCCAGGGGCTCCTGGAGAGCAGGTGGTGCGGGTCTGCCAATCAGGGATGGTGGGGTAGCTAGTCCTCAGAGAAGGCCCTTGACAAACCAAGCCTCCTGGTATTCATGCTCTTGGGTATCCCCCTGCTTTGAATCTAGCCTGTGACTTGCTTGTCACCAGTGGAATGAGGTGGGAATGACTCTAGGACTTCTGAGACTAGGTCAGAAGAACCCTTCCAGGTTCCCTTTGGGTCTCTGGGATCACTGGTTTTTGAGAAGCCAGCCATCATGTATAAGATGTCTGATTGTCCTGAGATCACCATCCTGTGAGAAGTCCAGGCCACGGGGCCAGGCTTGGAGGCTGAGGTGCCACATGAAGATGAGGGGTAGGGGGTAGGGAGAGAGACTCTCCAAGAAGTTTCAAGGCACCAGACATGGTGGGAAGAATCCATCTTGGAAATGGATCCTCCAACCCCAACTGACACAATCAAAGATGTTCCAGCTAGCTCATCCCTTCCCGAATTCCTGACTTAAAATTGGTAAACAAAATAAAATGATTGTTTTAAACCACTACATTTTGAGATGATTTGTTATGCAGCAATAGATGACTAGAACAAATAGCTATCATGTAGGATGGTTCTTCTACCAGATCTGGCTCCTGGCCCCTTCTCTGGGCTCCTCTTAGCCTCTCTTCCCCAATGCTCTAGAGCCAGCCACATGGGACTTTCTTCTTACCACAGATAATCTTCGATCTGCCTGGAATTCTCTTTCCTCTCCCGTTCTACTTAGCTGACTCCTGTTTATCCATTGATGGGCTGGTGAGTGTTTAATCTCTAGGAAGAAAGTGCCTATTTGTAGCATTTGCCAATTCCTATGGTGTGAATATCCCACCATGGCTAGTTTCAAGGTACCAACATGTTGTCTTGGAACACGGAGGCAGGGGCTGTCACCCACATTTTGCAGATGTGGAAACTGAAGCTCAGAGAGTTTTACTTTCCTAAGGAAGTCATGGATAGACCTGAATTCTAGTCTACATGGCCTCAAAGACCATGCTTTTTCCAGGACACTACACTATTGTCATGAAGAACTTGTAGTTGACCATGAGCCCAGGTGATATTCCTTCTGGGCTGTCTTGTTTCTTCTAGACCAGTGGTCCCTCCACTGCTTTTCTTGAGTTGCTGCTGTTTGTTCTTCCTCATGCTTACCATGCCTAACCAGGCACAGCTGCTGACTTCTCTCTGCAACCATATTATGGTATGTAGACTCTCTGGTGCACGCAGTGGTCACAGAAGCAGTGAGTCAACAGGGACCTGTGAGTCCATCTGAAGGCATGATTAATTACATGTATGAGTCAGGCAAGGCTACCTATTGTAACAAGCAACCCCAACACGTCAATGACTTAACACAGTAGAAGTTTATGTGTTGCTCATGTAAAGTGACATTAGTGGTATGTGTGGGGTGGGATGAGGTGGGGATGAGACTTTTTCCACACAGTCATTTGGGAACCTTGCCTCCTTCTACCTATGGATGGACCTGCCATCTTCTAGGGGACCACGATGGTCTCTGCTGAATCCTTGGTATCCATCTGACAGAAGGGGAGTGAGAAATAAGGACCATGCGGGGTGGCTTTGTGGGAGCAGTCCTGGAAGCCATTCACATCACTTCTGCCCAGCCAGTCCATTGACCAGAACTTAGTCACATGGTATCTTAACAGCAAGGGGTCCTGGGAAATGGAGCAGGGCACCCAGAAGGAGTAGGAGATGGATTTGAAGAATACCCAGACTGTAGAAGGGGCTCCAGAGTGGCCACGCTGGGGGAAAACTGGGGTGAGGGCTTCTGCCATCCATAGCTGCCTCTGCCACTGTTACTACATCCTGCTAATACCACTGGATGTTTACTGGGCCCTGCTGGATGTCACAAATGGTGTCAAGCACTCCATGTGCTTTATGTCACTTAATCCTCTCAGTAAGCCTATGTTGGGATATTATGACCCTTACCCCATTTTATAGATGAGCAAACACTGAGCCTTGGAGTGGTTATGGCACTTGGCCAAGGGGTCTCCATTCATAAGTGGCAGGTCTCCATTCCAGCCCAGAGTTTTCTGGCTCTGGAAAGCCTGCTTGTTACTGCATTCAACATGCAAGTGACTCTCCTTGTTAAACACTAGAGCAAGGGGAGCGTGGGGGTAAATTGCCCACCTCTCCACATTCCAAAGAGAAAAGAGAGATCAAGGGCATCTTGGCTGTTACCAGATGGGGTTGCCTCTCGTTCTCCACCATGGTGAGTGGGGGCATTGACAGCGGTTGCCTGTGCCCTGCCTTGTGACTGCCGCTCAGCTGTCTTCCACGTTGAATGTTATTTTGGCTGGCTCTTCGCCTGGACCCTCAAGAGCATGATGGGGGTAGAGGCAGATGCTGGTTCCCGGGCCCCTCATCTTCCTGCCCGTAGTGAAGTGCTTCTTCCTTGGGAATGTCACCTCACTTTACCCCATTCCACGCCCTTCAGATTTCATGTTTAAGTGGAGTGAGTTCAAGAGTTCATCGCTGAGACAACGGGGGACCAAACATGAGCAATAACGTGAGTAGAACGTGGTTGCTTTCCTAAAACCCAGCAGACCGGAACCTACGTGCCCCAATGAGCATCTCTCGTCCCGCTAAGTTCAGTGCTGTTGTCGAGAGCAGGGCCTCTGGAGGCAGTTGGCTTGGCTTCAAATCATAGTTCTGCCACTTGGTGATGTTTAGACCTTCGGCAAGTTGCTTAACCTCCCCGTGCCTCAGTTTACTCACCTGGAAAGTAGGACTAATAAGAGCAACCACTTCATGGGTTTGTTGGGAGGATATAATATGTGTTAATTGCCTAGACTAGCACCTGATACGTAACAAGTGTTGTCTAAGTGTAGATTATGATTGTTATTTTGCTTTGGTCCCCTTTGGAGACTGACCCTTTTCCTAAGGTGGACCATGACAGTAGCGTAGGCGGTCACTCTGTCTTCCACAACTCTCTAGTTTACCCAGTTTCCAGAGGGATGGCTGGCGTGCCTGTCCCCTGCTGGAATGTATCATCCCTGAAGTCTGGGACTGTACGTCCGTGTTTGCAGCCATAGTGTTTGGCGCACTTGAGGTCTTCTGCAAAAGTTGCCTGAAATCTTGTCCCCACGTTGAGAACTCCAAGACTGAAAACTTTTTATGTTTATCTCTGTTTCCTTAGCAACCTAGCACAGAGTCCAGCATCACAAGATGCTCTTTGAATAAATGCAAGCACGAGAGAACAAATGGTTTCATTCTTACTTGGAGAATGAGGGTCCGTCTTTGGGAACAGACTTGTTGATAGCACTTGTACATTCTTTTGAATGTCGCTGGGGTGACATCTCTCAGCATTTGAAAGTCATTGTGATTTTAGGAAACTGAGGTAGTTTGTGGGCAAGCATAATGAGTAAGAGTGGAAGCCGGTGTTGGAAAAGTACTGGTCCCTCCACATGTGTAATTACGATGTATTGAATCTGAAAATTCTGGGTGACATGTAAATGACCTCTGTAGGTGATTTCCAAAGAAAAGTTCCCCAAGTGCTTTTGAGTTCTGGCGACATGAGAGCGGATGTGTAATCCGCCCCACCCCCCGGCCCTGCTCCCCACCACAGAGGGGCAGAGTACTCATTTTGAATGTTAACTTTGGTCTCTTAAGTTCAGGCTTGTGAACTTCATAGCCTAGCCTTGGAGTGGGGACAAAGGCAGGCTTGAATCCCAGCTCCACTTTGCACTCGTTCCATGGCTTTGGACAATTTGCTTAACCATGCCAAGCTCACTTTCTTCATCGGTAAAATATGAATACTAAAAATATCTGCCACATAGAGTTTTCGCGGGTAAAATGAGGTGATCATTGGGAGCACTCGGCACCTCTGAGGTGCTCCCTAGAGGGCTTCTGTGTGAGGACGTTATTTCAGCCCTCTCTCCTCCGTCAAGAGCCTCAGTGAGGATGCTGCTAAGGTAGGAGGAGGGGGACACTTTGTGGGAGCACGGTCGCCAGGGGCCAGCAGTGAGAACCAAGGTGGGCCCATGGGGAGCTGGTAACTTTTCCTTTGGATACTACAGAAAATGACAGGGCTTAGGGTAAAAGAAAAGGGGACTCAGAAATACTCCTTTCGGGACGCCTGGGTGGCTCAGTTGGTTAAGCAGCTGCCTTCGGCTCAGGTCATGATCCCAGCATCCTGGGATCGAGTCCCACATCAGGCTTCTTGCTCAGCAGGGAGCCTGCTTCTCCCTCTGCCTCTGCCTGCCTCTCTGTCTGCCTGTGCTCACTCTCTCTGACAAATAAATAAATAAAATCTTAAAAAAAAAAAAAAGAAATACTTCTTTCCCTCTACCTCCACATCACCCCCACCCCACTCACTGTAGGAAGAAGGGGAAAGGAAGGTGGGGGGAGGGAAACGAAGAATTTTGGAGAATGAGAGACCTTACTTTAAAAGAATCACTTTTGGGGACAGCTCTGTTTGCTCACCTGGAAAATGAAGGTTGGAGGAGGTGATTCTCAGGGTCCCTTGTCCATCAGGTCCCCTGTGTTTTTGTAAGAATTTTGATTTTGCTCCTAAATGTTCTGCTCTGTACTATGCACCCTCCACATCCTCAGAGAGATGGAGACTAGAGCCGAGGGGACGAAAGGGATGGAAAGTGAGGGAGGCTCTGGAAAGGGCTTCTCCGGAAGGCCGAGGTCAATGAAGAGGATTCTGAGTCTTGTGAACCCATCTGTCTTCTGTCCTGGGTGGCCTTCCTGTCCTGTGAATGGCTACAGGAGCCGAGGGAGCTGCAAGTGGACGAGGGGATCTTTCGGGCTGGAAGGGCCAAGAAGAGAGCCTTCTTGAGCCTCCGCCTCGCCTGGGTAGGTCTATTTCTTATTTGACAGATGCCCCCATTTAGGAGTATGTGCTACTCTGATATGCCGAAGCAGGCCAGGTGTCTGTTTTAAGGTTTATATAACATCTGGTATTTGTCCTCAAAACTTTTTCTTCTCCTGGGGATTATGTGTTCGGAGGCACCAAAAACATCTTTTCGTACACTGAACTCCTGCAGGAAGACTCCCGGACCATCTTTCTTTCCTACTTTCCCCACATCCCCCCTCCCCCCAGCTCAAGTTTATTTTGCCACAATCACTCAGTTAAGCAAATATTGTCACCATCAGTAAGTTGTTCCATACCAGGCCAGGCTAGGAAGAGGATCCCAGGGACATTAGTTATGGTGGTGCTTCCTTGGGGAGCCCCCAGTTGTGTTGGGACCGAGCAAGAGACAGACATGGGTGCTCTTTCCTGTTTGCTGGGTGACATGGAGAGGTGTAGGATTTGGGGCACAAGGATCTGGGCTTAGCTCTCACCTTTCCCACTGATGGGCTATGTGGTTTTGGGCAAGCGGTCTGCCCTCCCTAAGCCTCCGCCTCCTTTGCCCGTGAGATGCAGGCCACAGAGAAAGTTCTACCTAGCACATGAGAGATGCTCAGTACACAGTGGCCACCGTTTTTTGTTTTTGTTTTTAAAGATTTTATTCATTTATTTGACAGACAGAGATCACAAGTAGGCAGAGAGGCAGGCAGAGAGAGAGAGGGAGGGAAGCAGACTCCCTGTTGAGCAGGGAGCCCGATGTGGGGCTCGATTCCAGGACCCTGGGATCATGACCTGAGCCCAAGGCAGAGGCTTTAACCCACTGAGCCACCCAAGCACCCCCAGTGGCCACCGTTTTAATGGAGCAGGGGAACGATGCTATTTGGCAGGAGTAGATCCATTCAAGCCTGTCGTTGAGCCCTTGCCTTACGTTAGGTGGAGGGAGGAGTTGCCCTGGAGGGTTCCACATGGCTTCACTTGCCCAGCTCTCTGGCAAGATTTAAACTCCTAACAATGGATCCTTCAGGAGTGGGTACCATGTGGGCTCCGGGGTATTTCCTCTGTGTCCCCAGATCCAAGCATGACGTGTGACGCAAGGTGGCTACTTGGTAGACATTCATGAATGAATGAACAAACAAACAGGCATGAACAAACTCTTGCTGATGAACGGACTAGTATTCCACACTGGTTAAAATTATATTTTGGGGGGCGCCTGGGTGGCTCACTGGGTTAAGCCTCTGCCTTTGGCTCAGGTCGTGATCTCGGGGTCCTGGGATCGAGCCCTGCTCTGCCTACTTGTGATCTCTCTCTCTCTGTCAAATAAATACATAAAATATTTTAAAAAATTATATTTTGGGCACTGAGTCTCTTTCTCATCTGTGGCTTCTTGAGCACTGAGGGTATTTACCTCTGGAAGCCTTTCAGACCTCCCTCACCGGGCTCTGAGGAGACGGGACGCCCATCCAGCCTGGGCACCGCCAGGGTGTGGATGTCTGCAAAGGTAGCTTCTCCCCACTCTGTTTGCCAGTGGCTTGGCCAGAGTCCCCAGAAGAAAGGGTATTTTGTGTGCTCTATTTGTATAAGGGTTGGACAGCAGCTTCCCACCTGCAGATGGTCTTTGCCTGTGTTTGATAAAATGACAGATTTGTGCTATTCTTCTCCCCCCGCCCATCGCTTTCTTTCATTTCCTGTGTGAAGGGACCTCTGTCGGGCCGGCCACCAGCCATCGTGAGAGGAGCCAAGTCCCTCATCTTACCGTGCAGAACCGAATTGCAGCAAATTTGGTGGAGGAGGCAATTTTAGTTCAAATGCAAACATCCTGTCAGGGAACAGAACGATGATAGTTTTTGCTGCACACGGGGAGGAACAGCACAGAGGTGAATCTTGGCATCTGTTTACTGCTCATTAACCCCTGGGTGCTTGCTGGCATTGTTGCGTGAGCCAGCTTGTAGCCTGGATGGCCTCCTCTAAGGATGGCCCTTTGGTGGCCAAATTCAGTTAACCCAGATGTCTTCATGGCTTCTTGCTTTACTTGTTACCCCCATCGGGTCTGACTTCAGACAAAAGCGTTGTTTTGGAACCAGATAGCTTCGAGTTCTTTAACCAGACACAGAGTGTATTGGAAAGAGGCACAGAGTGCCGAAGGGTGGGACTGGTCAATTCCAGACAACCAGAGTTTATCAGGTTTCTGGAAGTTTTAAACCTTGTGCTGTGATAGGGGGAGGTTGGGGGCAGGGGAGCTGCCATTTACTGAGAGCTTACAACATGTTCCATTCTGAGCTGGCCATTTTGCATTTTGGTTGGTAAAATTCTCACAGCAACTCTGAAAGGCTGGTCTTCAGGAGGAGAGGCTCAGAGAGGTAAAGTTAATTAATTAGCCCAGGGTCACATAGGCATCCTGGGAGGTGGAAGGCACAGACCTTGAGAACTTAACTGTCCTATTGACTGGGCAAAAGCTCCAGATTGTCGTTTATTCCTGCAACAAACATTTATTGGGCACCTACTGTGTACATCTGCACAGGGCAGGGGATCTAGAAATCAGTTAGCCTCAGCTTTGTCTTCCTGGGAAGGTCTCAAGGGGACTCTTTAGCTTCATTGTCTTGTTTTGGGGTCAGGAGCTGTGTCAGGGATGTGTGTAGGGGAAGGTGACAATCTGAGGACTTACTCTCGGCAGTGAAGAGAGGAAGGCTCCCCTGAGAATATCACACTTGAAACATGCCTGGAAGGATGAGAAGAAATCTGCCAGTCTTTTGACTTTCAATTTCTAAACTGAGGCCTAAATATCTAGAAGGCACGCACAGATCTTCGGAGCACAGGTTGGTGGATTTTTACCTCTGGATGCACCTGTGGAACCAGCCGCTCTTGGAGGCCAGCACCCCACGTTGCGTGCTGTGTTCAGGCAGTTATGAGATGCAGACTCTGAATGCTCTGAGGGATTCAGAGGAAATGGAGCTCAGTGAACTCTCACAAATCGGGTTTCTATCATAAGGGAAAGGAGAATGAATATTCATGTATCTTGATCTCTTTTTGCATCATTACATTTCACCTTCTCTGGCTTTGAGGCTCCCCACCTGCTCCTGGGTTCTGCAGAATAAGTGTTTCAAGCATCCCCTTCCTAGTTGGAAGGGAAGAAAAGAAACTGGGGGACGAGAAATTGGCTGAATCCTTGAATAGTTCAGGCAGCTGGGTGTGTGTGACCGGACATGTGTCTGCGTCTCTGGCCGCGTACATGGCAGGTGTACATGATCTTTGGGGTTTGTGGGAGTGAGGCCAGGCCTGGTGCTGGGCTCTGGTGTGCTGTTTCCTCTATAGGTTCTCAGAGGGAGTGTGTTTGGCTCTGCATAGGCCCCTGTGTGGGAGCAGAGGGAGCAAGGAGACATGAGAGGTTCCTAGGACTTTCATCTCTTTCTTCCTCAAACTCCTTTAGTGTTCACGTTGAATTGCTTAAATCACCAGAGGAGGCAGATAGATGTTTACTGTCTTGTGGTCCCGGAGCTTGCCTTCCAGACCGATTGTAAACTCCTCTGTCCATTTTATAAGCCTTATTCATTCTCCTCTTACACTTTTCTCTGGTCTACCTGGTCTTGTGCGAGCACACAGTAAAGCACCTCATGAATACTTGTTTGAATTGATTTTAGGGTCTTTGGTAAAGTTGTCCATGGCTTGCCATCAGAGGGACGTGGAATTGAATTGTAAGGTTTTAAGCCAGTATCTGGTTGTAAGCCAGTAGTGTTCATCTCTAGACATCAGGGTGAACATTGACCTTGAGAATAGCATAGGAGAAATTTGGAAAAAATTCACAGTAGCTTACACTTCTAGGGAACTCTGTGCCAGGCCCAGAGAGAAGGATTTTTAGGTAACTGAGTCAGTTGTGACGCTTTTGATAGTAAGTGTAGGAATACTGACTTAAATTGTTCTAAACATTAAAGGGACTTCATTAGCTCATATAATTGAAAGGCTGAGTGACTTCAGGTGAGGCTTGATCCAGTAGCTCAGTGTCTCCAAGGACCCAGCTTCCTTCTGTCTCTCTAATCTACTTTCCTTACTGGTGGTCTCATCCTGAGGCTTCTTTGCCTCTGGGTTCCCAGGTAGCTGCCACAGCTCTGGAGGGCAAGTGCTGTTATCTTCATGCATGCGGGAGATAAAGCCCTTCTGTTCCAGCGTTCCTTGCACAGGTCCTGAGGGTCACTCTAACCTGACAGCCTGAGGCCAGGCTGTATGGTCAGTGTCCTCAGAACCCTGAAGATCTCTAAGTGGAAAACAGGGGTCTGCAACGAAGGGAGAAGATGGACATCTAGGAAGCAGTCAACCAAATTTCCCTGCAAGTGATGGTTGAATTTAATCCTCACTACACCATTTTGACATTGATGTAGTTATTACTCCTGTTCACAGGTAGGGGAACCAGGGTACAGAGAGACCCAGTCATTTGCTGGAATTCACACAAGTTCACAACTGAGGCTGGACAGCTTGATTCTAGAACCTGCCATTCTGACCACTCCATTGCATTATTCAGTGAGTCTTTCCTTTAATTGAGGTGAGATTTATCCTTTTGGAACGTACAACTCAGTAATTTTTAGTATGTTCATCAAGTATGCAACCATCGCCACTGTTTAATTCCAGAATATTTTCAGCACTGTGCAAGGAAGCCCTGCACCCATTCAGCAGTCACTCCCCCTTCCCTCCTCCCGCCTCTGGATAATCTACTTTCTAGGTCTGTGGATGTACCCAATCTGGAATGACATACACGGAATCCCATAATACGTGGCCTTTTGTGTCTGGCTTCTGTCATGGAACCAGGGAGTTGTTTTTGACTGGGATGTGCTGTGCTTGACCTTAGGAATTCTCCATTCCCATCTTTCCCGACTTGAAACGGATGGTGAAAGGATGATGCTGCTGGCTGGGGAAGAAAGAGGCTCTATGCTAGTGAAAGACACACTGGCCGGCGGGCTGTTTTTGGGGAGCCACCAGGCTGGGCTTTGTGAGGACAGGCATGGAGTTTTGTATCCCAGCGAGGGTTCACTGTGCATTCTCGAGGATCCCCCTGAGCCAGGCGCTGTTCGAAGCCTAGTGAGAGCAACAAGGGAAAGGGCTGTGGGTGGGTGGGGAGCAGGGGTGGGGGCTGGGCAGATAATCAATAATCAATCAGTGAATGAATGAGATCATTTCCAGGGGACAGCGGACAAAATGGAAGAGGGCGATGGGGTCGAGGGTGTTTGAGGGACTGCAGCAGTGGGTGGCCAGAGAAGGCCTCTCTGTGGGGGCTCTCGCTGAGCTGAGCTCTGCTCAGGGAGAGGTAGGACTGGGGGCAGCGTGCCCCAGGCCCAGGAAGCTGGGGCCAAGTCTGAGAGTGGGAACTGGGTGAGAGTTGGGCTAACTGGACATGGTGGTTTTGACCACCTCATTTCTGCCTTCTCTGAATGGTCCCTCCCTCTTCTGGATTTTTGACCTGCAGCCTCTGCCCTGGGAGGGTTTGACCAGTGCCCAAAGGGCATGGTGACATTCGTTCCTGAAGGCTTTGAAACCTGTTTGGGGTTTTAATCCCCTTCTCTGTTTCTGAAATTTGAGTCCAGGTTCCCTCCTGTTTCTGACTCAGGCCTGAGAGTGCCGATCAGCTGATCACTTTTTTTTTTCCCAAAGAAAAATTTGATTATTTAAAGACCTCTATGTTCTTTCTCTTTAAACGTTGTGTCTGCTGAGTTGCAGGGACTGTAGGCCTAGTGCAGATGGACGCCTGATGTCACTCACCAATGGGAACTGTTTGTTTAGTCTGCCCTGGTGAGAGAGTGCAAAGGGATAGGAAGACAGATCTTTGCCCCCCTGTACACATGTGCGCACACGTGTGGGCGCATGTGGAAGTCCACAGTGTGGGCACGGGCCGTGGGCAAGGGCAGGGCTCAGGGAAGGCCTCTCTGCTGAAGCGGAGCCTGAAGGAGGGCCTGTTACCAGCCAGGCCTGGGCGGGTGAGGAGTGTGCCCAGGGCCCCAGCAAAGATGCTTGGAGGCAGTGGGCTGGAAGTGGGAAGGATGCGGAAACTCGAAGGGGCAGACGGCAGCTTGCTCCAGGCCCTGGGGCTCCAGGAGAGAAGATGGAGGAGGAGGAGGAGAGAGTAACTGTAAGCTCTAGGAGGCCAGGGATGGGTCTCTTTTGTGCATCACTTCGCCTCTAGTGGCCAGCACGGCTCTGAGCATGGAGAGCGAGTCCTGACTTCTCAGGTGGAGCGAGTGTGTGTTTCCATTTCTGGTCACCACTGTGATAAATTCCTGCAAACTTAGTGGCTCAGGACACTGGCGATTATGCTCCCACAGCTCCAGAGGCCAGAAGTCTGTATGTAATTGGTTTCATGGGGCTAATAGCAAGGTGTCTGTCGGTCTGGTTCCTTCTGGAGGCTCTGACGTGGGCTCCTTCCCTTGCCTTCCACAGCATCCAGCTGCTGCCTGTGGTCCTGGTCCTGTGGCCTGTCCCCTGTCTTTAAAACCCATTGCCGTGGTCTCTGGTCCCACCAGCACATCTCCCGTGTTCTCGTCTGCTGTCCGATCGTGCTCTGCTTCCCTCTTCTCTGGACCCACATGCTCACGTAGAGGGATAACCTAGGACACTTGCCCCATCTCAAGATCCTTCACTTAGTTACACCTGTAGGGTCCCCTTGGCTAGATAAGACCCTCTCGAGAGTTCTGGGGATTAGGATGTGGACTTCGTGGGGCCGTGCTTCTGCCGACCACAGACTGTCAACGGATGGTGTTTGTAAAGGGATTGAAGGGAGGGGAGTCTCCAGCACATTCAGCAGGGGAGCTGCACCTTGAAAACCAACAAGGAAGACTGGTCCTTCGCTTGGTCCTTCACTTGGCTGGCCTGACTCTGCAGTATTGCCCGCTGTCCTCCATGGACGCTCCTAATTTCCCTCTTCTCGCTGCTGAGTGACACGAGGTGGTTTCCTCAGCCTCAGACATCCCTCTCACACCCTTTCCTGACATCTGTTCCTTCCCCACCCTGTAGCTCTTTTCTTCATCCCAGATCCAGCATTGTACACGTCCCTCCTGCCCCATCTAGTTAGCGGAGTCAGAACGCCCGGCCAGGCCAGGATGGTTTACTGCAGGCTCACAGTCATGGGGAGGGAGATGGAGCATGACCACTGCCAAGGTGGGGCGAGGGTCTCTGGAAGGTCGGCTTCCCTGCAGGTCTTGTAGGGTCTTCCCCATGGTCAAGGTGCCCAAGGTGACCCTGGACAACAAATATGTCTCTTTGCAAGGGTTTGCTGGCTGAACACAGTAAATCCCTAGTGGCCCTGACTGCTTCGGGAAGGGAGCTCTACATCACTAAGGGAAAGTAAGTGATGGGGCAATACTGCCTGCTCAGCATCCCCCTGCTTGGGGCCCCCAGAAGGGGCTTAGGAAGAAGGGTGTGCCAGGTGCAAACACGTCTTTCTTGACTCCAGGTTGGGTGTAGTTTTGTTTTGTTTTTTTTTTAAAGATTTTATTTATTTATTTCACAGAGAGAGATCACAAGTAGGCAGAGAGGCAGGCAGAGAGAGAGGGGGAAGCAAGCTCCCAGCCGAGCAGAGAGCCTGATGCGGGGCTCGATCCCAGGACCCTGAGATCATGACCCTGAGATCAAGGCAGAGGCTTAACCCACTGAGCCACCCAGGCGCCCCTGGCTGGGTGTAGTTTTAAGGCTCCTCAGGGTTTGGGTGTTTCTCTGGAGGACGTACTTGTCCTTGACTATTGCATCCCCTGATTCTCGACAGGAGTGGGTACAGGGCAGGGCTGGGTGACCCTCAGCTTAGAACCTACCCGGCCTCTCATCAGTCTTCCCTGCAAAGGCCTAAGGCATAGGCGGCCAAGGGAGGCCGGGGATTTGAGCAAAGGGTAGAAGTGGAGCCTGCGGGGGCACCCCGGCTCCAGCCATTATGGTGTGTCTGGGAAGATGGTGGCCAAGTGGGCACGTCTATGGGTGTGACCCCTGAGAGGCGGGTGGTGTGGGGAGGAGCGAGGACTCAGTCCCAGCTCTGCCATCTGTAGTTGCATACAAGTTGTGTATCCTCCATAATCCTAATTTTTTTGCAAAAACTGAGCACATCCCTCAGAGCGTGTGCGTCCATGTGGTGAGCAGATGCGGGTAAAGTATGTGCCATTTAGGAAAAGCATGGGCTAAGAGTGAACCGCTCCCGTCACCATTACCTGTGGCGTGGAAAAGCTTCCTAGGAAGGGGGCTAAGCGTTGGCAGCCACCCCTGCCTCCCTCCAGCCGTGGCGGCTTGGGTTTGTCCCCGAGACGCTGCTGTAGGCTGTCCCAGCACATCGGGGACTGTGCCCCTGAAGCTGACGTGCCCTGCGTCAGGAGGCTGCTTTGCAGAGAACCGCCAGGCCTCTGCTAGCATCCTGAGCAGCCTGGCACCCAGTCCCTCCAGGAGCTACTGACAGGGAGGTGGGCAAAGCCCGTGTCTGGAGACAGACCTGGCTCGAAGCCCAGTGCAGTCACATCCTAGTTGTGCAACTTCTCAGTTTCCCCATCTGAAGGTGGGAATCAGGCCTGACCCGCTGGGCACTTTTGGGCTTAGGAGAGATGAAGGGGACTATTCAGAGTTCTTCGCGGTTGCAGGCAGGGGGCCAGCTCTTTCCTGCAGTATCTACTTGACCTTCTTCCGGGAGGGCGTCTGGCGTGGGCCCTGGCAGCTAGGGCGCCCTCCTCGAAGTGCCTCTTCAGCCAGGTGGCCCCTGAGGACCTCGCGATCCTGTGTCCCCGGGCTGCAGCTGGGTGGAGTGCTGGGGAGGGAACAGCCCTCTGCGGGTCACGGGATCCCAGCAGCTGGCTTCTTTGCTCCAGCCGCAGGGGTGTCTGCTGTCACAACAGTGGCTTTTTATGGCCGTTTCTGGTGCCCAGCCTGCAGGCTGTTTTATGGGCCCTGTGTTCTTGGAGCCACACCTCAGGGCCAGGCCTTGAGATGTCCCAGAGCCTCTGTGGGCCGCAGTGGTGTCGGTGGGCACCCTGTGCTGCCTGTGAAAGGGTGGGGTTGGGGCGGGGTGGGCTGGGAGGCCAGCCCCTGGGGTTTCCAGTGACCCCAAAGCCCTCAGAGAAAAGTGTCAGTTTTCTGGTTGTCCACTTTGGATGAGAGCCGTCTGCTAATCTATAGGAAGGGAAAGGCAGCCTGGCTTTTAAGCTCTGGCATAAGTTAACCTCGAAGGACCTGAAGAGGAGACTTTAGTAGCTTAAAAATGAATAAATGCTACGTCTGCTGATTGCTCTGTCCTATTCTATTCTGTTCTATTTTTTTCAGTTCTTATTTCCTTGCTCCCCACTGTCCTTGAGGAGAAAGGCTTTTTTGGGGGGGCATAGAGTGGGTTTCACAGGACACAGTTTGGGGTAGGTGGCTAAAGTTCCAGGCTTAGTGTCATGCAAATCTCGGTTTGAATCCTGTCTTTGCCAGCATCCGTTTTGACCCTGACCTGACTGGAGAGGCACCGCCAACATTTGCTTCCCCGGGGCTGAAGAGTCAACTTGCTGCAGAGTGTGGGGCCACCCCAGAAAATTAGGAGTTGCCCCGCCCCCCCCCCCATTCCGTGCCAGTGGCTTCCCCGGAGAGGTCGTCAGTGGGTCCCCATTAATGTCTTGCCCTCACTGCACATCTTTTTGTGTCAGGCACTACTGTAAGAGCTTCAGACCCACCGTCTGAGGTGGGAAGCATTGTTGTTCTCATTCTAGAACTGGGGAGCAAAGTCAGTAACTTGCTTAAGGTCACACCACTGAGTGGTAGAGCCGGGATGGGGACGCAGGCAACCGACACCCAGTGTCCACTCAGGATCCCCTAAGCTGTCTTGCTCCTGAGGCTGTTCTCTCTCTCAGAAACCATGGCTGGGCGTGAGTGTCGGGCACTCCTGGGACAGATGGGTCTGTGCAAGGAGCCTGCTGTGTAATGGGAGGGGGTGGGTGTGAGCTCGGGCTGACAGACTGCCCCAGCTGTCTCCTTGGCCGCAGCACGGTTGACCCTTTCCCCCAAATGCCCATCAGGACCCAAGGGGTGGGTGTGGGGTGTCCCATCATTGGATGGATCTGTACCCTTCCCCTGCTAACATAGGTGCTCAGACCCTGTCCTCCCAAAGGGACACAGCCCTTGTCCCAGTGTTTGGGTCTTTTTTTTTTTTTTTTAAAAAGATTTATTTATTTATTTATTTGATCACAAGTAGGCAGAGAGGCAGGCAGAGAGAGAGAGAGGAGGAAGCAGGCTCCCTGCTGAGCAGAGAGCCCCGATGCGGGGCTCGATCCCAGGACCCTGAGATCATGACCTGAGCCGAAGGCAGAGGCTTAACCCACTGAGCCACCCAGGCGCCCCCCAGTGTTTGGTTCTTATGCGCTACCCCACATCTTTGAAGTCGGCCATCGGAAGGAAATCTGCCCCAGCCTCCTTTCTCTCTGTCCTGAACTCCCTGCTGTCTCCTCTACACGCCCCCCTCCCCACCCCGCCCCTGGCATGCTATAGAAATCCCTGCCGAGGTAGAGGGGAGAGGGAGATAAGGGACACTGAAGGAGGCCTGGAGGGAGGCTGGCCCTGCGGGGACTCCTGAGAGCCCTGGCACCCCAAATATCAGGGCCTGTTGCTTTCTTTTTAGCAGCATAAGGGGCCCTGAGGGCAACAGGGGGGATGTGGGAATCCTGTTTTTTTGCTGTGTTTTGCTAATGGAACCTCTAGCAGTTTTTATGCCTGATTTGTTTTCCTCTGAAGTCTGTCATGCTTACAGCCCAGAAGTGTACCTCTCCTTCGACACGGTCTGGAGTCACACAGCCATGGTGTCAACGGTCGGGCATGCCACTTTCTTCCTACCAACTCCAGCTTCTCGAGAAGGAAGGTGGCCGTCTCTCTGGCTTTATTTCTTCCTCGTCCTGGGCTGGGTTTTCTGAAAGCAGCCAGCTTCCGTACCAGATGAATGAATATTCCCAGAGGTGTTTCCTGGGAGTGTTCTAAGAATGTTCCCATGCCTGTCTTGGTGGCTTAGAACCCTTGAGCCTCTGGTGGGAATCAGGGCGGTCACTGGGCAGGGGTGGGGGGGACTGCTGAGGGCTGGACAGTTGAAGGATGGTGTGTGAGTGTTGGTCCCACCCGCTGTAGGGCTGCCAGGAGTGCTTAGGATATGAGGACCTGTATCAGTGTAGGGGTTCCAAGTGGGAAGATGTGGGGTGGAGAACCCCCTCTCAATTTGGTACACTCAGATTCTCTCTGTCTACCAACACAATTTATAAACATCATAATAGCTTTATTGAGATGTCACTCTCATACCATAAATAGCCTTAAAATAGCCTTTAGTATATTCATAGAGTTGATGAATGGAACAACCACACCCCATTCCCTCCTCCCCCCAGCCCTGGTAGCCCCCTGACCTGTTTTTGGTCTCTTTGATTTGCCTGTTCTGGTCATTTCATATGAACGGGATCATACAACATGTGATTTCTTTGATCTCTATGTCATGCTATAAGAGTGAGTCTCTGTCCTTTTCTCTGAGCACTTTTGTCTACAATGGACATAGGTGTCATCAGAACCTGAAAAGTTACTGCCATCAGGATATCTTTCTCAGCCTCAGTGGTGGCTGGCAATGGGAGAGCTGGGATGCCTCCATCAGATTTTGTGGCCAACTGTTGGTGAGTTTCTTGTGCCTTGCAAGTTGGAGTAAATTCAGAAGGCCCCTCCCATTAACTGGTATAGCGATATGTATAAGGGATGGCCTCATTCTCAGTGCCCTTTAGTAGAGTATGGCTTTGGTGAGAAGCAAGGTCAGTTTCTTAGGTGGCGTGGGTCTCCTTGTAAGCAAAGAAGCAAGGACTGAACGTCTATGCCACCCACTGCTCAGAACGCAACACTTCTTGGAACTGAACGTTAGCATGGTCTGTGCCACCTGCTTTGGCTCTGGGTCCAATTAATTTGCTACATCCCTTGACCAGGTTGACCTTGGCCAAGTCCTTGAGGGCCAGGAGGTTTTCTTGAGGCCCACATGATTTCTGGTTGAATCATTAGCAAATAAATTGGCCTTGATGCTTACCAGGACCCAGGGGACGGGGAGGCACCATGGTGATGACCTCTGATGATAAACAGACCATCAGAACTAGGCTGTAGCCTCCAAAGGCTTACTGCCATCTGTGTTGGGACCAAATGCAGGAGCTCCTTCATCTTGAGGCTGGTGGGAGTGAGCCACTAAGAGATATTTTGGTTCCCAGATTATGAAAGGAGAACGGGTGTATATACCAAGGTTATAAAGGCC
The DNA here is from genome assembly GCF_963455335.1 of Martes martes. Lineage (NCBI taxonomy): Eukaryota > Metazoa > Chordata > Mammalia > Carnivora > Mustelidae > Martes > Martes martes. Next base: position 49,250,400 of record NC_137902.1, read on the forward strand.
ATATGGTTTGAGCCCAAATACGGTGGCATTGTTTGTGCTCCATTGGCCAGATCATGGGCTTGCTGTTCCTCATTCATGTCACCAAAGAGCTATGGAGTGCCTATGACACATTAATCAACATCACAAATTTGGATTTGAACATGGGCTTAATTGTACCTCTGCTTTTTAATGTAACTTGTGAGATTTTCCTTTATTTTTAATCTGAGAGGCTTTGGTTGGGATGGAGACAATGATGGCCCCTGGTGTCCTTGGACATGAGCATGCTAGTCTAGCCATGAGACCTTCAGATGTGAGTCTCAGTGACCTTCTCTGTCAACTCTCTGCCTCTCAGGGGTGTGAAGCTTAGATGAGATCATGTTTCTGAATATATTTTGAAAAGGTGGAAAGGGCTGGCCATAAGAGCCACACAGTCAGAACTTCCCTTACATGAAGGGCCAGGATGAATCTCTCTTTTGTTTTGCAAATGAGAAAATGGCCTTGGCTTAGTGGCAGGGACTTTTGGTCATTTCCCCCTGGGTAGAGGGGGGGGGAGCAGATCATGAAGTGAGCATTATTGGCTGTTACTGTGTTACACAGTTTAACAATCAGATTCATGCCCTGTAGGGAGGCAGAGTGATATAGCAGAGGGAGCCTGAGGCCTGGAGCAGAGGCTCTTGGTGCAGCTCTGGGCTCTGTCACCTGCCGACTCTGTTACCTTGAACAAGGTGTGTGTGTGCGCGTATTTCATAGTAACTTTTCCACGTATCGCATTACAAAAAAGGTCTACTGAGGACTAAGTGAGGAAATGTGTGTCAAGTGCTTGGAAGTACTCAGTATGTCCTACTTGCTGCTCGACCCATAGGACCACCACTGTCTTCTCCTCCTCCTCCTTTTACTTTTGATTGGTCTATCAATCCATTTTACAGATGAGGAAACCCAGGCCACTTTCTATCTTGTGTGGAAATACCCTCTGTAACAATATCATGGGGGCATTCCCACCTCTGCTTACATACCCTGGGAGTGGGGAGCTCACTACCCCTAAGGCATACATACATTTTGTTCCATTTTGAAATAGTTTCACATGAATCATAGAACATGCCGAGGTGGATGGGGAACTATTTACATCAAAATGATGAGCTGTTCATCTTGAGAAAATGATAGAATCAGACCACTTCCCACAGTACAGACTTGGGATGATTTTCCTTGATAGGGGGATGGGTTGGCAGTGAACTTTCTGTTGATGTCCCCTCCATACAGGTGAAGGCCAGGGTGTCAGAGGGACTGGTGATGTGGAGCTTAGCCCAGAGAGTTCTTGTGTTGAAGAGTGGAGGTGACTATCAGGACAGCTCTGCCTGCTGAGGTAGAATGACACCATTATGTCCAAGGTCACAGGCCTTGTTGCACTTGACCTTGAAAGTCAGCATTGGGGTGGGGTATCTAGTGTTGAGCAGTCCTCTATTAAGACAGGCGAAGTGGGCACAGATGTGATGATCTTTGTGATTATGGAAAAAGCACTCAATATAATCTGGTTGACATTTCATGAGAAAATATCCCAAAGTGGGCACAGAAGAGGACTTTCTTATTTGCTGTTGGATAGCAACTAGAATTATAGCGAATGTTATTTTAATAGATAAACATGAGCTGCATTCCCTTTAAGCGAAGAACATGATGGGAATGTCCACCGTCAGCTCTGCTCGTTCGCTGTTGAACCACAGGTCCAAGCCAGGGCAGTAAGGCAAGAGAAAGGCAAGAGAAACATAGTATCAGACAGGAAGAGACAATAATGTCATTATTTGCTGGGGATCTAATCAACTGGCTAGAGGAAATCTTAGACTCTGAATCTATAAATTATTAGAAGTAACGGAATTTGGCCAGGGGGCCAAAGTCAAGTATAGAATACATAGCTTTCTCATAGACCAATGGTAACTCACTGGAAACAAAGTTGAAGAAGCCTAGGCTCTTCTCCATAGGCTTTTGACATTATCCCATTTGGCAGCCACAGGAGTGTTGTCTCCCAAGGAATATTTATGCAGTGTGATAAAGCACTGTCACATATGTCCAGCCCACTGGGGCCAAACAGGAACTTTATTTTGGATTTTACACAGGAAGAACCTGTGGCTCAGAAAGGTTTGAGTGACCTTGCCCAAGGTCACTAAGTGAGTAGGAGGCAGAGCAAAGTCTCCTTCCCGTTTGCTCCTCTCCACTTGGGTTTTCAGACCTTACTGTCTCTAGAAGTTGGCCTTGTCCTTTAATACCCAAGCAACAGAGCTTGGTGGGAAGGGTAGCCTGTGAAATATTTTTATTTGGGTGCGAATGCACCCATGTGAGAGAAAGCCATGAGATCTCTGGGATTAGCTTTGAGGCTGAGGGTAAGTAAAAAGGCCCTGTGGCAGGGCTGTGCCTGGTAGTATGCTCTGTCAACAGGAGCAGGGCGTGGAATGGGAAGAGAGGTAGGAAATGAAGTCATGGAAGGAGGAGGAAGGAATTGGAGGAAGGAAGATTGTGTAGGGCCTTGTGGGCATTAGAGAGGGCTCTGTCGTTGTGTAATGAAAAGGGAATCTCATTATATTCTTTATCCTTGGAAGTTGCTTTTCTTGTTTAATAATATATTGTAGACACTCCTCCAGGTCCAAAGATGGACATCTCATTTTCAAAAATATTTGTGAAATACTCATGTACCATAATAGATTCAGCCATTCTCTTTTGATGGACTTCCAGGCTCTCCCTGCCCCCCCTCCCCCATAGCAGTGCTATAATAAATATCCTTGTATTATGTTGCCTTCCATACTGGTGCTTTTATTTTGTATGTTGGAGTATGGGATTTCTAGGCCAAGGGGTGTGTATCTATTTAATTTTAATAGATATTGTTAGATTTCTCTCCAGAAAGGTTTTTGCTTTTTATGATAGAACCGTTCCTAAGTCTCAGATGGCTGGCTTTGTCCCTGAGTTGCTAAAGAGCTACCCCGCGGAGAGGGGAAATCACACCTACAAAAAAAGGACAGCTTTGGAATCCTTCAGCTGGTGGGAAGGTGTGTGGCTTTTTGGGGTGTGCTGCTGGGAACAATATCATTAGCTCTTTTTTGGAGCTTGCATTTGATGTTGGTGACGTCAAGACAGCCAAGAAGATGAAAACACAGCTGTTGCTGTGTTGTTTGCATTATGGCTGATTTTCCGTATGCTTAAAATAAGCACACCAGCGAGAAGCCACACGGACAGAGATTCACACCTTGTCAAATACTGAGTGGTGTTCCTGTAGCATCTGAACGATGAGGCTTCCTCCTAGCATCAGAGTCTTGTGAGCTCTGCGAATGCTGGTAGGATGGCGGTGGGCGTGTGCTCGCTTGGCCTTCCTCCCCACCCGTGACGTTCCAGAGTGGGATGTTGTAAACTTTGAAGCCGATTCTCATCTGTTTAATAGCCTGTATGTACTCGTGTGATTTGTACCGTTGGACATTTAGGCTGTTTTCCATCTGTTGCAATTCAAACAATGAATAATCTTGTGCGTGAGTCTTTTTGCACACGTATGAGGATATCTGTCGGGTAGATTTCTAGAAGTGGAACGGCTGAATTGGAAGGGATTTGCTGCTCGCATGGTGATAGATATTGCCAAATTGACCTCCCTCGGGAGAGGGACTGATGTCCCCATCCACAGGTAGTGCAAGAGAGTGCCTTCGCCCCAGACCCTCTGCAACACAGGATCTTGTCACAAATGTTGTTTTTTTTGCCAGTCTTGTGGGTGAGACATACCTCATTTCCACCATGTATTTATTTCATCTGGTATTTATTTCTCATGAATAAGGACAAACCCCTCTCCAGATGTTTAAGGTTGGCCTCTGTCTTATGTTTTTGAACTTTCAGATCCTTTGCACTTTTTAATTTTCCTGTTGGATTGTTAGTTCCTTACCTGGCCTCCTCCGGTATGGTCTGTCCACATTATGAAGACATTTGACACCGTGATCAGATAATCTAACCTCTCTGACTAGTTAGAGGTCAATTCCCACTGTCTTTATTGTCAGGAATGAAAATCTAGGTGTTGGAGGAAAAGAAGTATGTCTCAACAACAAACTGTAGATCATTTGTTTTGAAAAGTGTGTAATACTGACTTTTCCTCACACAGCTGAAACTCAAACATAGCAAGAGAACTGTGAGGGGGGGCTCCTGGGTGGCTCAGTCGGTCAAGCATCCGACTCTCGGTTTTGGCTCAGGTCATGATCTCAGGGTCGTGGGATGGAACCCTGCGTTGGCTCTGCACTCAGCATGGAGTCTGCGTGAGGTTCTCTCTCTCTCCCCCTCTGCCCCTCCCACTCATGTTCTCTCTTTCTCTCTGTAAAATAGATAAATAAATCTTAAAAAAAAAAAGAAAAGAAAAGAACTATAGGACTGTGTAGTCCTTCAGCCTGGGGACATCTTTCCTTTGGTCTAGTTTTTATCCCATCGTTGATTTGAGGAAATAAGGAAGAAACTTAACTCTCTGCTGCTGTAACTTCTTTCTCCATTTGCTTGAATTACAATGTCTTTGTGGGACTTTTCGAAGCAAAGACTCCACTGGGTCCTTGTGCTTGTCCAGGTGGCCTAACTGCTATTTCAGACAAACTCCAACAGTAACAACACAAACGAGGGTTACCAAACCAACATGGGTGTTCCTAATGGGGCAGGTGCCCTGGTGTCCAGGGAAGGATCCAGACTCATTCTGTCTCTGGCTCTGCCTTTTCTTGATACCCAGAGGCCTCCTCTGGGTCCTCAGCTTGCAGAGGGGACAGGAGAGAAGAGGATTACGTGTGGGATGGTTTCACGGGCCGGACAATGTGCACATGAACCTCTGGCTGGAACTTGGTCTTGTGTCCCATCCAACTGGAGGGAGGGTGGGCAGTGAAGGCCGGTCTTGATCCCAGGAGCTTGTTGTGTTGTGGTCTCTTAGCGCTGCATGGAACTTGTAAGCTTTCAAAGTGTCTTCTTAAGTGTGATCTCACTCTGTCCTTTGCCAGCTCTGAGAAAGAGAGGTAAGATGAATGCTTTTAACCCTCATTTGGAGCCAAGGAGGCTGAGGCCCCAGGAGGTAAGTATCCCACACAAGGTGTGGCACTGAGGTATGGACATAGGATATGTATAGGGTAAGCTTGAGAACAACGCCCTCCCCTGGCCTGCCCTTTCTAACATGATACAGAGGCAGTCACCCACTCTGGGTACGCCTGAGCCAAGGCTTTGCACCACCCAAACGGGCTGTTTGGTTAGGGGACCGTAGAGGCTGGTCAGAGAGCATCCTCTACCCTGCTGTGGCGGGGGGGAGGGTGTCTCTTGCCCTTTGGAAGTAGCACCCAAATGCTGAGAGGTGGTTATACTCAGGAAGGAAGGAAGGCTGGTAGGAAGGTTGGCCAAGGTGTCTTAGGTAGGATAGACTCGCCATAAACCTGGCCCCTCCAGGGAAGCTGTTCTTTGCCTTGACTTTGGCCATCATCCCTTTCTTACCATTTGTGTGTGGTGCTAGATTGAAATTGGGGCTTTCTTCTTCACGCTCCCAATTCCTTTTATTTAATTATTTTAAAACATCTGATGTTGTGGTGAGCTCAACATGTGAGCTGTGAGATCTCATCTGTTCTATTTCAAGCAGCAGGGAAACAAATGTGGGATGCTCTCACCTGCCCTGTGGGTAAGGACTGTGCCTCCAAGAGCCCATTAAAGGGACGAAGCCAACACAGTTCTTGGCACACTTTGGAAGCTTTCCCCACCAGGGCGGGCATGTGGGTTTCCTTGCAGTGAGAATGCCTTCACTAACCTAGTCAGAGCCTACAGAGACAGAATCCTAGGTGGTTGCATGTGTTGTGGTAGCAAAGTCAGCACCAAGCAACAGAAAGAAGAAGAGGCATCCAAGGGCCGATGGTTGGGGCTTAGTGCTGTCACTTCTCATCGAATGGCTGCTGAGCTCAGTTTTCTCATCTGTGCGACAGAATTAGCATCTTTCTTACCACTCTCACTGGGCTCTTAGGAGGATCACGCAAGATAATTTGTATGAAAGTGCTTTGTAAATGCGAAAGCGCTTGGCAATATAAGATATTATTAATAGTAACAACTGTCATTTGCAACCCTGGTGATTCATTTGGGGTAGGAAATCAGAGATCTCATCACTGCTACCTTGACTACCCCACATGGTACTTCAGAGCTGCAATTACCATGTGCAATTTAATTTGATACTTAATGATCATGGAATGTTCTGGAAATAATCTTGAGGATTAATTCATCCAGCCATATTGCTTTATAGATAGTGAAAATAACACCTGGAGGGAAGAGATTGCCGGAGGCCCCTAGAACCTGGGCCTGCCCACTCTTGAGTTTTACAGAGTGGGTTGTTTTGCTTTTTGCGCTCTGATGGTCCATGCTTCTGAAAACACTAGAAACCAGGAACTTTGGGTGGGACGTTTATCCTTAGTCATTAGGTGGAGTTGCAGCTCTGACTCATGTCTGCTCACTCACACTGACCCCACTCAGAGCTCCACAGCTCAAGGTTCTGGGCAAATTTGGACAGTGCTCAGAGAAGCCCAGATGCTTGGGCACAGCATCCAGGGAAACAGAGGGTAGGAACTGAAGTAGTTTGCCATCAGGAAGAGGAGACCAGGGCCGGTCCCGAATAAGAAATGTGGAAGGGGGGACGCCTGGGTGGCTCAGTTGGTTAAGCGGCTGCCTTCGGCTCAGGTCATGGTCCCAGGGTCCTGGGATCGAGTCCCACATCGGGCTCCTTGCTCAGCAGGGAGCCTGCTTTTCCCTCTGCCTCTGCCTGCCTGTCTGCCTGTGCTCACTCTCTCTGACAAATAAATAAATAAAATCTTTAAAAAAAAAAAAAAAAGAAAGAAATGTGGAAGGGGCCCCAGCTCCTGACTGTGGTCCCCATCCCCGCCGTGCACTCTCTGACTGCCCTCTCCAGGGGGCGCTGGCCACCAGGGCTCATGCCGCTGCAGGGCCTCGAGGGCCCGCTGGAGAGAAGGCCAGGAGGCACCCAGCGATGCTTGAAGTATTCAGATAGTAGTCGGGTTTTGGTCCACACAGCAGAGGCACCTGTGATGGGAGGCCTTGGAAAGACGGACTTTGTCCTCCTTTCCATTCACACCCCTGGTCAACCCTTTTCCTGCTTCCGGGTCTTGTTCACATGTCGCCTTTAGATAGGCCTGTGGGAACCCCTCTATTTGGACACGAGACTTGCAACTCCCCCCCCAACATGTTGATCCCTGTTTCTGGATTGGATTCACCACCCAAAACATACAGAAAAGTGTCATCTCAGTGCAGGGAGTTCCCATCTGCCCTCCACCCAGCTTCAGAGTCCTGTCCACACCACAGGGAGCCAGGCATGGGAGAGCTAGTGCCTGGGAAACCGAATCCGGTGTCCTGCGACTCCCCTGACACAGAGCTGCACATATCACCAGTGCTCCCACTGATGTCCTCTCTCTCTTTTGCAAGATCCCATCCTGGATCCCACATCACATTTACCTGTCCTGTCTCTCTAGTCCCCTCCAGGCTACAACACGACTTCATCTGTCGTGACTTTGACATTTGTGAAGTGCACTCTTGAGTTGTTTCTGTAGACTATTCCCCAGTTTGGGTTTGTCTCATATCTTCTTGGGGTGAACGTGCATTAATTTCATTTACTGTTGATTGGGTCTGTCCCGGGACCGGACGGTCGGATCCTTCAGAGCAAGTGTTCTTGCCCATTGGGTTCACTGACGTGCCCCAGGGGCCACTAGCGTGCCCGACACTTATGCTTGGCATTTGCCAAGCGAATGGATGGGGTGGAATGCTGCCCAGTGTTAGCAGAGTGTCTGACCTGAAGAGGGAGAGACCCAGAGGAGCTGGGTGGTGGTTGAGCCTTGGTGGCTGGCTGGGCCGGGTGGGCCCCGAAGCCTCTTGCATTCAGAATCTGTGACTTGAGAACATCCCCGGTGGTAGTATATGAGACCAAACTTGTGAGATCGCACACGTGTTAGCTGAACATGTGCTTTTACTGTGGAGTCTTGTGCTGGGCACCTGGGATGCAGCCCCTGAAATGGGGTTACTTTCCTAGTGGACCGAGAGCCCAGGGAAGTGCCTGGGAAGAGCCAGTGGCCGCACCACAGTCAGTCAGTGGTCTAGCATCTGGACTTAGTTCAGTGGTGTCCAAGCTCCAGCCGACTTCACCGTCACCCACTTGGTCAAAGCATGAATTGCGGGGTCTCACCAGCACAGTTTCTGCCTCGCTCGGTCTGGGGTAGGGTCTAAGAAATCACACATGTCACAAGTTCCCAGGTGACGCTGAAGCTGCTGGTACAGCGATCCCACTTTAAGAACCACTTCTCTAGATGTTCAGAGGAGAAACAGGCCACTTCCAATTAGCAAAAGCCAGGAAGACTTCCTGGAGGAAAAGTTCAGGCTCACGTGGGATAGGATTTACCCAGGTGGGGGTGGGTGTCCAGCTGTCTCGCGGCTGCCACCCGCAGTCTGTGGGCGCCTTTCGCCTGCCTTTGCCACGTCGGCCTCTGGCCTCACTGTGGCCTTGTCCAGTCCTCTTGGTACAGTGAGCAGTCCTGACCAGGGCACTCAGAGCCCCCAGAAGAGGAGGCTGGCTAAGCCTTTGACGGGAGTTGACCTTGGCTGGCTTGGATGCGATCGCTCTGAGGCCTGGATGCGTCCGTACTGCACAGGCTGTCCGAATGTGTTTATTTACCTGGGCCTCACTCCCTGCTTGCTGGCACCCGCTGAGGTGTTGCTGTTGGGCTCCGTGGCTCTATTTCTGTTTTTCCCGTCTGGCACCAGCTCAGCGGGGGCTGGTGAGGGCTATAGCCACTCTTGCTTTCCTCCTGGCTCCATGGCGCTTGGTCAAGTAGAGCCTTTGAATCTCACTGGAGCGTCTGCCCTGGAGCAGAAGGGTTCTTTTCAGGAGAGAGAGGTTCTGGGATGGTAGGAGAATGCTGGGAGACAAATAACTGAATTATGTTTGGACTGGACACGAAACGGTGGTAGGAATGTTTACACACATGCATGTGTGCTCAGACTTCCAGATTCACTTAGAAGTTTTTATTCCTTTAAGTGGGCATTCAAAAACGGGTGTCAGAGGGGAGGCGGAGGCATCAGGAAGCTTGGGAGAGGCCATGTATTGCTTGTGTGGTTGGAAGACTCCGGGCAGAAAGGCAGTGTGTCATCCACATCACACAAGGTTGGACCAGGAGGGACATCGGCGAGCTTCTGGTTCAACCCTTTCACGTTTTTTTTGTTTTTTTTTTTTCAACACTTTCACGTTTTAACTGAGACCTTCGAAGGCTAAGTGACTTACTTACTCTGCTCAAATGTCACCTCCTTGACTATCCCAGGCCACACCAAATTGCTCTCTCTTTCCCTTGTGTTCCAAAGGTGTTTTATTTGTAACTCCTCTCTTGTTTTAAGTGGCCATGTATAGATTTGTTTTACCCACTAGATCAAGGATGGGCAAATTACAGGCTGTAGGTGCAATCTGGCCCGCCGCCTGTTTTTGTCATTAAAATTTTATTGGAACACAGCTAGGCCCTTTGTTTATCTATTGGCTGTGGCTGGTTTTGCACTACAATGGCAGAGGTGAGCAGCTGCTATAAGGGCTGAATGGCCTGAATGGTCTAAAGTATTGACTATCTGGCCCTTTACAGAAAAAGTTTACCAGGCCCTGAAGTAGAAGGTGAACCTCTGAGGGCAGGAATGGAGTGTCGTTTATCTTTGCATCTTCCATTTCTTGCTTAATAGTAGGCGCTCAATAGATGTATGTTGACTAGGCTCAAAAGTGGGCCGATTTGTCCAAGATTAAGTGTGCTGGGCTGGAGCCATCCCCTGGCTGTCCTGGTTTCCCCAGCTTTCATTCCTCTGTTGGACCACCCCGTGCCCCAGTTTTTTCTTTTAAGATTTCATTTGTTTATTTGAGAGAGTGAGAGCACAAGCAGGGGGAGCATCAGGCTGAGGGAGAGGGAGAAGCAGGCTCCCCACTGAGCTGGGAGCCAGATGCAGGGCTCGATCCCAGGACCCTGGGATCATGACCTGAGCTGAAGGCAGATGCTTAACGACTGAGCCACCCAGGCTTCCTGCCCCAGGTTTTTCTATAAAAGATGATGCTATTGCCTGCCCTGCTGAGTCCATTGATCTGTGGTGAGGATAGAATAGGATTTGGAATTATCTTAGTAGAACCACAGCCTTGATTCTGGTGTTCCTGACCATTCTAAACAAGCTTAGGACTTGACTTCTCTTTCTGAATCTCTGCCGCTCACCCGGCACTCCCCTTTCTCCATGGCTCCCTTCTGCCTGTAGGCTACAGTACACACTTGGCCTGTCACTCATGACCTTCTTTATTATGGCCACTACCTATCTGTCTGTCTCTCACTTCTCCAGCACAACCTGTTGTTGCATCCAGACTCTTCTGCGTGATGTCCCCTACATATTTATTGCCCCTTTGCTGGGACCCTGTGCCCCACCCCGACCTTTACTCTTCCTGCTTCTCTGCTGTCTGCCCTTGTAGATCCATCCGCCTTGGGTCTGACCTTGCTAGAGTCTTTGGACCTTGGCCAACTTGAGTGACTGTCTGATTGGCCATTCAGGACGGTTATTTTGTCGTTATTTTTTAATCCTCATGGACACTGGTTAAAAAACCCAGCAGCCTAAACCCCAGACGTGTGGAAGTAGAATGTCCAAAGATGGGGCCAGGTCTCTCTCTCTCTCTCTCTTTATTGTTTTAACAAGCTCCTCATGTGGTTATGATTTTGACCACAGTCTGAGGGACATTAAGTAGAAACAGTGTGGTTTTCAATAGTATTAATCTTTTTTTAAAGACTTTTTAATTTACTTATGACAGAGAGATAGTGAGAGAGGGAACACAAGCCATGGGGCAGATGGAGAGGGAGAAGCAGGCTCCCCATGGAGCAGAGAGCCTGATATGGGGCTCGATCCCAGGACCCTGGGATCATGACTCGAGCCGAAGGCAGACACTTAACCAGTGAGCCACCCAGGTGCCCCAGTATTTATTTTTTCACGAGACTCTTATCTCTTCAAACAAACTGGAAACACCTCGAAGGCAGATCTAGGTCTCCATTTTTTCCGAGTGGCACGCACATATATAAGATTAAGTCTGTGAGAGGCTTTGTGGGTGAGATTATCTCCGGCATCAGGCCTGCATCTGGGACGTGCCCAGGAAACGTTTGCTCGTGGATCGCTGTAAGATTTGCAAGTGCTTGGGAAAGCAAACCAGGATCTGTGAAGCAGGGGGTTTTTATCGAGAGCAAGTCCAGTGTGTGCCTTTGACTGATTCTGCTACTGATGTCCTCAGGGCTGTGGACACAGAAAGTCACCTCCCTTAGAAACACTCACCACACAGATTTCCTGCGCTTCTCCGGAGCTCTTTTCTTTACTCTCCTCTCCCTAGGCTCATGCAAAAAGGCTCCTTTTCTTCCTTCCTCTTCGGGGGATCCCAGTCATGCCAGGCCGTAGAAGCGCATGCTGCTGGGGTCGGGGGTGGGGCGGGGGGTGGACACTTAAGAATGTAGAAGAGGTTTAGCTTGCATAATGAGTTTTGCTTTCCCATTTAGCATGCTCGGAGAGAAGTGCAAATGTTTCATCTCTGCCTGGTGAGTTCTACTGCCTGTTTACACAGGCCTGTTCTCTGCAGCCTCAGAAAGTGCTCCTTGCCTTCTTCAGGGTGTGATGCGGCCGCCTCCGTGTTGCGTTCAAGCAGACATGGTGCCCAGTTATCCCATTAACATGGCAGGAACGTTCTCCTTCTGAAGAAATTGTTTCAAGGGGTGCGTTGTTCCGAACCATCATGCCAGGTTATTTGGAACACGAGGATGCTGTCACTTTATGGAGCAGAGGAAAGAGAGTGGTCCATAGACCACCCACTGGGGTTGTAAGCCCGGGTTCTGGTCAGGGCGCTCTAACTGGAGTCGAAAATTCTTAGTCTGTAACGGAAAGAGATGAAACAAACACTCAAAAGAGGTAACATAAAGACGGAGGTTGGAGTCACTAGTGAGGGCTGTTTTTGGAAGATGGTACTTCTTAGAAATTTGCAGTCACGTGAGCCTATATGGGAACCTTGGCTTTGGCAAATACACACTCCGGTGGCCTGTGCATAAAAGCTTTCTCCTGTTATGTCATTACCAACATGCTGAATGTGGGGGAAAAACTGTTGGTTCTAGAACTTTCTCCCCTCCTTCTTCATGATTTCACTCCATTAATATTAGGCTTAATTATTCCAATTTCTTATAGGAGAGGCTTATTGCTTAATTTAAAAATGGAATAGATTATTAGCTTTTTAATAAACAATAACATTTACTGTCTACTGAGGAGGGCTCTAATCATTTAATTTATGACTCCCCGCCTGTTTGTTCATGAAATGGGACAAAAACTGTTACCTACCCCAGATGGGACTTGTTGGCCATGAATGTGGACAGTGGAGAGTGGCCTGCATGGGATCCAGAGCACGTTTCATACAGAGCACGAGCAGAGGCTGTCAAACACGAGACAGTGAGTCTGTGTCTAAATGCTAGATGCCATTTCCCTCCATGGTCCCTGGAGCCAAGAGCGTGGATGGGAGTAGCTCAGTAGAGTGACTGACCATGTGAGCCCGTATTACAAATGGAGACAGGTCTGGCATAGTGTCTCCAGTGACGAGAGAAACCAGCTGGTTTCAGATTCAGAAATGGAGAGTGTTACATACGATGTTCGGATGAAAATTGGGGCCCTTTGTTCTATAGAGCGGATAGAAAGTGTGGGCTGATAAACACATTGTTTGATTTGGCCAGCCAATTTCATTGTGATACAAAGTGCGGCCAAATTGACTTCTATTTTTGATAAAAATGAGGCTCCAGAAGGCCATTTGGACTTCTGTGTGTGTGAGAAAGAGGCTTCAGGGAGGAGTGTTGGTTCTCACGCAAAGAAAGAGCACTGCTGGAGTCATTCTATCACTAGAAGCTTGGCCCCGAAGAACCAAAGAAAGCATGAGTGAACGCAATCTTATCCATTAGGAGCTTGCAGACTGATGGGGGGCATATCGTGCCCCTGCACAAAAGGGTGTCACTGGAGGTGGTGAGGACCTGCCGTCTCGATGGCTAATGAAACCCAAACACAGGCCAGGAAAGCCATTCTCCTGGAGACTCAGGAAGCATGTCAGCCTCGTTATGGACGGGGTGCCTCGGCTCGTCCCTGAAGAATATAGGTTTTTATAAACAGACAGGGACGGAAAGGGTAACAGGAACAGAGAAAGGTGACAAGATACAGAGCATGTTCGCGGCAGGTTAAGGAATCTTTCTGGAGAGCCTTCTCCGTGCATGGAGTTCCCATCTGGTGGGGGGCATCAGGTAAGAGCTCGGTACAAAACCAAGCAGTATCCCTTGGGCTTATCTTCACTCCTTACGGGAATTGTCGAGGATAGTAAGTGTCTTTAATTGTAGTAATTCATTGAATCATGACAGCAACTCGATGAACCAGAGCCACAACGGTTCTCAAATTAGAGAAGAGGAAACGGAGATGCTTGTAGTTACATGACTTGCTTAAGTTCCCGAAGCTGGTACATCACGACGCGGAGATTCCCACCTGCTCGTCCGACCTCGGAGCTTGTGCCCTTGGCTGGGGCCCCTCACGCCGCCACTTCTGACCCTGAACGGCAGCGACTCACTTCTCTGCCCACCAGAGCGGGAGCTGCTTGACCACGGGGACGCGTTTTACCCCTTCATCCCGGTTGTGGAGCGAACTGTTGGTGTGTGACCTGAACTCGGGAAGGGTATACTGAGAACCAAAGATGTGCTCTGCGGACTCGAAGCAGGGAGCGATCACATCTGGGTTTTGAGGGACGGTTTAGAGAAGGTAAGGGAGGGAGAGCATTTCAGGGCGAGAGAAGAACATGAGCAAATTGCTGGAGTGGGTAAGTGGGAGGACTGTTCCCCGGGAAGAAGGCGCTGGTGTTCTTTGGGTTCGGTTGGGTGCCGCTAGGGAGCTGGAGGTGACCTGGGAAGGGGGGGTGCAGGCCTTGAGTTCTGGTGAGTGCTGGCACTTCTGTAGCACTTCTCAGGACCTGAAGGATTGGGTTGGACCTCTGGCCTCCAAGAGCATATCAGATGACCGGGTTCCCCCCAGCTTACCCTTTGGTGTCTGTGTCAGAGACAGAGTGTGGGACTGAATGCCTCATGGCCTGGATTCCAGGGAGCATTTCCTGGGTTAAAAACATGCAACAAGCGACTTAAAGGTACCACATTCTGTGGCTAGAGAGACACCTAAAGGTTGCTCACTGGCTAATGCTCTTATCTGTATTTTGGGCTGTTGGTGCTTGCTGCCAGGGAACCCTGGGTGGGTAGTGGGGACAAAGGCCTGGCCCGAGGGAGTCAGGGCTTAGCAAAGAGCCAGCACGGTGGTCTGACAGAGTTTCTCTGGCCCCAAATTGCTGCCTGGCAGGGTACCCAAGTCCTGCTCGCTAGGTTTTGGGAACTGAGCTAAGCAACTGAAGAAATCCACAAAATCATCACCAGATCAGGTCCTTGATAAGGTGTGATGAAGCATGACATATGAAGGAGGAAACAGAAGTTAATCATCCCACCTCTACCTTAGCCCCCTGAAATTGTATCATTTGTGAATGAGCTTTTACTTTTCAGAAACGGAAAATTCCTTTTCAATGAATATTGGGGTATACCCTCCTTAGTTTCTCCTGCCTGGGTGTGGTCAGGGCTGGGGGTTGGAGGCCAGGCCTTTAGGAGGTGAGGTTGGTCTTTCTTTCTGAGCCCGCACTGAGGCTGTGTGTGGAAGATGGGCGACATGAACGGGCTGTCTGGGAGAGAGCCCCAGAGCCATAAGCAGTCGACACCCCAACTTCTCCTTCCTTCAGCCCCAAAACCAAGGATGTTACGCCAAACCCGGGACAAACTTGGACCCTGCTCTCCCTGTGGATGGTTGGGTCATTGATCAGAGAAAGATGGACTGGTTTCCGTCATAGATGGACTTTTTGTTAGGAAGCTGGCTATCATATTACTCTGACTTCAGATCTCAGAAAATTAGAGCAACGTGGACTCCAAAGGCTGAACGTTTTATAACCATTTCTTCTTGGGATCAGACTCTTCAGGACCAGTCCCCAGAGATATAGCCTTCTGAACTAGTGTCCCTGTGTGAGAAATGATACCCACCCAGGCTCTGTTGGGTCTGTGTTTGCCAGGACCTGGATTCCAGGGGCCATGTGTGTCCTCATCCATCTTTCTGTGAAACTGGGCCAGTGATACATTGACCTGATTTCTGACGATCTTCAGCTGCTCACAGTGGAATCAGCTATGGTCAGGCCAGGATGGGGCTGAGCAGGAAGAAGCCCAACCTGGGAGTCCAGGGAGCAGTAGTGAAGGGTCAGGACCAAAGAGGAGTGGGCAAAGACCACTGAGGGCCAGGCTCTGAGTGGTCAGAGGTCAGCTAGAGCAGCCCCACTTATGAGTTTGGCACAGAGGTGCCCCTTAGCCCTGACCATTAGTCCTGGACCTGTGAGCAATATTTGTAGCCAGAAGAAGATTGGAGACACCCCCCTCCCCACCGTGCTGCTGACTGTGTAGCAATAACCCATTGTTATTTCTCTTTTACGGAAGAGGATGTTGAGGTGAAGGTGATTAAATGACCTGCCAAGGCTAATTAGCTGGTGAGTGCAGGGCCAGGGATTCAACCCAAGGCGCACTAGCTCCATGCTGAGTTCAGTGTCAGTGATGCCATCGGCGACCTTGGGGATGGACTCAGCTCTTGCCTGGGTGGGGTTGGGCTGACATACATTTGATCTCGCTGGAGAAATTGCCAATCTTCTCAACCTTTGGAAAGTCTGAGAAGTGGAACTGCAAAGCTGTATTGCAAGGGCATGTCTACCCGTTTGCTGAATTTTTTAGGAGACGTTTAACTTTCTTTTTTTATAGCAGGCTTTCTTGCCCAGTTATGGGAAACCGATAATTGCCTGCCTCTGTCTTGGCTGTCTTCCACCCCTCCGAAAACTCAGCTGCTCCTTGAAGTCTTCCTTTGACTATCATGGGGGCCATGCATCCGTAGTCAGAGCCAGATGGCAGGGCTGGACCAGGCAACACAGGCCTGGTCCAAGGCCAGCCCCGTGCAGCCTCGTCACCAGCCCAAGGCTGCTGGGAAGTGAGTGGGGATGGCCATGTGTTCCCCAAGGAGGGAGATGGCAGTAGGAGAAGGTAAACTGTGGTCAGCGGCTGATTGGCCCAAGCCACACAGTCTTTGTCCTGCCTGGACAGAAGTCCAGACTTGGGTGTCAGACAAATCCTGGTGTCTTGGCTAGCTTTGCCTTTAGGGGCCTGGAGTCAAGGAGGCCCTTCACAAATGTAATTTCTAACTGTGTTGTGGTTGGGTGGGCCGGTGCTAGAGTCTAATGGCCTGGGCCCATTAGTGAGCCTTGTGACTGGGGCCACTTTCAGCAGGATAGGCTACCTAACTTGTGGGAGCCAGTGCTGAAAATTTGAGGTCCCTTGTTGAAAAATTGCTAAGCAGATGTGACGGATACGGACAATGGAATATTACTCAGCCATCAAAAAGAATGAAATCTCACCATTTGCAACTATATGGGTGGACCTAGAGGGTGTTACGCTAAGCGAAATAAGGCAGAGAAAGAGAAATATCGTATGATCTTAGTCACATGTGGAATTTAAGAAACAAAACAGATGAACACAGGGGAAGAGAAGGAAAAATAAGACAAAAACAGAGAGGGAGACAAACCATAAGAGACTCTTAACCCTAGGAAACAAACTGAGGGTTGCTGGAGGAGAGGTGGGGGGTAACTGGGAGATGGACAGTAAGGGGGGGCACAGGATGGAATGAGCACTAGGTGTCATATGCAATGATGAATCACTGACCCCTACCTCTGAAACTAATAATATCCTATATGTTAATTAATTGAATTTAAATAAGAAGAAAAATTACTGAGGATTTTAAGATGGTGACGGAAGAGCATTAGGCCAAGCCTGGGGACCTATGGGCCTGCTTAGTTTGTATGTCAAGCCTCAGGTGCCTCATCTGCGATGTGGAGATAATAAATCATATATCCTGCAAGGGCTTGTCACAAGGTTTAAGCATTAGGCCACATGGTGAGGGCTTAATAAAGTTAGTGTCTGTAAGTGCCGTGTCAGAAATTGACAGCCTTGTTTTGGATCATGGGCAGAGGACTGTGGAGGGCAGCGGGACCCTCAAGTAATGGCTCAGCTGAAGGAACACTTTGGGCTTTGTTCTCTGCTCTCACCGGCTTATGGTTGGGACTTTCATTTTTGCCAAGAACAAAATGCTCCCTCCTTTGAGGGAGCAGGAGGCTTCTCACACGTGCGCAGGCCGTGCCCTGTGTTCCGCAAGCCGTGGTCTGGAGGGTGGCCAGGAGAAACGGATGCTGTTTTTTTGCTGTATTCATTTTTAATTTGCTGAAAAAAGTCAATTCCTGACATCGCGGAATTTCTAAAGATTTTACTATGCCTCTCTGAAAAAATAAAAGCATTTTCTTTGTGTTTTTTCAAGATTTATTTATATATTTGAGAGAGAGAGAGAGAGAGAAGGAGGAAAAGAGAGTGTAAGTGGGGCGAGAGACAGGAGAGGGGAAAGAGAATCCCAAGCAGACTCCCCACTGAGGTAGAGCCTGACATGGGGCTCAATCCTATCACCCTGATCACAACCTAAGCCAAAACGAAGAGTTGGACGCCCAACTGACTGAGCCACCCAGACGCCCCAAGGGCAATTTCTTATATACGCACAGTCACGTTATTGTAGACATTGAGATTTAAAAAAATTTTTTTAATTTTATTTATTTTTTTAAAGATTTTTTAAAAAATTTATTTGACAGAGATCACAAGTAGGCAGAGAGGCAGGCGGGGCGGCGGGGTGGGGGGGGGGGGAAGCAGGCTCCCCGCTGAGCAGCGAGCCCTACGAAGGGCTCGATCCCAGGACCCTGAGATCATGACCTGAGCCGAAAGCAGAGGCTTAACCCACTGAGCCACCCAGGCGCCCCAGGCTTCCCCCCCGCCAAACAGCATTTAATGGAAAGTTTAGCTAAGTATTTGGGGGGAGGTAAAGTGATTAGTATAGATTTGCTTTGCTGGGATGAAGGGCTGT
Organism: Martes martes; assembly: GCF_963455335.1. Taxonomy (NCBI): domain Eukaryota; kingdom Metazoa; phylum Chordata; class Mammalia; order Carnivora; family Mustelidae; genus Martes; species Martes martes. The sequence continues at coordinate 49,268,466 of NC_137902.1, forward strand.
TATCCAGATTCAAACTCTGCATGCTTGTTTATATTTCATTGCCATTCATAGGAGGTAGTGGCTCATAATTTTGGTAAGAAAGATCTGGGGCCACTTGCCTCATTGCCCCAGTGGGTGAGGATGAAAACCACTTCCCAGGAGGAGACTCTGGGTCTGATTTTCTCTCCTGGGTCCTTATCTCTCTTTCACATAACCCATACCAGGGACCTTCTAAAGAGTTTCCAGGCCTTTGGAAAAACACCCACCTGGCCCATCCTCCACAAACCATGAAAGAGGTTGACGATGTCACCTGGACCATGAGAATGTCCCCTAGACTCGTCATTCATTTAATAAAACCTTTCAAAACCTTCCCAGTGCCTTCAGCGGAGATCAGCTGGCTACCCCTGTCTCTATGGCCCATGAGCTGAGGGTGGTTTATACATCTTTCAGTGGTTGGAAAAAAACAAAAAGAAGGGTATTATTTTTTGACACATGAAAATCATGACAGATTCAAATTTCAATGTCTATAAATAAAGTTTTATTGGAATATAGCCACGTGCATTCATTTTCATATTTTCTGTGGCTGCTTTCATGTAACAATGGCGGTTGAGCAGTTGCCCAGATCAGTTAGAGAAAAGTTTGCTGACACCCAAGCTGTAAGATAGAATTCATGCTTTTTTGGCATGGCGTCTAAGGCTTCAGGCCCTGCCTCCTGCCTGCCTCCCCACCCCACCTCACTTTTCTTACCCTTTATGCTCTTAGGAGCTTGCGGCTGCTTCTGTCTCCTACATGGGCCATTTTCACCTCTGTTCCTTCTCTTTTCTCTGTCCTTTCCCCTTCCTGGGCTAGATGTCACTGACTCATTTCTGCAGAAATAATCTCCTCCAGGAAGGCTTCCAGGGCCACCTCTCTGGTTCAGTGGTTCCCTGCCTGGGGATTCACTGGATAGAAAAAGTAGGGAGAAGCCCAGAGGTTTTGAGAACTTGGGAGCCAGATGCTCAGCACAACAGAAGCAGAGCCTGGGGTGGAAATTGTTCACCCAGTCAGGAGACATGACCGTGTGGCTGGTCCACACCATGTACTCTAGAGATTGGGCTCTGTCCCTTTGGGGATAACATTCCAGTGGGGGAGACAATGTACCCATTAACACATAAGTGAGAAAGAGTTTCCAGTCCTCATTGGTGCTCTGGAAGGAGGGTAGGAATGATGGAGGGGTGAGTTGTCTAGATCAGGAGGCAAGGAAGGCCACCAAGGAGATGACACTCAAGTCCTGAATGAGCAGAGCACTGGCAGCCAGAAGCCCTGGAGTGACAGGGAAGGATGAGCTCTCTTCTAAAACCGTCTCTTTCTTTCCCTATTCAGCCTGGAGGAGATGGCCCTCAGGCCCCCAGGCCCACAGCACGGCGGCCTGAGAAGTCACAGCAGGCTCTCAGGTCAGAGCCTTCCCTGGTAGGTGGGTGGCACCTTCCCCAGACCCTTGTCTAGAGCTTCCTGGCATCTATCCCAACCCCAGGACATCCCCAGCAGCCCCTGTTGAGTTCTGCAAAATGGCTGGGAGGGACTTCAGCAATGGACACATCTGGCCACTTTATTTCAAGGGGCAAAACCAAAAGCCAGAGAAGTAGAGTCCCTTGGCCACTGGGCTGATCAGAGGCAGAGCCTGGACCAGACTCCCGGTTCCTTGACCCTCAAAGAAGGGGATCACTCATCTTCTTTTGACTTGATTAGGGGATATCAGGAGAAATCAGCTCCCAGAATTGAGCTAAGGCCACTAGAGGCCATTGGGAAACCCTTGGATCAAGGTACCATCCAAGAGAAAGGCCGACTGGCTGGGGCTGCTCTTTGCTGGAGGTTCGGAGGCACTGTGCGAGGCTCTTGCCTCTAATCCCATTGGCTTAATTTAGCTGCAGTCTTGGGGGAGGCTGTGCTAATTATAGCCAGTTGGCCATGCTGGGAGCTATAAATAGGGTGGGAGGCACCTGTTTGGTCATTAGTAGGCATTTATCAAGGCACCTACAAAGGATTCAGTGATGGCGCTGGGCCTGGCGTGGGCACAGACAGCACCTAGAAGCCTTGAACTGGGCTCTGAACTGGTAGTTTAGTCAGAGGAAGCCACTGTGAGCAGTGGAGTGGGGCATCAAGAACATGGCTTGGGAACAAGGCTGTCAGAGCTCCAATCCCGGCTTTTCACAGCTGTGCGCCCCTGGGAAAGTTGCTGGAACTCTCTTCCTTCAGTTTCCCATCTATGAAATGGAGGAATTAATATCTGCCTAATAAGGATGTTGTAAGATTAAAGAGATAGGAGCACCTACGTATACTCATTTGACAGATATATTTAGGTATTATAATTATATAATTACATATTCTGTTATATAATTATATATAAATGATTTACATGTATATGTATGTATTATTTAGAATAACCCAGTACCTTGAGTCAACTGAAATCGTGTGTTATTTGTTACTGCACGCGGACAGCTCCAGAAGCAACCTGCCCCTGAGTGACCATCTTGCACAGAAACCTTGATCTTGGAAGAACGTTGGATCTAGGTGTCTCCCAGCCTCCAATGGGACAGGACTGTGTGGCAGTTGAAAGTGTAGCCTTTTCAACCTGGAGTTCAATTTTAGCTCTCCTACTCCCTGTTAGACACATTACTTCCCGTCTTGTCTCCATTCTTCATCTGTAAAATGGGCCACCACAGTAACGAGCATTTCTTGGTATTTTAGTAGGATTAAAGAGATAACACATCTGTAGAGCACTTTAGAGCACCATGTCTAGCACACAGTCGTGTGAGACAACATAAGTATTGTTAACCCTCTTCTCGTCTGCCTTTGGCAGCACCGCTAGGCTGATGTTGCTCTCCTACCTGGGCCTGTACCCCAGAGGGCAGAGGGCTGTCCTGTGATGCCCTGGCCTAAAGATGGGCGGCTGGGGCTTCTTCCCTTGAAGTCCGCTTGTTGCAACTCTTAGTGTCCCTTCTCTGGAGCTCTCATGACACCCCCTCTTACAAGAGTGCTTTTCTTCCCATGCTTCGGCCCTTGGGTCCCCAGACAGCACGTGGTAGGCATCCAGGAAGCACACCCCTCATGGAGAGCTGCGTTTGCCGTGACAGGGGAAGAAGAGATAAAGGGACAGGGACTATGGGATTTGTATGGAGAGAAGCCAAGGGTGCAGGGAAGGGCGAGATACCTAGGACATCTCCTGGGACAGAGGCACGTTCACCTTCTCCTGTGCCACGGAGCAAGGACGTCAGAGTGGGAGTGTCGGGAAGGCAAATCTCTGTTAGGGAAGGGGCGAGTTCCCTGGCCTTACCCCACCTGCCGTGAGAAGCATGGGAAGAACGTGGCCCTGGTGTTAGGCATGGTGGTCTGGGCTTGCCGCCCCAAGCATGGTTAGAGGACCAGCAGCATGGGTCCCACCCCAGACCTGCCGAGCCCGGATCTGGAGTTCAGCCAGGTTCCCAGGTGTGCGTGTGGAAGCTGGGGAGCTCGGCTCTGGGGCAGGGCTTCCTAATCGAGGAGTTCTTCTTCCCCACCCAGAGCTGAGAGTACGAAGGCTTTTTTTTTTTTTTAAAGATTTTATTTATTTATTTGACAGGCAGAGATCACAAGTAGGCAGAGAGGCAGGCAGAGAGAGAGGAAGGGAAGTAGGCTTCCCGCTGAGCAGAGAGCCCGATGCGGGGCTCGATCCCAGGACCCTGGGATCATGACCTGAGCCGAAGGCAGGGGCTTTAACCCACTGAGCCACCCAGGTGCCCCACGAAGGCTTTTATGTAGGCTCTGAGTCCTGGATCTCAAAGTGCTGTTGCTCTCACTGGACCACCAGGGAAGCACTGATTCTTTCCCTGGAGCAGCATCAGCCTGGAGGCTTGTTACAAATCAGAAGCCCCGGGGGCGCCTGGGTGGCTCGGTGGGTTAAAGCCTCTGCCTTCGGCTCAGGTCATGATCCCAGCGTCCTGGGATCGAGCCCCACATCAGGCTCTCTGCTCTGCAGGGAGCCTGCTTCCCCCTCTCTCTCTGCCTGCCTCTCTGCCTACTTGTGATTTCTGTCTGTCAAATAAATAAGTAAAATCTTAAAAAAAAAAACAAATCAGAAGCCCCAGGGGTGGGGCGGTCCAGGTGGCTCTGGGGAGATTGAGAACTGGGAGCGGGAGCACTGGCCCGCAGCCCCAGCTGCCCGGTGGAATCCCTCCGGAAGATAAACAAAGGAAATATTTGGGTCACTGGAGAGCATGTGCTTGTGGCAGGGACCCTGGGAAAGCCACGGGCTCCCCCGGTGATTCGAACGTGCAGACGGCATTGAGGACTCGTGCTTTAGGCCCATGCAGTAATAAGCCTCAGTTTTCTCAGCTGTCGACTGGGGAGAATTGGGCAGAATAACCCCAGTTTGTGTGCCTCAGGGAGCCTTTCTCTGAGCTCCCTGGGGCCTGGAGAAGCGCCTAGGGAGGCGGGCCTCCATCCGTCAGGAAAGGTGCCGCTGAGATTCCTGCTCGGGCAGAAGTGGGATTGGATACCCGCAGCGGGCTGAGGGGTGGAATTAGAATGTGGCAGTTTGTGGATCCAAGTACTAAGTGCTGTAAAGTCGATACCCTGCTCGCTGTAATAGCTACGTTCTGGACAAGGCACTCACTAGCTCCCTGAGAGCCCAGTTCAGGAATTCTCCTTGCCCCTCTGCCACCACCTGCCACCACCTGCTTCCACATACAGCAGGAGTCCCCCTGTGGTGGGACCCTTCTCTCTTGTGTTGGGACACAGTGAAGCCGGCCGCATCCCAGGCTCCCTTGGGTTGGAATGGGGGGTTGTTGGGAGACTGGCCCCCTCATTCTGAACACTGGTGGTGGCAAGAATGAAGTTTAGAGAAATATTTACCCAGAATAATCCCTCTGCTATGCCACTGCCCGTCTCCCAGGAGGCTGGGTAACAAACACAGAGTTCTGGTCATAATTTATTGAGGGGATGAGCTGAGCTTTTCAAGGGCTAAGATGAGGCAGGAGAAAGGGGGCTGGTTACGGTCTCCAGACCCAGGCTCTGCAGCGACGGGGTCGAGGGCTTCTGAAAGTAGCCACTGGCTCCAACAAGCGGGTGAAGCTGTATGTGCGTTATAAATACTGGACTCAAAAGCATCATGAAGCACCAGATGTGGAAAGTAATCCTAATTTACTTTTACAAACAAAATTACATGGCACCTACCAAGTGCCCGAGACTGTGTTAAATATTAATTCATGGGATTCTCATGACCATTATTTCTTCCATTTTACATGAGCATTTGCTCTTGGGGGGGGGGCGTCTGCAATGGTCAACCTCTGCATTTCAGAAATGGGGAAACCGAGGCCCAGAGATTAGGTATGTGCCCAAGGGGTCATAGTGAGTGAGCAGCAGAGACAAAGTGAGAAGTCAGGTCCTAGTCATTAAAGCACATCTTGAAAAACAAAGGGTTTAGCAAAACCTCTTCTTGATTTTCAGTCTGGGATGACTTTAGTACAGACAGGCCTGGTTTATGTAACACTAGAAGAAATAATTCCCAGGGTATTTGTTCAGAAAGATTCACAAGAAATTCTTTTTTAAAGAAATTGAAATTCAGCTTATTAACATATAATGTATTATTGCTTTTAGAGGTAGAGTGTAGTGATTCATGAGTTTTATATAATACGGAGTGCTCATTACATCATGTGCCCTCCTTAATGTCCATCCCCTGGTTATCCCATTCCCCCACCTCCCTCCCCTCCAGCAGCCCTCAGTTTGTTTCCTATGCTCAAGAGACTCTTATGAGGGGCGCCTGGGTGAATCAGTGGGTTAAGCCTCTGCCTTCGGTTCAGGTCATGATCTCAGGATCCTGGGATCGAGCCCCGCATCGGGCTTTCTGCTCAGCAGGGAGCCTGCTCCCCCCACCCCGCCCCACCTGCCTCTCTGCCTACTTGTGATCTCTCTCTCTGCCAAATAAATAAATAAAATCTTAAAAAAAAAATCGTCTCCCTCTCTGATTGCATCTTGTTTTATTTTTTCCTCTTTTCCCCTATGATCCTCTGTTTTGTTTCTTAAATTCCACATATCAGTGAGAACATATGATAATTGTCTTTCTCTGATTGACTTATTTCACTTAGCATAATACCCTCTAGTTCCATCCACATCGTTGCAAATGGCACGATTTCATTTCTTTTGATGGGTGCATAGTATTCCATTGTATATATATACCACATCTTCTTTATCCATTCATCTGTTGATGGACATCTAGGTTCTTTCCATAGTTTGGCTATTGTGGACATTTCTGCTATAAACATTAGGGTGCAGGTGACCCTTCGGATCACTACATTTGTATCTTTGGGGTAAATACCCAGTAGTGCAATTGCTGGGTTATAGGGTAGCTCTATTTTCAACTTTTTGAGGAACCTCCAGGCTGTTTTCCAGAGTGGCTGCACCAGTTTGCATTCCCACCAACAGTGTAGGAGGGTTCCCCTTTCTCCACATTCTCGCCAGCGCCTGTCCTTTCCTGATGTTGATTTTAGCCATTGTGACTGGTGTGAGGTGGTATCTTATTGGGGTTTTGATTTGTATTTCCCTGATGATGAGGGAAGTTGAATATTTTTTCATGTGTCTGTTGGCCGTTTGGATGTCTTTTTTGGAGAAATGTCTGTACGTGGCTCCTATTTCTTGATTGGATTATTTGTTCTTTGGGTGTTGAGTTTGATAAGTTCTTTATAGATTTTGGATACTAGCCCTTTATCTGGTATGTCATGTGAAAACATCTCTCATTCTGCCGGCTGCGTTTTGGTTTTGTCAACTGTTTCTTTTGCTGTACAAAAGCTGTTTATCTTAAAGTCCCTATAGTTCATTTTTGCCTTTCACAAGAAATTCTTTAGCAAGTAAATTTGAAATGTTTTAGACCATGTCCCACAGGCAGAAACACATTGGACATTGTGTATGTATGTGTATATATATCTGTGTATTATATATGCATGCCCACATGTATACATATATGTGCATATAACATACTAGATTACATATTTGAGTATATATGTATGTATCTCTACATCTATCTATATACCTATATATCACAGAACAAGAATTTATGAAACCATTCTTACCACATGGGCCAACTTGATGTATTGGATTTATTCTACTCTATCTTATTTCAAAAATATCATCATATTCATACTCCATTAAGTAAATTTCATGATCAACCAATGGGCTAATTCCTGCAATTTGCAAATTACGGGTGGATCTGGCTCCTCACACCATCCAGGAGGAAGCTGTGGCTTTGTTTTGCATTGTGCAGCACTCTGTCCCAACTCTGAGACTAAAATCCAGCTGTACTGATGGCCATCTTTCACCCTGCCCAAGCCTGACCGTGGCACCAGAGACTCTGCTAGGGAAAGTTGGGGCCATTTCCTGACATGCTTTCTGGTATTATGCCTGCAAACCCGCAGCTTCTGGGGTTGGCCAGGCTCAGGCTCTCTTTGGCCATCCCCCATCTCAATGCTTTGCTCCTTTTCCTGGTCACTGTTCTTGTCTTCTTCTGGGAACCAGAGCATGGATTTTGCAAGTGAGTCGCCAGCAGTTTTGGGCTGGGGATTTAAGTGTGTAGGGTTTGGAGAGAGAATCCATTGATCTGGCTCCACAACACCTTGTTTACAACTTCCAAATCTCCAAAGCTCTGAAAAGTAAAGGTTTTCACATAATCTTGGGGTGTGTGTGTGTGTGTGTGAGTGAAACCTGCCCCAAACTGATGTGAGGTTCTTGATGGTCTTTATTCCTCCAGCTTCGTTTGGAGGATTGTGTGTCCCTGTAGAAACTGTAGTGTGTGTGGCCGTGATTTGTGGTCCCAGCATGGAAGATTCACCTGATTAATTTTTCTAAAATCTGAAACAGGTGGAATTCTGAAACACATCTGGCTCCGTGGTTTTGAGGAAGGAAGTTTTGGGTCTGCAGACACAGTTGAAGTGTGTGTGAGCGTGTTATTGAGTAATCAGTGAATGCTTTTGAGAAGAAAGAGTGGTAGGTAGAGGAAAGTGGGGAGGACCCATTATCAGAACGCTGACTGTCAGCAACCTGTGAAAAACAGAGGGTGTGTGTGTGTGTGTGTGTGTGTGTGAGGACGATGTGAGTGAAGGCTAAGAAATGATCAATGAAAATTCTAGTGGCCTGTACTGATATGAGGTGTTTGGTGTGGTCTGATTTCTTTAGAAAACTGAATTGTTCTCTAAATGATGCACTTATTTCCAGCGTTATCAAAGGCCCACGTCGTGTGTGTGCGTGCGTGTATGTGCATGTATACGTACACACACTGAGAAGTTGTCATCTTTATTTTGCTGTGCCGCAGATGAGGAATAACCAGGCAAAATAAAAAGACAGGAATGTCTCTGCATTCTTTGTAGGTTCCCTTCACATCTACTTGGCTCTGTTCTAATATTTCTTCCTCTTTATTCTCTCTTCTTTATAATAGTTCAGATGCTTTTTTTTTTTAAGATTTATTTTATTTATTTATTTGACAGACAGAGATCATAAGTAGGCAGAGAGAGAGGGAAGCAGGCTCCCTGTTGAGCAGAGAGCCCGATGAGGGGCTCAATCCCAGGACCCTGAGATCATGACCTGAGCCGAAGGCAGAGGCTTAACCCACTGAGCCACCCAGGTGCCCCTGTTCAGATGCTTTTTAATAGAAACTGCTGACTGCACAGTGAAATGCACTTTTCTTCGTTACTATTAGCCGTGTAGGTCATTAAAACCTTGCTGGGGCTGCTTCTTCCCCACCCCAAAAGGCTTCAAAATCTGAAAGTTTTCAAAGCTTTTTAAGGCAGACGCTTAAGCTCAAAGATATGCTTTAGAGGGCCCTGGGAACTCTAGGCTCCTGAGACAAGAGGAAGCATATCCAGTGAAGTACAGTAGAAGACGCAGATCCAGGCCCTCAGAGATTCTCTCATATGTCTAGGAAGAAATCAGGCCAAGGGAGTGTCAGACTTTAAGCCAGCATTGAAAACGTGGTCTTTATGAAGGCGCAGGAGACCAGACCTTGGGCCCTTGCCAGGTGGGAAGTTGGAAATGAGATTCCTTCATAAAGCCAGCCCTTGGGAGGTGGTGGGAGGGGCTATATCCTCAGGGAACAGGTGGTCCAGCAAACATTTGGGAGGCGATGGGGGGTGGTAGGGGCAGTGTAAAAGGAGCAGACAAGAGACCTTACCTTTTTCTCTTTTGACGTGGTTGAGGGAAGGTGAAACCATGTCTTCTGTGAGAATTTGTCATCATAGATCTGCCTTCATGAGGTTCAGGTTTGAATTAATACTACCTGTGTGAGCCGGGACACCCCAAGCTGTGAAGCAAACCTGATGTAGTTTTGGGTTGATAGCATTCCATAGGGTCTCTCAGAATCAAATGAAGAATTTTCTCTAGAGGGGCATACTCATAGCTCAAGCATTGAAAGATTCCTGTAGGTAAAAATCAGCCATTCAACCATGGGCCTTTACCCTCAAATTAGAAAACAGACAGGGAAACAAGTCACCATGAGTGAAAGTCAGCAGAAATAGCAAATAGAAGCATCAGATCCCCAGGGCCTTCATGGATAAGACCACTTGGATATATAACGTATTTTAAACGTTAAAAAAATAAGTTGTTGAAAAAAATGAGCAAGAAATATTATACTATTTTGAAAAATGTATGGATATTTGAAGAAGAAAGGAATAAAACATCCAGAAATGAACAATATAATAACTTAAATTGAAAACACGATCTTCGGCATTAGGCATGCACTTTTACAGGTTATTAGGAACATAAAGGGAGCAATTCTGGAAAAGGGTACATCAGAGACAACATTAAAAAAAATCTGGGGGCGCCTGGGTGGCTCAGTGGGTTAAAGCCTCTGCCTTCGGCTCAGGTCATGATCCCAGGGTCCTGGGATCCAGCTGCGCATTGGGCTCTCTGCTCCGCAGGGAGCCTGCTTCCTCCTCTCTTTCTGTCTGCCTCTCTGCCTGTTTGTGATCTCTGTCTGTCAAATAAATAAATAAAATCTTTAAAAAAAAATCTGTGGTTTTGCAGAATTGAATGTGTTATAATTTACTGGAAAAAGCATGTGGGACCCAGGCGGGCTTTCATTTAATGGCCATGGAACCTTGGGTTACTCCTCAACCTCTCAGATGCAGTTTCCTCTTAATGTAATCTGACTCCACAAGATTTGCTCTGAAGGCTCTACCTGATAGTTTTTGAAAGGGTCTTGATTTCCCTTTTCCCTTCATTTCTCTGGATTCCGAAGAATAAGTAGTCTCTCCTATTTCCTTGTCGTTCGGGAAGTGTCCTAGAATTTATTAAATTATAATTTAATAATTCTAATTTCAGCCAGAGTGGCTGAAAGGCAGAGGGGTCCGTCTCAGAGAGCGAGGCCCTGGTCAGGCCTCCCATCCGGAGGTGGGAATGGATGGTGGGGTTCTGACTTTGAGTGGGACCTGAATTTGGTTAATACGCTGACATATGGATCTTTGGTCAGGCAGAGCCTGCAAATCCTATTCCCAATGCATCTAATCCCAACCCATGGGAAATCTGAGTTTTGCATTGAGTTTGGACTCTATTTTTGGGCTCAGGCCCAATCTCTTATGTTGTCCTACAGACATGGTACGCCCTGTCCTCTTGGTCAGCTCTACCAGAGGATATGACCTGAGCTCCTGGAACAATAGGGAGGAGGAGGGGGAAGGGAGGTATCTGTAGGGGAGCTCAGAGGCTAAAAGAACCTGCAGGAGGATCTTCTCCCTCCCTCTCTGCCGCCTTTCTTCCTTTCATCCGCTTCATTTTCTTCCCACCCATTCTTCTGCTTGGACTTTTGCTCCCTTTTTCTCTTTCCCTTCTTATCTTTGTATTTTCTCTTTCTCTCTAGCAGAGGAATGCAGACCTTTTTTTTTTTTCTTTCCCAATACTGTGAAATGCATACAGTGAGAATTTGGGGTGTAGGTCTCATCTGGGCTTGTCTGGACCCACATCAAGGCTTGGAATATACTAAGATTTTAGAAATTATCTAATAGGGTTGTCCTGGACCTTGGAAGAGTTTCTGGACCTTTCCTGGTGTGAATCCAAGTCATGACAATGGGATTCTACCCAGGAAGGGAAGCAGTGAGCCTGAGCAGAGCTGGCTTCAGGAGGAAATGGCAGGTTCCCCCTCCCCAGTGACATGGGCCCAGCCCAGCCTTGGAACTCAGCACAGTCAGGCCTGCAGATGACGTCACTGGCCCTCCGTGGGACAGCTGCAGCCAGCAGCAGGACACTCCAGAAATGCCAGCAGTAATTGGAAACTTTACTTTCAAATGCTTCCCACAGCATTCGTGTGTGTGGTGAGAAGTGCTCCTGCTGCTGGGCTTTTCAGGTGGCTGCCCTGAGCAGGGCCCTGGGAGCTCAGGGGGAGCTGAAGCTAACCTCCAGCTTCTCTGGAGCAGAGCTCCTGGGGGTGGGACGCAGGGACAGTCCCCGGAGGGCTGCAGCTTCATGCCGAAGGGATTCCATTTATATAGGCCTCCAGAGCCCATGGGATGCATTCCTAGGCAATAATTTTCTTTTATTTTTAAGATTTTATTTATTTGTTTGATAGAGAGGGCACATGAGCGGTGGGGGGTGGGGGTGGAGCAGAGGAAGAAGCATGCTCCCCGCTGAGCAGGGAGCCTGATTTGGGGCTCTATCCTGGGACCCTGGGATCATGACCTGAGCTGAAGGCAGACGCTTAACTGACTGAGCCACCCAGGTGCCCCCTAGTCAATAATTTTCAAAGCTCCCTTTTTTTTTTTTTTTTTTTGCTATTTGGTTTAAAGAACACTTCCTTCTTATTTAGCTATCTCTGATGCCTCATCTTCTTTGTGCAGCAGGTGAGTGTAAAAGAAATGAAGGGAGGGAGAAACACAAAGAAACATTGTAGAGAAGAGACTGTTTTGTGGAGACACGGCAGTGGCCTTCCCATGTCTGAAGGTCTGGGATGGGGAAGAGGCATCAGCTTGTTCTGGGTGTCCCCTGGCAAGAGAACCAGGGTTGGAATCCCAGTGGGGAGCCGGGGGCTCCCGGCGGCGCTCCTGCTGGCGGACACCATAGTGCAGGGGGCTTGCTGGTGAGCCTTGGGAGTCAGAGCCAGTTTGGGCTTGGGGGGCCAGCCTCTAGCAGAGTACTTCCCGCATCCAGGTCACCTGCCCACTTATCAGTCACAGCCCGAGCGCCCAGTCCTGCACTGGTCAGCCATCTAATTCTCACGACTGCCCTGTGGGCTGGGAATGATCATTAACGTCATTTTACCTGTGGGAAACTGACTCACAAAGAGGCCAGGTGCCCAAGGTCACAGGCTAGGAAGTGGCAGGTGCTGGATTGGAATCAAGGCGGCCTGTCATCAGAGCTCCCTCCCCACCAGGTCTCACCGTTGTTTAACCAGAACATGGGTTAACCTTCTGGCCCTTTCTTTCCCACTGTTTTCTCTACCTTCTTTTCTAATCGTAGTCTTCACTGTCCTATCCACATGTTACCTTCTGAAATCATTGGGAAGATGCCACTTTGGGAAAAGGCGCTCAGCCGTGGAGGCTCTCTGCCTGCTCCCCCCACCCCCCACCTCACCCCTGTTTATCTCCTTTAAGGGAGCGCATACGATGGGAGCTGTCATCTAAAAATGGACTGGCTCAGCTCTAGCCGGACTCCGGAGGGGGAAGGTGACCACTCATGGGAAGCCGGGGCTGGGCGTCAGGCGGGGGGATGGATGGACGTTTGAGGTCCCCTCTAATGAAGACGGTGGCCTAGTGTGGCCGTTGTGGAGCTCCCGCTGCCTCCGAGACGGGTGCTGCCAGCAGTGGGATGTGGCACGCCGGCCCTTCTCACCACCTGCTTGAATTATTGCAGTTGCCTCCTGACGGCTCTGCCAGGTTACTGTGCTCCCTGCTCCAGGCTGCCCTGCGCGCAGCTGCCACAGCCATCTCCGCAAATACTGATTTGGTGACATCACTCTGAACTCCCTTTGCTCCTCTTTGTGCTCAGAAGCCTGAACGTCTCCTCTACCCCACTGTCCGTGCCTCTGCCCTCAGACCTCGGCTGGCCTTTCCGAGTGCCCCTTCCTCCTCTGCCCTCCATGAGCCTCCCTCTACCCGGTGGGTCTGTAGCATGCCCTGAACAAGCCCTCCTGACCTGTGTGTTCTTCGCTGGGACTCTGTGCTGCTCCCCCAGGTGTCCGAGTCCCTTGTTTGTTCGGGGATCTGCCTATCCTTCTGTTCACTCAGTGCGCCTCGTGACGAGTCGACTGTGTACCAGGAAGAGGCTGGGAAAGCCAAGGCATGCGAGACAGGCCCCATGCCCTTGAAGAGCTCTTGGTCTTGGATCAGCGTGGTGAGAGCCACTCTAGGTGGGGTACAAAGGCTCCTCTTCTAGGGAGCCTTCACTGATTGCTGTGCCACTGAGCCCTATGAGATCCCAGTATCTGTTCTTCTCTTTTAGTGCCTTGTTTTCTGCCTGGCATTATTCACTCAATGCCAGTATCTCTTGGACTTTATCCTAAAGGAACATACCGCACTGTACTGCACTATAGCCTATTAATAGGAATACACGTTTACGTTGAGGGCTGAATCCCAAGTGCGCTCCCTTCCGTGATTCCCCTGACTCTCAGAACAGCCCTGTGGGGCAGCCAGGACAGATGTGATCAGGCCCAGTTTGCAGAATGGGTGCGACTTGCTCACAGGCACATAGTTCGTGAGTGGCAGAGGCAGGACTTGGGCCTGGGTTTTGTCAAGTGTGTGGCACACAGGCCCCTCCCCCCACCCCAAGCGTGGATGGAGGCAGCCCCATGACTGTGGGCTCCCCTCTGGGCCAGCAGCATGTGTATGTGAAGCAGGATAGAGAGTGGGGAGGAGAATCTTGCAGCTGAAATCCAGGAGGTTCATTAAGGAGCAGGGAGGCACACAGGGTTATGGGGTTGGTTAGATAAAGGGTGATTTGCACTCTTGATGCTTCTCCTCCAGGTGCCCTGCCCACCCGCCCTTCTTCCATGGAAGTGGGAGTAGCTGGATGGATCGGGAGTAGAAGGAACAGTGTGGGAAGGGACTGGAGTGGATAGGATGGGTGGGAAGAAGGCAGGGCCTGGGGACAGAGGCAGTCCTATCCCTACCCCTCATCATCCCGGAAAAGCTTCAGGCTTAGTCACCCAGCTGAAAAATTTCAGAATTCTATGTGGTTCTTAAACTATTTAGTGGAACTGGGGACAGAAAATGGTATCCAGAAAGTGGAATCCCAGCTCCCTCTCAACCTGGCTATCGATTTTTGACTTTCCAATTACAGCAAAGGTGCTACCAATGTGAACACTAGCTAGTTGGAATGTTTGCGCTTTTGAAGCTCAGTTGTGTGAGTTACCTATGTGTTAAAAAAAAAAAAAAATCTTACCCTGCTTTAACAAGAACAAAGTGTGTTTCTTTAGCCCGGGTATGAATCAAAAATAGTTGAACTTTTTTTTTTTTTTTTGGCTCATGTTTAAAAATAAAAAAGTCACCTTTGGGCTGAGATCAAGAATGGAAAATTTCAGAGCATAAGAGTAATTTTTTTCCCATCTGCTCTGTTAAGGGATGATAAGGTGTTTTGATGGAAGGTTGCAAGTCAATGTGGACTGTGAGTCCCCCTGGATTGTTGTCTTTGCTGTGTCTACTGGGTGGAGAGGTCCTCAGTGAAAGGCCTCTCCCTCTCCTGGCACAACTGAATGAATATGCAGAGGACAGGGGAGACAGTGTAAGGGAGTATAAGCAACTAGCTGGGATAGACAAAGAAGGTGGTAATTAAAATGAACAGATGCTCAGCTTCTGCAAAGGTGGTTTTCTCACATAGCGTATAGGTTGGCACCCTAAATGTTCAATTACTAATGCTCTAGATTGGGTAGTGACAAGTGTCTAGAGATAAGTGCCAGGCCCAGGGAGCTGCACTAGAAGTGAGAATAAGGATGGGCACCCTTCGGAATTTTCATTAAAAACAAACCTGGACTGTCCTTGACTACTGTGGTTATTTTTAAAGGACATCGTGGCTAAAGCTTTGTTTGTTTGAGATGCCTCATTTTCACAGCTCAGTATTATTAAGGAATGAAGGAACTGTTTTATGTATGTCAGTTTCACTGTTTCTGACAACAAAGTGTCCATTTGTGCAACAGACTGCCTGGGATGTTAATTCTAAATTTAGAAGCTGCCTCCAGTGGATGCTAAAATCGGTCACACAGAATTCAGGTGCTTACTCAAAACATCTAAATACGCATGAGATTGGCATAGTTGCTGGTGGAAATTTGGACAGCTGAGCCTGTGTCTCAGGATCCCGGGATGGTCTGGGCGTGCCAGATCAGCTGCGGGCTGGGTTCTAGACATGCGCATTAGCTAATTACTGAGGAGAGTCAGCATGGATGGAGAAGATACAAACCACCGTGGACAGACCCAGAAAGTGCCAGTCCCTAAGCCCTAGGATTTCATCTTGACTCCGTCACTTGTTAGCTGTATGGCCGTGGGCATGACACTTCACCCAAACGCCCTGGTTTCCTCATCAGTAATGTGGTGGTATTGAATGATGTATGTTTTAGGGTCCTTTCCAGATCCCCGACCCTATAATTAACAAACCAAAATTCAAAGAGTTAAGTAAGAGCTTTAGCTCTCTCTTATCTGGGCCATTTGTAGTAGTCAAAAGTGATAACGTAATTAAAAAACTTCCCTTCTGGTTGAAAGAGTCGTTGTCAAATATAGTCAACTGGATTGTAGTAGTATCGTATGGCGACAGATGGTAGCTACCCTTGTGTGGTGAGCATAGCCTAACATACAGAGACGTTGGATCACTGTGTTATCCTCCTGGAACTATCGTTAACATTTGTGTCAACTACACTCAAATAGAACAAGAATTAAGAAACAAAATAAAATAGCTGTTGTCCCAAGTTGTGTGAGTATCTCTATCCTTCTGGCTATTTCACTGAGAGCCTCTGGACCTCCCCCAGGGGGCAGTTATTAAAGACTTGAGGTTTGGCTCTGACAGCTTCTTCAGCCCAAGCCCATCCATGTTGGTCCTGATGCTCATGGCCCTGCCTTACCCACAGATAAATATGGTAGCCATCTCCCTGGCTTACAGGTAGTCTCTGGGTAGAGTCAGCATGATGACTGGACTCCTCTGGGTCTCTGTTTCTGCACCTGGAGATGGAGCTAATCATAAACTGTAGAGGTAGATACAAGGTTGGGCTCTGAAACCTGACCACCCGGGGTCCAGTCTTGGCTCTGTCATCCATTAGTTGTGCGATCTTAGGTAAGTCATGTCGCCTCTCTTACCTCAACTCATTGCCTGCAAAATGGCAGCATGATAGCACCTGTTGTCTAGAGCTGAGGGCGAGATTGGACAGTGCATATAGGATGCTTAGAATAGAACATACATGATAGAGATGATGGCTCTGTGTGTGTGTTTGTGATATTAACATTTAGGGCTTTATTCTATGTCAAGTGAGATCACGTAATTATACACTGGGGGAGATAATATGTGTAAGCCCCTGGCACGATGCTTGCCCAATGGTTAATTTTCAATGTATGTTAGCTCTTACTGAACCAGGTCCTTTTGGAAAAAGAAGTTACGTTTTTTATGTGGTTTCAGGAGTCTCTCCTCCGGGATTTATGCTATATCTCATTGACGAACATGGGTCTGAAGGCAACTTTGGAGGTGGCGGAGGAGGGTTCTGGAGGTGGAGGCCGGACATGAAGCACATCGCCCTCAGCCTGGCTGGGGGAATGGGAGGCCCTGACAGCTGCGTCTTGGTCAAGGCCTCCTGGCTGGGACCAGGAGTTTGGGTGCTAAGGTTTAGCTTGCTGATGAAAGTCAGAGCCATAGTAGAGACCACTTGAGTGCCGCTCTTGGGGGCTGAAGAGCCGGCTCCTTAGTATCCGGGAAACCTGATATCCATGCCCAGAGCCAGAGCTGCTTCCAAGAGGAGTGAAGGCTGCATCCCCATGGGCTGTCAGCCACGTCCCCCTGCCACGTCCTCCGGTGGCCTTGCATGGGTCAGTTTCTTCATCAGTGGCAGGGTGGGATTAGCTGGATTGGGGTTTTCAGATTCTGTTTTCCCCCTTGAGACCCACAACAAGAGATACTTTTTCTTTCTCAGCTCACTACCTATATCTGTGAATATGATGAAGCCAGAGTTCCAGGGCGCCTTTCCATGAGGTAGACATTCTGTTTTCTTTGCTGCTACATTAAAAAAAAAAAGATTATTTATTTATTTGTCAGAGAGAGAGAGCAAAACCAGAGAAAGTGGCTGGTAGAGGGAGAAGCAGGCTCCTGGCTGGGCAGGGAGCCCAATGTGGGACTCGATCACCAGGACGCTGGGATCATGACCTGAGCTGAAGGCAGACGGTTTAACTGACTGAGCCACCCAGCTGTGAAGTTGGTTTTGTGAGCCACTGTTGGGTCGTCATGTGCAGTGTAAACATGTGAGCCCTTGAGGGCTGGTGTGCCATTGGAACATTGGTGGTGGGGGTAGACGGTCGCTTCTCCCTGTTGGGCCAGAAACGGTGTGACAAAGTAGCCAGGTGCTGCTCCTTTTTTCCCTCCCCTTTTCCTCGAAATCAAGTGGATATTTCCATAAACTCAAAGGTATGAACGTAACATGTGCGGCTGTAGTTGTGTCCCTAGTCCCCAGTCCCAGAAGAAAGGAAGGGAGGCCTCTCCCCATGTGAAGAAGGATAGAAATGGCCCTGAGCACAGCTGGGTCCAGTAGCCCTTCCGCCGGGGCAGTGCTGCGGGTCAGGCCGCGGCCCCGCTGGCCGCACACGCGTGGAGGGTTCACGCTGCGTTGTAATCGCCCAGCCTGTGCACCCGTGCGGTCCCGGGGAGGCGCCCACCCGCTGCACACCCGGCGCGAGCGCTTCAGCTGCAGGATCGCGGCGAGGTCTGGGGTCGCGCGGTGGGGGGTGCGGGGGTGGGCAGCTTGACGGTGCGGGGCACGCGGGTGTTCAGAGAAGCACCTACTGACTAACGTGGGCGGAGCGTTTTCAGTATTTTAAGCTGGTGGATCCGCACCCGTGCGAATGTTCCAACCTTTAGCCCTGTTGGGGTTTCTCTAGAGATTCCCCGCCCCAGGCCCCCCCCCCCCCCGCAGGTCCCGCCTAATACGGACCGGCTGAAACCGGTCTGAATGCCCGTGGAATGTTGGAGGCCACGGGGGCTGGTCTGCCCAAAGGCGTGGAGAGGGGGCTCCTCTAGGGCTGAAGCCCCCAGGCAACAACAGAACCCATCAGGCCTTTCCCAGCACGTGGCCGGAGTCGGCCCCTCCCGTCCCCCGTGGAGCGCGGGAGCCTAAGCGCGCACAGCTGCGTGGAGATGGAGCTGTATCACCTGCGCTCTGCCGGGGGCTTATAGGCCGCACCATTTCAGCGTCACTCAGATAGTGGCGTGGCTTGGAGAGGCCTCGGGGCCCGGCGCACAGAGACTGTGCCGGCAGCTCTGTGTCCAGATGCCTGGGTTGATGCTTACTTCCAAGCCTCTGCGTCTCGGGTTTATTTTGTGCCTTTGCCTCTCCCATGTGGGCAACCAGAGACCTTGTTGGAACTCCAGGGCTGCCGTGCAGGCCACCTTTGAGATGCAGCAGCGTTTCTGCCTCGTGGAGGGCAGGTCTGTGGACAAAAGGTGCACAGTTGATAGTAACTTTGTCAGAGGAGCCTCTCTTCTTGGGACTGGCCTGAAGCCTGGCGTCTTCTTCCTTAGGGCCTCTGGCATCTCAGGTGAGCTGCTGAACCATGGGCCGGTGTTCTCCGTTCCTGTCTTTTGGGGGCTCCATTGTTCCTGTCTGTTCTCCCTTCTCCTAGTATAGCCCTGGTCACATCCATCTGGTCAGATCTCATGAGCTAGCTCTCTACTCAGGCTCTGCCCCTCCGGTCCCCACGCTGAGTGAGGTGCCACTTGGGTGTCACCTGACTCAAGAGGCCCGTCTTGCCATCTGTGTTCTTACTTTTGTAAGACCAGAATTACAAACATTCCGGGAGCTATCTGAAATCTGGAGAGGCAAGGACCCACTTTCTGAGCCTTTTTTCTTATCCATACCAGGGGGATAAGAATACCCACTTTACGGGTTTGTTGTGAAGGTCATATGAGGTAGAACTTTGCAAATTCTGCTGAAGGTGAAAGGAACAAATTCTTATTAATATTGCTATTCTTTAAAATTTCTTATAATTTGCATACCCAAATGCCTTATTTGGGGCAGTCTTCCTATAATTCCAGATTGGGATGTTAGCTTACTTGCTTATAGAATGGTGTAAAGAGAAAAAAAAATTACGTTGCCCTGGCAGTCTGAATTTTTTAACTTGGCCAGACAGTTTAAAGTTTTTTTGAAAACATTGGTGAGGGGGATTCAGAATCATCCAGCCCCTCTGCTAATAGCACATTAGTCTTTTCTGGGTCTCCTGTTCATCTCTGGAAGCCCTAAAGAGCATGAGAATTATATTCTGTCACTGCTCCAGAGTCTCCCATGAACCGTATAAACAGAATTGAACAGCACACTTGTTTCTCATAAACCCAGTTGGGCTAGTATTATAGGCCTGTTTTTGTCACCTCTGGCTGTCTGGGTATTTGTTATTTATCCTCAAATCCTTTATGCCCAGGGCACATGCTGTGTGGGACAAGCCTGTGCCCTCCCAGCCGGAGGATGTTCGTAACTCTTGAACTCAACATTGAAGGGCTAACCGTGGGCCTTCATTCATAGCGTTCCTGAAAGCTTTGGGGCCAGATTAAACTGCCTTTTGGCAGTGATTGTCAGCTGCCAAGATTGAACTAATGAGCCCAGAGCCCCTGATTCCCTGCAAACCACTCTGGAGTTAATTTCCTTGCATAGCTCTCTACCTTTGAGAAACCTGCCTCTTCTGCTCCTCTGTGCTCAGTGTATGTCACATCCATCTCCTGCTCTTTTGCTAGACTTAATTGCCAGAATTATCTGAGTGAGTTATTTATATTAGTCTCCAACCAACCAGCAATTACAGCTAGAGGATCAACAAATAGAGCACATGATCATTTGCCTCGGTGATTTTCGGTCTTGGCCCTGGGAAGGCCCGTGGGAGATGAGTTTGAGGCATTGGAGTTTGATCGTGTATGTGATCGATGGGTGAGAGGCTGGAGCTGGGGAAATGCCCCAGTGATTGCATTTTTTTGGTGTGTTTTGGCACACAGGTGCATCATCACCACATAAACGTGGGGTATTGATGAAAGACGCTCCCCTGTTGTTGGGCAGGAGACACTTGGTTGGGTGTGTCCATGACCCTGGGACCCATGGTCGTCATGATCCTGGGTTCTGGATGGATCTGGTTCATATCTCTAGGGTCCTGTGTTCAGCCTGATACAGCATGTGAGGAGTGTCCTTGTTCTATCACTGTCTTTGTTGTCATCAACAACACCGATGCTTCTTTAGGAGACAGACCTCTGTCACGGGAATTACGACTTTCAATTCAATTTCTCTTGGTCATTTTGAAACACTGTATTTCCATTTTTATTTTTTTTATTTTTATTTTTTAAAAGACTTTATTTATTTGACAGATCACAAGTAGGCAGAGAGGCAGGCAGAGAGAAGGGGGGAAGAATGCTTCCTGCCAAGCTGTGAGCCCGAAGTGGGACTTGATCCCAGGACCCTGAGATCATGACCTGGGCCGAAGGTAGAGGCTCAACCCACTGAGCCACCCAGGAGCCCCTGGTATTTCCATTTTTAAAGATTTTATTTATTTGTGTGTGTGCGAGAGAGAGAGGGCAAGTGTGGGGAGGAGCAGAGGAGAGGGACAAGCAGGCACTGCACTGTGGAGCATGGAGACTGGTACGAGGCTCGATCTCAGGACCCTGCGATCATGACCTGAGCTGAAATCAGTAGTCGATGCTCAACTGACTGAGCCACCCAGGTGGCTGTATTTCCATTTTTTAAAGATGAAGAAACAGACTCAACGAGCCTCTCTCACTTGTCCAAAGTCCCCCAGACGGCAGGTAGTAAAAAGTGGCTTAGAACCTCGATCTGAAGCCCAAGCTCTTTCTGACCACACCATGGAGCTCCTCTGGATTCTTGCCCAGCCCTTTTTGAGAGGAGCTCAGAATGCTTTTGAAAACCTGCATTTTGCTTTTGCTCATTTATAGAATGTCAGTGTTTGCCTGAGTTCTTAGGTGATCAAGAATCTTATTCATTGGGACTTATCTAGTTGACCCTAGCACAGAACCAGAGGCCCCCAAACACAACCAAGCTTCCTGGCTTCTCTAGCACTAACTTCATTTCTAGATGTCACCCCTGTGAGGCGTATGTGTGTGCAAGGGGCACGGGGGAGCTAAGTTTGGATCCCTGTACTGTTCCCCTCTCATCGGTTTAGTTTAACCTCCAAAGTCTTACTCCACACTCCCTGCGCCAAATGGAAAATGATGTTTTTATATGGCTTCATACATCATTCTTACTCCAGCGTGGGGGCTGGGATCTTGGAACACTTCAAGACGCTCGGCACAGGACTCTGCTTAAAGCTACAAGAAACCCTTAGATTTTCTTGTCGTGAGGTTGGCGGAAGTAAAGTTTTACAACTGTTTTTTATGTTCGGTTCAAAACACCAAGGTTGAAAAAACAGGTGACACTGAAGTGTCATTTGAATAAATGCTTTTTATTTTCTCTTAGAAGGGAGGTTGGCTGTTCCCTGATTTTAGTTTTCAGGTTATTTCTTCAAGATACATAATTCTGTTTCCGCCCCCTTCCCCGCCCCCGACCTGTGGGCTTGTCATCCTGGAGACTCACTTCTTATAATAATCAGAAATGACCCTCAGTTTTACTTGGGTTCAAATCAAGTCTCCAGAAGCACCAAAGGTCTTGTGACTTTGTCATATAATCACTCTGACCCGTGAGGAAGGGCCCTGCTGATCTTTTCCTTTCCTGACATCCATCAGACACGTCGCTCCATTTCCCTGTTTCCCCACTACCCTCCCGATCAGGAGAGCTTTTTGCTCCATATTTCTGTGGTGCACACCTGTGTGTGTGTGTGTGTGTGTATTTGTGTATGTGTGCAAATGTGTGTGTCAGACTGAAGACATGATAGGGGAAAAGGTGTTGTAGATAAAGTTTTTGTTAGTGTATGTTTTTTCTCAGAGAAGTCACATTCCCTTGATGGGGGAGCTAGTAAGTCGTCATTGCCAACCCCACCCGACCCCCTTTGTGATCGACTCCTCCCACATCCTCCTTGTTTCCCACCTCCCCCAAGTCCTTCAGGAGCTGCCTAGTCCACAAGGATTCACCATGGCGGTTGACTCCGTGGGCTTTGTGCCATGATGGTGTAGTCGGCGCCTTTCAAGTGCTGGGAGTCTTTGCCGACGGCAATGTTTCCAGGAACAGGAAGGCCTTGTGGAGTGTGTGTGCTCATAAGATGGATGCAAAAGTTCTTTTGGACTCTTTCTGGGTCTTCTCCATTTCTAAATTGCAAAAGTAGTTTCTGTGGAGTCTTCCTCACCTCATCAGAGAGGACTTCTTTCTCAGGAAATGTCTTCAGGGCGCCTGTGACAGTTGCTCTGTTGGGCTTTCGGAGGGTTAAGGAAACAGTAGGCTCAACCCCAGAGGTGGAAAATCCAGCTCTGAAGTTGTTCAGCTTGCTTCAACGGCTTGTATTGCCACACAGAGGGGGACCTGTGGGCTTCTCTTCCCATTGTTTGTAGAGCGTGGGCTAGGCCAGTGGTTTCTAGTCATGGCCATAAGAATCACCTGTTAGAATCTAAAAAAATAAAACCCCACTCAAGTGCTCCTAAGTTGCAATATCCAGGAGTGGAATATGAAATCTGTGTTATTTAGACCAGCTCTGTGGGGGGTTCTGATGTGCTTCCGGCTTCAGAACCACTGGACTCTCTACTCATCAACTAGGCAGTGGGGCAAGGCAGGAGGAGGGGCCAGATGACCTTTAGATAGGATCTCATGTCTTTGAAGTTACCTTGACCTCGCCTCTGGCCACCACACCTTCCTGGTAACAGCCTGCTGCCCACATTGAGCCCTGAGGGTGGGTCAGCAGGACGCTCTGGGCCTGGTGTGGGCATGCCCCTGGGAGCAGCCCTGAGATGGAAGCCGCTTTCTGGGAGTGGGAGGCACCTGAGACCTTGAGGTGGGCTCATTGTTGAGTAATTCAGCGGCTCCTCTGGGCCCACAGAGGCACTTAGGCTCTGGCTAGGCATGTGCAATGGATGAACAGCTTGGTTCACGGTGCAGGGCACCTGGCTAAGTAAGTGCCCAGCAGGAAGTGGGTGCACTTCTGGACAAGTGCTCACCCTGCGCCCAGTGGGGGAGAAGCTTCTGTCTTTGTGGGGAGGGAGTATCACCCTGTCCCTGTCCTCTGCCGCCTCATTGCCCTAGGACTCCTTTCTCCCGTGCGGGGGTGAGGGGAAGAGCTGGGGCAATGGCAAGAACCATGTACTCCTGAGGGCCAATTCAGGAACATTTAAAAGAGGGATGGGCCACATTTTCAAAAATTCAGAACAGAAGTAATTTTATGGAGACCCAAATGGCAAAAAAATGAAAAAAAAATTTAGATTTCATATTTCACTCCTCAGTAGGGCGTTATTGGGAAAATGGACCTTGCCTTTTTGTCACTAGGATGTGAATATCTGCTGTTGGAGGGGGTAGTAATGCAAAGGCTGCTTCCTACCTTTTGCATTTTTTTTAAGATTTTTATTTATTCATTTGAGAGGGAGAGCACATGCAGTGCAAAGGGCAGAGGGACAGGGTGAAGCAGGCTCCCCACTGAACAGGGAGCTGGATGCAGGACTTGATTCTAGGACCCTGGGACCATGACCTAAGCCGAAGGCAGATGCTTAACCGAGTCACCCGGGTGTCCCACTATCTGATGTTTGAAACACAGAAGAGGAGCAGAGAGCTGTAGAGCATGTGTCTGTATCCTGCCTGCTCGTCAGGTAGACAGAAGCCTCTGTGGGTACGTGTCATAGTCACCACCTGGAGGAAGCCAAGGGCTCAGCCTGCATTCACCCTCCTCGTCCTCCCCGCACACATAATGTCTGTACACAGTTATTGTCCCTGATTTCAGATGAGGAAACAGACCCAGCGAATTAAAGAACTATAGTAGGGTCGCACAGCTGGTGAATGGAGGAGTTAGGAGTCAAGCCTCATCAGTGGCTTGAACCAGCAGAAGCCCCTGGTTTAACCAGTGCATGTGCTGCCTTTCCACAGTGGAGGCGAGCTAGGGTCCCATCCTCCACAGTGCTGTCTGCTTTCTTGCCACCCTGTGTCCCGGCAGGGCCCTCTGCTCCGAGGCCTTTCCCGTCTCTCTGAATACAGTCTCTCCAGCCTTCTGTCATCTGAGCCCTTTCCTTGTTCTTCCAGCTTGCAGAAGTGCCTGGAAATTGCAGATCTGTCCAGGGACTGTTTTCTCACTGAGGCTCAGGGAGGTCGGTGCTTCTGTTGCTGACAGTTGACCCCCTCCTTGCCACCCTGACCTTTTGGTGGACTCTGCAAGTATCTGTCCTGTTAGAACCGTGGAGGGTCCCTTTGCAGAATCAACTTCCCAGCGTCTCCGGAAGGAGTGGGCGACTTCCAGGTACCACCCGCCAGCTTAGCGGTAGCTGAAATAGGCACGTTGGCCAGGCTGGAGGGTCGGGTCTCTGCCCCACACACGCCGTGCTCAGGGGACAGAGGGTCTTTCCTAAAGGATCAAGTCTGTACTATCCGCTGAACACTGGCTGGGATCTCAGAGTTTTGCTGTGCTTAGCAGAATTATTTAGTTAAGGGTGCATCTCTGTGCCATGCTGTCCCAGTCACAGGGCAGGGTAAGTTCAGTTGCAAATGGTCCCGGGTTTCTTAGTGGGACCCCGTAAGGTTGAGTGATACTTTGCTGTGAAGAGCATTGATCACAGGATTCAGGGGCTTTGGATTCTAGTCTGCTTCTGTTTTTTTCTTTCTCTGGGTCTTAGTTTTCTCATCTGTGAATTGGGGACATTAGAAACTATTACAAAGTAATAACCTTAAACTCCCACCATGTTACGTGTCATATCTCAGTAAAGCTGGAAAAAAATGCTCGGTGCTTTTGAGAATCTTCTACGGAAATTCTTTAAGGGGAGAAAAGAATAAAAGGCAAATGGGCTCTTTCTCCATTTGTCCCCTCAAAATCTAGGATTATCATCCAAAGTTGTCTGCTCCATGCACACGTTTACTTCACGAAGTTGTACAAATTTTTCCTGTCACTCCATGATGTGTTTTATTTAATGCATTAATAGTACTGTCTCTACATCTTTGAATCAATCTCGCGTTCCATGAATATATTCCCCAAGTGGTCTTATATACCCTGACACCAAAACCTTGGTTGGGGCCTTCCGTCTGGGAGGCAAATCCTGGGGGCTTGTGCCATGCTCAGGTTGGGGGTCAACATATAAATACAGTACCCCACGTGCACGGTACCTCTCCTGCTTGTCTGTGGGTCTTATTCTCACACTGCTTCTAGCCTCTTTTCTTCACGGACTTAGCGATGATGTCTACATCTTACCTTAAAAATGCTCCACTTTTGAAAGCATGCTCAGGACCAGCACACCCAGCCCTCACCACTCCCCAGCCTCGCTTCTGCCTAGACACAAGACACAACCCGGTTTCCGGCGGAGAGACGTGCCCGAGTCTGAGATGCTTGCTCGGGAATGTTTTCCAAGGCCCCGTCCAGCTCCTATGTTCTGTGCGCCTGCATGAGGTCACTGAGCTAAGACGGGCCGGCTGACCGCCCTGTCGACTGCCCAGCAGTATGTGAATCCAGGAGATAAAAGAGAAAGCGAGGCAGGAGGAAAGAGTGTGAAATCCCAGAGGCAGCCCGAGGCCCCGGGGCTTTCCCACTGTTTCCAGCGGCAGAATGCAGACACTCGGGGCCCAGCACTCTCAGGTTTGTGCTGGAGGCCTCGGGAGAGGCGGTTCCAGCTAGAACCAGTATCAGATGGGATCCCGTCTGGGCCTGGGCGCAGGGCCAGTCTTCTGTCTTCTCTGACGCGCCATCCTCCCAACTGGTAGCACCAGGACTGCCCCAAGAGAGGGTTTTGTCTCTCCCTTCTTTTCCTTTCTGCTTTGCTTCCCCGGCGCTGGTGGCGAGCACGTGAGGCGTGAGCACTATTGCCCGGCTCAGGAGAGTCCCCTGGATGTCTGGGAGGGGGATCCCCGCACAGTCCCTGAATCTCAGCCCTTTCCTCCACGTTCCATTCTCTGCCCCTCTGAGCTTCCTCCTCTTCTGAAAAGGAAGCTATTCTTTCCCTCAGTAAGCCAGGACTTTGATCCTTCAGCATGGGTGGTAGAGGAAAATACTGCATGCGGGCCAAGGGTGGCTGCCTATCCCTAACTCCCTCCAGTTGTGCCTTTCCCTGGAGGAATGTCTCACCTATTAGGACTTTCAGCGAGGTACTAGCGAAGGGAGCACCATTTTCCTCTAACCCTTGTGGCCCAAGCTGGGCAGCATGGCTTTTCAGCCTTTCCTTAATTCCTGGTGTTGCTGGACATCTGGCCTGGGACATTGACACAGGGCTTTACTGAAAACGGGGGCTCGCACTAGGGAAAGAACAGAACCAGATCACTACCTTACGGGGCATAATGTATCCCTGCCTGCATCCTACTCTTGGCCTGCCTCCGTGGGCAGGGGTCACAGCTTTCACGGCAGCCCACAACGAGAGGTCTGCCTGTTTGGAGATGCCCAACCGGGAGAGGGGCCCTGCGAGGGAGGCACAAGGACCACCTCCCGGTCAGTTTAAGGCCTCTCTCCTGGGCGTAGCTGTCCTGTTAGAAGCTGTCCTCTCCTAGAAGATGTCCATCCTAGAATGGAGCTTCCTTTCTTCCTTCTGGGGGCATTCCTGCCAGCCTGGGGTGACATGGCCTTACTCCCCCAGTTCATGATAGCAGAACTCGGCACAGTAAGTTCAGCTCCTCTAGCCAGCATGGGAGCCATCAAGAGGGGCAGGACAGTTCATTTCCTTCTCGGTATAGGCAGGACAATGCAGTGGTTAGTACGAGTGTCCTTGTAGCAGAATGCCTGCATTATAATTCTTATCGCTGCCTTTTCCTGATTGTGTTATCTTGGGAAGATGGGGCTTCCCTGCTCTGGGCCCCAGCTTGCTTGTTTGTGGGGTATGTGTTTATAGTGCCTTGTGTGGTGTTGGGAGCTGCTTGTGATTGTAGGGTTACTACATGGCAAGGCATGTAGAACAGTTCCTAGTCAGTGAGTATGGTCAGTGATGGGTTCCCAGCAGGTCTGCTGTGTGCGTGAGTCCAGTCCATAATTGGTCCAGAGTGGGAGGATAATGTCCCCCAACCATGATGTAGCGCATCATGGTTTTTCAGAGTGTTCTACATGCATTTCTTAGAAGCTTCCATCCCAGCCCTAGGGAGTGCACTGCATGGGGAAGGGCTTTTACCTATTGTGTTTGCCATGATACCTCAAATGCTTCAGAAACAATGTCTGGCCAGTCATAGATGTTCAATAATAACTTGCCTTATGTCTGAGCTCTGTGAGTTAGGCATAGTGGGTGGTATTAGCCCATTTGACAGGGAGAAAGGCTGAGACCCTGACATACGACATGACTCTTCCAAGGTTGTATGAAGTGTTAGCAGCAGAGTCTGTGGGCAACCCCCCCACCCCCATCTCCTGAGTACCGTCCAGTGCTCCTGTCCCCATGTGCCAGGGCCTTGATTAAGAGTCATGCCCGTGTGTTGCCCTGAGCAGGGGCTAAGTAAAAGGTAGGTTTGCTTGTAGGCCAGCTTCCCAGCTGCAGCCAGCCCGCTGCCCTGGGCTTCCCTGCGTGCGCTGACGTGTGTGTACCCTGCACGTGGGAGGCTCCGGAGCGGATAGACCAGTGGTGTCTGCTGCACGGATCTGGCTGGGGGACATCAGGTGGGCTTCTTGGCTCCTAGCTGAGTGGGGTGGTGCAGATGACTGCTTGCTTTCCTTATGCTTTCAGGTTCTGGATGTGGGTGCAGGGTGAGGCTGTGTGGTTGTACAATGCGTCGATCCGGCCTCCCAAACGGGGTGCATGGATTGCCCTTCTGTAAATAGGACGTCTGTCATGTGAGGCACTGGGTACCAGGCATCTTGTCTCTTTTTGGCTCCCTATTGGGCTGCCAGGGCCCTCCAGGGCTATTTTTTTCCATTCTTTTACCTCCATGCAAGACTGTACCAAATATATTCCAAGATATTATTTGCTTTTAAAAAGACTCAGGAAATAGGCCCAACCACTTCTGAAGGTTTTTCTAAATTGAGGGTTGCAATTTTTTTTTAAATTTTTTTTTTTTTTGCCTGTAAAGGGCCAGATAGTAAATATTTTAGGCTTTGTGGGCCATGCTGTTGCAACTACTCAACTGTGCCTTTGTCGCTTGCAATCAGCGACAGACAATACGTAACAGAGGAGCATGGCTTAGTTCCAATAAAGCTTTATTCACAAAAACAAAGGTCAGGCCAGATTTGGCCCAAGGGCTGTTGGTTTTCCCAGCCTTTTTCTGACGGATCCTCTTTCAGGTCAGCCCATTTCCTTGGATCTTGCCAGTCCTGGGTCCTGCCCGAGTCGGATAATCCAAAGGGAAGGCAATGCCGTGTTGACCTCACTGCTCGGTCTCTGCTTCAGACGTCTTCTCAGAATACCTGTGGAGGAGAGGTGCTGGGAACATGTGCCTTCCGTGCAGGAGGCTGACCGTGCATGGAAAGACTGGCTCTCCGCCCACGTTCCAGTTGATCTGGAAAAGCCACACGGGGGTGGACCTGGATGGGGGGCCGGTCTGGGGTGAGGCTGGGTCATTGTAAATGCTCAGACACTTGTGTTCTTGGCCCCACACCCCCTCAGGGCCTTCCTGAAGCCAAGAAAAATGAAAAGCAAGGGCTGTTTGAAGTTGGGCATCATATTTAAGGCTTAGTGTGTAGAGTGAAATATAATTGACCCGTTCTTTTCCTTTAGCTAAGCCCTGTATGGTTCCTCAATAATTCATGGTGGGGATTGCAGGTTGGTGGGAAGCAGTGGGGCTCTTCAGCAGGTGAGGACTGATGTCTGGATTCCAGAATGTACTGGCTTCTAAGAGGCAGATTCAGCAGGATTTTTTTTTTTTTTTTCAGCTCATCTTCGCACAAGGAGATTTTTATGGAAATCTGAACCCTCCCAGCTAAATACTCTTGCTATTAGCATCTTTCATTTTGACAGAGGAGTTTTCTTCTTCTGCCCTGATGGATTATTCAGGCTGGGCTGGGTTCCTGTGTGGCGTTATGGGCACTCTTTAGGGGAAACATTTGGTGTGGTAGGAAGATCATGGTTTCTGGGACTAGATTTATGTCTTGGCTGTGTGCCATGACTTGGAATGGCCTTGGGCAAGTTCCTTAACCTATTTGAGCTTCAGGCCTCACCTGCAGGAGGGGGTGCTGATACTATACCCACTGTTGCTGGGAGACCGAGGGTCCCTGTGCAAATGCGCCTAGCATGGTGCCTGACTCATAGCACACAGTCTAGAAAGACAAACAGAAATTCAGTTCAACTCTCCAGGTTTGGTTCAACATCTTTGAGGTTGGCCGTGTGCCTCTTTGAGTAACCACCCAGCAGTAATGTTTTAAAATGTGAAGGAGGTCCTGAAAGGACAAATGATTGCCTGGTGAACAGACATTTTTGAGAGTTGGACTATCCCTTCCTCTACCCATTGGAAATATTCAGCCACTGTGGGGCCAGGCAGCACAAAGGAGGAGGGCCGCATGTCTGTGAATCTTGGAAAGTAATCTTGTGGGAACTTTTCCAGAAGAAGGGGACAGGAGTGGCCTGGGACTCTCGATGTTTTGGGCTACATGCTTTGAAGAGCTTGTCTTGCCCTCCCCTTGTGCTGGTGTATTTGTAGATTATTTGAGGCTGAGATGTTCCTGCATTGTTCTCTTATATGAGCCAACCCCCCCCCCCCCGCCGCCCTGCCCGGCACAGTGTACCTCTGCTGTTTCCTGCGTCCTGTATGTCTGTGCTGGGCAGTGGCAATGCTCACCCTTTCTTAATGGGGGGACCAGAGCTTTCTGCATGTTCCCCATGGAGCTGTGTGTCCCTAACACACTGTGAGTGAGAGGGAGGCCATAAGCTGGGAATTCAGTGGAGGAGGGAGGCCTTGAAGGCACAGAGAGGGGACAGGACAGAGCGAAGAAAGAGGAAGAGGAGAGGGAGACTGTTGAGATAGCTCTCTAATTTACGGCAGAGACTGTGTGATCACAGCCAGCCCTACACAGACTTTCCTCCGAATAAGAAGGGAGTGTGAAAATGTAATTTTAGTGTCTGGCTTTTGACTGATTCCCTGTGGAGGTTCCTTCTGGGCTGTGGTGTTGGGTGTCTCCCCTCCCCTGCAAGGGACAGACGGGCTGTGATAAGTGAGTTCAGATTTTGCCTGGGGAAAAGCCATGGGAGGAAGTAGAGAGTCATGCCTATACCCAAGGGGCCTATGGGGGCTTGGATCTGGGGACAGGGAGATGAACTCAAGGACACTGCAGGAGAGGACTTAGGGACAGGGTAGTGGGGTCAGCGGCTTGACTCGGCCTGGGCTGAGCTATATTGGGTCTCTGTTCCTACATCGAGGCATGAAGCCATGTTTTCCAGGCCCTGTTCCATGGCCCCACTGCCAACACAGGTGTGCGTTTTGGTGGAGGCCTGCCGACCTCTGTGCAAGACCAAAGCAGTGGAGTCTTTCCCTGGAGCAAGGCCCTGCTGGGAATTGTGCACTCCTAGGATAATGTGTTCTAGGCAGGGCCTGGGGGGCCCCCTGTGTCTGCGTGCCCTGTGCCTTCTGGCACGGGAGATGTCAGGTAGAATACGCTGCTGGCTGGACAGGCTGGTGTATCTGGCTGTGTGTGGAAATCAGACTTGGGCGATTAGACACCGAAGACAGCCCTCCCTGCATCCCAACCCTATGGCCCCCATCCAGCCCAGAGAGTTCTCAGCGATGGTGTAGGGAAGATTCACACTTGGTGGAAAAAATCTTCTTAACGTTTTCATCCTGCTTTCCCTCCCCTCACTGCCAGTCAGCAGGCGTTAGGGGAGTAGAAACTCATTTAAATATGAATCTATGAAAAAATATAATTAGGAAGATAAATTGGAAAATGCATATAATACACTTCTGTGCCAGATATAAATTACTTTATCCACACCACTACACCCATCCATTAACCCGCAGAGTTGGGAGTTGTCTGTGGCATGAAACTCTCTTGAGAGATTTTCCCAGGGAACTCAACTCAGGAACTCCTTAAAAGTGGGACTTCAATGAAAGCATATAGATAAGAGCATCTTGGAAACTTCATGATTCCATGTAAATTCATCATTCAGTGACTTCATAACAGGTCCGAAGAAAAATGCAGGTTTCTTTTTTTCCTGTATCTTTTGCACCTGGTGTGTGATCACTTGGGGAGAAAGAAGGCTGGGCAGAGGAGGGTCATGGGATTTTTGCCTTCCTATATCGGAAGGCAGTGCTGTATGGAAAGGGGTTAGCCTTTTTTGGTGTGTCCCCAGGGAGCAGAGTAAGTGCCAGTTGGTTAGATGTTATAGAAATGTGGATCTTGGACCAATACAAGGGACCACTTTCTTTTCTTCTTTTAAAGATTTATTAGAGGGAGAGAGCACACATGCCTGGGTGACTGGAGGGAGGGTCGGAGGGGGAGAATCTCAGACTGCCCACTGACTGGGGAGCCTGACACAGGGCTCGATCCCACAACACATGAGATCATGACCTGAGCCGGAATCAAGAGTCAGACGCTCAACTGGCTGAGCTGCCCAGGCACCTCCAGAGAGCACTTTCTAACAAAACATTTTGGTTAAAAACATGGACTTGAGAGTTTTGGAGCCCAGACCTACGACCTTCTGGCCGTGGGGCCTTGGGAGAATTCACTTCTCCAGGGCCCAGTCTGTTTGGCAGGAAATGAGAAAAACTCATGAAACCTTGTAACTTCATAAGTTCACTGTGAGGATTAAAGGAGAATGTAGAAGATCGCGATTAACTCCCAGTGAGGGCAATTCAAGAAAAAGTAGGTATCATTTCTAGAAGACCTGATTGCAAGGGTAGAAGCAGTGGGAAGATTCACTGCACTGTGCAGTGAGAGTCACCCTGCGGTGGGAGGGGACTGGCAGTGAGTGAGGGCCTCATCCACGCTGGAGATTTTGGTGGGCCGGGTGGCTGGCTGCCTTCCAGCAGGGCTGCACGGAGATTTCTGGGCCAGATTGAGCGGTCAGATTCCTGGGCTGCATTCAGTGGTCCTCAGACTTGCCATGACCATCTCAACCACCTGAGGGTTCCTTCCTTGACAAATAACAATTATTTTTCAAAATAATCACTACAAAAAAATTCACAGAAAGATTGTAAAAATAATTAAAAAAAAAAAACCCCACCACCTCGGTATAATCACCTTAAGCAGTAGGAGGAAATCACTGAAGAATCTTTCTATGGATAGATATGGCTGGAAAGATACATAGACCATAGACCGATGGGAATAATTTTAGAATAATAGGGTCACACTCTCCATTCTAATTTTAACAAGGAGTATTCACTTACTTTGCTTGATTTTCTAAGAGGAAGCCTCTGAAGGAAGTGCTGCCCTCTGGATTAATATTTCTTCCTGAAACTTATTTTCTAAAAGATCTCGTGGAGATGGTGAAAAATATGGAAAGGTTGCAGTTGTTTCTTTTGGTCAAGGACTGATTTTTAATTTTAGACTTTTCAGTGCACGCTATAAAAGATACAGCAAGGTGCACTCCCATACTTTCTCCTTTCACCTGCCTCTGCTCTATTTTAGTACTACCATTGTTTTTACGTCCTCAAGGTTGATAATATCTAGTAAGTCCCAGAGCCTTCTGGTCTCGAGCCTTTCACCTATGGAGGAATTCAGTTTTTACTGGTTGTCTTTCTGTGTCCAGTTTATGCCACAATCTGAAAGGAGGTCATTTTGGTCTTCAGTTTGTTTCCTTTGCTCTAATTTCCTGGTAATCTGACTTTTCTTGTTTTAGTGAATATATATTCCGATTAATTTCTCCTATACGTTAAACATGTGTAGGGAATTTCCTCTGTTTCTTTGGTTCTCTTTTCTTCGAGATGGGCTCTTTGTCTTCTGTATGCTGGGTTCCTTATTTTTACTCTGGCTAGTATATATATACAAGTACCACGAAGCTATCTTGCTTTAGACTGAATTTAGGTAGCTTTGTCTAGACCTTCTATTTGCTCTGATATTGGACAAATGCTTTTTTAAAATGACTTTTTTTTTTTTTAATGACTCCTTTTGTAACTTATTCAGAACCTCTACCGTGGTATCTGAACTGCGGTTTGAGATGATTTCTGATGCCTGAGAGTGTTGTAGGGAACATGGGGATGAGGGAGGGTGGGAGCTCAGAGCAGCGTGTTCCTTCGGTTAGGACTGTGTGCTGCTCTCCCGAGATTTTGTTCAGTGTCCTGTTCCAAGTTCATTCTGCTCATGGTGGGTGTACTATCTTCTGTGAGGTATGTCCTTGACATTTAGATGATCCCTTGAATTACGCATTGAGCCTTGGAGCATATGCTCATCTGAGAGGGAGGGAGGGACCCTGAATAATTAAAACCACAGCTTTCAAGTGTCTTCTAGCAGTTTCCAGTTTATCCTTTCAACTCTTTCCCGTCAAGTCAGACAAAGGGGAAAAAAATAACATTGCAACCATGGTCTGCTTCTTTCTAAAGAGTAGGAACAGTTGTGTAACAATGATAGCAATTCATAAAAGGTCTCAGGATTATGGCCTCACCAGGAATGCTTCTTGGGGGTGGTGTGGGGATAGACGCTTCATAAGGCACACCAAAGCCTGTTCCCCTACCCTCCCCCCAGGTCTTCCCCTTAGATGTTGATAGCATTCCTTGTTTGATCACTGCTGGTTCCCATTCCTCCCCCCTTTTCTTTGAGGGAGGTATGTGTTTTGTTTTGCTTAATTGTGTGTTGGTACATGGAGTTATTGTGATGTGGCTTCATTCTACCATCTTTCTCCGAAAGTCTCTGAATATCTTTTAAAAAATATTGTTTCTCAATCTTGGGCCAGTTACATGGACTCACACTCCCTATCAGTAGGACACAGAGATCTATAATGAATCCTTGAACAGTGCAGAGGAAAGGGGCACCAACCTTCTGTACAGTCAGACATCTGGGTATAACTGTTGACTCCCCAAAACCTTCAACTACAAATAGCCTACTGTTGACTGGAAGCCTTACCAGTAACACAAAGTTGATTAACACATATTTTTCTCTAGGTTATATATAGTATACTGAATTCTTACAATAAAGTAAAGTTGAGAAAATGTTAAGAAAATCACAAGGATGAGAAAATACATTTACAGTATGTTACTGTAAAATATCTGCATATAAGTGAATCCACGCATTCAAACCCATGTTGTTCAAATGCCAACTATATATTTTTATGAGGCTCACAAGGCGGTTCTTACAGTCAGCCAAGTCTCTAGGCTCCCTTTGAAGTTTCCTATAAGATTCTTTCCACCCTTGAGATTCTGTGATTCATTCTGTTCTCTTTAAGAAGCGGGGAGGGGGTGTTAGTACAGGGATTCTGTTAGCTCTTCTCCCACATAGTCCCAGATGTGGTTTCCCTCATCATATGGAAGAAGAGGTCACATTATCGCTCCTTGTTCTGGAGGTTTTTGCCTTTTTTTTTTTTTTTTAATCTATTGGTTGGAGGGATAAGGAGGTTGTAGGGTCATCTAATTTCTGCTTTCCACAGCAACCTAAAACTACCTTCTATCTTCTAACAGGCTGTCCTTGAGTTTGTGTACAGTTAAATTATTTTCAACCCTGCCTGCATGTTACTGTCGCTTTGGGAGCTTTTAAACTACTGAACACCTGGGCCATGGGGCTCTACGGATGCTAGCCTTTCTTAGAACTCCCTAGATGTTCTAACTAATCTACTTCCAGCGTTGAGAACCAGTACATTGTTCTTCTTTCTTAAAGGACTCAGAATACTTTCTTCATTTTCCTTACTTATATGCTTACTTATGACATAGGTATTTTCTACACATTAAATATTTCCCAAGGTAATGTTAGAACAGTAGTGTGTGGTGGTTGAGAACATGAGATTTGGAGTGATAGAAACCTGAAGGTGGATTCTCTTTCTGCCCCTGCTGCCTGTGTGACCTTGGGCAAGTAACCTAATTTCTCTGTTCCTCAGTTTTCTTATGCAAAACACGGATTTCAAATCTACTTTACAGTATTTTGAAGGTTGTTTTGAGGACCTGTAGCAGTTTTGAATGACATTAATTACATGTTATATCAGTTCTCTTTTGGTTAGTGTTTGCCTGATTTATTCTTTTCTGTCCCTTTAATCTCAGTCTTTTAATAAGGTTTTGTTTCAGCTATGTCTCTTGTAATCAAATTGTTTAAACCTGTCTGACAATCTCTGTCTTTTAATGGGTAGGTTTAATCCGTTTATGTTTATTATAATCACTGATATAATTTCTGAGTTCTTTTCTCTACTGTTTTATTTTAGGTCTCTTTTTACCAATCCTTTTCTTTTCTCCTCTTTTTCTTTTTCTATATCGATGGATATTTCCACATCCTTTCCTTTATTCCTTTGCTGGCTCACAGTGTGTAGTTCATATTCTATTCTCTTAGTGATTACTTTTAGTATTTTTAACATATAGACATACCTTGTCTTATTGAACTTTTATTATGCTTTGCAGATACTGTGTTGTTGTTTTTTTTTTAACAAATTGAAGGTTTGTGGGAGCCCTGGGTAGAGCAGGTCTGTTGGCTTTATTTTCTCAACATCATTTGGTTGCTTTGGGTTTCCATGTCACGTTTTGGTAATCCTCACAATATTTCAGACTTTTTCATTATTATTATATTTGTTATGTTGATCTGCGATCAATGGTTACAATTTACCAAAAGCTCAGATGATGGTTAGCATTTTTTAGCAATCAAGTTTTTTTTTTTTTAGATTTTATTTATTTATTTGACAGAGAGAGAGCACAAGCAGGGGGAGTGGCAGGCAAAGGGAGAGAGAAGGAGGCTCCCTGCTAAACAGGTAGCCTGATGTGGGGCTCGATTCCTGGACCTTGGGATTTAGGACCTGAGCTAAAAGCAGATGCTTAACTGACTTAGCCACCCAGGCACCCTAATAATCGAATATTTTAAAATTAAGATATATACATTGTTTTTTAGACATAATGCTGTTACACACTTAGTAGACTATACTATGAGTGTAATGATTATATGCACTGAGAAACCAAAAAAATTCACTGACTTCCTTTATTGTGATATTTACTTTATTGTGGTGGTCTGGAATCAAACCCTTAATATCACTAAGGTATGCCTGTAGTTTACTTGGCCAAAAATGTTTCTAAGAACACTGAAAGTGATACAGGATTTTTTTTTTTAAGACTTTTTTTTTTTTTTTAAATTTTAGAGAAAGAGAACATGAGTGGGGGGAGGCAAAGGGAGATGGAGAGAGAGAAGCAGACTCCCTGCTGAGCTGGAGCCTGATGTGGGGCTCCATCCCAGGACCCTGAGATCATGACATGAGCTGAAATTAAGAGTCGGATGCTTAACTGACTGAGCCACCCAGGCGCCCTGATACGGGATTATTAATAAAATTCTGTATGTACAGATCCTGCATAGTACCTGATAGTCATTAAAATGCATGATAATTTCCAGTTACTAGTGCTGCTCTTACAACTGCCAACACTACAGTTAATGTTAATACCATCATTTTACCCAAAGAGCTGCTAAGGATTATTTTTACCTGTGAGGATGTTATCAAGAACCTGAACATTATGAAGATTATGCAGAAAAATGTTTAGTCTGAACAGTGACAGTTTTTCCCAAAGGAGGGTCTGCCTGTTAGGGGAAGATAGCATTGCATCCTGGTGTATTTTGTCCTTGGGCTCATGACAGCATCTTTATACGTGACTTTTTTCTTCTTTGTAAAATGTTGTGCTAAGTATTTAATGAGATAAGTTTTGCAAAGCAGTTAGCACAGAGTAGGTGTTCAATAATTAGTGGCATTTATACGGTTACAAAGCTGAACTTCCCTTCTCAAACACACCAGCCTTGATGCATTACCCTGCCTTATTTCCCTGAGAGCCAGTTCTTGGTGCATGTGCCCCTCTGGCTCCAGCCTCCTGACCCACAGCTCTGGTGGGTTGAGCATGAATGTGCCTGCTCAGCTCCCCCTGGCTGGGACACCGCCAGGCAGGGGGCAGCCCGGCACTGTGAAATCAATCATGATGATTCTGGGAGGAATTATTGGTGAATTAGTGGAATGCTGTGAGGGATGGTCCAGATGGAGGTAGGTGTAAAGGAGAACTTGGCTGGGTGGAGATGTTTTTGCACAACATATTGATCTCCTTGGGATGGGAGAAAAAAGAAACAGCAGCTCCTCGACACCCTCCCAGAGTTGCGGGTGGGAGAGGACAGGTGGGAGTCTGTGGGCCCCCTCAGCTGGCTTTTTTTGGATGTACCATCAGGTACTGAAGCTGCATTCCCACTGCTCCCCCGGCAATGCAAAGGGCAGATTACTAAGCAGGGCTGGGCTGGCAGTGAACTACGCTCTGTTTTCTGTCGGCGGCTGCGGCGTTCCTGGAGGTAGGTGGTGCAGATACTCTGGGAGGGGGTGACGTTCAGGGGGTGATGTGCCCACAGACTGAGCTCAGAACAAAGCAGTATGGCTGAGAGTCCAACCCATAGCTCCCCAGGGCCTGGGTTGTCTTCCTCTGATGGCCCCAGAAATAGTAGGGGGCAGGAGTAGGGTAAGCCTGGACATTTGGGGTGAGGGATGCTGTCAGAGCTGGGTCCCATCCTTGAAGGTATCGCCCAGATCTGCCCTTGGGAGGATACAGTTCTGTCTCCAACCTCGGTTATGCTGCCCTGCTGTGATCTGTTATCTGGGAAATCCTAGGCCACTCACTTCCCACCTGGGCGTCTGTTTCCTAACCTGTAAAATTAGAATTGCAGGTGTTTTAGTGGAAGGGGTCAGGAGATGAACTAGGTTTTAATTCCATCCCCATCACCATGTGATCTTGGACGTCTGACTTGGGTGATTTGACCATCTCTAAAATGCCCTTGCTTCCCCCCTGGGAGCTGGGAAGTGCTAATGAGAGAATGGTCTAGCAGGCTCTGGAGAGGGGAGAGAGTTAAGAGAAGGGGATTCCTTGGGGGGAATATCTGCTTCCTTTCTAGGGTGGGGGAGCTGTTGCATGGACCATGTAAGTCTTGGAAGTCCCCAGCCTCTCCCAGGGGGCCTCCTGGACCAACCGGCCTGTATTGGAATCTGTTCAGCCCCATGGGCAGGTGCAGGACCGTGACTAGGAGCACAAGGGAGACAGGTTACTGCTCAGCAGGAGGAGGGACATGCTGTTGGAGCAGCCTGGGCTTGGGGGGTAACTTGTATTCATCAGGGAGTCCGCGCCAGGCCCTGTGCTAACCACTTTCCCTCAGCATCCTGCTCTCTCAGTGTCTCGACAGCCAGCCCCGCACTGGCATGGACCAATCCCATGAGGTGTTTTTTTTCTAGCTGTAACAGGATCCCCCTGGGTTCAGGCTTTAACCTATTCGTCATCAGGTTGTGGAAGATCCAGCAGTCTAAGGAGGGAGGGGTCAGGGTTGGGGGTTGCCAGGGGGCTGATAGACTTAGGGCCCATGATCGGGTTTAGCTGTTAAGGACCGACTTCATATTAGCTCTGGAGTTTGCTACCGCCACTCTCCAGGACGCACAGAGGAAATTGAGGTCCAGAGCAGTTCAGTGACTTTGCCAAGACCACAAAGCTGGTCCACTGAGATTTGAATTCAGGTCTGGCTTAAGGCATCCAGATGGGGATAATGATACCAGTGAAGGCTCTGGAGTTGGAAGTGGTGAGAGAAAATGGTGTACGGGGCTGCCTCAGTGGCCAAATTGCTTGGCAGGGTGTCCTGGCCCACAAGGCCACCATGGGGGTTCCTCGGTGCTGGTGGCCAATGGTAGGTGTGTGAGTGTGTGTGTGCATGTATGTGTAGGGTGTAGCATACACAGTACATGTGAGGAGTCTGTGGAATGTAGCTTGTATACAGTGTGTGTGAGTGTGTGTGGAGTTGTGTGAGTATGTGTGTGTAGAGTGTATGAGTGTGTGTATAGAGGATCTGAGGGTATCTGTGTGTGTGTGGAGTTGTGTGAGTATGTGTGTGTAGAGTGTATGAGTGTGTGTGTGTAGAGGATCTGAGGGTGTCTGTGTGAGTGTGTGTAAAATGCTTCCTCGAAGGCCCCACTCTGCCAGCAGCCAGCGCGTCCATCATCACAACAGAAGTCTGTTGCGTTCCTGCTGAGCCCGCCAAAAAAATTAAGGGGGGAGGGAAAGCCATAAAGAACGTTCGAGCCAGCAGAGGAACAGGCAGAGCTATGTGGTCTCAGTGGCCCATTGTGATGATTTGGGTGACAGTGGGGCCAGCGATGCCACTAGGACTCTAAAAGCCTCCTTAGGAGCTTGTACATTCTTAATAACAGATTGTTCCCAGTTTTTCATGTTAGGGAGGTTTTTTTTTTTTTCTTTTGAAGATTATTTCTTCTTTTACAGGCAGACTAGAGAGAGGAAGAGGGGTGGATATAGATGGCAAGAGAGACTGAAAGATTTCAGGGATCATTGAGTAAATTCTGACACTCTAAGCCAGAAGAAAGAATTCTGAGTAGTTTTTACTTTTTCGTACTCATGGGAGGATCTTAACATGGAAGACCCTCTCCAAGCCAGCTCACGTGTCTCAGAGCCTGAAAGAGCCCTTGTGAGGCCCCGCGCTGGCATCTGTAGACGGTTTGGGGAAGGTGGGCCTGGGGGGAGGTGGTGAGGATGAGATTTCTCCCATAGCGTGGCTTGGGCCCTGTAGACTCACCTCGATTCTACTGAGTGAGTGGCCCTTGGGGCAGAAAGGACTGTCCCTTAGGCTGGCATCTGGTGGGGCATGGCTTAGGCTGGACCAAAAGCAAGGCATGTCTTGCCAGTGAAGTGAGAAGTGAAGGGGGAGGGTGACAGAGGGAAACTAGGTTCTAGAGAGAATTCAGAGATCTGGTGGGGGCTGGTGTTAGGGGACATGGTTCCTCCCCTCCGTGGGGTTCTGTGTATTCCCTTGGAGATTTTGGAATCAGAGATACCTACCATTTAAGGCTGTCTC
The DNA here is from genome assembly GCF_963455335.1 of Martes martes. Lineage (NCBI taxonomy): Eukaryota > Metazoa > Chordata > Mammalia > Carnivora > Mustelidae > Martes > Martes martes. The sequence goes on from NC_137902.1 coordinate 49,308,521, forward strand.
CTGGAAACAAACAGGAATGTAAAGGGAGAGGGGGTGCCTCTAAAGGAAATGCAAGGAGCTCAGCAAGCTTTTTCGGATTTCCTGCTCTGTGCCAGGCTTTCTACTAGGTTGTGCAGAGGGCTCAACGGTGAAGAAGACCCAGCCTGTGCCCCTGGGACCTCACACTTTTTGCAGTGGCTTTGAGTTTTCTTTTCTATTTCCCAGTCATTGGGAGTGTTGAGTTACGCATCCTTTCTGTATCCAACAGGAAGCACTCTCAAGTTGGCTGTTGAGAGAAGGTGCAGATTTGGCTGTGTTGGGAGGAAATAGCAGTGCTACTATTTGTTGAGGATCTACTGTGGTATTCTAGATAGTTGGCTTTTAAAGTCCAGATGATGACCTTGTCAAGTGGCATTTTTTTTTTCTCTCTAGTCAACAGATGTTACAGGGTAAATGGTAAGAGCGTGGGAGACAGATCACCTGGTTTCAGTCCCATTCTACTGCCAACTAGCTGTAGGACCCTGAGCAAGGTACCTTCCTCTCTGTGTCTCCCATTTCCTTATCTCTAAGGTGGGCTTGATAGTAATAGTACCTACTGCTCTTATCATAATAGCACCATTGTAAGGAAGGATGAGTTCTTAGATGTAAGCTTTAGTATCTAGTACATTCTAGGAGCTTAGGAAACGTTGGTATTCCTATTACCAGTGAGGAGATTGAAGCTTGGTGTGAGGTGAGGTGACTTGCCGGTGGTTACTTACCAGTACCTAGTGGGGCTGGAAGTTAAATCCAGTCTCAGGGGGAGGTAGAGGGTGAGGGTCATGCCCCAGCCTTGACCTCCACCTCTTGTGACCTTACCAACTAGATAAGGAAGAAGAGTAGAGTTCTTGACTTTTGAAGTACGTCTGCTAGAGAGAGAAAAGGCCCTTTGTCTTAGGGGACCCTTGATCTTGGTGGCGGTATCTTCAGTGAGTTCTGAACAACATCAAGAAGAAAGAGCACCGTAGGATAGCCGTCTGGGAAAGCCCGTGTTCTCTGATTTTTAACAGGAAAGGGTGCTGGCTTTCTTTTGCTCCTAGATGCCAACTACCATGCCCTCACTTGGGGGAAAATTCTAAACCATTGTTTCTAGACCAAGAGGTAGTTGCCAAACCAAATAATTACACAAAGTGTACCTGCCAGAATGTTTTCTTTTCTTTGTCTTAAAAAACAAAACACAAAACTGAATTAAAGCTTCTTCTATCTGTTTTTCAACAGAAGGGTGATAAATTTTCTTTAAGCTTTTATTTGTTTGAGAGAGAGAAAGAACACAAGTGAGGGTGTGGGGCAGAGGGAGAAGGAGAAGCAGACTCCTTGCTGAGCAGGGAGCCCAAAGTGAGGCTCAATCCCAGGACCCTGAGATCACGACCTGAGCGAAAGGCAGATGCTTAACTGACTGAGCCAACCAGGTGCTCTGGGTAATAAACTTTTTGAAACAAATTTGTTAGGCTTTGAGCAGTGTTGGGTAGGAGTCACATGGTGTTCATTTTGACTTTGACTCCTGATAAGACTTTTCTGGCGCGTTGGTGTTTTCCCCTGGAATCAAGACCCACTTTGTGAACTGATCTGTTGTTGATATTGGAAGTGTGTATATGAGGGTCGATCTCAAGAAATAATAATTTTATGTTCTACTTCCCTATAACACCTTCCTGGAAGTCCTGGCACTTGGGTGAGCTCTACAACCCTTACAGTGTCCCTGTGGCTTATAGATTTAGGTAATAGGTACAGGTGTGATGCGGGTATAGTTGTAAGTATAATTTGTAGATGTCGGTCGTAAGTGTAGGTTGTAGATGTAAGTTGTAGGTTATAGGTGTAGGTTGTAGGTATAAGTTGTGGTTGTAAGTAAGAAATAGAAACAAAGGGCTTTTCACTTCTCAAGGTCACATGCTATGGAAACAGATAGCCCTGAACCTAGAACCCAGATCTTTTGGTGCCAAGATCCCTGATCTTTGAGTTTATGTTCCTCCGTGAGAAATGGTGAGATGTGCTTCAAAGGTGTTGTTTATATTTGCTGTTTATAAATACACATAAACACAGAGGAGGGACCTTGTCTTTGGTCTCTTACCTAGAGACCCCTATTGGTTTCATGCATTTCCTTCAAGCCTCTTTGTACAGATTTTCAGAGTGTTACTTCCTTAGCTGTGATTGAACTCTATCCGATTTTGTATCTGTCCCCCATTACTCTAATAAACATATTCTGTGCTGTTCTAAGTCTGTAAACCTTTTTTTTTTTTTTTTTTTTTTTAATGAATGCATGCTATTGAGGATGGCTGCACCACCATTTCTTTGTTAGCCTTCCTCCAGTGTGGGTTGTTTAGGCTGTTTGCAGAAGTGTTTGGCTTCATAACTAAGATAACAACAGTCATCTTTGAGCTCAGTTTTCCTGAAGCTGGTATCTTTAGGTTTCCAGGGGGAATGTGGGGCTGGGTGTCTTCCATGCTCAGGAGAGGCTGGGGAAGGCCTGGTAACTCCCTGATGGGAAGACTGGCCTGGGTTTACACAGCTGCCACATTCAAGAGTGCCCTTGGCAAGGACCGCAGGCCCAGAAGCCAGCACCGGGTAGTGTAGTGGGCCAGCCCTGGGGTAGATGGAGCGATAGAGGGAAGGGTTCTCCTTTCTTTAGGCAGGAGTAAGGACATGCAAGCACAGAGCTTAGGAAAATAGATGCCTTTCAGAGATTTGGATTTATGTATGTATGTGTGTATGTATTTATTTTTTAAGATTTTATTTATTTATTTGAGAGCGAGAGAGAGAGCGTGTGTGGAGAGAGGGGCAGTGGGAGAGGGAGAAGCAGACTCCCTGCCGAGCAGGGAGACTGACCTGGGCACTTGATCCCAGGACCCTGGGATCATGACCTGAGGTGAAGGCAGACACTTAACTGACTGAGCCACCCAAGTGCCCACAGAGATTTGGGTTTATAGAGCCAGTAGAGGTGGGCATGGAGTGGGAAGGAACAGCCCTACCCCTCTGGTATTTCTGCCCTGAGCTGTCGATAAGCTACAGGCAGTTGCTTCTCCCGCACTCAAAGCCTAAGCAGGGGACAATTGACCCTGCTTTGTCAGGGCTTGGGAAATGCTACTTGGTTCCCCTGAGAGGGATCTTGGAAGGTCAGTGATTAGAGGAGTGACCCCTTCATAGGGTTGGGTGAATCTTAAGGGGGAGGGATGGAGGAGAGGGAAGGGAGGGCTTGGCATGAAGAGCGGTGGGGAGTGAGTAGGATATGGAAGAAACACTGGCCCCGTCACTCAAGGAGGTTATGATCCTCTGGAACCCTTCTTCTAGCCCTGGATGTTCCCAACTCTGGGATGCCTTTCCTCTTTTTGTTTGCCTTATTTTTGCAAATTAAGCAGTCACATCCAAGAGAAGTTAAAATATTTGTCTAAGGCTGTGTCACCATTGAGTGGGGATGGAAAACTAGACCAGAGAGCTCCAGCATTCCTGGTGCCCTGTCCACCATGTCATGCAGCCCCCCTAATGTCACTACATACATTGGCTTCTGTTCCCGCAGGCTGTCTGCTCCTTGGGAAGGAGGGGTCAGTGTTGTGTCTTCTCTTATTGAATCCCCACATGTGTGACATGACCTTGTTAGGACTCAATGGACATGTTAGTAACCCTGAGTGATTTCCCAGGTTGAAGAAGGCAAGGGCCTGTCATGATGTGGGTTGTCGGCCTGTGTTTGTTGAATGCATGAATGTTCATCTGTTCGTCAGAAATGCACATGCATTCTTTCTACAAATAGACCTCCTATCCCTGCCGAGGAGAAAGTTCTCAACAAGAGTCATAGAATTAATTAATTACAGATGGTAGAAGAGCCAAGGAAGAGAGTGGTTTCAGGTTGCCGAGAGAACATATGCAAAGGGGCATGGTTGAGTTTGGGAAGCATCTGTCAGCATCACCCAGAATCCCTGGACTCAGAAGTCAGGGCCCCCCAGTGCCAGGAGAGGGTTTTGTTAAAATAAGTAGATTTTTTTTCCACTTGGACTTGGGTTTTGCTCTGCTGTTGGCCTGCTGGGTTACTTTCAAAAAGTCATTTGCTTCTTTACATCTTGCTTGCTTTATCTATAAGCAAGAGCTTATATGAATGAAGAGATTGTGAAATTCTGTTGTAAATAATCGAACTACCTCGTTGCCTCTACCACCACCACCATGGTGAAAACACACCAAGAAGATCCTAACCGTATCTTAAAAACAGTCAGTGCATGCAATATTTTAGAGTTTGTGTTTTCTCTTTTGCATAGGGTTTGGCCATTGGCTAGTTCCTGATGACTGAGGCTTGGAAGGAAGTGTTTTCCAGGCTTCAGTGAGTTTAAAAAAAAAGACCTGGGAAGAAATATATTGACCCTTGCCCCTTCTTACCCAGCAGGAGCACGCTTTGTATAGGGTGTATCTCTTTTTTCATTTGCTTTATTTCAGTCCCTCATGTACTGGCAGCCTCTTGCCCTCTTCACTTGGTCAGATGGTCCAGGGAGCCCAGTGCCTTGCAGGGGAGAATCTGTTCCTTTTGTACACATTGTGGGGAGGCTCAAAGGCATCTTGTTGAACTCGAATGACGTGTTATCACATGCCTGCTTGGGGAATCCTTGTGTGGTTGACATATTGCACAGCACACAGGGGGCTTTGCATCAGGCTGAAATGCGTGGCAAGCCTCTTCTCTCTCTGAGCACCAATTTAGTGCCTTTCCCCCCAGTTGCTGCTTTCTGTAGGAGATTATTTCTGATGCATATTGACTGGTTAGTGGAAAATGCTTCAGAGGGATAATGAGCTGCGTGCTTTTCCTCTTCATTTTTCTTTGTTATTGTTGTTGAATTCATAGGGCTCTCCACTTACACTTTATTGATTCCTGAATTTAGGGGATGGCCCTGTAATTGACAATTTCCTCCATCCAGCATGAGCAGAGAGGAAGACTGTATCTGTGGACGCCGGCTCTGCCCGAAGCTGTGTGATTCCAGGACCCAGGTTCTTGCCTGAGACAGGGATGCTCTGTCCAGCCCTGGCCCCACACAGCTCAGTGCCCTTGGGAAAGTCCCTTGCTGTCTCTTTCCTGGCTCTGGCTTTTTTCTTGCCATCCTACCTGGGGTCAGACCAGATGCCAATGAGTGCTGGCCTTCCCAGTTCTCACATTCTCCAGGCTGGGATGGAAGCCCTTTTCTTTGGTGGCTTGCTGTGCAAAGACCCGGGCATTCCTGCATTCATGGATGACACCACTGACCCCATGTGCTCTTGCCATTGTTTTCCCAGGAGGCCTGATGAATGCGTGCTGAGTCATACACACGCACAGCCAGAGTCCCTTGTGACTAAGCTGTGCATTTTCAGGAGGGCTGGCAGGGCCACTGGTGCGGCCTTTGGACTGGGACAGCCTGAGCCCAGCGTGCCCAGATGGGGAATAACTGACCTTGCTGGTGTGGGGGAGGGGCACCTGCCCATGGAGCTAACCGGTCTGGGCTCATGCATTGCTCTCTCTATCCCCGTGCTCTGCCTGTCAACTTTGCTCATGCATAGATGAATTACTCTTGTTTCAGATTATCATGGAAAATCTTACTGTCAAGTTCTTAGGACAGGATTAAGAAGAATAGGTGATAAAGGTCATCCGCATTATTTACAATCTCTTGACTTTTATGCACCTCCGTAGCCTACAGACAAGCTGGGTTCTTACAGGAGTGGCAGAGACTTGGGATTTGGAAGTAGGCACAGCCCGTGTCTGAGGCCGGCAGTGGTGCTTTTGGCCGTGTCGCCTTAGAAACTAGCCTCCCCAAACCCCAGCTTACCTTCTCTAAATCGAGAGAAAAGAGCATTGACCTAAGAGGTCTGCGGGGAAAGACCAAATGAGTGAAGATCGTGTTTTGCGGCATCCCCACACTGGTGGGATCCTTTGAGGTGGGACACAGACAAATTTCTTATTATAGTTATGCATTTGAATGTGCTTGTGAAAAAAATAGAGCTAGCACAAGAGAGCTCGTGCTTTCACAGATACTGCTGCTCGGGACAATGCTAATTTTAAAAAGGGGAGACCATTCAAAGTTGATTTAAAGACCAGCGTGCAGTGAATTTCAGTGCAGGACAGGCAGACATGGCAGAAATCAGGAAGGTGGATGGGGAGGACCGAATTCTAGGTACGACGGAGCTCCGTTGTACTAAAAATCTCAGAAGATGTGGTAGGAGCAGAGTCCGAGTGCCTTGGCCTTCTTGTCTGGTGCTGGTGCAGGGACGGCGTAGGGCGCTGGTGTGAGAAGCTCGAGGAGGGAAGTTGCTGGTAGCCCGACTTCACACTCGGCATCCTGTAGGGCTGCTGTCTGCTCCCAGCTGTGGATCTTGATAAGTGATTCTGGACGAGATGACCACCTTTCCAGATTTTTCCAGGGCAAGTGTTAGTCATTTCAGAGCGAGAGCCCTAGAGCTAGAAGGGATCTTGGAGACCATCTATTTCATTTTATATTAGACTCATGTGATGTCTTTAAAAAATGATTTTACAAACAAAAGGGCGCTAAGAGGTAGTTCCTCAGGGACCCACAAGCACTTAGTGCAGTGGCTGGGACAAATCTTTACATGTCTTTCCCTGAAGATCTTTCTTTCCTCTGTCCTGCTTCTCATTGTGGGTGATAGCTTCGTTGTTCGGAGTGTGTTCTTAGAACAGAGCCCGCCCGACCTCAGGCATGTAAGCCCAGAGACTGTGAGGGTTTCCTCTTGAGCATCACCTGTGTTTCTGGGTTTCTCCTGCTAGGGAGCTGCTGTTTCGACTCCATGCGAAGAAGAGGAAGTGAATTTTAAAATCACTTACTGACTTTTTGTGGTTGTAGGTTTGTATACTTGTGGCTCACTTCCCAGGGTCTAAATTTCCTCCTCTATCATATCGGATGCTTTGACCTCTGCACGTTTAAATGAGATAAGAGGTGGGGGAGGCCTAGTGCTTGGCTCTCTGGGTCAGTGTAGTTGAGGCTGAGGGCAGGCTGTTCACTCTAAACTGAGCTCAGGGCCTTGTGGTCCCCCAGCCCACCACTTTCCTGAGAAAGACTCATTCTGGTGCCTTGAACTGGCCTGGTTACTGCCTGCTTGGGGTCTCATGGTCCTTCTCCCAGGGAGGTTTTGGGGTGGGGTTGGGGTTAGATTATCCAGGAATTAAATCTCCCTTTTTTATACTACTTATTTCCTTTCTCATGATTTCTAGATGGTAGTCTATAATTTTAACTTGTTCATTCGTGTAGTTACTCTGTGCTAGGTTCTAGGGATCCAAGAGTGAATTAGATACAGCCCTTGCTTAGAACAGACTTAGAGTCAAGTTGGGGAGCAACAGTGGGACGTTTTAGAACATGGGTGCTTTGATGAGTGCATGGTGCCACGGGGGGAGCCCTGAGGAGGATCCCACTTCACCCAGTCGAGGAAGAGGTGGCTGGGGGGAGAGGGTTACATAGAAGGCAGCACCTAAGCTGGGTCCTGGGGCATGACGGGAGTTAGAAAGTGTTCTGGAGTTGGCAGGCGTGCATTCCTGGTGGAGAAAATCGTACAAGGAAGGCCCAGAGTGGACAGGCAGCACAGCTTATGTGAGAAACCAAGGGCGGTGTGGTGTGGGGAAAGGGGGGGGCAGGCAGGAGAACAGGAGTAGAACTCTGTATATGACCGCAGTCCCCAGCCCCTGATCCTCGTCCCTTGGTCCCCTCAAACCCACATCAGGTAAAAGGTCTTGGGGTAGAAGGGTCTGTGTGCTGTGCTTTTTCTGGGTTCACATATATATACCATAAAACTGACCATTTTAACCATGTGAAAATATGTAGTCACAGGGTTGTGCAACCATTACTGCCATTTAGTTCCAGAACTTTCCCATCACCCCAAACAGAAACCCTACGCCCATTAGTAGTCATTTCCCATCTCCCCCTTCTTCTAGCCCCTAGAACCATGGATCTACTTTCTGCTTCTATGGATTGGCCTATTTTGGTATTTCATAGAAGTCGAATCACAATATGTGACTTTTTGTGTTTGGCTTCCTCCACTGAGCACAACGCTTTAAGGTTCATCTATGTATCTGCACGTCATTCCTTTTTCTAGCTCAAGAACACTCCATTGTGTGGATATACCACCTAGTGTTGATCTCTTCATCTGCTGGTGGGCATTTGGGTCATCTCGGTCTTTGTCTCTTGTGAATAATGCCTCTGTGAACAATTGTGTGCAAGTGTTTGAGCACCTGTTTTTAATTCTTTTGGGCGTATACCTAGGAGGGCAATTGTTGGGTTATAATGGTAGTTTTGCATTTCACATATTGAGGAAATTGCTGGATTCTTGAGGGCACATTGTAGCTTCACTCTCCGCTCAGAGCCATGCCCTTCTTAAGGGCGCTGTTGGGTCCAAGCTCTGGGGAACACACTGAACATTACCGGGTGCCAGGGCTGGTGTTATACGCTCACTATCAACCCTAGGAGGTGGGCACTCTTCTTGTTCCCGGATTTCATGTGAGGAGCCTGAGGCGTGGAGTGGTTAAACATCACACCCAAGGTCACACTGCTCCCAAGTAGCGGAGTGGGGATTTGAACCCGGACAGACTGTCTCCTGAGCCTGGTCTTTCTTCGACATGCCATATGATGCCTCAGACATGGGAGCGTTCACAGACGGGGCTGCAGGCTGAGTCTGACTTGCACGGGGAGGCTGTGTGTGCAGCGTGGAGCCCACGTGAGCCCCAGGGTTTGAAGGCTGCCTCGGGGCCCACTCCGCTGTACCCCCACCCTTCTGTTCTTTCTATATCTTGCTTCTCCCCACTGCCCCCACTGCAGTCACCTGCCTTCCCTCTGTCCCTTTCAATATATGAAGATGGTTTATGGGCTCTTCTAGAAATACCATGGAAAGATAGTGGTGGGGAGGGTCGGGGAGAGAGGGCTCCTTCAGTTGATCAGAGGAGAACCCACGGGGTCCATCCAGCCCGGGGGTTTTCATGGTGCCTGCCGGCTGCAGAGGTGACCCTGAGTTGGGCTGGGCTCTGGTGTCCGAGCGCTGCTCCCCATCCTCCGTCACACAGGCCAGTCTTCTTCATCTGCTGTTGTGTGAGTGGCACTCACAGAGGACACATCACGCTGGGGCTGTTAATGGCCTGTGGCCTGTGGACGAGCCTCTGTTTGTTCCCTTGGCTGAAGCCGAAGGTGGGGGACCCTGGGGAAGGGGTGGTTGGGCTTTGGAGAGGGGGAGGGCCCTCCCGGGAGATGAAGAGGGAGCCCCAAACCAGTTTGTCTTGTGGGAGCTGGCCCAGATTATGGTTGACAATACAAATTTGGGAGCATGCCAGGGCCATATTAATACTGCATGAGGCCGTAAGGGGACCGCAGGCTTGAAACCGGAGCTCTGGCCTAGAATGGAACTGAACAGTGGGCCTTGTCTTAAAGGGACATGACGTGCTCCTGGAAGCATGTGCAGCATTATTTCCCTCTATGCTGTTTACTATATTTGCACACAATGCCCCCGCAAGGTTTAAAAAGGAAATGACAATGGAAGATGGGAGGCGTTTTGATTGCTCATGGTGGCATCATGTAAAGCTCATTGACTTTATCTTTATTTTTATTTTTAAAGATTTTTTTATTTATTTGACAGAGACAGCGAGAGAGGGAATACAAGTAGGGGAGTGGGAGAGGGAGAAGCAGGCTTCCCGCCTAGCAGGGAGCCTGTTGCGGGGTTCGATCCCAGGACCCTGGGATCATGACCTGAGCCAAAGGCAGCTGCTTAACGACTGAACCACCCAGGCACCCCAAGCTCATTGACTTTAGTTATCATTTCTTTTGTTACCTGGGCGAGAGGTGAGGGCTTGGAGAGGGAGACAGAAAGAGAGAGAGGAGGGAACCTGTGTCTCTCCCTGATACTGTGCTAAAATCTACCTCAGCTAGTCAGCAGATTGAGAATTCTGGGACTCATTCACAGGTAGAACAGAACGAATGATAACGCTTTGCAGGCTCAGAATCAACACGACACACCATTCTGCCAATTTTGATTCCTCTGCCCTTTGTGCTTGCGTTTGTGGCTGCGCTCACTGTTTCCATGGAGAAGTGCAAGTCCGTGCTGCTTCTTGGTGGAATGTGCAGGCCACTTGCATTTGTCTGGAAACCAAGCAGCTACAAAGTATGAGTATCTGGATGAGGAAGAAATGGACTAGATGTCAGGGATTTATCTGAAAGGGTGACCTCCATCCAGATGGTGTCCTAGACGTGAAAGGAAGATTCAGCTGTGTGGAGTATAGTTTTAGTGGTAAGTGTGTTTCAGAATTTTTTCATCCTTTTCAATTTGGTGGTCCACTACAATAGCTAGCATGCGTTTGGGTGTGAGTAGTGGGGACCACGGACTCAAGTTGGCTTACGCTGTAAGGAAGTGCATTTCCCGCAAGTAGAACAGAGATGGATGGGGGTGGGTGCTGTCTGGTGTGGATGGGTCTGGCTGAGTGAGGTCTGAGGTCATGGCTCCTCCTCAGTAACAGCTTCATCCTAAATCTCATTTGTCTAAATCTCATGGCTGCAGCACGTCCAGGCATCACATCCTGACACCGCAATGTCCAGAGGTGTGGTGGGACCGTCTCTTCTGGTGAGGGCTTGATAGAGAGAAGGACCTTTCCTGGAAGTCTCCCAGCCAATTCTCCATCTGTTCTGTAGGCCAGTTCTCTGCCACTAAGTCAGTCAGTAGCAAGCAGAATAGCAATGCTTTTAGATGTAGACTAGACAGGACTCAGGAGCTGACAAGGGAATTGGCCCAGCTTACCTGAGGCCCAGGGCAGTGTAGAGAAGACGTAGGAACCTGAACAAAATGAGGCCATGCTACGAAAGAGGAAAGGGGTGATGTCGAGCTCTCTCTTGCACTCACAAATAGCAAAAGGCAGTTCCCATGTACCTGGATGCATAAGGCATTATGGAATGCTCGAACTTGGGAGAGAAATCAAGATGATCTGCTCCAGTTCCTTCATTTTACAGATGAACAGACTGAGGCCCCAGGAGTGGGGTTGACTTGCCCAGAGTCTCCTGATCCAGCCTGGAATCCAGGCTCCAACCGTGTGGACATGCATGGTGGTGGGGGTGTTCCAGCTGATCTTACACTGTCAGGGCTTCTAGAAGCCATTTGTAGGGTCTTTTTCCTTTAATAAATGTATTGATCAACCACTGAGTCCCTAAGTCTCCCCTGTCTGGGTGTTTCGAGCATAAGTACAGTAAAGAAGCCTTAAGGCATCCACGAGAGAACACATTCCAAGCCGTGAGGGCATAGCCAGAGCTGGGAATGTGTTCTCTTCTGGAGAGAGTTCTCATTTTTCATCTCATTATCTGATTCCAAGGACTTACAACCGCGCCTGGAACACAACTAGTACTCTGCAAATGAATGTCAAATCGCATTGATTAAAACTGCACGAGGCCATGAAAATGTTAATTGAATCTTATTTTAACCTGTACAAGGTAGGTATAAAATGAAGTCATGCTAAGGATCCTCTAGACAGGATTGTCCAAAGAAAAATAGGCCCTCCTGAGAGCGAACGCATCTAGCCTTATTTGAGGACTGTGGTCTTGAAGGCGGGTATTGACTGGGCTAGGGAATCAGGCAGTGATGATGGCGTAGCCCGCTGGTGTTGAAGGAGGCCGGAGCTCATGTCCACGCAGGTCATCCATGATTGCCTTTGGCCATGGGGTCTGGAGGAAATGTGCCCCCTGCTTAACTCTCAGGACACTTCTCAGAGCCTTCGCTTACCATAAGGGTGGCTCTGGTTGTCCATTGTGGTCTGGTGTCAATTGCAAAAAAAAAAAAAAAAAGTGAGCGGGGAGTAGCTTGTGGACAATTAGACCCAGATCCCTTGGTCCCTAGATGCCATCCTAAATAAGTAGCCCACAGCTGTGTCAGTGTGCCTGGCATTTTTGTTTTTTTCTTCTAGAATCAGGTCACCAGGACTATAAATCATTCAGAACCCAGAACACCGGTGACACACACCATCATGTTGAAGTTTCTAAAATCAGGCTGTTTCCTCTGCCATCTTGAGAGTGTCAGAAACTCCAATACATTTGAAGGTTCCCAGAGGAGAAAGGAATAGCCTTCTTATTATTCTGAGAGAGTATAGTTTGCACATTCTTGGCTTCCTCAACATGTGGATTCTGGAGCCTGGCTGGCATAGGGATGAAGAGCAAACCCATCAAAGCTTCTCCTCTTGTCATGCCGATGGAAAGTTCTCCACATCTGTTTAATTACTCAAGCATTCCACGTCCCCCCTCGACATCTCCCATCCCCCTGTCGCATGCCTTTGTGCCCTGGAGATGTATCTTGCTATGTGCTTGGTAAGAGCCGAGTTCTCTGCAGAGTGAATTTTTGCAAAGCAAATCCTTTTCTTGCATTGACTTCACTTGGGCAGTGAAGATAAGTTTCCATGGGGGAAATATTGCTTAATCGTTTCTTTTTTACTTTTTTAATTGAACTGTACTATGATATGGAAAAATGAACATCCCATAAAGTCTGTGCATCTCTGTACCCACCCGTGTGGCCAACAGCCAAATCAGGAAACACAGCATTTCCATGATTTCTTGAAATACACCCTTAACCTAGAGATAGAAGGCCCCCATGTATGTTCTTTTCATAGCATTTCTGCATACAGTATACCCCGTCTGACACCATCTGGCCTATATGTTACCAAACTCAGGGAATTTCTCTCCCATGGAGGGGCTACCTGGCTTGCATTACTTAGGTGTTAGCTTTGGACTTTGTTGTTGTTGTTGTTGTTTTGAATGATTTTATTTATTTATTTGACAGAGAAAGAGAGAGAGAGCTTGAGTGGCGAAAGGTCAGTGGGAGAAGCAGACTCCCTGCCGAGCAGGGAGCCCGATGTGGGACTCAATCGCAGGACTTCAGGATCATGACCTGAGCCAAAGGCAGTGACTTAACCAACTGAGCCACCCAGGCACCCCTGGATTTTGTTTTTTATATGAGGATTCCTACACCTCCGTGTTAAGTAAACCCAACATAAGAGAAAGCTCATATTTACCAGTGAGACCAATTGGGGACAGTCTTATTTAACACTTTCATTATTTAACTCTTTTCTTTTTTCTCTCTTCTCTTCTTATCTATCTACTGCTTTGTCTTCTACTGTTCCTCCTTGGTTATTCCTTCAATTGGGTCAGCTCTACCCTTGCATTTATAAAGTGATACGTCTTAACAATCAGTAACTCTTCGTCGAGGGCCTACTATGCGCCAGGCACTCTGGCAGATAGTGTGTGAGTGCGGGAGGCAAGATCCAAGGCTGCGTAAGACATGGCTGCTCTCCCCAAAGCTGTGCCCCTCCTGGGGTGGGGAGAGGAGGGCACAGATAGGCGCTAGCCTGACCGTGAACTTACTACATCAGTGAGATATCGAAGAGGCTGAGAGTTGGGGGAATCACCCCCATCTGAGGGTGGGGAGGAGGATTCTGGAGGACCGTGGGAAGGAGGGGACATTTTACATTGCTGCCTGGAGGTGTGACTGCCCCTTGAGGAGACCCAGGCTCACGTTTGTGATATGAACAACAAGGAAAGGAGTCTTACCGTGCTCTGATGGTAGGTGCTGCTGTGTAATGCATGAAACTTACTCAGAGGGAAGGTTTTGCGTGTATTAAAGGAAACGAGAGTGCTCTGCGCTAGCGGCTCTGTGAGTTCAGAATGCGATCCAATGGGTTTGCTTAAATAGTTGATAGCCCTGAGACCTGTTTCTCATTCCCTTGGCAGCTGGGCAGAGTTTGAATCTTTGAAGGTCGCCCTCTGAGGGTAGAGGCCGGAAGCAGGCCGGAAGCCAGCCCCGCCATCTCTCCCTTCCCCCCACTCTGCCCCTGTCTGTCTGCTCCCCTGCCGGCTTGCTGGAGCTTTGCTCCTGGGCAGCGACAGCTGGGAGGGGTGGGTGAGGGGTTGTTGCTAAGAAAACGATCCCAGCTTGCCTTGTCTGACGTGTGTGTTTAAATTAGCATCTTTAACTGCAGTTCCCAACAGTTACTCAATTTTGAAATTACTGGGATCTGGGGGTGGGGGGTGGTGGTGAGGGGGAGGAGAGGTGATTTGAAAAGGCAAAACATTTGCAGGTGTTTTTTGTTTGTTTGTTTTTACAAAGTTAAGTAGAGGGAAGGCTATCAGCTTGGGGGGATGGAAATCTCAGGCATGGTTGCAGACCCCCTCTGTTGGGTACAGGATCCCCCTACTTTGCCCTAAGGAGGCAGAGGGGGCCCCATTGGGGCCAGTTAAAATGGCTCATGGTCCCTACGTTCTCTTAGGGTCCCCAGAAATCATGGTATTTCATGAGAATGTGGGGTGGGCACGTCTGACAGATACCTGCCCCCAAGGTGAGAGGGGTTGGGCCTTTGGGAATCTGGATGAGGTAGGGGGTGGATGTCATTCACCTATCCCGTTACCTCTCCCAAGGGGCCAGGTAGAGAGGGGGCATCTAATAATAACGATGACAATGCTAAAAATAGACGATAATGCTCACATTTATTGGGTGCCTCCTGGGTGTCAGGGAGTGAGCTGAGAGCTTCACATCTTTTAACTTGTTTAATGCTTACAGCTGCTCTCAGAATTGGTTCTCTGTTATCCATGGTTTAGAGATAATGGAACTGAGGCACAGAGAGGTCAAGTAACCTGCCCAGATCACTGAAGCACTAAGTGTTAGAGCTGGGGTTGAAATCCTGGTTTCCTGGCACTAGTGTGCACGCCCCTAACCTTACATTTCGCTACCACTAGGCATCAGGCACCAGAAAATGGAGGAAACCAGATGAGAGCAAGAATGTGTAAGTGGAGCTCAGAGCGATGTGCTGGGTGGAAGATAGGACCTCCTGTGGCTTTTTAAAGGTTGCTTTTGGATGAGGGTAACAGAAAGATGGCAGTCTCTCCTGACCTCAGGGCCTTTGCATGTGCTGTCCTCTGTGGCTAGGTTATTGTTCTGCCTGCTTTGTGTGTGCTGGTTCCATTTCATCTGTCATGTCTTAGCTTAAAGCCACTGGGACAGAAAACCTTCCTGGCCATCCAATAACACTCATTCAGCAGATGTTTATTGTGTATCCATGCACATCATTCTAGGTACATGGCATATGCTAGTGAACAGACATAAACTGCTGCCTGTGAGGAGCTTAATTCTTTTTGGGAGAGAGAAAATATGCAAAAAAATAACATGTAAGTAAAATTTTGTAGTGTGTGGTTTTGCTGTTCTGCTTTAGCACCTGTTTGCTCCTTTCACAGCCCTTATCACAATCTGTAATTATTTATTTTCTTTGTTTACTTGATCACTGTCTGCCTGCCTCCCATGGTAAGTCCTTTGGGGATAGGGACCTTGGGTATCTTAGTCACCACTGTCTCCCAAGTGCCCAGCCGGGAGCCCAGCACAGTAAGTGAGCCCATGCTCAGTAAGTGTTTGTTGAGAAAAATGAATGGGAAGTCAAGCTCTTGGACTTTGGGGAAATAACTAGACTGAGAAGTTTGAAAGAATTTTCCATGGCCGAGCCCTTAGCGGTATCTTCCGAAGGCCAGAGCTTTTGGGAGAAATGATGCCCACAGGAACCTGGGGACCCTGGTTGAGCTGTTGTCTGTGCCTTTCCCTCAGGGCAGTCCTTGAGAAAGTCTCTTGGATGCCTCGCACCCTGTCTCTTTAAAATGGTGCTGCCCTTTCCTCTCAGTTGAGGACAGAAGGGAGGGTGAGGGCTGAGCTGGGTGCTGGAAGCAGAGGACTGTGTGGTACGGGGTGACCAGTGGCCTCCCTGGGTGCTGCACTTAGACAGGCTGAGGGACAGTGGAGGACATGCCATTCTCATCTCCGTTCCTGTGTCGGTGTGGGGACTAAAGAGCACGCACCATTATCATTAGTAGTAAAGATTAAAATAGGAGCTAATGTTTAGGGAGTGCTGCTATACATGGACACCTCGCCAAGCCTTTTAAGGGCACCCTGTCATTCAATCTTTACTAGTCCCTGTGTGGTGTGGAAATTTGCTGGTCACGTGACTTGCCCAAGGTCACACAGCTGGTGGAGCTTGGAACCCAACCCAGGCCAGTCCCAGACCTCACACTGTACACCCTCAGACAAGTCTCCTGGCTTGTTCTTGGTGTCCCCAAGCAGAAAGCTCTCACATTGTCAGAAGATTCCTAGCTCGAATCCGAGAAAGTATTTTTCATTCTGTGTTTCACTGAGGAAGGCCTCTCCTGTTGAGGTACTAGCAGGATTCATGTATTTTATAAACACTCGTGTTATTTATTGTTCTTGCTATTATTAATAAAGGCCCCAATAACTTAGTCTTTGCGTAAGAGAGACAGCGAGAGGGAGCCAAATGACCTTGGCTGGGATGTTAATACTCTTTTGCAGTCTCCTCTCGATTATCCAGGCTAATGGAATGGGAAGCAGTGCCCACAAATAGTCATAAAACAAGAAAATCAATTATGTGCTCACTGGGGTGTTGACTGACAAGTAGGTACTAAGCCTTTTATGAGGCTGGCCTTCAAACACGACTCCCTTCTCTGCTGAGCTTTCAGAAAGTGCGAGATGGGCAACAGTCCATGTTTTGCGAGGCAGGGACGGAGAAGCCGCTTTTGCTCCAGACTTTGATCTCTGGGTAGAGATGGTGTATGGGGGGCGTCAGCAGCCAGGGAGGGGCCGGTGATGTTTTCCCTTTTTCTAAAGCAATTTGGGGGATGGAACGAGTTGTCTCACTCCCCCCCGGAGCGTTTCGCTGGCTGGTGTGGCCGCCTGGAAAAGGCCAGTGTGCTGTCCCGGGCCGGGCGCGGGCCAAGGCCGGCGTGTCTTCGAGGTCTGCGGGACTGACGTGGCAGATGGAGTTTGAAGAGAACGGAAAGGTCACAGAGGCCTGGGACAAGGGAGCGGACGGAGCCAGTGGCACTGCCCGGTAACACTATATGGAAGATGAAATTGTAGCGTGGAGCCGAGAGATGCCGGGCCGGGGAAAGAAACCTCAGCATTTTCCATGATTAACTTTCTAATAGTAACTGTGTGTGTACAGCTAGTGCCTAGCAACGGGGAGATGATCTTCCCTGAGTGCGCATTAATACAAGGGCACGTGGCTTCTCACCATTGTTGGCTTTCCCCCACTTTGTTTCTCTCACTGTCCTGTGGAGAGCCACCCAGGAGACCTGACCACAAGCCTGTTGTCCTTGGTGGCAGAGTAGGGAGGCGGCCGAATTGGTGTCCTTTCCCCCATGGATCCGTCCCAGCCCCTGGAATCCCAGGCCTCAGGTGACCATGGTGCTCCCTCCCGGCCACAAGTCGGGAAGGAAGGGATGCGTAGCAAGCTTACCCAAAAGCTTGGGGAGAGCTGGGGCCAGCACCCCGGTCTCCTCGCCTTCTGTCCTGTGCTTTCCCCCTTCTCCTCAGCTCCCTCCCTCAAAACCAACACTTTGTCTTAGATTTGTAAGCAGTCCCCAGAGAGAAACTGTGGGTTCACATTAGCGTCCGTGACTTCCTCTGTGACCACCTGGTCCCCCCAGAAAAGGTGGCTGGGGAGGGCGTTGCTTCACCCAGAGGAAAGCTGGGTGGCAGAATCTTGGGCCCCACGTGGCCTGTAGGGTGTTGGCCTGTTCTAGGTGCTAGGGATACAGTGGTGACACAGACCCGAATCCTCTCTCCTTTTGGACCTTATATTCCAATGGGGAGGGCAGGAATGTAGTAGCTGAATGATGATTTAACTTCAGATGAGCAGCTGAAGAACATGAAGCAGGCTAAGGGGTAGTGAGAGGTAGGGGTGTGAAGGGGCCTCTGTTTTAAATAGGTGGACAGGACGTGATCATCGCGGGGAATGAGCTTGACCTCCTTGGAGAAGGGAACTATGGGGAATGTTTGGGGGAGCAGTGCTTCGGGCCTGTGGAAACAGCATCTGTGAAGCCTCTGGGTCGGGGGGGAGCTGGGGTGCCGGAGCCTTCCCCTGGCTACTCTGTTGAACTGCCCCCTCACCTGCCACCGTCCCCGGCTGTATCTCTTCCAGGGAACTGATCACCATCCAGCGTAGCTTGGGTTTTACCTTGCTTGGTTGGCGGGGCTCACGGTCTGCTTCTCTGACTGCAGGGTTGCTGGTACTCGCAGGAACGACTGGGAGGTACTGACGCTCAGTACCTTCTTGTCCGATGAGGAGATGGATAGAGGCCTGTGTCTGGAGGCTGTGAGCAAGGCGGACGGTGGGGGAGGGGACTGGCGGGGCAGGCAGGAGTCAGAGCGTGTAGGGGGCAGAGGAGAGGCTGAGAGCGCTCCTTAGGTGTTTGTGTCATCGTCTCACAGCCCGCCGGATGGGGCGGCCAGGGAGCAGGCCTTCTTGCTCCAGGAGCCCTAGCTCAGCGGAAGACCATCCTGTCCTCGTACTTCTGTTTCCATACTTGCTGTTTCCAGAAGCTGAGGCATTCTCGTAGGATGTGCAGTTAATGAAAAAGTGCCCATACCGCACGAACGCTTCCCTCACTTTCCACAGGCTCCGGGGAATCCAGAGCTGTATGTTCAGCCCTGGTGCAGAATCACCAGGAGCCTGGACTCCTACTGAGGGACGCTGGTGGCCCCATTCCTAGGGGCCTGAGGCACCCATGCTCGCTTTTGGCCCACTCTCCGGGGGCTGCTTGGACTGTCTGGTTGCTGCCCTGTAGTTGCCTTCTGGTCCTTTAATAGAGAAGGCCTGGGTTCCAGTTATGTGCTGTCCTCCCCACACAGCCTGCTAGAGGCCAGGCAGAGGCAGCAGAGGGAGGAGTTCCTGCTGAAGACCCGAGAGCAGTGGCCCCCTGGGTCCCATCTCGGCCTCTCCAGCTGGAGTTTGCCCCAGGGAGAGGGAGCAGCAGCGCCTTCTCCCACCAACACACTCCTGCATTCACATATGTGCAGATGCCCCCAGGGGCACACCTGCACACACCCACACACGTGAGCCCTCCTCCCCTCACCCTCACCTATTTTTACACACCCCCACAACACTGTCACCCCCCTACCCGAGGCCCACACACTTCCACTCCCCGGTCAGACACATTTGCTCCCCAAACACACCTCCACGGCTGGGGGGGTCTCTCGACCCCTTTGCCCACCTCTGTGCACTCAAGCCGCCACCGTCACCTCAGCTCCCCTCATCATCTCTTCTTACCTTTCCACCGGAGGGGTTCTTGCCCTGCTTTGCGGCACCTGAGCCACAGAAATGTGATGAGGTGTGAGAAGTGGAAAGTTCTGCAGGTGTCCTGCTCACTGACAGCAAACAAGGCGGAGGAGGCAGGGGTCCCAGCTGCTTCCTGAGCGTGTGGGGGGCTCGGAGGGCTTCGTGCTGTGCTGTGCTGTTGGGAAGGATCTTACTTTCTCCTTCTTAAATTCAGTCATTTAGCCCCAGGTGCATCAGGCACTGTCCTAGGCAGCAGATACAGGTTCTGCTCTCTCGGGTTACCGTCTAGGGGTAGGGCAGACCATACACAGGATCGTTAAGTAAACAGAGTAAGTCAGGTAGTGATGGGGCAGTAGGACAAAGAAAGGCGGGTAAAGGGAAGGAAGAGGTGAGGAGGGGGCGCTTTCCTATGGGGCAGTGAGACAAGCTCTTCTGGAAGGTGAGCTCCGAGCATGGGTCTGTTGAGGCCACTGTGGGAGGACGGAGCAGGAAATGCAGTGTGTAGAGGGGCTGGAGGGCAGGAGTGGAGAAAGGCCGGGAGCGGGGCCATGGGGGTGGATAACGGGGAGTTGGAGGTGTCCCTTGGATGGAACTTCTTAAACATGTCACCCAGGAGTGGAGAAAGGCTGGGAGCGGGGCCATGGGGGCGGATAACGGGGAGTTGGGGATGTCCCTTGGATGGAACTTCTTAAACATCTGTCACCCAAATGACTGTGGTCCCCTGAAGCCACTGGATGCATGGGCTTCATCTTGGGGGTCTTGGGTGTACCTTGTGTGATGCCGGTTCCAGGCCGTGCTCAGAAAATACCTGCCCCCTGGTAGCGTTGCTTGCTTCCGTTCTTGACAGACCCTCTTCTGTGTTCCTCGGTATCTGTGCTGGCTGCCGGGGGTCATGGGATGGAATGAGCCAGCCCTTCCCTTGAGGAGCTCCTAGCCCGTGAGGTGGCCAGCCTGATACGTGAATACTGAGTGCCCCGAGAGGGATGGGCTGGGGCTGGTGAGCCTGGGGGCTGGCGAGTGGCTCTGCCTAGGGGACAGCTCTCTGGAGAAGCTGATTCCTGAGCAGAATCTTCAGGAAGAAGAGGAATGAGCCTCAAGTGAGAGGGAAGAGGAGAAGGAGACACTGTAGGCAGAGGGGTGAGTGACAGGTTTTAGGTAAATGACACCCTCATGGTGTTTGAAACTAGGTTTCCAGCAGCTGGGGGCTCCAGGGGTGCCATGTGCTCTTGCCTTCGTGTTCTCTAAGTGCCGGGCCAAGAAGGAAGCAAGACAGGCCCTAGAGCCTGCACCCTTGAGTTGATGCTGTCATGGAGGCAAGCCCTGTGGCTGCGTGACCCCCACTCCGATTCCCGTGACTGTGAACACCGGGAACACCTGACTCACCTTAAAGTGGTGGGAGCAAAATTTCCGGGCTTATTGGCGAAGCCTCACTCTCTGGCTGGTGCTGCTTTTGGAGAGGCAGGCCAAGAAGACCTCCCTGGGGAGAAGTAGAGAAGGGTGGAATCCTTTGAACATGCTCCCCAGAACCCAGTCCCTGTGTCCTCCCTTTCAGAGGGGACAGACTGGTGGTCTGCAAGTGTGCTTGGATTGGCCTGCATGGTTTCAAAGTTTCGTTTTGTGCCTTTTTTTTTTTTTTTTTTGCATTAATTGCCTACATTTACAAAATGGGAGGTTTAGGATTTAAAAGAACAAAATTGGGTTTTTAGCTTTTCTTGAAAAAAAAAAAAAAAAAAGATTACAGACATTTGTGGGCCATGGATTCCCTCATGGTGACAATTGGCCGAGCAGAGTTGTGGCCCTTGCCATGGACAGTCCCTTACTTACCACAGTCTGGTTCTTGTGGACACATAAGCTTGGACCCCCTTTTTGCGTTTAGGAAACAAACACCGTTTTGTGTTTCTGTGAGTTCTCAGGGATGGCTTTTGAGTCCTTAAACTCTTCCAGATCATTCTCATTTCTCAACTAGAAGCCAGTGGGTGGGAGCCCCCTCTCTGTTTTTACTTGCTTCAGAACAGCTGGGTGTCACTGTATATCAGAGATAATGGTGGGGCGGGGTGCCTGGGTGGCTCAGTCTGCTGGGTGTCTGACTCTTGCTTTCGGCTCAGGTCATGATCTCATGAGTCGTGGGATGGAGCCCTGTGTCAGGCTCTGCGCTCAGCAGGGAGTCTGCTTGAGATTCTCTCCCTCTGCCCTCCCCTCCGACCGCAACTAGCCCAGGCATGCTCTCTCCCAAAAATAAATAGACAAATCTTTAAAAAAAAAAATGGGGAGACATGGGGGTGGGCAGGTCCTAGATTGCATTGTTGGAAGACATAGGCCACATTGCCTGGCTTACGTAAGAATGGCGTGTCCAGATGTGGGAGAAGAGGGAGAAGGTCTGGAGCCCTCTGGAAACCTCGGAGGCTAAGCACGGAGAGCTCATCAGTGCGGGAGGCGGGAACGTGGCCAGGCCTCCTTTTCTCTGCCCTCACTCCCCAGCTTCCCTGTCACCCAGGCTGCTCACCGAGCCAGGTCCTCAGTGAAGCTTTATAGAAAGAAAGAAGGCATGATTGCTACGGTCAGGGTCTAATTGGGTGGCGATCCCTTCCTCATACCCCGTAACACTGGGTCCCCTTTAGCCTCTGGGATTCACATGTGGTCATTTCCAGAAAGTGGCAAGCCTTGGGGTGGGCTGGGAGGAGGCATTGGGAATTTGCCTCTTGAGTCTTTACTGAAGTGGGGAGTCATGTTGTATTCTGTCACCTCTGGTCCCTGCTTTGAGGAGACTGAGCTCACACCACCTGGGCGGGCTGCTTTCATGGGACCACACGTGGATTAGGATCAGATGACCACCTGGGGAATGTGCCAGCTGGGCAGACGGGACACAGAGTGAGTTGCTTCCCTTTGCCAATACTTTCCAAGGTCTGGGGTTTCCAAGTGAGGGCAGCTTCTGGTGAGGCCTGGTCTCCCTCTGAGGGCAGATCAACACATATTTGGGCTCAGAAGTCTGCAAGGGGGCCCTGCTAGACCCTCCAGACCTTGAGCAAGCCCTGATGCTCCAGTGCAGGCGGGGGAAGCCACAGGCTGCCAGCCACTGATGGTAGCGGGGAGGCTCCGGGCCCAGGTGCCGGGCGGGTAAATGGATTTTTCAGCCTGCGGAACTTCTAAAGATAGGCTGGGGAGGCGCTCTGCTGGCACCGGGAGTGATGGGCCATCTGTGAACCACAGGCCCGCCCGCCGCGGGAGTACAGGCCCGGGGCAGGCAGCATGGCAGTGAGAAGGACCCAGGTGCAGGAGGTGGGGAGGAGGGCCGCTGCAAGGAGGGTGATTCAGCCCAGGCCACCCTCGAGGAGGGGCCCTTGCTGCCTGCCTTTGGGAGGACGGCAGCCGCCTGTAACTGATGTGGTTGGGCTGGTTGGAGCAGATGAAGCACGGACGGAGAAGACGAATCGTCAGTGCGGTGTGTGCTCCTCTGGCCTGCAAGCCTCGCAGAGTTCGGAAAATGGCTTGCTTGGTTTCTTCCTTCAGTCACCACGTGGAACCCCTCCACGTTCGCCCTGAGTTGCCCATCCTCCCTCCCCGCCCTTTACCCTGTTTTCTTTGAATTATTTGTGCGGTGATGGACATTTTTAAAAGCTTGCTTTTGCAGCGGCGAGGCCAGGAAGCGAGGGCAGGAGTAGAAGCAGAAGGGGCCGTTAGGAGGGCTACTGCGTTTTTGCTGGGGAGAGTTGAGGGTACAGCCGTGGCTTGGGCTTTGAGGCTTAGATGAGATATACTGCCTCAAGTCTTAGAGGGGCCCCATAAGAGGCAGAGGAAGAAACAGAGGTTCAGAGGGTACCAATGACTTGTCCCATGGCCAGCAAGCTACAGGGCTAACAGTTGCAACCAGAGCCCCAAGTCTAAGGACTTGCACACTCTCTTTACCTCAGCCGTGGTGTCTGAGGAGGCCGCCTGCCTCCCTCTCACATGGCGTGATGCTGGGATGAGGTGAGCTGAGCTGAGCGGAGCCTCCGTGGGCCCTTGTAGCTGTTTGCTTTGGCTGCCATAACAAATACCCCGGACCCGCCTGGTCGGTGAGACAACAGACATTTATTGTCCCACGGTTCTGACTGGACATCTGAGAGCAGGGTGTCGGCAGGGCTTGATTCCTTCTGAAGCCTCTCTCCCTGGCTTGTAGCTGACCACCTTCTCCCGGTGTCTTTGCATGGTGTTCCCTCTGTACCTGGCTGTATCCTAATCTCCTCTTCTGAGGGCACCAGTCACATTGGTTTACCTTCTGAGGTACTGGGGGTTAAGACTTCAATATGTGAATTTGGGGGAGGGGATGCAGTTCAGCCCCTCCCAGCCTGTTTCCTTACTCTGGGATTTGTGCGTGGTGCTGGTGTCCTTGAACATTTGGGACCCACACTTGGTTTGTCTCCAGGACGATGACCAGCGGTAACAGATGTTTGCGGTAGCCATGTGCAGGAGTCCAGCCCCAGTGCCCCAAGTGTGGGAGGGCCCCACGGGGTCCACAAAGAGAGCAGGTGTACTTTGTATAAGGCGGTGGGTGGGAGAAGGAGGGATGACAGCATCTGCCCTAGCCACTGACTTTTAGGTGTCACCTGACAGCACACAGATGCTGAGTGGCTTCCTGGATCGGGGGTTAAATAACAAAGGAACTGAAAAGAACGAGCAGTATTTACTGAGCACTTGCTAAGTGCCAGGCACTCTCCCTCGCATCCTGTATGTTGGGATGCCAACTTGCAGCATCAAAGAAATTCTGTGAACTAGAAGGTGAAGCTACATCTTAGAGGGTTTCAGTAACTTGTCTATGCTCATTTTGGGCGGTTGTGGAGCCAGGATTTGCAGATGTGCTCTTTTTGATTCTGAAGTCTGACTATCTAACTACTGTGACATGCTTCCTCCAAGAACTTGTCCCCAAAGAGAATGGCTGTTTCAAGCTCCGAGTTAGACTCAATCTCTTTGCTGTTGCTGGAAGTGCACTTGACCCTCGATCAGCCCGGAGATTGGGATGCCAACCCCACGTGTAACTTTTGACTTCCCCAAAACTTAATGCCAGTAGCCTACTGTTGACTGGAAGGCTTACCGATACTATGAACAGTTGATGAACAGCTGATTTCCTGTGTTGTATGTATTTCATGCTGTATTCCTACCATTAAGTAAACTAGGTAAAAGAAAGCGTTATTAGGAAAATCATAAGGACAAGAAAATACATCTACAGTACTCTACTCCAGAAAAATCTGCATGTAAGTGGATCCATGCAGTTCACACCCCTGTTGTTCAAGGGTCAGCTGTATACAGATTTCACTTTGGTCCTGTGTTAAACTTGTAGGCAAGGAGTTTTTTTATTGTCTACCCCAGAGTTTGTAAAGTCTGGGTCCCTGGATGAGTAGCACCTGAGGATTTGTGAGAGATGCAGGTCCTACTTTGGATCTCCTCAGTCAGAAACTGAGGCTGATACCGACTTGGCCCTTTCTGGTTGAACAAGTGCTCCAGGTTCTCAGGTTGGCTAAATTTCGAGACCGTTGGTTCTCATCAATCCTGACATACTCACAGCGGTTTGCACTGAGATATCCAAGGCCGGATGCCCCTCAGGAGCCTGATTTGAAGGCTGTACGTGGGATGAGGGACAAGACAGCATGTCTCAGAGTCCGTTCCATGGGACGCTACCAGGTGTTATGCCGTGATCCATAGGTTTCTTTACTGCAGATCTTTAAGATCGTGATTATTCTTCTACTCTTTTTGGAGATAGTTGTGTTTGTATTTCCCAAACTTATTTGACTGTTAAATCCCTTTTGTGGGGAGCAAGTAACAGGACTAATGTTTGTGAAACAAGGCACTCCATACGGGCTTCTGGGGGAGATACAAATGATCAAATTGGGATCTTCACAATGATGAATTTTAATCAATCAAGTTGTGTTTACTCATCGGTATGCTGTGTTTGTTCCTGTGGCAGAAGCTGTGAGCAGTTCCAGAAATGAACAGGGATCATTACTGATCAAACACCAACTTTATGGCAGGCACGTTGCAAGGCCTTGCAACCATAAGGAGGTGATATCGTTAGCCCCAGTTAGCAGATGAAAACTGGAGGCATGGAAAGGCAAGATTGCTGGGCTTACAGGGGCTAGGTGGTGGAACTGGGATCATACCCCAGGACTCTGGGAGCCCCGAATCTCTTCTCTTTCTGTCTTACCTCATGGAGCCCGAGGAAGGAGACAGGGACACTCATGGAAAAGAGGACCAGACCCGTGCGTTATACTGTGAGGTGGTACCGTGATGTGCTAAGGGCAGGAGTAGGGCATGAGCTGCTTCCCAGCTGAGTTTAAAAAAACAACATTGTTTTTCTGATTATAAACATAACACATGCCCCTGGTAGGAAATCCTGAAAATATATTTAATGTACACCCATTAAAATGGCTATTAGCCAAAACCCAGAAAATAACAAGCGTGGGGAGATGTAGAGAAATTGGAATCTTTGCGCATTGCTGGTGGGAATGTAAAATGGTGCAGCTGCTGTGGAAAACAGTATGGCAGTTGCTCGAAAAATTACGCATAGAATTACCATACGATCCTGCCCTTTCACTATTGGATATATACCAAAAGCAAATGAAAGCAAGGACTCGAACAGATATTTGTACAGCCATATTCATAGCAGCATTATTCACTGTAGTCGAAAGGTGGAATTATCCCAAGTGGCCACTGACGGAAGGATGGATAAACATACACTTGAATATTATTCAGCTTTTTTTTTTTTTTTAAAGATTTTATTTCAGAGAGAGAGCGCCTGTGCGAGCTGGGGGAGGGGCAGGGGGGAAGGAGAGAATCTCAAACAGAATACATGCTGAGTGTGGAGCCCGACACAGGGCTCGATCTCTTGACCCTGAGATCATTCACCTGAGCTGAAACGAGAGTCACTTAACTGACTGAGCCACCCAGGAGCTCCTATTATTCAGCATTCATTTATTTATTTATTTATTTATTTATTTATAAAAGATTTTATTTACTTGACGGAGAGAGAAATCACAAGTAGTCAGAGCAGCAGGCAGAGAGAGCGGAAGGGAAGTGGGCTCCCTGCTGAGCAGAGAGCCCGATGGGGGGCTCGATCCCAGGACCCTGAGACCATGACCCGAACCGAAGGTAGAGGCTTAACCTACTGAGCCACCCAGCCGCTCCTATCATTCAGCTTTTAAAAGGAGGGAAATTCTGACACAAACCTGGACAATATTAAGCTCTGCAAAAGAAGGCAGTTACAAAATACTGTGTTGTCTACTTTTGTGAGACACCTGAAGTATTCACATTCAGAGACAGAAAGGAGAAGCATGGCTGCCTGGGGTGGTGTGGGGAGACTGTCTAATGGGTGCAGTGTGTCAGTTTGGTGTGATGGAAAAGGGCTTGAGATGGATGACGGTTGCGCAACAATTTGAATAGACTGAGTTATGCCACTGAGCTGCACGCTTAACATCATTACGGTGGTAAATTTCATGTTACGTGTATCTTCAATTTTTAGAAAGGATAAAAATGAAAGCAACTCTTCCTTTTCAGGGTGATTGCTGTCAATATTTGGATATATTGCATATCAGTCTCTTCTCTGTGCATTTATGTGTACATATAGATCTTCTCTCATTTCATTAATAATTTGTTGAAAATGCCTTTTTAAAAAAGATTTATGTATTTATTTTAGAGAGCGAGCGTGAGCAAGCAAGTGAGAGGAGGGACAGAGAGAAAGAGAAAGGATCTCTGGTAGGCTCCCCACTGAGCATAGAGGCGAGTGGGGGGACCTCACCACCCTGAGATCACCACCTAAGCTGACACCAAGGGTCAGACTCTTAACTGAGCCATCCGGGCGCCCAGAGATGTGCTTTTTAATGACGCACATTAGTTTCTCAAGTAGCTGCACTGCAGTCTGTTTAACCGACGTCCTGTTGTTGGTTGTGTAAGTTTTTTCCAGTTTTTCCCTGTTTTAGGCTGTGCTGTCGTTAAGGTCTGCATATGTCCATTTTTATTCACACCACAGATTGTTTCCTTAGGACAGACTCCTCGATGTAGAATTTGCTGGGCCAGAATGTGCATGTTTTAAGATTCTCTGTACACATTGCCAAGTTGCTTTCCAGAAAGGTCATGCGGCTTTCTTGCGATCTCAGCAGAAGTGTGTGAGAAAGAGTGTCTTTTTTCATTACCTTCCCTAAAGGGAGCCTAGAGGAGGCAGAGGGAGAAAGAGAAAGCCTGGGCCCTTCAGATCCCAGAGCTGGGTCTTAGCTTGTGCATTTTTTTTTTTTTCCCCCCGGACGGTTAGTGGGCGCCTGGTTAGCAAGCCAGGACAGGGCTGATTAGTGCTCTGGCCAGCCAGGGGTTCGGAGCCCGCCTGCGGAAAAGAACAGCCGGTTCAGGGCTAATCCCTTGCTATTGGCGCTCTGGTTCCAGTCTGGAGATTTTTATCAGGATGATTGCCAGCCCGGCTCTGGGCTGAGGCAGCACCGGCTTTCTGCTGAGCTGCTCAGGCGGGGTTCACTGAGCTTCGTGATTCGGCCCCCAGACCTCATTTCAGGGGGAAACATTTGAGAGTCCCTGTGTTGATTATCTCCAGTATACGCTGACAGAACATTTTAAGGTGTGAGAAAACCGTGCCTACTTTCTAGCAGGCATTCTTCTGTTCAACAGGGAGTGAAACTAAGCTGCGAGAATGTGTCCTACCCCGTGGTTTTTCATAGAGCCATTTACCTTTTAATTTAAAGGCTGCACCGCATTTTCTGTTTTTAAAAATTATTTATTTTTTTTGTGGATTGGAGAAACAGATGTTTGCTTGCTTTAGCCCATTTGGGGAATAGTGCGCTGCTCTTTATTCTGAGCGGGCAGAATAAACACAGGTCTGGAACGAACAGCTTATTTCTCTGGAATCAAGCTCTTTTGGCGGTGGGAGGGGCTGCGAGCTCTGTGCCTGGGATAGAGAAAAGACTGTCTCCTTCTCTCTTTCTTGCTCCCTCTCCTTTTTTCTCTCTCTCTCCACATTAAAAAGCGTTCCCTCCGTGTCTGTCTGTCTGTCTTTGTCTCTCTCTCACACACACATGTGCACAGTACTGGGGAATATCAACTCTGTCTCTTTGGTGTCTTTCTGCGTAGGAAGCCCTGACAGGGTGCCCTGAAGATTTTTTCTGACTTTGGGCTGTTCTTGAAAGGGCATGTTTCCTGGCTCTCACCATGCCCAGAGGAGAAGGGCTCCCTTGAGCTGTACCTCTTGGGTGTGGAGAGGATGAGAGGAAAAGAGGATGAGGCATGGGCCTGACCGAGGAGGCTCCCTGTTGATACATTCAGAACTTTCAGAAGAAAGTCTAACTAGCTCTACCGATGAGCCGGTGGGGTCAGATTCACCAAAGAGGGATGAGGGAGCCATGTCACCATTCTCTAAGAGGAGAAAGAATGTGTCTATCGACAGGGACTGTGGTTTCCAGGACTGGCTTTCCCTGCCCTTTTCTAGTCTGTTGCCAAATGCTAATGACTCTCCCTGTCATTGTCTGCATGCATGCCTCCTCTCCATTGCTGCTGCCTCTTGCCCAGTCCGGGCTTCCATTGCTGTTTGCTTGGACCAGTGCAATAGTCTTCCAGCTGGGTGCGTGACTCTCATTTCTGATTCGTTATACATCTGACTGCCCAATCAAATGTTCTAAATGTCAGTTGATTGTTTCACTTTCCTCATCAAATACTCCTTCATGGCTTCTAGTTAGCCAAAGGAAAACAAAAAGTCCAAATATTTTTTCTTCGCATTCAGAGATCTCCCTATTTCCTCCCTGCCTTCCCACCCCTTTATGTCTCTGGGTACCAGCCCACCAAACTACTCCCTATCCCTGTCTCATGTGGTAGTTGGTTTTATCCTTTCTGCTTCCTTGTCTATGTACTCTTAGGTCCCATTAATTCTTCACAGCCTGGGGCCAAATCCTCCTCTTCCAGGATGCTCCAAGCTAGAAATAATCTCTCTCTCTCTCCTCTCCCCAGCACCCTCCTGCCCCATCCCCTGTCTTAAAGCACTGCATGTTTGTACATTCTGTTAGCTAGTCTTGTCTCCTTGGTTTTGGTAAAACTCGGGTTCACCACTGAGTGCCCGCGTTGTCTGGGTACAGTGCCTTGCACATTACATGTGGCAAACACACAGCAGTATTTGAGGAAGGAAATGAACAAATGACCCAGGGCATTCAGTGGTGTTCAAACCTGCCCCATTTGCCCTCCCCTCACTTATACTGGTTCCAGCTGGTGAGCCACTTGCAGCCCAGGTACCACGGCACTTAAGCACGCTCGTTTGTTTCCAGGCATGTAGCAAGGGGCGGCAGGTTAGTGATTCATGAGTAGGTGGAGAAGGTGATCGCCTTGAGAGCTGCTGACTCAGCCACCAGCCGCTAACCTGGGGCTCCTCTGGGCAATGAATCAATGAGTGGATGGTATGAATGAACAGATGGTCACAGAATCTCTGGGGACCCGAGTCTCCTGGATCCATGCTTCCCAGCTTTGCAAGTACACAGCCCAGAGCCTCATGGGGAGTGCTGGAAGCTTCAGTCTAAACATGGCATGCTTTCCTGGAGAACCAGTTCTTTTTGAAGGTTTGGGAATAAATATTCTTTAATATTCAATTACAGTCGTCACGGGAGAAATGCAAATATGCATACATTTTAAAAGATAAATTTGTCACTTTCAAGAAGCTTCCTGCCTGCTGAAGGCTGGCCTCGGGTTCTCACCTAAGCTTCTCTTGCTAGGTGGGATGTTGGTGTTCACTCTTCTCACCTTTAGGGGCTGTGATGGAAAAGTCTGCAAGGGTCTGGGCTAGTTCTTTACCCCCTGCCCTACCTGGTTGCTAGTTTCTCCCACTGCCTGCCCACACCATGGCTGATCTTTAGCAGAGTGTAGACTGTTATTTGAAGATTGCACAGCATAGGGTTCAAATCCCTGCAGCTGTATGGATACTGTATCCAGAGGGCGATGGGGGAAGGGACACTCCCACTCTGTCTTTCCAGAGGGGATCACAGGAGTGCTGGAAACATGATAAGACTGAAAAGGAAACGAAGAATGAATTATGTAGCTAATGACGTAGAAACCCATGGGCATCAGTGTGAGAAACATACTCTTTCAGACAGGAGTATAACCCAAACAAGGGATAATTAGAAGCACTTCAGCTGTTGATGCTCCTTAGTTATATGCCCCTGCAGAGTGCCCCTCCAATGCCACACCCCACCAACCTGTGTTCCTGCCCCTCCCTGCAACCCCCACCCCAGCCCTTCATCGTGATGAACTTGGTCTAGCTATGTGTGACCTTGGGCCAGTCACATGTCCACTCCCTCAGTGCCTGACTTACTGAGTAAACACCTGATCCAGAAGGTTGTTGTAATAGCAACTCTTGTTAAGATGCCTAGTGAAGGTTTTGGATTTGATACCTTGTGACTAATATGGCACAGACCCTGCTCTGCTCTAGAGAATCCGTCCGCATCTTTGCAGTTTGAAGCTGGCAGTGGCCAGTCGTTTGCTGTCTTGGATTTCCAGAGAAGCGGTTTAAAGAATGCCAACCACATGCAGGTGGGGACTTGCCTGATTTGTCCCCATCTCCCTCCCCGCTGGAAGGGTGCCTGGGGTTTAGTAGGACCAGTACTGAGTGGCCAGATATAGGAGGTAGATCCATTTAACATCGGGGGGCAGACAGGCTCCAGAGGATGTGCTCAGAGTCTGAGAAAGTTAGTTGTTAAAATACTGTGAATTTAATGATCTCTTCAATTGGAAATAAAGCTACCAGGCTTTTCTGGATCTTTCTTTAGGAGCCTAGCACTAAACCCTGGGTCACGCGGAATGCCCGGGCTGGGTGGCATATAGATGTGTCCGGCATATAAGTGAAGTGACCGTTCTCTCCAAGTCACTGGTGCTAGGAGAGAGGTCAGTCTACTCTCTCTTTAAGGGGGTTGGACTGACTCTCTGAGCCTTGGAAGAGAGGGAGGAAAAACCTCGATAAGTATGAAAACAGTGGGGGCACCTGGGTGGCTCAGTGGGTTAAAGCCTCTGCCTTCGGCTCAGGTCATGATCTCAGGGTCCTGGGATCAAGCCCCACATCGGGTTCTCTGCTCAGCGGGGAGCCTGCTTCCTCCTCTCTCTCTGCCTGCCTCTCTGCCTACTTGTGATCTCTCTGTGTCAAATAAATAAATAAAATTATTTTTAAAAAAAGTATGAAAACAGTGTTGGAGGGGATCAAGAAATCAGACTATGGGAAGGCTGCCGTGATTCTTCTCCAGGTAGCTTGCTTTACCTGGGCCGGTAATTAGTCTTAGTCACGAGGTCATCAACTATATATCCCTTGTACGTTGCCTTTGATGTGTTTCGCTCCTATGAGTTGGACGCACATCTGCAACAGACTTCACACCTGTAGATATGATGTGTCCTTTGTGCCTTTTTGTAAACTATATATTCGTTGCTTCAAAGAAAGGAGACCATGAGTTCTAAGATGAAGAGATGGTAGTTTGACCTTGGAACTGTCCTTTGTATACTTCCCGGATTCTTGAGCTGGCCGGGTTGGTTTTGGTTTGGAAGATGGATTTTGTGGTTACACTTTTAAACCATAAAGTCTGTTACTACCCCACTCTCCATCTCTGACCTAGAGGGTCAGACGTAACTGCAGTATTGTAGCCCAAAAGGGTCTGATTTGTCTGCATTTCGTTGATAGTGTTGCCAAGTGGTCTTGGACAAATCAAATTAAATTGAAAAGTGTGTATTATACCCTGAGGCTAATTATCATCCTTATCCTTATCTTTTTATTATAGACTTCTGTTTGGTGCTTGGAACTTTACCCACGTAATCTCATTTACTTCTCACAATAACCTAGGAGGAAGGTATTACTGCCATTTCCAGGTGGGACCTCTGAAGCTCTGAGGGTTCAAGTGGCTTGCCCACGGGGTGGGGGAGGGGTAGAGGTGACATTTGACCTTGGTGAGGTGAGACTTCGGGCTCTCCCATCAGACAGAGCTGGTCCTTCTCCCATGTCCGTGGGCTATGAGAAACATATAGGTGGTTCTCGCTCCTTCCAGATCAGACACAACTGAGGACCAGCCGGGCTGCGTATGTTAAACCTGAGATCTGATTCCTCTATGGGTAAGACAAAGTTCTTAGAGAGGACTTCCTGGAGGAGAGGGCTTTGTAAGGGCCTAATGTGTGGAAGTTTTGGGGCAGGTGGGAGGAGGGGCAGGCATTTGGGGTGAAAGAAGTAACCTGAGAAAGGATTCAGAGGCAATTGGCTCAATGTGTTCTGGCCTCAGTTTCCCCAACTTCCTGGGCGTGTTTAACTATGACAAAGTGACACACGACACATCTTCTCCATGTAAGAGAAGGGCTATCGAAGAGAGACACCTCTCGTGGCGGGAGCACAACTATCAGTGGAGTACCCAGGAGAAACTTCTCTTTTTGTGACTTTTGTCTATTCCCAGTGACTGTGGCTGTTATGTTTCAGGACAACCCGATGTAGTAGAAAGAAGCTTCTTTTGGCGCCCTCAGTGTGTTTGAGTCCTCTCTGTTAGGTTCTTCTGCTGTGTGACTTTGGGGCTGCTGCAAGCCTCTCTGGGCCTCTTGAGTCTCACCAGGCAGAGGAGACATTACACTGGTTGATTGCCTTGGGCACTTGTAGCTTGAAAATGCTTGAGCATATGATCTAATTGTGATGACACATAGTCAGCACCAGTGAAATTACTGCCACATCTCAAATCGGAATTGCATCTTTATGAGCGGTTGTCTCCTGCCTTCTGGGACGTGTTCATTTCACTAGGACGCACCTGACTCTGGTCACCCTAGGGAGAGAGAGAATTTGCTGTGTGGCCCAAGGCCTGTCATGCTTGCCTGTCCTGCTCCCTCCAGCTCTGGGTTTGGCACTTAAGGGCAGTGTCCTGGGGCTCCTTTGTGCGCTGAGACTGGGGGAGGGGAGGGGTGTGCAGGATCTGGGTCTGCTTCTGCCCAGCTCTGCGGACTCTCCAGGGGGAGGGGGAATGGGGCTGGGAGCAGGAAGGGAGGGCGATGTGGGCGGGGGAAAGAGGCCCAGGAATGACAAGCTCAGTGAGTCACCCAGCGTCTGCTTTAGCTGGAGAGAGTCAGGGAGGGGTTTATGGCTTTGCCTCACACAGCAGGGTAGGAACCAACCACAAGAAGGTCAGGGGGCGGTCGTCCTCCCCGGGCACAGGCACGGAGGAGTGGGTACGGAAGGTTCACGAAACCCCGGGTAGGGGGCAGAAGAGCAGTGGGGTTTGCGGGGGGGCCCTGCTGTGCATCCCTGAATCAGAGCGAGAGCCGTCAGTGAGTGCTTCCCCAAAGGCACTGTGAGCGTCTTGCAGAAGTGATCTCATCGTCTCTCACGCCATACCGAGAGAGAGACATTCTTCTTTTTCTTCTTCTCAGTTTGTGGATGATTAATCTGAGGCTCAGAGAGGTTAAGCATCTTATCTGAAGTCACCCAGCAATGACTAAGCAGGGCCTGGGGAGCCTATGGGCTTCATCACTGCATCAGTGATTCTCAGCATGGAACTGCATCAGAACCACCTGCCAGGCTGCCCCCCAGTTTCCAACTCTGGTTGGGTCTGGGTTGAGTCTGAGAATGTGCCTTTCTGTCGTGTTGCCAGGTGATGCTGATGGGGTGGGGGAAGAGGGGGCAGGGACCACACTTTGAGGACCACTGTTATATCCTCTCATCTTTCCCATCCCAGGCTTCCCACCCTGTGAAAAAGGAGGGATGGAGTCTCCCACCATGAATGCTCTTCTTCCAATTAATCATGATTATGTTTAGTTTGGGCCAATTTAATCTATGAAAGAGCGATAGCAGTTTGATAAACTCTCCTGTTGCTACTGTGTTTCTGTCCCTTGTCTCTTTTTATTTTGGGAAAGTTGCTGCTAGGGCGCCTGGCTGGTTTAGCTGGTGGAGCAGGAGACTCTTGATCTCAGAGTCATGAGTCCAAGCCCTACGGTGGGTGTAGAGCTTACTTGAGAAAAAAATTTGCTGCTGTATATTTTGATGCTTTCTTACTTAGTGCATTGTTCTTGACTTTTAGACACCCATTTTGGATTATATTCCTTATCGACACAGAACCTCCTGATTTGTCTAATGTCTTTCATCTTGAATTTCTCCTGATCTGGATACCAATGCCTCCAACCTGGCATCATGCCTAGTGTGTGTGTGTGTGTGTGTATGTGTGCGTGCGTGCATGCATGTGTGTGTATGTGATGTATATATGTATTTTTTTATTCTAAAAGCTAATATGCTTTGACCCTTCTGGCTTTCTTCTGTTTTTTTTTTTTTTCCTTCCTTCTGTTTCTTTGCAATCTCCTTTGTCTTGCTATGATGAACAATTTTTAAATTTAATACTTTTTTAAAAGATTTTATTTATTTATGTGATAGAGATCGCAAGTAGGCAGAGAGAGAGGGAGAAGCAGACTCTCTGCTGAGCAGAGAGCCCGATGCGGGGCTCAATCCCAGAACCTTGGGATTATGACCCAAGCCGAAGGCAGAGGCTTTAACCCACTGAGCCACCCAGGCGCCCCTATACTTTTTTGGAAAGATTTTATTTATTTATTTGACACAGAGAGAGAAAGCACAAGCAAGGGGGTGTGGGAGAGGAAGCAGGCACCCCACTGAGCAGGGAGCCCAATGTGGGGCTTGATCCCAGGACCCCGGGGTCATGACCTGAGCCAAAGGCAGACGCTTAACTGACTGAGCCACCCAGGCATCCCTAATTTTATACTTTGCTTTGATATAAAGTTAGTTCTATCTTTGTTGCTTCTCAGGTATTTAAAAATATTCTTCAGGGGCACCTGGGTGGTTCAGTTGGTTCAGCATCTGATTCTTGGTTTCGGCTCAGGTCATGAGCTCAGGATTGTGAGATTGAGCTCGGTGTCAGGCTCTGCGCTCAGCGTGGAGTCTGTTTGAGATTCTCTCTCCCTCACTCTCTGCCCCTCCCCCCAACTCATGCTCTCTGCCTCTCTAAAATAAATAAATAAATAAATAAATAAATCTTTAAAAATATTCTTCAGTCATCTTTTGCTAATGGTTAATGTACAGAAGGAAACAGCAGCTCTTGACTCTCTACCATGTGTGGTCGTAAGCCTTCCCTCTTTTTATTCCTCTACTCCTATCATATTACATTCATATTTTTATTGTATATTCTGACATTTTAAGCCTCTATTGTATTACTGCATTTTATTTACTTTTACATTTTACCTTCTCTCTAAGGAAAGCTTAGTTTTTAATTTGTTTTGTGATACGTCACAATTATAACAATTGAGAACTAATGGATCTTCATGTCCATTGCCAGATCTTGATTACCATAGGCATCCCCTATTATTGGAGCCTTGACTCTGATTAATGTCTTTCTCAGACGTGTGAGAAGCTTAATGCCTATATAAGCTTTCTGAAACATTTATTCTGATTCATCGCACCTTGTTTCTTCCAGTGTAGAGGACAGCTTAGCCCTGTTGCTGAGTTTTGCTGGGGAGTAACCCACGACCAGCCTGAGTTTTCTTCCTTTCCTAGGTTGTCCACGTTTGTTGGGAAGCCTACACCTCTTCACCATGAAATGAATAAATACATAGTAGACCCTGGGTCATCCGTCAGCCTTTCAATCTTCAGACCCAGGTCTGTCTTCAGTGTTGGAAAGTTTTCTTGCATTTTCATAAATTTGCTGTTCAGTTTATTCTGAATGGATTGTCTGTCCTTTTTAGCTGTCATCTTTCATATAACCTGCAGTCTTAGATGTCGTAGTATTTCTGCTTATGTCCTTCTTCCTCTTTATTTTGGGAGGGCTGTTTGTTTGTTTGTTTTTAAGATTTTATTTATTTGCAAGTGAGCGAGCAAGCGAGCGCACGCAGAGCGGGGTGAGGGGCAGACTCCCCACTGAGCAGAGAGCCCGATGCGGGACTCAACCCCGGGACTCCAGGATCATGCCCTGAACCGAAGGCAGACGCTTAACCGACTGAGCCACCCAGGTGCCCCTTGGGAGTGCTTTTTAAATTTGTCCTTCACCACACATCTTGTTTCAGAGAGGAGTCCTCTCGCCTCTTATTGCAGACGTGGAATGGATGGTTCCTCGGTCCTTCAGTTATCCTCAGAGTTATCTTTTCCTGAGCACCTACTATGCTGTAGGCACCGTGCCAAACATTTGGTACACATGACCTCAGATGAGCTTTAGAACAAGGCTGAGAGACCTGTGCTTTGAATAACTTCACTCTACAGATCTGGATCCAGATGCTCAGAGAAATAGAGCCCGGCTCAGCCTCCCCTGGGCAGTGAGTGCTGGGGCCAGGGCTCACAACAGGGCCTGTGCTCTTGGCCTTGATGGTACACCACCTTTCCAACCAGTGATTCTTTTCAAATCTCTTCTTCACTTTGAGCACTACATTCTCTGCTTTCTGTGTTTAAGAGTGCCTCTGCAGGTCTGGTGGGAGGATTTTTATGTTTTCCATCCATGAATGTGGACAGTGTTTGCCTGTCTATAAGGAGGGTCCGTTTCCTGGGTCCCGGTGCTGTCCACTGCACTGCTGATAGAATGTTTTTTCTGGCTCTTACAGCAGGGCCGTGGTTGATGAAAGGAAGTCTTGCATGACCCAGCAAACTGTAAGGCAGGGCAAGTGAGCTCCCACCATGAGGACTTCCAGAAGGGAAACTTAATCTCCGGGATGTTTCTTCCCTGAGTTTGGTGAACCCATCGCACCAGGAGCCAACTGTTTGCATCTGGCTGGCTGTTTGACCTGGCCACCGTGCCAGGTACAGACTGTGCCTGAACTTGTCCTTCTTCCTGGAGCTGCCACCTGCCACAGCAGGGACAAGGCCCTGCCCCCAGCCAGTTTTCTTCTCGGTGTACCTGCCATGTGATTCCTGGGGCT
Source organism: Martes martes (assembly GCF_963455335.1). NCBI lineage: Eukaryota > Metazoa > Chordata > Mammalia > Carnivora > Mustelidae > Martes > Martes martes. The sequence goes on from NC_137902.1 coordinate 49,345,452, forward strand.
TCCCGGGGCTGCTGCTGACACACAGTGCTGTCGTTCCTTGGTGACAAGAGGGAGCCAGGTGTGCTCAGCATCTCTGCCCCGTTCTGTCATCCCGATCTTGGCAGCTCTGCTCTGCAGCTCCCCAGCGACCTCCACTCCTTGCGGCACGATCTTGTTGCCGCTTCTCCCAAAGTAAGGCTGCCCCCAGGACCGCACTGCCTTCTCTCCTTTCTTCATCGTATTTTTCTCCGACGTTCTTTTCGGTTGCTGGCGCCGGGGTGGCACCTTTTCTTCGTTTCCTCAGCTGTTGTAGGTTTTCCAGGCTTGCTGTCCTCAGTTGATTGTGTGCACAGGACACTGGACAGGAAGGTGTTGCAAGCCGGTGCTCGCGTCACCACAGTCACCTGAACATGGACGCTTCCCTCTGAAGCCAGCGGCAAGGGCTCTTCTCTCCGTACTGCCCATGCTCCTGGCGGTGGGGGTGGGGGGGTAATCATGATTTCTTTCTGATTTTTTACCTGCTGATTGCACCTCCCGCTTTCCCCACTTCCCCCCAACCTCAGATAGTAAGTCTTAGCGGAAGACTGGGGGTGGGTCTCTGGATTTCACGCTGAGTTGGATGAACCATCACAGCCTCCGACTCTGTGACTCTGTGGCATTGGTCCTGGTGGTCAAGGTCCTGCTGAACTAAGCTCTCTCTTAGGAGATCAAGAGACTTCATAATAAAGAGTGGATGCTCTGCCCTCTTTCCTTACACATCTCATGGTCTCAGGCTGGGCACTCAGGTTTTAGAGGACTGTCCGGGGGTCTGGACATAAAATGTGGCATTGATTCATTGTCAGAAGGTGAGAGAAGTGTTGTCAGGAATAGACTGAGGGTGTGAGCTCACTTACCCTCAACCAGCGTGGACTTGGTGTATCACTTCCCAGTCCGTCTGTGTCTGGTGCTAGGCACAGTCCTAGCCTTGAGGCTTACTTGATGGAGAGTCATGAAGCTACTTACCGTCGAGATGCATCAAATGTGATCTGCGAACAGTCTTCACTCCCAGGCTAATGATGGCGATCTCTCCCCGTTGGACTTTGTGTATTCATAAATGACACGATAATAAAGCACGCTCTGCTTCAGAAAATTCATTAAGGGATGGTGCAGGGTTTTTCCAGTGAGAGCGAGGACAGCTCAGTGGCTGATTCCCCAGGCAAGTTTGAGATTTGCTCTCTGAGATGTTGCTGGTTGCCATGCATTGACCTCTGCAAACACTGATATTTTCATTTGCTTTGCCAGTGGAGTAGCTGGTGATGGCCTAGTGAGAAAGACTATAGGAAGAGCAGGTCAGGGTGGGAGGCGGATGAGGAAGGGGAGCAGGAAGTGGGTGGGGGGGCAATGAGTTGAACTTCAGAGAGGCTTGGTTGAAGGTACTCAGGGGATGCCAGGTAAAGGCAGCCAGTGGACTGCGGGTCTGGAGAGAATACGTCCACGGTGGTGTAGACGGTGGCATCAGGCCTCTACGTAGTTCTGTGTCTTAGTAAACTCACTTAACCTTTCCGAGCTTTAGCTACCTTACCCATAAGATTGGAATATTCATAACATGCTCACAGTGCTTTTGTGAAGTCAAGTAAGTCAATAAATGTGGTGTTGCTGGTCTGACAGGGTACTCAAAACCTCTTCCTTGAAGAGTGCTTTTTCTGGAACATTCTCTGTAACATATATGAACTGTTCTCCCATCTAGAAGCTCTGTCCCCTGGTGAAGAGGATCTTGATTAGAAAGGTAAGAGGATTTTGTTGTCAGTGAGATGGTGCTGAGGACTGACCGGGCTGTGCGGTCATGGGTGTAGCGACACTGAAGATGGTTCAGGGGCCCTGGGGTTCAGGAAGAAGAAGAGGTGGACAAGGAGTCCTCAGGCCAGTCTTCGCTGGAGATGAAGCCTGCCCACCCCCATGAAAGCCCTCTGCCTCCTTCTGAGGCTGGGGCCTCCCAGCCTCCAAGGAGGGCTCTGCTGCTTTATCAGACCGATTCTCACTGAAACCGTCTGGCCATCCCGGTGCCAGGAATTGTCCCCAGCAGGACGACTTCCAGAGACTGGCAGCCTTCTGTGAAACCGCAAGGAGCAGGGCAGAGGGCACTCAGGGAACGGAGATGTCCGTCTCCAGTCTGAGAGCCTTTTCTTTGCCTCTGTGCCGTGTCGGGCCCCTTCGCTCCTGTGCCCACCCCTCAGTCTCGGACCATAGCACCACTGTCTGTGTCCTTCCATGTCAGCCTCTGAGAGGTGACAGCCTGGACTTGCCAGTGTCTCAGGAGAACATTCCAGGAGTGATGCCTGGGGGAGTGTGCTCTTGCTTCTTCTGTGAATGAGAATATGGCCTGAGAAGTCAAGGAAACTCAGCTGATGTGCTCACTGGTGCATATCATTGGGGTGCAGAAGGTAGTGGGGGGCACATTCTGTCTTCTAGGCAGGGCAGCTCCTGGGGCTGTAGAGCAGGTTGGGGGTGAGGCATGATAGAGGTGGCACTTGATGGTAGGGTTCAAAGTCAGGCAGCAGCATGCTGGAGGGCGAGGAAGACTGACCAAAGGGGAACCAACTGGCAAGGCGTCCATCTCAGCAGATGGAGGCACGAGGCCAGAAAGCCCAGGGCTGGGCTGGAGCCAGGAAGTCCTTTTAGACATCTAGCCTGCTTCTCAGGACTCTGCCCCAGTACATTAGTGATGCTAGGAATTCCAACTTGGCTTTTGAAAAACAAAAAACAAAACAAAACAAAAACTTTTTCCTTTGGGGAACCCAAGTTTTATAGGTTGAATTATGTCCCCTGAAATGGTACTTGAACTACCAGCCCATGTCCCTATAAACGTGACTTATTTGGAAATAGGGTCCTGCAGATGATCAAGTTGAGAGGAGGGCATTGGGCTGGGCTCTGCTCCAGTATGACTTGTCCTTATCCAAAGCAGAAATGTGAATGGAGACAGGCACACGGAGGATGCCGTGTGAAGAGGAAGGCAGAAAGTTGGGGCGATGCATCTCTACACTGAGGAACGCTGATGACTGCCAGCAAAACATCCGAAGCTAACATCTCTCTCACACCCCTTACAAGCACCTGACCCTCCCAACCCACCCCCCAGAAAAGAAGCCTCTGACCCTGTAGACACCCTGATCTCAGACTTCTGGCCCCAGAACTGTGAGATAATACGTTTCTGTGGTTTAAGCCCCCCAGTTTGTGGTACGTTGTTATGGCAACCCTTGGCAAATGCGTATGCTACGGTTTCCCCACTTCCTGGAAATCCACCCCCACTGATGTCAAAGGATTGTGTGTGTGACCATCTGACCCTGGTGAGTTCCCCCATGGGGAGCAGGAGCTGCTCTCTGACCTGCAGAGAATCTGGGAAGCTCCTATGGGTAGAGGTGGCCAGTTTACAGCCTGCCTCTGGGTCTTTCTTCCCCATTTCCTCACCCATGGACCTGCGTGACCAGACCTTGCTGAAACGGCTGTGGGGTCAGGCGACAGGTGGAGCTGCCCCTGCTTCGGGCTGTGTGTGCTGAGTCCGACCAGGCAGCTGGGCTGCGCTCCTGCACGGTCCCACTGAGGGATTCCCCTAGCCCCTAGCCCGCCCTCCGCCCTAAGGGGGAGGGTTAGGTCCCTGGGTTGCTCACGGTCTGCTTGGTATGAGGCACAGACTGAGCGGAAGCCAGCTTTTCAAGTCGAGTGCAGCGTTGTGAGTGTCCGTGGCATTTGGAGTCCTCTGCCACGGTCATCCCATTCCCCTGGTGGCACAGTCAGTTATATATTTATCCCCCAGCCAGTGCTCGTTGTCTTTGGCATGTTTGAGTCCACTTCCTTTATGTTACTAACATGCTCCCGGAGGGCGAAGAGCGCCCCCTGTCTTGTTCGCCTTGCACACTGGAAGCCACCGTTTGCCTAGGGCTTGTCTTTTGTAGCCCCAATCGGCAGGCCTGTATGAGGTGTTTTACCGGTTCATCCTCACTGGGCAGGGAGGGAAACAGGACTCCAGGCTGGAGTGATTTGCTCAGTGTTATACTATCAGAGCTAGACCGGGGTCCCCTGCACACAGTAGGTCCATAGGAAGTGAGGTAATTTGATAGGCACCATATCGGAGTTCTGTGCTTGGTGGTTCCCCGTGTTCCATAGGGGCCAGTCTGGCGTCCTCTGCTAAGATAGTGAGCCATTGGGGACAGGGATAACCTCTTTGCTGCAGCCCCCAGGCTCCCAGCCCCGGCTTGGGCACGCATTCCCCTGCTGTGCTGATTGACAAGGGTGGTGTTAAACGTGTGGCCTTTTGCAGGCAACTCTAGGAGGGTGATGAGCTTTATAAGTCTGCCTGGTGCCTAAAATTGAACCACACACATAATTCACTCACACGCACTTGCTCAGCCGGGCTTGCATTCTCTCTGCCATCCTGTCTCCAGCTCACGCCTGATGCCTTATGATTCTGGACTTCTCCAGCGCACAGTGGCATGTCCGGTTGTCCCAGATTCCTGACCTTTGGGCCTTGGGTCCCCACGGGCAGCTCACTGCTAGCCAAACACCAGGACCTGGCCCTCAGGGAGGCTTCCTCAAGCGTTCTGTGACTTTTCCTCTGTTGTTGAAGCACCATGCCTGCCAGGGGTGGATGGAAAAGGGGGTGAGAAGCCAGTGCCCCCTGGGATGGGGGGGTCCTGATCTGCATGCAGGGGGCCCGTTTAGAAAGACTTGACAGAAACCTGGAGTACTTATTGAGTCCATTTAAAGGACCTGACCCAGGGTCGGGAACTTTGGGGAGCGTGAAGACACATCACTCTTTCCAGAGACGAGACAAGCAGCAGAGGATTCTAGTTAAAACTGAAGATTTGTATTCAACTATCGGTTCAAATCCCCAGTTACCAGCTTTGACCTTAGGCAAATGATTTCATTTTTCTTAATTTAATTTCTTTGTATACTTTCACGAGCACCGGCATAGCACACGGCACATTGGAGGTACGTGGTAAACATTTGCTTCACAGCCCGGCCCCTCTGCCTTCCCTGCAGTGACAGGAGCTGACCCACAGACTGTGCCTGGTGTCTGCCGGGCACCTTGGGAGGGGCTCGACAAGGGCTTGCACGTGCCATCTTCCGAGGAGCCTGGGAAGGACCGCGCCCAGACTGGGTGCAAGGAACTGGCTAAAGTTCAAGGCGTAGAGCTGCGGTTTGGCATCAGCAGTCTGGCCCCCTGAATCTGGGCCTTGAATCGCCATGCTATGTGGCTTTGCTTAGACCCACCTATGAGGTCTTGGACAACTTTCCTGTACCTCAGTTTCTTCCTCTTTAAAGTTGGAATGATGAGGGTACCAGCTCGGACCCTTAGGAGAATCCCTTGAGCTTTGTAAAGGGCTTAGCGGGATGCCTGGCCCATCATTAACACTCGGTCGGTGGCAGCAGTTCCTTGATGGGGAACACATGTGCACAGGTGTCCAGAACTGTAAGCTCTTCGAGGCAGAATGCCAACAAGGCTGTACAGCTCTTTTATGATAGGTGTTTGGAGTGTGGAGCTCAGCATGGGCTGATTAGGAGAGATGGGGAGGGGGATGCTCCAAGTGAGGAGGGCTGGGCCATAGGAAGATCTGGGAAAGCAGGGAGTGAGGAGTCCAGGTGCCAGGAGGGCTTGAGGAGGGTAGAGGAGTTTAGGTGGGGGGTTTGACCTGTGGGCTGTGGCGAGACACGGAGGGATGGCAGGCTCGTGGGGACCACTGCCGAGTCTTCTGGCCTCTTAGTGGCTTGGCTGTTACAGACGGGAGGGTTTTCTCATTCATTCGACTCTAGCTGCCTGTCCCTGGTGAACAGAGTGGTAGTCACAAAGGAGGGTACCCGGCCGGGCACACAGGATGCTTGCCCAGTCCTCCCATCTGCTGTCCCAAGGGGCTAGCCCTAGACCCTGGACACATCCAAGGCCTCGAGTTTACTGCCTTTCAGCTGCTGTTTGTGTCACAAATGCCTGTCCCACAAGGGGTATTAAAAATAACCCAGTGGCTAATAGCATTTCTCAAAATAACTGCTTGCAAAGTGCGTTGCTGGAGCGGATGACTACTAAAATTAGATTCCCCGGAGTGTGTGTGTGCCTGTGTGTGTGTGTGTGATTTTAGACTCCTCTCCCCCAGGGTGAGGCCCATGGTTTGCGCCCTTTTGCTCTGTGCCTCCTTCTGTCGTCACTGGGTGTCCCAGAGCCATGGTTACCCGCTCATCCCTGCGATGCCCACTTCCACCCCCCAGTCCTCGGCAAACTGGGGCGGCTGCTGCCCTACATTGCCCAGTTGTGCTGCCCCAAAGAGGAGGATTTTGAAGAATCTTGGGGGTGGGGTGGCCTCATTGTAGCAGTGGCCTCATTCCATGGTGTGCCAGGTAATAATAGCACGCCGTGGGGGGGAACCTCGCTCGGCCTGCTGTCCAAGGGGGAAACTGGGCCACGGAACAGTGAGGCAGCCCCACTCAAGGTGCCCTAGTAACTGAGGGCATGGACGCGTGATTGGCCAAGCCCTCGTTCCGGGCCACAGCTCCAGAATTCTTCAGTGGTCTTCCGTGCCAGTCCTTTGGGCCAGCAGGCAACTGGGTCGCTCGAGCCCAATCAATTCTCTGTTCACGCATAACATAGAAGGGAATGTGGGGATTCTTAGAGCAAGTTACAAAAACAAAGTGACTCAGCACTGGAGGGGAGAGGGATTTTGGATGCGGGACAGACAGAACCTGAGAACCAGAGGTTGGTTTTCCCTTAGGTAATGACCCGCCTGGGAAGAGGTGAGCCCCAGTGTCCCCATAATTGACATGAAGGGACATTCAGGGATTCATGAGCAAACATTTCTTGAGCGCCTGCTATGGGGCTGGCTCTGCGGTAGGCACTGGAGTTACAGTGAGCGGGGCAAGGTAAAGGCGAGGTCAGGACACACAAGCCAGTGGCAACCCCTTAGGGCCTGACATTCTGTGTGGCCCAAGAGGAGAACTGCATCGTCTCTACATCGGCTGTACCCTCATGCCCACTGGCCTTGTACTGCCCCTAGAGATTGGGGTTCTGAAGGGGAAAGCCTGCGAATTTTTTTCACCTGAGTGGAGGCCCAGGAAGAAGGGAATTTCCCATTCCCCATGGAAGCTGCATGGGGTGGAGTTTCTCTAGTGGAGAGATCACAGGCTCTGCAGTCAGGTGGACTCTGTGACTGTAGACAAATCGCTTACCCTCTCTGAAGCTGGCTCTTCAGCTGTTTCGTGTGAATCAGCATAGCACCGACGTCCAAGGGCTGTTGAGGGGCTTAAAAGACCTAATTGATCCAAAGGGCCTAGTGGGGTCCTGGCGTGTAGTAAGAGCCCCCACACATTATAGAGATCAGTAGTAGTAGTTGCATCAGTATCAAACTTATAAAAACTAATAAAACTAATAAACGGGGGTTTGCCTGAGAAATGCCAGTAGTCACTGCTTTCAGTCAAGGTGGTGGTAATTTCATTTTTGGGTATTATTAAGGCATTGCTGTCAAAAAGCTGGAGTCACGGGAAACCAGTTAGGCCAGTTTCTAATGCTAGAGTCAGGATTGAGGTGGGATACATTTTGAAGAGTTTACATGTAATCAGACCTTAGTAAGTTATATCCATTATGTGCGCTGGGTGTTTAAGAAGAATCATTTCTGCAAACCCACATGTAAATTGGCAGGACCCTAGACATGAGGACGTACTATCTTCTAACCTAGTGATTCTTTTTTTTTTTTTTTTAAAGATTTTATTTATTTGACAGATCACAGTAGGCAGAGAGGCAGGCAGAGAGAGAGAGGAAGGGAAACAGGCTCCCTGCTGAGCAGAGAGCCCAATGCAGGGCTCGATCCCAGGACCCTGAGATCATGACCTGAGCCGAAGGCAGAGGCTTTAACCCACTGAGCCACCCAGGCGCCCCTAACCTAGTGATTCTTGACCAGGCATGGCTTGGCCCTCCTGTGGGATGTCTGGCACAACCGGTAGGGAAATACTCTGTAGTACACATGATGCATCCCTGTCCCCAAGCAAAGAACTGTCCAGACCCAAACAGTCAGGGCTGAGAAGCCCTGCCCTCATCTACAGATGAGGGAACTGAGCCCTGGTGGGGGGCAGTGACTGGCTAAGGGCAGCCAGCACATATGAGCCAGAGCTGGGACCCAACACCGAGTTGGTTGACCAGAGGCCTGGCCTTTTCCTGCTATACCTTGGTTCCTTCATCCTGCTGTGTGAAGCGAATCATTAACTGTAATCACGTTACTGAGCTCCTACTCTGCACTTGGTCACTTTCAGGGCATTTTGTCTTGTCATCTCCCAAGTTCTGCTGGGGGCGCGCCAGGTTTTCCTGGCTTGCTAATACAGAAGGGTTGCTAGATTTAACAAATAAAAAAGAGGATGCCCAGTTACATTTGAATTTCAGACAAGCAAGACATATTTTTAAAAAAAAGATTTTGTTTGAGAGAGAGTATAAAATAGAGATATCACAATAGAGATATCACAAGCAGTGGGGGGTGGTGGGCAGAAGGAGAAACAGACTCCCCAATGAGCAGGGAGCCAGAGTCTCGATCCCAGCACCCTGGGATCATGATCCGAGCCAAAGGGAGCTTTAAAAAAAAAAAAGATTTTATTTAATTTGACAGAGATCACAGGTAGGCAGAGAGGCAGGCAGAGAGAGAGGAAGGGAAGCAGGCTCGCTGCTGAGCAGAGAGCCTGATGTGGGACTCGATCCGAGGACCCTGGGATCATGACCCGATCTGAAGGCAGAGGCTTTAACCCACGAGCCACCCAGGCGCCCACCAAAGGCAGCTTCTTAACTGACTGAGCCACTCAGGTGCCCTAAATAAGACAATTTTTAAACTTATGCATGTCCTCTGCAATATTTGGGATTTACAAATTTAACACATTATTTCTTGTTTGTCTGAAATTAAGGTGTGATGGGGGCATCCTCTTTTTGACCTGGCAACCTTACAGTCTCTACCCACTACCCTGAGATCACACACAGGGCATGGGACTTCCCCACTCCTTCGTGAGGCTTTCGGCAGTACTCACAGGCCCCTCTGCCCGAAGGGTGAAGATGGAAAGCGGCAGGGGGCCGGGAGAGTTGAGCAGGCATCCCTAGCTCCTGGCCCACAGGTGTTTGGGAGGGACTGGCTGTCATCCTCTGGGCTAGAGGCTCTGTAAGCCAAGTGGGCAGCCAAACTGTCCTTTTTTTTTTTTTTTTTTTTTTAAATAACGAATAATAGTTCAGCTGAAGTGTCAGCAAGTGAGCTCGATCCCTGGGACACCAGGTCTGGGGGGAGGCCTGGCAGCTTTGCCCCTAAATCAGGAGCACAGTGTCCTTTCCATCTCACTGGCTTCCCCAGAGCACTGTCACTTGGGCCTGAGGAACGCCTGGGCCGCATATGAAACCCCAGCACCTTTCAGGATGGAAGTCCTGTCCCCACCTGGTCCCTAGTCTGGGCCTGCTCCTCAGTCTGGAGAGGACAAGGGCAGGGGTGAGAATGGTCACTGGCCTGGCTGCTCTGCCCTCTCAGCCTCGGGCTGTCCTGCTCCCTTTTGCAGACCTGCCCCTTAGCTCGCCTGGGCCCTGGGCTCCAGAGCAGTTGAAGGTCAGGTGCTGACCGCCCATGCTGGGGGTGGGGCTGCTGCCTGGCCCCATCCCTTCCACCGAGGTCTAGGCTTGTTGTTCCTGGGCGTCAGATGCCATCTGTCCCCTCTCCCCAGAGCAACCTTTTGCTCGAGGAGCTCATACCCGTAGGACATCCTGAAAGTCAGTTAGCTGGCCAGGATGGTGGTCTTTCTTCATGTTGACTGGGAAAGCCTTTGAGGGTCTTTGGGGGCAACGGCTTAGGGGATTGGCCACATCTGCTGCCACCTTGTGGACATCCACGGGCCACCAGAGAGCCAGTGGATACTCCTCTTGGCCTTTGTTGTGTAGGTGCTCAATAAATGCGTGTTGAGTGAACAGATGAAGAAGTGTGTAGTAATTCTGTTTCACGGAAGGAATCTGACGAAGTCTGAAGCTGCTGCTTTTCAAGCTTGAGCAGACATCAGCATCCCCTGGTGGCCTTGCTCAAACAGAGACCAGCCATGACCTCAGGATCCATGGCTCTGGAGGTGTAGGTAGGGATCAGGACTTTGCATTTCTAACAAGTCCCCAGGGGATGCTTCTGGCCTGGGGTCACACTTTGAGAACTACTGTCCTAAATTATTGCCCTTCTCAAATGCCTTGCATTTCAGTGTTACTTTTATCTAAATAGTCGTTAAGTAATGAACTACACAAATCTTTGTTGAATGCCTACTGTGTCCCAGTGCACCGAGTTGGGGGCACTCACAGCCTGGGGGAACTCACAGTACAGTGAGAGAACTGTGCACTGAGAGCAGTTGCCAACTAATCCAGTTGTTTTTCCTGGATACTGTGTTCAAAGTGCGAGGGGAGTGCAGGAAAAGGGACATTTGGGTAGGATCCCTTTGAAGATGAGCCTGACCGTGTCTCCTTTTCTCTGTGTATTGCACTTCTTTGTGGCTTGTGTCTCCAGTTGGCCAGTGAGATCTTGAAGGACAGAGATGGGGGTGACTTTTGGTTTCCCCTTTTTAAGTGTGTCTAAGTTCTGGGGACATAGTAGGCAATCCCCACCACCACCACCATCACCAACAGCAACAACAACAATGTATTGCCCGAAGAAAGATGTCAGTATCAAAGAAGTGAATGCCTAATGGTGGAATTTTAGGCCCAGGTGTTTGTGGGGAAACTTCCTGATTTGGATTCTATTATATATGCCTGCTTCTAGGGCTTTCCTGGATAGAGACCATCTTAAGCAGGAAGGGATACTCCCTGGTCCCCAGTGTCAACTTGCCCCTTGAATTTATGGGGAATGCTGCTGACCCTTACCTATAGAGATTCTTGGAACCTGCCACGCTCTTAGAAAGCTGATTTCCAAGAGCCTTAAGTGGTCCTGAGCTGATGCTTAACCAGGGACTTAATGGCCTGAGGGGACGTGCCCTTGCAGCAGGGGTAAGAGGCCTGGGTACGTTTCTTGAGAACTTAGGTGTTTCAGGAGGGAGGGAAGCCCCTCTGTGGCGACTGCTCAGGGCTATGGGTGCTAATTAGAAACTGAGAGAGGACGGGGCACCTGGGTGGCTCAGTGGGTTAAAACCTCTGCCTTTGGCTCAGGTCATGGTTTCAGGGTCCTGGGATCGAGCCCTGAGTCGGGCTCTCTGCTCGGTGGGGAGCCTGCTTCTTCCCTCTCTCTCTGCCTGCCTCTCTGCCTACTTGTGATCTGTCTCTCTATCAAAACAAAACAAAACAGAGAGGAAACAGGAGCTGCTTGTTCTGAGCGGGGCTAGGAGAAGCTGTGGGGCTTTGCCTGGGCTCAGGGCTGGCTTCCCTGTGCTTTTTCCTCCACACACCCTCACTCTTGTGTCTTTGGCTTCAGGAGTGCCGGCAGGTGCAGAACTACATCCGCTGTCAGCATCTTTAATAACGAAAGTATTCCTAACCGTTCCTACTAATGGAGTGTCTCCTGTGTGCAGAGTCCTGCTCTGTGCAAACACCTTCGACTCATAACAGATTGGAAGGGCCGAGAGGTTAAGAATTGTCTGTGCTGATGGAGCGCATGCTCTCAGACGGTGTTTTGAAGGACTCTGCATGTGTGACTTCCTTTGGTCTTTAAAACAACCCTCAGAAATGAGAGTATAACTGGCTCCCTTTTAAATGAAAGAATACTGAGTGACCCCCCCAGAACCTCTGTTAATTACACTACTGTGCTGCTCGAATGGGTGGTGGCGAGGGGTGGGAGGAAGGTGAGGTTGAGGAAAGGGCGTGTGCCCGCTACTACTGTGAACTCTGTCTTAGTGGGATTGCTAAGCCCTAGAGAGCAGGGATGGGCCGCAGACTCCTTCCTGCTCTGCTAAGATGCCTTTCAGGGTGGGGCTGATAAAACCCTCAGGCTCACCCAGAACCGCTGCCTGGTCCACACTTCGGGTGACCAACCATCCTGGTTTGCTTGGGACTGCCCTGGTTTGAGCAGTGAAGGCCTGGCATCCAGGGAAGCCCCGTAGTTAAACTGAGCAGACTGGGATGGTTGGTCACTGGATGCCTAATTTGATCGGCAAGGACACCGGTGCCAGGGGGACACAGCGCGCATAAGCCTCAGCCATGGTTATGGCAGGGAAGGATCCCGGGCCTGTTCTCTGACTCACGATCCAGTACCCCGTCCTCCCACAGCCTGTAGAAGGGGGCTCGGGCTCCTGGTCTCCCCCAGTGAGATGTAGTGTGTATGGGCAGCGCTGTTTTCTCTCCGCACTCCTCAATGCTTCTCATCGTCTGTTGGAAAAGGGACCCTCATTACTGAGAAGCTTTGGCTGAAAGTTCCTTATGGAGCCCTCATGCTGGGCTGGGGGTTTATCAGGTAACTCACGGAGGGGCTTACGGAAGGCGCTTTTCCCAAACAAGAACACAGCCATTCTCGAGCAGGGATGGGGGGCCAACGGCGGGTTCTCAGTCAGATCTTGAGACTGGGATCCCATTCCGTGTTCAGTGAGAACACTGAACTCTAGGCCGGCGGTCTCCAAAGCGGAGTGCACAAAACTGTGTTTGGGAATACAGGAAGAAAACACTAAAACACCGATTTTACTTTAACCGTCCTTTTAAGTGGCTATTTCTGTGTACATTTCATGATGTCTGTCTGGAAGCTGATGGACACGCGTGTACACATGCGGAGGTGCCCGATGATGGGGGCCAACACGCGTGTACACATGCGGAGGTGCGCGATGATGGGGGCCACGCCTCCGGAAGGGCTCTCCCTGCTTCTGAAGAAGAGGTGTTTTAATGCTAATGAGATCTCTTGGCTGGAGGATAGATGCTAGAATCACTTTCAGCAGGGGGAGGTCCGGGTGGAGCGCAGAGCGAGTTTTAGTGTAAACGTGTGGAGCATCCCTTGGTTGATGTTCAGCTGATGCGGAGGGTCGGTGCTTCTGTGTCTCGTGGATGCTGTGGATGGTAAGGATGCTAGCAAGTGTCAGTAGAGTGGCCCTTGCTCTGTGGAGGTAGCTGTCGCAGTCACGTTCTGCACACCCATCTTATCACGTCTCTAGCAGGATGAGCATGTTCCCCGATGAGCCACAGGAGGCCGTGGCAGATAGACCAGCGGTTCTCAAAGAGGAGTCCCGGGCCCAGCAGCAAGGAGCACCACCTGGGGACTTGGTGGAAATGCACATTCTTTGACTTCACCCCAGACCCTCAGAATCAGAGAGTCTGGGGTTGGGGCCCAGCCTGCCTTGGTTTAACCAGCCCTCCAGGGGATTCTGATGCCCAGGGAAAATGGAGAACCACTGAGCTTCAGTGGTGGGAGCTTGGGGTTTGAATCTTGGTTCTGCCCTGGCTGCTTCTAGGGCCTTCTGCAAGTTCCTAATGTCCCTGAGCCTTGTTTCCCCATCTGATTAATGAGGGCTATATCCTTTCTCTCCCAACCTCAATATGAGGATTAAAATAGGAGATAATTGATGTAAAGTGCTTACCACCAGGCGAAGCATTTAGTGTGAGTTACTGTTTCTCTCATTAATTGGATTATGATGGGGCAGCAGCAAGTTCTGTAAGTGGGGTGGGGAGGATGGGGGGACTGTAAAGTCTGACTCCCCGTTCCTTTACTCACTGGCTCTGTGACTTTGGGTAAACCAGTCTCCTCGTCTATAAAATGTGGCCCAGCTCACAGGAGCCAATGAGATAAGTTGCCCCAAGTCCTTTGTAATTTGTAAGCTACTGATCAAATACGAGATGTTTTTGCATAGTTATTGACTGGGGGGGTGGGTGTCTTGTACTTTGACCTCTTAGAAAATCCTTTCTCTTCTCCCAATTGATAAAGCCAGGAATCCCACTATGCTGGACCTCCGGGCGGGGTCTCACAGGGACTTTTTGGCCCAAGGATCTGTTTTTGTCTATGCCATTTCTTTCCCTCCTACCCTGACCTTCTTAGGCCAGATTCTGTTCTCAACTTGCTTCCCCTTGTGGCCCGATGTTGATCCTTTATTAAAATGTCAACCACAAGTTATGAAAACTGTCTGGTTTCCTAGAGGGGGGGACCGTCCAGCCTGTCCTTTTGCCATTATGATAATTGCTTGGGCGGCTATGCTGAGACATCAAAGAAATGGCCTCCTCCCCTTCAGTGTCTCAGTGCTGTTTTTGCTGCGTGAAGAGTTCCAGTGCAGAGATGAGCTTTGCTTGTCATTTCACCAGATTCTTAAACAAGGAAAACGGACAAGCAACTTTCCTTTCGCCACGCTCTCCTACTTTTTCCATGGCGATGTCCAGTGACAACACACCCACCACCAGAGGGGCCTGGGGCCAGCCATTGCAGGCTGCTGGACGGCTCCTGTCTTCCCAGAGAGTACTGAGGGCCCTGGGAGCGGGTCTGCAGTGCAGAGCTAGAGCCCTAGAGCCCGGGGAATGTGAGCCCTCCACCCTGCTATTTACCATCAGGACGCAACAGCTCTCCTCACCCCTTTCCTCCTCCTCCCTGCCTCAGTGAGCCACACAGGGATGAAGTGGAAACTTGTGTCACAACCACACGTCCTCATTAGGCTGCTGATGAGCAGGGACAGCAGGCAAAATGAGTTGGGCTGTGCGGTGTCATCTCTTTACCTTTCTAGCAAGCTGCCAGGATGTCCTTCCCCTGTAGGAGTGAAGGGAGTTGAGGAGAAAGGAAGGGTCAGAGCAGAGAGATTTCTGATACGCTGTTAGTGGTGCAGCCAATTAAAAAGAAATTAAAGCAGAACTCTCTGATGGCTGCTGGAATGCAGAAGTCTTCTCTCTTGGCCCCTTTAAACCCTTGAACAAATTAATTGGATGGATGTTGACTGGGTATCAGCTAAAGGCTTAGGTACCAGTTCTTTCTGTGGCGGGCAGGAAAGAATGTGTGTATATGTGTGTGCGTGTGTGTGTGTGAGCGCGCACGAGCAAGAGTGTGGGGGAGAAATGGAAGGAGGGACTCGGGGTGTGGGGTGGGTTGGGGGCAGTTCAGAGATTAAAAACATGCTGCATGTGATTTGAGCATTCTGGGGTATAGGAGGCAAAATGTGCTGAAATTTCCTTTTGGAGATAATCAGAGGGCTGGGAGAGAGACCTTCCCTAGTTGGAGGCGGTGAAGCACTCTTGCTTCTAAATGTGCTTTTGCTCTGAGACTACAGTCTCAGGTGAGCTGTAAGGAAGACCCATGTGGCTGGGTGGTGTTGGAAGAGGCAGTGGAAGGTGTGGGGTGGCCCCATCGTGCTAGTAGTTGGCCACAGTATGGACGGGATTACTTTACCTCTGTGCTGACACACATTTGTCCAGAAGCTTTTTCCATTGTGTGGTTGCGTGATCTCAGAGACAGAAGGAGGAGGCTGCCTCCCCTTGCTGGGACCTGGATATTTGGGGGCCTCTGAATTTCTCCCTGACCTTGTAAGGTCCTCAGCCCTGCCTCTCCACAACTTCTCTTTCCTTTTTGCACATTCTCTTTAAGAACTTAGAAAATGGTAGCTGTGGCCCCTTGGCCCAGTGTTCCAGAACAGGTACCTTACTGTGGTCTGGGCAGATGAGCGTGAATGGAACAGAGCCCCATCATGCTTTTGATTCTGGCTGCCTGGAGCAGCTCTGCTCCATCGTGGGGACAGTGCTGGCCTCCCTGGGAACAGTTCCCACCACACACTGAGCCATAAAAAATTAAACTGCAGGGCTATCAAATATTTAATTGGTCTGATGAATGAACGCCTGCAGATTCTTATGAATTCTTTGCTTTGATTAAATAAAATTGAAGGATGGGAGTTGTCTTTTGAGCACTTTAGCAAAAGGCGAATCATAGCCATTACTTTCTGCCTGGGATCTGGTTCCTGGGAGCAGCTGGAGTCTGATATAAGCCACCTGTATCATGGGTCATCCCTGACTCTCTGTGTTCCAGAATTTTGGACTTAACCCCGGTTGTAGTCAAGAAGAGGAGTCCTAAGACCAGCAGCTCTTTATAGTTTATGGCATTATCCCAACAGATCCCAAATGAAATATTCTCAACCTTGGATAGCCCTCTGATCTCCACAAAACAGGAAGAACAATGATCATGAATAATAATAACTATGGACTCTGAAAAACAACCTGAGGGTTTTGAAGGGGCGGGGGGTGGGAGGTTGGGGGAACCAGGTGGTGGGTATTAGGGAGGGCACAGATTGCATGGAGCACTGGGTGTGGTGAAAAAACAATGAATACTGTTACGCTGAAAATAAATAAAAAATTTAATAAAAAAAATCACACACACAAAATAATAATGTTACCTTACAAGATTTTGTGTGAGATTTATCAGATTCCTTGTACCTAGCACCTAGTAGGTTCTAAGAAATTATCAGTATCATTATTACTTTTATTTCTACCATATCGTGATTGAATCGTATCTCTCCTTGGATTTGGGAAGGCATTGGATTTTGGAGGATGTACCTATGTAGGCTGCCGCCAGCAGTTTCTTGGAGTTATCACATGACCATTTTGTTAACAAACCTACTTGTTCATCTATCCACTAACTTAAGGCTGTTGGCTCATGCTAGATACAGGAAGTGTAAGTGATCAGGCCCCACCCACACAGAAAATATGCTTTCATTGGGGAAATCACATGTACACACTAGGTAAGTGTGTGTGTGTCTGTGTCTTAATATGTTCATCATACAGGGAGAAAAAAGGTTCATAAGAGTTGAGATTAGGGAGAGCTTTCAATGAGTTGGAAAGCTTGAAGAAGCCTGTAGTAGGCCGTGGGGTTTCAGAAGAACTCAGAGAAGTTTCCAGATATACAGGATCTCTGGGGCAAGTTTAGGCTTAAAGGATAGAATTGTTCCAGGAGAAGGGTCTGTTTCCTTATTTGCCTAGATGCTGTAATATACAGGAAAAGTACACATGGCCCTATCTGAGTGCCTTTGGCTCAACTGGCGGAAGATCTAGTCTGCTATGATTTGTGGGGTGGGAGCAGGATCAGCCCTTCTGGGGGGAGTTAGGGACACATCCTGAGGTCTGAATGCCCTGTGATGTATTGGTTGGTGGCTCAGTCCTGTGTGGGGCAGATGCCAACATCATGGTTGACATGCATTGACGTCCCGGTTGATGAAGTTGATGAAGTCAGCGTGTCCTGAAGGAGGTGCACCAACTTCTGTCTTGGTTGAAGGCCAAGGTGCCCCACGGGACTGTTCTCTTTAACTTATCCAGTTAGTCAGTCGATGAGCATGTATTTCCTGAGATTCGAGGTGTCAAGTATTGAAAAGAAATCTCTAAGCTTGGGTCTGTAGGGGCGCAAGGACTTAGAGCAGGGACTGCCTCCTCTGTCCAAGGAGCTCCCAGTCCAGTGGAGGGAAGACACACACAAAAGAGAGACACACATGAAAGGTTGACAACTTTTGCAAGCCTCAGGGACAAGACTGTGGGTGGCAGTTCAGGTGACATCCCAAGACAGCATCTGCTCAGTGACACAAATATCCAGAGTGGGGAGTGACCTCTGGGCAGGGGCAGGGGCAGGGGTAGAGAGCCTGCCTCCTTGGCCAGCATCTGTGTTTTTCTGCTTCATCAACTTACCTGCATGAGAAGAGATAAATTGTTTCTTCAATTCAAACTCCAACAAGGATGGGTATACCTCTGGACATTCTTTTCTATTTCTTAGTCCCCTTCCCCTGCTTATCAAAGTTCTTTGGACACATTGTAAAATATTTGCAAAGAACAGAAGCTTGAAGAGAAGTGAAATAAAATCACCTATAATCCCATCAGAAACATTACTGCCATTCATGTTTTGCTTTATTTTCTTCCAATAATATGACCATACATTTTTTTTCTTTATAGTGCTGACATCACAGCTTATGTACAATTTAGTGTTCTGTAATTTTCTTTAGCATTGTCATATAATCAGTATTTTCACATGCATTGGGGCCCCATAAACATATTTTTAAGTGACTCATAACCCATGATATGGATACTCAACCCTTTTCCTTAGATTTTCCTTTAGTTTCCCCCTTTTTCTGTTATAAATAGAATTGCACTGAATATCTTTCTTCAGAATTACATACATTACCCATTTTTTTCGTGTATTTAAAAAGCCTTGAATACCTCCGGTGTGCGAGACAATGTGCTTTTAGCTCTGCGAACGAAAGGGCTTTTAGGCATAGTGTTGGATATTGAGAATATTATGGGATGACTTAGGAGGAAACCATCTGAAATCGCAAAACACGCATTTATGAATTCCATAAGAACATACACGGTTTTGTGATGTTGTTTCTATAGACACGACTCCTGGCTTATCCTAGCATGCTGGGCAGTTTAATCGTTCTGGGCCTCAGTTTCCATATCTATAGTCACTAGATGGGTTCCCAGTTGCTTCTTGGCCCCAACAGTCTGTGGTTCTAATTGTGAATGTAAGATGATGCCAGTGTCCCTCTTTCCTGAGGATTCACTAAGGCTTTTTGTGTTTGGGGCCTCCTCGGTGCTGGGGGGCCTGGACACAACCTCTTCCCTTCCCCTCTTGGTCATATCACGGGGTCCTCTTGCCCAGCTCTCCTTCTGTACAGTAGTGCACGGCTTGACTGCAGCCCAACTCTGCTGGGAATTGGCCGAGACATAACCAAGTTTTATAAAACTGAGCAGAGGAACCGAGAAAGGAAGACTTCACCAAATGCTGACATGGCCAGAGGTCTCCTTTGAAACATGAGCAGGGCAAATGGCAGGGATCCTGCCCCCGTTAAGCCTATGATAAACTCCAAGAAAGTATTGTCCTGAAAAGTATTGAAAGCAGAACATTGCAAAGACTAAAAAGATGCCACAGAAAGAAAGGCCACAGGACATCTGGTACCTGCAGGGCATTCGGGGCGGGTGAGTGTGTGTGGCAGGGCCCGAGGTCCACAGAACCAGATAATGGCATTCACATTTATGAGGTCTTGTTCTCAGCTTATACATAACATGATTGAGACAAGCCAGCACATTTGCACAGGGACCGAGGACCTGCTAATTTATTAAGGATAGCTGTTTCTTGCTGGGGTCAAGCTTTTAGCTTTGTTGGCTCAAGGAACTTAATTTTAATGATTCACACAGAAGGCATCAGGTTCAGAGAATGGACCACCAGTCAGCACTCTTGAATGACTGGGGCATATAACTATAAAGGCATGTGACAAGGGGTGTGGGGGGAAGGGAGTATCATCTAAGTCATAAATGACAAAGTACCACCTCTTATCCCTTGCTCATGACGGACATCCTTTATCTCTCAGGATATTCTTTCCGGCGAAGCCAAAATGCAAGTTCAGATTCCTTCTTAATGCAGTGCTCCAAGCAGCCGCTGGCAAACAAATGGGGTTCATTGCTCTTGGAGTAAAACATTCTTGTCGTTCCCAGGCATAGATGCATTCTTTCTCCTATGGGCAACACCATATGGGAAAGTAAGTCAACATCTAGAAGGTTTCTTGGTGGCCTGATAAATTGCCTTTGTGGACTCTAGCGATGTCTGTCCAAGGACCTGGATACCATCTTAAGTAAAACCAGGGAAGGTGGGAAAACACAGATACCCTTTTTATTGCTGGCCACCAGAATGGAGATTGGTTCTTGTTGTGATAACGAGTTATGTTGTAGGCACTTCCCCAAGGACTTGTCTCTGTGGTTTATCATGTGTTCTCCGTAGCAATACTTGTGGGATGAGCAAGGTTGGTATTATCTCCATGGAACAGATGATAGAGGCTGAAGGAAGATAAATGACCTGCACGAGGCAAGTTGCACAGCTAGGGGTTCTTCTGGAAACCAGATGTCCCTACCTCTGGGCATGAGTTCCTTTGGTGTCTCTTTTTTAAAAAACTTAATTTTTTTTAACCTTTTGAGTTTGCACTAATGTGCATTCCTCTAGGGGAGGGTCATGTCTTATTGCTGTATCTTTGACTCCTTTTCCTCCCCAGTCTTGAGTATTGTGACTAACACAGGAGGTGATTGGGAAAATTTGATGGCATATAGGTCGGTGGAAGAAACATTTCTCCATTCCCTCCCTCCCCCTCCCTACTCCCCCCTCACTATCTGCCCGCCCTTCCTCCCTCCCTCCCTCCCTTCCTTCCTTCCTTCCTTCCTTCTTTCCTTCCTGTAGGAAACATGTCTCTTCCCTTTCCCACTCTGGGGTTGGGGAGTGGCTGTAATCACAAGGGCAACTCTGGCTGCAAGGCCACCCAGGTACAACCACACCTGTGCAGCAGGTAATGGCGTTATCACTCCACTGGGGCTTTCTTTCCCACAAGGAGACTTGTCATTAAACCCTTATTTGCAGCCCTGACAGCAGGAGCCACAATCCTGTAACCAGCTCAAGACTAGGGGTCCTGAATAGGGTGATCCCAGGGCTGAAGGCCTTCCAGGAGGGTGGCAGTGCCTTCGCTGGTGTCCCCAGGCCGGGGCCAGGGCAAGACAGCAGGAGAGAGGCCAGAACTAGGAGGAAGTGGGGCTTGGAGTGTGGGAAATAGATTGGATTTAGGGCTGTAGGGAGAGGCGGGAGGCCAAGCAGCCTAGCTCCCCAATCCCTCTCTGGACCATCTTTGTTTTCTGATTTATAATGTGTCCCCTTTGGGGATGGCCTTTTGACATGTGCTAATTATAAGTCATCCTTTGGTGCATTCGGAGAGTTCTAATAATTAGAATTTCTAATTCCAGTCCTTTGAGCTGCTCCCAGCAGCCTTATCCTGTGAGAGGAACACTTGACACATTTGCTCTCCTGCTCAAAGTCACTGCAGGAGGCCAGCAGCATGCAGCCTGGAGGAAGGATCCAGATTTGCTGAGAGTAGGGATAGAAACTTCTCTCCCCAACCCAAAGTCCCAGAAGAACTTCTCTTCTGTGGTTGGTTCATTTTTAGAGAGGAATATTTTCAAGGGACGTGGGATAGGGCAGGGTGGTCTGAGGAATCACGGTGGGATCCTGGGCCAGACACTCCAGGAATGTCAGGTTCCTCTCCTGTACACCGAGGGGGTCAGATCCGGGATTGCCCAGGCACTTCCAGTTCTGAGATGATCTGAGTCTGTGAAGTGTGGTCATAGGGTGTCCAGAGTTGAAGCCCTGAGATCACGTAGTGATCATAGCAGCTGCCTGCTGCTAGCTACATTGACTTCATTTGCAGGTGTATTGATAATAAGGTAGTAAATAACTTTAAGGTCAAGCAAAGTAAGTGGCCACGCCCTGTGTTTCTTTGCACTCTTCTGCACTGTCTTGCTTAACCTCCCTGGTCCTTGGTTTCTTCATCTGTAAAATGGGAATGCTCCTACTTGGGTTATGGTCTTGGTGAAGCTTTGTGTAAAGTGTAAAGCGTAGGGGTCCCCATACTGTCACTCTAGCCTTGCACGGATCCTGTGGAAGGGGCGTGC
This sequence comes from Martes martes, assembly GCF_963455335.1. NCBI lineage: Eukaryota > Metazoa > Chordata > Mammalia > Carnivora > Mustelidae > Martes > Martes martes. The sequence continues at coordinate 49,366,768 of NC_137902.1, forward strand.
GCTGCGGTTTCTTTAGCACCTCACCCCACATAGGGCCGCAATCCGAGAGCATCTCTAGGGTCCTGCGGTCATTGGCGCCCAGGACTGGGTGCGGAGGAGATGGGCACTCCAGCTCCAACTCTGACCGAAGACTCACCCTGCCTCGCTGGGCCTTTGCCTCGTGGGATGGCTAGGAGAGGACATCAGTCCTGAGAAACCCCTCGGTGTCTGCCCTTCTGTCTCGTCCACTAGTGATGGCGAGTGCGCTGGGTGTGGTAGGATGTGTTACTGGTCCACAGCACGTACGCTCGGGTTGTCTTACTCACGGATGGGAGGTGGGTGGAGGGGGGAGCTCAAGGCCATGCACCTGAAAAGTGGAGGAACCAGACAGGGGCGGGACAGGAACTGAAGCCTCAGCCCTGTGGCTCCGCCACAGCACCCCTACCTCTGGGTTCTTCTCCTGTGGTTGCCTCACTCTGCTGTCTGGGGCCTCCCTGTCCGGGCGTGGGCCCCAAAGCTGCCCCTTGCTAGCGAGGGTCCTTAAGCCCGAGGACTTGAGAGGGTGTAAGTGCTGGAGGGACCCTTAGATGTGTTTAGGTCTGTTTTAGTTAGTTGATGCTGGAATGGGAGCTAAGATGATTGAGAAGTTCCCAAGGCCACATAGCTTGGATGACCAGCCCTCCCAACTAGGAACGTAGTGCCCTTTTCCCCACACCTCGTTGTTGCCTTTATTTCACTGAAATTCCTTCAGAGTATTGTGCACTGGTGAAAGCGAAGTCCAGGGTTCCATTTTATTTGGCTGATCTTTGAGAGAGAAAAAAAAAACAAGAATTTAAGCCCTCGGGACTATGGCCCCCTCTCCCTGTATTGTCAGCTTGGGCTGCAGCCACAAATCTCCTGGGGGTGGATGACAGACATTTACTGTGCCACGGTTCTGCAGGCTGGACATCTGAGATCCAGATGTCCTCAGGGTTGGTTTCTGTCCCCTTGGTCCTCTTCTCCCTGGGTCTTCATGTCGTCTTCCTCGTGTGTGTGTCTGTATCCTCCTCTCCTCTTACAAGGACACCCATCGGATAGGCTTAGGGCCCACCCTAAGGACTCCATTTTAACTAACCATCTCTTCAAAGACCCTGTCTCCAAACCCAGTCTCACTCTCAGGTACTGGCAGTTAGAACTTCAACATTCGGATTTTGGGGGGACCTCCTCAACCACTAACACTCCCCCTCGTGTCACGCTGTGTCTAATTTACACCCTTTGCTGTCTGTCTGGTCTCCGTGGGCATTTGCATTCCCGACCCTGTCTTCCATTGGGAGCCTTGGTGAACGATCCCACCACAGTCTTCCAATGGTGGCTGCTCCATGGGATTGCCTTGGACAGAGGGCGGGAGGACCAGGCCTGCTCAGAATGCATTCGGGGCCCAAGAGGGAGCAGGCAGTTCTACGGAATGTACCTGATTAAAATGATCATATCAACTGGCCCTCAAAGAGGCATATTTATAGCCACGGTGACACATTTTTTTAGGATCTAATTTGGATTAGACTCTGGGAATCTTATTTTTAGGCCCAGAGGCGATCCCTGTAGGCAGGTGACCTGGTGTCTGGGGCCTTTGAGTCCATTCTGTCCAATTGGAGGCTCTCAGAGTTGAAAAAATTTGAAAGGTTCCATCAGCCCATCTTTCCACCTGTCACTTGTGTCACTGCCCCAGGGTCCCGCTGGGGGACCTCCCTACCTCTTTTGAATGCCTCCAGCACCAGGGAGCCCCTTCTAGCCAAGGGGCCCTTCCTCTCCTCAGAAAGTTAGAAGGAATTTTCTTCTTTCTCAATCATCCATGTCCTGGTCTGGTCTGTCCCTGGGGATGGACGGAATGTGTCTAACCATTTGGCAGCTCTTCAGAGGTCTGGAAGATGGGGCTGATGGCCTTTGTGGCCTTCCCTGCTCCAGGCTAAGGGCCCCAGTTTACGCTCCAGCAGCCCCTCTTGGGACGTAGTTCTGCCCTGGTTTTTGAGGAATGTGATGTTCAGTTCTGGGGTCCTGTACCTTCCCTGGTACCTTCCCTCATGGCATCAGCTGTAATCCCGGGTCTAGATGAAACTTGGCCAATTGTAGTCAGCTGGTCTTGTTGAGAAATTTTAGGGAAAAGAGACCACCTCTAAAAAGAAATCACTCAACAGACACCTGTGCTTTGGTTTGGCCAGGAGAAAGATGGAGGCTGAGTATTGAGAGAGGGGATCTGCCCGTGAGAGGGGCAGCACTAGCCCTCACCCCCTGCCGGGGACCTGGGTCAGGTCACAGGGTGGGAGGATAAAGCCAAAGTGCCCTGGTGGGTGCTCCTTCTGGGAAATGAGCATTCGGACAGTTTTGGTTTGCCAGCCTCACCCTGTGGGGCCTGAGAATGGTGGGGCCCTTCCTGCTGCATTTGTGGGTTCTTCTGACGGGGAGAGCTTGAGAGTGTCTTGTGTAGGGCTGTGTCCCCTGGTTCACAGCGGGCACACCTTCAGTGTCACACTGATTAGAATATGTGCACCTAAGACTCAGCTCTGTGGCTGACCTACCCTTTGTGACACTTTGAGCAAATGTCCCCACTTCTTTATCTTTAGATTGTGTCTGCCTCCTTTCCTGTTTGGAGGAGGAAATGGGGTGACACTTGAAAAAAAAAACACAAACCCCAAAGCTGTCCACAGTGTCACAGGTGAAAGGTTAGGCAGCTGCTTCTGCTTGGACAGATATGTATATCGTAGAGCCCAACGCCAACATCAGAACAAAAAGGAGTAAGTTAGTTTTTAGACGTGGAAAAACCAGGCTTTAGAAGGTGTTTCAGTGGAGCTGTTAGAGTAGGATTGGCCTAATGGTCCAAATAACAATTTTTCTGTTTCCTTTAAAAATTGTGTATTTTCTATTAAAGGCAAGAATACAGTGTGTGTGTGTGTATGTGTGTGTATATGAGTGTGTGTATTTATTCTTTGGACAAATGAGGGGCATCTCTTTGAGAATAGGGATGCCCACATACCCACTCCCACTGCCCGCCCCACTTTGCACCTGCTTGCCCCTGCAGCTTGCCTAGCCGCGTTTACATTACCTAAAGGAACCCAACAGAAGAACCCAAGTTTTGGGACAAATGCCTAGAAATTGCGCTTCTCAGGGAGGTCACTTTCAGTGGCTCTCCGAGAGAAACACTTGTCCCTTGAAACAAGATGAGAGTTTCCCAGGTTAGACCCTGAAAGATGGTAGATTCTGTGGGCAAGCTTTTAAAATGATGAAATTACTTGTTCATGATGATCGGGATTATAGTGGAGTGGCTTATTTCTACTCTTCTGCCTGGCTTGCTGCTAAAAATAAGATTCGGGAATTAGATTTTTCTTTTCTGTCCTCAACACAGAGCAGCCTCGGTGAGCACGGGCGCTGTTGCTGAGAGTTCCTACCCAGAGGCTTCACGTGGTGACCGAGCTCCCGCCACAGCTCTGGGTGCCCAGGAGAAGGGGTGTGGCCGTTGGTTTATGTTTCTAGGGGAAGCTGGTCTCCTGACTCACCCTTTCTCCATGTGGACACTCCACGCGGTGTCTCCTACCCTACATCTTCCCTTTGTAGTGTCCGGGGAGGTATTTTATTATTATTTTTTTAAATTTAAATTCAATTAGCCAACAAAGGGGCTCTTTGTATCATTAGTTTTTGATGTAATGTTCAATGATTAATTAGTTGCATATAACACCCTGTGCTCATCATATCATGTGCCCTCCTTAATGCCCATCCCCAGTTAGCCCATCTGCCCATCCCCCACCCTTCTGCAACCCTCAGTTTGTTTCCTAGAGTCAAGAGTCTCTCATGGTTTCTGCCTCTCTGATTTCTTCCTGTTCAGTTTTCCCTCCCTTCCCCTATTATCCCCTGCCCTATTCCTTATATTCCACATATGAGTGGAACCATAGGATAATTGTATTTCTCTGATTGACTTATTTCACTTAGCATAATCCCCTCTAGTCCCATGCATGTCGATGTAAATGGTAGCTCTTCATCCTTTCTGATGGCTGAGTAATATTCCATTGTAGATATGAACCACATCTTCTTTATCCATTCATCTGTTGAAGAACATCTCAAGTCCTTCCACGGTTTGGCTATTGTGGCCATTGCTGCTATGAACATCGGGGTGCAGGTGCCCCTTCTTTTCACTACATCTATGTCTTTGGGGGTAAATACCCAGCAGTGTGATTGTTGGTTCGTAGGGTAGCTCAATTTTTTTTTTAAGATTTTATTTATTTATTTGACAGAGAGAGATCACAAGTAGGCAGAGAGGCAGGCAGAGAGAGAGGGGGAAGCAGGCTCCCCGCTGAGCAGAGAGCCTGATGTGGGACTTGATCCCAAGACCCCGAGATCATGACCTGAGCCGAAGGCGGAGGCTTTAACCCACTGAACCACCCAGGCACCCCGGGTAGCTCAATTTTTAACTTCTTGAGGAACCTCCATGCTGTTTTCCAGAGTGGCTGCATGAGCTTGCATTCCAGGGAGGAATTTTAATGACAGAAGTCTGGTGTCGCCTCCTTGGTGCACTCAGTCAGAGTCCTTGCTCCTAGACCCTCAATGAGGGCAGGGACTGTGTCCATCTTCATCTTCAGTGTAGCCATGGCATCGTGTGGGCTGTTCATGATCCTTTGTGGAATAAATGAATAGGTTTCCATTCCTAAGGTCCTTTCCAAAACTGTCACGGGGGATGGAGAACTCCATTTGCTTCTCTTTCCCAGTTCCCCGAGAAACAGTCCGGTGGAGAAGACGGCTTCTGGGGTTTCTGCCCCAGCCCCCAAATCCTGTACCTCTCCAAAAGGGATTCAGAGCACAGAGCCTGAGCCACCAGTAGGCCTCCAACCTTTGCTTCCTTGCTCTCTGTGACTGAAGAGAATAAAGAATTTTGGCAGCAGTCTTAGGTCTTCATCAGCTATTAGCTGATTAAAATGAAAAAAGAAAAAAGAAAAATTTGCATTCTGGGACAGGCTGTTCTTGATGCAGTTGAAGAAAGACTGAGGAGCTATCAATGACTCTCTGGCTTATATGGCCCTATTTTTGGCCTCAAACCCATTGTGAATTGCTATCTTTCCCCCCAGTCGTCAGCGGGAAAATCCATCAACAAATTAAAATTCCCTTCAGAGTCAGAATAGGTTTGGTTTCTGGGTTTCTAAATGACCTTAATTTTAATCACCAAAGCCATGAAGCGTTGGAGGCTGCAGAGTCTCTAGCTACTTGCTGAGGCAGCAGGTTGCTGGGGTTTTCACAGTCTGGCCAAGCTTCTGGGTTCTTGGGGGATCCCTTTGGGAAGCCTTCCTGATTCCTAAAGGTCTTCCGGCCCCTTCTTTCGTTGGCCTGACCCAAGTGGCTCTCATTCAGCTTTAGGTGGGTTCACACACCCATGGGAAGTTTTCTACCGCCTTTCAGTTAACTAGTCCTTGGCCCTCAGGAGCCCCCTCTAGTGGCCATTATGTGCAGGGGCCCTTTGGAAGACAAACCGAGAACCAGGCTTGGGTCTCAGACAGGCTGCTTGCTGTTATCCTTGGATGGCAGGGAGCCCTGTCCAGCGCCATGTCCGCTTTCCAGCTCGTCTCCACGTAGACCATCTTGACCAGGAATCCTCCGTCTCCAGTAAACCAAAAGGACTCCCACGGTGTGGGAATTCAGATGGCCTGTACGTGTTTTTCTCTCACTGCCGTTTTCTGGGGCCACATCCCATGGGGTCTGATGTTGATAAACTGGAGGAGAACCAGGCTGCCTACTTGGGCCTTCGGAGGTACTGGGTGGGGAGAATGTGGGGAGCAACAGGCAGGGCCCTAAAGCAATGATGAGTAGAGGAGGCAGCCTGATGAGTGGGAGGAACAGAAGGTGCTGGAGGGCAGGTCCGGGAATTCAGACTGGCTTGGGGTGAGGGGGTTGGGGTGAGGGAGGAGGCTTGCCTGCACAGCTGAGGGCTCGGTGCGCTCACTGGAAGCCTCTTTGCTTACACAGAGTAAGGTCATCATTTTGCCAAGACCGGATTGGGTTAAGGCTGCGTGTTAGTAATAACAAGTGTGAGAAACATTTACTGGGCACTTACTAAGTGGGAGGAATGGGGCGCTCCACACAATGGTGAGAGGAAGGGACTATTACTCTGCATTTGCTGACGAGGAAAGCCACGCTTGCTAAAGTGTCATAACAAGCACCACACACAATGGGGTGGAGGTTGGCAGGGGTGAAGGGGCGGAGCTTAAACAACAGACATTTGTTTTCCAGCCGTTCCGGAGACCAGAAGTCCAAGATCAGGCAGAGTTGGTTCCTTCCGGGGGCTGTGAGGGCCTTAGCCTGTAGACGGCCGTCTTCTCCCTGTATCTTCACCTCATCTTCCCTCTGTACCTGTCTGTGTCCTCTTCTTGTAAGGACACCAGTCACGTTGGATTGGAGCCCAATCTAAGGCCTCATTTTAACTTAATCACCTCTTTAAGACCTTAACTCCAAATACAGTCATATTTCCGAGGTTTTGGAGGTTAGGAATGCAACACAAAGTTTTCTGAGGGTGGGGGGGAAACACAGTTCAGCCCTTGACAGGTGCAGAGAGGCTAGGTAATGTGTCTGAGGTTGCACAGCTACAGGATTAGAAGTCGGGGAGTCTGATTCCAGATTCCCCTGGTTCTGTATGTCCTGAAAAAAATAAGCCATGCTAAAGCAAGGGAATGCAATGGTGGCCTATTTTAAATGTTTACATGAATTAAATAAAGGAACTCTTTTAAAAAGAAAAAAAGGCAAATACAACATGATCATGCTATGCAGAGGACAATTGACTTAATATGCAAGCTTATTAAGCATGAACTAATTCTAGTGTGCTGCCAGGGATGGGATCTGGTTACTGGACAAAAGTGTAAAGTTGATGGACAGCGGTATCTTTTCCCCATCCTGTGACGTGCATGTAACCTCATCAGGGATCGCTTTGAGGTCAAATTCGGGGGCCCCCAGCACAGCTCCTGCCTGCCTTCTTGGGGTAGCCTTTCCGAAACTTTGGGACTCCCCAGTCCGTGATCTTGTACTGCCATGCTCGGCTTCCTCCCCCAAGACTTGGCAGCTTGGGTTCTGGACTGTCCAGGAAGCAGCTGTGACTTTGGGAAGGTCCTATGCCTCAGGCTTACATTCCCCATTTCAATGGAGATGTTACTGGCAAGGGGACCTTTATGGGTCTTGGCAGATCCAAATGGCCCACGACTTTGGGGATGTGACTGAGAGATGTGTCACTTGATCCTGTGGCTGATGATTAAGCTAAATGAAGTGTAGTAATGTAGTGTCCAGAACCCTGTCGGATTGTCCTCGATGACACCCAGAAGCCCTCGGGTCTTCTGAGTGCCTGGCATTAAGTCTGCTGAGTGCCGCTCCCCGCACGTGGTTGAGGAGAACTGCATGGCAGAGCCCTGTTCTGTCATGAGGGAACATGATCAGGAAAGAGGAGGTGAGGAAAGTGTGGTTGCTTGATCTGATGTGGAGCCCACCCCGTCCTAGTGACAGCGGAGCCGTGGGCTCTGCAACATGCTGTTCGTTTTAACAGATGGAGCTATAAGGCCAAGAGCTATGGGAGGTGATGCTGCGTGTCCGACGGAGGTGGCAGCAGCTTTAAAACACGGTGTCCTTCACAGTCCGGCCAAGAGGTCACTCTGAGATCTTGGGACAGGCTCTGTGTTCTTCAGCTGTGTGTTCTTGGCAGAGGCGTCTGTTTAATTTCCTTTCTCTTCTCTTCCTTTTCCTTCCCTTCCCTTTTTTGGTCTCTCCTCCATCCCTCTTTCCTCCTTTCCTTCCTTTTTAAGCACTGTCGATGAGAGCTTTCAAATCGAAGGGGATAATTTGCCTCCCGTGGGCATCTCCATTCCGTGTGATGTAACGGGGGCACCCTCGGCTCTGTGAACGGGTGCGGAAGGATTATTTGCTCATGAATTATTTGCTTTCTTGTCCCTCTCTGTCCCCTTACTCTCTTGCCAGGGCCGGATTCAGCCTGTCTCATGCATTACATTTTCTATGACTATTGAAGCCCTCAGTGATTGACTGGAAATTGTAGTGAGTCCTTTCTTGGAAGTTATCACAACTTAGCATGTATGTGATGTATATAATGTGCGTGTGTTTCATTTGCCTGTGTGTCTCACTGGAGAATAAGCTCTTTGAGGACAGGGATCCAGTCCAGGGCTTCGCAGAGCTTGTGCCTTACAGTAGGTCTCAATGCTTGTTTGTTGAATGAGTGAGGGAGGTTAGTGGTTGGATGAGTCTTTCTTAGGAGCTGAAGAAACAAGTTCAGGTAGCTAGGTGTTTTGCCCAGATCTCTCTGCCAGCCATCAGCTGACACAGACCTGGCGTCCGTCATTGCACTCTGTTCCAGGGGACCACAGCCACAGCCATCACTGTCCTGCCCGTGGGGACCCTCCTTTCTAGTTGGAGAGGCCAGGGGAAGGTGGGGGAGGGCCAGGCAAGGAGATGTACTGGGCAGTATGTCGGGCGAGGCACAGGCAGCCAGGCTTCCAAGGGGCGGGGAGCTCTAAGCGGGGGACGGGTGGGTCACCCTGAGCCACACAGCTGCTCTTTGCCCCCACCTTCAGCAGCTGTGGTGCGCTCCTAATGTTCCTGCCAAGGGTGTGCCTTTGCTGGACTTCCCATCTCCTGCCTGCTGAGCCCCTGCCGGGAGTACTTCTGGGGGTGGTCCCATTCCCTGCCAGGCTGGATTTAGGGCCATATCCCAGGGGCATCTCCCTAGGCTGGGCCAGAGCGTGGACTTGCCAGCCCCAGTTGCCACAATGTGGGCCGCGCTCCCTGTCGTTAGGGGGTGGCTGAGGGATGGAATTGGGAATCTGGGTGGGTCTGGCTCACTCTCAATTGAAGATACGAGGGAAGAGATTGTTCTCTGGAAGGGCCCATCCCTGAACAGTCTTCGTTTGTTTTTCATTGGAGGAAGGTGCCAACCCTCATTAGATGCCTGCTGTTTGCCAGGCGCGCACAAGATGCTTTGTATATGGTATCTTATATAATCTTCCCTACCACCTTCTGTAGTTAGTACTGTTACTGTGCCCATCTTACAGATGAGAAAGCTGAAGTTCAGTGTGTTTAAGTGGCTCTCCTGAGGTGGGCACAGCTAGTGAGTAACAGAGTCCGGATTCAAATTTAGGCTCCCCCAAGCATTTCTATGCAAGATGGATTCTGAGGCCCGAGAAGAGCCAGGCGGCTCCAGAGACAGGAGGTGCCATAGAATGGAAGGCCCAGCCAGGATGCCTTTCTTTCCTGCAGACTGCCTGGTGTCCCTGCGTCAGGGGTCACCAGCTTTGCCCTTAGCCCAATCTCTAGCCCAAGGGCGCTTCCTAGAACCTGGAAGGCTGAGTGAGCACTTTGCTCTCGGTGCTCTCGGAAGCCAGCAGTAGGCAAGGAGCCCTGCTTCTGCCGAGGTCTCCTGCTACTCCCAGCCTCCTCAGAGACTGGGACTAGGCCACAGGTGGGAGGCTGGAGGACCCAGGCCTGTTCTGAGAGAGGACCCTCTGAATTACTGGTGTGTGCTTGGGTGTATTTAAGACTCCTCTGTTTTTGATTTAGAACCCGAGCCATGTCCCCTTGCTCCCTGCCCCTCTAGATCTATACATAACCACAGTCCTGTGTAGAAGACCGGTGGTTGGCTTCTGCAGCCCCCGGAGCTCATGGAGGGAAGCAATGACTTTGATGAAACGAGATAAGCAATAATTTAGAAACTTTCCGTCTCAGCTCTGTGATGCAATTTCCTCTCATGGCAGATTTATCTGCTCAATTCTGTGCAGTTCAGACCAATATTAGAATGGCTTCGCCTCCTGTCTGCACACCGGGCTGAGCTGGCTGTCAGGGACCCGGGTACCCTGAAGCCCTGAAGAGACTTTGCCTTAGAAGGCAAGGAGCCGGGCTCTGGATTTGGCCCTGCCTGTCTTTGGTTGTGTGGCTCTGTCCCACTCAACCTCTCTGACCTCAGAGGTCTCCTGTCTCAAATGGAAGTTCAGTAGGGACACCTGAGTTGCCTTAAGGCAAGGGACAGTGCCAGACCTGGGATTTCTAGATGCAAAGCTCCGGCTTACTTAGCATGTCTCAGATTCGTTGCTTCCTCATTAGCAAGAGGCCATATCACCTTTTTTTTTTTTTTTTAATGTTTTTGTGTTTGTTGTTTTTTTGGAATTAAGAGCCACTGAGGTTTAAAATGGAATTATGAGACCATCTTCCTCAGTGTGTCCTTCAAGGATCATCTCTCCACTTTCCTCTCTCTGCACTAAAAACATCAAGAAGAGGGAGGGGAGTATACCCTGCTAGGCATGGAATCATTTATTCATAGAGATCTTCCCCCTTCTCCTCCAAAGGCTTACAGATGGAGGGGCTCACCTGAAACTCCTAGAACCTATGAGAGAGAAACAAGGCTCCCTGGCCCAGTAGCCCAGAGGAGGAAACTCCAGCACTCGGAGAGGTCAGGTAGTTCTCAGAAAGTCACACAGCAATTTGAAGGCAATAGAACTCAGAGGTGTTGACTCCAATCCAGGGCTTCTTGAACTTCGGTATGCCCAGGAATCTTCTGGGAATCCTGTGAAAATGCAGATCAGGAGGTCTGGGGTGGGACCCGAGATTCAGAAGTTCTGACCAGGGCCCAGGTGATGCTGTTGCTGCTGTTCTGAGGATCTTGCTTGGAGTGAAGCGAGGAGGCCAGGGTCTTTGCAGCCTGGTCAGGTGGGAGTGAGCCCTCTGTCCTCTCCTGCTTCCTCACTGAGTGGTGTGCCCCCAGCTTTTTCCCGAGTTTTCTTCCTCTCGTGCCGTGAAGGCCTGGGCTGCTGCCCCAGTGCTTCCCTGGCCCATTTCCTCTGGACTCCTCTTGCTCTGTGTTGAAGTGAACGTCCCATCTTAGCTGGTGTCCGAGAGGCCCCGGCGCACAAGCCTGCCTGCTGTAGGCTCCCGGTCCCCGTTCCGCGGAGATTCGAATGCCTGGACCAGCTCCCTCCGGAGCCGTAGGCCCCTATGAGTGCTAACCTGGTTTGTATTTTAGAGTGTGTTCTATCCCTGCTGCGCCGGCAGAGCGGCGTCCCCTGCTCACCGGGGCGGTGCGACACAGAGCTTCCTCAGGCCTTCTTGAACCGCGCCCTCCTTGCTCCCATCGCTCCCCAAGTCAGGCTTTCTCCCTCGGTGCTGGGTCCTCAGTGCTCCCGGTGGAGAGATGATCCACCCCCTTTGGTAGATGTGGCGGAAACACAGGCCCAGGGCACGTGACAGGTCAGGTCCGGAAGGGCAGTGTGATGGGCCTGAGAAGCAGGGCCCGTAAGCCCTTCACCTCCCCGCTGGGGACAAGGCATGGAAAAGGGACCTTCTCCCAGGCCAGGCAGGGTCGGGGGACTGTCACTTAGCCACTGTTTTGCAAGATGCTGGTCTGAAGGGAATCCAAGTAGGGGGCCGTGACCCATGCCACTCTCTGGTAAGATGGTTTTTCTTTCCAGTTCAGCTGGAAAATCCTTGTGCTAGAGAAGGCCGCCAGGTTTTGGCCAGTGGTTCCTGCCATGCCCTCCCCACCCTGGGGAGACCTCTGACTCTAGCCCCAGACCAGTCTAACCAAGTGACTGGGTTTGGGTTTTAGCCCAGCTTCTCCCACCTGTGGCCGAGGCATTCATGAGCAACACTGCCACGAGGCCGGGGAGAGGCAGGCTGGGTCCCAGGCTGGGCTGGGCTGGACAGGGCCTCTCCGGGGGCGGGGATGATGACTTCCAGACCCAGGGCGACATGGTCAGTGGCTGGCACTTCTTAACCAAGCTCCACCTCTGGACTTAAGGCCTGGGGATGTGGCAACTTCACGCCTTCTTTCACCAATTAAACGTGAGCACCAGCTGGGTTCAAGGCCACGGGCAGGCTGCCCAAGGGCGCCGAGTGGGAGGGCAGTGAACAGGACACAGTCCCTTTCTCAGGGACCGTAGGCCTCTTCCTGGGCAGGCATGCTGTGTCCATCTGTAAAAGTAAGAGCTGAAAGCATCAGGGAGTGTGTGTGTGTTTATGTATCAGTGTGTGCTTGTGTCTGTCCACCTGTGTTCATGGACATGCGTGTTCATTTGCATGTGTGTGCTGTGTCAGTGTCAGTGTGTGTCCATGTTTCCACGGGTTGGTGTGTGAGTGTCTCGTCCTGATCCTTGCTGTGTGATCTGGAGAAAGTCACTTAGGCTCTCTGGGCCTTGCTTCCCTACCTGTGAAATGAAGACCCTGGATCATCTCCTTATCTTACTAGAATTATTCAGTCACGCAACTGAATGAACCACTCCACAAATGGCAGTCTGAGGCATTTGGCCTGCAAAGCCTAAATTATTTACTATTTGGCCCATTAGAGAAAAAGCTTGCTACCCCTCTTCTAAGTGCTTTTATAAATATGGACTTACTTAATCCTCCTAACAGCTCTATTAAGAAGGTGTTGTTATCGTGGCCCCTTGATGGATGAGGACGCTCAAGCCCAGAGGCATCAGATACCACGCCTAAGGCTTCGCAGTTAGGAAGTTGGCAACAGGATGTGAACCTCCACAGTAGGACGTGGAGGGCTGGAGCCCTGGTCACTCTGCTGTGTTGAGAGAGGACCCTGGGGAGAGACAATGGGCTGAGAAGATTTTGGTGCTGGTCTTCAGAGTGCTCCCTTGACCTTGCCAGACTCTTGTTCGGAGTCGTGACATGTCAGACTCTGCTTTGGAAATCGCCATAAAGTGGATGTCCAGAGACCACCCTGCCTTTGGGGATCCTCAGTCTCTAAACTGTACCTCGAAGCTCTAGATTGTTCTTGGATGTTACACCTGCCTGTCATTAGCTGGGCACTGCTCACAAGAGCTTCTCCGTGAAGACTTCCTAATTTGGATTAGGTCAGTGTTTGTACAGTTGCTGCGTGCTGTGGTCTGTGTCCTAGCTGCCTGCTGTAGGTCGTAAATGCTTGGAAGGCCTGCGTTGTGTTTTTCACGGTGGTGTGTTGTTCGGGGCAGAATGGTGTCTCATCAGGCCAGCAGATCCTGGAGCCACAGTGGCATCAGAAGGGAGCTGTTCGGATGCCTGCACCTCGAGAGGCTTCACCCAGACCCGAGAGTCCCATGCAGGGAGGGTCCGTGTTGGAGCAGGGGCTGTGCGTGCCCCGCCCCATACCTTAGCCCCCTCCACTCCTCTCCTGTGCAGCTGCCCCAGCTCGGTGCCCGACCCATGGCTTGTAGCCGAGGTAAGCCTGGACAGAGTCAGTGCCTGCAGGCCCGGCCCCAGCTGCGGAGCACAGCATCTGGCTCCTCAGTGGCGTAGCTCTGAGGCACGTTCTACACCGGGACTGCCCAAAGAAGCTTCAGGGTTGGGGGAAATGCTCTACATCGGTGCTGTCCGATGTGGTAGCCTCTGGTTACACGTGGCTGCTAAGCTCTTGAAGTGTGGCAAGACGGAGGAACTCAGTCTTGAATTTTCAGTCATTTAATGTCAGTAGCCAGATGTGGCTGGTGCCGGCCGCGTGGAGCAGGACAGCTATGCCCTGTGTCCCCGAGGTCTCCAGGGGGACTGAGCCTGGCTCAGTTGTCTTCCGCGGTGTCCTCACTGTTAGCAAACCCTGTGTTGATTACCGCACCTTCCCCACTCCCCACCTGATTCTTCCCTGGAGTTGCCATCCAAATAAACTGTTCATTCCAGCCACATGAAATTGCCCTTTTTTTGGTCAAAAAAATGGTTGAATGTTAGTACTTTCATATGATTCAGTTTGCACTGAAATCCCCACCTTGGGTCTGCATCTAGGGGAAGCCCCACCTCATGGGGGTGCCGAGGTTTGTGTGGGTTTGTGTGTGCAGGCTAAGGGAGGGTGGTTCAAGTCATTCCCCGCCCAGGCGGGATCTTAATCCCAACCCTGCGTCAGGTGGCTGTGTGGCCTCAAGCAAGCCACTAAGCCTGTCTGTGCCTCAGTTCTCAGTGCGGATAATCCTGCCTGCTCCCCTGGCCTGCTGCCTGCCCTCCCTGCCTTTCACGCTGCTTGGAAGGAGGCAGGGAGCTCGTAGACAGGACTAGTCATTAGAAGTGAGTGCAGTGAGGCTGTAAGGTGCCGTTCCCAGGTGCGGTGCCCCGGCTGCACCCTGTCCCTGGCTGGAGGGAAGCTTGCTCATGGCTGATGGAACCCAGACGGTGTGCGTCTCTGATGCTAGGATGGGCATTCCTGGCTGCCTGGGATGCCCGTGCCCTGAAGCCATCTTTGCCTACTCCCATCCTTGTGGCAGGGTGCGCTTAGCCGCTCACTAAGGGGATGCTGGGGACACTCACCCTGGCGGCCATCCAATCAGATCAAGAGCGTGATTTAGCGGATGGCTGCAGAGGTCCTCACGTGTGTTTCTCTTGCCCACCGAAAAGCAGGAAACAGTTTGGCTGGTGATTGTGAGGTTCATCTTTTTTTGGGTTGTTTCCTGGAATGGAACTAGACAGGCTGGGGGCACTGCACATGCAGGCCGTGTGGATTCTCCTCATTCCCTCCAACTGCTCGAACTTCCCTCAGCTCAGGCTTGCCTTGCCAGAAGCTCAGCGCCTCCCAGCCTATTCATGCTGGAGGGAGGCTGAGCCATCAGGGACCTTTCAGGAAACCAGGGCTCATGCCAACAAGTGCAGTAGGAGTTTATGTGGGGAACCAAGTATAGAGGTACTGGAGGGGCTCAAAAGGAAAGCATGATACGGAGAGGTGACCCCCAGAACAGCAGTAGTAGAAGCTGCTAGCATCCCCAGGGCTGGGGGCGGGGTCAGGGAGAGCTGGTTTCCTGGAGCTCAGAATCCACAGCATCTCAGGATTCTGGAACTTTGGAAGCTTCTGGATGGGGCAGGACCACAGAGGAAGTGACTCTAGGGACAACAGGAAACCCAGGGATTGTAGAAACACTGTGGAGACACCACCCAAGGCAGAGAGAGAGGAAGAAGTGTTCTGGTTTCTCTCCTCCTCTTTGCAGGAAGAAAAATGGTCTTCTGCCTGTATTCTTCTTGGCCAGATCTCTCAGAAGTCAGAGGGCAAGGGGGTGGAGGTGGGGGCGGTGGTGGGAGAAGTGTGGTTTGTAGAGGGGGACTCAGGACCGGGTCTGAGGGCAAATGACCAGCATGGGGGCCTCAGAGATCCTTTAGAGGAGATGTCCTCATCCCAGAGCCTGCAAAGGAGCTTCGGGGAGCCCAAGCACCTCTGGAGAATGTAGGCGCTCTTTTGTCTCCATGTATGTACACGCATTTTCTAGAAAGAGCTGGTATCTTTCTTCAGATTCTCAAGTCACCCATTGCCCACCAAAAGACACAGCACAGTCGATAGATGCACCACCCCTGCCCCCTGGTCTTACTCCTGGGAAGTCTGCAGGTGCAAAGAACACGCTTGTCCTCTTGATTTAGGGTCCTTTGTGCAAAAAAGGCTGTTGTCCTTCAATTGTCCTGGTTATGTGAGTACATTAGGAAAGTCCTCTGGCTGCTCTCTGCCTCTCCGGAGCTAGCTGTTTGTCTCCTCTCGCTGGCCAGCCTTCCTGATCTGAGGCTCACAGAAGTGCTCCGTCCAGCAGGCCCCTGAAGCTGTGGCAGCCACACCACCGACCTGGATCCTGGTCTAGGTGCACCACACAGTGGGGGACACAGGCAGAGCTGGCCCGGGGAACAAAACCCAGGTCTCCTTCACTCCGTCTCCCTTGTTCAATAAGCATGACCCTTGCACCTACCAGGTGCCAGGCACCTTGCCAAGTACTGGGGAGACTGTGCCGATCAAGATCGATGATGACCCTGCTGTCACAGAAGTAGAGGTAGAGTTAGAAAACAAGCAAGAGAACAAAGACACAAACAAGATAATTTCTGACCATGATAAGTGCCAAGAAGATAACAGAACAGGGACATGGGATAAAGAAATGAGGGTTGAGGATGGGAGCTATTTTTGATGGGGAAGACCTCTCCGAAGAGGACATGTTTAAGCAGAGATGTGAGGGAGGAGGAGTCTGCTTTCCAAAGGAAAAAGCATGGCAGATGGGGGCAAGAGCCAGTCAAAGGCCCTGGGGTGGGAATGAGGACCCCAAAACAAAAAATGGGCACATATGACTGAAGACAAATGAGAGCTCCTGCCCTGACAGTTTTTGACTCTTCTGACTGACCCTGCCATGCCCCATGCAGACTCTTCTTGCTTTTGTGGGTGAAATGGGTGGCCAAGTGCCCTTCCTTTGCCGTGCTGTGTTCTCCGCCGGGTGTGTGGCAGGTGGCTGGAAGCTGGCTTTCTGTTCCCCAGAGCAGTGGCTGGATGTTTTGGTGCCTCTGAGATGCCAGGAGGATGGCAGATTGTTTCTGTTCAGTCCATCAGTCACACAAAAGCCCAGAGAGCAAAGAGCACAGGCTTAATTTATTTTGTTTATTTTGCAGAGGAAATAGCACTTCCTTGGAGTGAAAGCTCTGAAGACTAAAAGCTGAATGGAGAGGGGGAGTTTGGATTAAATGAATGGGCTGACCAGCTCTGACCCACTTTCCATCCAGCACAGCAGTGATGGGAGAGGAAATTGCATTCCAGCTTTCTCTGTGCTGGCCCAGGGGCTGGTCACTTCTCCAGTCTGCCCTTTCACAGAGGACGGGACTGGTGGGCAAGCGGTGCTTGATGGAAGTGTTCTTGGAGGTAGCTCATGAGAGGGGATGGAGGGTTGCATTGTACAGCTGTCTCGTGCCCTTCCTGAGTTCACCTTGGACCCTTCAAGCCTGCCTGACTGTACCCCATCCCCTTAGTAGTGAGGGCAGGTGTAGGTTTAGGTGAAGGTCATTTTCTGGTTGTGTAACTGAACTGCAAGGGAGAAATCACTGCTCTTCCAGACTGCAAAGGAGTGATCAAAAGGGGAAATTCTCAGGAGGCCTGGAGCAGGCTGGGCAGGGAGGGCGGGGGACATTCCACTGCATCACTGTGACTTGTCTAGTGATTACAGTGTGTAAGACCTGTCCATGAAGGGCTTACCTCAAGGCGTCCTGGGTTTCATTTCATTAACTGGTGGCCCCAGCAGGTTACTAATCTGGTTTAAAGGATTCAGCTTCCTTGTCTCTAAAATGGAAGTCCCACCTCTCAGGGTTGGTGTGGGGTTCCAAAGGGATGTAGGGTTTGAAAGTGCTGCCAGACACATAGTAGGTACTTAGTAAATATAGTTTGCTTAACTGAAAGAATGCATAAATAAGTGAGAAACCAAAGTTGGTATATTATCTGGAACTTTATGTCTATAAGGAATGAGCATTGAAATGGCAGTGACAAGAAGGAAGTTAAAGTGCACTGTTGCAAGGTATCCGTGAAGATCCGTCATTCCAAGGGCTTGGCCAGCTCTATCAAGTGTCCTCACTATAGGAAGGACATACTGTGGACATAATGCTGATTGTCCTGCTCCCATAGCATGGATGACCGTGAATCACAATGCTGGGCACTTGGGTCTCTTTGTGGATTTCTTGCTCCTCAAGATTCTTTAGACAGCAGTTCATATGAGAATCTTACAAGGGACTAGAGCCCTAGAGTGAGGGAAGGGTCTGACTATGGCATTTTAAGGGTGCTTCCCTAATGAACTAATTACATCATTAATTGCCAAATGAAGAAGGAAAAGAGAAGGCATCAGAAGGAGAGCACATGTTCATATGCAGGGATCACTGACAAACTCTGATTTTAACAGGCCCTTATGAAGAGCGATCAAGAGTCATCTGACTTAGGGCTGATCAGAAGAATTTCAGGAAGGCTGAAACACAGAATGAACTAAAGCTGGTAAAAAGAGCTAAAGAGCTAAAGATAGCCCTAGACCTTTGTAAAATAATAGCCCCAGAGTTAGAAGGTGAACAAGAGGGGATAGTATCACTACTCTGGAAAGGTGATACTGTTAGCAGACAGAGAAACAAAATAGAAAAGTGAGTGTTTTCTGTTTTTCTCTCTTCCTTCTCCACCTGGAATGAACCCTCTTTGGAATGAAGAAGACAAGTCCCTTGCAAGGAGCTAGAGAGTCATTTAAAAATGTGTTTCTAGGATCAAGCGGGTCCCATGGCAGGGTCCTGCCATACACTTCTTATAGGATGGATATGATTGCAGAGTTTTGTAGGGGAGTCTTTTGATTGATTATTCTTTTCATTATGGATTGTATTTTCCTGCTTCTTTGCATGCCTAGTAATTTTTGATTGGATGCCAGACAGTAAATTTTACCTTGTTGGGTGCTGGATATTTTAGTACTCCTATAAATATTCTTTTTTTTTTTAAAGATTTTATTTAATTTGACAGACAGAGATCACTGGTAGGCAGAGAGGCAGGCAGAGAGAGAGGAAGGGAAGCAGACTCGCTGCTGGCAGAGAGCCCGATGTGGGACTCGATCCCAGGACCCTGGGATCATGACCTGAGCTGAAGGCAGAGGCTTTAACCCACTGAGCTACCCAGGTGCCCTCCTATAAATATTCTGAGCTTTGGTCTGGGACACAGTTAAATCTCATGGAAATGGTTTGATCCTTTGGGTCTTGCTTTTAAACTTTATTAGATGGGACCAGAGCTGCCTTAATGTAGGGCTGATTTTTTTCCCCATCATAGAGGCAATGCCATTCTGAGTACCTAGATGAGTTTGCTAGGGCTGCCATAACCAGACACCACAGACTGAGTGGCTTACCAGCAGAAACTGATTTTCTCCCAGTTCGGAGGCTAGAAGTCTGAAATCAAGGTGTCTGTAGGGTTTTTTCTTCTGAGGCTTCTCTACTTGGCTTGCAGATGGCCGTGTTCCCTCTGTGTTCTCACATGATCATCTCACTGTCTGTGTGGTCTGTATCCTATTTTTTTCTTAAGAAGGACACCAGTCATACTGGATTAGGTCCCCACCCGAGGACTCCATTTTGGCTTAATTACCTCATTAAAGATCCTTTCCTCAAACACTGTCACATTCAGAGGCACTGGGGGTTAGAGCTTAACCACAGGAATGTTGAGGGGACACAGTTTGGTCTGTAACCTGGTGCCTCATGAATTTTGAGGTTTTCTGTTCTGTTCTGTTCTGTTTCTGTTTTCTGTTCTGGACATGACCTGTTTCTAGCGCTGTGTGAACTCCATGCTGTTCTGTGTGCCCCTTCAAGATGTTTCTTTCCTCCACCTTGGGCAGTTTCCTCACAGAACTGTGCTGATCAATACCTAGACTCAAGGAGTCCCCTCCGCTGATCTCTATAGAGAACTCTCTTGGCAGCTTTCTCCTCTCTGATGCCTTGCCCTGTGAATTCTAGCCACTTCAGCCTCCCTGGAATCCCAGCTCATCTCCTCAGCTCAGCGAGAGCTCTGGGCTCTGCCTGGGTCCCCCTTCTCTGTGCCATACCCCCCAGACACCCTCCAGGTGGCTGGCTGGACAATCATGGGCTCCTCCCATTGGTCTCTCAGGGATCACCGCCCTGCTCTGCCTGAGCTCCAGTGTCTGCAAACTCCATTTCCAATGTTGCATCTGATTTTTTAGTTGTTTTGAGGAGGGTGTGGTTAAATCTCATCCCTCCTACTTCCTTTGGAGAATCTTTGAATAGTGGAGAATGCCTGGAATGTTCTGGAACTTCTTGTTTCGCTAGTATTTCTCAGTGCGTGTTAGACGATGGATTCTGGAATCTCTGTTCTAATGATACTGTGGCTTATCCTTGGGAATAATTTTTGATCGGATTATTAAGCTGAGTGCTTGTGATCCCTTAGAGGTGCCAGTGGTGGTCACTTTGGACTCCATTCAGATAGTTCAGGCTGGAACCACCAGCTGTGGAAGAACTAATGCCAACCTGTAGGGCTTCATTTACCATGACCTACCCTTAATTCATGTCAGTGAGGCTTTGCTGCACACCAGGATTTCCTTCTGTCCTTAGAGCAATCTTCTCAGGCTGGTGCTGTCAGCCCTGTTTTCCAGAAGGGGAAACTGCTGAGAGCTAAAGGAAATTTCCCAAATCTAGAGTTTGAAAGCAGTTCTGTTGGCCCTTAAATGAGATGCTATGTTATCCAGTATCTTCATCAGCATTTAGATTAGGGAGGATTCAGGAGCTGGGACTTCAGCTCAATCAGCAAAACAAAAACAACAGATTAGGTGCAAGACCAACGATGCTTTCTGGTCCCTGCATTGAGATAAGAAAAGATCTCCACAAGCAGATGGAGGCTAAAACTTATTCCTGGGAAAGGCCTCATTTTAAGAAGGGAACTTAGAGATTATTGAGTCCTCGCCTTCCATCTGGTGTTAGTGGTGGCCAGTGGCCAGTAGCTTTTGTGGTGGTGTCACACTCATGGGCAGACAGGAAGCAGGACTTTCTTTTAACTACCCTGTCTCCGCTCTGTGAAGGGTTTTTCCTCGTGCATTTCTAAAGTGTACAATTACCCCTGGGTAGTTGGATGGATGGATGAATACAACCTTGGATGGGTCCATTGATTGTAAAAGAATCATCACCTTGCCTCTCCATCACCATCAACATGCCTTTCATACTCCAATTAAATGAACCCACTTACTGCATTGTCTAATGAACTTTTCCAAAAGTTAACCCCTCTGCCTCCACCTAGAGAAGAGCTCTGGTTAGAGGTCAACGCGCTTTTGCTCCCTTGGGTGTCCATCCCGTTCTCCCTTTCCAGTGTGGCTCCTTCCATGTGATCATCAGTGGGTAGTGGGGAGGGGACAGTCTTGTTGAATTTTGTTAAAAGACCACTTTGCTGTCCTGGAATGCCAGCTCATGTCCAGAGCAGTGACCAAATATTGGATCGGTGCTTTTATTTCCACTGCTATTAGCAAAACTTTGGTGGGAAGGAGACATCAGGTGGGACGTTTAGTTAGACCCAGGGGTGTTCCACAGAAAATTCTTGTTAGGCCTGGTTTCCTATTCACAACAAAGGAGTTGTGAATTTCAAAAGCATTTTGTGAACATCCACAAACTTTTGTTTATTGTGGGTTTGTAACTGAGCTATATGCACAGGGAGGCAAAAGAAATGGGGCATGTTGGTTTCTGAAAATATCAGTGCCCCACATGGTGATGGCTCTAAGCCTTGCCTGTAAGCAGGAGGGAAAGTCACTAGTGTATGTGGTCCACATGCTGCAGAGAGTGTCCACACCTGGGCGGGTGGACACCTGGCGTCTATTTGACTCCACCCAGACTTCTAACCCAGTTCCCATGCCACCTCTTTGGGAAGCCACCCTTGTAGCCCAGGCTGGAAGTGAGCTTCTTCCTCTGAGCCCCAGCTGCCCTTCTCCCATATCTCTGCTGTTAGGGCTTTGGTCATTTTCTACCTGGGAGTTGAGATACTTAACTTCTTACTTCCTTAGCTGGAATGTATAGTCCTTGGAGGGCAGAGTCCAGGTCTGAGCCATTTTGTGACCCCTTCAGTGCTTGCCACAGAGCAGATGTGACCTCTCGTTGGTGTTTCCTTTTTATCTGCTTAATGTTCTGTAGCCAGTGTATTGCATGGGGTGAAAATAAAAGAAGGGTCTTACCCTGTTTACTTTGAGGGTACCTCTGGGTCAGGCTGCCCTTGTATTTCAGGGGTCCAGGGGTGGTGGGAAATGGCTTCAGCTGGGATTTGGGGCTAAGCCATTAAGAGTTTGGGTCTGTTACATTAATTAGCTGACTTCTTGTAGTGGGTCTCCTGCAGCCCCTTTTCTCTCCTTGAACTCAGGACAGTGGGACCGTTAAGGTGGGTCTAAGGCAGGCAGGCCGTCACTGGTAAAACTCTGAAATTTCTAAGGTTTTTATTACCAGTAGTACATCCTCTTACTAACAGGACATCTTAAAGTAGAAAAAGATGCTTTTATAAATTTACATGTTTATCATAGAAAACGTGGGAAATAACAAAAAATTTTAAAGATCAAGGAATTTCTTCCGTAACTCTACAATACAGCAGTTGTATTTTATTATTACAATGAAATGCTATTCTGAAAATGTGATTAGGTCATAAGATATACAAAACTTTAAAAAACACTGCTTTTAAAAAATAAAAGTAACACATACGGTAGTCAAATATTTCATAAAGATATAAAGTGAAAAATATAAACTTTCTGCCCACCCATCTGCCCTAATCTTGAAACCTTGCTCCAAAGGTGCCAACTCTTCAAAGATTCTTTGTATCTTCTCGGGGTGTGTGTGGGGGGGTGGTGGTAGGGAGGAGGAGACCTGTGCTCAGTTTCATACATGTGACTAGTTAGGTTTATAGGCCAGAAACAGGTAAGGATCATCTCCTCCTGTTGCTAGTGACCTTTCAAAAATATTTTAAAAGACTTAATTTATGTATTTGACAGAGATAGATCACAAGTAGGCAGAGAGGCAGGCAAAGAGAGGGAAGCAGGCTCCCTGATGAGCAGAGAGCCTGATGCAGGGCTCGATCCCAGGACCCTGAGATCATGACCTGAGCTGAAGGCAGAGGCTTTAACCCACTGAGCCACCCAGGCGCCCCTCAAAAATATTTTAAATGGCACTGCCTCAGGCCGTCATGAAGCTGTCCCATCTCTGATCTCTGTTGGGCATTTAGTTTCTTTCCAGTTTATCTGTTATTAGAAAGTAATACTTTAAAAACATGTTTACATACAATTTTGCCCTCCTCTGCTGTTTTCTTTCCAGGATAGAATTCCAGAAATGGAATTCTCGAGGCAAAGGACAGAAACTTTTCTGGCTGTTGGTAGATACTGTCCAATTATGATACATTTCTGCTATAGAAATAGGACCCTTTCTCTTGCCTATACATTCTTTTTGATGTCTTGAAGATTAACAAAGTAATACAAGACGACCTGCTCTTTATAAAAAGTTCAGACAATGTGCAAGTTCATGCAGTGATTAGTAAGAGGGGCGCCCCTCCTCGTTCCCTACTTTCAGCTCAGAAATAAGCCCCGGTGGAGCCAAACGAGGTTCGGACAGACTTGAATTAGAGCTTGGGTGTGGCTGTGTGACGGAGGGTTGGTTACCCAGGCGCTGGGCCTCGGTTTCTTCATCTGTAAGCCAGGTGTGCCAAGAATCCCCCTGTTGGACTGTGAGGGTGAAGTGGGTGTGTGCAAAGGGCCTGGCCCGTGGTAGGCACCATTACAGGTGTGGTCTTTGTTGAACAACTGATCGTGGCTCTCTGTGGGGTGTGGAAGCCACAGGCTCAGGCTGAGATTGTGCTGGAAAGTGCTCCCCTCATTTTGAGGAGGGCTCACCCTTCTCTGCACGATATGGGTCCGTCCTGACAGAATCACAGTGTGGTGAGCCCTGCAAGCAGGAGACACTTTCCAGCCACTGTTGCGCTGAGCTTATATCCTAGCGAGCTCGTCTAGGCTCTTGGAGAAGCAGGATATCCTCACCCCCTTTATTAGGATAGACACACCTGGACACCTATTCCTGAGAACTCTGACATTCTGAGAATAATCAGGCCAGAGGAGTCCCAGCTTGGATGGGCAGGGACAGCGCGTCCCCTTGGAAACCTCGGCCTGCTCAAGATGGGAGGCATGACACCAGAAACCCTCCTATTAATGTGGCACTAAACTCTGCAAATATCTTTAGTAACACTAAGCCCTGGGTTGTTTTAACAACATCTCTAATTATAACCTGTTTAACATCTACCATGCTGTCACACCACCCTGATTAAAGTGCCACGGGGAGCACGGCTGTTCGCGCCCAGTAGCAGCGTCGCTGGTGAGAAGGTGCCGCTAAAGCTGACCTTCCAGGAAAACCGGCTGAGCCATCACTTTGGACACAGAGGACCCAGGGAGCCACTGTTCTGGGGCCGGGGCTCCAGCACGTCCCTGCTGGAGCGTCTCCCCGTGGCTCTCAGGCCGCGAGTGTGAGACAGAAGAGCGGGTGTGCCGTGCAAGTCCCAGGGGGCCAGACCAAGGGTTTCCCGGAGTGATGGGTGAGGATGCTGGCCTCAGCGCCATTTAGTCTACCTGACAGCTCCTCTGAGCGTGTGTGAACAGGGGCCAGCTCTGCCAGGGCTCGGTCACCAAGTACAGAAATCTCAAGTGATTCCGTCTGTTGGACAGACGTTCCTCAAGCATCTTCTCTGGGAGGAACCCGGGGCTGTACTCATCATGGCCAGCCAGTGAATAGTAAGAGGATGCCGCGTACTGGTGCTAACTGGGTGTGTTGGAAATGGACTGACTGTGGACATGGGATGTTTGCTGGAGACCAACACTAGTGAAGGGAGGGGGGCAGAGGCAGCCGTGGCCACGGGGACAAGTGGAGGGCCGCTCCCGCGAAGGTCCCAGCAGCCCAGCAGAGACCTTGGGGCGAATAGTGACCAACAGAGTTGGTTGGGCTGGACCTCTCTCCTCCACCTCAGGCACTCACCAGATGCTGACCGGCTCAGGAATGGTGGGACCTTGGGTGAAGCCTCTGCCTGCAGCAGAGTCTGACCCTGATGGAGCCAACAGCTGGAGGCTGCCTGCTGACCCCACGCCCTGAAGATCCCTTGAAGTAGGATAAGACCAGGGCTTGCCCATAGGCAGGAGCCACCTGACGAGGGAACTGGGGCGCCCCCTGAATCATGAAGGATACCTCAGGCTTTGGTAGTCACAGAGGAGCCCGGGGGTGGGGGGGGAGAGGCTTCACGTGGGCCCAACAGTGTGAGTAAAGAACAGCTCGTCGTCACCAAGAGCCAGCATGTGCAGCGTCCAAGGCTGGCTGTTGGGGCAGAGACTCTGCTGCCATGGAGAAGCAGCCCAGGGGGCCGTCTGCATGAGTCCCCTTCCCAGATGGTTGCTTTCTCCCCCAACCCTGCCTCCCCCCTCCCCCAAAGCCTGTTTTTCCTGTCACCCTTAGGGAGGTGAAGTCAGCCTGGTAATGTGTCTTCCTGAGTGACCTGGAGTGGCCTTTCCTCTGGGTCCTCCAGCCAGTTCGCCTTCGGCAACTGGGAAGATTACCTGCTTCCTCCTCCACAAAGCCTGGATTTTCAGGGCTCATCTCGACAAAGGTGGAGGTGACTTCTAGGGCAGCTGACCAGAGCCTTGAGAACCTCCTTGAGCCTGGTCACCCAGCCTTATTCATAGGCTCTCCTGAGGGGTGGTGCGGGGATCCAGAGAGAGCACCCCAGCTCCCAGGTGTAGGGGGCTACCCTCAGCCTACCAGACGGGCGCCTGGGAAGCTCGCAGCCAGGCGACACGTGTTTGCGGGGCATCTTCTAGCCCCTCTGATGAAGAAAGCCTGGTCTTTGGGCTGAAAGCTTGTCTGTTTAGATTTCTGAGCTAGCCCCCGAGGTAAAGGGATGTTCATAGGCACCAACTCTGTTCCACTTCCCTGGTGGTCTGGGGTGGGGTGTCTCCTTAGCCAGGGGCTTGTGGCATCAGGGGGTCTACGAGGAGAACAGAGAAACAGAGTTACCACTCCTTGAAGGCAGGTAACCTGGGTCCAGCCAGCTCTCTCCCGACACCTGCCTTACCCATCAGTGTCCTGTCCTTTCACCTGCGCTCTTCTGGCCTCCTGCCATTCTGCTGGCTCCCTGACCCGTGCTGTCCCTTGGCTGGCAGGGGCCACACCTTGAGTCCTTGTCCCTTGATGTTGGATTTCCTCTCGAGTATTGTCGTGGTGTTTTGGGATTTGATGAAGGAGCACAGATAGAATGGCCCCGTGGCCTGTTTGTGGTAGCCTCCCTTGGCTTTGACTAATGACTGCAGTGACATCTGTGGGCAGGAGGCATGTCCCCGGTGCAGCTCTGTGTGATTGAGTTTCCCGAGTTATTCTGTATCAGCAGTCAAGAAGCCAGATCACCGGCTGCTACTCGTACGGCTCGTACCTGCTGTGGGCTTCAGGTTTCGGGGCCCTCCCGCTCGGTGCCAGGTCGATTAGGAAATACCGCACGGCCAAAGCCCCAAGTACTCTGTGGCTGCAGAAGTGTCCAAAGGTACAGTTAATCAGAAATTTTCCTTAAAGGATTTTGTTGAAATTGGTCATTCATCTATATTTTTTCCCATCTACAAGTTAACCAGAGGGGCTATGTGTGTTTTTATTTTCCTACCCCTGCTTGGATTGTGTGTGTGTGTGTGTGTGTGTGTGTGTGAGAGAGAGAGAGAGAGAGAGAGAGGAGGAGGAGTCTTTCTGCAGAAGACCCAGAGCTTGGTCGTTCACATTAACCTTGGTAGCAGAGCTAACCCCCAGGCCTGCGTCAGCTCTGCACACAAGATATTCTTAGAGTTTACCTGGACAGAAAGCTAAGATAGTGGCCCCTTTTCTCCCCCCTGTGGTTTTCTTGGGTTTTTCTGAACCTGAACAGAGCTTGTTTTTCATCTCTAAATCCTGCTGTGGGGTCTTGGCTGCTGGGATTCCAGCATTCTCACCCTGTTTGGGGCAAGCCTTGGGTCTCTAGTAGGTGCTCCTGCCACCACAGTTGGGTTGCTATGGAAACCAACTCTCACAGTATGGTTTAGAGCCTGGTTATCTCTCCATGTCCTGCCTCTGACCTGGGGAAAAAATGGTGATGGTGACACTGTGGCTCATGGCTCGCTGGGAATTCCTGGTGCCATCCAGTGGGGCTTTTCCAAGCCCTGCCCACGGTGACCACAGTGGGAAGTGGGTAACTCTTGGAGGGGTGGTCTTTCTTTTGCTCAGGGAGGGTGGGTCTTCACCTTTGGACAGGCCACCCAGCTGTGCCTCCAGGCTTAGCACTGCTCATGGGGGCGGGGAATCCTTGGGTCTTTGGGAATGCCTGGGAAGTGCCCAGGATAACCTCTGGAGTGGATGGGAATACAGGCTGATAGCCACCCTGGGGACCACCTCTGCCTCTTAGCATGGAGACACCTATGGGAGATTGCATGGCATTGTACATCTCACGGGTCAGCTGATTAGATAGTGAATATCATTGCCATGTGGCAGATTAAAGTGACTCCAAGTTAGCTAACAGGTTTCCTTTTCATTATTAATTACAATCAGAGACGTTAGGTGCTATTCAAAAATCTAGCTACTTGGCCACCTACACTAGACTTGCTCTGGATGCCTGCTGCTGTTTTTGAAGGAGAGAGAGAAAAGCTCTTTCCTCTGCCTTGCTACTCATCCTCAGAGAACTCACTTTGGGGAAACATTAGGTGACTCTCAGGACTAAGTCTTTTTTTTTCCAGAGCAGGTGGAGACTGGACAGGTCACCCCAGTCATTCCACATGTTGGCCCGTCTCAGCCCCATGAAGCAAGCTCCTACTATGTGCCTGTTACCTTTTGAAATGATATCCTTGTAACTCTCAAAGCAGTGCCTCGCAGAAGGCATTTTTAAAATTGTCGTTTCTTCGATGGGAAAATGGAGGCTCAGAGAGGTTACGCCTATCACCAGCATTCGCCTAGCTAGGAAGAGGTGCTGCTGAGATTTGGCCCTGGCCTCTGACTCCGTGTCCCACCGGAGTCGGTGAAGGGCCAGCTGGGCCTGGGCCATCATGTGCAGGGGTCTCTGCATTTCGCAAAGGCTACCATTCTCTCTGACAGGCAGATGCCTCACCCTGTCCTCTGTTGTCACAAGAAGCCCAGCTCAGATCAGCTTCCCTAACGAATTTTCCAAGCCATGTTCACAACCCGTAAGTTGTGATGACCTCCTTTGTGATGTCAGCCTTGAATGCCCATAAGGAGGTTTAGCAACGGGTCTCATGAAGGTATGTGTCTGTGGAAGACTCCATGAATCCAGGGGCTTCAGGACCAAGAGGGTCTGAGCCCCTGTCTGCGGGAGCGTCCCAGAAGCCTGCTGGGACCACCAAGAAGACCTTTCTTTGGGGACAACATTCATGTAGAGGCAGTTTGACCCCTTGGTGGAAGACTGGTGGCCTATAGGGCCTTTTTCTCTCACCTGGTTTCTCATCTGTTCCATGTACCCATCCCCTCCAGGATCTTGGGCAACCCTGGGCTGTCACCATGGTATCCGTGTCGCTGGGCACAAATGTTAGCTGAAGAGTAGACATGTGCTAGGAAGGAGGACTCTCCTGGCACCTTGATCATCTGTGTGGAGTAAGTGCACGCCGCCACCCCCCCCCCCCCGTGAGGATGGGAAGGGGACAATGGCAGAGGGTAAACAGTAGGTGTCAGACAGTGTATAAGAATGTGTTCAGAGGGCGCCTGGGTGGCTCAGTGGTTTAAGCCGCTGCCTTCGGCTCAGGTCATGATCTCAGGGTCCTGGGATCGAGTCCCGCATCGGGCTCTCTGCTCGGCAGGGAGCCTACTTCCCTCTCACTCTCTCTGCCTGCCTCTGCCTACTTGTGATCTCTCTCTGTCAAAATAAAATAAATAAAATCCTTAAAAAAAAAAAAAAAGAATGTGTTCAGATTCGCACTGGCCAGGATCGGGGGGCCCCAGCTACAGATGCTGAATATGCAAACTCCTGCTGTCTTTTGCTGGGGTGTGAAGGGGGAAGAGGGCAGGGGGAGAAACCAGCCACTCATGGAACATGCGCTGAGTCTGGTGCATCTGGGGTTGGGGACTGGATGTTGATAGAAGCTGCCAGTGACACTCCTTTAGGGAGCGTTACCATGTACCAGGCTCCGGGGGAAACCCTTTACGGGCTCGCTCTCTCTGGTTTTTCGAGCAGTCCTGGGAGGTCAGTACCATTGCTGTGCCCAGTGTACAGTTGAGGGAACTGAGGCATTGAGTGTTTGAGCCACTTGGCCAAGTTCTTACAACTAGTAAAGTAGCAGATCCAGAAGGCCATGATCCAGGCTTTTCTGACTTCAAACTTGGGTGCACACTGGAGCTCCGGGGTTGGGAGGGCAGCTGAGGAGCTGGGGCGAGAGTGTGCAGCCTGCAGGAAGTCTGCCTGGAAGGGGAAAAGACCAGTGGGCAGGAGTGGTGGCTAATGCTGGCCTAGAGTATGGCACAGGTCTAGGCATCAAGAGAAGGGTAGGGGTGCTGAGTGTCATCTTCCCCTCGTGGGCACCAGGAATCCAGAACCGGTGTTTCTGCCCTTGAGTAGTCACTGGGCTCACCTCCTGGATCTGGGTCCCGAGAGTCCACTCCTTGGCGTGACTGCTAAAGTCTGAGCATGGGATGGGGCTGGAGTGATGGCTGAACATGGCACAGTTGGTGGTAATGCACGAAAGGCCCTGAGTGGCTGGAGCTAGGTCTCAACCCTATGTGTAAGGAGATACCTCCATACAAAAGGACCTTTCAAGTTTCCTGAGTGGTCTCTTTCCTGACCCCATGGCCCCCTGTGAGAACCATGAGTGGCCAACCTGGCTCTGCTGGGAGAGAGCGGGTGCCCGGTGGACCCAGGACATTTTTGAAGCTGCCTTAAGCCTGTGGCTCGCACAGAGGGAAAATGGCCTGGATCGAGTACATGAAACTCTTGCGTTCCTCATTCTGTCGCTTGGGAGCTCTTTCTTTGCTTGCAAGACAAAAAACCCCCCAGCGTATTGTCCAGCCCTTCTATTTATAGCCACCAAATAATTAAACAGATCAACGTGTCCAGGATCAGAAGGGGCCACCTGGCTGGTGGGCCATATGGTGAGTCTGCAGGGTCGCCGTGTGGCTAATAGGCGGAGGGGGGCAGTTTGCAGAGCCTCTTGTCCATGTTCATGGTTCATTTCTTCCCAGTGTGTTTCTGGTCAGCAGAAGGATTAAAAATAGCATTAAAACACTCTGTTCACTGGGTGTCATCCTGGGGGGCTCTTTGGATCACATGTACTCACTTCCCAGATGACACAGTGTGCTAAATTCTGAACAGCCCCAGGAAGAAGCCCAAGAAAAAGACTTCAGGTGTCTCCCTACCTGGTCAGGGTCTGAGGCATATTATGGCTGAACCTCTTGCTTCTCTTTGTCAAGATCCAAGGGCTCCTTGGCCAACACCTGTGACGATTCAAGTTCACCCCTTGCCACCCCCTAGCGTAGCCAGTGGATCACCTGTAGACATTTTGGTCATGATGCCTCTCTTCCCTCATTCTAGTTCCTCCATGGCTCCCTATAACTTATAGAGTAAATTTCAGACTTTCTTGCCTGGTGTTTGAGGCCCTCTCTGGCCTGGCCTTGAGCCCATCTTTCTAGCTCTATACCCTGTTCTCCTGAGCCACCATCAGTCACTTGGGGCTCCCCACCTCTGAATATGGGGGCTGCCTTTTTGAATTTTGACTCTTGCTGAAATGTTTCCTCTTCGCCTGCTCAAATTTTGCTCACCCTGCAAAAGCTAGTTTGCATTCAGTCTCCCTGGCTTCCTATAATCTCAGAATGATCTCACTTTTTTTCCCCCTGGACCTTTAGAGCAATTCTGTCTGAATGCTTTCATTTGGCAATTAATCATGTTCTGCCTGGCAGTATCTTCCCCCCTATTATCTCAAAGAGTAATTTAAATATTTCATCAGCATTTAAGTCTTGATATTTGACTTGCTACCTCAACTGGCCGGAGTGTCACTCCGGCTTCTCTAGCAGGCAGGGACACGTGCTGGTCACCTGCACGGACTCCAGAGCCTGCCCCTGCCTTTCATTCTCGCTCTGCCTCTTACTAACCATCTGACCTTAGGGAGGTCTCCCCATCTCGATGCCTCAGTTTCCTTACCTGTGAAACGTAGATAAAAATTGCACCTGGCTCAGAATCATTGTAAGGATTTAGTGAGCTAATACTTTGAAAGAAAAGACTTCGAGCAGGGCTCTGGAGTGAATGCTGAAATGTCTACTTGCCCTCTACCCAGCCCGGGGCCTCTGCCTTGGACATGGGAGATGGGCCAGACTGACTTGTCCTTTCCATTTGATGTAATACCACTTGTGCAGATGAACGATGCCTCAGTTTCCTTACCTGTGAAATGTAGATAAAAATTGCACCTGGCTCAGAATCATTGTAAGGATTTAGTGAGCTAATACTTTGAAAGAAAAGACTTCGAGCAGGGCTCTGGAGTGAATGCTGAAATGTCTACTTGCCCTCTACCCAGCCCGGGGCCTCTGCCTTGGACATGGGAGATGGGCCAGACTGACTTGTCCTTTCCATTTGATGTAATACCACTTGTGCAGATGAACGAGCTCCAGCCCAGAGAGGGGGAGAGTGTTCCTAAGGTCACACAGCAGGAAGAGGTAGAGAGCCCAAGGTGGCAGGACTGAGATCCCAGTGCTAAAAGGGCCTCATGGTCTTTCTTTTCAGAGGCTATCCCATTGCGGGTCTTTGCCAGGGACACAGAGAAAAAGCTTTTTTTTTTTTTTTTTTTTAAATGGTTGCACATCAAAAAAAATAATAATAATAAAATAAATGGTTGCACATCTTCTCCATGGAGCAGATGGAGTAGGGGTGGCAGGGAGGCCATGGCCTTGCAGGAATCCCAGGGGACCACTCACACTGTATTTTATGGAAATGGGCTCCCTTGAGGTAGACAAAAGGGCCCTGGGATGGGAAATTTCCCTGATAACCTTCCCATCTCACTCTGGGCCTTGTGATAGAGCCCGAGGTTACCTGCCGCTGGAAACCATAGAGGCCTCAGAGCCAAGGGTACTGTTCACATCCTGCTGGGACAGGACGAAGGCCTCTGAAGGTGGGCACAGCTGGCTTTGCTGTATACGGCCACATTCCAAAAGACCCCTCAGGGTTTGGGAGGTATTTCGAGGGGCTGTTCCCAAACGCCCTCCCTCCCTGCTTTGTGCCAGAGGAGAAGTCAGTTTGGCTGGGACACGTGGTGTGATGGTGTGCACAGCTGTCCCGAGATCAATGCCTCCCTTCCTGCCTGTCCCAGCCCACCCCTAGGCTGGGAGAGAGGAGGGATGACGGGGCTTCAGAAGATGACAGATGATTTCTAATTCAGAAATGGCAACATCTGACCCAAGCCTTCAAAGTGTTTTCCAGGCTGCTCTTCAAATAGAAGCAAAGGTGACAACCTTTGGATAGATTTGCGATAAAACAAAATAGTAAAATGTAATAATGTTCACGTCGGAATCTAGGTGATGAATATTCATGTGTTCTCTGTGAAAGTCTTTCAGCCTTGCTGTATGTTTGAAGTTTTTTTATAATAAAATGTGGGAGGAAAGAGTGAGGACTTTGCGACTGACTGCCTGGGTGGCCAGTCCCAGTTCCACCCCTTTCTAGCTGTGTGACTTTGGACATGTTCATTAACCACTCTGAGCCTCAATTTCCTCATTTGCAAAAATGGGGATAATCCTAGAACATATCATAGGTGATAATACATTTAAAGGATGTCTTAGGCAAGAACTTGGGACAGTGTCTGATATGCTTATCTAATTTATAAGTATCAGCCTCCATGATTATTATCAATTAGAGAGCTTTGTTTGGATAGGACCTTAGAAGAGGGCATGAATTAGGCTAGTCGAAGGTTATTAGTAGCATGAAAGAATTATTCTAGGAGTGTGGTCTGGTAGGGAGGAGAAGCCTGATAAAGGGGTTTACGCAGAGAAGGGGATGTGTGGATGGACAGTCGAGGCAGCAAGCAGGTACTCCACTGTCAGTAGGCTTATTAGATCCAAGAGGGGAGGGAAGGGAGCCAGGGGGACAAAGGAGCCTAGTTTGCTGGGCACAGGGTGAGAGAGAGAGGGCAGGAGGGAGGAACGTTGTAGATGTGCCCCCTGGCTTCTCAGAGTGCAGTCCAAGGACCCGTGGCAGCTGTGCCACCCGGGAGCTCATTAGCAAATCAGAAGTCTTGTGCTCCATCAAGTTGGAGAAGCGTGGGGCTGGGATACCCACTCGATAGGCAGGACCGGAAGGGCCTTGCCGGGCTCCGGCTATGCTCTCAGATGCCCAGTCACACTGTCTGGGGTAGGATGTGGGGTCGAATGGCCCAGCCAGGCACTTTGTCCTCTTTCTCTGGGGCCAAGGAACCTTGGATGGGGCCCCAGCTGGACCCTTGCAGTGGCTCTTCCCCACCCTAGCAATTGAATTGGTTAGTTCTGTGAGGAAGTTTTCTACTACCCTTCCTCTTGCCTGACTAGTGGTGTCTTGGAGGAGCCACGGGGCCAGGAATGTCGGTGCTGTGTGGTAATAAAGCAGGGGCCAACAGTAGGCCTCCCTGACACCCCACACTGCAGGGAATTTCTGGAACATCTAACCCAGAGAACACGTCCAGGGTTTGTGTCTCCTTTGGGGTGATTGTATTTTTGCAAAATGAAATGCCAAGAAAAAATTCAGAGAGTCCACATGAAGGTATAGATTTCTAGCATCTCTCGAAAAGAAGAAAATCTACCGATCTGTCAGATCTTAGCAAGTGTCCGTGTATGAGTGGCAGGTGCACATGGCCTCTAGGTCACCATAGTCCCCCCACTCCCATGTTTCAGCCCCACCCTTCAGAGCACTTGAGTTTGTCACCCTGGTCTAATGCAGCCCCTCTCTTTAAGGAAGTGGATACTGGCCAGTCAGGTTAAGGGATTTGTCCGAAGCCATTCATTTTGTCCACAGAGCAGGGTCCTGGCTCCCAGGGCAGGTGCCACACCTCCATATCGGTGGCCCCTCTCTCTGAAGCGCTCCCATCAGAAGGCTCATGCAAACTCTTAAGAAATCCCATCCACCTGGTCCAGTGGTCCTGTTTCCGGCTCTCAAGTGGCGGAAGGGGATGAGATAAGATAACTGTATGTAACAGTGCTTTAGGAGTCACAAACCAAGCTCCCCTTGGTGAGTTGTTCTGAATTTTCTGTCCATGAGTGTTCTTATACCCCTTCACCCCCAACATTATACCCGTTGTCACAACTATGTAATAAGAACTGTAAAAGACATTGAAAAAACCAGTCACGATCCCACCAGCAGAACAGAGCACAGCAGCTCTCTGTCTTTGGTGTTTAAAAATGCTTTAAATTACACACACAAAAAACTATTTTTTTTAAAGATTATTTATTTATTTGGCAGGCAGAAATCACAAGTAGGCAGAGAGGCAGGCAGAGAGAGGAGGAAGCAGGCTCCCCCCGAGCAGAGAGCCTGATGTGGGGCTCAATCCCTGGACCCTGGAATCATGACCCGAGCCAAGGGCAGAGGCTTTAACCCACTGAGCCACCCAGGCCCCCCCGCAAAAAAACTATTCTTATTTTTTATCTTGTGCCACTGACAATATATTTTAACCAGTTTCTGCCTCCCACCCTCTCTGTCTCCCTCCCTTCTTCTCCCTCTTTTCTTATCCTTCCATCCCTCCCCACCTGATAACTGCGAGGTAACACAATGCTTCTCTTCCACATCCAGAGTTTATTGCCTGAAGGAGGATTCAGTGGCCCAATCCGGCTCAAAAAGCAGCCCAGGCCCACCGCTGGTAACAGAGCTCTCTGCTCTGCCGTCTGGCTGGCCAGATAAGTTCCAGAGCCTAGGAGGTAGGAGTGGGGAAGCTAAGCATTGCAGATAAGCTGGAAAAACCTCCCTAGCTCTTGCTTTCCCGTCTACTAACGTAGAACATTTTGGCTGAAGGAGTGTGTGTGTGTGTGTGCATGCACACGCGTGCATGCATGTGTAAAGAGGTAGGCTTGAAACGGTAGACTTTCAAGCACCAGGAATCCCCTCCCTTTCTAGCCTGGTACGTTCAGATCTTTCGATGCCTCTGACCCATACTAAGTTTTAAGCTCGATACCGTCATCTTTATTGTGTATGCCATTCTTAGCATTTATGTATATTCATTTCGAAGAGTTACTATGCCCTGTGGGGCATATTTCAGTAACTGGTGATAACAAAATATAAAGTGTACTTCCCTGGGAGGACCACGCTGTGTGCTGCTGGAAACAGCCTACACATTAGGGGCCGTGGCAGCTCTGTGACCTTGGATGAGTTACTATACTTCTCTGTGCTCAGTTTCCTTTTCTATAAAACGGAGGTGATCATTCCTAACCCTGCTGGGAGGATTAATTAAATGAGATATACTGTATGTAAAGCCTTTAGCAGAAAGCCTGGCAAACCAACAGAGCGGGGATTCCAGTTCCCTCCCCCTTCCTTTCCCTACTAATTCTCTTCAGAGCTTGAGAATCTGCCAAGGAGTTAATAATCTGTTAACAAACACTTACGTGTTCTGCAGAAACTCAGTCTACAATGGATTGCTTTTGGAGAGGGAAGAATCTCCTCGTAGTGTCAATAGTCAACTCCAGTTAAGACGTCGACTTCAGTGAGCCTCTCCAGTGTTGCCTGTTTCGGCTTTCGTTGCTCAGCCGTACCCGGAATTCTGGGAACTCCATTCCCCCACTTCAGTCTCACTGCCGGCAGGGTGCCCTGGGCGCATTCTCTCCTCTCTCTGTTCTTTCGTGTCCTCATTTGTAACGTGGAGACGGTGGGGTATATTTAACCTTGTGGGGAGGGGACAGAAACCTGGGAAACCTCCATCAGCCAGCAGCCCAGCATCGGTTGAACGTTTCTGTTTCCCTTGGGCCTGGTTTCTTTGGCAAAAGTCGTGGCTTTCGGCTGTTACAGAGTCTGGACATTGACAGACACGCTCAGGTTGGTTTTGGCTCTAGGGCTTCCCCACGCTGGGGGAAGCCCACCACGGGCACCGTGCCAGGTACCTTCCGGTTATCCGTGCACTTGAGTCTCAGGAGGAAGATCATTCCTTTTCAGTCTTCTTCCAGTCTTTCTGGTGATCTGAGGGTGGAGGTCCCATTCTGGTGTTTGGAGTACCTCTCAGCACTCACCCTTGTCATTTTGAACAAAGGCACGGTCACCCTCAGGCTGGAGCCTTCGCCAGTGGTAGCATCTAGCTGGAATCACATGATCTGGATTTGTTTTGCATTGTGTTTCTTTGGAAGGTTATCGTCTCCTTTTTTTTTTTTTTTTTTAAATAAGGAATACCAGGTTTTTACATATGGTAGTGTTACAGGAAGATATTTACTTAATTTAAAATATGAGTTCACTTAAAAGGCTGTTGTTAATAGTGTAGGTGGCAGGGGGATAGGGCAGAGGTTGTGAGGGGGACGTGAGAATAGCCTCTTTAGGAGGCACCGACTGAGTCATTCTCCTGGATTAGTCCCTGGATTGCTCACCTTGACTCCATTCCTGACCTCACCATTGACAAATAATATTGGAGCAACTCCTGTCAGCTTTGAAGACAAGGGCAACATCCTTGTCATCCTGTACAGGACATGGGGACCTGGTGGATTACTATGATTCATCTACTCGATAACACACATGCCAGCGAGCCAGCTGCTTTCCAGCAGCCTGTGCTGGGCCTGGGGGTCCAGGAGTGGGAGCCAACACACCCTGGTCTTTCGGGGTTTTGAGGACATTGGTAGATGCTGTTGTTGAATGTGGAATGTCTTCATGTGAAAGAATTCACATTCATCATGACTCACAAACACTGAGGAGACAGTTGAGCTGGTATCCTGAGGTGGGGCTCAAGGTGTGTGTGGGGAGAGGGGTTCCCAGTAATGGCTGCTTCTCCAGAACATGACATTTCCCAGTTCTGCTCTTATGCAAGTCTATTCCAGGCTGTCCAGAGGCAGAATCCTGGCCCAGGGGCCCACCATTCTCCCCATTGTGGAGGGAAGGATACTGGTCCTGGTGCAGTACAGTGTCCTAACGGCCAGCTCTTCCATGGGGGAAATGGCCCAGATGGCCATTGGGATCCAGGCTTGGGATGGTGAAGACATGGTGCTTCACTCTGCCTGATGCCACTATGTGGATTGGGATGTCAAAATCATCTGTCAGAAAATGAAGTCACTTTTTTATGAAAGATAAATGCAGACATAATGATTGTGGCCTGATTTCTGAGCACTTGGGCTTCCTTAGTTTTGAAATACAAAGCCATTGCTTCCTTCTTACTCTGAAGAGACTTTGCTGATCTTTTCCCACCCTGACACAACTCCATCCCTGACCTTGACCCCTCTGTGACCCTAGCTTAATCCCTTGCCTCACACCTTTCTTGGCCCTCTTCCATTCCTCACCCCAACCCTCGTTCCTCTGTGTCAGTTTTGCCTCTTGCTTGATAATTTAAAAATTGTTGAAAGTTGAATAGTTTGTTGCTTAAGTTGTACCAGAATGTTCCACCTTTAAAATGATGGGATCAGGAAAACCCTGGGTTGAAGGTGAGGGCCTTTTGAGTTCTCTGCCTTCTGGGCCCGGCTTGGCCACCATCTCCCCACCTGACGATAACTTTCACTTTCTGGGGCTCCATTTTCTCATTGGTCACCAAAGGGATTTGGACGAGATGAGTGAGTCTGTTTATTTTTGGTTGTCGGTCTGCTCCTTGGTGTGATGGTGACGCCAAAGCTAATCTCCAAGGCCTCTTCCCATTTTCAGGTTCCGAGTCTGACCCTTGAGGACTGTACTTGAGTTTGGCAGTTGTGGGATGAGGAAGTGAAATCAGGACACCTTCTTGTTGTAGGTGGAAGGCATCATAACAGAATCCATCAGCACCGGGGCAGGACCTTTCTCTGTCTGGTTCACCTGATGTTCAAGGCCTAGTGTGGCGCCAATACAAATGGGTTGAGGGGAAGAACACTAGGCGATTATTGCATATTTTGTGCAAAGCAATAAATAAGCCCCCAGAAAGCAAAGTCCCTTTGGCTTCACTGTAAGCATTATTGTACCCCAGTACCTCAATGGTGCTGGGGTGCGGATAGGGGAGGAGAGAGAGGGAGTGAAGCTGTGGCTCTTTGAGTCTGGAACCGTGGAAGTGGGCGAGACCTGCCGTGTGCTTTCCCAGTCCTCTGCGCCCTTTGCTGGCAGTTTTCTCGCAGCACAGATTCCA
Organism: Martes martes; assembly: GCF_963455335.1. Classification (NCBI taxonomy): domain Eukaryota; kingdom Metazoa; phylum Chordata; class Mammalia; order Carnivora; family Mustelidae; genus Martes; species Martes martes. The sequence continues at coordinate 49,404,219 of NC_137902.1, forward strand.
GGAAGAAGCCGCGGACATCCAGCAGTTGCTGCGGCATTCCTGTTGCAGCTGTTGGCTGAGCTCAGTGGCCTGTGGTCACCTCTGTATTCTTCAGACTGGCTGGAGCCGCGGTAAACCAGGAGAGGGGCCCCAGGCCTGCCTTCCAACTCAGACCCTTCCCCCATTCCCCTATCCTTAACACCCTCTGCTTGGAAAGCCACAAAGGACCTCGAGCAATCCCTGGGCTCCTCTTCTGCTCCCCATGGCTGAAAGAGGATCCCTGGGACACCAGAGGCTTAGAGGTATTATTCTATTTCAGTCCTCATGCAAAATTGTAGAATGTCACACCATCAACACTTTCCTTCTGGATATTATTGTGATTGTTTTGCAATCTGAGAATGGGAGCCAACCTGTGGCTCCTCCAGCATTTGGTCTTGGCAGCTGAGACCATCAGGGGAGTGAAAGATCAGTCATTGCATGTGCCGGGAGGGGGTGTCCAAGAGGGACAGGAAACTGTACCTTGACATGCTGCCTTCAGAAGGGCCACTGGACCAGCTGATCAGAGCTGGAAAGTGTGATCTCTTATCTCTTGGAACGGATGCAAGTACCAAGATGGATAGGACAGTGGTCGCTTCACTGGAGGGCACAACTGCTGTCCCTAAAAAGAGTAGTTCTCTGCAGCCCAGAAATGCCAGAGTGGAATATGACCCAAGAAAACCAGGAGACAGGATAGACGGGAGTAGGGAGGCTTTACTCTGTTATTGATGATCTGTGAATTTTAATCAAGGCATGGCAGTGGTGGAGGCTTGACCTTTCCTGGCTGACATATTCCTTCCATCAGCTGTTTCGAGGCCCGCTCTGTGCCAACCATGATACAAAGGTGCATTGTGTTGATACAGAGATGGGTTAGGTTGAGCGGTTCTAATGGGAATTGCACTTTCATGGGCTGGTGAAGTATGCGGATTTGATATTAAGTGATCCCTCCTGGCATCCTCCCCTGGTGATGGTCCTTACCACATGGGGTCCTCGTCTACTCTGCCTGCAGAAGGCACCTGCTTTGCTTGGTCTCCTGGGGAATGTTCATACTGGTAGCTCACTAACTGTAGCTTCCCAGGTGGATGTTCTGAATGGTGGTGAGAGAACCAAACTGTGACATGATCATGAGAAGGCGGACCCCTATTTTGTGAACAGCGTCCAAATCACGTATGTCGGAGGAAGTAGACTCAGACTCAGGACCCCAGGCTTCTAGACAGGGCCATGGCCCTGCCACTCATCTGGTAATGATACTTACAAATATGACCAGCTTCTTGTTTCCATTCATCTGGTCACTAGGAGGGATGGTTGCCCCCACACATGTACACGTTACCACATGAACCAAAATCTCACAATACAGCCTTTGGAGCATTACTCTGAAAGATGCAAATAGGTTATAGAGTGTTTTGTTTGATAAAGTTTGCCAAACACTAGATTAAACAAAGTTATCTCATAGTTTTTTTTTTTTTTTCTACTGCAGAACTTTTCAGGGCCTTTAATATACGAGTGTTGGGGATCACCATCCCCAGGGTGTGCAGGTATCGTATGCAGTGATTCCCAATCTTAGTTGATCATGAAATCCTTGTGTTATCGGGGAACTTACTGAACTAATAATGTTCCTTGGAATCTGCTCTGAGAATTGTCAGGATGGATGGGTGGTTCTCAATGGGTGATGATTTTGCCCCCTTGAGGACATTTGGCAATGTCTGGGGATGTTTTAATTGTCACAACTCAGGAGGGAGGCCAAGTGCCACTAGCATCAGTATTGGCACCCAATACTCAGGACAGGTGCCCACAGCAAAGGTGTATGGTATAGGGTGGGGTTGGAAGCCCTGGTCTAAGGGGTCCCTAAAACACCTACCCCTCTCACGGCTCTCACACTTAGCCAGTTGGGTGGTTTGGTGTGACACCCTCCAACACGTTACCCTGGTTTACCTTGCGGGACCTCTGGACCTTGAACACCGTTGCTCTCTGGAAGGCAGGAGAGGTGAGGCCCTTCTGCCTCCTCCTTGTACATATCCGCCCACTGCTGGCTCCAGAACCGCATATCCATGTTTCCATATGTTCGGTAACCATGGTCTGGCATTTCTGGCAGCTCAGAGGCTGGTGGCGAGGTGAGAAGAACACGAAGTCTTCTTTCCTGGGTCTTGTTTTCACCCTCAGTGGCCAAGCTGGGGGAGCTCACTTTGCTGTGTTGCCCGAGAAACTTGGATTTCAGAACCCACTGCCTGCCAGGAGCTGTTCCTGCAGATGGAGCTCAGATCCCAGGCAGAACCTCCAGCTCACAGAGACCCATCATCTTTATGAAGTTTTAAAATCACCGGTGGTTTTTATGGATACTCAAGGTCTTCCAGCTTTGCCGGCTTCCTCTTGGCCCCCACCCCCCTCTTCTTCAGACACGCATTTTTCTCCTGTAACCAAGACACAGCAAGGAATGGAAATTCCGTCTCAGGCTGGCCCACATAGACCCGAGGGGGACCGGGGCAATTATATCTGAAGCGAGGCGCTGTCATGACTCATTAACCTCTTCCAGGAGTGAGTTTTCTGTGGACAGCTTGAGGGAAATCAGCCTGCCGCGTCTCGAGGTGCGGTCTTTGTAGGGTCCCTTCCTCCCCGGGCGTCGGAGGTGCGCAGTCTCTGAGGGTCCCCTGCTGTCCCGCACTGCGTGAACCCTGCAGGCCGAGGTCGGGGTTCACTTCGTGCCTGCCCTCTCTCACCCCAGCCCCGATGCTTATTCTCGTCACAGGGGGCTTCCTTGTTGTGAGGGGTCTGCGCCCTTTATGGAGAACTTGCTGCTCCCTCAGAAGGCAGCGTAGACGGTGACGGGCAGGCTCTGTCCCTAGGAGTCATCCAGGAGGCCTCGGGGAAGCCATGTTGGGATTTGCCGTCTATGTCTTTCCCCTCCGCAGAGAGTAGAGCATTATTCTGTGTGCAGAGATAGCAGAGGAGACTGAGGGAGTGAAATTTATGCAACGGACTTTATCGACCACTGGTCCCAGAGGGGATTGTGTGAAACATCCTTTTCAAAAGGATGCTCCGTGATGGATGACTTATTGGGGAACACTCCAGGCCTTTGCCTGCTTGGTTCAGAGACTTACTGAGCGTTAGCCATGTGCTAGGGAGTCCTGCTGTTTCTTTTGAAGGTGGCAGAATCTGTAAAATATGGAGACACAGGGAGGACCAGGGAAGGACCTTGGCGGGTTTTGGGGCAGGCCTAGAGGGGGCAGCATAGGCCTCCTACTGCTGGTCCGCAGGACTCGGTATGACAAGTCCTGGAACTTTGCCAAATGCCTTCTGCCTCTCAGCTGACCCTCACAGGTACCCTCTGTGGTGGGTATTAACGGTCCCCTTTCCAGATGAGGGGACCAAGGCTCCTTGGAGCTCAAGAATCCATCTGAGTTAGTACCTAGCAGAGCTAGGCTTTGGACTTATTTCCAGCAGACTCTAAAGGCCTGCTCTCACTTTTTTGCCTCCCATGAGTGCTGAATCTGGACTCTCGAGTCCTTAGCTCCCGGTTGGCACCCAGTCTCCACGCCTCAGTGCTCCAGCCAGGCTCCGAGCTCCAGGGGTGGGTCCCAGGGACCGTCCAGGCTGGGACGGCACCATGACACTCACCTGCAGTAGACAGCTGTCTAGCTCTTCCTTTGGAAAGAATTGCTGTGCACTGTGCTTGGAGATGGAGCGTGTCACGTGACGGAGCTGAATTCCCCCAAGAAGAATTTATCAAGTTCTGGCTGCAACCTGTAAGTGGATTATAAAGTTAATTTAGCAGGTCACAACCAATGCTAAAAAAAAAAAAAAAAAAAAGAAAACAAGATATAAGAGTACATCCCTGGTAATAAGGTTAGGTGTTGTTTCATGAGTCCGTTGTTGCAATTACTTATGTCCTAGACGTGTCCAGGTCACGACGCACAGCGAGTGTACTGCTCTGTGGGTGAAGGTCACGGGTTTGAAAGCATTGCCCTGGAGGGAGGTCAGGCATGCAGCAAACACTCTGGGGAGAGGCCTGCGGTATTGGTTCCTTGAGTCTCTGCTGGGCAATGGCTTACAGGGGGCAGAGCCATTGGCAGGTCCATCAGCAGGGGTTGGCTGAGAGCCCGCTCTGTTAGGTGCTGTGGGAGCTTCCGAGCTGCCTCCTGCCGGCCATGTCTGGTTGTGCTGAGGTCAGAGACGTGTCGTGGCTCTCTCTGCCCCACACCTGGCTCTTCTCCCCATCTTCTCTCTATTACAGGAGCCGAGGCCCTGACTGGACAGAGAGCCCGTGACAAATGTCAGCCCCTATTTGAAGTGCTGTGTTCGAGAGGCTTCCACACAGGATGCAGGGCCCAGCAGAGGCTCGTGCCTTTTTAAATGCCCTCGTGCTTTTGCAACTGTTGGAAAAGTTAGGGCTCTTAGTGACCTGGGTCAGCACTGGGGAACTAAGGATCGTGGCTCTGCTTTGAGCAGGAAAAGTCCTTCTGCCTAGGAAAGACAAGAGGCAGCCCATACCGCCAGGCCAGGGGGGCCCCGTCCTGGTACCCATGTTTCTGGGGGTGGGTGTGGACTGATTGACAGTTGACTGATGGGAATAAATGAGGACAGTGAGAGAGGCTTTCAGCAACAGGCCATTGATGGACTTGGTCTTAGCACCCACTGGATATCCAGGTCTCCCCCAGACATGGACAGATGTGAAGGAGGAGGCAGGCCTATGGAGATACTCACTGCATAAGGCTAAACCGAAGCACTATAGGAATCAGGGGAGGGGACTAGGGGAGCTGTCATGGTCTTGATAACTTCCCACGGGAGAGAAAACTCAGGTGAGGGTGACCAAGGGTTTGGAACGGCTATGTGGGTAGGTAGGTCTGGGTGCTGTCTTTACATGTAACATTCACTCCTTCAGGAGGCAACCACCAGCATTCCAACACTCATTTATTCATTCATTCATTCATTCATTCTACAAATACGTCTCCTGTGCCTGCTCTGCTCTGGGCCCTGGGTGTCCTGTGGTGCACACAATAATCCATCGCCTCTCCTCCTGAGCTCATGGTCTAGCAAGGGCCTCTGACATTAAACAAATACATCTGTAAACATCTGTGAAATTAAGCCTGTAGGGAGTCTGACAGAGGAAGCTAATGTGTTGTTGAGGGAAAGAACAAGGGGCCCTCACTGCTCTCACCCTTCAAGGCCAGGCAGAGGCCCACTGCCTCCATGACATCAGCCTCTCCTGTGAACACTGTCTCCCACCACCTAACAGGCCTCTGCCATGCTCTCTCTTCCAGTATCACCTTCTACCTTTAATTTTGGGCATTTTTCGTATTTGCTTTGACAGATGTTCAACTCCTAGAAGGAGAGGCTACATTTTATTGTATGAGAACCTACTGTGAGAATTCCCTCTCTGAGTGGTGTATAGGTAGAATGTTGCGGAATGAGTGCCCAGGCCTCCATTCCTACCCCAGAGACACCCTATGGAGATGGGCGAGGTCCCCGTGATTAGAGCGCAGGCTTCACAGTCAGCCTGCCTGGGTTCAGCTCAGCGGCTTACTGGCTGTGTGACCATAGGCAAGGGCCTTGACTTCCCTGGGTCCTCTTTGGCAGAATGGGAGTTGTTAGTAAAGTTGTCGTAATGCTGAAAAGTGTTAGTACACGTGGGCTACTTAGATTCGTACCTGGCCGTGGTAACTGCTTTATAAGTTAGTAGTAATGTTCCAGAAACATTTAACATCACAAAATTCTCCCAAACCCCCTGCTAAGCATTTATTATTTTGTTGCTCAGAAACCGGAGTGTTTGAAAGGTTTACTAATCTGCTACACATGAGATTTTGATGCAAAACAAAACATACATAAAATGAAGCATACATAAAACATACATAAAATGAAGCAAATCTGCAAACCCAGGACTCTGGTACTCTGCAATAGCATGCCATTCCTCTAACTGATTTAATTCTCAACTCTAGTTGGTGCCTGGGAGGTGGATGTTCCAGAAGTCTTCTCTTCCAGCCAGAAACTGATGTGTTGTTCATGGAACTACTGGGCATTTGAGATTAGATGCTGTCCTTGGAAGGGATGAGGGATGGAGTACTCAACTTCTGGTGTGTGTGTGTGTGTGTGCTCGCGCATGTACACGCTCCACCCGTCTCAAAGAATCAGACCCCTCTCTTATTTTTCAAGGGCCTTGAAGTGGGAGATAGCATCCTGAAAATCTCATGATCTGTTGTGGCAGAAAACGTGGCCTTGGCCTATGTGTAAAAGACTCGAAGGCTTTCAAGTTCACACTGAATCCATGTGAGCAGCCAGCCCTGGGTTGGCATGGGTTGGAGAGCCAAGGAAGGTGTTTGATTGGTTCTGGTTTTTCATTCTGTGGCCTCCAAGCTTGAGAATACAGAGTCCCCGTCCCTTGGCATGCCCTTTCTCTCCATCAACAATGACCAGCTGTATCCACATTCCCTTTCTTGGTTCCCTTATGTGCTCCTTGGGTGCATAACTATGTCTCCCTCTTTGGAGAATAAATGTTATACCCCTTATTTTTCCAAAAGGAGAGGGGTATAATTTGTGGCTAAAACCAGGGTGCTCAGGCTGTGAAAATATCTACTGCTTAGTTGTTTGTGTCGATTAGAGAAGGCATTTCTAGCTCAGACCAGAGGAAAGGAAGCTCTTTATTTGTCATCGAGAAGTTCTTTGTGCGTGTCTCTCAATGAGAAAGATACAGGACCAGTGGAACCAGGATGGGGGAAAACCAAATCTCCTTAATTGATTCATTGATGTTTTTTTCAGACTAAAAAAAAATGATCACATGCTTTTTGCCAAAACCGGGCCCAGGGCAGGAATCCAACAGAACATCATACCAATTAGATCATCTAATTTCCAAAGAGTGACCCCAGCACAAATACCCACCAGCTAGCAGTGATCCAGAGATGGCCACAGGATCAGAGGGCCGAGGCCCATCGTTCCCCTGAAGTCCTGTGGACATCCACCAAGGCTAAGGCTTGGCCAGAGCTTCCACTGGGTCCTGTGTATGTGTGTGTATGTGACACTCATATCTGTGATGTCAAGAAACACCGTATTTGAGGGAAAGGTTGCCACGCACTGGGTGGCTTAAAACAACAGACATTTATTCTTTCATAGTTTTGGAGACCAGAAGTCCAAAATCAGAGATTTGCAGGGCTGTACTTCCTGTGACACCTATAGGGTAGAATCTTCCCTGCCTCTTTCTGGCTCTGGTCATGGCTGTCTGTCCTGGACATTCCTTGGCTTGTGGCTGCAACACATCCGTTTCTGCCTCTGCGGTCACTTGACCTTCTTCCTGTGTCTCTGTCCTCACATGGCATCCTCCTCCCTGGATCTCTTTCTTCTCCTCTTGTAAGGACACCAGTGATACTGGATTACTTGACTGCATCTGCAAGGACCCTATTTCCAAATAAAGTTACATTCACAGGCACTGGGGGTTAAGAGGACTTAAATATATTTTTGGGGGAACATAATGCCACATTACAGGTGCCTTGCCCTGATGCTATGAAAATGGCTTAGGGTTTCTTGTACCAGCGTGAGGAAGTGGACAGGTTGGGGTGTTCTTAGGAATTGGGTCATAGGAAGGAGGAGGAAACCTCAGGTGGAGGACTTATTCCTTGAGGGCTCTTTCCCCCCCAAGATCAGTGTTCCTCAAAGTGGAGACCCCAGACTGGCAGCATCAGCATCAGCTGAAAACTTGTGACAAATATAAATTCTTAGACCCCAGTCCAGACTTCTTAAAGCAGCAACTTTGGGGTGGGGCCCTGCAATCTCTTTTTTAACAGGTCTTCCAGGAGATTCTGATGCACAGTGAGGTCTGAGGACTGTTTTTGTAAGTTCTTGCCTTTTGTCCTCACTGTCCTGCTTTCTAATGGGGCTGCCCATAGATATTGGTAGGTTTGGGTTACTGTAGGAAGTTCTTTGGTCAAATGAGTTTGGGAAGTACTATATTGGTCGAAGTTAAACAAGTTCCTTGACTAGTTCTGAGCTTTTGGCATGCTTTATGCACTAAACATGGAAAATTTCCAGGAAGGGGAACTGTAACCTTGACGGATTTCATTGGTAAGAGAATCCTTTCTGCGTGGTGTTTCCCACTGGACTGGCGTTCTGCGGAGTCTACACTGGGAAACAGTGCTCTCATCCACATATCAAGACATTCAACAAATTTTTATGAATCACCTTCTAGGAATCAGGCCCTGTGCTGGGGGAATACATCCGTGAACAAGGCATAGTTTCTCTTTCTCTCCATGGAACTTATAGTTTTGTGCAAGAGCTGGCAGAGTACAGGCTGTGCGCCAAGTCTGGCCTGCCATCTGTTTCCGTATGGCCTGTGAGCTAAGAATGGTCTTTGCATTTTTTAAATAGTCGAAAAAAATTTTAAATGAAGGATATTTTATTTATTTTAAATGTGAAATTATATGAAATTCAAATTTCAATGTCCATAAATACAATTTTATTGGAACAGAATCTCTCTGCTCTGTTTGCATGTTGTCTGTGGCCACTTGTGCTCTCTCATGACAGGGCTGGGTAGTTGCCATAGGGACCGTACCACGAATGGCCCACAGAGCCTAAAATATTTACTGTCTAACCCTTTACAGAAATAGTTGGCCAACCCCTGGCCTAATGAAGGAAAGAGGCTGTGAACAAGTATTTGCAGGTGCCTTGAGTGTTACAGGGGACCGCGCAGAGATGGAGGTGCAGGGGGTGTTAGGGAAGGCTCTCTGGAGAAAGATCTTGAGGATGAGTAGGAAGTCTGGAAAATGACTGGGTAGAGACGGTTGTTATAAGAAATAGTACATGCAAATCCATGAGTCAGAAGGGAGGACCCCTCACTGAAGGAATGGAAGAAAGTCCAGTATGGCTGGAGCATCAAGGAGCCAGGCAAAGGCCAGACATACAAGAGCATCTCAGAAGGCCATGCTGAGGATTTTGAACTTTACCCTAAGAACAGTGGGAACTAACTGAAGAGTTGAAGCACAGGCATGATATGGGTGATCTAAAGTTTGTGAGGTCTCTCTGGCTTTGGTGTGGGAATGGATGGAGGACTGGAGCAAGTGTGGGCGGCGCAGGCCATCCATCGAGGGAGATAGAATGGGGGTGGAGAGAAGTGGATTTTGGAAGGCTCTGCGTGACATCTGTGACACTCACACCTTCCCCCGCCCTTTCCACCCACCACAGGCTCTGTGCGCTTCTTGACAACCTAAAGAACCTGTGTCTTAGGTGCTAGGCCTGCCTCCTCTTAAACCTGTCTATTAATCAACACTGATTGCTTGTTGCACACCTACTACATATGCATTTGGCAGGGCGCTAGATGTAGAATAAGAATGTAGACATACACACATACATCCCCAGTGTAGAATATATTCCATAGGGGCACCTGTGTGGGCTCAGTCAGTTGAGTGTCCGCCTTTGACTTAGATCATGATCCCGGGGTTCTGGGACCAAGCCCCACTGTGCTCAGTGGGGCGTTTGCTTCTCTCTCTCCCTCTCCCTCTGCTTCTCCCCCCAACTCATGCTTGCTTTCTCTCTCCTTCAAATAAATAAATAGAATCTTAAGGAATAGATTCTACAGATAATATATTTATATTCTATATTTACAAGAACTAAGACAATGAGGTTTCTGACCTCGAGATTGTTAACTGGGGGAATGATGGATAGATCCACAGTGCTCGAATGCAATGAGAGCTCCTTACCAGAGAAGCAAGTAATTTTCTTAGGGAACAGAGAGTAAGTGTTGAACAAACACCAGTGGGAGATGCTAATTCCAATTAAGAGATCTGGAGAGGCTTCATGGAGGAGGTGGCTTTTAAACTGCGTCCTGAAGAACTTGTAAGGTTTGGGAAGAAGGGGGGAGGTAATAAATCTGACATGAGCAAAGTGATGAGTTTATGATGGTGTGAGGTGTGTGCAGGGGAGGGCTGGGGGAGCAGTGCAGGGTAGTGGAAGGCTCACTCTCTCTGATGGCCAGGGCCCTGCCTACTTCATCTTTTGACCTTCTGTGGCAGGTAGAAACCATAAAACACACCCCCTTCCCTGTGACGTTGTTTATAGGCACAGTCTTTAACCTGAACCAATGGCAACTGCTATATTGACAAGTCCTCTTGGGGGTTCTAGCCCATCCCTTCTATGGCTGTGTTGATTGCCTTTGACCTCTATTTTGACGTCTTCCTTCTGGCTGGTGCCTAGCCCCTGGCTGTGCCCCAAGACCCATGACTTTCAATGAAGTTTGCTCTGGTTCTTGGTTCCGTTGTCCAGGACTGTGACACAGAGTCATTTGTAATCTGAGTCTTCTGTCCTGTGCCAAAAGATATTTAATAAATGTGGGTGATGATGATGAGTCCCTTAAGAACCATTTGGCTGATGTATTTTTAACGTCTTTTTAAAAACAGTGAAATAAAACAAATATACAGAAAAGTATATAAACATGAAAGTACAAAGTAGTGAATAATGATGACAAGATATTTAGAACCACCAACTTGGTCAAGAAATAGAATATTAAAAAAAAAAAAAAAGAAATAGAATATTGCCCGTATCCCCAGAAACTTCAATGTCCCTTCTCCTTGGCTAGCTTTTCACCTTTGATGTGTCAATGCTAAGAAATGCTAAAAACTATCTCTGTCAGACTTCTGGTTAGAAAAGCAGCTATAGCAGGAGAAGAAAAGCAGACTGGGATTGGAGGCAACAATCCGACCTTCCTTCCAGAGCTGCCCACACAAAGGATGTCCCACCTCTGGGAGTTCTAGGGGCTGGACTGACTGTTGCTATGGAAACGCAGGGCTCTTGGGATGCCTGCTCGGGTGATGACCACAGTGTTCAGACAGGGGCCCCAGGTTGTTAGATCTTTACAGTAGGAGACCTGTGAGATTCAAAGGAAGCTTGCCCCTTGTGTTATCTTTTTCCCCATGCCCACCTGGTGTGGCCCTCCTGAGCACAGTAGATGGAACGCTAATGGAGGGAAAGCATGTTTCTTTTCGTCCAAGGGAGATTGTGGGTCCTCAGGGGAGAGTGTACAGAACTAACAACAGTTGAGTAGTAATTCATTAGTAAACTTGACATTCAGATTACAGACATTTTTGCAAACTGCATTTTCTAACAATTATCTTGGGCCCCTGTCTGATGACGGTCTGTATTTGCAGAAGGAGGCTAGTCTCAACAGGCAGGAGGGGAAAAGCAGTTTCCATCCGAAGAGAAGGCTGAATGGCTTTGTCCTCTGTTCTGGAAGAAAGGGGTGTGCCTTTTGAGATTTCAGCTTTTGATTCACTTTCCCCAGTAGCTCCTCAATATTTATACTGGGTGCACTGGAACTAGGTTTGGCATCTCAGAATCCTGGGTGGGGGGACGTGAAGGATGCCCTCCCAGGGAAGGAGGCCCAGTGTATGCAGAGACCTTTTGGCTTCCTTTTGACTTGTTTTCTACATCTAATTTCATCTTGGGGCTGGACCTGCCACTTTTTCAAGTGTGCCCTGGTGACTGAGGTCCAGAGCCAGGGCAAGGGTGCGGGTGCCCCTGGGGGTAGTGAGCCACGGCGTCCAGACACTCCGTGTGCTCTGTCTGGGCGGAAAACCTCCTCCGAAGCCAGACTGAATCACACCAGTTTCTAAGACATTCCTCAACCATGTTAGGCAAAAGAGTCCCCCGCTGACAAGCTGGGGTAGAAGGAAACCTGATATAATTTTGGAAAAACCTTCTTTGAGAAAGAAGGTTCTCACAGCTGCTGAGCTTCTCCCTGCCGTCCAGCGTTGGAGGGGTCCCAGGCCACAGGAAACAGATTGATGGGTCTAGGGGTGCCAAGTAGAGAGCGGAGGCTTTGCGGTGCTGGGGTGCTCACCGTTCCGGGCTCCCATCAGGGATCCAGAAGGAGAAGCCGTCATCTGAACCGGTTAGAAATAGAAGTCCCCTCGCTTCTCCCCCGGCCGTTGAATCATTGTTATTACTTCACATTCACAGCCAGTGCAGACTGTCTTGTATTTGGCCGCTGTGCTGGAAACCGAGATCCAGACGAGGGTTGTGGGAACTCAGGAGCACAGGAGGCTGAGGTTTCAGAGTCCAGCCCAGCCTCCCCGAGGCCAGTGTGGAGTCAGAGCACGGGGAGGCGGGCAGCTCTGCGGAGCCCCGGATGTCTGAGCCCAGGCGCCCACGCTGGGTGGCCGTCGACATTGCTTGGTCCCTAGTGCAACACTAGATGGCCCAGTGTTCTGGCCATCTGTCTTTCCTGAGGTCTCTCGGACTTGCTGGGCCTCGGTTTCCTGAATGGGGGTCACATTCCACCTTGGAAAAGGACCACCTAATTGGGACCACTCTTTTGACCTTACAGCCAAACCCCATCCTGCGTTCAGCAAATGGAAGTGGCAGAACGACGTTCATTCAGTGAGAGGTCTACCGGCACATGCTGGATTAGGTCCTAAATCGTGGTGGAAATTTTCCTGGAGTGGGACAAATCCTTTTGTAAACAAGAACATTCATCTTTTTTTGACTGACATGTCTGGTGAAGCATGTGCCTCTCCAAAGCCTCATGACATCTGATCTCGTTTGGGATTTCGTGTTTGTGTTTGAAAACGTAGCTCTGCCGAGGAGCGACGGTTTGGGAGCTGGTGCTGGCCTCACGCTGTGGAAACTGGCCTGGTTTAGTCAGGATATCAGCGGTGCCCGGGAGGGGGCTTGCTTTTCCAGGGCCTACGAAGCAGACTTCGAGTTCACTCGACCAGTAGCTATCTATTAATTGCTAGCTGTATGCCAGACACCCTGAGCCTTGACTTCAAGTTGCTTTCAGGCTAATGGGGACAATGTGACATGCATGGATTAAAGGACAGCTTAGACTGCCGGCCTCTGCCTGTCCGGTGACAAGTGAGAGGAACAGACAGTAGGGAGAGCTGGAGGGGCCATGGCCAGGGAGAGGACGTACATTGGCTCCCCGCGATTTGATTGAGGGAGAGCAATGGAGTAGGTGTCCCAGGAGTGGGAACGGCTAGCACAGAGGTTGGTGCTAAGGAGGACCAATTTCTATCAGGGGAATCCCGTGGGAAAGCCAGCTCAGGGAGCAGCCCGGAAAGCAGCAGACAGGCCTGAAGATCCTGTCTTGAGGGGTTCTGGACAGCAGATAGTGGGAACTGGGGAGGATTTTGAGACTCCAGAAAATATGAACAGTGGGAAGACAAGGCAGAGCAAAACAAAACCCAGAAATTGTCCAATAATTCTTTTAGCATAATGTTAAACCCCTTGTATGTGCAAGGCAGGCCCCCGGCTCTGAGGGTATGCAGCAAACAAGTTGGGCCAAGATCCTGGCCTCCTGGCAGTGGACACTTCGTGGGGGTCGATGGAGATCGTGCATCCCCATGCACAAGGTTAGGTATGAGGAAAAGGGTGGCAAGCCAAGGGGATGGACGTGGTCAGTCTCATTCGGGGCATTGGGCTGTTGCTTAGGTTACTCACCGTTTCACGTTGTATTGCTCTGTCTGTTGGTATGGTGGGCATTCGTCAACCCAAGCAGTTCCTCCCACCTGCGGGGGATGCTGGGAAGTTCCTTCTCCCCACTTGTGCCCCGACTGATGGTGTGGGGCTGTGGCTGCAGCTGCGCTGGTTCTGGGCACTTCTACCGCAGTAGGAATGAGGACTTTAGAAGCTGCCAGTGAGGCTGGGAACTCAGGGCCCTCGGTACGGCCCCGAGCCCTGAAAGTGGATCCATTTGCCTGTCTCCTGCTCTCCTGACTGGCACCGCCGAGCTCTTGGAACCCTGAGGGACCTTGTGTCCATCCCTTGGGCCCTACCCTTTCCTGGCCCTGGGCTGTCCCTGATGGGTGTGGCAGATACATCCGAAGTTCCATGTAGGGGACTGTGGCCATTACAAGCCTGGTCTCTCTGAGCCTTAACTTCCCATCTACAGAATGAGGACGAGGTGAGCAGTTCCTAGACTTTCCATGGGCTACTCGGTTACACTTAAAAACATAGAGACTATCCCAAGGTTGCCAGCTTTTTATTTTGAAAAGCATGGACATAAAAAAAGAAACCGTCAGATGCCAGCTCTACCATCATTGTCATTTCATTAAAAGGGCAAATTAATACCCAACGAAGGAGTGATGACATAATGTCAAAGAAAAGGACAGTTCTTCCCTGGAGAGGAATGTTGGCCGTCCTTCACTGACATACATCATTACACCATGCTATTACTTTTCATTTCCAGACTCCCTCCTGGAGCAGCACTGTGGTGTGGCCCAACGTGCATGGTCCTTGGGACCAGAGGGCCTGTGAGCCAACCTCCCAGGATCCTTTGCTGTGGAGAGTGAGAACCGAGCCCACACGGGCCCGATCCGCTTCCTGATCCACAGGTGGTGATGGGCTCCCTTCCTTCTGCTTTTCCCCTCTTGACCTTCTACTGTCTCCCTCTCAGTAAGTCCTCTGGAAGAGGACAATCCAAATGGTGTTGGGCTGCTTTTTGGAAGCCGGGTGGAAGGTGAGAGAGAGGAATAGTCCCTGACTCTCTCCGACCAGGTGAACTGGTCCGTCAACTGTGTAAAATGCCTTGTCTTTGGGTAACATTCCTTTGTTCCCCAGCCACGTCCACATCCCTATTTTGATTCATGTGCCTTTTCCCCCCCAACCAACTTGAGTCATAAAAGTTAACTTGGCTGCGATATGGAGATCTCTGCCTTCTCTTATGAAAACGAGGGTTTTGGATTTCCTGTGGGTCTTAGTTATGCATCTCCGGTCTGTCTTGACTAGAAGCCAGATTTGGCCTCCACTTTGGTGAAGTGGACAGAAATGAGGTTTGCTGTTTGGAAAATAAGGATTCACATCCCGGTCAGCTCTGTTAGCTGTGGACCTTGCGCTGCTTGTTTCTAAGGCCGTACAAGAACCTGGTCTGTCACTCAGCTGGTAATACTGTTTACTGAGCCCTCCCCTCCTGCTCTGTGTTTGTCACGATGGCTGGGACTCACAGGTATTCTCCAAGGAAGGCATTTGTGAGCCTGTTTCTCCAGCGAGGAAGCGGAGGCTAGGATGGGGTTCTAGATCGCACAGTGGGTAGGAGGGGCAGCCAGGAGGCCGACTCTGGCTCTCTAACCACACCCGTGCCTCCCACGCTTCTTGTGCCATCTCTCGGCCACGTGGGATTCTACACAGTCTCACAGTCTCTTCTATGAACAGGCTGTGTTGCCTTGGAAAGTCTCCCACCCTTCCAGGACCCTCGGCCCTTCCTCTCTGAAGGGATAAAATCAGACCGCACAAGTTCCGAAGACCCTTGCAACTTTGCCCTCTATGGCTTTGTGACCCTGAAATTCATTTCATTAAAAAAAAATTTTTTTGGAGGGGATTTGAGCACTCTCCTTGAAGGAAAAATGCATGCGAGATTGCCTTCCCATAAAATGCAAGATTCTTCCTACAGAGGAAAGGGATTGATACGGAGCTCAGGGTCCTCACTGGGGTTTGGAAGGTTGCCGTGCTAACCAGAGACCTTTAGAGAGTGTCAGTGCCTCAGTTTCCCATTTTCACAACGGGGATAATAGTGATTATCACTTGCAGTCTTGTTCACAGGATTTACCAAGATACTACATAAAGAAAAATCGACTTGTTATTAATCCTTTTGAATTTTGGGCCCTGCCCCCTTTGCCTAGTGTGATTACAGATTATTCCTCAACTAGAAAACAAACGTGATTTTTGTCTTCTGACTTAGGCCCTGTGATAGTTTTCTTGTCTAGGTGGTTAATGAGCCATTCTCCCAGGGCAGACACAGGCCATGTCTTTGCAGGAGAACAGACCCACTTGGACCCAGCCTGGGTCACTCTGCTGAGGGATCAGAGCGGGGGTCTCTGCTAATACACTTCCAGTTTCTGAGGCCCCAGTGGTGAACTCTGGACTGACAAGCATGTTCTCATTTGTGAAGCTAATTGCAGGAGAAGGAGATTATTACTTTGTGTGTGCTGCGTACTGGCTGAGATACATACATTCGTCCTAAAAGTTGGGGCTTAACTTTCAGGTTTAAGCAGCAAGTATGGCCATTTGAGAACATATCTCACTACGGGACATTGTGTCCCATGGGTCATTCTGTTCCTAGGTTGGAATTCCCTTCCCCGGGCCATTTCTCCAATTCCCCATCCCCACAAGGCGTGACCAGATTTAGATGTGTGAACAGCAAGATTGTGTTAGCTGGAAGCCATGGGGTATAAGATGATTGTTTCAGCAGTAGTAATAAGCAGCATTTTATGAGGAGATCCCTTCTCGTCCTTGTACATTTTGCCTATCCCTAGGCAGCAAGGAATAGAAGAAAAACATGGCCTTTAGTCTTAGAATAGACTGGATTTAAATTTCAGAGCTGCCACTTACTAGATGAGTGATCTTGGGAATTACTCAGCCTCTCTGAGTCTCGTGACATTCCTACCTCTCCGCCTTACTATGAGGATTAAGTAAGTCCGCCAGGAGAGGACTTGGCTTGTGGTTGCAGGAGGGAAGGCAGGATTTCCTGAGGGCCAGCCCCTCCTCAGTCCCTGGGAGACTGGCGAGCAGCTCACGGTGTTTGCCCGGCAGGGGCCGGTAAGAGGCCCCTGCTCCCCCAGCCCTTCACATTCAGAGACACGTGCAAGCAAGGGGCCTGCTATCCAGACCTCAGGGTCGGGTGCTTTGCAAGCCAGACAGAGCCTTGGGGAGCGTTTACACAGCCCCTTTGAATTTGAGACAAAGAAACCGGAGGCACAAAGATGCTAAGTGCCTTGTTAAAGGTCACCCAGCCTTTTTCTGCTGTCACCTTTTTTCCCACAAAGACCTATGAAGAGCGGTTATTCACACACAGCCCAGGGGGCTCCTAGGCGTGAGAAACTGGCCGGTGAACCCGGGAAGCTATAACTACAATTGCCTGTGTTGATGAAGTATCTTATGACGTGGAGAAACCCTGGGAAACTCTGGTGGTTTCCTGACATCCCAGAGCACTTGGCTTTGTCTGAGCTTCTTTTAAAGCTCCTATGGCCTGAGTCTGTGGGCGCCGTACCCCTTCCCCGGAGGCAGAGCGTATATGTTCTGGCAGAGGGGATAGCTGCTGGGTAGGGCCCTCTGGCACCAACGTGGGGCCTCCTGCACATGTGGGGTCCCAGAGAGCAGATGGGGAGCCTGTGGGGTGCAGGGGAGGCTCTGACCTGCAAGAGAGGGGTCGGATAATTGGAGCTTCTCACCTGGAGCTTACGCCAGCTCCAGGTGGGGCCCCGATCCTCAGCTGCCCCGCTTCCCCCACCCCTGAAGGTCAGGGCTACCCCCTCTTCCTTTTCCTCCCTGCGCAGAACTCTTGTCAGGAACACCCCAGCTGGCGGTGCCCACATTATGCTTTATTTGCCTGAGCTGCTTTAGGTAATCGGTCTGATCCCTAATCCACAGGATTATCAGTACCTGGGAGAATCCCGTGCTGGGCCACACGCCCAGGATGTGAAAGAGGCTGCCGTGAAGGGATTTCCTCTCGGCCTGTTTGGAAGGAGTGGGGGAGTCTGGAGGACCATTCCCCAGCGTTTAGGCCTCAGGTGGAGGAACGCAGACAGTGGCCTGCGTAGAGGTCCCGGGAGCCCCATGCCTTTACAGATACTGACGTTCAGGCGTTTCTGGGTCTTAGGCCAGACTGTGCCCCCAGAATGTGATAATCATTGCCATGACATAAACATCTTCTCTTTCTTTTCTTTTCTTTTTTGAAGATTTTGTTTATTCATTTGACACAGAGAGAGAGAGAGGGAGAGAGCTTGAGCGAGCACAAGCAGGGGGAGCAGCAGGCAGAGGGAGAGAGAAAAGTAGGCTCGCTCCTGAGCAGGGAGCCCGATGTGGGGCTCCATCCCAGGATCTTGGGATCATGACCTGGCACCCCGAAATAAAGCATCTTTTCAAAGCTACAATGGACCTATAGACTTTTACTCAGTGGATTTTAAACGTTTCCTCCCCCACAGGAAACACCTCCGTCAGAGGTGAAACGGCTCAGCATGCAGATGGTTGGATTTTCACAGGGGCTGGGGCCTTGCCTCTTCTGCCTTCCCTTGCTGACCCCCTGGGGTGCCTCACAGAATACTTGAGGCTGGGCCCCCAGGAACAGAAAACGATGGGCTTAACTGCCAGCTCCTTCTCATTTCTCACAAGAGGGCTCTGCTCAGAGAGCCTGGGTGACTGGTCAGGGTGGCACAGCGTGTTCCGGGCAAGGCGGGGCTGGAGCGGCAGCTTCTTACCTTCCAGCCTGGAGCCCTTCAGCCCACCCCCAGTCCTCCAGCGGGAAAGAAGGTCTCCTGCTTTGTGCTTAGCTGAGGGCCACTGCGCACGGGGCCGCTGGGTCAGTTTCAAGGATCAGAGGGTGCAGGAGAGGTGGGGAGCTGCCACTGGAGATGGGGTGAGAGTTGGGGTTCCGGGAGGGGGGAAGGGATAACTCAGTAACAGAATCTTTCAATAGACTCTAGGAAATGAGTTTCCGATGGTGACCAGGGAAACGTGAGGATGGAGTAGGACTCCCTGTAAGACCCAGGAGGGAGAGGACAGACGGGGGTTTCCAGTCCTTCCTTCCCCCAGAGCCCTGGGGAAGCTGAGCATCCAGGAAGTACCCCGTGGTGCAAGGCTCTGGACAGAGGATTCAGGCCTGGGATTTCCAGGAATGGGGCTTGCTTCGGCCCCTGCTGCAGTCCCCCCTCCACCCCACCCCATCGGGCCCCCAGGGATGGTGGGGGAGGTGGGTCCATGTCTGATTCCTACCCCGCAGGTGCCTCAGATCCTGCAGGACTCAGGATCACTTGCATCCCCTCCTCCGGCCACATCTGTGTCGGGCGCCTCGGTGCTTAGGAGGAAGGCTTCACGGCCTGTCAGCTTGGCTGTGCTCATTTCTGATTTGATGCATTTGCTCCACAAAGGGTGGTTTTTGGCTCCGAGCTGGTTTTTGTCCAAGAAAGGAACCGTGTGTCTCTGTCCTTGATTTAACTACCCTCTCAAGGCATGGGGACCTCACCGAAGGATCTCTGCTGTCCATGCGATACCCTGGAGTGGGGCAGATTGAGTCCTCATGATGACTATAAACTCTCATGGGCCCTGTGCAGTAGCCCACAGACCTTCCACACATCTGATCCTGTTTGCTCCTCACGGTCTCCCTGGGAGGACGTCAGGGCAGGCACTCACCTCTTGTTGCTGTCAGACAGCTGGGCTGAAAGTCTGACTGTGTCTTCCTGGGCCAGCTACTTAGGCCCTCCTCTGTGGCATAGGCTCAGTACAGAGTTACTGTGCTCAGGCTCAACCACGGTAGCCAGCGGTGGTCTCGTTACTACTGATCCACAATACTACCTGTTCTAGAAGCTGCGCGTGCCTGGAACTGACTTCCCGTTTGATGCAGCCCTCCTTCTTCCCTCCCTCCCTCTTTCCTTCCTTCCCTGCTTCCTTTCTTCCTTCTGTCCTTCCTCCTTTCCTTCCTTCCTCCCTTTCTTCCCACCCTTGGCTCCTGTCTCTCACCAAGATGGGGAAGGTGCTTCAACGGAGCTCACAGCGTTGCAGTGTTGATGACACGACAATGACCCAAAGGAACATTGAGTCTTTCCCTCATGGAGTTCACAGACAGTGAAAGAGGACTGAAACAGGCAGGCTAGTGGTATAACTGCCCAGAAGAGGAACAGAGTGGGGGGCAGTGGTGGTCAGTGTGGGGTGGGTGTCATTTTCGACAGGGCGGGCAGGGAAGCTGTCAGTAATAAGGTGATGATGACCTGAGAGTGGTGAGGCAAGCAGCCGTGGGGCTCTCTGGGGGCAGGAAGAGCAGCCAGTGCAATTAGCCTGAGATGGGAGTGGGTCTGGAACATTCTGGCAGCACAAGGAAGCTGACGCGGCTGGGGAGAGTGAGTGAGTGGGAGACTTGTAGGATGGCGGCAGGCGCGGACAGATTGGGTGCGTTGGACTGTGTGAAGGCTGTGACTTGTCCTCCAAGTGGGACGAGGAGCCACAGGAGGGTGTTGGCACAGCACCAACACGATCTGACTTACATTTTTAAGAGTAGTTTTCCTCCCAGATGAGCACTGTTTAAGCCACTTCCCAGATCTGGGACGAGGAGCCAGTGTCCGGATTGCTGAGATGAAATCAAACCGAGGCAGACTCGGAGCTTCTGGGGGCAGCCCCAGCAGGGAGTGTCACGGGAACTCTGGATTCCTCCCAGTGGCTGACCCCCCTCCCCTCTGCAGTCACACAGCAGGTGTGATGCCCGGGGTGGCCTTGGCACCAGGCTCAACCCGACAGGTGTGGGTGTAAGTGTACCCCGGGATGAGTGAGCCTAGCCAGGCAGGAGCAGGTGTGGCGGGAGCTCACAGGAGGGTGGGGTCAGCACAGTGGGCCACCTGGCAGGACTTGGCAATTCCAACATCCTGTTGGGGCTCAGGGAGATAATGGGGGTCCTGCCCTGCAAGATACAGCTGGGTGGGGATCTGAGAGCTGAGCCATGTGTTCTTCAGGGCCTGGCTTTGGGGGCCGGGACTCCTTTCTCCGAGCCAGAGGACAGCAGTGCCACCATCACCACCCCCATAAGACAGTTAAGTGTTGTGCTCCACTCATCAGATGACAAGGCAGCTCTCATTGCTGTTTATAGACGAGGCTTTGAGAAATGAGCTGACTTGTCTAAGGCCGTCCAGAAAAGCTCAACTCAGATTTGAGTATTTTGATCCTCAGGGTTTTTCCTACCACACCCCACACCTGAAGTTTGCAATATGCTGGGTCCAATTCAGGAAGGATGGGAGATGGAGAGATTGCCCCAAACTGAAGCCTGGAGGCTGGGGGTGGGGAGGTCCTGGGAGTAAAATGGGCTTGTTCTCCAGCTCTGGGCCAGGGCTGCTCTCATGGCTGGGGAAAGCCAGGCCCTTTGAAGGCAAGAAAGGTTACTCCCTGCCACGGCCCCTCCATGCAAAGCCTGGCCCGGCAGTTTCTGCCAGGCCCAGGAACACCCGGCCTCCAGGTTGCAGGCTGGTGCAGTGGAGGGATGTGGTGGGGAGCGGCTGGTTCCCTTGGGCTGGGTTTGAGGGGATGCACCATCTTGCCCAGGAGGCAGCAAGGGTAAGAGCAAGAGAGGGGCTGGGGGCGGGGGTGGGGGGCACCGGGCATGTGGCTTCCCCTCCAGCCTGCGGTGTTGTCATGTGTGTAGTGAGGGGCGTTGGCATCCGAAGGGATTACTGAGGTCCCTTCTGAGGCTTTGGTGTTGGATCTTACAATTCAGGAAAAATGCCTGAGCATCCAACAGACGTGTGCTCTTGTGTAGGGAGCGCCAGGGGAGTGTGGTCTGGTCGGGCCCTTGGCCACAGGTGACAGAGGAGGCCCTAGGCCCTCTGTGGCCATGCCAACAGGAAGTCACCAAGGGACATGATGTTCGAAGGAAGAGGGAGAAGGCAGAGCAGGGGTGAGGCCGGCGAGAGATTCCTGTGTGAGCAGGCAGCAGGAGGGGACTGGTCCACCGGGCCCTCAGACCCCTGGACCTGTACTGGCGCCCTGCGGCCCTCCCCACCCTGCCGTCTGGGCTCTGGCATTAGATGTCCCATGTTGTCTGCAGGAGGCAGCTCTGGCCTGTTTTACGGAAGACTCAACGGGGGAGAGGGGGCAGAGCTGGAGGGAGGGGTGGCCTCCGAAGTTAAGACCGCCAGATCTGCATCTTCCAGGACACGCCCCTGTCTTATTCTTTCCCGCTCCCCTCCTTCCCCGCTCTTCTCTTCTCCCTCAGGCATCCTTCTGTCCACTTCAGAAAATCTCTGGTGTCCTGGCTGAGGCTAGGGTAGCTGGAGCCTGTAGCTTGTGGGGCCTCTCTGTCTCACACACACGCCCACAAGCACAGAGGGACCTGCACACAGTGGTCTCCCCGGAGGGTGAGTGGGGATCAGGGCCAGGCCTCTCCTGATACCAGGGAGCCTGACTCCTCCTTAGGAGCCCTCCCGGAAGGGCTGCCGAGTCCTTCTCTGCAGTGGGAGGTGGAAGTTTTGGTGGACGCCCTCTTTGCTACTCAACAAAGCACCATTGCCCACTGATCCCCACCCCCAGCATGGTCCTGGGGCATAGGAGAGAGAGCAGTGTCCTGGGACCCAGGAGGCAGCCTCCCTCGGGCCCTCAGTCTCCTCATCTGAGTGGGAGGTTGATCTGATGGAGCTCAGAATCAGAAGGGATCTAAGAGGCCCCTTGGTTGAGGGCCCACTCTGTGTAGGAATCCCTGCTCCCACTGTCCTAGGGGGTGCCACGCGGCTGGAGTCCCTCCAGAAGTCATGGTGCCTTCCCTCCCAAGGGCCCATTGCATCACTGAAAAATCATAGCTTTTAGAAGTTCTACTCGCTTATCCTCCGTTCTATAATTACTAAGTTTTCTCTCTGGGTCAGTGTCCCGCCTGGGTCCATTCGCGTCCCTCTCAGTGCCACCAAACAATGTGGTTCAGTTTTGACTATCCTTGGAGGCAACCAGTCCCATCAGTGGGTGCTCTGCCTTGGGGACTCTGGCTGCCCAGCACCAGGCCAAACACTGCCCATGGTTTATCTGACAGAAGCTTTGCCGCCGTCTTGCTGGGGTTGGCTTGCTGATTCCCATTTACATGGAGGAGGTGAGGCTCGTGAGCTCGTCAGTGGCAGAGCTGACCAAGCCCCGGTAGGCTGCCTGCCTCCAGCCCTCTCAAGCTCTGTGTCTTCCTGTAAGCAATACCTGCTCTTAGTCACGTTGTTTGTGAAATGGGCTAACTCCACCTGCCTGCTGGATTATCATAAGCTCTAGGCAAGATTGTACATGGAAAGCACTTAATTTTTAGTGGATGGCATCCCGTTCTGGCTTGGTAAGTGGTGGCCAGTCACTGTCATATTGGGCACCGTCCCTTACCATTCCTTCCCTGCCATGTGTCTCCACAAAGACACAACCTCCCTGGGCCTCTGCCCTCTCTTCTCTGGAGGGAGGGGTTGTACCTGCTGCCAGCAAGGGATGCTTTGGCCGGAGGAGGCCAAAGGTGGCAACTCAGGCCGGCTGGCTGCAGGTCCCCCAGAGCTCCGGCCTCCTTGCTGTCCTGCCGCTCCCCCAGGCCTGCCTCCCACTTGCGGTAATTAAGCCCCCGGCATCTAGTGTAAGCAAATAATAACACGGGCATTATCTTTCTTTAGTCTGTGTTTTTCCTGGCCTATCATAAAGTAATTAAAATAATGAATGCCTTGTAAAACAATAGTTAAGAGGGCTGGCAAAAGGGCATTCTCTGCAGTATACCTCTTGTGCTCTGAATTATTGATGCACTGAAACCACTGGGACTAAGGGGGGGACTCTCTGCCTCCTGGCCCCTTCCAGGCGGCTTCTCTCCTTCAAGGTCTGCCGGTCTGCCAGGTGGCTGTGGACCCTGAGCCTCCTGGGCTGAGGAGCAGCCCGTGGCCGTGGACCAGCTCTGACAGGTCGCTGGGGTGGGGTGTGGTGGACACTGCTCAGAAGGAGACACAGGAGCCTCTGATTTGAGGGTTTTGCCCTGCCCCCACCTCTCCCTTGTCCACCCCCAACCCCGGGTTCTGAAAGAAACAGGTGGTTCTGTCCCGGGTGAAGAGAGAGGCTTGGAAAGAGCTGGGGGTTCAGATCCGTGTCCCATTTTAGATCAGGCAGGGATGATTAAGCCGTGCCAACATGATTAGGAACGGTGGTTCTCAAAGTGGGGTTCCCGGGCTGGTAGCATCAGTAGGTTCCAACACGGGGCCCAGCACTGGGTTTTAACAAGGCCTCCGAGTGGTTCTGATGCCCACTTGAACTTGAGAATCACTGCTTTCTAGTGCCAGTGGCTCAAGGAGAGGCGGGAGGTGGTAGGACTAGTGAACTGAAAGTGTGTTGTGTGCCTTTGGGCCCTGGTTAATCCCGCCAACATCTATGCGGCAGGCCATGTTGTCCCCATCTTAGGGGGTGTGGGGTCCCAGTGGTCCCATGCGGCAGGAGAGCTGAATCTACACCAGCAGAATCTCCACGTGGTCAAGACTCGGGGTCCTAACAGGCCACTGAGACTGGCCTTAGGTGGCTTGGGTGACAGAGTCCACAGGTGTAAGTAGGTGGCCCCGAGTGTGCCCACCCTGGGGCTCCCCACAGGCCTCCTCTCACACTGTTCTAGTTTCCTGGGGACCTCACACACTTGGAGAGACGGCATGAGCCCCCAGTGCTGCTGAGGTGCCTTCTGGCTTCTCGACTTCCCTCGAGCCCGTGGAGGCCGGAAGGGGAGAACCCTGCGTCAGGAGTAGCTTCTGGCCTGCTTGCAGGTCCCCAAGAGGATGACTCATCCTGTGCGCCTCAGCTCTCCTTTCCTCACTCTGCCTTACCCCCACTCACTACAGACCAAGCTTTTCACGTCTGCCTTGGTTTCTCTCTCTTGCTCCGACTCACAGTGTGTTTGCTTTCAAATTTGGTTCTAAGCTTTTAAATTTAAGGGTGAACATAATTGGCCAGCAACTTTTTCTTTATCTGTACCTGCAAACGTAATCTAAGTGGATATTTGAGTAGGGGGTCCAATTAAATATATGTGTTATAGAATATATTTTTAGTATAGCTATGTGTCATGTAAAAAACTTGTATTGTATCTGAAACTCCGTTTTCTCTGTGTGTCCCGTATTTTGTTTGTCATTCGTAGGCCCAGGGAGGGGCTGATACTCAGTGAGTATCACAAGGCAGACTGTGAATGAAAAATAAAACAGAAGGGTGGTGCTATTGGAAGGCGAGTTGGAGTTTTCAAAGGGTAGCCTGAGAAGATTTCATTGAGCAAAGACTTGAGGGAGGTGAGGGAGTAAGTTTTGACCCTCTCTGGGAGAAGTAGGCAGAGGATACATTGCATATAAAAGCATGTGATTTAGGGCCCCACGTGGGGCTCATTTATCGGAGGAAGTCAACCTTGTTTACTCAAGCATGTTTTTAGCCACAATTTATTCTCTTTTGTAATTAAAAAGGTCTGGTGTGGATTTCAGGCACAGCTGGATTCAGATGTTCAAATGATGACATCCGTATTCTGTCACTTATAGCTTCCTCTGTGGTGGCTTCATTCTCAGGGAAGGATTACCTTTCCTACTCTTTCTAGCAAAAGTCCCAGGCTTGAAGTGTATTGGGTTGGCATGGGCCATGTAATCATCACTGGCCCAACGGCTCTTGCTTAAGGGATGGGGTGGTCTAATGAATCAGTCTCTATTTCTAGAGCCATTGTGGGCCTTCAGTTCTTTTTGAACTACACAGATTGAGATGAGGATTTGGGGATTTTCTTAAGAAAGATAGAGCACTCCTGTGAGCAGGATAGGAAGGCTGGATGGGTGGAGACCACAGTATGCCAACCTCACCTCCTTCATAGTTATTCCCGACCCTAGATGAGATGATTTCTGTCCTGAGCTTAGTGATTTTTTTTTCCCTTTAAAGGGGAAAGAGACAAATTTCATTCTTTCTTTCACAAAGATATTTTAAGAGAAAATAAAAAAGATTCTTTAAGACAAAGATTTAAAAGAAAACCAAAGCCATCATGCATTCCATCTCCCTGCCCCTTGTACCTTCAAGCCAGTTCCCACATCAGCCAGAACTCTTCCAACTTCGATTCTTTTGGGTAGGTTGTGTTTAATAAACTCAGTTGGTTCCTATTCTCAACCCTGTTCTCTTTGTTTCCAGGAGGCCCAGAAGATTAACAATGGCTCAAGCCAGGCAGATGGCACTCTCAAGCCAGTGGACGAAAAAGAGGAGGCAGTGGCAGCTGAGGTCGGCTGGATGACCTCTGTGAAGGACTGGGCGGGGGTGATGATATCTGCCCAGACACTGACTGGCAGAGTCCTGGTGAGTCCCCAACTCCCTCCTCCTTGGGGAGGCCTGCTGTCTGGTCCATGATGCCTTTGCTTAGAGGGATGTCATGTTTCCTGGGGCTTCTCCAGGCCTCCGACTTTTGGGAAGTGGGGGGTGAACAGTGGGTCATGGAGTAGAGGCTGGGTTCTCTGTATACATAAGCAAGTGGTTTGAGGGGGGATTTGCATCTGGGGCGACAAGGGTCTGTTGGGAGGATGGAGAGCATTTCCTCTGCGAGCAGGGTAGGTGTACGCGGCATGCACGCACAAGGATGCACACATCCACAAGCAGGCACATAGACGCACACGTACACAGCTTGATAATCTTGGAGAGGAGAAGGGAGTCGACGCAATGTGTGCTCAGAATTCTGCAGAGAACCCATAAAGGATAAATGCCAGGATCCAGAGAGTTCTCTCTACGTGCCCATCGGCTTTCTTGGGTCTGCTCTCGGACAGGAATTCTCCTGAGAAGGATGCTCTATTCCAAATGATTTCTTGCTACAATTCTGGAAGCTGCCCTTGCTGGGCCTGACACTAGGGCTTGGTCAAGACTCATTTGGCTCAAAGGATGAATGGGAATGTTCTGACGGTTGGGTGTATCAAAGATGGGGCAGGAACACTGGAAACTTTGATGCTTTCTGGCAAAAGCTCAGTGAGGGGTGATGAAAAATGTAGGGAGGGGGTGAAAGTTGATCCCTCGGGATCCTTCTTGGGGAGAACTCTGTGTTACATTTGGAATGAATATATCACAAACTGCTTGAGGGAGGAGATAAGACACTGAATGTCATGCTTGTGTCACAAAGCTGGTGGCCAGACAGCCTTCAAGGAGGTCAAGGTTCTGTTAATGGAGGGAGCTCTCGGGAGCCGAGCCTTCTGGAGAGTCTGGATGTGAAGCTGTGGCTGTTGTTCGTTGGTGGAAACCTAGAAATGGAAGAGATTTAAAGCTGGGGCTTAGGAGAGGAGGAGAGAGGAACCGGTGAGGCCAGTTACTGCCTGTAGCAAGACAACCCAAGTTGGTAGGACCAGGAGAGACGGGACGGCACGGAGCGTCTAATGAGGAAGTGAAGGCGGCTTGCTGCAGGCTGTGCCACCATACCCCATCCTCACCTCCCTGCAGAGTCTCCGGGAAAGGCTCCATTGCTCTTCTGTGCTTGTGCAGGAGTGGATTCTGTGTGGGAAGCTTGTGGAGGTTGAATTCCAGGTCTGGGCACTCATGTGGGAAGAAACGCAGGCAGCATGTTCTCTACCTGAGGTAGTGATTGTGGACGAGGCTCAGCAGACGCTTTGGTTGCCCAGATGCGATGCCTGTCCCTTCTACGTGGCCACTGTGGCACTCTAGACAGCCCTAATTATCGTCATCAGCATCAGCCAAGAGTTACTGAGGATGACTTGGCCAGGCGTTTTTTCCAGCCCTATGGAAAACAAGGAATGATCTAATTCCATTGCACCATGGACGGAAATCACTGAAAGAACGTCTGGAGGAGAAACACGATGAGTACAAGCATCACGTGGGTGTGCATAGGGGGCGCTGAGCGTGGGGACATAGGGACCATCAAGAAAGCCTTCGTGGCACCTCACGGGGAGGAGATCCTTTGAGCTAAAACTTCCGTTTCAAGATGAACTGATTCCATGCTTCATGACAGAGAAGACATCAAAGATAAAAGCTTGGAAACAAGAAAGGGACCACTTAGTGGGCCAGAAGCTGAGAAGAATACCTAAATAATAAACAATAAGGCAGAAAGCATTGGAGTTTGAACTGTGATCTAACATCATGAATGTCTGTTGAGGAGAAGGGATCATCCCAGAGGGAGGAGAGGGGATCATCCCAGAGGCGGCAGAGAAAGGACACGGCGTGGAGGGAGGGAGGACCAGGCCGTGAACACAGAGGCACCCGAGGGGATGGAGACCTGGGAAGGTGGGCTGGAGACAGCTTGTCATGTCTTCAAATGCCCAGCTAAGGAATTTGGACTGAATTTTGTAGGGAAAGGAGATTTTGAGGGAGGGGCATCACGATGGAAGGTTGTGCAGAGAGAAATACTAGCGGACAGATGGAGGGCAGATTGGGGAGGTGGGAGCTTGAGGTGTGAGGGTCAGTCAGGACTGTGAGCTCTGGTGCTGGGGACAGGCCACGGCAGCAAGTCCTGAACGAGTACCGTGAGGTGCAGGCAGGTGGGAGGAGCTGTTTTGGGAGCAGAACTCACAGACCAAGTACCCCAGTAGCCATCTTCATACTCCTGCTCACAGTAACATTCTCGAGAGCCTCTTGTGAGCCAGGCACTGTGCAAGGCCCTATACAGTATGATCATGGTAAGGTGCATGTTGTATTTGTTCCGTATTCCCGATTTTGCCATTGGGCTGTAGGGGTTCGTTACAAGGAAGCAAGAGAGCCAGTCTTATCAATGAATTCATCTCCATCTCACAGTCAAGGAACCCAAGGGTTGGGAAGGGCAACGCCTCGCTGAAGACTATGCAGCCTGAAATGACACAGCCAGGCCTGAGCCTTCAGCCCTCTGGACTCCCCGTCTAGTGCTCTTTCCACATCGTTACTTCCCAGTCGAAGACAATGTCTCTTCTTTTTCTAAGCCACGGGCAGCTGTCGCTTTGGCTGTGACATTTTGCCATTACTGTCTGAGCCAATTAGGTCCTGAGGCGGTTTGGCCTGATTCTCTTAACATTTGCATGGAGGAGCGCGGTCTGCCTCAGCCTCCCCGTGACGCCAGCTGCTCTCTGAAGGTCTCCTTGGAGAAAATCCTGCCCAGGCCGCTCTGGCTCTCTCAGAGCAGAGCAGGTCCCGCTGCACGGAGAATAGACATCTGGGAGTTCCAGGCCGTACCTCCAGAGCAGTCCTCTCCTTCAGGAGAAGGCAGGGCTTTGCTCTGAGGAGGGAGCAGATTTCCCGTGGAAGTCTCAGTGCGCACCAGAACACAGCCCTGCCTGTGCAGAACCCAAAGCTGTGTTTGTCTTGAGCTGTCCAAATGTTTATCCTTGCAACAATGGGACTGAAGCAAGACTAGACATCCAGCTGTTCAGAGTTTCCCTTTTCAATTTTTATTTTATTTTATTTTTTGACACATGGCTCAGGAGCGTGGCCTCCACACCTGGGCCCCTTTCTTACCTGTCTTCTTGTCACAGATGAGTCTCAGAGCTAGGCGTTGTGGGTAAGGCCCAGGTTGGGGAAGATTCCCCAAGACAACCCCAGCACATCTGTAGACACACCTGCTATCTGGGCTCTCTCAGATGAGCACATGGTTCATGCAGCTAAGTACTTATTTCTTACCTGCCCCTGGCACTATTCTAGGTCCCGGGCATAAAGCCGTGAACAAGAGAGATGCAGGGCGTGAACTATTTATATTGATAAACTAGATTTAAAGTTGTAGGGCTCCATGTGCAAAAGGATAAATGATAGTCACCATTCAGCAGTGCTTTTCCTAGTTCCCACCTGGAGCTTCGGCTTCGGGTCTCGGAATAGCCTACTTTGTCTCTCGCTGTGGCACTCAGGCTTAGCTTCAGGAGAAGAGCCAGACCGGACCTAGTCTCCTCTTGGAGCGCGTGGCTGAGGGGTTCTGCGTCGAAGTGAGCAGCAGGTTGACAAGGGTTGCAGCTTCCTTCCTTTATTTATTTTTTTTTAAATGAAAGATATTTATTATTTTCTGATTATGAGAGGGGGTGCATGCTTATGTCAAAATTTGGGAATATACTAGAAGAATTGGTGTGACGTGCACTTTGGGACGTGGAGTCGGCCCATGCCACGGGACTGTTTGGTGTAACAGTAAATGCTGTGGAGATCCCTCCCAGCTGTTGGGGTGTTGCTGGGGCCTTTGTTCACCACATCCGCTGTTCCTTTTATGCACAGTCTCAGGAGATAGGTGGTTCTTCATGCCAGGGATTGCTGTGGTCTTCCTGGTGGACCTTCAGGGAACACTTCAAGTTGGGAAAGGGATCATGGCCCTCTCCTTGTAACGGCTGCTGCGAGCCAAGTTCATGGCCCATGGAAAACACACAGCACCTCAAGATTTGCATTCTACGCCTTCACACCCCCTTGACTACATCTCTCTGTCCTTTGGCTCATTTTCCCTTTGTCCTGATTGTCTTACTCTCCTCCTCACACTTTACATGTCTGTGGTTATACGCTGCATTACTGGTTGGTGAGCTAATTACATTTCTCTAAGATTAAGGTGGTATATATAAATAAAGAGGGCAAGAAACAGAGTAGGCGTTTGTATTGCTTGGTTATACGTTACAGAATCATAAGCCAAAGTCAGTAGTAGAGTTAGTCTAGTTCAGGGTTGGGAAGGTATTCTGCAAGGGGTCAGTAAAGGTTTTAGGTTTTGAAGATCTAGGGACCCTGTCACAACTACTCAGCTCTGCCATTGTCATTTGAAAGCAGCTGTGGACAATACACAGGTGTGACTGTGCTCCCATAAAACTTGCCAAAAACAGGTGGTGGGCCAGACTGTTGTTTGTGGCCATAGGTTGCTGACCCGTGGTCTGTTTACTTGCTTATTTAGTAAGTAAATCAAAAGGCAGAAACTGGAGGAACTTCCTTAAGAAGGAAGGTAATATATCACAAGAGTTATAGTACCAGAGAACCCATTTATAATGAGGAAAGTTACAGACACACAGAAACACAGACAGCTAAATATTGGCACACATACACACTCAACCCATCTCTGTTAAGCGTTTTATTTCCGAACATTCATATTTATTAATCCCTACATTGATCTCTGAGTGGCTGTCTCTCTAAGAAAACACTATGTCCCATGGCCACACATGGTCTCACCTCAAGGTGCAAGCTGGGTCTACATGTCTACATTGCTTGGGCCGTACTACAGCAAGCCCTTTATACATTCAGTAATTTGTGCTTCTCTTCAAAGACTGGTTTTTGTCCATATAATGATCAGCTCCTTGAGCAAAGATAGAGTTCCCAGAACTGTTCCTTTTGGTTATTTCCCCCCATGTTCCCATGCCACTACATTTGAATATTGTTCCAGCCGGCATCTAGATCTAATCCATGGACTGAGAAGATAGACTACTTGCTTTGCTGTCATCGGGATGATCTGTTGAAGAAGAAGAAAGAAAAACACCAATCTTTCCCTTTATCTTCCTAAATGCATTGCCCGTGTGGCATTTTACCTAACATTCTGTACACAGGCTGGGCCATTCTATCTTCATCACCCGGGGCCCCAAAGAAAATATGTATCAAATACGCCTTTCCAACAGAAATAATCCTGTCGGTTTAATAGGGTTAAATAGACGTGTTCTGTTGTGCCTTTTGCACGTGAAATTGGACTGGTTGGACAGAATGGCGTTGCACGTGGGCATGCGCCTAATCAACTATGTGACATTTATTGCTTTCATTTCTCCCTTTAGGTGACTCATGGTGCTGCTGACATTTCTTATCAGCATCCTGTACTTTTCTTTCCAGGGTTGCCTGGTGGCAAGTTCACGCACAGCTCACATTTCCATCTCTCTTTTCCTCTCATCCGCACTCCCTCCCCTTTTTATTACATTTCAGGCAAATCTACATAAAATTTTTATAATCACCTACAAATGTCCTATGTCGCGGAAAGACCAGAGATGTCACGGGCCTGCATTCTTCGTAAGAATGTTCTCATAGTGAAGAGGAAGATCCTGCCGTCTGTGCACTTGGGAGTCGATCGGGATTTTGTTTGAGTTTTTTTTTTAACCTCCCCTAAGGAGGCTTCTTTGGAAAGAAATGCATGGCAGTTGCTCTCCACGACTTAATAATGGCTCTTTATTGTATCCTATGCAAAGAGTTTGTATTTTAGATATGAATCAGTAGGTCAAGGAAGGGGTGCTTTCTTTATATCATTAAACAGGAAATGTTTGTCCTCACCTTGAAGGGTGCACTAGGTTGCCCTAGATCTGTTACTTGTGACCCAGCACCATTGGGTGGGAAAACGTGAGTCAGAGAAGCCACTGCATCCAGCAGGCACTCATGATAGGTGGTGAGCTGCCTGTCACTGGAGAAGTTCAAAGACAGGCAGGATCACATTTGGTGCTGTTGCTGCCGGTTGCTTAGACTTCATCCTCACTGCTTTAATTGGCTTCTACAGAAAACTAGATCTAGGAGATGCTCTAGGATAAAAATGGGTTTCCTGGAACTTGGACAGACTTCCTTTCTCTCCTGTTTTTGAGATTTGTCAATGCATATCAACATGCAAGGCTTGAAGAAGTCCTGCGGTAAAAAGGCAAAAAGGCTTTGCTTTGCCCAACGTTTCCCATTCCTGTTTCACCATTAAACCTTTTCCTTAGGAAACACCTGTAGGCATCATAAAGAACACATTTTGGGAAACATTTAAGTAGCCCAGGGACCGGTGAACTGCAATCCGTGGTCCAAATCTAGCTCACTGCCTGTTTGGCTCCCAAGCTCTCAAGCTAAGGATGGTTTTAACATTTTTAATGGTGTTTAAAAAAAAAAAATCAAAAGAATATCTTGTGACATGTGGAGTTATATGAAATTCAAATTTCAGTGTTCATAAACAAAGCTTTATTGGGACACAGCCATGCTCACTCATTTACATATTGTCTATGGCTGCTTTTGTCCTGAACTGCAGTGCAGAATTGAGTAGTATCCACAGAGTCCAAAATACCCACCAGCCTAAAATAGTTCCTGTCTGGCCCTGTACAGAAGACGTTTGCCAGCCCCTGAACTAGATCATTAAATTCCCCCTCCGCTCCATGACTATCAGGATTTCTAAGCCGCTAGCGGGATTTGCCCCACGGTTCCCCACAGCACAAGTTCATGAATAAGGTGTACCATCTAGCCCCTTTGGCAGACATTTAGGCCCACAACCTTGACCAAATGATGTCACAGAGGTGGCGAGACAAAGGACAGAGTCAGGTGCCCCCCCCCCCCAGTTCGACAGCAGGTTCCCAGCTGGCTCAGTTAATGGGTCTCCCCTTCCCAAGGTCAGTGGCGTGCGTCTGGGAATTCTGCAGCAGGGTGGCTCCGTTTATCTCCACCTGCCTGCATCTCCTGCTTTCAGCCTACCCTGGGCCCTGCCCAGCAGCCAGATTCCAGTCCCTGCCACGGAGGACACGCCTGGCTCGGGCCTGCAGGCCCCGCATCTTGGCCACACCAGCTGCTCGTCTGCACTGCTGGTCTGCAGGCCACGTGCTCCGTGAGCCAGCCTCCCCAGCGCCTTCTGTAAGGAGCAGCTGTTAATTTTACTAGCTGGTGTGTTGGCTTCTCTGGCCTCCCCTGTGAAAATGAAGGAGAGTTTCAGAAATGAATCCTCGGATAGCTCATGGGGTGGGGAAAAGCCTCCTGGCCCAGGAGCAGGCTGCTTCAGCCTGGCTGTTTGTCTCTGACCCCCAGGGGCCTCTGGGCTCGGTGGCCTGCACTTGTGCCCCATTGCCTCTCTCCTCCGGGGTTTCTGGGGGGAGTGGGTGCCTGTGTTGTCCTCCCACCTTATCTGTCTGTTCATTCATTCATCAACATCCATTCGTCCATCTGTCTCAACCACGTGCCTTCACTGGTGTTCCCTGGCACACGGAATTGAATGTAGTGCCCGGCAGATGCCTGCTCAGTAAGGTCGGACATTGCAGGGCTCTCCTGTGCCGGTCACCCTTGCTTCCGTTCTTCCTGTTGCCGATTCTGGGTGTGGGCTGGGAGACGGGAGACCTGCCCTTCTCTGAGCCAGCGTTCTCTGATGGGAGCTCCTACTCTCTTGTTCTCCATCTGGCTCCTTGTGTCTTTTTCTCGTTGGGTTGGAACCAACCAGGAGGATAGGTAGAACACTCAGCCTCCCAGCATCTCCAGCTCCTGCTTTTCCTCCCACCCTGGGACATGCATCCTCAGGAAAGGAGGCTGGGGGCTGTTGTGCATGGTCCTGTAGGGTGCTTGGGGACCCAGCCTCTGCAGCCCTTCTGCTGAGTCCCAGCTTGCCCTTCTCTAGGGCTTTGACCCTGCATGAGTGGCTTCAGTTTTGGTGCCTCAGTTTCCTCATCTGTCCAGTGGCCATAGTAATAGTCCCTGTTTCGTAATCTTGTAAGGATTTGATGCATCTGTGTATATAGGATGTTTAGAATCATGGTTATTACATGCTGAATGCTTACTAAGCATTAGCTATTATGACTTTGCCCTTGTTGTGTGACCCCAATGACATGTCTCGGAGGAAATGGGCTGCTGTGGGGGGAGTGGAGAATAAATGCTTTCCTGCAGCAGAGTTGGGGCAGCCCTTGGACCTCACCACACTCAGATGTCCACTCAGAGTGCCGAACCAGCTCTGGGCATGGCCATTTGGAAGGGCTCTTGAATGTCCCAGGCAGGCCTTGGTTTGGGTCCAGCCTGTTGATGATGTTTGCTCCATGCACACAATTCGGGCCCTGTCATTTCTGAAGCTGGCTCATGCCAGCCTGACTCACTAATGTCAAGTCGGCCAGGAAACTCTCACTTCATGTAGCCTCCTGGAGCTGGCCGGGGGCTGCAGTGCAGACTGGGCTCACCCTGGGAGCCATACATCCCAGGAGCATGTGTCATAGGAAATGCCTTAGCAGGATGAGAAATGGGTCTTGTAGGAAAAGGGTCAAGTGCACTCACTGTGGTCCCCATGTGCAGTCCTTCCTGGGTATGGGATGAGGCTGACAGAGCCGATTTCAGAGAACATGTCATCTCTAGTATACAGAAAGGTGTCTTCAACATTCATTTTGGTGGGCAGCACCACAAACCTGTTGGAAGGATGCAGGAACGTGTCCTGTCACCAGAAGAGGACACATATTCTGCTGTACATGCAAGGCACCTCCCTTGAGCTATTCATTCATTCTTTCAGACATTCCTGGAAGATCTACTGGGTGTCAGATGTTATTTAAGGCACTGGACACATGTTAGTTCTTCTAGCAAAATCTGCAAAGTGAAATCATTCAGAATGTTGAAAGTGCAAATGATATGCCTACATTTTGCTACAATGCTCTGGGTGGCAAGATTTTTGATGTACTTTGGTCATAAATCAGAGCCCATGACCTCTCCATCTGTCCTTGGACAGGCCTGGGAGCCCGACTTTTTCAGTCCTGGTCATACATCCTGTGTATGCCTGCCGCTGGCCCTGACGGGCCTGAGCAACTGTGTTTCATCACTAACGTTAAACTAACTTCTCCTTTCCCATCCAGTAAAAGCTGGCACCCCCTGGAGGCTTTGGAGGAAATGGAATGGTTGTATTTGGGGCCCGCCATCTTGTGCTGGGAGAGTTTTCTCACTTGGCTTTTCCCCCAGGGCCTTTGGAGGACACCCATGCTTTAGCCGTCCCTGTTTGCCAGAAAAATGCCCTGGTGGACTGAAACTCTCCTTAGAGCCTCCATTTCAGCTGTGTAAAAGTTTGTTTAGCAGGGAGACTCAAAAATAGGGATGACGTGGATGACAAAGTCGCCAGCCGTTGTCATTGCTGGGGGCACGTGCTTACAGAGTCACACTCGGGACCACACACAAGCTGATGCTTCCAAGTTTAGTTTACTAGGCTATGTTTAGGCAGAGGCAGACTGACTCGTGCCTGTAGGCCCCAAACATCCCGATTTGGTGCACTAGAAGCCCCATTTTTAGGGTCTGGGTCCAGAATGAGGTCTTTTCCAGAAAAACAACTACTTCAGGGGAATGACAACAACAGAAATCCACCATTTGCCCTAAAAATTTTATTGCAAAAAATGTTCTCTAGCATTTGAGTAGTGAGGGAACTAGGGCAGGACATTTGCTTGTCTGTCTTTCTTTAGGAATTAGGGCACTCGAAAACTCCATTAAATGCGCTCAGGCCTTTTAAGCAGCAGGCCCATGTTTTTGCTCATCCAGTTAATTTTAGTTCATACAATTGGCCTGGTGCTGATATAGAAGATCACGACAACGCCGGGAAGCCGGGGGCCTGTTTGAATGGAAGCTTGGTTCCTAGTTCCCAGGCCTGCTGGGACCCAGGTCTTTCCCTAGGGCTTGGAAGCTTACCTGTCAGCTCTATGTGCCTCCTCCCTGGGCAAGCAGACCTCTGGACGCAGGTGAATCCAGAAACTCAATACACAGGTCTGTGGAGAATCCAGGGTCCAGCAGATTGCTCTGATGGGTCGAGAAACCCTCACCTTCCTAGGTCTGTCCCCAGCCTGCCTCAGCAGAGAGGCTGCATTTTGACCTTTTCCCCCATCTCTGTTTTAAGCTGTTTCTTCTTTCCTTTCGGTGGCTCTTGGTGAAGTGATAGTCTTCTTTTTTTTTTTGCCTTTATTTTTTTTTTTATTTTTAAATTTTTTTATAAACATATAATGTATTATTAGCCCCAGGGGTACAGGTCTGGTGAAGTGACAGTCTTAAGGGAAACAGGGAACAGCTCATTGAAAAAGGGAGAAGACAAGACCCTGTTCCTACACCACCTTCTCTTCAATTTGGGCCATGCTTACATTAAAAATAGCTTGAAACAGAGGCCGAATTGCAAAAGGGTGGCGTTTCAGCGGGCACTCTGCTGGTTCCCTGGCTGCCACATGTGCCTGCTAGGTCCGTTAGCCTCTGAACCCTGACTTGCTCAGGAAGGCGTGGGGTTTGGAATCCCACTGGGTGGTATCCAGAACATTCTCCTGGTGTGTCATGCTAGATCTCTCTGGAGGTAATTATATCAGCTGGGCATTCACAGAGCCTTCTGCCTGGGATTGTGCCCTAGGGGTGGAAAATAGCTTCCTGCAAAGGAAAAAGGTTGTTTTCAGGAGCTGCCTAATTGCACAGGCACCTACGTGGGCTCCTGGGGAAGCTGCCTTAAGGTTATCGTCTCCCTCTGAGCCAGGAGGTGGGCAACTTGGTTTCTTGGACCTTAGACCTGCTCAGGAAGAAAGCATAGAGCATCTGAAAATAAAGAAAACCGTTTGCTCACCCAGGTTCATGCAGCATGTCTTTCTGGGCCTTGGGGATTAGTGACAGTGTTCAAGATCAATTTGGGAAATAAAAGTAGAGGTGAAGTGACAACCACTTTCTTTCATCTGAGGAACTGGGGTCAGCTGAAAACTAACTGGGTTCTTATCCTGGCTCTGCTGTAACTTCCTGGTGACCTTGGACAAGTCAATTCCCTTTCAAGGTCTTGGTG
Source organism: Martes martes (assembly GCF_963455335.1). Lineage (NCBI taxonomy): Eukaryota > Metazoa > Chordata > Mammalia > Carnivora > Mustelidae > Martes > Martes martes. Next base: position 49,441,027 of record NC_137902.1, read on the forward strand.
TCTCTATGAATGAAACAAGAGCGTAGCAATAGTTTGTTCCCTTGTGGCCGCAAATGTGTCTGTGTTTTCTCATTTCCTCTACCATCCTTCAGTCCATAAAGACAGTGAGGATTTACCTCTGACCCGTGTGTTCTTCGCAATGTGCTGGATGCTGGGAGAGCTACAACAGGAAAAAGAAGAGTACTCTTTTTCTCATCTTCTGGAGCAACTGAAGAGAAGCAGGAGATCGGACAGGGTGTCCCTGTGGGACCCTCCCCTGACTTCTTGTTTCATTTCAAATAACATCTAAAACTCTCCCTGTGTGAGAGGGCCTCTGCCTCATACTCCCCTAAGATCCTTTTCCTCCCAGACTCCTTTCTAGGCAGATCTCAATATGCAGAAAGGGAAGCATCTAGCAGAGGGAGCAGGACCTGTGACTGTGGAGCTGGGCTAGAGCAAGGGTGTCCTGAGAGGAGAGGTCGCCTCCCCAAGGCCAGGTCCTCCCAGGGGAAGTGGGCTTCTTTGAAACCATTTCAATCTTGGATCCTCCTTGACTTATCTTTAAACAGTCGGAATCCTCCAAGGGGATTGTGTTCCGACTCGGTAACCACACTAGCACCAACACTGACTTTAAGAGAAGCCTTCTTCCTGACTCTGTTTGGGGAGACCTTGGGTGACATACAGCTTCTGTCCTTTGCTGTGACAGAAGTGCTGTTGCAGTAACTCACATGTTCCTGGAAGCCCATTCCTCTTCTGGAGGTCGAAGCGGTACCTATAAACATCTAGGAGGAGGCACATTGGGTGCCTGGTAGCTCAGTTGGTTAAGTGTCTGCCTTGGGCTCAGGTCATGATCCCAGGATCCTGGGATCAAGTCGGGACCCCCAACTTCTCCCCTCTACCCTTCCACCTCCGCTCACAATCTCTCTCTCTCTAATAAATAAATAAAATCTTTAAAAAAGAGGCACATTTATTTAAAATGGTGAGCGACAGAGGTACCCAAGAGGGGTTGAGCAGTGAGGAAGCCTCACTGTCATGAAAGTCATTTTTTTAAAATCTCAGGAGCAAGGTGGCATACCCCAGAGGCTGGTGGGAGCCGCTAGGCGAACCCTACCTTCCCAGCAAGAGTGCAAACGCTGTAGGTGGGTGATCGGTGGATTGGGCGTCATGAAGTTCCCCAAATGAAACTTCACTTTGGGTGAACTTCGATGAGCTTAAACACACACACACACACACACACAAAACCACAACAAACCCTCAGTTGACTCCAGTGTTCCCCATATAATGAACCTGATTTAAGCAAAGACTGTCTGAATCCTTGGGAGTAAAGACTGTGTCACTGTTCCTGTGACCGGTGCCCACTTTGCAAACCAGTGGGTGTATCTGGTTGTTTCCCCAGAAAGTTTCAGGGCTAAAGCAGGTTTCCATAGCACCCTGGCCCCGAGTGAGTTGCCAGGCTGGGGGCTCTGGGTCATTGCCAGCAGACACACCTTGTGGAGGCAACGAGGCAAGCCATCCTTCCAGGCATCAGAGATGCAATTCCTCTTCCCTGGGGTGTGATGGAGAGCTCCAGAGAGAGAGACCAGAGATAAATAAGAAACTAGATTCTCTTTCATTTAACTCTCAGAAACAGCCTCTAGTGCTAATTATTTCTGCGGTAGATTTTGTCAGACCTCTAATTCCTCTCCCGTTGCCATAGGTGGTATATTTTAGAGATGCAAAATGACATGAAAAACAATCCACTTTCCTGAAAGATAATTTTGTGTACATGAAACAGACGCACTAAGCCATTTATAAGTGAGCTGTTTGTTCTTAGGGATCTGGAGAAAATCTGAATTTCTAATTTCAGGCTCTTTAATAATTTTCAAAAGAACCAACAGTAATAATTAAATGTCTTTGAACTTCCCTAGGCTGTCTTCTATTCCATGATTGCAAAGCACTGCAAAAGAAATAGCATTCTTTACCTTGATGAACTCCTTAAGAGAGTGGAGGGGACATTGGCCTCAGGAGGTACTTTCTAGCAGAATTGGGGGAACCCAAGGTAAAGAGGCTCAAGGAAAATGTGCAAGGTCACTTTCAGAGCTTCAGACATGGAGTGAGGGCCTCAAAGTTGGTGTTTTCTTCATAGCCTGGGCTGCTAAGACTTGGGAGAAGGCCATAGAGAGGGAGACAGAACTTAGTTAAGGGGATTTGAAATGAGAATACATGTGACGTGCAGCGTTCTGCAGCTTTGGTGTTCGAGGATTAGAAGAGATCTGGTCCAGGGATTGGTGAACGTGTCATCGCCTGGGCCCACTCTGATTAACTGGTAGTGGTTCCAGGAATGCTTTGCTGAAGATTCAAGGCTCGGCAGCAAAGACTAACTGGGGCTCTGCTTTCCAGACTGTTATGATTGATTAGTGATTCCCATCACGAGCAGCGGCTTGAAAGGGGGGCACTGCTGGTGTGATTTATGCCCTGTGATGCCCTAGGTGTCTCTCTTCTAGGTCGTTCTCCCTCACTGCATGTGTGAGTGAAGTGAGGCAGCTTGTCCAAGGTCACGTAGTCAGTCCCAAGCAGGATATGGACAAGAACCCACGTTTCCTGACTGTCTAGCATTGGATACCCCAGCTCCATAGGTTAGGACCCAGAGGAGCAGACAGTTGTCAGCTTCCTGTATGAGCGGCCTTTTTCTTCCCTTTCCATTTCTTCCTTCCTTCTCATGTCGTAGTCTGATTTCAGTTTTTTATTTCCATCTGGAGACTTGCTTTAGTGTTTGGAGAAGCAGGGGTGGGTGGATTTCAGGTCCACGGTGATTCTACAGACAAACAGAAACGCTAGCACCATTTTCCCATTTGTAAGGTCCCCTCTCAAAACCTCCCTTAAGCACGGAGCACGCACAGGTCATGTCACAGCCTTTCCCGCTGCGGAGCTTTGCCCTTGGCCCACTCGCGGGTTCCACTCTCCCCATCCCTGCAGATGCCTGTCCCCCGCCCTGCTCCCCGACACTCTATGAAACGCTTTTGGTGGGGGCTCATGCGTCATCCTTCCCTCTAGGTCTTCAGAAGCTTCACCTCCTGTTTCTTCCTGTTTTCTTCCTTAATGATTCACCTTTCAGGTATTCATGCTCACATCTTAATGGTTGTGCTTACAAAGATAAATACATTTTGCCTTGGACCAAGAGCAGTGTCTGCCCTGACTTGAATTTAAAAGTCTGCAAGAGTGGCTGGATGGGAGCAAGGGTAGAGTCCTGGGCTTTTATCCTGGGAGCCATAAAAGTTTGCTAAGATTTTATTGCCTCCATCAAGATGGAAATGGGATTCCAAGGCTTCAAATATGATAGATAAATAATAAGGAAAACTCTGGCTTTTGTCAAAGCCAAGTTCTCTTTACCAGTTTTATGAGTCTTCTGTTGTGCCCGCACCTTGGCATCTCTTTCATTCTGATGCCAGACAGAACCTTCCCTGGGAATTTATGCAAAACTGGGGCCGGATATAGGATTTTGGACAATTGGTAAAACTCGGAAGAAGGCTGATAAATCGTATTCTTGGGCCATAACTCACTTCCAACCTCACCGTCCATCCCTTAGTTCTTGCTTCTCTCCTTCCAGGCTAATGGGGATGGGTTTAGAAAGCTCCATTAGTGGAGAGACCCAGGCTGGGTTGGGATTCTGGGGTTGGGATGGATAGGGCCGTATAACAAACAGGACTGCAGTTGCATGTACCAGGCAATCTTTCATGTTTAGGGTGGCTGGGATTTGAATGGTGTCTTCAGTAGCCAGCCGTGCACCGCTGTAAGAGCTGTCCCTTCCATTTCCACGCACGTCTCACCTTCTTTAGGAGGCAGTGCTACAGGGAGCCCAGGTGCTGTGCTGGGTGGCTAAGAACGTACCCCGTGAGTGCTCCCTGGAACTCGTTTCTGATTTGAGTGCTTACGTGGTGGGAAACTGATACAGACATCTCGCATCCTGGCAGTAGCGGAATCCTTGAACTTGCCCCCCGTGCTGCTGCCTCCATTATCCTGGTTGAGGCCCTGTCACCTCCTCCTCCTTTCATTTATAGCAACTCCTGTGTCACTCTCCCCAGTTGCCCCATTCCTTCCCTTTGGCCCACCTTGCAGACCACTGTCAGATGCCATTTGCCTCCTTAAAGCCAGCTTTGCTTTGGTCCCCCCATGGCTCAGGGACCTTCAGTAGCTTCCCATGTCCTCAAGCCCAGACTCTTTATGTAGAGGGTCAGGGCTCACCATCCTCTGGCCCCCAGTCTTCTCCACACACTCCGTGTGTTCAACTCCCGCTCACCCTTAAGGTGCGGTGCAGGGTCCTCCCTCCCATGTAACCCAGCACTCTTGTTCACTATTCACTTACATTTGTACAGGTGACCTCTGTGCCCTATCAAAGGCCCTGGCCGAATGGCTCAGGGCACTGGCTCTAGAGCCAGCCTGGCTGAGTTTGACTTCTGCTCTGCCAGGTACTTGTGTGACCTAGGGCCATGACAGGAGCCAGCAGTAGTACCTGCCTCCAAGGGATATTATGAGGACGAAATAAGCTAATATTTGTAAAGTGCTCAGAACAGTAGCTGGCACAGGCTAAATATTATATAAATTGTTTGTTAAATAAATATAATAAAATTTCAGAATTCTTAAGAACGGGAAACTTGTATTTTAATATTATAATCCCTTTGTCTCTTATACTGAGCTAAGATAATCCTGAACCAGATTGCTGTGACAATGAAATTTAAGAGAGAGAGAGAGAGAGAGAGAAAGGGAGAGAGAGAATATATACATGTGAAAGCACTTTGTCGGTTGTTCATTCAACTGAAATTATTGAGTATCTGGAAGTACCAGGCCCTGTGCTCAGTACTTGCTAATGATCCAAGTAGGATGACATACAGTTTCAATATTCAAGGAGCTCATGGTCTAGGGGAAAGGACAGAGATGTAAGTCTGTGACTAAACATTTTGGCTCTAGCTGTATGGAAGACAAGTAGCAGCCCTTATTCTGATCTCACCCCATGTGACAGATGAGAAAACACAGAGATTTTCTTAGTAACTTAGGCAAGACCGCAGATCCGCTAAGATTAAGAATTTGAATTTTTAAAAAAGATTTATTTATTTATTTTATTTTAGACGAAGAGAGAGTGAGGGAGGGAAGGGGCAGAGGGAGAGAATCCCAAGGAGACTCCCTGCTGAGGGCAGAGCTGGACACAGGGCTTGATCTCGTAGCCCCGCGATCATGACCTGAGCTGAAACCAAGAGTCAGATGCTTAACTGACTGAACTACCCAGCTGCCCCCAGAATTGGAATTTAAACCTAGGTTCCCGTGACTCAGTGGCTTAGGCTCTTTCTGCTGTATCATGGTGCTTCTTATTCAAGAACAAGCAAAGGAAGAATGCCTGAAATGGAGAACACAGCAAACAACAGGTGTTGGCGAAGATGTGGAGAAAAAGGAACCCTGGTGCCTTGTTGGTGGGAATGCAAACTGGTGTAGCCACCGTGGGAAACAGAATGGAGGTTCCTCAAAAAATTAAAAAGGGAATTATGTATGATCCCGTAATTTCTCTACTGGGTGTTTACCCAAAACAAACGAAGACACTAATTCAGAAAGATATATGCACCTGCATGTTTAGTGCAACATTATTTACAATAATCAAGATGTGGAAGCAACTCAAGTGTCCATTGATAGACGGATGGATAAAGAAGATGTGATACATATATATACTTATTCATGCCCATATGGACTATTATTTGGCCATAAAAAAGGAGATTTTGCCATTCACAACAACATGGATGGACCTAGAGGGTGTAATGTTACGTGAAATAAGTCAGAGAAAGACAAATACCATGTGATTTCACTCATATGTGGAATTTAAGTAACAAAACAGACAAACAAAGAGAAAAAAGAGACAAAACACCAGAACAAACTGAAGGTTGCTCGCGGAGGGTGAGGGAGTTAGGGATGGTGAAATAGGTGAAGAGGATTATGAATTCACTTATCTTCATGAGCGTTGAGACATGTGTAGACTTGTTGAGTCATTATCTTGTATACCTAAAACTAATATAACACTGTATGTTAATTATATTTAAATAACTTAAAAAAATGAGTGAAGGAATGAGTGATGGTGTGAAGGAATGAACTGGAAGGTCCCAAAAATGTGGCTCCAGGAAGTAAAACTCAAACCAGGGATTTGCCATACAGGACGAGTTCCATGTCAGGTTGGGCAGGTAGTAAATCGCCGAGGCCATAACCATTTGTCCTGTCAAGCATTTTCTATGGTAGACAGGAGGCACAGGTTCATTGCTTCCCTTTTTGGGGCCACCTCACCTCTTTTGTCACTCTTTGATGGCCTTCTGCCATTTCTCTCTGAGGCAAAGGTGGTTTTATTTTGGTCTCCTCTGGGTCATGCTGAGGACAAGAAGTGAATGTGACGATGGATGGAAAAAGTACTTAACCATTTGCTTTTCGTTCTGCTTTCACCGTAATGGGCCCATTTGGAAGGCTTCTGTAGGTACAGGGACAATGTCCACTGGGCTTCATTAGCCACTAAGTGATCAAGGCTTCAGGGAATAGTCTGGAGTGAGCCTGGCTGGTTTCCATGGCAACTGCGACTTGCTTCAGCCCCTTGTGCACACTCCTGTCTCTTTCCACATAGGCATGTGTTTACTTATTATTGGCTCCATGCGGGAATGCTTGAGTGTCTATGTAGGTGCTTCCGTGGCTGAGGTCACTCTCTCAGTGTGGACGTGGACCCATAGGTGGGCAGTTAGAGGCACAAGATTTGTCCGATCAGGAAAAGCTCTCCTATAGGCCTCTGAGCTTCTGCTGTCTGTGAGCATGATGATGGACATCCCCAGAGTGGGGACGTTAGAGATGTGGATCTAGAACCATGACAGTCAGACACTGTGTAGGGCTCTGCCGTGAATCACAGGCTGCTCCACAGGGCTCGTGTGGGGGCATGTAGCTCTCATCAGCAGGTGGCTTGCTGCTGTCCCTGGGGGAGGCCCATGGGCTGGCCGAGAGTGCCTAGGCTTGAGAAGCTCCTCCAGTCCTAGGCTTGTCTGACATGGGAGCCAGGAACCTCACGGGGCTGTTGAGCACTTGAAACTTGGCTGGTCCAAACTGACATGGGCTGTAAGTATAAAATCTAGTATGAAAAGAAAGATGGCGACATATCATGAATACTTAATGATTTTTGTATGGAATGCATCTTGATAACATTTTAGACGATTTATCTAGAACCTAATTTAGGTTGAATAAACTTCCTTATTAAAATTAATGTCACCTGTTTCTTTTTAAAAATGTGCTTCTTAGATGGATAGTGATGAGGACTGTACAGTGTGGATGTACTGAACGCCACTCAATTCTTACTTAAAAGTGGTTAGAAGTCTTACATTATGTGTATTTTATCCCAATTAAAGCAAAAAGCAAAAAAAAAAAAATATATGTCTGAATGGAAAGGAACCATCTCTTCTATGTCTCTTTCTCAGGAGTCTTAATCATTTTTCCAGAAGTCCCCAGGACACTTCTCTATTTATCTTACGGGTCAGGAGTGAGTGATAGATGTCGTCCTGAACCGATTGTGGACGAAGGAATGAGACCACCTGGTTGGCTCAGACTAACTAGGTCTACCCAGAAGTGAGGCCAGGATCTCTTGTGGGGAGTTCCCTATGTCCTAGAACAGGATCAAGGCTTCCGAAGAAGGAAGAGATGAGGAAATGGCAGCCAACACTGCAACCCTAAAGGAAAATGTACAAGAAAATCGATGTATCTGAGCCTCAGGTGAAAGCAATTTGAAGATTTCTTCCCCCACTCAGAATATTACTGCCTTTAAATCTGTTTTTGGTTGTAAGTTGGTTAAACATCAAAAATATGTGCCTCCTACGAAATTTAAAATTACATATATGGCTTGTATTATCTTTCTTTTGATAGTGCTGCTCTGTAGTTATTAGTGGGTACATGCAGGGTCTGGGCACTTCTCTCCCATTTACAAACTTGGTGACCTTGGACAAGCTGCTTTGCTATGTCTTGATGGCTTCATCTCTAGAACGGGAATAACACCTACTTGATTGGGTTAGGAGTTGAGCTGATATATACAGGACACGTAGAACTCTCTGGCACATAGGAGGATTCTAATGAAGATCAGCTCTTATCAGGCATGGCATCCAGACCCTCCCCAGCCTGCACACCCCTGCTTCTTTGGCAGTCAGAACACTGACTCTGAGACACAAAGGGAGCTTTTAATCAGATGTGGTGAGTGCTTGCTGGATGGGTTTCTTTCTTTGGATGGTCCCAAGATGACTTTTCTTAGATAAATGGCCTTCTCCTGAGGCTCGTGTCAGCTCCATGGGAAGTAAAGAGGGAATAAAAGGTCCACAAATAGGAAAACTTTTGTTGGGTACACCTCATTAGGACAGGTCTAACTTAATTGAACTCCAGCCCGTTGCGCTCACTGTGTGGTTCCGGGAGAAGCAAGTGTTTGAAGGTTGGTTGCCCATCGTTCTTGCTCTCAGAGTCCCACTTTAGGGCCCTTTGTAGGGGTTTGTGCCTATCAGGAGGGTGTCTCGAGGGTACCTGAGGGGAAGGAAGCTCTGGATTTAAAGTTGTTTCTAAGTTGACAGTTGAAGAAAATAAGATCACAAGTGAATGAGTGATTGCCTTCACGATTATTTGGGGCCACAGGCATGCATGCAGGGTTTGCTGGGATCATCAGCAGTTGTGGGGATGTTCTTCATGTCATTAAACCTTAGACTGCAATGATTAGACCTTGATACACTCTCAATTCAGATTACTGCCTGTTGGAGCACCTGGGTGGCTCAGTCAGTTAAGTGTCTGCTCTCAGCTCAGGTCATGATCACAGGGGATCACAGGGGATAGAGCCCCACAACGGGCTCCCTGCTCAGTGGGGAACCTGCTTCTTCTTCTGCCCTCCCCTCCCCCGCTTGTCACTCTGTCTCTCTCTCTCAAATAAATAAATAAAATAAACAAATTGCTGCCTATTGTTTAAAGAAGTGCTGCGTCAGTGCTAGAAGGGAGCATAGCGAGTTCTGCACAGAAGGGGACTGGCGCTTGGTGGGGAGCAGGGGACATGCCCAAGTTACATAGCAAATTAGCATTAAGTGTCACCCTTTTCCTGAAGGAGGTTTCTTTGTATTTTCTGTATCTTTCCATCATTTTTTAAAGCAAATTTCTCCCTATTTTAAATTACTCCTGTTTCCTGTTTTCTCTTTTTTCTTTATCACGCTCATAATTTTCTAATATAGTATATACTCTGCTTATTCATTTTATTTATTATGTATCTTCTCCCATCCCCACTAGGAGACATACTAGCTCTGTAAAAGCAGGATTTTGTCTCACTTTAGACCACTGCTGTATCCTTCGCATCTAGTCCCTGGAACAGAGTAGGTGCTGAGCCAATGAATGTTGAATGAGTGGATGAGAGCCTAATGGGGTCTCGTAGGTCCATCTTGGTGTAAGTCAGCTTTCCTTGGTCGTCTAATTCAGAGTCTTTCGGAGAGAAATATGAAAGCCATTTTCATCCCAATGGAACTCTGGGGTTAAAAAGGCATAGAGTTGCTCAGAACTAAGCTATCAATATTGACTTTGTAAGAGATCCTAAGGTCCCGGACTAAGTGTCCTCAAGTCATTTCACGTCATCAGGCCCACCATGCTGCTTAAAGCAAATAGACAGGGTAGACATTTGGCACATCCTTCCTTCCAAGTGAGGGTATCTTTAATATGAAGTACTAGCAGGGTTTCACTAGGTTAAGGGGAGAGGAACAGGTGTTCTAAAGGAATGGACCACTGGAAGCAAAGCTGTGAAAGGAGACATGATCCTTTCTTTAGTTGACATTCATCTGAGCACTTACAATGTGCTAGGCTCTGGCTGGATGTGGATCTATGGCTTGCTTGTGGTTACTTTTGAGGGAGGCCGCATTCCCGAGTAGGACACTAGGGAGAGAAGGATGTGCATTTTCTGTCAGTTCCTGAAACGTGCCTTCATTCTTTGGTGAGGCAGGCTGAACAAGAAAGTAAAGCTGGAAGACCCTATCTTCAAAGGAGCCATGCCTCAGGGTTCCAGATGAAAGGACTCCTTTGTGAGGGAAATGAAGGAAGGAAACAAGTGACTCTGGTTGAACCATAGGCTGAAAGATGACCTGAAGTAAGGGGAATGCTTTAAACTTAAATTCCAGGCTTGGGCTTTCTAAAGAAGACTCCTGGGGAGGGGGACCCACTGAGATGGAGGGCTCCATGTGGAAGCCCAGGGGCAGGAAGAAGATACAGTGTGTAGGTTTTTGATAGAGACTGGAGAAGCTTCTTTGGGCATGAGAAGAGCATGGTGCTGAGTAGAATACCTTTAACCTAATAAAGAAAGACCTTTCAGAGGATGTTGTAAAATTTCCACATGTTTTTGTTTATACACACAATCATTCTATTCTCCCTCTGTAACCCCAGCTGATAACAAATGGTACTGTTTATTAAGGATTCACAAAGTGCAACGTTTGGTGCCAAGTGCCCTCCCTCTGTTACCTGTAATCCTCACATTCCTACGATGGAGTGGGTACCGTGTTCATCCCCATGCTGAGGACTCTACAGGTGAGGAAACTGCCTTGGTAAGTGGCAGGCCTGAGGGAAATGCTGACCTTGGCAGACGTCAAATGTTTCCTGTTGAAAAATAACGTGGCGTGCTGTTCTGGGCAGGGATGCGGAGCTGCTGGCGCCTGCGCTGGAGGGAGTCTTGACACGATGTTACCTCATTAAGGAGGCAGTTAGCGAGAGGTTACATACCCTTTAACTCCTGTACTTGTACATCTGTAACGTAGTTTTAAAAGCTTTTAGTGATAATCTTCCAAATTAGGGGTCACTTTATGACAGTTCCACTTTATTGCTCATTTTATTGTTGTCCTTTGGTTGGTTGACTGTTTTCTGCCTACCTATGTCTGGTTTTCTCTTCTCTGCCTCTGAGATGTCTTCTTATTCACTTCTCTTTTCTAGCACTGTTGTTTTCTCGGCCTGTGTATTTATTCATCCGTCTCCTTTACTTTTCCTCCCCCCTCCCACCACTGCCCCGTAATTTAGTATCCCTGAAACGCCCATGGGAAAGAATTCATATGTTCTTCTTGTTAATTGAATAGAAGGAAGTTTCATACTTTGGTTTAAAAATTGCTGATGATTTTAATACTTCTCACTTTAAAATACAATACGCTAGGTAGTTTTTGTCCTTCATTAGAACCAAAAGAATATTCTGATTCTCTCCTGGATAGTTGTCTTTAGTGGGGGCGAGTGGATCACAATTCTGTTAACTATTCTATCGAAGAGTTCTTACTTGGTCTGCTGTCTTTGTTGGTTATTTATTACTCAGTTTAACATAGAGATCATTAAACAGACAGTGTTTTCTATCTGTGGTGTCAGGGGAAAGCCTTGTCATTCCCCAAACATCAAATGAAACAATGCTTAGGAAGCAAGAACTTCTCAGTAGAAACCAGACAATTGCCAAGGGTGTCACCTGCACCTCATTTTGGTGTTTGTAATTGAACAGTGAAAACGAAGGTACATGTAGGGGCCACAGAATAAGGCTTTTAATTTGAGTCAGAGGATGGGGCCAAGAGCTGTCATTGACAACATTACACAAATAGTCCTGCAACGAATAATAATTCTGTCCTCAAATTATTTCTTTACATCCTTCCTGCCAAGTGATCACCATAGATTAGTTGGTTTACAATGAAGATAATAGCGCCTTATATTTGCACACAGTACTTTTCACTTGTCAACATGCTCTCGCTCTTACGTTATCTCATTTGGCATTTGGACATCTCACATGTCCTAAAAGGAGTGGGACCTGAAACGAAGATCTTTCCTTAGAGTGTGGAAGCTGGAGATCACAGAGGTGATGTCAGTTGCCTGACAACATACGGCATACCAATAGCGACAGTTGACCTAATCCTGGTCTCCAGATTCCTGAGCCAGGTTTTGTTTTTGTTTTTGTTTTTGTTTGTTCTCCCTGAATACATATGGCTGGAAGGAGACATCACACGAGCTGTTGTGCTGAAGCCAGAACAGGGAACTTGGCAGAGTGAGCTCTCTAGCTTGGTGGCCCTCACCGTAGCAAGGGACAGTTCTTCTTTCTCTCCCTGAAAACTCAAGGCAAAGGCAAATGTCTTATTAAACATTTCGTAGCTAACCTAGTGCCCCCAGACCTCAGGTACCTATGAGAGGAGGGTGGGGTCGTGGGGAGGTGCAAACACGTGGTCCACAGAACAGCAGTGGCTTCACCAGATCACCGATGTTCCTGCGAACCCTTCTGTTGGAGGGGGGATGCAATGCATTTTATTGTCATGGCCCATTGGCTTCTGGGCCCCCTGGGGCTGTGGTGACCAGTGTTGCCTTAGGTGGATGAGGACAGAGCACGTTCAGAACTGTGGCTTCTTTTCTCGGACTTCAAGCAATTTAAACACTGGGAATTCTTTCAACTTAGTAAGAGAAATAAAGCTTCTCTGCCTTTTGTACTCTAGGATTGACAGGTCATCTGCTTCAAGCACTAGAAAGGGAAAATGCTCGTTTAAAGAAAATATTGTATGCCATCAGTGGCTTTCCATGCTTATTGAGAACTCGCCATGAGCCAGTCAGGGGCTGAAATACTTAGTGGGCCTCCTTTAACCCTCACGCCCAGACCACAAGGCAGACACTATTCAAATTGCTGTTTTATGCCAGGTTCAGAGTGGTTGAGTAACTTGCTGTTGGTTGCACAGCCACTAAGTGGGCTGATGTATGGCCCCAGTTCCCCAGATCTCTAGTCAGGGAGGTCTTTAAAGGCAGTTGCTTTCATATTTGCAAAGCCCCAGGGCTCTGTGTAAACCGACAAAAACCTAGCTGCTTTGATGACAGGGTTAGGGTTGGGGGTTGGGAGGCTGGAGTGTCACCTGTGCCCCCTTCTCTGGAAGCCCAGGTAGGCCCCATCTCAGGCGATGCTTCCCTCCTGTACAATCAGGAGTTTGTACCCTTGAGGCAGGAAGACCAGCAGCTGCGGCTCCTTGGCCTACCTCTTTTTCCACATACAGGAATCAAAGAGGGATCATCCTTTTCCCTGGAAGTGGGACAGGACTCAGGCCTCCTTCATGAGACTGCAGATGAGCCTGCGGAGATTTGGGTCCATCTGGCAAGCCCCTTGCTGGGGAGAAGGCGCAGGTGGGAGTGGGCCCCAGTAGAAAATGCCATCGTCATTTGACTTCCTGGGACTTCCAAGGCAAGCTGGTTCTGCCCCAAGACGGGCCAAGGAGGCTGTCCTGCAGTGCCTTGCGGACAGACCTGCCTTAGGTCCTGCTTCTTGCCCGTCTCCCCCTCCTGTTCCAGGCTCTGAGCAGGCTCTGAGCAGGCTCTGGGCAGGCCAGAGGGCCTGAGGGCTGGGTCAGCTCCCGCTCCTCTTCATCTCACTGCCTAAAAGAACTTACTGGCATTTCCAATCTAAATGTTCCAACTCCTCATTTGAAAAGTGAAGCATTTCATGTCTGGCCTTTTTTTTTTTTTTTTTTTTTTGGAATTAACTTAAAAAAAAAAGCTTATGCAGCAGTTGATAAAATAATTATTTTGAAATTGGCCATTTATCTTCTAGAAAAAAAATGTTTCTGTTTCTTTTGTTATTGGGAAGAGCTTCCTCTGCCCTCAGGGTGACCTTCCAAATAATGCCTCAAAGTGACCATCCTTCATCATTTCTGTTTATCTGAACCATCGAAGGCCCTCAGTGACTCTTAGGATAAAAATGCAGGCGCTGTCAAATTGCAGGGTTCCCTCCATGTGTTTCATTGCTTCATTTGTGTTCCCCCCCTTCCTCCCCAGGACTGACTGTCCCAGCTATGGGGAGAAAGCGAACCCGGTGGCTTTTGTGGTGGATCAGGTCTCCACAGCCCACCCTCTACCTGAAACCTCCTAGACCCTGTTGGCAGCCACCGAACTGCCTGATTCTTCTGGAAGGGGATGTTGCTCATGTGCAAGTGTGGTCGTCGAGGTGGTCGCAGTCCCCCACATGCCGTTTCCTTTATCCTGGTCTCTTGGTCATGCCAGCGGCAGGTGTGCCTAGGACATACAGGGACCAGGACCACCACCGGGCTGGGCACGTGGTGTCTGGGGAACACTGTGCATGTAGCAGGCAGTGAGTCTTGTTTTCGGACATTGACTCAATCCGTGAACACAGGATTGGCTGCAGGTCGGGTTCTTGAGAAGCAGACTCTGAGGCAGAGTGGAGTGTGTGCAGGATGTTTACTACGCGTGTCTGAGGGACCGCTGCCCGTGCGAGGAGTGGAAAGAGGCAACGTTGCGGGGGGGCTATAGTGGGGGCCTGTGGCCTCGGCCAACCCCGTGGAGACAGCTGGAATCGAGATGGTCTGCCATCATTGTCCTGAGAGGGTCTGACATGGGCCTCTGCTCCCCAGCCCCAGGCAGCCGTCAGGAGTGGGCTGTCCCCACAAAGGGCGCGCTTGGGTCAGGCAGTTCTTTGTGGCTAAGCATGCCTTAAAGAGGCAGCCCTGCCAGCAGGCCGCTCCTGGAAGTGGGTGGGGGTGGTCTGTGTTCACCATGGTTGTCTCATGGCGAAGGCACTATGTCAGGGCACTGCAGATAGAGTCCAAAGGCTTGCTCCCTGTCTATAAAATGCTTGCAGCCTGGTGGCCCGGATGTGAATGTGATGGGTGCAGGTGTGGAGGGTGGATAGTCCCCGGCACAGTGCTCACACACTGTGGGGATAGCCCCCACAGCTTTAGTGCTCCCCTGGGCACCGCTAGGCGCTGTGTGCCAGCACCTTGCTTGCTGATGCGGAAGACAGGGCTCCGAGATGTTGAGGACCTGGCACCAGGATCCAAGTTCAGGTCCAACTCTGAAGGCTGTGTGCTTCTCTGTATACAGAATTGCCCCTGAGGTGGGAGCCGGGGCCCACAGGAGCCACAGGAGCGTGGGAGATCAGTGCCTTCTGCCAGCCTGCCCTCGCCTCGGCTCACCTCCCTGCCTTTGTTCCTGCCGTTCCCACCCACGATGCTGTTTCTCCACACTTCCTCCATGAAGATTCCCCCCTGCTCCAGCCTACATGGCTTCCTCCTCGCCTTGATGTGTCTCTGCTGGCCATGGTTACGTTCTCTGGTCGTTGTCCTGGAAGGGAGACTGCACCCTTCCAAAGGGCAGGGATGTTGTATATGTGCTGACTTAGGCCTTCTGTAAGATTTCTGGTCTTGGGGTCTAGGAAGTTTGGCATGGGCAGCTTCCTTCCCCCAGCAGAAGCACTCTAATCCCCTTTCTGGGAATCGGGATGTTGTGAAATGCCGGCAGCCGCTCAGCCCTAGGGGTCATGGGTAAAGCCACTGTCTTGCCCACCAGAGCCCAGTTCGTCAGAATTCTCACATCTGTACCTTTTTGAGGGGTCTGTACCTGCCCTACCTTATGTTCCTATGAGAGAAGGTGCAGGGTGGACCAGGTCATCAGCAAGTCTGGAGGACTCTGATGATCCCCATGCTTGCTGATGGGGGAGGCTGGCATGGAAATCATCTGAAAGCAAACTGGGATAAAACCCAAAGGTTCCAAGGCCTTGACATGCAGCCCCTGTGACCTACCACTTAATCTAATGGCCAAGGATGTGTTAAGAGGGAGAAATGTGTAAATGTTTGGAAAGCAGTGGGTTGGGAGCTGTAAATGGTCCTGGCATGTTTATGAGAAATGAGCAGGCTAGAGAAGAAACCCCAATAGCTTTTATCCCCCACCTTGGGTAGAATTACCAAACTGATTGATGGAGGGAGTGTTCTGGTTGTTAAATATTTGGGCCTCAGGAGTCTTTTGATGTAGCTCTGCATGACAACTGCTTGCAAAGTGAGCTCAGACCAGCTTAGGTTAGCTAAGGGCCACGTGCTGGGAAAGAGAGGCTAGTGGTTGGAGTAGATTCCCTCCATGATTGTTAACTGTCCAAGAGCTCAGGACTCTGGTTTGTCTCTGCTCATCCGCTCCCACATGTGGTACTCAAGGTCTGGGGGAGGATGGAGGAGCATCAGGTCAAGGAAGTTTATCATGATTCTCAATCAGGTATTGACATACACTGAGACCAATCAGTCTCTCTCTCCATCCCCATCTGCCACCATCCGCCTTCCCCATGGCCTTCTCCGCAGCCCACCACAACTGCTCCTTGGTTGCTGGGCATGTCCCCTTCCTCCTGCCCCCCGTCCTTTCTGCCACCCACAGTTCCTTCAGCCAAGAATGCTCACACGAGCTCTCTCTAAATAGCTTTGCTTAAACTTAACATCAGGGGCAAGCTCAAAATGGCATCTCTTGCATCAAGTCTTCTTAGACCTCACAGCTAGAAGCGATCACTACCTCTTCTAAATGTCATTTCAGCCAGTTCGACAGATCTAAAGTGAGAGTGGGAGCCATCTTTGTTCTGCGTTAGCTGGCTGGCTGAGGAGACGGGAAGAGACGAATGGAAGGAAACATGGACAGAGGGATGAATGTAATGTCTCCGCATTAAAAAAAAACAGTATGCTTCAACTTGCTTAACCTCCTCTGTCGGTGGGTCTAGTGGCGCCAACACACCTGTGCGAATCAGACAGACTAGCGTGGGATACCCAGGCCAGAGAAGTGTTAGTTGTTTTTGAAAATAATTCCAGAAGATGTTCAACCCTTTGAGGAAATTATTCTAAGATTCTGTATTAAACTCAAAGATCCTTATGGCTTGTAGTTCACCATCTAGACCTACTTCCTATGTTACTTACAAGGAGCCTGAGCCCCAAAGAGGGACAGGAGAGACTTGCCCACACTGTTGGGGTTAGTGTCAGGTTTGGTGTCAAAGTAGAATTTTCTGAAACTTAAAAATGTGACTTAGACACTTTTAGCCTGGTCACATGTCAAAAATTGCATTTCGTTCCTTGATGAGGGGATCCACAGGATAACAAAGTGGAGTTACATAGGCACTGGGGAAGGCATGTTGAGATGAAATTTCTAGATTTGACATAGATCTAATTAATGGTTTTCAGGGCAGTAAAATCATCACTTTGGGTTTATTTTTTCTACTGACCAGAAATCATTTACCTTTCTACTGGGCAAAACCCCACATGTGAACATACAGCTTCACAGATTCTGAGCCTTTAAATGAGCCAAACAAAGGTGCCCCCTGCCCTTGATACTGAGACATCCCTAGGGAGGACTGTCAAACCACGCCCTAACTATGACATTGAAAGAACACGCTGCCCTTCTTGTGCTTTAAAACAGTTTTTCTTTTTTAAAGATTTTATTTATTTATTTGACAGAGAGAGAGATCACAAGTAGGCAGAGAGGCAGGCAGGGGCGGGGGGGGATGCAGGCTCCCTGCTGAGCAGAGAGCCTGATGTGGGGCTTGATCCCAGGACCCTGAGACCACGACCCGAGCCGAAGGCAGAGGCTTAACCTGCTGAGCTACCCAGGTGCCCCCCTTCCAAGTCTTCCCACCAAACTCATCATCTCCCTGCCTCCTTCCACTCTCCCTACACGTGCACGTATGCACAGAGCCTGAGTCCCTGCTTCCATTCCCTCATTGGTGGCATGAGGATCACACCACCTCCCTCATGGGCCGAGTGTACTGACTTATGGCTTGGAGCTGGGTAGGCACATGGAAGGAGGTCACACGGTCCTGGTGCTAGGAGAACTTGACGTCTACAGGAGAGGCAGACTTGCGTAAGTAACTGTGCCACCATCTGGTAATGGCCATGACAGGCAAGAACAAAGATCTGTGGAAGCTAGGCAGAGGGCGTTTTGACAGGAAGAGTAACAGAAGAGACAGAAACATTGGATAGGGGATCTCTAAGCCCTACAGAATGGAGACATTCATGGAAAGGTGGAAGGGCACAGGGCCAGCTTGGCCAGGTAAGAAGCATAAGCAAAGATGTGGGAATAAAAAGTAAGGTACTTTTCATTTAATACGTATTTGCTGAGCTTTTGTCATGTGCCTAGTTCTGTGCTTAGGGTATGTGCAGGGAGTGGAGGAGATGGAGACATTCATCTATGGAGCAGAAAACAAGCCCTAGTTCTTTTGGAGTGTTTTCAGGAGACTAGGGTCTTAGGTACATTTGGGAGGAGGAAAAGGGGGACCCAGAGGAGTGAAGACAAATGAGGCTGGAGAGGCCAGCCTTTAGCTGAGTGATGATACGGATGATAACACTTGAACAAACAATTCATCTTTGTCCAGAACCTTCTCTGTGCAAAGCCTATGGCTGACCCCCTAGGCAAGCCAGGCAAACAAGTATAAGCACCTGGTGAACTCCTCAAGATGTTGATGGTTTGGCTGGGAAAATAGGCCACACTTACAGAAAGAGCTAACAATATGCAGTGGTGGGTACGATAACCATTTGCTCAGGTTCTGGGTGAAGGAGAGCTCTTTGTGGCATGGGTGGTCAGGAGGAATTTCTGGAGAGGAGACACTCCATCAAGAGTCAAGTAAACAAAAGAGCAGACAGGATATTCTAAGCAATGACTGGAATAGCTAGAGGCCTGGAAGTGGGAGATTTTCCCGGGATCCTGGGAGGAGAGTTTGGGTAGGGGTAGTAGGGAAGCGGCAGGAGTAAGTTGAGTGTCCGGCTGGGAAACCAGAAGTCCATATTGTCCCAGGGCTTGAACGCTCAGTTGCTCACAGGGGCTGGGAAGCTCATGTGATACAGGGAAGGGGCCTTGTTAGGGGGCTTGGTCATCACAGCGAGAGTCTTCCTAGCTGAGGGAAGCAGTCTTGGAGTTCTGGCTAACTGAGACCATTTGGCCAGTTTGTGATATTTCAAGGGAAGTCAGGAACCTACATTTTTGTGAAGTCTGCTGGCTTTTTACAAATTATTAGTTAAAAAAAAAAAAGTAAAGAAAAAAAAATCCCTCCATGGGTCAAGAAACAGACATGTAACTTCTCTGTAGGCAGTGTGATCACTGAAGGCCCTTCCAGGCTTGAGTGTCACCAGGCAGATGGCAGAGGGAAGATGAGACTGTTGACCTGGAGAACTGAGCAAGGAGTGGGCAACATCAGAGTCAGGCCCTTGTGCAGTTATGACCAGAGCCTCATCCTGACCAAGAATCAGAGACCTAGAATAGAAGGGTACGTAAAGGAAAGGGAGTGAGGTGTCCAGTGCAGGGTTTGGTGGATAGTACAAATCCAGTTTCTTACTTGCTGTCTTTAAAGAAGCCTGGGTATTGTAAATAATGCTGCAATAAACAGGGGTGAATATATCTTTTCAAAGTAGAGTTTTCATGTTCTTTGGATAAATACCTAATAGTGGAATTCCTGGACCATATGGTAATTCTATTTTTAATTTTTTAAGGAACCTCCATACTGTTTTCCACTGTGGCTGCCCCATTTTACATTCCTACTGAGAGTGTAAGAGGGCCCCTCTTTTCTCCACATCCTCGCCAACACTTGTTGTTTCTTGTGGTTTTGATTTTAGCCATTCTGACAGGTTTAAGGTGATCTCTTATTGTGGTTTTTGGTTTGCATTTCCCTGATGGTTAGTGGTATTGGGTATATTTTCATTATTGACAATAGCCAAGTTATGGAAGCAACCCAAGCATCCATCAATAAAGGAATGTAAACAGAAGATATGGTGTATTTATACAATGGAATATTAATTACTCAGCCATAAGAAAATGAGATCTTGCCATTTGAAAAAACATGGATAGACTCAGAGGGTATGATGTTACGTGAAATAAGTCAGTCAGAGAAAAGACAAATACCATATGAAGCCACTCATTTGTGGAGTTTAAGAAACAAAACAGATGAACAAAGAAAACAAAAGACCAAAAATCAGACTCTTAAATACAGAGAACAAATTGGTGATTTCCAGTGGTGGGTAGGTGTTGAGGGGATGGATGAAATAGTTAAAGGGGATCAGGAGCATTGTTGAATCACTGTATTGTATACCTGAAACTAATATAATACTTTATATTAATTATACATCAATTAAAAAAAAAAGAAGCCTAGGTGATGCTGGCCTGTATTCATGAGGAAGCTAGGAAATTTAACCCTTAACCCAAGTGAGCTTCTTGGAATGGCTCAGGGTCTTCATATTGTGGGCTGTGAAAAGAGCACTGGCCTGGGAGTCAGCAGATCAGGCTTTTAGAGGCCACTGCTGTTTACTGAGTACCCTCTGTGTAGAAGGCACATCGTGCACATTCTCTTTAATTTTTCTAATTCTCCAAGCTGCCGTATGAAGTAGAGAACCCTGTGAGTCCACTTGTTGGAGGTTTGCTTGTTTGACAGAGCTGGTCAGTGGCAAGGCTGGTATTAGAACCCAAGCCAGTCAGTTTCCTAAGGCCAAGTTCTTTTCTCATGGATCCCACTACTGCTCTGGCCCAGACTGAGTCCCTCCTCAAGCTCTGTATCTAAACCATTGTGTGACCTTGGATAGGTCACTTCCATCTTTGCACAGATGGGTGAGAAAGGAAACCAAGGGCTTGTCTGGTCTGACCTCAGCATGTTGTGGTTCTGTGCTTGAGCCATTTGCATGTCAGAATTTTATGATTTCAAAGGTCTTTGAATGTTTCACTTTAAACAAAGAGCTAGAAATCAGAGATATGTCATCCTTGGATGGTCAGGGGCAGCGGGGCTGAGAATGAACTTGGCAGCCTTGTGGGAAAGGATGCATTCTCATCATTCTTGGAAGGGCTTTTTGTATGAAAAATAGGCATTCTAGCATGGCTGTCACTGAGGCCCCCAACCTGGAGGCCCAGAACGCAGCTTTTTCTGTTTTCATATCTTTCTGCCCTTCTATTCTCTATGAATGTTCATAGTCCCCCAACCCCCAGGACCTGCAGCTTCAAAGAGAAATATTACTGATGCACCGAATCTATTTTTGGCTGGCTGGGGTTGGTGCACATCCAAAACGGAAGCATTAAGTTTTATATCCATTTTTATCTACATCTGCTCCTCTCTCCCCCAAATCTATCAAAAGATAACAGAAACAGAACTTTCCTCACACTGCATTCAATTGGTTCATATTTTGGGGGCCAATATGTCAGGCCCCACCTTGCTGTAACTGAGACATGCATTTAACATTTCTAAGGAGCCACAGAGAAAGAGGAAACTTCCATTTGCACTTAGAGATTAGAGGAGGGTTTTTCTCTTGGAGATGTTATATATGGAGCAGTTTTTCTGACTCAGCAGGGTAAGGGGGTGGTTATGAAAGCAGAAGATGTTCCCTTGCCATGAGACAAGTATTTTGGGTCATGAATCTTATTGATCAGACCCTTACAATTGGACATTTCTCTTATGCACACACATATTTTCTGTCTTGAGCTATTTCAATAACTTCCAGAGAGACTTCTGAAGACTAAAAATAGCCAGAAAATGGGCTTCTGGAATCTTGCTCCAGTTCTTGGGTTGGGTGGGGAAAGGCAATCCTTGAGTATGGGGAATGTGTTGGGCTGAGAGAGAGTTTGGTCAGTCCATCAATCAAAATTCCTCCTTTGAAAATTCTCAGTAAGATAACCCCTGTCCTTGGGTTATTATAATGTGCTGTGGGACTGGGAAGCAATGGACCAATGGCCTTAAGCAGACTGACATAATGAGCAGGGAGCCAGAGCCGTGGGAGTCCAAATTCTCATAAAGCCTTTGTCTGAGTCTAGAGTAGGGCTTCACACCTGGCTGCCATTTAGAATCACCTGAAGAATTTCCAGGGCTTTAGCCCAGCTTCGGAGATTTTTATTCAGTTGGTCTAGGGGGACCCAGGGATCCATATTTTAGAAATCTTCCCAGATGACCTCACTGTGATTTCCATTCTAGAGCAGTATGCTTCTGAAACTCTGATGTGCAGGGAAGTTACCCGGAGATGTTAAAATAATGATTCTGAAGACCCAAATAAACGGAAGGACATACCATGTTCATGGACTGGAAGACTCATCTGTAAAGGTGTCAGTTCTCCCCAGATTTATTTATAGATTTAATACAATTCCAATCAAAATCTAAACAGGACTTTTTAAGTCAATTTCTAAAATATATGTGGAAAAGCAAAGTAACTAGAAGAGTTAAATTAATTTTGAAAAAAGTATATTTGGAGGAATCACACTACCTGATTTTAAGACTTACTATGAAACCATAGTAATTAAGACAATGTGGTACTGGCAAAGGAATAGACACACAGGTCAACAGAACAGAATGGAGAGTCTAGAAATAGACCCACAGCATACATGATCAGATTGTTCTTTGACAGAGGTGCAAAGGCAATTCAGTGGAGAAAGGACAGTGTTTTCTATGAACGGAATTGAAACAATTGGGTATTCAAGGGCAAAACAAAAAACAACCAACCAACCAACCAAACAAACAAAACCCTTGACCTAAACTTCACACTCATACAAAGTTTATTCAAAATGAACCACAGAAATAAAGTAAGACTGTAAAACTTTCAGAAGAAAACATAGGAGAAAATCTCTGTGACCTTTGGCTAGGCAAAGAATTTTTAGGCATGACACTAAAAAGATGATCCATGAAAGAAAAATGGGTCAGTTGGACTTCATCAGAAGTTCATCAGAATTAAAAACTTCTGTAGTGCACCTGGGTGGCTCAATTGTTTAAGCTTCTGACTCTTGATTATGGCTCAAGTCATTATCTCAGAGTCATGAGATCAAGCCCGGTGTCGGGCTTCCCACTGGGCATGGAGCCTGCTTCAGATTCTCTCTCTCCCTTTCCCTCTGCTCCTCCCTCCCACTCGCATCTCTCTTCCCCCCCCCCCAAAATAAATAAATAAATAATTTAAAAAATGAATTAGAAACTTTTGCGCTGTGAAAGACACTATTCAGGAGTGAAAAGATAAGCTACATAATATGAGAAAATGCTTGAAAATCACACGTCACACAAAGGATTTTGTATAGCCAGGATATATAAGGAACTCTCCAAATTCAACAGCAAGAAAACAACCCAACTGAAAAATGGGTAAAAGGCTTGTACAAACACTTCACCAGTTGTCAGTGCCAACAATTTGCGAAGGGTTTCCTTAGAACACGGAAGTTAGGAAGGTCCTAAGGGAGATACAGTGAATTAGTCACCTCAGTCCAGTCTGTCAGTGTTTTATTCTTTTCTTCAAGTGCTTATATATTATTGTTGTTGTTGTTATTTTAGATACTGTGCATTTATGTGGGATCCTGGGCAGGGATGTTCTTCCCATCTGGCAGGTAATACTGCTGAGACCCTGGGAAGTTGTGGTTATAGAGTGGGTTAGTGGAAAAGCAAAAGGAAGCTGGTTCCTACCCATCAAAGTGCCCACGATCCCCATGAGAGGCATGTTGAGTTTCTAGAGCCATCACAGAGCACAAAACACAGGAATTAGGTTCTCAGGACTCTTCTGAGGAGGAGGCTGCCAGCTCACACACCAGGGTGAAGATGGCAGGATAAAATGCTGGATTGGGGTACAGTAAAAAGCAAGGGGAGGGGAAAGAAGAGAGGAAACAGAACAATTACGGTCAAGGGTAGGTTTAAATACATAGTGAAGTGTGCATCTTTGTCAAATGGAGGGTCAGTGGGAAACCATACTATCACTTACTCCTAGTTACCTTTTATCTCCCCAACCAGAGGAGAGGAGGCACGAGTGTTGAGTAAGAGGCTTTTTAGAGTCAGAACATCTGGGCTTCAGTCTGCTTCAGCTGACACCTACTTTATTGAGAGATCTTGGACGAGTCAATGAAAGCCTTATCTCTGGAAGGTCCTGGGAAAGAGTATCTGGGTTGCTCAGGGCTTGGGAGTGGAAGATGTCTGTGAATAACCCCACAGTGGGTTGTAGTGCCTTTGAGAGAGGCAGCGAGAGGAGCCAGAAGACAATGTGTACCTGTTTCCCAGGCTGGGGTTTGCGGGTGTGAAGTCGTGACGTCTCTGTCATTTTCTCCAGGCACCACTGCCCTCAGTTGTGCTTTGGTTGATAACCTTAGTTGATTCTTCTATGCAGATGGCTCTTGAACCTCAATTTTCCTGGCAATTACTCCTCGACAGTACCTTCCCGGCTGCATGTAACTTCAATTAATCCTCAGTTAAAATGCCGCAGAGACCGAAAGGCTTTTTTCCCTTGTTCCCTTTTTTCCTCCTGAGCAGATTGGATTTTGTGCAGCTCCCTTGGAAGAGGAGTCAGTTTGGAAAGCAGGTTCAGATTCTAGCCCAGTTCCTATTTATTTATAGCGCAAGTTATTTCAGCAACTGCTGTCAAGTAAAAACAGTGTTTAATCGGAGGCAGGTAAACATGCCAATTCCATTTCTTGGCCTAAGCCACCCTCTCTGCTGGGGCGGAGGAACAATGCCATGCTGGGTCTGACCCTGGCTGCCAGAGGGTTGGGGACCAACACAGTTAGGAGATGCCACCTGGTCAGACCTGGGCCCCTGCTGATTGTCTCTTAGGTCATTTGGTAGAAAAAGCAAGAAGTTGTGAGCCGGAGGTTCCAGTTCTGGTTTGGCAGCTTGCTGACCCCATGACTTGTTAACGTTACTTAGCTTCTTGGAGTCCGGATTTACTCATTTTATTTAATTCTTAAGATATTTTATTTATTTATTTTGAGAGAGGGGGAGAGAGAGAGTGTGTGTGAGAGAGCGTGCCAGTAGGGGAAGGGACAGAGTCAGAGGGAGAGAGAGAATGTCAACTAGACTTCATGCCGAACGTGGAGCCCGGCAATGTGGAGCTTAGTCTCATGACCCTGAGATCATGGGCTGAGCCCAGATCAAGAGTTGGATGCTTAACTGGCCGAGCCACCCAGGCGCCCCGGGATTTACTCATTTTAAAATGGCAGCGTTATGAACTACAAATATAAATGAGCTAATGTAAGATGAGCTAATGTAAGACTCTAGTACCAGGGTTGGTTGCAGTGGTCTCTTACTGCATGGTTCATGGAAATTCTTTGAATGAATGAAATTAGACATTGGGGAGTTGAATGAGCAAATGAACACATTCGTTCAGCAAAGTTTGTTGAGAATCTACTCAAGGCATCAGAAACGATGCAAGCTGGCGGAGAAAATGAGATATTGTCTCTGGCTTCACAGAGCTTACATGGTACGGAAGGAGAGGACAATGAGTGCAGAAATATATAATCATGCATATTAATAAGTTTGTTTTTAAAAGGTCTGGAAGAGAGAAGGGGGAGGGAATAAGTAGCATTGGGGAGTGGTCTGGAGAGTTGTCTTGGAGGAGGCAGCATTTGAGCTGACATCAGAATGGGGGGCAGGAATTCACTTAGACCCAAAGGAGAAAAAGGCTGTGTCCCGTCCTGAGGCAAGGGAGAGCTGCGAATATTCAAGGAAGGAATAAAAAGACCAGGGAGCTGGAAGTGTGGTGAGCCAGGACAGGTCTGACTGAAGGAGGCTGGAGAGGGGCCATGAGCACCAGGCCTCGCAGGCCATAGGAAATATTTTGCATCTTATCTGGGTGCTACTGAAAGCCAGAGAAGGGCTTCGAGCAAGGAATTAATGTAATTCCATTTATGAGGACCAGATGAGGTTGAATTGAATAAAAGGTCATTAAGAATATGGATGCCATTTTGATGGGAAGAGCTTGTGCACTCAGCGCTGAGGGTGGGCATAAAGCAGAGGTGGCTGTCGATGATCGTCTTTGGTTCTTCCTGCTTCTGGTCCCTGCTGTGGAGCTGGGGACAGGTGATGGATGCTGTAGTCTCTGGGGTCCCTGGGTTTCTGCCCGTCTGAAGCCACAGACCTTTCCTGTGACCCAGTCCCATTACACCTTTGGGTCTGAGAATCTCCATGAATGGGCATCCAGAAAATGTCAGCCGTGTGGCCTGAACTGGAATTCCAACTTGACTGAATTCTACTCTTGATTGGAAGAGAAACAAGGAAGCTGTGGTGTCAGCTGGAATAAGCTGGGTTGAGGAAGCTCACCATGTATTTTTCAGGAAAAAAAAAAAAAAAAGAAATTCTTAAGAAATTGAAACTAGGGGCGCCTGGGTGGCTCAGTGGGTTAAAGCCTCTGCCTTCGGCTCAGGTCATGATCCCAGGGGTCCTGGGATCGAGCTCTGCATCAGGATCTCTGCTCAGCGGGGAGCCTGCTTCCTCCTCTCTCTTTGCCTGCCTCTCTGCCTACCTCTCTGCCTACTTGTGATCTCCGTCTGTCAAATAAATAAATAAATAAATAAATAAATAAATAAAATCTTTTAAAAAAAAGAAAGAAAGAAAGAAAGAAACTGAAACTACTCTCAAGTCACTTTAGCAACACAAGGAAGGATTAGAATTGTCTGCTGCGGGGCGCCTGGGTGGCTCAGTGGGTTGGGCCTCTGCCTTCGGCTCGGGTCATGATCTCAGGGTCCTGGGATCGAGCCCCGCATCGGGCTCTCTGCTCGGCGGGGAGCCTGCTTCCCCCCCCCGCCCCTGCCTGCCTCTCCGCCTACTTGTGACTTGTCTCTGCCAAAAAAAAAAAAAAAAAAAGAATTGTCTGCTGCTTGGCCTGGCCATTTTGGGGCCCATGTGTACCCACTAGGAGATTGCTCGAGCTAAGCCAGCCATACCTCTGTCTTCCCACTGACAGGAGGACCATAAAAACTTGAAAAGGGGCATAGGCCCTTCACCCCCACTTCAGCCTGATCTGGGGAGTGGCAGGAACCCTTTATAATACTCCTCCTCCGTACAAGCAAGTGGCAGGGGGAGAGATTTGCCAGAGGCCCATTTGACTGGCCCATGTATTTTTGTAAGCTCACCGTCCAGGGGAGAGTCCTTTCTAACTACGAAGAGGGGCCATTGCAGAGAAAGCTAAGGGAAGCTCAGGCAGATGGACCGCAGCTCCCACGTTCCATAAGGCTGCAGCTGCCCCATGAGCTGGGTGGCTGACCAGGTCTGAGGCAGGGCGTCAGACAAGGTCCATCCAAAGACATCTCAAATTATGGAGAGTCTGCTATCTTTTGTGCTCTGCCCTTTCCCCATGCCATCCCGTGTAGCCTCTCCAGTGACGCTCCATGTCGTCAGATGGGGCAACTGAGGCTCAGGGTGGTTA
Organism: Martes martes; assembly: GCF_963455335.1. Taxonomy (NCBI): domain Eukaryota; kingdom Metazoa; phylum Chordata; class Mammalia; order Carnivora; family Mustelidae; genus Martes; species Martes martes. The sequence goes on from NC_137902.1 coordinate 49,467,915, forward strand.
CATTAAGTACCCAAAGGCGCATGGGCAAGTGGGGGTTGATATAGATGGAATGTTTGTGTCCCTCCCCCCACCCACATCCGTATGTTGAAACCTAACCCCTGATGTGCAGGTGTTTGGAGATGGGGCTTCTAAGGAGTGACCGGGTAGTGAGGGCAGAGGCCTCATGGGACTGGTGCCCGTAGAACAGGCCCCAGAGAGCTCCCTCACCGTTCCACCATGTGAGCACACAGGGAGAAGACGGCTGGCTGTGAACCGGGAAGCGGGTCTTCACCGGACACCGTGTCTTCAGGAGCCTCTGTCTCGGTCTTCCTAGCCTACAGAACTGTGAGAAGTAAATGTGTGTTGTTTAAGCCATTCCGTGTGTGGCACTCTGTTACTGTGGCCTGAACGGACTAAGTCCCAGTAGAACTGGATTTGAACGCCACCTTTCTGGCTCTCTCCACATCGTCTCACAGCCTTTCCCTGCTCCTTGTATGCCTGTGCAGGCTGGGGAGAGGGTCCGTGACGTCTTTCTCCCAAGCATGTGTCCTAGTGCTAAGTCATTGCCCTTGGTGGAGGGTGGTGCCACGAAGGGTCCCTGACTGGGGGGGGGGGGTCCCAGCATTGACGCGTCAGCGGGTCTTCACGTTCTTCCCCGGGAAGCAGCGTCAACCAGCCGGCCTTGCTGGCCTGCCCTCTGCCAGCCTGCCAGGAGCCTGAGAGAGATAATGGATGTGAAAGGTCTTTGGGGAACAGAGAGCATGAGAGAGGAAGCTGAGGTGCTAATGGGTAGGCAAGACAGCTGGTAGCGTGCTGAGAGAGACGGTGGGCCCGGCGTGGCTACAGGTGTGCTCTGCTCCCAGGCAACAGAGAACTGGGCCGAGGTTTGCCTGGCCTGGGTCAGAAACGGTTTCCTGAGCCCACGGCACCAGCCTCCGCTCGCATGGCTGGAGGTGCCTGGGCATCCTGTTCCCCGCCTGGCTGCGCGTGGGGGCCCTCTCATCCCTGCTGCTTAGAGTCCAGCGGTAGCAGGGGGCAGCTCTTGGCCCACAACAACAGGCCCATGCGGGCTGGTTGTGGGCAGTGGTCCCCGGTCCCGCCTGGGGACAGAAAGTCCTTCAGGCCCCTCCCAGCTGCAGGCACTGCTCCGGGACCACCAGCACCCCCAGCCCTCGCCTCCTTCTGCTCTCACCCCATCTTCACAGTTGCTCTGCAGTTGCAGTGGGAGGTGTTGGAGCAATCGGGTGGACAGATCCTTCCTATTGCCTAGAATCTTCGAGCTCTCGGCATCTTGTTAGTTCCTGTGCTCTTCTGCTCTGCCTCCTTGTTCTTTGTCAAGAGCAGATCTAGGGGCCAGCCACTGTGTTGCTGGGCCAGATGGAACCTCAGGCAAGTGGCCTCCCTGGGAGGAAGGTCTCCTGGCCGGGAGCGCACACGGCTTGTGAATTCTCTGGGCCTGCCCTACTTCTGGGTCCCCCATCTCATTGTTGTCTGCTGGAGCAGAGGGCTTGGATGCAGACTTGGGAAGCCTGGGGCCTGGTCTGAGATATGTCTGACCTTGAGGATGATGATGATGTTGATGATGATGATGCTAATAGTAATAATAGTTAAAATAGCTCTCATTTACCAAAGGCCCTGAAGCCATTCAGACCTGGAAGACAGGTATTAGAGTCACCTTACAGATGTGAAAATTAATGTTCAGAGAGGTTGAGTGACTTTCCAGGAATCAAACTGCTGGAAGGTTACTGAGGTTTATGTCCACAGCGTGGTGATTCCAAAGCCCAGCACTGTCCCCTGGTTGCCCTGACACATGACTTCATGAACCCTGGGTCACTCCCTCACAAGCACCCCCAACCAGAGCTGTCAGGGCTCCAGATTATTCTGTCACCCTGGCAGTGAGGAGGTTCAGGCCCCTGACTGTGCTAATATTTTTGTTCCTGAGTTCCTCCCTCCCGCCCTCTGAGTGCCTACAGAGGGCCTGACGCTCTGAAATCACCTGGGCTGGGCTGGGTGCTTTGGAAAGTGCCAGGCAGGAAGGAACTGTAAAGCAGTTTGACTTGGCTTCCTCTGAGTTTCCCTTTGGAGCCCCGAGAAACTCATCTGAAAAGTGGATGGGAAGATGAAAAAGCAGACCAAAGAGCTCACATAGGCAGAGGCTGCCCATCTCCCCAGGTGCTCAGGCATGTATTTATCTTTAGAGTGGCCCGAAGTGGAGGGGGGCTCCCTCCCTGTCACTGCAGAGGTCAAGGTGGAGTGAGACCCTGCTAGCCTTGACTCTACTTTCCAGAAACCATCAGAGCACAAAGCAAGGAGAGTTTCCCCAGCCCAGATAGAGCCTCATGCTCCACCAGGGGCCGGCCTCCCCACCCCTGGGAGGGCTGGGAAGCCCAGAAACTTTCTGTCCCCTGGGCCCACAGAGGGGACAGTTCTTGGAAGCTGTCCTGTCTATCTTCATTGGCTGTCCCGCTTCTTCCTAGGCTCCCTTTCTTTCTCCAAGGCCCACCTGCTCACCGACACCTCCTCTGGGAGGTCTTCTCTGGCCGCCCCAGAATTATGGCTAAAGTCCTTATTCTAGAACAGCTACTGCATTGTAGCCTTCCTAAATGCTCTATATATTTTTCTTCCTTTTCTCCAAGATTAGACCACAAGCTCTTTTCAGCCTGGGGTGGTCCCTTCTGTGCATAGTCAGTTCCATGAAATATTTAAAATACTGCTAGCATAATTTACCATATACGGTGAGTTTATACTCTCAGGTGTTTAGATCAGTTCCCTTTCCTTTGTAGTTGATCTTATTAATTATTCTTATTGTCACTTTACTCTGCTTAGTTTTTTTAAGCAGCTTTGCTTCCTGCCGGTTTTCCTATCTTGGCATTTATTTATTCAATCAACGAGTAGCCCTCGAGTACCTACTATGGGTCAGATATTCTTCTAGGTACTGGGAGTGGAGTAGCGAATACACTGTTTATTGGCTTACGTCACTGAAAGGTGCGGGATTAAGGCTCCCTGAGGGTGAGGCTCAGCGGTATTGCCAACGGAGCAGACATCCTGTGGGAGCTGCCTTTGTGGGCTGAGTATCTGGAGACCCTTTTCTGGACATGCCTCGGTCTTTCTTGAATGAGTGTTTCCTCTGGTAGTGAATGAGGCCACCCAGGCTCACACACACTTGTTCCTGGAGCTGGAGCTGCCCTCTGAGGTTTCATAATGAGAACAGGCTTTTTTTAGGGGAGCAGGTGTGGGGTAGATTCTGGACTCCTACGCGGCTGTCTTCTGATTATTCCCGGAGAGCTGCACCTCTCTGATCTGGTTTGGCTGAGACTGTTTTTGTCACCCCCACAGGGCTGTGTTGTTTGTTCCTAGAGCAGAGAGACATCTGTCATCCTCACTGAGCCCTGACAGATGCCACATTCAAATAAGCAGCACCCCTTTAAACACACACATGCGCGCACACACACACACACACACACAGCAGCTCTGTTGTTGCCACCCTGGCTCAGACACTGTACCCTCATTTCCACATCCTGTGGCAGGCTCTTCCTCCTGCCCGGCACACCTTTCTGTGCCCTCCTGCCAGCCCGTGCCCCCACCCTGTAGGTACAGAACCCACAGAATGCGCTATGCACCATGACACCCGGCAGACTGAGCAAGAGGGTTTGAGCTTCCGTGAAGGGAGGTCTCACTGCACATTCCCAGCTTGTAAGCATATGCTGGACAGTGAGCCTCTCTCAGCCTCGGGGCTGGAATAGAGTTTGGATAGCCGATCGTGAGCACAGTGGAAAACGCAGATAGGACATCACCTCCTCTGGGATATGGATGAGTCTTCCTGAGGAAGTGCCTGTTAGATTCAGGAGTGAGAGCTTGGGGACGTGGGATGGGCACAAACCCACCTTGGGGCTTGCTCCTCGTATCAAGGGGAAACTGAGGATGTTCCACTCGTATCAAGAGAGGGAAGGCTTGACTGAGGATGGCTCCTAGAATGTGACCTACACAGATGAAAGAAAGCTGGGGGTGGTGGGATGAGAAGGGAGAACCAAGCACGCACGAAGCCTGTATGGTCATGAGAAGGCCTCGCCTGTATTTTACCAGTATGTAGAACGTTTCCTCTTTAAAATCATCCTAGCTTTTGATACTTTAGCCCTCCCTCCCTTTGGGTCCTAGCAGTGTAATCCTGAAAGCCTGGTGGACTTGTTTTGGAGAAGACTGGGTTAAGAAGTGTAGGGGTGGTAGGGAATGTCCTCCTTGGCAGGCTCCTGCAGGGAGAGGGTGGCCTGGGGGAAAGAGGTTGGGGGGTCAGGTCGCTGAGGCCTATAGAGAAGAAGTGAGGCCAGCAGTGTCCTGGGGTCAGGGGGACAACAATTTATTAGGTCCTAGCCAGTGTCCTGGTGCCCTGTCCCAGATGGGAGGGTAGGAAAGATAACAGCCCATAGATTCTATCCTGCCCTGGTGGTGGGGCTTGGGGAAGTGGGCCAGGAGACTGGTAAGTGTATTTAGCCAGATCTACTACGAACAAGCCAATAAGATAAGTCCCACTCTTTACCATGTATGCTTATAATAGACCACTAGCTGAAAAAGACTAGTTCTGGAAGCTTCCCCGGAAGGACTCCCACTAGTGCAGCCCCAGCTGAGATAGAGGTGTGCAGGTCTGGGTGCTGAAGAGTGGCACAGACAGTGGGCAGGGTCTGAGGCCACCAGCTGGGCTGCAGGGAGTCCTGGGCATGGTTTTCGGCCGACCCTCACTGCTCCTCCTCAAACGTCCCTCTTTGAAAACGTGTATCTGCTTTTCTCTTGTGCTTGTGCTTAAGTATTTTATTTGGAAAAAGGCATCGAGAACCCAAACATTTTTCTGTGTCCTAAATCTGATCATCTGTAAGCTCCTTCAGACTCTAAGCTGATTTTGTGACTTGGAGTTCCGGAGACCTCAGCCCACTTCCCCTCATCTTGCTTTTTATTTTTAAGCTACTCGTTCTTTCTTAAGCTGACATTTGAAATCTTAGGTTGTTCTTTCTGGGTTTTCCCAGATTATATTTGTGACTAATCCTTCTCTGATGTTTTAAGTAATGAAGAAAACCTGAATCCTGCAGTAAAATCAAAGACGTTCGTCATAACTGTAGAAGTTTCTGGAATCCATAAAACACCGGTTGAAGAAGGATGAGCTTTTCCCTTAACTTCAATGACTACATCTCATGGGAAATTTGATTTTTAAAATAAATCCCACATTCCAATAAAGAGGAAAGCCCTGCTAGATAAACAATGCACATGTTTGCTTAAAAAATGGTTCTTTATTCAGCTAGGGAGGAGCCAGGGGAATAGAGGAAGATACAAAATGCTGAATAGAATCTACAAGATCAGACTTTGAAATCAAGGCTGGATTTATCCTCTCTTCTTTTCAGTGGGCTCTACCTAAACAGGACCAAGCAGACCTTCCCTAGATGCTCCCCATTCTGGTTCTAAAACCACCAGAAGATGCTGCCAGAAGGACATGTCCTTGTGTGCCAGGGTGCAAAGCCAGGGTCTCTTAACTATGACAGGACGCCTCACCAGGGTAACTGCATGTATCATCCAGGGCTTTTTGTAGGCAAGTAAGAGAAATATGGTTCCAGTTGCTTAATAAGCAAAACAAAACAAAACAAAAATAAAAAAACGTGGGGGTAGGGTTTGATGACTCCAGTAACTGGAAAGCTCAGTGGTTAAGGTTGGCTTCAGAGTTAGCTGAAAACTTAGTTGGCTCCAGTCAGTCCACGGATGTCCCTGAGGTCCCTTGCTCCCACTCTTTCACTCATTTCTTCTTCTATCTCATACTTCCATTTCCTTCTGTGTGGGTTTTACACCCAGGCAGGTTTCCTTCTGAAATGCATGTCATAGTCTTTTCTTACCCTGAGTTCTCAGTGGAAAAATGACTTCTGTTTTGCATATAGAAGCTCCAGCAGAAGTCTCAGAACCAGCTCTCATTAGAACAGGGTGGTTCACATGCTCGTTCCCGAGCCAGGCTCCATGGGCAGGAAGATGGGTCTTATTCTCCTAGTGGGCAAGCTTAGTGGGCACCTGCTCCTGGACTTGGAGGGTAGAGTTGGGGCCCTTCCTGAACCACAAGGACTGAGAGTGAGGGAGTTTTGTTACCAAATGGGCAATAGGTAGTAGGCAGATAAAGATACGAGCTATGGTGTGATGTGGTTTGGTCATGCTGATCTGAGGGGCCAGACTAGGTGTGAACTCATGTTTGCCAGCTGATCCTCTTAGATGCGTTCTTTCTCTTTGGGTTTCCTATAATGTACCTCAGTTGTTGGAGGGGTCCTTCTACCATCTTGCTCCTTGACATTAGAAGGGCATCCAGAGCCTGATTTACCAACTGGGACCTGCTCTAGACGGCGAGGCAAGCTCTGTGCCCACACTTCTTCCCCAACTACAGAGTTAAGAAATCACTTCGACCCTTTAGGCTTACTATTAATTTTTGGCCATCAGTTAAGAGCTGATAGCTATTGGAAATTAAAACAACAACAACGACAACAAAAAGCTCTAACTTTACTTTTAGAACTGTTTAATTTTTATTAACAGAACAAGTTTTTATTAAATATCTATAGCTGTCTTCTACTGGGTACTATGTACCAGGCAGTTGTGTGCTTTGTAAGTATTAAGTCATATGTTGACAATAACCCTATGAGCTATAGTATTAGTTCTATTTTATGGGGAAGGAAACAGGGTAGGAATGTTGTGTGACTTGTCATAGGCAATGCGACCTGGAGCACCCTCCACACTTACGTGGTTGTTCTGGGTTTGATGCATACGGGGATGTGTCAGGCCTGTTCTGTGCCCTTGAACAGTATGTCACTGCTTTGTGTTTACAGTTACATAAAAGAATGAGTAATATGTTCAATGGGAATAAAAGATAAAACAGAAGGAAGTGATTAATTTTTCTTGGGTATAGTCTAGGAGGAGGGAAGGGACATTTGAGCTAGGCCTTCGTGAGTGAGTAGGAGTTTCCACGTGGGTATGGTGCAGAGGGAATTTGTGCTTTAACTGAGTGATACATGAGTTTTGTTTGAGGTAGAGTTGTCTGTTTCAGGGGATCTAATACTGCTTTGTACTCTGCCTTCTCATTTTACTGGATGGCCAAAGGGACTCGATTGTGTTGTTCAGATGCTTTCATTTGCAAAGAATAGAAACGCCAACACAAGCTGGTTCAAACAATGAGGGGGATTTATTGTCTCATCTAATTGAAAGGCACAGAATTAGGGCTGGCTTAGAGTGAGGCTTAATCCATTGGCTCATTCATATCACCAGGGGTCTGGTTTCTCTCCCTCTCTCTGTTGTGTCTTATGCAATGGTCTTTTCATCCAAGCTGGCTCCTTTCAGGGTGCTAACATGGCTGACAGGGCTCCCTTGCCACGCTCATCAGGAAGGAAAGGTGGTTTTGTCCCAGCATCCCCAGCCAAAGGCCTGAGGCACTCAGCTTGGACTGGCTCAGGTCACATGCCCAGTCTCGAGCCAATCATTGTTGCCAAGGGGCATACATGGATGGCATCAGTTTCTCTGGAAACACACGGATTCCCGAATAGAATTTGGAAACCAAGGGAAGGAGAAAGTGGACAACGGATGCTGGGAAGGCATCAAAGAAATGTGCACCACGGCATTTAAGTTTGTATCTTCCTTCTATCTTGAGCAGGAAAGGTGGCATATACTTACTGCACATAACCTTTGATGCTCAGTCTGTGGTACCTCAAATTCCAAGCTTGACCTTGGGTAGTCCAGCCATTGAACTACCCTTTTTGTCTCTCTTGTCTCTTCGTGGCCTGTCTCCTGGACCAACTTGCTTTGACTTTGTCTGAGAACACCCAGAACACCCACTCTCTAGGAGTATACAGTGAATTTTGTGGTCAGAGCAGGATGCTCTGGGCGTAATGGCATATGCACCACACAGGACAGCCGGAGCTTTATAGCAGCTCATCTCTTAGGCCTTTTACAGGGCTGCTTTCTTCAAAGAGGATAAAAAATTGGACAAAGCATTTTCTAAAACTCTTCCCTAACTCCAAGACCACTAGTTTTTCCATTCTACCAAGGTAGCTAAATTTATTCTCAGTTGTTGAATGGCAAAAAAAAAAAAAAAAAAAAAAAAGGGAGAAGGAGAAGCCTTCCCAAGATGTCCTGCACTGGTGGGAGGAAGAAATAGCCAAGGCCATTATTAACTAGAGCTGGCAATATCCAGCACACCGGATGGCTCTAGGAAAGGCTGAAGAGTTGGAGGTGGGGAGGCCTGGGTTTCCAGTCTTGAGGCTGTCACTTTAGAAGAGGAAATGTGCCATAGGAGCAAAGAATACAGACTGTAGTCAGACTGCCCGTGTCTAAATCCTGGCTTTTAGGATTTTGTTTACAAGCTGTGCTTGGGTTCCTGTCCCAGCTTTCTCATTTATTAGACCTGGATCAGGAACGAGTCACCAGATTCTAATCTTCCATTCAGAGGATTGTTTCTGAGGTTTCCTCGTGTCGTCTGGCCTTCCAGTTTAGTTGGGAGGGTGATGACCTTCACTTTGCATCTGTGGTCTCAGTTGCTTCGCCTGTAAAATATGGATACAGATCATATCCACATTAAAGGGTTGATATGAGGATTAAGTGAGTTAATATATGGTAAACAGTTGACATAGCATCTTGGAAGCACTAACCGTATGGATAACTAGATCTATCTGGTAAGGTTGCTGTTAGCCTCAGAGACGTTGCATATATGTTCTCTGGCATAGCATAGACACCTGATAAATGTTAACCATTATTAATAATAATTATGTTGATCAAACTGTTTAATAATAATGTGAGTCATCTGAGTAGAGCTTGATCGTCGCTGGAGTGCTTGCCGCCAGCATCGTCCCCCGCCCCGAACCTCACAGCTGCTCGGGGATGGGGCCCCTTCTTATTGCCAGTGGATCTCAGGGGAGGGTTGAATGCCTTCCCAGGGCGTCATGGCAGGTGGTGGCTATCGGGATGAGGACAGGACGCATGGCTCGGAGCTTCCTCGTCCAAAGCTCCTGCACACCCCCCTTTCCCTCCATCCTGGAGGCTTCCCAGCCATTTGTCATGCCCTCTTTTGCAATGCGTGCGGGTCTCATCAGTAATATTCTGATTGCCCCATTAATCTCCTTTAAGCTTCATGAAAAATACAAAGGACTGGATTAGGAAATAGTCACCAAGTTCTAATTCTGCATTCAGGGGATTGTTTTCCGTGGACGTGAAGAGACTGAGGTTTCCCATTTGGCATTTGGATTTCCAACTAAGTCGGGGAGAGCTGTCACCTTCTGAATTATCAACCAGTTTACAAGATTGCGTCTATATTTTGCCTCTAATGTGTCTGTACTTTTGGTTGTGTCTCTATCCGCATGGGCTCTTCTTCCTAATGGATGTTTTGCTATCCTGCCCGGAGGGAGTGCTAAGGAAATTTCTTTTGATGAGACCTTAGAGAAGCAAGAAGCCTGCAACTTCCAGTCACACCCCCCCCCCCCCCAGTGCCTATTCCTTGGGCCTGACCAGAGAGCAGTGCTTGCTATGGAAGGAGCATTGTTTGCTTTGTTAAAATGTGCTCTCTTTCTCTCTGTCTCCCTCACACACACACATTATACACACACCCATCCCAATGCCCTGAATTCTACTTGAGTTCACTGTTTAATGTGGTGGCCACTAGCCACATGTGGCTTCTTGAATTTAAATGAAATGACAAGTTTAGCTCTTCGGTCTCATTAGCCGCGTTTCAAGTGCTTGGTAGCCGCATGTGGCTAGTGGCTCCTGTATTCGACAGCATTTCCATTCACTCAGAAAGTTGTGCTACACAGCATTTGGCATGAAGGAGACAGGGAGAGGGAATGGGTACCTGAGTGTTAGCTTTGGTGACATATTACCCAGACCAACAAATATTAACTGTTTCTCTGTCTTCACCCTGTGTGTATTTCCCTTGCAATTTCAAGGACACTAATGCCAGGAGAAACAAGAGACTATATTGTTCTTTGATCAGACACATTCAATAAAGCCATTCATTGAAAATTGGATTATTTTAATCTTTTTTTTTTTTTTTTTTTTGGTGAGAAACAAAGCAAAGTTTATTGAGTGATAGCAAAGTGATAGTACAAAGCTCCCAAGGAGGGAGGGGATCCAAGAGGGTTGCCCCGGGGTTATTTTAATCTTACAGAGAAATATAAATGATTGTTTTGTTACCTCGCACATCACGTGTGTTTCATTCCATAGCTGACTGGCATGGGGGTGGCCAGTGTAGAAACTTGTTTATCTTGGTGAGGGTGGGGTTCAGGAGGACCGTTTTCGAATATTGCCTGGCAAGTCTAGCACTGGTCCAAGACTTTTAAATACTCCTGTTCAATTTGAACTTGAATGCTTCTGGCTGTCAACCACTCTGGTGTGCAAATCCACTTAGGAACCATCCGGTCTACTCATTTGTCTCCAAAAAGCAGGCAACCAGCAATGACTGCACGAACACACTGGCTTTTGATAATATCAGGGTGGCGTCTGCTGTTGTTTTATGGTTAAATATCAGTAGGTTACCCAATAGTATCAGATCCAGAAAGATGAGCATCATTGCATGAATATTGCAAAAAAATCTGTGGCCCTCATGGGGACTGCCCAGACCTAGTTTTGAGAATGACTAATTTAATCAGTTGGCAGAGTTTAATTCACATAGTTGGACAAGGGTTCTAAATCCTTCAGTCCTTCGGGGAAAGGGAAGGAAAAGCTAACAGGAAAGTGTGGAGAGGAGGGATCGAGGGCTGCCCGCTAGATCTGAGGTCTGATTGACAGAGCACATGCGGTAACAGGCTGGAGTGCCTGCCTGAGATAGGCTCATCCAGCAGCACCCAGGGCCTCTGGTGAGTGTGGGGGTCATTGTGTTCCAAATTGTCTGCAGCTGGCTTACCAAACAGGCTGGGGTCTGGTGGAGCATATCTATCTGTAGGATTTTCCGGAGGCCAGAAGTCCCAGCGCAAGAGGATCATCTTCCCCAAATGTCCTTGTAGTCTTACTCGTGGCATCCTGGGGATTTCAGCCCGTGTTAGGGTCCTCTTTTTGGTGCCCTCTGACCTTTAGTCCCCTCAGAGCTGCCTGGTGACATTAAGATGAGAATTTCTTAACTCCTTGTCTCTGATAAAACTGCTAAAAGATTTGTAATACTCCAAACATATCACAGCAATAAATGTAATAATACCTCTTTACATGTTTGTAGCCTTTTGAATATAGCTGCCCAGAAGCATTATCGTAGTGGTTCTCAAACTCATTTCTTCTTGGTGGGGGTGGGGGGGCACTCCTTAAAAATCTTTGTTGCTGTTACTCCTTGGCTGGAACCCAGCAGGCCTTCCAGATACATGTGGAGTGGAGACCGAGGGGAGGAAAGGTGGAGCACGGCTCACTAACCTCGGCCCCCCAGACCCTCTGTCCGTCTGTGAGTCACTCCAGAACATCGCCCACCGAGCGTGCCAGCATGTCCTTCAGTCACAATAGTGACTCCGTGCTGCTCCTGGAATCAGGGTGGTGGCCGGAGAGGAGAGAATGGCCTCCACATCACTTGGCCCCATTAAGGAGAGTCTGTAGGGACAGGGACGCAGGATCATTCAGAGTCACTCGTGGTGTAGGGATTGGATGCTCTGTAGACACTTTTCTCAAGCAGAGCATATCCTAATAGAACTTGGCTAATGGTTTCCCAGGCCAGGCTGGAGATTTTGAGCACTGGCCTCCATCTCACTGTCTTCTTGGTGGCTGTGTGTCCTCTCAGGGACTCTCCTGGGAAGACCCTCAGGAGGGTTTTCAGCCTAGCTCGAACTCTAGGTTGCTCCCGTTCCTCTTGCTTTTTGGGCTCTGGTGAGAGCACCTGGAAGGCTGCCACGGTCTCCACCCGAGACTCATGAGATCCCCCTGGGCTCATTCTGCCTCTCAGGCTGTCACCTATAAGGAAACACCTGCAGCCAGAGTGTCCGCAGGTGCAACTGGTTCTTGCACAGGTTGACTGCACACTTGCCCTCTGCTGACTCTTGTGTCTAACAGGTCATGTGCCCAAGGCCTCAGTATTCTTGCCTGTGAAATGGGCATATAAATAAACCTACCTAAGACTCACCGGAAGAGTCAGGCTCTTTGAAGAAAAAAAAAAAACAACTGGCTAACAGTAAATTTTCCCGAGTAAATGTTTGTTGTATAGCTAGAGAGTAGGCATAGCTAGTCTCCATCTCAGACAGTTCCTGCCATGCTCCATAAATATCATTTCTGTTCTTGTTCTGAAACCAAAGAAATCAGAGCTGTGGCTTCTTGTCTAACCTTTGCTAATGATTTTCAGATCGACTCTACATGCAGGAGAACCGCTGATCAGTTTCTTATAGGAGAAAGCAGATGATGGGGAGGAAAGGGACTGAATTTATTTTCTAAACTTGGTTTCCGTGCTGACTCACCCAGTGGGTTGGGAGCAACTTTCTTCTCTCTGTATCCACCCTAGAGTTGGGGGGAGATGTTACCCTTTTGCCCAAGGGGAAGATGGGGAGAATTCCAAGGACTGCATTAAGAAAAGGAGCTCCTCTTCAAAGGTCAATACAATCTTCGTAATCTTATGAAAAGCCTTCTTGGCTTTAGAATTTGTTCTAAGGAATCTGGCACCAGATTTTAGATTTGCTCAGAGAGCAAGAGGGAGGGAGATGCTGCTTTTGTATGGAATTCCAGTACCTTCCTTTGCAAGGCCAGCAATGCAAAGATATACTTCAAAGAACAGTGGCAGCTTATAGTTGGGACGGAAGCACTTAATTTGCCTCAATCGTGCCAATTTCTAGGAGTCATTGGGAAATTCAGCAACTAATGAATGTGCCCCTGTTCTGTCAGATCCCTCTTGGAATATTCAGTATTCTCTTCTTCATACTGATCAGCTAAGGGAATTACAGAAATATATTTCTGGAGCAGGCTGAGGATAAAAGCAGAGATATAAAAACCTTCTTTCCCACCAGATGGGACGCAGCAGCCCAGGTGAATGTCACACCTGTGTTAAAAAGGCCATTGATTCTCAGTGGGCTCTGACCAGAGCCTCACTTCCCAGGACTGTGCCAAGCTGACTTCTTTTCCCTGGTCCTACCCGTTGCTGGAGTCTCCAAGGGCCTTCCATTCAGTGGATGTCTGGGTCTGTAGGCAGACAGACTTCTACAGATGTGGACAAAAGGACAAAAGACTGGATGAAGGACTGTTCATTTTGGGGCTGTTTACTTTTTTCTTCTCTCTCCTTTTGCCTACAGAATAGCACCGCCTTTATCTGCGGGTGCTGGTTCCAAGACCCACAGAGGCTGCCTGAAACCTTAGATAATACCAAGTCCTATATATACTATGTTTTTTTCCTGTTCATACATACCTATTTATAATCTATAAATTGGGCACAATAAGAGATTAACAACAATAAAACTAGCACAGATTTCTTTTTCCTGTTCTACGGTTTCACGGAGAGAGGATTGGTTCCTACCATAGATCTTTGCAGGCTCAACACATGATTTTTGTTCTTACTAAGTAGAAAAGTTTCACGTTTTCACTTAGGGGAAGCCCTTTACAGCTACTCTTCGGCATCTCCAAATGGCTGGCCTCACTGGTCTTGGGCTTTGGGGCCATTACTAATTAAAATAAGGGCTCCTTGCACACAAGCACTGTGATAGCACCGCAGTAGGTCTGATCACTGTGGGGGCTACTGAGTGACAAGGGGGCGGGTAGCGTATGCAGTGTGGAGACACTGGGCGAAGGGATGACTCACACCCCAGGCAGGGTGGAGCAGGACAGCCTGAGATTTCATCATGCAACTCCGAACGATGCCCAATTTAAAACTTATGAATTGTTTATTTCTGAAATTTTCCATTTAATATTTTTGGGCCATGGTTGACCGTGGGTAACTGAAACCATGGATAAGTACTACTGTATTTAGTGTTTCCAGTAAGTAAATGACTAGAGTAAATGACTCAGAAGTGGTATTTCTGAAATCCTATTTCTGGACACGCTGGTGCCCCTCACATTTGGAAGAAGCCTGCATACTCCGTCTTCCACTTGATGATTTCCATGCGCATTTACATATTAAAGACCATGGAAGTCTAATAGTAAAGTGACCCAGACAAGCTTGCATCTGTTTATCCCTGGGGTTTCCAGAGAGACCAGGATGTAGGTATTGTGCAGGGCACTGGGTAAACGTGTTGCTTACCTGGACTGACACATCCTTTGAATGAAGTTTGGATGCAGCCCAGTGAATAACAAGGTCGTAAGTTTTCAGCATCTACTTTTGTGCCCTTGAGCAAGTTACTGAAGCTTTATGTGCCTCAAGGTTTCTCATCTGTAAAAGGGGCTAATAAAAAGTACCCACCACATAACACTGTCATGAGGATTCAATACTTTCATTAAGCTTTTAGCACCTAATTTGATATGTTATGTATTCTGTACGTGTTGGCTATTATTATGACTAATATCATAAATTATTTCTATTATTATTACATTATTAATTAAAGTTTTTAACACTGTGCTAAGTGGTGTTCATGCCGCTCTCATGTTGAGAGCACAGGATAGGCCAGAAACCTACTTTGGGTGAAAGTTTGCAAAGCACCATTGTTTTATTTAAGCCTTGTGTCCCTCTTTCATGCTGGAGCGTACCTGAGCGGTAAAGAGACGAGTCCCAAGTTACACAGTGCCTAGAGGGTGCAAAGCCAGGCTTGCTGGCTCCAAGCCCCTGATCCCCAAACACCCCTGCAGAGCTGCCTCTCAGTCAGAGCCTCACGGGGACGCATCAACACGGACCTGGTGTCAGCTCTGGTGGGAGGCACCCTCCATGTAGATCCTGGGTTCAAATCCTACTTCAATCCTTCACTAGCTTGTTGCCCTTGTGCAGGTCACTTGACTTCTCTGATCTTCGGTCTTCTCTGCTGTAAAATAGAGGTGGGAATACCCGTATCTCCTGGACACAACAGGGCTAATGATATCACGTGTGTGAGGGTCAAGCAAAAGGCCGGCATCTGGTTAGTGCTCAGCAAGTCTGACACTCTGCGTCAGACTTTGTGTCAGGCTGCCTCCCACGCAAGATCTCACGCGATGCTCACGACCCCAGCAGGAGGTGTGTACTCTTCACTTCTCAAATGGGGAAACTGAGGCTCTGTGTCATTCCAAGGTCATAAAGCCATGGGTCGTGAGGTTGAGGTTCAAACCCTGACAGCCTGATTCCGTGGAAACCCCGTTCCCATTCCTCTTCCGTAGAGCCAAGTGCTGGGCTCTCGGCAGGGTGTGCGCAGGGCTGTGCTCCTCGGTCAGCAGGGCAGTCTGGCGATGGACATTTTAACCATGTCTCCGCAGGATAGTACTGTCATCTGGGCTGGAGCCCAGTGTTCCCGGGCCAGGAGGGGAAGGCAGGAGCATCCTGCTGTTTCAGCAGGAGGGATGCACCAGGTCCGCTCTTGGGTCCGGCAGTTCCCTCGGAGATGGTGGCCCCTTCCTGTGTGCCTGCCTGGTGGGGGTTAGAGTCTGTGCCACGGCACGGGACACGGTGTGGGGTCACCGCAGTGAGTCTGGTTACCTACTAAACACTTCAGGTGACTGGAAAAGACTGTTGCCTGCGAGATGAACTGAGAAACTAAGTACTCAGCCAGTTTTCCGCTAATGAGGGGGAAAAATCCAGTGCGTTGCAGGACACCAGAGCGTTTGAGTGTGTTCCTGATCTGAATCATCCAGATAACTTCTAGTGGACAATTTTAAGACCATGGGTGCCCTTCGGCCTGAGGGACAAGAACAAAACAAATGACCTGAGGCACCAGATGCAAGACACTAGAATAGAGGGAGGGAAGGAAAGCAGGGGAGAGTCCAAGATTACTACCATGCTTTTCCTACTGGGTTGGTGTTCGGAGTCCAGGGGAAGAGCCAGGGTGAGTTATTAAGGCAGTATTGATCTGGATATGCTGAGCAGTTGGAATGTTTTTCTTTCCTAGGACATGAAAGTGCACTTGGCTTTGCATGATTGGGTTTAAGTTGTTTGGCAGAGCATCACTTGGCTCTGGCCCGAGTCTGCAAAGTCCCACAGTTTGGGAAGGATAGTCACCGAGGCACTCTTGTTCTTGAGGGTTGTTCTTGGGGAGTAGCAGTTTGCGTGGCTCAAGGCACGTTTCCCAGGACACGCCTAGTTTACCTTCTTTGGCTCAGAGTCCTGTAAGTGTCCTTTGGGGGAAAGGGAGTATGTATACAAGGTTGGCCAGTCCGTGAATGTATCCAACACTTGGATCCAAGGGGAAGGGTCCAGGTGCAGCTGGGCAGTCGTGGGAGTGGGGATGAAGGTGGGGCCAAGGCAGGGAGGGAATGGGGGTCCTTCATTCATTCAGTCACTCAACACTGATTGAGTACCCACTGTGTGCCAGACATTGTTCAAGGCAAGGGCATAAAGCTGTGATCAGTGAGGTCAAACACAACCGTACCCAGTCCCATCATGGACAGCATGGGCCCTGGGATCAGCATGGTGGACGAGGGAGCCCTGGATTGGGGGTAGTCTCTGTTGCACAGTTACGCTTCCTTACTAACCTGCCTGGGTTCTTCTCCACTGTCAGAGCCAACTTAGTAGGAATAGCACCTTACTTTCTTCCTGCCCTCCCTCCCCTCCTAGCATCTAGTAATTGATAGTCAGTTATTTATTTTGCCTTTGTCCCTCGGGCTTAAAGGTGAATATAGATATGAAACATAACTTTCTCTCTGGGATTCAGTTCCTGGACAGAGGAGGGTGTCTTTCAGACACGCTAAGCCCAGCTACTTGCTTCTCAGGAGAAATACCTCCTCCTGAATCTTTGTTTGGGTTTTTCTTTCTGAAGGAACTGAGTCCATGATTGCAGACCAGGACCGGGCAAAGGGGGACCTGAGAGAACCTGGCAGGGTCAGTGAGATGTGGTTCTAAGTACCAGACTTGGGGCAGGTGCCAAGGAGAGCAGGCTAGTTGTGACAATTCAACAGAGCGATATGAATAGAGAATATAGGACCATACCTGATACATAGAGGGCCCAGCTAAAAAAAAAAAAAAAAAAAAAAGTCCCAAATAAGCCTGGGAGGGAAAGTAGGGAGGCAGCCATTCCTCCAATCTGCAAATATTTCTTGAATATCGAAGTCGAAAGAGCATGTGCAGCCAGACTGCTGGGTTCAAACCTTGACTGTTTTATTTACTACCTTTGTAATAAGTTACTTAATTCTCTGTGCTTCAGTTTCCTCGTTTGTAAAATGGGAATAATCAGTAATAGCAAAGGGAGGTTGCTCTGAGGACTAAGGTTAAGAGCTCCATGTGTCCATTATAAGTATCTTTTTGTTTCCTTATTCAGTGGCTATCCATCGGTCAGGTGTTAAGATAGTGGAGACTGGCAAGGTCTCTGCTTTACCCATCTTATATTCCAGTGGAAGAGCCAGATTATCTAAAAAGCCAATAAACTGACGAGTCATGTATGTCAAGGTAGTGATAAATGGAGGAGAGAAGAGAGAACACCAGGGAGTGGGTGAGTAGAGCTGAGGGCTAGTACTACTGAGAGAGGACAGGGGAGAGGGAAATAAGCATCACACACAGAGATCATTCTGAGATAAGCAAATCT
The DNA here is from genome assembly GCF_963455335.1 of Martes martes. Lineage (NCBI taxonomy): Eukaryota > Metazoa > Chordata > Mammalia > Carnivora > Mustelidae > Martes > Martes martes. The sequence goes on from NC_137902.1 coordinate 49,485,467, forward strand.
TTGGAATTTACCAAAAAGAGAAAGAGAGGAGAGAGAAAGTACTCTTCGAGTTTCCGAGAGAGGCAAGCAGGGTAAGCAGCCAAAAATAAATACAGTTAAATAGAGATTGATTCTGGGGCCAAACAAGCTTCAAGATAATTATTTTTCCTGCTAGTGAATCATTATGGCTCACAAATGAATTCATCTTTTCATGTTTTCAGTACCAAAGGTCCTTGATAGATGGATTAATCCTCCTTTTCACCTGGCTTCCTTCACCTGATCCCCTTCACTTGGTCGAATTGAAATTAAGGACCATCCATTTGGAAAAACCTATTAACTCCCTGCTCCTAGATGGCTCACTATCCAGTTATCCTGGCTGAGTTCCATCTCTTAGGGCGTGAGCCCTCGTGCATCTCTGCTATCTCCATTAATGTCCCCTTTGGGCCTGTGGCTGAGGCAGTAAGTCTCATCGAATATTCCAGTTGCTCCTGTAGGTTCCCAGCTTCTACAGGGAACCCAGGGGAGGGGCATCACCTTCTGTGTGAGGCAGGGGATCCCCACAGGGGGGTGGTGCTTCAGCACTCTCTTTCCCCGGGATGGCCCCCAAAGAGGTTGGGAGCTTCCAATGGTGTGGTTGGTACAAGAGGGAAGAGGTGCCGTCAGTCCAGGCCTGGAGTGGGTGGGGGAACCCTCGCTCTCTTTGGCTTCATGCGTCTCTGATTGTGGCTTCTCAAGGGCGTCAAAGACTGCTGACTCCCTGTGTTTTGTAGGCACTTGAAAACCTCTACCAAACGAATTATTCAGCCTCTGCTAGGCCTGCTCCTGCTTCTTTAAAGCTAACTTTCCCCTCTAAGGTAACTTCCACACTTCTTCCAGTCCTAGTCACTCAATCTGACTTTCCTGTGTTATTTCTTTAAAAAAAAAAAAGATTTATTTATTTGAATGAGGGAGGAGGAGAGGGGCAGAGGGAAAGAGAAAGAGAGAGAGGGGGGGAATCCCCAGCAGACTCCCTGCTGACTGTGGAGCCTGACACATAGCTTGGTCCAGGACCCTCTCAGGACCCTCCCAGGACCAGGGCCTCCCAGGACCTGAGCCGAAACCAAGAGTCAGACACTTAACTGTCTGAGCCACCCAGGCGCCCTATCCTCTGTGTTATTTCTTTATTGTGTTTGCCATTCTATGACATTATCTTATTTATATGTTTCTATATTATCTGTGTCTTCTCATTAGACTGTAATCTCCTGTCTGTTTATACGCACTGCTTCTTCAGTGCCTAGAACAGTACCTGGTACAAAGAAGGTGCCCGATAAAAACGGGAATGAATGAACGCCCGCCGGCAGGGAGGCAGCTCCCCTCCTACCCTCACCTCTCTCATCCTCTCTCCCCTCCTTCAGAGCCCGGCTGCGGGGTCAGCTCATAGAGGCAGTAAAGTGTCTGGCTAAAGTGTCTGGCTAAAGAGTCTGGTCAGAACCAGACTCTCTGGGCTTAAGTAGAACCTACTACCCACCATCTGTGCCTCAGTTTCCTCATCTATAGTCTGATAGGAGTGATAGGTACAGCATAGGACTGTTTTTCAAATTACATGAGTTAATACTTGTAAAATACTCAGAACTAAGTACTCCTATGACTCCTGTGAAGAGGCCTGCAAGAATTACCTTGTTGCCAGTTGTCAAGGGAGGAGAGGGGTCTGTCCCCTGGATGGCCCCTGGGCGCCCCTTCAGTAACCTGGAGACCTGGTCTCGCTGCTCACTGGGGTCCCCTGGGGTCCATTCAGTGAACGGGTCCAGCTCAGTTTTTATGCCCAAGACGCATAAACCCACCCAGCTTAGAGAAGGACCTCCTGAAGAAAACAGCTGACTGGCGTGGTGTGGGGACAGAAGGTCCTTTTCTCAAGGTTGAAGCTCCCCAAGGCTTCGAGAGGCCCCCACCCTCAAGGCTCTGTCCTTCCCAAAGTCCTTCAGCAAGATTTCCATAATGTTATTAAAAAGCAACGTATGCTAGCCTGATGACTGACACTTTGCAGTGACGGGGCTCTGCTCCTCTGGGCACGGAGGACTTGTTCAGTTATGTGCTGCCTCGATGATGGGCCCAATCATGAGTGCACACATTAGCTCCTGATTATACCCTTGTTGAGTTTCTCTTGACAGGAAGGAAATGAATTTACCTCGTGTCACCTCTGTAGTTTGCAAGCAGCCTTGGCTTCTGTGATAATAGCACCTTTCACATTTTGTGAGACCAAGGAGGAAACATTTCATTTGGGGGCCAGTCCTTAATGGCCCTGTGCGGTTGAGCCTGGAGGTGGCTTGACCTGATCCCTCACCAGCGTGGCTGCCCCTGGGCTCGCAGAGCGCTGGTCCTGCTGGGGGCAGGGCCCTGAACTCATGCTCTTAGAGTTTTGAATCACTGAGACCTTGGGCAGGTGACTGTCCCTCCACTTCCGTGTGCAAAATCGAGGTAATAACTAGTAGTTATTTCACAAGGTTAGTGTGACTTTAAATAACTTAATATATGTCAAGCATTTAGAACCATGCTTGGCATATGGTGAATTCTGCATAGGTTTGTCTTTTGTCAAAAAACCATTTAAAAAATAATTTTGCTGTTGTTCTCATTGTTGTGAAAAGGCTGTCCCCAGACTTCAAGTATATCTCTGCCATTTTGTAGGGGTGTGGCCTTGGACCCATCCCTTATCCCCTGCGGGCCTTTATCTCCCGTTGGTAAAGTGAGAACAGGGTAGAGCCTGGGAAGGGCTTTCCCTGGGTCTGGGAGAGGACCTCTTCTGAAACTGTTAACAGCCCTTCCTCAACCACGATCTTTAAAATCGGCACATTTCCTATCCCCATTGAATTCCCAGTGGCAGAGTCAGCTTGCTGGGGAGAGCCCCTGTGTGTGTGTTGGGGGCGGGGTAGGGCACAGGGTCCTTAAAAGCACTGCCATTTTGGTCTGATCTGAGGTTCAGGGGCTGAGCAGTGCATGACCTCTGGGTTCTTTTCTGACCTTCACGGCCGCCCTTGCTTGCCTCCCAGAACATGAGGTGCACCAGTGCACCCTCACTGCCGAAGGGAACCCAAAGTCCATGGGTTCCACTCCCAGGCCCTGAGCCCAAAGCGTCAGCCAAACCCAGTTGCTACAAGAGCCCCTGTTTCCAGAGGAGCCTGAGCCTGTTGTGTGTGGGGACCTGGCACTGTGTGTGCATGCGGTGAGCTCTCAGAATCATGGGCAAATGAAGCACCTTGCACGTCCCTGCAGTGTGAGAATGAATGGGGTGGGGGAGAAGGGAGAAAAAGCCAGAGTGAGAGAGATTCTGCAGAGCCCTGGAGAAGGACAGAATCAGAGGCAGACTGGGAAGTGGGAGAACTCTTGGAAACAGAAGGAAAAGCAGAAAATTGTCATGGGAACTGTCTGGGGCTGAGAACCTAGTGTGTACCAGGCACTGAGCTAAGCACTTCACACATTCTATCTCATTTAATCTTCACAACCAGACTGATGTGAGTACTATTCTCAACTCCGATTTATAGTGAAAACAGTGGACATTCAGAAAGGTCAGGCATCTTATCTAAGATCACACAGCTTTTGGTTGAGAGTCAGGACTGGAGCCCAGGCCCACTTGACTGCAAAGTGTGTGTGCTTCTCCCCTGCAGAGAGCCATGACTCAGGAGTGTGGCTGTGTGGCAGAGCACATCTGAGCCCCCCTGAATGCCCAGACACTGAGATGCATGGGGCATTTTCTTTTGGAGTTGAGATGTATTTGCAGAGAGAACTCAGGGAAGGCAGATGGGTGAGAAGGATGCATCTGACCCTTGACCCCTGTGTTACTTGGGATGCTTTTGGGTTATAACAAAGAAAAGCTTCTTTTTTAAAAGATTTTATTTATTTGTGTGTGTGTGTGAGAGAGAGAGAGAGAGAGAAAGGGAGAGGGAGAGAGGAAAGAAGCAGACTCCCTGCTGAGCAGGCAGCCCAACGCAGGGCTTGATCCTAGGACCTGGAGATCATGACCTGAGCCCAAGGCAGAGGCTTAACCCACTGAGCCACCCAGGAGCCCCACAAAGAAAAGCATTTTCCTACATTAAAAAAAGAAATCTAGACAAAGGTGGTTGCTGGTATTAGTAAGAGGGGCTCTGTCATATCACGGTTGACCTCTGTAGGACGTCAAGCTTCTCTTGGCTTTTTGCTCATGGTTACAGGACAAACAGGCAGCTTCGGATTTTGTGTGTATTTTGAGGTAGGAAGGAAAGGGAAAGTGGCCACTTCAGGGTAAGCTGTTCCCCCCTCCTTGGACCTCCTGCCGGGCAGAGTATACTAGAGGGCAGTCCGTAGCCGCAAGAGAGGCTAGAAGGGATTTTTGATCTTTACAGCCTCTAGGACGGGTAGGCTAGGAGTCTATCTTGGGTGAGCCAAATGACAATGTCTGCCACAGTCCAGCCCACCAGCCAAAGCTCGAACCCAGCAGTCACCCTCATCCCCTGGGCAAGCTCGTTTAGTTCTCTGGAAGACCCAGGCAAGCCTTGACCATTCTGAGTGGAGCAGAGTGGTGGGCAGTGGAGGTCCGGGGGAGGCAGGGGCGCCCAGCTCCTTCCTGCCTCGCGGCTGCTTGGAGGCAGCTATCGACACAGTCACGTCTGTCGTGTCTGCAAAACCGAGCCTGGAGTCTCTCAGCTCTTCAGTGACTGCTTTCTCTGCAGCCAGCTGCACGGCTCACATCCCCAGAGAGGCAGCAGATTAGATCAGTGGAGGAGCAGAGAGGCCGGGGAGGGGGTGGAGGAGGAATGAATGTGGATTTGACAGAATTTTCTAAAATATCATATTATTGATTTGGAAGAGACACAAGAGAGGAAATGTAAGAGACGGGTGATAAGAGGCTCAGCTGAGATGGGCATGAGAGAGGCTGCCTGGTTTCTGATTGGAAGTAACATTAGGCCAGTGATTCTCAACCGATTTCTCATTAGTGCCTGTCTGTGGAGCCTTTTGAAACATTTTTTTCCCTAATCATCCCCCCACCTGCCCTCATTGAGAAAACATGCATTAGAGGTACCTCTGGGGCACCTCTGGGCTTCATGGGGGAGGGGAAGAACTGGTCCTGCCCTCTCAGCTCAGACATTTTTATGGAGAGGGGAGGCTAGGAGGAGTCTCACATTTCTTGAGTACCTACTACATGCCAGGCACCAAGACAGACACTTTAGATGCATCATCTCACAGGGTGGGAGGTCAGAGCTATGACCCCATTTCACAAATAAGGGCATCAAGTTTCAGAGGTTCATCCGTTCTCTGAAGAGACCAGACTTGCCCAGAGGAACGAGTGGCGCTGTTCCTACATCAGGGCATGGTTATGGGTCAGATGGGTTCGGAACTGGTGGCGTGAGGAGAACAGAAGGGGCTGAGTCTGGGGTGGCGCTTTCTGGAGGGGAGTGGGTGGGAATGGGCTTTGAAGACCCAGAAATGAGAGTTCCAGGCAGTGGGGACCGGACTTTGGACCTGGGCGGAGCTGAGGGAGATGGGGGTGGAGCCATCCAGGCAGAGAGACAAAGGGCGGGGGAAGCCTGTCTCTCTGTGGCCTCTGGTTTGTGTGTGTGGAGTGTGGTATTGAGCCAGGGACACAGCCTCCATACTTGACACAACAGCCATGAGGCACAAAGGCATGTTCTTCATAGGTTATAGGAGATAGTTGGGGTTTCTGACTCATGGGCTTTTGGAAATAGAGCCGTCTTCTCAGAAGGTCCAGAGGAAATCTCTGGAAAAGAGTATCAGAGTGTGTGACTGGAGAAAGACTAGACTCCTGTTTCCTTGTCACTCCAAAGACCCTTCCGGCTCCCTCACGCCTTCCCTGAGGGGTGCTTTGCTGCGGCTTCTCTGCACGTGACTGTGTGCATGAAGACAGGCTCCGGTAGCAAACAGCCCCCAATCTCAGGAGGGCAGTGCAGTGAAGGTGTGTTTCCCACTCAGGCTTCACGCTCTTCGTGCTTTAGATTGCAAGCCAGGCTTCTGGAGGCTGCATTTTCACAGGTGCTTCCACTATGGTCGTAGCGGGGGACGAAAACATGAAGAATTGTGCACGGCTCCCGAAGTCACTGCCAAGATGTGACTCATGCCACTTCTGTTGACGTTTCATTGGCCAACGTAGGTTGCATGGCTTAGCCGAGCTTCAAAGGGAGTAGAGAAATAGAGCCCTGTCATGTGCCCCGGATGTGAGGAGCAGAAGATACTTGGGAACAGCACTAAAGATGACCCCAGTGATAACAACAAATGAGGAAGATATCAAATTGAGTTCTCAAGATCAAGTAGAAATGTTGTTTTTTTCCCCCCTCTGTTCTGTGTAGCACTCTGATTCTCTCTCCATTAGTGCTCATAATAATCTGTTTGGTGACTATTTATTTGTTACCCCAGGTAAAGTCAGAACTTCTAGGAGTTCTAGTACTTCTAAGGGCAAGAAGTATGTTGAATGAGACACCCACAAATATTTATTGAGGACCCACACACTATATACTAGGCACAGTGCTGGTGCACAGACCATAACCTGAGTGGTGGGTCTGTGGCGGTGAGTGACATAGGAGTTACTTCTGACTTCCGGAACATCCTAGACATGCCCTCTCTTAGCACTAACGGGTCCAATGACTTGTTGATAGACTGACTAAGTTAGACATGGGAGGTGTAGTGGAAGAAGTTTCCAGAAAGAGATGGCCCATGAGTGATGACCTCATCCAAGCTCCACGTGGGGCAGTTGTGTCATACAACCTTGGCCTTCATAGTACTTTGCTTTTAGCAGTGGTTCATTTATCCTCTCATCCCACTTGTCCCTTTAGTTAGGACAGATAATATTGCTCCCATTTGACAGATGGGCAGATAGTCTCCAAGTTGGCTCTTCAGCTTGGTCAGTTTAATTCCATGTGGATGAGAGCTTATGTCCTCTCCGGCTGTGTCAGTTGAGCTGGACCCCACCGAGTTCAGGCTTCCTATCACTCAGCTCCCAGCACCATCAATCAAACATTCTCAAATTGGTGGAGCTTAAAAATGACAGCCATTTGAAATTGAGTAGAATTCAGTATTATTAAAATAGCATTCTAAATTTTAATCTTGTGCATCGACTTTTTAATAGCTTCTACTTTCACCAAAAATTATGAGCCATGCTCACAGACATTCAATTTAAATACTGTCAGGCACGACTGATTTCTCTTCCAGTATTACCAGATTCCTTCCTCCCCCCTCCCACCCTCTCTCCCTCCCATCCTTCCTTCCTCCCTCTGTCTCTCCTCCTTTTGTCTCTCTTTGCCCTTTTCTTCCTTTTTTTAAGATACTGAATTAATTTTTTTTTACTACTTGGTGATTTTACGAGGTAGGAAAGAGGGCATATCTCTGCTCCAGCCCAACTGTTCTTTCCTTTCTATTGTTTGGCCCTCTTGCCAGTCTAGCTGCTGATAAGGGCAGACAAGCTCCTCCATTGTGGAAATGGATAATGTTTATTTTCTTGAGGCATCTTTTCTTATCATGACTTCATTGTGTGATACGAAACAAGTGTAGTCGTCCATATTGGCACCCTCCCTGGCGTGCGCTTTCTGTGCTCAAACTCCTTGGGACTTGGAAGTCTCCCAGGGCCTTAGTACCTCCAGCAGTGCATCTGCCACTCTTTTTCTCCCCTGCCACCAGCTGGTTCTGGTTTCTTTCCTTGCCGATTGCTAACCTTTCCTGAAAAGGTCACTTAGCCTCTCAGAGCCTCGGTTTCCCCACCTGAAGAATGGGGTGAGTGATACTTCTCTCGCACGCGGCCTGATGGGAAGGTGTCAGTGGGAAACGGCACAGAGCACAATGCTTAGCCCCGTGGGTGATGGTGCGACAGGCTCTCCTTCCCTCTCTTCCAACCTGCCGTTCTTCCACCCCAGCCCAGCAGGTCTCAGCCCCAGACACACATGAGAATCACCTAGGAGCCCTTAAAAGGTGCCCAAATCCCCAGGTTTCACTCTAGACCAATGAAATCAGAATCTGGGGATGTGTGCTTGTGACATCTTTAAAAATTCTTTCCAGGTAGTCTGTTGTGTGCAAGGGCTGAGAACAACTCCAAGTCCCCAGGGTTGCCTAAAGCCTGAATATACTTTTCTTTTGAGATCACAGGGAACTTATTTTAGTGCTTGTGGGCAAAGACCCAGATCTCTCATTAGTGCTGGAATGGGGTTGTACCTTGTCTGACTGTGCCGCAGAGAATAAAGAGAAGAGTGGGGTGGAGTCGGGGTTTCCCTGTGGGTGGGACTAGGCACACCGTTTGCTTGTTTTCTTTTGGCGATGTCTGTATTGTGCCGCAGGCACCCTCTTGCTTCCAAGAGGAGGGCGGAGGGGGAGGGGAGGAAAAAGAAGGGAGGATAGGAGGGTGACCCTCATGGAGCCTTCTCCACACCCCCCTGACTGTGAAGGTCCTCCTCTCCTCTGCACTCTAAAAACCCTTGGTCCCAATGTACCATGTGAGATGTGCTCTGTCATATGTTCAAATAATAACTATAAAAAGAAAAGGTAAAATAGCTTATTGACAAAGTTTTTAAAAATATGGGAGATGTGTTGAAATGATAATATTTTAGATTTACTGGGTTGTGTAAAATATTGCTGAAATCAATTTCACTTGTTTCTTTTTACTTTTTCATATGGCTCCTAGAAAAATGTAAGTGACCTAGGTAGCTTACATTATTATATTTCTATCAGATGGCACTGGTTTAACCTCTCGTCTAACACAGTATATGTTTCATACTTAAGTATGTCTTTTTTTAAAAGATTTTATTTATTTATTTGAGAGAGAATGAGGGAGAGAGAGCATGAGAGAGGAGAAGGTCAGAGGGAGAAGCAGACTCCCCAAGGATCTGGGATCCTGATGCGGGACTCGATCCTGAAGTTCGGGATCATGACCTGAGCCAAAGGCAGCCGGAAGGCAGCCGCTCAACCAACTGAGCCACCCAGGCGCCCCCATATTTAAGTATGTCTTGATGTTTCCATCAGACAGGCAGTCCGAGGACAGAGACCACAGCGTCCTGCTTGTTTTATGTCCCCCAAACAACTATTACCAAAGTACATTATACTCAGTAGACAGTGATAAATGTTTTCTGTAATTGTTGACGATGGTGATGGTGTTGATTGTTGTGGCGATGAAGATAACGATAAAGCTCAAATGGTACATTGGGACCAAACTGCAAAGATTTTTGAAAAGGCATGCAAGATGAAATGGTTACATTGCTTCAAATAAGGGTCCTCAAATGTATCCGAATTGTTTGATTAATTTACACACATAAAGAGCATTGGTACATGGACCAGAAACATCTTCAGTCATTTCTATTTAGAGACGGGCAAGTTTTAAAAGTCTGGTGATTGAAACTCTCCGAAAATACTTAGCGAACTCTAGTTGGTGAGGAGGAAACAGCAGTAAACAAATGAGCTAAAAATCCCCGCTCTTTGGACCTTCCTTCCATGTGTGTGAAAACAAACACATCTCCAGTAAAATATTTATAGTTTGGGCAGTATAGTTAGCAGCCTGGAGAAGAATAACACGAGGCAAAGGAAAGAGGGGGATGGTGGTGTCAGGTGGGTGGCTTGCGAACCTTCTGGGGGGTATCATTGAGTAAATACTGATCAAATATCTGAAGAAGGGTTTGCTTTATCTTATTGTTTCAGTAATTCGCCTAACGTCATGCTTCTTTCATTTGTTTGTCCACTCGAGACACGCATGTACGGAAATACTTTTCTGTGCTGCGGGCGCTGGGTGAGATGCAGTGGGTTCTGCCTCCTCAGGAGCTCACAGCTTAGTCGCAGAAGCATGAAAAATGCAGCTGTAGTCACTCCAACGTGTTCTCAGGTAACAAGAGTACGCCTCATCCGAAATATCCGTCAAGGCAGGATGTACTGGGACTCTAGCCCGGGGAGATCCCTCTCGAGAAGCCTGGGTCCTTTGAGCAAATGCTCGGAGCCTCTGGTTAGCATTCTGAGCCCAAAAGGAGTTGAAATGCTGCCATCTCATTGCAGTGTGGTAGTTTGAATTTAGGCACAGGGTTTATTTTTGAATGCTAGGCATAGGACTGGTTTGTGGTGACGTGGTTTGAGAGGACTTGGGTTGTTTGCCAGGCCCCTCTTGAAGCATGCTGTGTCTCACCTGTTTAGTCTATTAAGACCGGAGCCAACAGTCCCTCTGTCTAGGGAAGTCCAAGATAATGTGACTCACACACATTCTGCTTTGTGTTGTCTATGTCATTGCCGGTTTCTCTTCTGGAATTGGCTGGCAGGATTGAGACCCACCTTGACCTTGTGAGGTCATCCTGGAGCTCCAGGCAGGAAGCAGAATGAAAACTTGTGTTTGTTTTATTCAGGGCTGGTGAGTCTTTCTGTAGTAGGGGTCCCACTTGGTGAAAGAGAAGAATCTCCTTTTTGTTAATTTCACCTTTGAAACCAGAAACGTTTCCTTTAATGAGGTTAGCACATAGACTCAATCATTAGCTAAATGAGTCGAGTATGTCTCCGAGTTTGAAGTTTGGAAGCTGGGCTAGGGCTGATTAAATGACTTTCTTCTGAGAGCCACGTGCTTCTGTTGCTTCCCTTTCTCTCTTTTTGATTGCTGGCCTGGCATTTCTGGCTTCCTTGCTGCCATCCCACAGTTCCCTGTCGCTCCAAAGCTCAGTGAGCTCTGCCTGTTGACCCCACAAATCCCCAGTGTTCCATGTCTGGTGCTCTGGGGAGGGAAGCAGATGGCAGGGCCATCTTCTGCCACCCAGGAAGGCAGGTGGAGGGGCAGCGAGTTACAGCAGCAGGTGGGCAATTGGGGTTCTCAGGGCTGAGCCGCTGGAAGGAGATGCCGAATCAATCATGACCCCTGGGCAGAACAGCTCACCTGGAACCAGCCCTGCTGGCAGAAGGTGGCAGCAGCTGGGAGCAGTTTTGGCTCTTGAGCAAGTGAAGAACAGTGTTGGGTGGGTGACTGGGAGCTGCTGCCTCTGTGGATTATCACTTGCCACTCACCACCTCGGTGCCGTGGCTGCACGGAGGTCCCCAAGCTCTGTGACAAATGGGTTTTTGCTCCAGTGTTTTCTTGATCCTGGACAACTTCCTCTCATTTACCCCCTCTCCGCCCTTATTCCCCCTCAGGTCTCAGCTCTGAGCTCAATGCCCGAAGTTCAGCAGACATGCCCCTCTGCTGTGCTCCCGCAGCCCCAAGCACTTGGTCTGCCACACCATTATTGCCTCTATAAGTCATTTTCCACACTGGGTGGTGACTTCTTTGGCTGGGACTATGTCTTATCCCATAATGTGTTTCCAGGGCCCTGAAAATTATACTCAGTCCTGTGTATATTTGTAGCCTGGAGGGCATCCCATCTATGTGCATGATATCACTTAATTGATTACAGACAGCTCTTGATTATCTACTAAATGAAGGGAACTAGCAGCCTGGAAAAGCTTAGGTGTTAATCCAAAATATACTTTGTTTAAAAAAGCCTTTGCAGTGCTCCATAGGGCAGTTTGGGGGAGGGGGCAGACTATGTAGCTTCTTGATACTTTCTATATTTATTACATAAAAATTGGGATTTTGGTGGTGTTTGAATATTGATACCATAAAATGCCTTTTGCTGCCTCCCTCTCCAGCATGATTTCATCCTTATTGGTTCTACCTAGTGAAGACATGAACAACTGTTTGTGGAAATGGATGTGTTTCATTGACCCACAGTTGCCCTGATACTGTATGTCATAAAGGACTATTATATAAATTGAACATAAGCTTGAGCAGGGTTTTCTAAATTATTAGTTAGTCCTCATGTTCAGACCTACTCCCGGTCAGTGTTAGGAGCCTGGGAATATGCCAAGTGGGGTGAGCCAGGCCAGAATGGGATGTAATAGTTTTCCAGACAAGCCACATGTGATAACTGAGCTTTCCCAGTTCAGGCATGTGATTGGCAAGTCCACCAGGGAGCATGGATCCAGAGGGGACAGTAGGACACTGGCATTTTGTATGTTACTGCCTCCTTTAGTGCAGATCCTGTGTGTTTTTGCACTTTGGAAAGAGAACTGGCTGGCTTGACAGTGACTATAATGACAAGAGTGTCTTCTTATTTAACCCCATTTCTATGCCAGACAGTAGGCTCAGTGCTTTGCTCACATTATTCTTACCCTCCTATATCCTGAATGGGAGATACTATTTCCATTTTACAGATAAAGAAAGTGAGTTCTCATAAAATTAGGTCACTTCCCAAAGTCGTGCAGGTAGCAAGTGGCGAAACTGGTTTTCAGAGTTCCGTCTGGCTGCTTTTCCATACTCTTCCCACTAAACCTTCCTGCCTGAAGGGCCAGCCTGGGCTGTCCTGAATTTTCCATTCATTGGTAGCTGTATGACTTTTACCGAGGCACATCAATCTCTGGACCTCAGCTACCTTTTACATAGAATGGGGATGGCACTTATTGCCTACTTTGAAGGGATGCTAAGAAGACTGAAGGAAGTTAGATACATGGTAGTCTTTAGGAAGGTTGTGAGTTCAGTATCAGATGGGGTCATTATCACTGTTTGTTTTCCATCATGACTGCTAGAGTTTCTGGGTCATGGGCTGAGAACATTGAGTTAGCATTGACCATTCTTCAAAGAAGCCATGCAACTGCAACTGTGGCCTTGGCTTTGGTGACCTGCATAGCTTTTTTCAGCCCTGTGAGCCTGTTGGGCTCCTCTGGAAGCTGACAGACTGATGGAGAAGCAAGTGGAGTGTGGCCTCAAGCATGGCTGAGCAAGGGGTGGAGAGTGGCTCTGTTGTGATATGGACCAAGGACACTTGAGCTCTTGATGGCTTTTAGGGGAATTGTGGCCTTTGTGTTTTTGCTGTCTCCCATTTTAAGGAATGTCTGAGTTCCTTTTATGTGGAGCCCAGTGGGTGGGTGAGTAAACTTCCCTCATTTATTACTTGATCTGTCTCTAGAGTTTGCTCAGGAACAAGATAGAAAGGAGTAGTTAATGGGAGCAGAGAGAAGGAAGGGCATTCATGCAAGCCAAGGTATAGGAGGAAAAAAGAAGGTTTCATCTTTGTTAAGTCTGATTTGACATTAATGACAACAAAGACAATTATAATATCGATAATAATAATTATACTCAGTTCTTATTATGATACATGCACTTTCTAAGTAATTAAGGTACATTACCTTAGTTAACTTAAAAATAATGTTAAGAGCTGAGGACTGTTTTTATGACCATTTTTATAGATGAGTGAACTGAGACACAAAGAGGTGAAGGAACTTGCCCAGAGTTACCTCCTGATAAATGAGGAGTTAGGATTGGAATCCAGGCAGTTTGCTTCCAGCTCCTCACTCTCAATAAATATTTCCTGCCACCTCTTTGCAGTAGGTAAATTAGAGAATAGAATAATTAACTCATTTCAGAAAAGAAAATCTATGGTTTTCAATTTCTTATTATACAGGTCAACAGAGGGGAGCCCCAGTGACTCCCTAAGTAATTTATGTTAGCTCTGGTCTGCATTGTGAGGTTTTGTGTTTGGTTTTGTTTTGTTTTTTTTTTTTATGATAAGTTTAGAATCGGGAGCACGATAGGTGAGGAAGTCCAGTTATTAAGCCATAACACATTAATTCTGAATGATTGCATTTATCTGAATGATTCCAAAGAATCTCTCTCTTTCCTCCTTGGCAGTTTCTCAAAAGTCATGACTCCCACCAGCCTTTGTCCACTCGTCTATTTCAGGACCATGGACAGGGCCCTGGGTAATGGAATGGGCAAATGTTTTCGTTAGTTTAAGCTCCTATTCTTGGCACAGTTTATCTTCCATCTTCCATAAGACACATTTCTAAGCATTGTAGTAAGTCACACTAGCATTGTCTGAATATACACATGCTCACATCAGAGTGTATAATGCTTTAAACATTTTCCAAGGATAATCTGCATTGTTGGTACTGGCCCTTTTCTGCTTTCTCTGGCCTTATTAGGACTTGACAGGTTTGACACTGCTTTACAGTATGGCTTGCCTACCTAAGATTTTGGTCTTTTCATGTAATTGGTGCCAAAATCAAATATAGAAATTCATCTACCTGTTCTTCAATATCATTACATGATAATGACACCATAGGCGATGATAATGCATATATATTGCACACATATTGTGAGCTAGCCTCTGCCCTGAGTGCTTTGCATATATTATTTTATTTAATTCCCACAACCACAACATTCCTAGGCAATGTATTACGGTTTTATAGAGGAAGAAAATGGGACACAGAGAGACTTAAGTAAATTGCTAAAACGAAGTAAAAAGATAACCCAGTTAGGTCATAATTAGTGGAGCAGAGCCCACACTTTGAAGTTCAGGGTAATCCTGTGTCTACCTTCAGGGAATCTATAGAGTAGAAAGGGAAGGATAACCTTTTCTGAGTAGAGATATAGGAGATGTGGTTGCTATTTGATACAGTTGATGCTCAGTCCCTTGTTCTGCTTATGATCCAAGCTGCTTTAGACAAGAGGGTGGTGACAATTTAGAAGCCAGGGATGGCAATATGAAGTTGCCTTAGGAGTCATAAAGTGTGAGCTCAGAAGCGAATCTGGGTATGCCCTGCAGGAGGATTAATAGGCATCTCCAGTGTGGATCATTTTGTTGCGACATCTGCTGCTAACCCGCTGCTGGGAGGGGGAATGTCAACCATCATGCTGCCTGGAGTAACCTTTAAAACAGAAAGCATTTGTATATCTCAGTGAGCACTGGTGTTCTGTTGGTTGGCTGATGTAAATCCCAGTTTCTTCCATTTCCTCACTGGTAGGCTTGCATTTGTGTACCAAGGCATATTGTGTAAGGATGACCATATAGATGGAGGGAGGGCTCACTTTGGTGTCAACTAATCTCATTAGTAACCACAGTATTGCAATATCACTGCTAGACTGAACTGCAGATCCTTGTAAAAAATTCGTTTTATATGGCAGAGGAAACTGAGGCCCAGAGTAGGAAAGCCAAACTAAAAGTCAATGTTTGACCCCAGTCTGATGCTTTTTTCATGATTCTATGCTGTCAAACTGCAAACATGATTAATATTAATAACAAAATATTTTCAGTAGTATTACCGTTGCTGATAAAACTTCCACTATGTGTAAAGCATTGGGATTAAGATTTGAAGTTTGTCAAGACAAAATAAGCAGAGGGTTGACAGCCTCGGGTCAGAGATATAAAACAGAGATATCACCATCACCATCATCACTGCCATTACCACGACTGTCACCATCACCATCATGTGTATTTAAACTGCCACCATCATTACAAAAACCTATTTTGAGCACTTAGTATGTGCCAGGCATCGTGCTACATGCTTTCTGTTAGTCTTCTTTAAAAATGTATGGCAGACCTATTATTGAGCATGCTTACAGATTAGGTTCAGAGGTATTAAAATAACTATTACAAAGCTTTCTATTATGAAGCTCCATATGGGGAGTGCAGTTAATCTGGTACAATAGAAGCTTAGAAAAACCAGACCAGTGTAGAGGCTTCATGGAGAAGGTAAGACTTGCAGAGGGCCTTGAGCTAAGCTGTGAAGAGTGATAAGGACAGTGGAAGTGAACAGGATGGGGAGGACACTGGAGTAGGCAGTAGTTGAATGGTTTTTGCAGTGAAGAAGGTAGGGAGTTAGAAGAGAACGATGTGTAGAGTGGTCTGAGGAATGAATGAATGACCTTCTAGTCTACTGAGCCCATTCTCTGTTCCAGGCCTCATGCAAAGTGGCACTGGGCATGCAGAGGTGAGAGACACAGACCCTGCACAAATGAATAGGGGAAAGGACCCCAAAATAAACCATCATCCTGGTTGGTAGGGTTGGGCAAGGGGCAAACTCAAAGGACCATGTGAGTTCACAGGAATGGAGCCCACCAATTACATGAAAGGACCAAAATCTTAGGTAGGCAAGCCATACTGTAAAGCTAAGTGTCAGACCTGTCAAGTCCTCTCTTTGGGGCTACACTACTGATATTGTTGAGGGTAGCCTGGAGACAAGAAGACCTGGAGCAGTGCAGGTGAGCACGTGGTCCCAGCTGGTAACTGGCTTTGAAGGTCATCTTCTTTCCCTGCCTGCCTATTCCCTGCCTGTGAGCAGGACAGGGGGATCTTCAGTTACTGGCGCTCCCTGGGACAGTCAGCTGCCAGAGCTGCAGCCTGAAGCCCAGAGCTCCCCCCAGCCAGAGCTCAGGACTGTCAGAGGGTATCACTCCACACAAAGGCTGTTTCCCCTCTGCTTCTGGACTGGGTGTGTTTGTGTTTACTGTGCCAGCCACTCCTGCCCTCCTCAATTCCCAGTGCTGAGGCTGCACGGCTGCTGAAGGGCAGGCTTCCGGGAGGCCAAGCTTGCTGTGGGGGGAAGGAGGGGAGGGCGAAACACAGCTGGTGCCAAGAGAAATATTAACTTGACATTTAGCGAAAGGGTGAATCCATTTATTGCACTGCAACGATGAGGTGTTTGCATCCTGAGTGGCCTTCTGTTTTCCTATTGTCTTTCCTCCTTGGTGGTCTAGCCAGTCCATAGTCTTGGCAGTTTAAATCCACATGGTTACGAAGGGAAGCATCCTTGTCAGTTCAAAGCTGGTCTCTTTGTCTGTCTCTGTCTTTGTCTCTGTCTCTCTCTGTCTCTCTCTCACACACACATGTGCCTGTGCATGTGTGCAGAGTCCCCAGAGCTATACTGATTATTCAGAAGTCTGCTTCTCCCCAGTTCCTTCTTTGCTAGCCCTAAAGTTGCCACTTCAGTCCAGACAACTTGGACACTTTGAAATGCCTCCAACCTGTCCTGCTTTCCAGCTTCTGACAAAAACCATTTCCAGACAGGATGGAGCATGGATTGAACTCTTGCTGTGTACATTCAGGAATGCTAAGAACATGACAAAAATTGCTTACAGAGCCACAAGGATTTTATTATTTATAGGGCTTTTGCTTTTTTATCATCTCCCAGTGGCTCAGTGAGATGATCAGGGTGGGTGCCATTCTAGGTGAGGAAGCTAAGACCTCGGCTCTTGTGTACTTGTAATGTGCCAGGCTTGGTGCTGGGTTCTTTAATTGCATTACATCATTTAATGCTCACCAGGACCCAGTGGGGTGGGTCTCGTTGTCCCATTTTATAGATGAGGAGACTAGAATGGTTTGAGAATTTTTTCAGCTGGGAAGTGGGCATATCTACCTGACCTTAAAGCCACTACACTTCTGCTTCAGGGCATGGGTCATTTTGGAGGATGGGCAGAGTCCAGTGGCTTCTACATTCTCTGGTCGTGTTCTACTCCAGTAGCCTGCAGTGGTCTGCGATGGAGTCACAAGTGTTCTAGAGAACTGCTTCTTCTGCTTCGTTGTTCACCTTGCCCCCAGAATCCCCAGAAAAGACATGGCTTCTTACCCTCTTTTCTTGCCCAGCTAGATCCAGTAATTCAGCATCTGAATATCTACCTGAGGATAACTCAGAAGCTGATAAAATGTTCTCTCCAGAAATTGCCTCCAGGGCTTTATGACAGTCCTAAGCTGGTGGATGGCACTACTGCTTTGAGCCCATTCTCAAGTCTGGAACACCCTATCCCTCAGTCCTCTGTCCCTGAATTCACTCGCCTCAGGTCCTTCATTCTGTATCAGGTGGGAGATCCCACCAGCCTGACATGATAACTTGACCTGTAGAGTTTACAGTGATACATGAGGCGTGAGAGAGAAGTGGAAAACACCTATAAATATGCCTACTATCTACTATGCACCTTTTCTTCAATTGCTAAGTTAGCATTCTCAGCTCACCCAAGCTATCTACATGTTCATATCACCCCCCCCCCCCACACACACACATAGCTCGGAAGGTTTGACAGATCTCTTGCCACAAAATTAATGCTCTTTTATAGTGATGGGCCTGACCACAGTTGAAAAGGGCAAACCCACAGATCCAGAACAAAGTCCTATTCCAAAGGCCCATCTATGTGCCTGTGTCCCAGTCAGTTACCGAACTGGCATGGAATGGAAAGTCCAGTGCTTATCATTGGCAAAGTCTTTGTTCCCATCTCAAACCCATTCTTTCAAGCCTATAAACATTTTTCTAGGGCATTTCACTTGTCACTAGAGGGAAAATCCAACTGTAAGAGCCTTGGTTGTCAAACGACAGGGCCAGTCACTTTTTAAAAAAGATTTATTTATTTGAGAGAGAGAGAGAGTGAGGGCACAAGCAGGAGGGGCCGACGGAGAGGGAGAGAGAAGCTCAAGCAGACTGCACTGAGTGCAGAGCCTGATGCAGGACTCAATCTCACGACCCTGAGATCATGACCTGAGCCAAAACCAAGAGTCAGATACTTAACCAACTGTACCACCCAGGTGCCCCACCAATCACTTTTTTGATGTGCCAGTCTATTCTCAAATGCAGACCAGCCTCAGCCCCTTTGCCTCTGTCAGATGTTGATGGGAGCCGAGTGATCTGCTGATCTTGGTTGGCTCTAAACCAATTACTTGGTCTTATTTAAAACTTATTTAAAACAGTCTTATTTAAAACTGAATAAGTCAATCCTGGTGCTAGTGAAACCTTGTATTTTTCTCCAGGGCAATGGCTGTCAAATGGCTATGTCATGTGGCTATGTATCAAATTACCTGGGGTTGTTTGTTAATATGCAGATTCCTGGATTCCACACTAGATTGGCCAACTTAGAACTTCTAGACTGTATTTTTTTTTTTTTTTAACAACCAGTCCTCCTTCCAGTGTTTAGAAACAACAGTCTCATTTATCTACCAGCTCCCAGGCAGAAGTAAATTTGTGATGGAATCTTCCCAGCGTGGGTGATCTTGGCCAGTTCTCATTCCCTTCTCCACACTGACAGCTTTTATTTTACTTTTGAGGAGTAGAGCTATCATCAAAAGTTCAAGGTGACCCTCCTCTGGTTTATTTTCCTCTTCCCAAAGCACAGGAAGTAGTTCTATCTCGCACTTCTGGGATACTTAGTGGACAAAAAGAAGAAAATTTCAGGTTCTAATAAATATACCTGTGCTACCTCCCTGGTGAGCTTCATGGTATTCCATATCCTTTTGTCACCTCTACTCATGATTTCATAATGGACTTGGAGCACAAACTTTAAGGGCTGGAAGCTAACAGTTGCTAAGTAAAGTGTCCTCACACTGCCCACTGATAACCAGTATGGAGAGGCAATTGACGATCACCAACTAACCATAGATTCTCCCACTCTTCCAAGACTGCTTGCAGTTGGATGGACTATGAGCAGAAATGGTGTGTGTTTCTTCCAGCCTGAGACAGTTAAAAGCCCCTTCCTACTTCCCCATGCTTTCCTTGCCCTCTCATGGCAGTCATAGAGACCATGTTGAGATGGTAGAACCATAAGTTAAGACCAGCCTGGATCTCATCCTTTTAAAAGGATGAGAGCCATACCTTGGAGAGCCACCTAACCCCAAATGACTTTGCCTGAGTGAGAAATGATTAAAAGTAAGTCTTTGGAATTTTAGGGTTTCTTTGTTACTTTAGCACAACCTTGTGTATCCTGATTAATAAGGTTGATATTGTCGTGAAGCAAACTTACTTGTACACGAAGGTCTTGGCATTTGTAACTTGCTTCTCCTCCTAAGGACTGAATGAAATGAGAACTTTCTAGGAACTCTTTTATGCTGTGGTAGTGATTTATTGAAGCAGAAAGAACATGGTTATTTTGAGTCTCAGAAGAAGAAAAACAAAACAAAACAAACTTAGAGCTGTTGTCTTCCTCCCAGAAAGGAATTAAAAAGAGGCATATTGACATGGATAAAATATAACACCACTGCCTGATCTGGTGTGAGTATGTTCTTTGAAAGTATTAATTACATACTCCGACCATTTGAAAATATTAATTTAAATGCACACAGCTTATAAATCTCTTCTTATTTTGTCTGCTGGATGACTTAGGACAAAGCTAGCTGAGAATTAATTGATTAATAACAGGCTGCAGCCTGTGTATGTGTTCACTGACAATATCCTCAGGACTTGGGCTTCTTAGAGCAGCTTTTCTGTCTGTGGGAAAAGTCGTTTCCTCTTTAAGGGACCTTTACCACTCATTAGAGTTAACTAATCTGATCCTTTCTCCTCTGGCAATGGCAAAGTCACTTATTTGAGAATGGGCTCTTACGTGGTATTTTCGTAGTTGTGTGTAAGAGGCTTTTTTTGCATATGTGAGATATAGAATGACATAGATGGTGAGCACTCAGGAAGAGGTCTTTTGTCCATCATGACATCAAAAGGGTCTTCTGTCCCTTACGACTGATTGCGCACTGAAAAATTCCATTATGAGTAATGTGCATGCCTTTACATTAAAGACATGTCATCCCAAAAGGGGTTTGATTAAATATAAATACCTTCTTAGGGAGGGAAAAAGAGTAAGTCATTAGCAGCATAAATATGGCTTCTTTAGAAACCCCCTGAGAGAATGGGACACAAGTCAGATGCATTTTGATGGCAGATGTGAAGGAGAGAAATGAGCCACTTAGGACAGAACATAGTGGGGTAAGTGTGAGTGGGATGGGTGCTGGAGCAGAGGACCTGCATAGCTGGAGGGCTTTGACCCTAAATGTGGAAAAGGAGGTGAGTTTGGGTGGTGAGAGGTCAGCATTTGTTCTGGGGTTGAATTCTATCACATTAAACACATGCTTCTTGAACATTTAACTGTGTTCCTTTTTTTTTTTTTTCTTGTAACTCTCAGGCTGGAGTCGTGTCCTGCCATATATAGGTCAAGTGCACTGTCTGTTCTCCTCAGATGTGGAGGGGTTGGCAGGTACGAAGGAGAGAGAAGTGAGGTGGCATCCAAATCAAGAAATACCTGCCTTTCTGCGTATTGGTCTGGGGAGCGGGCTGGGAGGTGGGCAGGAGTGGATGGGGATGCAAAGGCTCTGACACTTGTCTGGTGAAGAGGGTTCAGCCCAGTGATACAGAGCTCTTCAAGCCACTGGAGCTCCTTTTTCTTTCTTCATGTTTGCCTGGGACCTCACCCTCAGCTTTAGAGTTCAGAGCCACTTTCAAATGTGATTCTTAGGGAATTGTTCCCTTTTTTTTCTCCCAGAACAGCCTTCATGAGGATTTGGGGGATATCACCTCCCTCTTGAAGGCATCTTGTGTCCAAGTTAACTCCACTATTTCTTTGTCCCACTGTGTTGACAGCCACCTTTCTCATGGCACTTACCAGAGCATAGTTCTTTTGTACCAGGTAGATGCTTCTCCAGAATTCCTTTTTGTGTCACCACCATTTTTTAAGAAAAATATGTTGATGAGTCTTTTAAGAGCCAAGGGTGAGACCTCAAGTAGAATGTTCAAGCTATCAAAAGATGCCATAAATTATCTTCTGCACAGTGTGGATTCTGTTACCTGGAGGATCTTTTGTGTGTGTGTGTGGAGAATGACAGAATTAGTTGAGTATGACAGTTTACCTGTAGATCAGGGCAGAGCTGAACTGTTGTTCATCAAACGGGCTCTATCAGTCAGATTAGGGCATACTTTGCTACAGTAACAAATACCCCCGACAAATGGCATAGTGCAAGAAAGGTTTATTTATGCTCCATACATATGTAATAGCAGTCAAGAAGAGCAGGGGTTTGGAAAGAGAGGGACTCTTCATTAAAGTCAGAGAGTGAAACAAACCAATAGAAGCTCCATCTTGGCATTTGCTTCCAAAATCGTCCTGGCCCAAGACAGTGGTACACTGCCCTGGCTGAAATCTCCCATCCAGAAATGGTACACACTTTACTTATGACTCATTGGCCAGAGCAAACCACTTGGTCACACCTAACTTCTAAAGAGGCTGGAAAGTATTCCACCAATTGCCCAAAACGAGGAAAGAATTGGAATAGGGTGAATATCCCTGATGATGACCATTGGGATGAAGCCTATAGTAGCAGAAGGGTGTGGGTCTTTTGGTTTTTGGCTTTTGCTGGGAGAGTAAAGGACTTTGACTTATCAGGACCACATTTGTACCTGGAGGGGCTGTGAGGGGAAGGGTCAGGGAAGGAGTCCTTGGTTGTACCATGGCTTATTAGAAGGAACTGAGATGAATTCAGAATCCCCTTTTAGATTCATTTATGCAGTTTATATCCTTTCTCCACCTTACCTGTGAAGTCTTCAGCAGTCTGGGTTGTTCCTTGTCTATGTCTGGGAGCATGGGATGGAGTTGGGGAAGGAGGGAAGGTCTCAAACAAGTACCCCATTCAGGGTGTAAGTTATTCAGGGCCACATCACAGGTTGTACATCTCAGTCCAGATGCTGAATAAGCCAGAGACAGCCAACATAACATTATTATTATGTCTACACATATTAACAACAGTTAATATACCTGTTATTTTTTCCTCCTAGATCATAAATTCCTCCAGGTCTAGGACTATTTCTTATTCATATATATATATATCCCCTGCAGAGCACAGAACTACTCTGGACTCAGTAGGTGCCCAATTGCTTGAGGCATGTTTGTGGGTGAATGAATACACGAGTGAGTGCATTTCTGCCTCTTGCCTTGTGCTGGAAAGCCTTGTGGTGGGCAGGTAACCAAGGAAGGACATGGTGGGGGGCATTGTCTTTGCTCAGGGAGAACAGCTCTCTGTACTCTGCCTCCAGCCTTCACTTCTTTTTTTAAAATTTTATTTTTTTTTAAATTTTGTTCAGTTATCCACTGTATAGTACATAATTAGTCCCTGATGCAGTGTTCAGTGATTCATCAGTTAAGTGTAACACCCAGTGCTCATCATAGCACGTGCCCTCCTCAATACCTATCACCCTGCTATCCTCTCTCCTCTGAAACCCCCAGGTTGTTTCTCAGGTCCGTAGTTTCTTGTGACTCCTCTCCCTCTCTGGTTTCTCCTCATTCGGATTTCCTTCCTTTCCTCTATGGTCCTTCGTGCTATTTCTTATGTTCCACGTATGAGTGAAACCATATGATAATTGTCTTTCTCTGTTTGACTTACTTCACTTAACATAATCTCTAGTTTCATCCATGTTGTTGCAAATGGTGGGTATTCATCCTTTCTGATGGCTGAGTAATATTCCATTGTATATATGAACCACATCTTTATCTATTCATCTGTTGCAGGGCATCTCAGCTCCTTCCACAGTTTGGCTGTTGTGGACATTGCTTCTATGAACATGATCTGTCTGTATCTTTGAGCTAAATACCCAGTAGAGCAATTGCTTGTTTGTAGGGTAGCTCTATTCTTAACATCTTGAGGAACCTCCATACTGTTTTCCAGAGTGGCTGCAAAACTTGCATTCTCACCAACAGTGTAAGAGGGTTCCCCTTTCTCCACATCCTTGCCAATATTTGTTGTTTCCTATTTTGTTAATTTTTGCTACTCTAACTGGTATAAGGTGGTATCTTTTTATGATTCTGATTTGTATTTCCCTGATAGCTAGTGATGTTGAACATTTTTTCATGTGTTTGTTAGCTATTTGTGTGTCTTTTTTAGATAAGTGTCTGTTCATGTCTTCTGCCCATTTTTTGACTGGGTTATTAGGTTTTTGAGTGTTGAGTTTCAGAAGTTCTTTATAGATCTTGGATATCAGCCCTTTAACTGTCATGCCATTTGCAAATATCTTATCTCATTCTGTGGGCCACCTCTTAGTTTTGTTGACTGTTTCCTTTGCTGTGCAGAAACTTTCATCTTGATGAAGTCCCAGAAGTTCATTTTCCCTTTTGTTTCACTTGCCTTTGGAGAGGTGTCTTGAAAGAAGTTACCGTGGCTGATGTTGAAGAAGTGACTGCCTGTGTTCTTCTCTGGGATTCTGATGGATTCCTTTCTCATACTGAGATCTTTCATCCACTTTGAGTTTATCTTTGTGTATGGTGTCAGGGAATGGCCTTGACTTCTAAACCTGTTAGATGAGCAGAGGCTCCAGGGGCTCTTTAAGTAGGATGTAGAGAGCTTCCTTGACCATTCTCACTTGTGCTGATGAATAATTGGCTCTGGAGCACGGCTCCCTGAATATGCCCAGAGGTGGGTGGCAGCCTAGGAGCCCTGGACCAGGAGCAGGTGGTGGTGGGGGGATCGCAGGCAGGCAGACAAAACACCTGTGAAGAGTGGAATGTTATGGGCAATGGACAGGATGCCAGCCTTGGAATACCTTCCCTTGGCCACTCATTCATTGGTTGACTCACTCCCTCACTTACTTACATGACTTCGTTCATTCCTTCTGTCATCCACAATGATAAAGCCGAGTGTGTATGGAGGTCCCGATACAATGTGTGGCACATGATTAGTGCTAAGTTAATGTGTTTGTTCATTCATTCAGCAGCAGTATTTTCTGAGAGCCGGCTTTGTACCAGGTGCTCTACCAGACCCTGGAGATAGAGCAGAGAACAAACAGACAAACAAAGGTCTCTGCTCTCATGGAGCTTGCATTCACGTGCCTGGATAGCAGTTGTTATTATTACTTTGAAGTATTTATGATGTTCTGGGAATCCGTAGAAATTGACAATATGGTCTTGCCCCTCAGGGAGATGAAAAACTAGTGGGAGACAAAACACATGCACACGGAATATGAACACCACAAGGGAGATTGTGTGGGATGGGAGTTGGTAGGGAAAAGGGCTGTGTAGCTGGGCTGTCAGGCCCTAAGTGAGGGAGTGCTAAGTGAGGCAGGCTTCAGTCTCCGGCAGGGCAGGAAGACAGGGAAGGCTCTGGTAGGGTGGGTTGGGGGTGAGGGACTGAATGGGATGGATTGTGACTGCAGACTACTCCCTGCTAGCTTTGTGACTGCAGACAAGTTACCTAACCTCTCTGTGCTCCTTTTCCTCCTCTGTGAAATCTCCTAAGGCTGGTAAGAGTTAATATTTTGTGAAGCTCTTGGAACACTACTGGGAATGGAAAGATAACCATTATGTGCTGGTTGGTTGTATCAGTACACAAGTAAAAGAGGGGAGTTGCAGGGTGAATACTGGAAGATATGGCTGGCCATGTGGATGAGAGCTCTGAACAGCACAGAACGGTTATGGGTAGACAGGAGCCTGCTCGGATGCCCCTCCCCAAGGAGACATTTCATTTCCTCCATTAGGTTCAGGCCGAAGCCCTGCCCCCTCCCTTTTCTGTCAAGAAACTGCCAACCCCTCTCCCCCATAGTATTTGTTGGCAAGACACAGTAAAAGCGTTCCTGAATTAAAGACATAGTGAAATGACACTTGAATTCTCCAGGGAACAATTCTGCTATGATGGATAAACATGTTAATTACTCAGAATTTAACCTCCAGCTGCTGCAAATGCCGTGCTTTTTCCTCTTAGCCTGAGCTTGAGGCCTGGGGTGGTGGACTCTCGGAGAGCTCTCTCTGGCCCGGGAGAGCCTCCCCATCCCTGCACACAGCCAACATCTGGGATGCAGTAAGCGGAGAGGTAGAGATCTCAGGCTGTTGTGCTGAATGGCTTGGGTTCAAATCCTAGCTCTACCACTCATGACCTGTAGGCCCTTGAGCAAGTGTTTCAACCTTGCTGTGCCTTACTTTTTCTATCTGTAAAGTGGGTTGCCATGAAGATGAACTGTGTTAACAACTGTAATGGGCTTAAGGACTTAGACGTGTCTGTGCTGTTACTATGATTACAAGTCCTGGGCAGATGGCCACCTTGGTGCTCAACTCTCCCTGCTGCAGGATTTTTTGGGGGTTCCTTTTCCTTTAGTATCCCCACTTGCCTTGCTCTAAGGCCTCTTAGTGAACTTTGTAACTCACTTTTTCCGGGAGCCTAATTTTAGCTCTCCCAAAGGAGAGTGGAATGAGGCACTTTTGTAAAGTCTTCCAGGACATGAGTGGGGACGGCTCATCCGTTGATTTATATATAGAAGATTTAAAGAATGCCTCCTGGTGCCAGGCCCTCCACCAAATGCTGGTGCCACCGCCTCCAGTGCGATGTGGCCAATAACTCAGGCGGCTTTCTTGTGGGAAGGCGGCAGAACCATGGGTGAGCCATGTGTGACAGCAGGGAGCAGTGGCTGGGATGACAGAGGCTGGGGGGTTCTCTCTGGTGCTGTCCCCTACGCACCCCTGTAACGGGGGCAACACGTGGCAGCACGGCCTTCGGAATCCAACAGACATGGATTCCAATACTGGCTAAGCATCTTTGCTGTATGACCTTGAGCAACTCATTTAACCTCTGTAAACATTAAGTGTTGATTCAGAAGTGGGGAGAGCCGCAGTGCCTTACTGGTAGGATTTTTGGGAAATGCAGGCAAAATCCGAAGTTCCATCGCTTGGAAAGCGCTCGGTAGGTGCAAGCCAATACAATGATGCCTATATTAGCTGATGATAACCTCTCCTAGTTGGAGCGTCCTTGCCTAAAAATAGTACCTCCCTCACTGAGCTTAAGAAAATTAAATGAGATGTGCTTGTGTGGCGCAGTCGGTTAAGCATCTGACTCTTGGATTTGGCTCAGGTCGTGACCTCAGGGTCATGAGATCGAGCCCTGCGTCAGGCTCTGTGCTGAGCACCAGAATCTGCTTAAGATTCTCTCTCCTTCTCCCTCTGCCCCTCCTCCCTCAAATAAATAAATAAATCTTTAAAAAAAAATTAACTGAGATGATTAGCACAAACCCTGTAGCACTCTGGATGTAGAACAATGATAATGATATTTACCCAGGGCTTTTTCTGTCAATGGCCCTCTTCCCTCAGCTCCTGCTTCACCTGGGAGCGTGGGGGAGTCCCCCCAACCCCAGGGGAGCCCCAGTTGGACTCAAGATTCCCCAAGGAGCCAGGCAAGGAGATTCCGGCCTTCAGGTTGCCTTCCATAGCATCGTAAATTACTGGGCTCCTCGGGCTGGAAATGGCTCGCTGCTGATGGGATCATTAAGAGTGCCAGCCAGATCTGATCTCCACATTCAGAGGTTTATTAATAACACCTCGAATTTATCTTCCTTGATGGGGAAATTTTGCCAGTATCTGATAAAAGCAAAATGCACAGTGGCCTGGTGCCAACAAGAACCCTCTCCCTATCATCAGCTGTTAGCAGGCTGGAATGGAGCTAATGGAAATACAGAGGGGGAAATGAGTTTTGTATCTTTAATTCAGGGTTTGGACTTCAAATCTCCTCCCAAGGCTCTTCTCCCCCAGACTGGGCTATGGAAATAAATTTCAGATCGGATCTTCCTTTGAGAGTGTATGCCTCATCTTCCAAGACCCTTGTGAACACAGTGCTCTCAATGAAACCACCCTTGTCCCCTCTGAATTTCCATGAGTCCTGCTTATCTTTCAGTGGAGACTGTAAGCACAAAAGAATATCAGAGAGTGTTGTCAGTGGAGCTGGCTACAAAAGAGAGAAAGCGTTGTAATGGCATGTGATAGGGCTTCAGCAGCAAGGATCCTGGGTTGAGTTATTGAGGAGGTGGGCCCCTTAGTTTATGTTAGCTGAGTGGGGCGGGGGGTGGTATACAGCCAAGCAGGAGGACCCTTTGGGGTAGAGGATTCAGGCAATGATTCCGAGGCAGTCTGGAAATATCCTGTTGGAGACTTGGCAGTGGGAAGCCAGAGGTGGCATGGAGTGTTTGGGAGCTTCATGGTAGGTGGAGAAGCAAAGGGTTTTGGAAGCTTCTAGCTCAAAGGCAGTCTTAGTCCATTATAAATCATCCAGTGTGCTCATTTTGCTAATGAAGACATGAAGCCTAGATGGGGGAAGCCATTTGCCCAGGATCCCACAGCAGTGGTGGCAGAGCTAGAACTGGAATGGATGCCTGGCTTCCCTGTCCAGCTGTCTTTCTACCAGAACTTTCTTTCTTATGTGCTTAACTTTAATTGAGCCCTTTCTGTCTGCCAAGCACCCTGCTAAGGAATGGATGTTCTCTGTTGACCTTCACAACAACCTTGTGGAAAAGAGGCTCTTGGTGCCTTCGTTTGACACTTGGTACCATTGGATGGAAGAGTTTTAAGGACTTGCCTAAAGTTAAGACTAGTAAGTGGTAGATTCAGGGCTCCAACCCAGACAGCTGCTCCGGAACCTTGCTTATAATCAGCGGTCTAAACCAGTGCTTCTCAGCGTGGGGTGCCTGGAGAAGCAGCCTCAACCTGGAAACTTGTTAGAGATGCAAATGCCTGAATCAGAAACTCAGGGAGTGGGACTAGCTATCTGTGTTTGAATATGTTTGAGTTGGTCTAAGCCACAAATCTGCCAGTTTTACAGTGAGTCTCTCTTCCCATGCTTTATAAACCAAATTGCTGGCTTTGCATGCCTCAGGAAATTTACAAGGTCATTGCTACCTCTCAGCATCCCAGCTTCTGGTGGCCTCTTTTAACAGTGGGATTCTTTAGGAAGCCTGAGATTGGCACAGGTTTTCCTCCACCCAGAGGGGTTAAGTGTGTCTCTGAGCTTGAAGACAGCAAAGTTGGCTTGGCTGAATCTTCTGTTGGCCAGAGGGGATTTTGAGAGTCCTGTCTGCTTTCATGTGAACTTGGACAATTTGGTTCAGTCAAGTGGAAAATTAACAAACCAGAAAGGAAGGGGACACAATTTGAGACCAAATGTTCATTGCAACCAGGGTGCTGCCAGACTTCTAAGCATTGCTCTTGTGAAGCTTGAGGAATTCCACACTGGAGTTGTTTTCTTCTTGATTCAACAGATATTTATCCTGCACCTACCAAATGCCAGGCTCTTTGCCTAGGACTGGGGATAGAAAGATGAAGGGATGTGTTCCCTGCCCACAGAGAACCCATAGTCTATTGTGGTTCTCTAGTGATAGGATTCTCCACTGGGGAAAATACAGTGTCTTTTGGTTAATGCAGTTGATGATGTCTGGTGAATAGAATGTCATAAAAATAAATCCCCCAATTATCCCCTTGGCGATCAGTGACACTGCATGCTAATGAAGGCAGCACTTCTTTGGTGGTATGGGGGGGAAGAACTGCAGCCCAGTGAAGGAGAGTCTGATGAAGACTTCATTATTTAATGAACCATGTCCTGTGAACAGCTGTGGTGTTCACCAGCCAGGACAATTATGCAAGTTGGATTATGTCTCCAGTAAATTGATTCTACTTTATTTGATTAGGTTGGTTCTCCAAAGACAAATTCTTCCAAGTTGGGTTGGAGGGGGAAAAAAACCAAAAACAAAAAAATACACCATTTAAACTTCGCTTCTAACTTTTAATCTTTGAAATGTTTTTGCTGTCAAGTCTTAAGAGGAAACCCATGATAGTTGCTATATTGCCACAGCAAGAGAACCAAGAATAATCATGCATTTACAATAGCTATTAACATGCTCTATACAAGACTCACACAGTCTTCTCTCAATGAGCTTGTCCACAGAGGCAATAAGAAATAGGCAGAAGCTGTGACTACTCCTTTGTGCGCCCCCAAAGTATCTGGGCTCCAGCTCACCAAGCAGTTATCTTTCTTAGCACATAGCCCATTGTAGGCACACTGCTGAACATAATGAAAAGAAACAGGATTGATGTGAAAATTGTCCTAGAACCCCATCCTTCCGTTTTCAGATTATCAGACCCCGCCTAGTCCAGTGTCACTGTGGGCTCTCATGGATTAGCAGCTTATAAAATCTATTTAATAGGTTATCACCAACATAACTCAAAAATGAAATAGAATAAAATGAAATCTAGTGCATTTCATTCTACATAGTGTTGCCTCATGAAATGGTATTTTGGTTTGTTGTGTGTGTATCAGTGTGTCTGTGGTGTGTTCTGAACTGTGTTGCAATTCCTGCAGCCAGATGGTCTCTAAGTAGAACAGGCTGATCCTGGATGAAATTCATTTCCTAGAACAAGAGGAACCCAGAAAGGAATCACTTGTCCCGGATGTGGTCTCTGAGGTCGTGAATTCAGTGGATGAAAGTTGAATTCATTAGTGGCTTTTAGACTTGTTAGGGCAGGGAACATCCCAGCTCATACACCCAGAGTCCACAAACACAAGTCTGGCTGATCTATACTGACCCTTACTACATGTGATTCATTCTGATCTATTCTTTTCTTCTGTACTCTGTTCTGTTGTACTCTTCTGAACTCTACTTCTGTTCTATTCTATTCATTCCATTGCATTCATTCTATTCCATTCCATTCCATTTCATTTGTAAAATCATGGTCAGGACTCATTAGGTAGATCGATTTCATGATCCATTAATGGGTTGCATTAAAAAGTAACACTAGATTAGGTCACCTCCAAATTCCCTTTCAACCCTAGACTTCTGTGAATGCAATGTAGATCATCACCATAATATTAGGATGCAAATTCTGTGCATAGCATGCTCCCATAGAAAGTTGTTGACTGGCTGAAAACTATCTGTTATTAATCACTCATTGATTCACTTGCTCATTCATTACTTACCATGTAACATGTACTGTCTAGGCTCTGGTGATGCACAGTGAATAAAACATGACCCCTGTCCTGCAAGAGTACCTAGTTATGGGGATACTGATTGGGCTTCCTGGGGCTGTGAGGGTCCCAGCAGCTCCCTTTCTTGGGAGAGAGGATCCGTGAAACCTTATTTCCAGCATGTTCTTCTTGATGTTCTGGGCAAAATATGTAGCCCTAAAGCCTTAGTCCAATAGAGAATTTAACATGCTGCAATTAATAACACCAAACTCAAAATGAATGTATGCTACAAAACAAGGCTGGTGGAGTTGGGGTGTCCCTGTCCTCTTGGGCTCTCATACAGGTATTAAGAGCCCTAATTGCTTGTGTATTGATTAGTGTCCCATATAGACCACTAATCCTGTGGACTGACTTGCAGGGACTAGTAAATGAGATGGCTCAGTGTTGGGAGCTAATCAGATTTCTTATGTTTAGACCAGCTTTATGCTAGGGTTTGAGAATGTTCCCGAGCCCCAAAATGCTCTGTTTTTTTTTTTTTTTTTTTTTTTTTTTTTAATTTTTTATTTATTTTCAGCGTAACAGTATTCATTGTTTTTTCACCACACCCAGTGCTCCATGCAATCTGTGCCCTCCCTAATACCCACCACCTGGTTCCCCCACCCTCCCACCCCGCCCCTTCAAAACCCTCAGGTTGTTTTTCAGAGTCCATAGTCTCTCATGGTTCACCTCCCCTTCCAATTTCCCTCAACTCCCTTCTCCTCTCCATCTACCCTTGTCCTCTATATTATTTGTCATGCTCCACCAATAAGTGAAACCATATGATACTTGACTTTCTCTGCTTGACTTATTTCACTCAACATAATCTCTTCCAGTCCTGTCCATGTTGCTACAAAAGTTGGGTATTCGTCCTTTCTGATGGAGGCATAATACTCCATAGTGTATATGGACCACATCTTCCTTATCCATTCATCCGTTGAAGGGCATCTTGGTTCTTTCCACAGTTTGGCGACCGTGGCCATTGCTGCTATAAACATTGGGGTACAGATGGCCCTTCTTTTCACTACATCTGTATCTTTGGGGTAAATACCCAGCAGTGCAATTGCAGGGTCATAGGGAAGATCTATTTTTAATTTCCTGAGGAATCTCCACACTGTTCTCCAAAGTGGCTGCACCAGTTTGCATTCCCACCAACAGTGTAAGAGGGTTCCCCTTTCTCCACATCCTCTCCAACACACGTTGTTTCCTGTCTTGCTAATTTTGGCCATTCTAACTGGTGTAAGGTGGTATCTCAATGTGGTTTTGATTTGAATCTCTCTGATGGCTAGTGATGATGAACATTTTTTCATGTGTCTGGTAGCCATTTGTATGTCTTCATTGGAGAAGTGTCTGTTCATATCTTCTGCCCATTTTTTGATATGATTATCTGTTTTGTGTGTGTTGAGTTTGAGGAGTTCTTTATAGATCCTGGATATCAACCTTTTATCTGTACTGTCATTTGCAAATATCTTCTCCCATTCCGTGGGTTGCCTCTTTGTTTTGATGACTGTTTCTTTTGCTGTGCAGAAGCTTTTTATCTTGATGAAGTCCCAGAAGTTCATCTTTGCCTTTATTTCCTTCGCCTTTGGAGACATATCTTGAAAGAAGTTGCTATGGCTGATATCAAAGAGGTTACTCCCTATGTTCTCCTCGAGGATTCTGATGGATTCCTGTCTCACGTTGAGGTCTTTTATCCATTTCGAGTTTATCTTTGTGTACGGTGTAAGAGAATGGTCAAGTTTCATTCTTCTACATATAGCTGTCCAGTTTTCCCAGCACCATTTATTGAAGAGACTGTCTTTTTTCCATTGGATATTTTTTCCTGTTTTGTCAAAGATTATTTGACCATAGAGTTGAGAGTCCATATCTGGGCTCTCTACTCTGTTCCACTGGTCCATGTGTCTGTTTTTATGCCAGTACCATGCTGTCTTGGTGATCACAGCTTTGTAGTAAAGCTTGAAATCAGGTAACGTGATGCCACCAGTTTTATTTTTGTTTTTCAACATTTCCTTAGCAATTCGGGGTCTCTTCTGATTCCATACAAATTTTAGTATTATTTGCTCCAGCTCTTTGAAAAATACTGGTGGAATTTTGATTGGAATGGCATTAAAAGTATAGATTGCTCTGGGCAGTATAGACATTTTAACGATGTTTATTCTTCCCATCCAAGAGCATGGAATGGTCTTCCATCTTTTTGTGTCTTCTTCAATTTCTTTTAGGAGTGTTCTGTAGTTCCTCGAGTACAGATCTTTAACCTCTTTGGTTAGGTTTATTCCGAGGTATCTTATGGTTTTTGGTGCTATAGTAAATGGAATCGATTCTCTAATTTGCCTTTCTGTATTTTCATTGTTAGTGTATAAGAAAGCCACTGATTTCTGGACATTGACTTTGTATCCTGCTACATTACTGAATTGCTGTATGAGTTCTAGTAGTTTGGAGGTGGAGTCTTTCGGGTTTTCCATATAAAGAATCATGTCATCTGCGAAGAGAGAGAGTTTGACTTCTTCCTTGCCAATCTGGATACCTTTTATTTCTCTTTGTTGTCTGATTGCTGTTGCTAGGACTTCTAATACTATGTTGAACAAGAGTGGTGAGAGTGGGCATCCTTGTCGTGTTCCTGATCTCAATGGGAAGGCTGCAAGCTTTTTCCCATTGAGGATGATATTTGCTGTGGGTTTTTCATAGATAGATTTGATGAAGTTCAGGAATGTTCCCTCTATCCCTATACTTTGAAGCGTTTTAATCAGGAACGGATGTTGGATTTTGTCAAAAGCTTTTTCTGCATCAATGGAGAGGATCATGTGGTTCTTCTCTCTTCTCTTATTGATTTGTTCTATCACATTGATTGATTTGCGAATGTTGAACCATCCTTGTAACCCAGGGATGAATCCTACCTGGTCATGGTGGATAATCTTTTTAATGTGCTGTTGGATCCTGTTTGCTAGGATCTTGTTGAGAATCTTAGCATCCATATTCATCAGTGATATCGGTCTGAAATTCTCCTTTTTGGTAGGGTCTTTGCCTGGTTTGGGGATCAGGGTGATGCTGGCTTCATAAAAAGAGTCTGGAAGTTTTCCTTCTGCTTCAATTTTTTGAAAGAGCTTCAGGAGAATAGGTATTATTTCTTCTTTGAAAGTTTGATAGAATTCCCCAGGGAATCCGTCAGGTCCTGGGCTCTTGTTTTTTGGGAGGTTTTTGATCACTGCTTCAATCTCGTTACTAGATATCGGTCTATTCAGGTTGTCAATTTCTTCCTGGTTCAATTTTGGGAGTTTATAGTTTTCCAGGAATGCATCCATTTCATCTAGGTTGCTTAGCTTATTGGCATATAACTGTTGATAATAGCTTCTGATGATTGTTTCTACTTCCTTGGTGTTAGTTGTGATCTCTCCCTTTTCATTCATAATTTTATTAATTTGGGCTTTCTCTCTTTTCTTTTGGATTAGTGTGGCCAATGGTTTATCGATCTTATTGATTCTTTCAAAAAACCAGCTTCTAGTTTCGTTGATACGTTCTACTGTATCTCTGGTTTCTACCTCGTTGATCTCTGCTCTAATCTTGATTATTTCCCTTCTTACGTGTGGAGTTGGTTTGATTTGTTGTTGATTCTCCAGTTCTTTAAGGTGTAGAGACAGCTGGTGTATTCTGGATTTTTCAATTTTTTGGAGGGAGGCTTGGATGGCTATGAATTTCCCCCTTAGGACCGCCTTTGCTGTATCCCATAGGTTTTGGACTGAAGTGTCTTCGTTCTCATTGGTTTCCATAAATTGTTTAAGTTCTTCTTTGATCTCCTGGTTGATCCAAGCATTCTTAAGCAAGGTGGTCTTTAGCTTCCAGGTATTTGAGTTCCTTCTGAACTTTTCCTTGTGATTGAGCTCCAGTTTCAAAGCATTGTGATCTGAGAATATGCAGGGAATAATCTCAGTCTTTTGGTATCGGTTGAGCCCTGATTTGTGACCCAGTATGTGGTCTATTCTGGAGAAGGTTCCATGTGCACTTGAGAAGAATGAGTATTCTGTTGTTTTAGGGTGGAATGTTCTGTATATATCTATGAGGTCCATCTGGTCCAATGTGTCATTCAATGCTCTTATTTCTTTATTGATTTTCTGCTTCGATGATCTGTCTATTTCTGAGAGAGGCGTGTTAAGATCTCCTACTATTAATGTATTCATATCAATATGACTCTTTATCTTGATTAATAGTTTTCTTATGTAATTGGCTGCTCCCATATTGGGGGCATAGATATTTACAATTGTTAGATCATCTTGGTGGATAGCCCCTTTAAGAATGATGTAGTGTCCTTCTGTATCCCTGACTACCGTCTTTAGTTTAAAATCTAATTTATCTGATATGAGAATCGCTACCCCGGCCTTCTTTTGAGGCCCATTGGCGTGAAAGATGCTTCTCCATCCCTTCACTTTCAGTCTGGGTGTATCTTTAGGTTCAAAATGGGTCTCTTGTAGACAACATATGGATGGGTCCTGTCGTTTTATCCAATCTGCAACCCTGTGTCGTTTTATGGGTGCATTTAGGCCATTCACATTGAGAGTGATTATTGAGAGATACGTTTTTATTGACATTGTGTTATCTTTGAAGTCTTTCTTTCTGTCGATTGTCTCTATATTTCTGTTCAATGCTATTCTTAGGATTTTTCCTCTTTTATAGAACCCCCCTTAATATTTCCTGCAGTGTCGGCTTGGTGGTTGCATAGTCTTTCAAGCCTTGCCGGTCTTGGAAACTCTTTATCTCTCCATCCATTTTGAATGTCAGTCTTGCTGGATAAAGTATTCTTGGCTGCATGTTCTTCTCATTTAGTGCCCTGAATATATCTTGCCAGCCCTTTCTGGCTTGCCAGGTCTCTGTGGACAGGTCTGACGTTATTCTGATGGGCTTTCCTCTGTATGTAAGGAGGTTCTTTGTCCTAGCAGCTTTCAAGAGATTGTATCTACAATTATGATTCCTCAATTTCACTATGAGGTGCCTGGATGTTTTTTTTGAATTTATAATCTTGGGGGGGGACCTTTCTACTTCTAGTACATGAACACTTGTTCCATTCGCAAGATTGGG
Source organism: Martes martes (assembly GCF_963455335.1). Lineage (NCBI taxonomy): Eukaryota > Metazoa > Chordata > Mammalia > Carnivora > Mustelidae > Martes > Martes martes. Next base: position 49,520,764 of record NC_137902.1, read on the forward strand.
GAAATTTTCATGAAAAATTTGTTCCACTATATCTTCTAGACTTCTTTCTTTCTCCTCCCCTTCAGGGATTCCAATAATTCTGACGTTGGAACGTTTCATGGCATCATTTATTTCCCTGATTCTGTTTTCGTGGCTTCTAAGCTGTTTGTTCCAGGCTTCCTCCTGATCCTTTCTCTCTATTTGTTTGTCCTCCAGATCACTAATTCTATCTTCTGTCTCAGTTACCCTAGCTTTTAGAGAATTTAGATTAGATTGGAACTCATTGAGAGCGTTGTGAACCTCATCCCTGGTGGCCTTCAGCTCTGCCCTAACATTATGAACCTCCTCTCTGGTCGCTTTCAATTCTGCCCTAATCAATTCTGTTTGGTCATCCATGGCTTTCTCCAACCTAGCTATTGCCTGGATAATTGTTAGCCTGAATTCTCTTTCTGACATATTGTCTATGTTGATAGCCGTTAGCTCTGTTGCAGAAGGCCCATCCTCTGTATTTTTCTTCTGTTGGGGATTCCTCCTCCTAGTCATTTTGGTGAGAGATGACTGGACAGATGTAGCTGGATGTATTGACCGTGGTGCAGTCAAGGTGCACCCTGGAACGCTTCTGAGCACTCAGGATTCCCCACCCAAATGAGAGAAAAAAGAAAAGAAAAAGAAAAAAGAGGGAGAGAGAGAGACAGGAAAGAAAGGGAAGATAAAAGTGAAGGTTCAGCCCAAATGGGCCCCAGGGTAAGGTTTATGACGTATACAAACAAAAACAGACAAACAAAAAGACTGATAAAAGTATATGACGAGAGAAAAAATATATATATATAAGCAAAAAAAAGGAGGAGCCTCGTCAAGAAGAACCCCAAGTATAAGATTTATATACTATCCAGACAAACATAAATACACAGAGACACTGGCAGAAGAAAAAGATGGGAGCATGGTTATAGATTCTCGGTGTGGGCGAGGAAGGTTATTTTGATTCTTCCTGGATGTATCTTGATATCTTTGTTAAAGGACTCAACTTTCCTAAGAAAAAGGGGGATTAAAAATTGGTTCACCTATAGGGGTAGCATTGCTTGGAGAAAGGGGGTTACCTTGAAGTTTAACTCTATATGAATATTAGAAAATAAAAATAAAAAAGGAATAAACTGGACTAAACTAAATTAAAAAATTTTTTTAAAAATTAAGAAAATAGAAAAGCAAAAGAAAAACACATGTGTATGTATCAAAAAATTCAGGTTAGAAGTTTATCATGGAATTTGATGTACTGGACATCTCACTGTGATGGTAAATAGGTTAAAAAATTATCTATATAAAAAAAGAAAAAAAATGAACCAGAATAGTGGGAAAGAATTAAAAATAAAAGTTGTATCTATGAAGTAGTGGTGGTTGTTCTCTTGTAGTCTTTTTTTTTTTTTTTTTCCTGATTTGTTTTCTGGGGGGGGGGGCTGCCACGTGGGTTTTCAGTCAATGATGTTCCCTGAGTTAAGTCCTCCCAACCCCCTCAAGGGGGTGGGCTCTGAGAAAAACGTTTTTTTTTCAGGTTTTTGTTCTCTGGAGGTTTTTATGTTTGTTCACTTCTTTTCTCTCGCCTTGACAGCTTTTGATGGTTTTTGGAGGTTTAGAGGAAAGAAAACTGCACCCCAACCTCCCTCTCAGAGAGAAGCCTCAGTCTGCTCCCCTGCAGGTGCTGCAGCCGCTGGGCCTCTGGCAGAGCAGGTTCTGAGTCACGGTCCCTGGGGACGCAGGATCTCCTGCTTGTACGCAAAACCAAGGCAGCTGTGGCTGTCTGGGCAGCTCCAGACCGCCAGAGACGTTCCAAGCAGGGATCGCACACTGAGATTTTCCCGCTGGCTGGGGCTGAGAGCTCAGGTCTTGCGCGCACCTCTCCCAGGGGATGGTTTGGGGCGCGGCGCCTCCAGCTCTATCGGCTCTATCGCCGCGTGGGTCTATCGCCGCGTGGGTCCCAGAACACCAGGCTGGGCGTTCGTGGACCTCTCTCAGGGGAGGTTGAGGCACGCGCGCATCTCCAGGAAGGTGCGCGTTCTGCCGTCTGGCGTGGCCCCAGCCCCTCACGGGAGCCGGACTCCACCCGTTCTCGGGCGCACTGGCGGCTCCGGGACAAAGACCAGGTTTCTCCGCCGCACTCTCCGGCTCAGCGCCAGGGGATGCTGTCCTGGGTCTGGGGACTTAAGCCCCTATCCCTATCCGCCCCGATTCCCACAATTTCCCCGCGCGAGTCTTTGCTCTTTTGAGTGCTTTCAACCAGACTCCAAGTTAATGCTGGTCCCCAGATGCCGGGCACTCTCGTATTGGGGTATTATTTTCCAGTCGGTCGCCTCTGGTGGCTCCCTCCCCCTTTTGTTTATCTTCTGATATCAGTCCGACGTTCCCACTCCACTTTACCTGCCCACTGGCGTCTTCTGGCCCCCGTAGAGATCCAGACGTGTATAATTCTGATCTCAGGCTGATTTCATGGGTGATCGGAGTTCTTTGGTAGGTAATCAGCTCACTTTAGGGTGCAGGTTGAAAAGGCCCCAAAATGCTCTGTTTGACCATTTCTTAGATGGGTTAGAGGTAAAGTGGGCCCAGGGGTGTGGAGAGCATCTAGACATTCCTTACTGTTCCCTTGTAATGAGAAACTCTCCTCAGATGTCCCGTTCAATGTGGATTCTTCCTGAACTTCTGGCCTTCTAAGGACGTAGGGAGAGTGGCCACACGTCACTTTAGAATCATGTGCTAATTTTTCATTATTATTTATTTTGCTCTCCAGCTGGATTGTGTACTCCTGGAAAGGAGCATCTGGCTGGTAGGACCCGTCACTCCGTGGCTCTGGGTTACTCTTTCTTCATGGTTAAACAGAACAAATACTGCCTCCCTCCCACTCCACAGTCCCATGGGAAGGCTAAGTACAATTTAGCCCTCAGTAAGGGCAATTACCTTCTTCTCCAGTCCCCTGCCACTCCCCAAAGCCAGCATTGAGCAATGGCTTGTACTACCCCCCCCCCCAAGAATTCCCGGTCCTCCCCTAAGTCCTGCCCTAGAAACACCACAATGTCATCAGACCTCCTGATATTCTTTATCTGTGTTTCTATCCTTTTTTCGAACCCTCACTTCACACCACACCCCTCATTCCACTTTATGCCCATCAGCCAGAATTACAAATACTTCCCCAAACCCAAGGGGCTGTTGGCCTGGCAGCTCCCTGCTTCTGCTCATTGTTTACCCTTTTCCCCAGGGAGCTTCCCTATGTCCCCCACAATCACTTCATCCAGCACTGTCCAACCCAACAGAATGATCTCTTTTAGTGCCCTTCTGTCTTGAGTTTCTTCACTTGACATCATAACAGGGGCCAGCACCTAGCGAGCTGTGCACAGTGGAATTTGAGGCTTGACCCCAATGACATCAGTGAGGTGGGATGCAAGTTGCTGGATAGGGAGCCATGACATTCTGACTCACCTGCCAGACCATCTCTTGAGTGAGCCCCCAGAGACCCATGCACCCTCAGGAATGTGTGTGATGGTGGGTGTGTCCACTCTCTGAATGACCCACAGAGATGGTCTCTTGAAGAGCAGATCCTGGTAGGGGAGGCAGAATGGCTTGGGGGAGTGACTAAGACTATAGTTTCTGAGTGAGGAAGATGGATTCCAGGTCTATGAAATGCCATGCTTCCTTATATCTTCTATGCTGAGAGCTGCAAAGATGAGGCGAGGCCATTTCCAGTGACTAGCCTGGGGCTGTGAGTCTCTGGATCCTGGGTATTTGGAGCTGGAAAGGTTTTGTTGGTCCTCTCTTGTCTGGTTCTCTCCTTTTACACATGAACAAACAGAGGTCCAGAGCTGGGCCCTGGCTTGCCCAAGATCAATGAGAGCTGTAACCGCCAACATGTGGGGTGATAGCTGCCTGGGCTACAAGGAAAGGGGGCCTGTTGCTACTTCCTCTTCCCCTAGTTGCCACTGTCTTCTCTTGGGTGTCCTTGTCTTTCCCTGGAGCCAAGAGACAGGAAGGAAGGAGCATCCATTGCCATGGCAACCAGACAGTAGGCTGCTCTCGCCACTGACTGGAGCTCCTCTGACAAGGGCTGCTGCTGGTTCTGCTGCTGGGCCTTGACGGGGGTGCTGGGACCAGTCACCTTATTTGCCGTGAGAGAAAACAGGAGGAGCGGCAGACAGCTTCTCGTGTAAATTGCACAGGCTTTAGCAAGGTGGGCCTGCGGGCGCATTGTGGCCATCCTCTTCCCTCTGTTACACCACCTTCCGGCTGCCAGAGACTCCAACAGAATTTAAGCATCTTTTTTAGAAAGAGATCCGTCTCGAGCAGGCTCTGGTCTTCAGATGCCAGAGCTCAACTTTTGAATTGACAGCAGCTCTGGCTGAAAAGGGTCTGTTTGTCAAACCTGCCAGAAGAAAATCTAAAATGAAGAGCTGGAGTGGGGGAAGGAGGGAAAAAAGGACATTTATTTTGCTTTCAGACATCTTTAAGTCTCCTCAGTCCTCCAGGAGGAAAATTGGGGCTCTAAAAGTCAATAGATGTTCCTTTTCGTAGGGGACCGAGGAGTTCTGGGGTGAGAAGGGCTTTATTAGGCCATCTCCTCCATCCCTCTGCCCCTGGTCTATTCTAATCCTACTTGTTTATAAGACTCTTTAGAGAAGGTGATTGCATAAACTCCCACAATAATTTGTTCCACTGTCTAACAAGTCTTGATCTTAAAACCATCTTCCTTATGGAGGGCCAAATTCTTCCTGCTGTCTCCAAAGTCCATCTGTCTATGGGCCAAGGCTACTCAGAGGCACTGGGGTTTTACAAAATGAGCAAGGACTTGGTCCTATCATCAATGTTCAAGTCTTGCCATTTCCACTCATAGGCCAAATGACCTTGGACAGTCACGTAACTTTTCCAAGACTATTTCTTAATCTGTAGGGTTTGATGTGATGGTTATAGGGAGTAGTAAGTGTCAATATGTCTACCACGACACCTGACATTTAGTGATGTTTAATAATGCGCCATGTTGCTCTGGGTTGGCCCATGGGTCCCATGGTACGGGACCTGTTGGATCAAGACCTTAAGCATTGACCTTTTGGTTGTTGGATCTTGGGGTAGTTGGAGAGATGGGGGACTGGAGCAGCAGGGGCAGCTGAAGGGGCACTCTTGGGGGCTTGGCCAATGCCTGTCTGCCCAACAGTACAAAAGTTTGCCCTATTAATAGAGGCCTGGGGCATCTGGGTGGCTCAGTGGGTTAAAGCCTCTGCCTTCGGCTCAGGTCATGATCCCAGGGTCCTGGGATCGAGCCCCACATCGGGCTCTCTGCTCAGCAAGGGGCCTCCTTCCCTTCCTCTCTCTGCCTGCCTCTCTGCCTACTTGTGATCTCTGTCTGTCAAATAAATAAATTAAAATCTTAAAAAAAAAATAGAGGCCCATTTGGCGGTATCTGTGCCTATTATCCAAAGTATCAGCCCTGGAGATGCCTTTGGAAATGTCAAGCAGGGCCACCTGTGTGGCTTAGTCAGTTCATCGTCTGACTCTGGATTTCAGCTCAGGTTTTGTTCTTGGGGTTGTGAGTTCAAGCCCCTTGAGGGGCTCCATGTTGAGCATGGAAAAAAAAAAAAAAGGCAAGCAAATCCCTATTTTCATGTTTTTGTGCCACCCCATGTTTTCCTGCCTTTTTGAATCCCATCCATCAATAAGATCCAGCTCAAACCCTACCTCATACATGACTGTGATTCAACTCTAAGCCTATAAACCTCATGCCTTGCGTTCTTTATCCACCAGGGAAGAAAGGCGATTTCTCCCTGCCTCACCAGTTGAGCAACTGACTGAGTTGAGCCATCACAGAGCATTTGGCCCGAGAATCATCCACGAGGAAACTGAGGCCAGAGAAGGGCAGGGCCTTGTCCCAGCCCATGCCAGTCATCGAGAACAGGTCTAGAACTTCAGTCTCCTGACTCACTGCCCAGGCTTCTTGTCCAGTCCTCCATGCCTGAGGCTGATCCTTGAGCCTGGAACTAGATCAGAGTCAGGCCCCACCCTGCGCTGCACCCCTCCTACCCCGCATATCCCCGCTGAGTCATTCTGAGGGGAGGTGGGGAGAGGGAAAGCACGCTGATTTTGGAGATGGCGTCCACCAGTTGGGAAAGCTGAAGCCGGGCAGTCCGTGTGGGTGAGGTCTCTCATCTAGCCGCCTACCCCAGAACGCATGCCAGGGGAGGAGGCCTGGGGGAGTGGAAAGCGTCTGTGTCTTTCTTACCCTAACTAAGCCCTGTGCTGGGAGGGCAAAGTGTCACTGTTGATGAGATAACCTTGCTTGGCTTAGCTTTTATAGGACTTGCTTTCAAATGGAAATTCTTTAGTCAGGCTTGTGCCTGCCGCTGTCAGGGAGACGCTGGCCAGCCTCTGAAACACCTGGTTTATAGGAACATCTGGAGGGGTCATTTAGGCCAAGAGGCTATGAGATCAATGTTGGTGTGTTTGTGTGTGCGTGCGTGTCCATGATCCCCTTTGCTGGCTGCAAACTCTGTCATTGCGTCATGGAAAAATCCTTCCTAAGTAAGGAAAGTAGCAGGTGCAAAGATGCTGATGTTGGATCCCGTGAGGAAACACAGTTTTCGTCACAACAATGGTATTTATGCACTGGCTTGGCACGTGGTTGGCCCAGATGGGGAAAATCCTGTTAAGAGGGCCAGGCTCCTTTGGGTACCGGGCACAGAGTGGCTTCCAGAGGAGTAGGGGACAATGTGGGGCAAGGAACCATGGGGCTTTGGAGAGTGTAGGTCCGGAATTCAAATCCCGACTCTGCTGCCTTCCAGCTGTGTGGCCTTAGGCAGCTCTCCAGCACTCGGGGCTGTTTCGTGGGGAGTGGTTCAGCGTTAATTCCAGGTTCCTTTTCACGGGGCTTTCAAGGCTCACTGCAGCGGATATCTTAGAGGAAGATGGCCCATAATTTTGAGCCTGCTTGCTTGAGGCATCAGAGTGGACTCAGGGCAGGAAAGAGATGCCTGGTGATGGAGAGACCCATAGGTGAAATGACCCCGTAGGCTGCCGTTTTAGCCACACGTCTGTGTTTGAAAGCTTCCAGCCGGCCTGCTTCATTTCCTGAGGACTGACGAGGGAGCAGCTGGAGTCTTCTTCTTTGCTGGTATCTGGAACAGCTGCTGCGACTTATTAGTGCACTTAGAGGAATTACCTGGAATCACGGCGGGCATTAAGAAATGGGAAGGCATTTCTGGAAGCCAAGCTAATGTTTGAGCGTAAGGGAGCAGGGTCTTTCCTTCCGTGGTGGGTGAGACACAGGGAGGTCTGGCCTGTGATTATGCTCTCACTGTGGGCAGTAATTTCATCTATCGTACTCAGCTTGGGCCATAGTTTGGGTCGTGTATGAAAATGAATGACCGGATCATTCTGGGGGAGCTCTTTTCAGGTCAAATGCCCGAGGAAGCCGTCATCGCTAGGCACCTGGGGAGGGACAGCTGTCTTGGCCAGTATGGGAGGACAACTGTGGATAGCACAGCTCTCTGAACCTGATCCCCCCACTCGCTCCTCTCGGTTTATCTGGCAGCATGATAGTTCCATTAAGTGTCTTCTTCCAAACCCAGCTGTTTGTCTCTCGAGTCCACTGATTCCATTTCCTGATATTTAGTTGGTGCTCCCTTGTGGCCTCCCACTGCTGGGTGGCCTGGGCTTATTTTCTAGTAGCTCAAAGTCTTCTTGGGAAATGTGATTAATGAACAAGCAATTATTGGACAACAGTAAAGACAGTATAAATTATGGTTATAAATGGAATCTAAGCGGGGTAGGTATGTCTAGGGCTGATCTAAATGTCCTTGGAGTTTAGAAGCTGGAGAAACCTCAGAAGGCTGGAAAAGATTGGCTTTGGATGAGCCAAATGGAACCAGAGCCCTGCACAGCCTACTGGAAAATGTACCCACTGCAGGAGGCCACGCCCTCTCTGTTGCCTCCCCATTTGATGAATGTTGAGCGTGGGGCAGTCACAGAGCCTGAGTGAAACAGAAGGAAGAGAGTTCTGCCTCCGGTGTCCTTTTGCAAGCTAAGGGTTCCATCTAGCTTGGGCACTGCTTGGTGTTGCCATACATCTGCCATGATGGCCGGGATAGGTGGTCTCTTTGTACCCATTATGGGTGATGAGTGGCTTCCAGCTGTGACCCTGGCTAATGAGATTGGATTCAGAGTATGTTGCAAATGCCAAATGATCACCATTTAGCTCTCGTGCACATCCTCAGTGCCCTGCACGGTGTTGTGCTGAGCACCAGCAAAGCCCCCGTCCGTCCTACCTGCTAGGCGTTGCTGTGGTCCATTTGCTTACCCAGTTCAGGCTGCCATCATTTCTTGCACAGAGGACTGCCGTTGTGGCCTAAAAATCTACTGACATTCTCTCCCAGCCACACCCTGTCCATCAAATCCATTCTTCCAACCTTGGCCAGGGTGATCTTTCTAAAATGGTTTTCTGAGCATATTAATTCCATTTTAAAAGCTCTTCACTTGTCTCCATTGTACATAGGAGAAAATTCATCTCCTCATTGTGGATTGTCCGGTCCTGAACTTTTCTCATTCCCTAAGTGCTTTTCACAATGTAACTTAAGAACAAAAAACACTGGCCCCCACCCGTGTGGCTCCCTCTGCTGGGGATGTCTACCTTCTCCATTCCTGTCTCTCTCTTTGGCCTAGCTCCCTCCTGTTCACCCTTCATGGTCGTCATTGTTTACCGGACCAGGATGGCTGTTCCCATTCTATACCTCACAGCTTGCTGTAATTTTTCTTTGAAGTACCTTTTGAGTTGCCATCGATGATCTGTGTAGGGGTTTTGGTGTTTAGTATCTGTCTTTCCTCCAGTCACTCGCAAGGTTCCCAAGGGCAAGAATCACCACCCCTGTCTTGTTGCCTACTGCTCAAGACCTAGCACAAGGCCTACAACTCAGCAGGTTTCAGGACATGTTTGTAGAGGTGGTGAGTCTTTTGGGTTTCCAGAGGTTCTTCACAGCTTCCTGCTGGGTGTCCTACTGACCGGGGAACCACCGGAGGTGAAGGCAGCTTCAGGCACCTCGGCCGGATGTTTGTGTCTTAGATGTGCTTTGTTCCCAGGCGCATAGCAGAAGAAACTATTTCGACTCATAAACCGAGCAAATTTATAGTGGAAATCAGTGGGAGAGAATGAATATGAATCCCCATGATGTCATTTTATGGGCTGCTTTATAGATTGTAATCACCCATTTAGAGTTTGCAGGCTATTAATTTTGTTTGTGGAGAGCCAGGACTCTTGGGGACAGAATTTACTGGGCTGTGGTGTCAGACACGTGGATCTAGGTCTTCAACCCCTGAAAGGGTTTGGAAAGAGAAGGATAAACAGTCTTTGAGTGGTGAGAGACTCAGGAGGCTTGGCTTTAGCTCCTCCTGGATATGATTCTTTAAATGTTTTTACAAATCTCTGTTTACTGTTTTATTATCTTAATGTTACCCTGGTCTCCAGGCCCCTGCTTCTCGTAAGCTAAGTGACTGTGGAATTTTGCATTTTGCACTCAGCAGAGCGAGCTTCCCTTCTTAGACCTTGAGGAGCCTAAGAAGGAGCAGATGGGATGGGGCAGAATTTGGTGGACTCTAGTTCTACCCCTTAGCTTGCAGTCTTGAGCCAATTTTTGCTATTGTTGTTGTTAATTTTTTTTTAAAGATTTTATTTATTTATTTGACAGATCACAGGTAGGCAGAGAGGCAGCCAAAGAGAGAAGAAGGGAAGCAGACTCCCTGCTGAGCAGAGAGCCTGATGCTGGGCTCGATCCCAGGACCCTGAGATCATGACCTGAGCCGAAGGCAGAGGCCTTAACCCACTGAGCCATCCAGGCGCCCTGTTGTTGTTAATTTTTTGACCCTTTCTTCCTCTGTAAATCATGACTACTGTCCTTAACCTGAAAAGGTGATTCTAAAGACAAAGGAGATGAAAGATAAAAAGCACTTGGAACTCGATGAATTGTACTCAAAATAATAAAATGAGTATTTTGATTGCTGTTTTAATGTAAGCCTGGTTTAGGGAGAACGAAGTGAAACTAAGAGTCAGGACACTTGGTTCCAACTCTGTCACTGACATGCTGTGTGACCCGGGGCAAATTGGTCAACCTTTCTGGTCCCAGATTCTGCACAGTGAAATGAGAGGTCTGGCTCAAATGATCTTGGTGGTGGTGCTACTCAAAATGGTCTGTGGACCAGCATCGCATGGGGACTTGTCAGAAGTGCAGATTCTCAGTCTCCCCGCCAGGCCCCCAACTCAGGGTCACCCAGCGTGTCAGTGACAGAGTTGGAACCAAGTGTCCTGACTCTTAGTTTTCACTTCGTTCCCCCTAAACCAGGCTTACATTAAAATGGCAATCAAAGTAATAATTTTATTATTATTTTAACACATGTGTCTATAGGCTTAGCATCACATCTGATGTTGGCTCTCTGAGCAGCAGGCACCCCAGGAGACTTCCCCCTCAGGGTCTTGGACCACAGTGGCCTTTGGCAAGAGGAGAACAGAGTGGAGTAGAGGAATGAGCCCAGGACCCTAAATCAAGACTCAGTTGGGATTTGAACCCATTCAGCCTGAGGCAGTATCTGTGCATAGCTACTACTGGGTCACCTCTCGGTATTATGGCCTCTGCCTCTTCCTTGCCTAGTGATCATGGCTGAGTTGTTCAAACTCTCCAGGCTCTTTTTCCTCATCTGTGAATGGGGGGCATGCTAGGCTTTATGGTCTAGGGTCATTGTGGAGATTACATGCGTTACATGAGAAAAGTGCCTGTAGGGCCTGCTAGTGACCAGTAAAGGGTGTGCTGATTAATGTCACCTTAGTGTCCTTCTCCTCATGCTCCAAGATGTGACTCCATGGGATGGGAGTAAAGTGAAAGATAAAGGACCAGAATTCAAGTTGCAATTAGGAAACATGTGCTCTGTGACCTTGAGCAACCCATTTAAGCTTAGAGAGGTAAAATTTCCTCATTTCTAAAAGGGGAATGTTTATTTTTTTCTGCTGGTATTTATTGAATGTCTATAAAGTGCTGACGCCGGGCAAGCCTGACAGCACATCGTGAGGAAGGCAGATGCGGTCCCTACCCCATCTCCCCACTTGCTCAGAGCCCTGGTTTCCTCGTGGGGTGTGACGACATCGTTCACGAGGCCTAGTGTGCTTGTTGACCTTCCTCATTTTACCAACACAGATGTCTGTAGAGTATGTCATGGACTTAAACGGCGTTGACCGTTCTCGTGCTGAATGTTTTGGAGATTTACTCCTATGAGTTGGGCCCCAACAGACCCATGAGAGAGAAAGAGGAGGTGGCCTTGCCCAGAAAGCGCTAGGTGCCTGTGGCTTGATACACCTGCTTCCTCAGAGCCTGACCTACTGCTGTGCCCTCCAAGGGGAGGGCTCCTCTCCGTGTTTGATGTGGTCATTTGACGTGTCCCTCAGTAAGGTGAGCCCATCTCAGCCTTTACCAGGCCTTTTTTTTAAGTTCTTTTTCTCTGCCTGCACGTGTTCTGTCCTGCAGACCCAATTAGATGCCCTTGTATCAGGCGGGAGGTTGGCACTGCAGAGGGGGAAGGGATGGACGGGCAGGTCTTGTAGGGCGGTGTTGGTCGGATTTGTCTCTGAGAAGGTGCTTTGAGTATTTACTGGGAGAAGTGCACTTGGCCCTTAGCCTGGCTGTATGCAGATGAGGTATGCCTGCGGCTTAACTCTGGGCAGCTAGAGAAGAACGGTGATGACAGTCCCCCAGTGCTGCCTGCAAGTTTTAGCAATGCTCCTGGACGCAGGGTTCCTTGAGAGCCTGGCTCCTTCTGGGCAAAGGGACATGACTGCCACGGCCACCCTGCCCCAGCTCGCCTTCCAAAGAGCACCTTCTGAGTTCGGATTTGGGCTCTGTGCTTTGAGCCATGGTCTGTTCTTCCTGTCAGCCCAGGGCTTAGTGGGTGTCTCTTGTAGGTCCAGCCCTCTGCTAGGCAGAGGGGGAGATACAATGGCTGAACTCTGCCCATTGGAGTGTGCTCTCTAGTTGACGATGTGAATCTAAGTCACAGGAAAGATGTCGTTGTTTCCACGAGGTGGAATGTAATTGATGACTTGAGAGACACAGGCAGAAGTGAGAGGAGAGGACCTTGAGACCTGGGGTAAGGGAGGATTTTGTGGAAATCATGGCGCTGTGTCTAGACCTTGAGGATAGAAAGACAAATGGGTGGGCTTTTTAAGGAGGAAGGACATTTGAACAGAGACTCAGATGGTGGGTTAACCCACGGCAAAGCACTTGAATTGGGTGTCTCGGTTTAGAAAGTCGGGTGTGCAAACAATGTCATCTTCATTTTTTTCATGGTCTCGTGAACTGAAATCTCACTCTGACTTTTCACCTCCATGTCTGTTGGGGGGATTTCCCCCTACTCCAGGTTGGGCATAGCTGTTGAGTCTGAGAAAGAGCCCAAGCCACAGGTTTCTGGCCGCTCACGACGTGTGCACCCGGTCCCTGCCGACATGCTTGCTGTGTGACATCCACATCCATTTGGGTTTGGGGCTCTGCCGCCTCCCATGGTGCACACGGAGCATCTGGGTCCCTTGGCAGGCAGATAACCTGCACTGCTGGTATACCCTCCCCAGGTCACACAGCCACTACCGCCAAGGTCTTGCTCTCTTATTGCCACTGGGACATTGTGAATCTCTTGTTCATAAGCCCTAACTACTCCTTCTCTTTAGTCTGGAGGAAAATCTCTTCCTTTCTCCTTTGGTGCCATTCCTTAGCCCTCATCTCTTCCTGGAGCCCCACCGGGTGACCCAGAAGAAGAGCCTTTGTCTTCAGGCCGTTGGTTTTCCCGTGTGCAGAAATCCCCTCACTGAGACCACCTGCTGGATACCAGCAACCCACAAGGAGGATGGACATAAATTAGTGTTTCTGGAAACTATCCCACCATGTATTTTAGAGCTAGAAGAACAGGAGTAACATCTTTAAGTAGCGGAAGTCCATCCTGCCCTTTGGGCACATAATATTTGGCTGCCGAGGGCTGTGGTGGATATAAGTACTGAGTTACTTAGGGGCCAGAAAGGGCCAGAATCAGGCAGCTGGCAACCAGTGACTCACTACTGGGTGATGTAACACGAAAGCAAACATTTCTGTGACCACTCAGCCCCAAATGCTCTCCCCGTGTCATTTCACTATCATAGGACATATTGGCCCTGTCTAGAAGGCTCATTCTCCAGAACAAAGCAAATAAGGAGAGTCCTCTTTCATCTGGCTGTCAGAGCTCCCTGCTCCTGGCCTCAGAGACTGACCCCGGACATCTGAAAGACCAGGGCAGAGAGGTTGTGTGTACCATGGGTGGAGACCAGGTTTTCTCTCCTGTGGAGGTGAAGGCAGGAGCTGTGACTCCTAGTGGATGGGAACTTCAGTGGGATCATCTCTGGAAACCTCAGAGTCTCTAAGACATGGTTATTGTTTATTACTAAGCAATAACAGATGGCAAGATAGTATTCTTTTCCTCGTCCCTTGCTAATAGCATTCAGTCATTCTCAAAGACCTTCCCAAGTGAAGAAGTCGCCTACAGGGTGAAGAGTGTGGCCTCATTTAATCTCTTTTCTGTTTCCCCTCTGTCACTTTTCCTTTCATATATTTCTAGAAGGTAAGGTGGTCTAGCTCCATGAGCGGGAAAACTGGGCAGCTGGGGTGTGGTTTGAGGGACCCATCTTGGTCCCGTGGACCATCAACATGTTCTATGGGTTCCTTAGCATTGGCCTGAAATGTCCATGTTTGTTACTTCTTTGGGTCAAGGCATGAAGGTATCTGTCAAACTGCCAGTCTTATCTCTGATATGGAAGATAAGAAGGGATGATTAATTGAATATGAAAGGGCTGATCTTGTTTTAAAGTCAACAGACAGGGCTGGAAATTAGTTGTAATCTTCCATTTTATTGCTGATAAAGACAAACAGTATAGTTCAATGGACAGAATTTGGAGCAAAGCTCATGGGCTCAATGTCTGGAATTTGCTAAGTTGGACAAGTCACTTGGCCTCTTTGTTCCTTAGTTTTTTCACATATAAAATGTGAGCAATATTAGTACTTAAATGTTAGGGTCGTGATAGCTAAAATCCTTGGGTTAACATACACTTAACATATATCATATACTTAGTTCCTGGAACATAAGAGGTCCTACAGAAGTGTTTGCTAAAATTCTTATTGCCCAGGGCTACATATCTTATCTTTGAAGATTCAAAAGAACTGTCTGTGTATATTGCTAGGACCACTTGGATTTGAAGGTGACTGAGATATAAAGGAATATGTTTGAGACCAATTGGTGGGGTGGTGAGGACCAGAGAGGGCTGGTGAGAAAAGTCTGTGTGTACTAGCTCAGGGAACATTTTAAAATTCCAGTGCCTGCCTACTCCCGTCAATTAAATCAGAATCTCCAGGATTGGGCCCTGCTTCTTAGTATTTAAAAAAAAAAAATCTCTCCCAGACGATCTCTCCAGTGCGCAAGCAAGGTGTCGAACTAGTGGTCTACAGCTTCATGAGTTTAATAAAAATTATCTCATGATCTTGTTCAAACAGCTTCAGTGCCTCCATCCCAGCGATTTGGATTCCATGGGTTGGCGCCCAAGAATTGGCATTTCTAGCCAGCTCCTAGGGGGTGCTGTTGAGAGCATAGCATGGGAGGGAACGTGCTACCTTGCATCCACACTGCGCTGTTGTGGAGGCCAACAGGCAAAGTGGCATTAGACTTACTTACATCACTTATGGATTTTTCTGGAATGGGGTGGATTTTTACATCACTTACATCATTTATGGATTTTTCTGCAAGTGGGTGGTTGGGGTAAGTAGTTGTCATTTGTCAGAAGTTCCTTTAGTTATGAAAATGCCCTTAATAGGCTTCAAAATCCATTATGAGATAATGATCGTTAAGTACTTACAGTGAGCGAGGCCTGAGGGGATGAAAGAAAGACAAGACTTACCCCGATGGGGTTTATAAGACACACACCCTTGAAAGGGCGGACAGTGGAGCTGCGAGGGACATGTTAAGTATTATTATTTCCATCTCAAAGTGAAGAAATCGGGGCCAGAGAGGTTGGCCAAACCTAAACAGCTTCTAGGGGGAGGGTGGGGGACCCAGGATTGCTTCCAGGGCAGCATTAGCTAAGTGATTAAGGAGCACTGTGGGGCGAGGGTTGGGGGGCCAATACAAGGTTGCAAAAAAAACCCCCAGAATTCTCAGCCATGAGCTTCTGGAATTGGATCCATGGGTTAGGAGCAAGTTACTCTGCCTTTTGGTGAAAGGAGGCTTGGAAGTCAGAGGGACAAGGGCTGAATTCCAGGTCTGCTGTTTCTTATCACTGTGACCTTGCGGGAGCCTGGATATAATCCCTGTGTCCCAGTGATTGGGAGAAGGACATTAGATGAGATAGTAGATGTAAAGGACCCAACCTGATTTCTGGCAACCAGTGCGCCCTCCAAATACAGTGGCTCCTCTCCACATGGACAGTTGAAACTCTGCTCCTGGACCCTGGAGCCTGGGACTAGAGGCCACTCTACTTGACTTGAATTGGCTTTGATTCGCCATCATGCTCCCAGGTTCACTGGGGCTCTGCTTTCAGATGGGTTGAAAACATCCAGGTCCTTGTGAGATGTTCCCATTACTGTGATTTAAAAGCATCTTGGATGCTTAGTGTAGTTTTTGCCAATTTCTCAGAGAATTAAACATTTAGCACCCAATCAGATAATTTCCAATGCTGAGCACACGTGAAAATGTATGTACACCCCTCTAGGGGGTCAATTAAAGTGGAGTTGAAACTAACACACTACTTCTCCAAAGTGGGGCAGCATCTTCGTGGTTGGCGAAATGAGTGATGTGTGTAATCTGGTGGAGTGTGACTCCGGAATGGAGCCGAGACGGAGGGGGATCAAGGTCTGCGCGAAAGAGGAAAGCTTGGTGCATGGTTGCAAGAGAAAAAGGAAGGGGGGGGGGAACATCCCTTGAAGGTGGATCTAGTTTACCTTGAAACAGATCTACTTAATATTGTTAGAAGAAATTTGCTTCTGACGCTTCTTCTCACCGTTTGCCATTTCTTACGGAATCAAACCAGCATAGGAGTTATTTCTCATTCTCGGCATGATTGGTTTTGAGAATTAAATCATTTGTAAGTCAAAAGAGTTCCATAAAATTCAAAAGAGGTCACTATCCAGGTATCTGAGCTTAGCTGGCTAGCAAGAAGGAGAATCACATTAAGGAAGGTTTCCTTATTTCCCAGCTTAAAATTGCCTTCCAGTCTTACCCCATCCCAAACCAACAAAGGCCCTGCCTGAGGAAGAACCTCTCCTTTTTTTTTTTTTTTTTTTTAAGATTTTATTTATTTATTTGTCAGAGAGAGAGAGAGAGAGAGAGAGAGAGAGCAAGCACAGGCAGAGTGGCAGGCAGAGGCAGAGGGAGAAGCAGGCTCCCTGCCAAGTAAGGAGCCCGATGTGGGACTCGATCCTAGGACGCTGGGATCATGACCTGAGCCGAAGGCAGCCGCTTAACCAAGTGAGCCACCCAGGCATCCCGAACCTCTCCTTTTTTATGGGGTTCTGCGACCTGAGTTAGTGAGGGCTGAGGTTCTCCTGGAATTTAGGAGGTGACTGCCAGCTACTAGTTAGTTGCTGGGCTGGGGGGGAATTCAGGCACGAGAATGAGACGGGACTGGCTAGGGCTATAGTTCTCAATCTGGGCAGCACAGTGTAATCCTTCAGGGGTCTTTCAAAAATCCCAATGCCCAGGCCCCACGTCCGCTCATTAAATCAGAATCTCCAGGGTGGTCCAATTCCCTAGGATCCCAGGAAGCCGTCAGGACAGAGAAGCGCTAGTCCTCCAAGAGCTCCTTGTGAGTTTGGGTTTGAGAGCAGAGGCAGGGTCAGAGATGCTGCAGGAGGAAGGAGATGCTGGCTTGAATGGCACCTACATGCCCAGGGGTGTTTGTAGAGACTAAGCTGCAAAATTTCTGAGAAGAAGGAAGTTGTGAACATTGCATTTGTTGCTAGACATGAAATGGTAATGCAAAAATCCTGTTCTCTTGATTCTAAAATACATTGATTACTAAGATGCACCACTGATTTAATAACTGCTTTTTTTGAAAAATAGGGACAGGAGAAAACTCTATATTAAATATGTATTAAGGGGCGCCTGGGTGGCTGGCTCAGTGGGTTAAGCCTCTGCCTTTGGCTCAGGTCATGATCTTAGGGTCCTGAGATTGAGCCACACATCGGGCTGTCTGCTCAGTGGGGGGTCTGCTCCCCCCCCCCCCGCCTGTCTCTCTGCCTACTTGTCATCTCTCTCCCTTTGTGTCAAATAAATAAAATCTTTAAAAATATATATATTAAAATATGCATTGATTATAAGATTATAACTTTACAATCACATGTTAGAAAATGTGACTCTTGAAATCGATCTAATAACATAATAATACAGTGCTTTACATAAATGTGCTCATTTAATCCCCCCAAGAACCTTACCAGACGGGTGCTACCATTGTCCCCATTTTATAGGGGAGGGATTGAAGGCACAGAGAAGTTGATCTGTCCAGTGCCACACAGCTGGTCAGCAACAGAACTGGAATTTAAAAAGTTTGGTTTTCAGAGAGTGTCCAGAAAATGTCATGAGAACCAAGGCTGCCTTTTCTCAGAGTCCAAGGACATGGCTTTCCCATCAGCAGAGCCCAGAACCCCCAAGAACAGGGGCATACTGTACAGTTGACTTCTGTTGTGTCCTGCACAAGGGGCCTGGCTGAGGGAATGAGTGAAGATGAAATCCCACTTGAGTCCCTCACCAAGCCCTGAACTCAAGGGATTGCTTCTTCTAATTCCATAGGGGCTTGGCATGAGCTGGTGGAGGCCTGCCCAAGGGACAGGAGCCAAGGTGACGAGGCCGAGGAGGGATCACTGGGCAGTGAGCAGGCCTCCCAGCCACTTCCTGGCAGTTCTCTGACCGCCTGTGCATGACTTCATGAAGAACCATTGTCGTGGACCTCCGCGGTGGCAGAGGGCTAGGGAGAAGGAATTTGAGCTCCCTCTCGCTCTGGGGCCTCTGAGGACAAAAGTCTGTGTTTTCTGTGGCAGTTTGCTCCATGGTGCATGCTGGAAATGGGAGGGGAGGGGTGGGCTGGCCAGGAACCACAGAGAGCTACCGCTCTGACTTCCTGAACTCAGCCTGGCGTGTGCAGGTTTCGCCTCCCCTGTTTTTCCTTTTCTCAGGCTCCTTGATGGGAAGGCAGGCTGCATGTCGCAGGCGCTACATTCCAGAACACCACGGGTAATGGAAAGTACGGAAACAACTTCAGCCGCTTTCCAAAGCCTGATGGGCTGCAGTGACTTCTCAGAAAGCATCCATTTGGACCCGGAACGGGAATAACGTTTCGTGGCCCACTGGAGGAGGGCCAGGGTTCCGCAGCTCCCGGAGTGGGCCAGATGAGAAATCCAGATGCTGGCCTGGTGAAGGAGGTCCTTTCTGCTTCTCATTTGGGCTGTCAGAGCAGCAGTCGCCTTAGGACCCTCACTGTGAACCTTACAGGATTGCTCCATGGGGAGACTTTCAGATGGGAGGAAAGGTCTAATAAGTCCGGGCAGCACGTAGTTGGTGTTGGAATCCTGTTGTTTCAATGAGGGACGCACGTGCACGGCAGCAGTAGGTCAGGTGGGGTAGGGTGGCTGGTGTTAGGGAGTTAGCGTGTGGTCTGTAACTCTCTCTCTCCCTGTCACATTCCAAAAGCCACCTCCATTGCAACACACAGTCTAAATTAATAGTCTGTTGGCTCTGCAATGGATGTTCAGAAAGCCCCAGGCGCCCCACACCGTAAGATGGCACACCCGTGGAGCCCGCGCTGGTAAACCTCTATGTGTGGGCAAATGGCCACAACGATGATTACCATTATTACTAATTATTCCATAATCAGAGGGGCCCGTCTGACACTTGGGGTGTCTGTAGGGTGGGTGTCCGGGATTCTCTCTGTGCAGGTCAGCCCCTGTTTCGGCTGTCCGCAGTGAAGACCTCCTGTGCTCTCCCCCCTGCCTTGCACACCTTGGGAGGCCAGTCAGGCTGTGGGGTTGGTAACCATCACTGCACTGGCGCTGGGAAGAACACCACGGGGCGCTGGGGACCCTTCCTCTCAGGACTTGCTGACTGTCAGGCAGGGAGTGGCAGGGAGCCTGAAATTAGGGGACCTTTGGGAGGTCACCCCGTCATGGGAGGGAATAAACTCAGCAGGGTAGTGGAATCATCTGGGGTTTTTTTCCTAGAGGACACCCTCTTTTCCATTATGGTAGGTTTGCTGTGGAGTCCAAGCATCCATTTTTAATAAGATCCTTGGCTATTTCTGATGGTTCTAGTTACCCCTCGGATAAGCCCCTCCCCCCGACTCTTGGAGGGACATTTGTGGCCACCCCGTTTTTGTTGGCCAGCTTTCTCTGGTTCAGCCAGCATGCTAGGTTACAACAATAACTGTAATTCAATTCATGACGCTGGTCTGGATATACAAGTAGAGGTTGCTCTATTGTTGACAATTTCAAGGGCCTGTGTTGGGGTGGGAATGGTAAGCAAAAGGCCTTTGGGATGGATACCAGTTGCTGCCCAGAGGGTAGTGGTGTCGTTACTGGGACCACTGTGTGTTCTCATTTGGGGGCTGTTTAATGCACAGATCTCTTCTTTTGGGTTTTCTTCTTGGAATCCAGGCAGGAGAAATTAACCAGGGAAGGCAGCGCATCTTCCCTTCTCCCCTCCTGTGATGTTCACATCTGAGGAATAAAGAGGCTGAGGCATGCGAGAGCAGATATAACCTGGCTGCAGAAGGAAACGTGTTTTATTTTTTCTCTCCCCTTCCTCTCCTAGGTAAAGGCTGTCTCTTTTGTACCATCTGTCTTAGAGCGCAGCCAAATTAATTATGTGTGTATTTAGGGCTTTCCTAGTCTTGCCACCCGACATGTGTATAGCGCCTTCCAGTTTACAAAATGGGTTCACTTACTAATCTCCTTTGACTTAATGAGATGATGATTCAACGGGTTCTAAATCACCAGGGCAGCACCGTGTACACGCATGACAACCGCGGAGCTAGAACGAAGCTGTCACTTAAATGAAAGAGGCTGATAAAGGCCCATATTCCCCCAGCAAGAGGGAAACAGCTGTCAAGTTTCCATTGAAGTGTTTGTGGTTCTGTCTTTAGCTCTTTTGTAACCTCTTGTTTAAGATACCCGAGAATTTTGGGAACAACCTCCTATGTGAGTCGAGACTATTGATTTGGGCTCCACGTTGCATAATGGTGGGTGTCATAGGGCCGCCTGGTTTGGCTCTAGCCTCGGGACGAGAGATAGCAGAGCTCTCTTGGTTGTGCAGTTCTCCAGAAGCCAGAGAAAGGCTCTGATGATAAGTCCCCCCCGCCGCCCACACAGTTTGTTCTGTGTCCCACCGGAGCTTTCTTCGTGGGGGCTGGGTCTTCAGTCTTCACCATGAGGGGTGTCTTACCTTCTGGAACAAGGCGACAATTCTTTGTCCTCCTCAAGTGCAACCAGGTGAATGGTTCAAAGGCACAGGGAAGTTCAGGCTCACAGGGGGGCTTTTCTGAAGCCCCAGAAAGAGCTCTGCCCCTCTCTACATCAGCCCCCTAGACCTTCTCTTAGGATTTATAGCTCCCAGGAAGCAGGTTGGCAGGTAGGGTCTCTCATCTGTTCCCTTCGTGTTGCTATATCACCTGCCTGAGCAAATGGGACTGACACATGCTAGAAGGGAGCTGCCATTGTGTTCAGAGAGTAGCAGAGAGGCCAGATGGATGCTGAGTTCACCCCAGTGTGGGGCTGGGATGCTGGCTCTGTTGCTCTCAGCCCGATGAATGGAGACGTTGGTCATTGATCAAACGTTATTGTAACAGACAGTGTTATGGAAAACCTGTGTCTCCAGCAGGAATTTCATTCAGGGCTGATGAGCCACAGTTTGGGGCAAACCTGTCTGATGGTCCCCCTTCTAAAACACGAGTTAGACTGTTTTAAAGGTTTACTCCTGTCTTAGTGTCCAATTGCAGCTTTAACAAATGGCCACAGACTTAGTGGGTTTAAACAACATAAACACGTTATCTTTACTGTTCTGGAGGTTAAAAGTCTGAAACCAGTCTCAGTGGGTTCATGACGAGGTGTTGGCAGGACGGGGGCTCTAGGTGAGAATCCATGTCCTTGCCTTTTTATCCTTTCAGAAGCCCCTGTGTTTCTTGACTCCTGACCTCTTTGTCTCATCACTCTGACGTCTGCTTCTGTCGTGACATCTCATTCTCTGACTCCGAGCCTCTCGCTTCTCTCTAGTGACAGCCCTGTCATGATGTTTAGGACCCACCTAGATGATCCAGGATAATCTCCCCATCTCAACGTCCTTAAATCACATCAACAACATCTCCCTTGCCAAGTAAGGCGACATCCACAGGTTTGGGGATGAAAATAATGGTCCTCTTTGGGGAGCCATTATTCTGTATACCTCAACTTCCAGTCAGCGAGTTCTCTGTTTTATTTGCCAAAGCTTCAGGGAGCATCACATTTGCTCATTTAAAACATTAATTTTAAGAGACAAAATATGTACTTGCAAAAAAAAAAAAAGGAAAAAAGAAAAGAAAGAAACTTTACAAAAACAGATATAATTTAAAATGTTACTTACACTTGGTTTCTAGTGCTTTGTTTCCCCTGCTGAGAGGTGATAATTATGTTCATTGACAGTTTCCAGTGTATCCTTCCAATGAGAATCCATGCATAGACAGGCATGCATGCCCACACATGTGTGTCTATGTGTACAACTCTTTGATTTTTAAACACAAATGATAGCTCATTTTTTAAAAAAAAATTTATTAACATATAATGTATTAGCCCCAGGGGTACAGGTCTGTGAATCGCCAGGTTTACACACTTCACAGCACTCACCATAGCACATAATGGTAGCTCATTTTTACCCAACTATTTTTCTTAGTGATCTGTTCATATTAAGGTTTGTGTAGGTGCCCTTTTAACGGTGACATAGTGTTCCAGTGCATTGATGTATCAGAATATACAACAACAGCCCCGATTCAGAGAGCTCCTCATCATTACTTATTTTTCGCCGGAGCACATGATGCAATGGCAAAGGCCTTCTTGCACTTGTCTTCGCACACAGGTGCTGGCATATCTATGGCGTGACCTCCTGTCAGCGGCATGGCCAGATCTCAGGGTGTGTGCTCCTTGGACACTGATAGTACTGTTCCATTGCCTTCCAAGAAGAATAGATCAGCAAGTACCCGGAGACCGTGGGTCCGGGTGTGGCCAGATGCCACGCTCGGTGGGGCTCTGCCATGGCACTCACTGATCACCCCAGGGCACCTCCTCAGAGCCCTGTCTCTGACGCCATCTCCCATCACCACGAGGGTTAAGGCCAAGATTACAAGTGCCCCCTACTGGGCAAACTACCACACACCTGGCCCCAGAGTTGCAGTCAGGACAGACATGTTGACTCCACAGAGGCTAGTCCTGAAGCATCACATTCCAAGATCCTGTGTCGAATGCCGGAGACTCATCATTGTGTCTCCTTGAAAACCGCGGATTCCTTTTGTCTCCCCAAGTTCCTGGAGGCAGACAGTGTCGAGACGTTGACCTGAGTACCGCGGTGCCGGGCTGTTCTGGGAGGGACGGGCCCGAAAGGCGTTCTGCACTTGCCAGACGTTGCAGCCGTGCTACCTGGGCCCAGAGTGCCTGGATATGACAGCTATTGTTTGTGAAAGAGATCTGATGTTTCATCAGAGAAAAACTGTGTACAGAAACCTGGCAGAGATTTCTTAATGGCTTTCTGATTAAAGGAGCAAATAACCTAAATGCCAGATTAGTAGCATTTGGGGGATGAATGCACAACGGGGAGTGCGTGTCTATTTTCTCCTTTCCCTCAGCCTTGCTTGGCAGCATCCATTTGTCACTTTGAGGAAATGAGAAAAGGACTGGCTGATGTAGCAGAGAAATAACTGGGAAGCAAAGTGTGATCCTGGCAGCTTTCTTGGTAGTTTGAGGGTGTAGGTTGGAGATTCTGACTCCCAGAATCCTGAAATAAAAGTCTGGATAGCCCAGTGGACCACCTTGGAATGCCAGGCTACGTTAGCGTGCATTGGGATTTCCAGCAGGAACCTTCCAGAATGGTTGAGGAGGGGCCTACCAGGGCTTCCGACTGTCGGAGCTGTCATGCACATGAGCGGCTACTTCTCTTCTACTCTGACCTCAGAACATGATGGAACTGTTATCAAGGGAACCAAGGTGTCTCCCCAAAAGCATGTTCCAGGGGCTGTGGTGACCCCCTCTGTCCATCTTTGAGCAAGTTGGTTAGGGGGATGGTTAGTTCTCTCTTAGGTCTTTACAGTGGGTGATGTATCTGGACGGGGATGCAATCTGGGGGAGGAGGATTAAGAATTCTTTTCTCTGTGGACAAAAGGAAAACTCCCTATACATTGGCCAGAGTGATTTTTTTTGAAATGTAAATCAGATCAATTATAAATTCTAAACTCCTTACCATGACTACCAAGGACCACCATGATCTGGTCCCTGACTGTATGTCCAAAGTCTCCACTTACCACTTGCTCACAGGCCCCAAACACACTGGCCTTCTTGTGGCTCCTTAAACACACAAACGTTGCTCTTGTCTTGTGACCTTGGCCATGCTGTTTAATCTGCCCGGCATTCTCTCCCCCAGGCCTTCACAGTCGGGTCCAGTGCATGCTTCGGCTCTTGGGGGAGATGTCCCATCGCCCTCTAACACAGCCTTCTGCCACCTTGCTGCTGATTTCCCTCGTCATCCCTAATATGAGCAGGAACTAGTATTTCTTTGTTTATTTGATTGTTTTCTTGCCCTTTTGAGTCCAGTCAGAGTCCAGTCAGGAAAGCAGGGGCTTCAAGAGAAGGAATTCAGCATGGGAACTAGGTACCTGGGCGAAGAAGGAGTGGAGGGGCCAAATAGGCCACCACAGGGCAACCCAGAGGTTGGGCAGACAGAGGGGCCGAAGGCAAAGGGAGGAGGAGGGGTTATGGAGGAGCTGGCGTTGCTCCTAGAAGCACCGCCTGAGAGAGGGAGAGGATGGAGGAGACTGACAGAAGAGCAACCTCCCAGCTTCTCCCCCCCTTCACCTTCCAGCCTCCCCCAGTGGCCCAGTGCTCCCACGGGCAGATCCCAGCAGTGGACCACTGGCAAGGGTGCCACCAAGATCACATAGTCTGCGGGAGTTAGCCTCTGGAACCGAGAACAGGGGAGAGGTGAGGAACAGATATGAGGGGAAGCGGTTTACGGGTACCTTCCTCTATGCCCAGCATCTCTGGCAGTCCTTAGCGGGTAATAGGTCCCCAATAAGTAAGTATCGAATGGATGTATGAATGTGCCATTCCACATGAGTCCATTCCAATGTCAATTCTAATGGGGCTGACCCCTGGTAAAATGCCAGAATGTAAGAGGAAGGAGCTCCGTCTGAGGCCTGGACTTGACAGTCATACCCAGTGGCCCCCCGACAGCTTCTGAGCCTGCTGTGTCTTCTCTCTCTGCCACCAACCCCCGGGAACGGAGAAGGATTCTTATTTCTGGAAATAACATTCTTTCACGATCCCTTTAATCCAAGCCTGCTGTCAATTTTATATGTGCGGGGTTATGTTGCTTGAGGAATTCCTTTGAAGGCAATTTTAAACTTTCATTCCTTCATTCAGTTTTAAAATTTCTTAAGTTTGGGACCCTTCCCAGTGCTCTGGATTTATTCATGGCCTCGGGGTGCTAGGGGACTGGAGCCAAAGTCCACATGCTTGATGACCTCTATCCAGTGGCCTAGGAGAATTGATTCAGTGTATCAGAGCCTTTATTTGTCTATAAGGTGGAGTTGAGAACATCGTGGAGGGGACATGAAATGGTGAAATGAACAAGCCAAGATAAAGCCCCAGCACATACGAGGCCTGATAATGTTGAATGCTTTCCTGTTCCTTTCCCCAAACCCTGGCAAGTGGCTCTGATGTCCCCTCTCCCTGCTCCCACCCAGGGCTCAGTGCAACTCTATTTGGATTTTTAGGTTTCCTCCTGCTGATTACCTTCCTCGGAAGAGTATGGTTGGAGCCAAGGCTGTGGTTGGCCACTTACCGTTGTATCTCCTCATTTTGACGATCCGTCCTGTTAAAGGAGTAATTGTGGGTTTATATACATTTTGCCTTATAGGTTGTCTGTGTTAAAAAGTAAAATTGTAGTCTGCTTAAACTGATTTCTGTGGGTAATTTATGGAATGCAAGTTTCTCTTTTTCTCCTTTTTTCCTCTTTTCCTTTCTCTTTTGCTGAGGCAGTGCCTTGGCTTTCTTGTCCCCAGAGCTTTGCTTGAGGGTTGAGTTTTGAGCTGCAACAGTTTTTCCCATTTCAGTGTTGGGGTCGACTGGTGCCTTATCAGAGCTCTGTAAGTCCCTTGCATTATTGGACATCTCAGCATGTTGGAATCCAGGGACTTTTATTTAAACCTCTAATGTAACAATGACGCTGCCCTGTAATTAAGCATTTCTGGAAGCGACTTCGATTGAATTGCAGAAAGGAAGGTAACAGCCCATGGAGGCTGGGGCTGAATTCATGGAGAAGAAATGCATGGGCAGCTGTGGTGCGGGCGGAGGGTGGGGTGGGGCGTGCGCATGTTCACTTTCCAAGATTTCTGTCTGAGTCGCTAATGTGAAGGTAGGTGAAGGGCGTCATTTAAAGAACCCTTCGTGTCTGGTGAACATCCTGGATATCGAATGTCCCGGTCTTCTTTTCATTGCCACTCCCTGTCAGCCTCAAGAGACACCAAAGAAAAATATGTTGCAGGTTTCAAAACAGTTACCCTCTTCCCTATCATTTCACAGAACTGGGCTTAGTCAAGCTTGTGATGACATAGAATTTTCCCCACTTTGAAAAGTACTGGTTAAGTCTTTTGGTTCCTGCTCTTCAAAGGTGGAGTCATTGTGTTTTTCTTTTTCAGAGGCACCATCA
Organism: Martes martes; assembly: GCF_963455335.1. Classification (NCBI taxonomy): domain Eukaryota; kingdom Metazoa; phylum Chordata; class Mammalia; order Carnivora; family Mustelidae; genus Martes; species Martes martes. Next base: position 49,546,738 of record NC_137902.1, read on the forward strand.
GCCTGTCAGAGAGTGGAATTTCCCACAAGACCAGAAATCCTACAGCCTTCATTCATGACCTTAGTACTTCCAGTTTTAAAGGACAAACTTGCCCTGCTTTCAGTGTTGAAGGAAAACAGCTAGCTCCCAAGGATGGGTCCGAGCACAGAAGTGATTGTATGCTAGACCTGAGGCGCAGGAAAGGACGGTCCCCAGTCACGTGCCCCCTTCTCTCTCGGGAGGAAAGTGGAGTTGTGAGGGCAATGGGCGTGGCCGGAGCAGGGGCGGGGCTCAGACCCTCGTCTGGAGCGGGGCTTGGAAAGCCTGACTGACTTTTCTCTCCCAGCACTACCTCTCCCCTTAGGTGCTCCGTGCTCTTTTTATTTTAAGTATGCTCCAATGTGTTATTTATTTAATCTCCCCTGCAACTATGCCCACTTCAAGTTCTTATTAGATACTCGATAGTATAGTATGATCCAATTTTTAAAAAATGAAAAGTCATCTTCTGGAGAAAAATCTATTCATGGACCCTTTAAACATGTTTAGTTTTTAAATTATTGTACAGCGAAATGGACTTTCTTTCCCTTTATGTACAGTTCTCTGCAGTTCAGCACACACATGGACGTAGGTAACCACCATCAGAATCAGGATACAGACTGTCCCTTCATTCAACCCCATAAAACCCCTGACCTCCCCTGGTAGCCCCTGGCAACCACTGGTCTGTTTTCCATCACTATAATTTTGTCTTTTTGAGAATGTCAGTACGTAGAACCCTAGCATGTGATCTTTCAAGAAAGCCTTCTGTTATGGGTCATTTTTGATTGTAGCAGGTGGTCCGTCTGCATCATGTTCTTATTTGTTCTTTTTTGGATAAGCTTAGAAGAGTTCGAATGGTTCGTTGAACAGGAACTCACCTGAGGAGATTGGTGGCAGGGACAGGGACTAAAGGGCAGCTTTGAGACCTTCGTTTCTGTCCCAGACACTGACACCTAGTGGTTTTTGGTAACTTCCGGTGGCGGCTGTCCATTTCTCTTAGGTAAATGCAGGTGTAGCCTGTGTGCCTGCAGAGAGGCCGGCTGGGAATCCAGACGCCTGCTAATCATCAGAATATTATCCACGGAGCACAGTGTGCCGGAACCACGGGCCCCGCTCAGATACTGACCTCACACGAAATCACATCCGCGTCCTCAGGAGCCCCCAGGCTTCTGGGGCTGGGCTCTGCCAGGAGAATGGGGCTGTTGGCACGGGGGCAAGAGACTGCTGGATTCAAAGTGGAAAAGGCACTGCTCCAGGGTAATCGCCTGCCAAGGAGGTAATTGGGAGAATCAGTTTGGTGATCTCCATCTGACAACCAACAGGAAACTTCCCAAGGAAGCAGAGGAGATAAGCCTGTCAAGATCTTCTCTGCCGTTTTAGGTCCAGGATTGTCACTGCTGCAAAACAGGGCTCTGGTCCTCCAAAACGGGGAGCCAGCGAGATGCAGCATTCTTCCTCAAAGCACCGAGGAACACGGACTCCATGGCTAAGCTGCATGGAACCAGCCACATCGGTTGTCTGGTCAGCCTTCTTCTGGTCTAGCCAGTGGGACGCTCACGTTTGAGACACGAGCCTCAGGCTGTGTTATGTAATTCCCTCTCTTTGTCTTTTCAAAAAAAAAGGACCTATTGAAATGGGGGTGGGAATAAGCTTTTGTACTTAAGCCTCCACTCTCTGGTCGGATATTTGTCAGTTGATTAGCTGTAACTGATGGCTGTTATTTGCTGCTGTCTAGAGGCATGATAGTGAAAGAGTTAATAGCAGGGCTCCTGAGCCAGACCACAGGGATTTCAGGTCCCACCTGGCATCTGGCTGGCAGAGGGGACCTTTGGGCAAGTTGTTGACATTTCCGGCCCTCGTTTCCCCATCTGTAAAGTGTGGATGCCAATACTATCTCCTTCACAGAATCAGTGTGCAGCTTAAATTAGTCAGTATATATCAAGCAACTACCAAACACCAGTTACTTTTGAGGGCTCCACATGTGGACTGTAGTAGTAGCTTGGGACCCGTTCAGTTTGATCACTGTCGCTTAGTCTAATTGTGTCACTCTGCAGAGAAGAAGGCTGAGATCTGCAAAGGCTTAGGACTGCCTGGTGGTAGAACCAGGACTAGAGACATCTCTTTGCTCTTTGTCCCTTTTTTCACTCTGCAAAACAGAAAACGGATGATCTGTATACACTGTTTGCTATGGGGCTCTTTATTCACTGGAAGCCGCTGGTCACTTGGACTCTCGTGCCTTGTCAAGACTACTGTAACTAATTTCTAGATCAATAAACCCAAGTCCCTGGAGAAATATGTCACTTCCTTGAGTAGAGTTTTGGTGTTTTTTTTTGTTGTTGTTATTTTGTTTTTGTGAGTGTGTGTGTATGTGTTTTAAGATTATTTGAGAGAGAGCACAAGTGGGAGAAGCAGAGGGAGAAGGAGAGAGAATCTCAAGGAGACTCTACACTGAGCGCAGAGCCTGACGTGGGGCTGGATCTCACAACCCTGAGATCAGGACCTGAGCCAGAACCAAGAGTAGGATCCTTAACCAACTGCTCCCCCTAGGCACCCCCGTCAAGTTTTAGCATTAAGCACATTTTCCGTGTTTATTTATCAGCATAACGACCACCATATATGACATATTGGAGTAGTGTTTAGGGACCCAGAATGTGTCCTCAGCGGGAACTTTCATTCACTGGCCAGGAGAGAGAACAGTTTATTGCCACTTGATCTCGGCTCGCCCATCTGGGTCCACTTGTTTCTCTCTTGTGTTCACTCTTTCCATCAAACGGTTCCAGTGACTAACAGCCCAGTTTAGTGATGACAAGTTTGTTAATATTGGAGCTCAAGATAAGGCAGTGTTAACTCCCTTTGCCCTGAGAGTCTGCTGCCTGTGTGTTGAGTGATCCCGGGACTTGTCAGCCCTTGGAGCTGACGTGGGAAGTGCCGGCAGTCGGGAGAAGCACTCGGTGTGCTCTCAGCTTGCACACGTGTCCCCTGGCTCAGCACTGAGTGTGCCAGCACCCCGCCCCTTCCAGGAAACCACTCGCTCTCCCTGCAGGTGATACTCATGCCAACTCCCCTCGAGAAAACAAATGGCTTTAGACTTAGAAATACATTTTCTTAGATGTGCCGAGGTGTTTGGGGTGTTGGCTTTCGCTCTGTCCACAAATCAGGTGACTGCCATTGTCCATACAAGTGATCGGTAGTCACATTTAGGATCCTAAATTGGGACTTCCTGCTGTTGATGGGGTTTCTGGCCGGGGCCCCATCACCTAGCGTGCTTCAACTCCGGGTGACAGGTGGGAGAGCAGGAACTCCCATTGATTCAGAGCCTTTCCACACGGGTGTGGAGTCTGTGCTGTCCTGCTGCAGGCTCCGTGAAGGTGATGGTTGTTTGTGGGGTGCTGCTGAATGATCTGTGCAGCGTGTCCAGTTGTCAAGTACGAGGAAGCACAAGGCGATCACACAGAGTGGAAGGGGACGCCCTCCGCGTCCATGTCTTTGCTCTTCCATTTATCTCGTTAGAGCAGTGTGCACCCTGAAGTGGGAATGGACTGGGTCTATGGCTGAATGAGTTCAGATTTGCTGAGCAGGCTGATTCGGGAAACCACCCTCAGCTCTCCCGCTGTTTATGGTGTTCAGACACCCTTCCTAAGTGAATGTGGCATTTGTATTGGATGAAGGCCGTAGCTCAGTATGAAACGTGATTACATGTCTACTCTAATCCTTAGCAGGCAATGCTTTTCACTTAAGGTGTTTTAAGAGACATGTGTACTGGTGGACTCACATATTTGGGTCAAACACATTCACAGGCAGAGATGGAAGGTATGATCCATCAGGTTAGAAGCCTAACCTCAGGAGACATGGGGTTCTGATCAAAGCTGTATAAGGTTTAGGTAGCGCCCCCATCCATATGCAGACTCATACGCATATATGCACGTGCGCGTGTGCGCATGTACACACACACATACACACACACCATCTCCAGTCAAATTTGCAAAGACTAACTGATGAGCTAATAATATTGCTCTATGCCACAGAAATTCACTAGTCTACAAATTCCAAGAATTCTAATGCCTTACTCTGCACTTTTAGGAAGGAATAGGCTAGAATTAATTGGGAACCTTCCTTTCAAGGGACTACTGGGAATATTCTTCACTGGTATGGAGCACTGTTTATTTATCCATAAAATTCCACAAATTGCAACAGAAGTCACCGAGGTGATATTGTGAGAGATGGGTATTACCAGGACTTGAGCTCATCAGCTGAGCCAGCATCATATGATACAGGATATAGACTCATGTGGTGAGAGGGCTATGCTTCCTTCTCCATACTCTGCAGCACAGGGAGGAAGTCTCTGCTGGGTTCTACCACATCTGTAACGCCTCTCTGAACTGCGGTAGTCAGTGTCAAGCCTCAGGCTCTGAGTCTTTGCTACACCAACGGTATCCAGGGAGAATTGAAGTCATCTGGATTTCCTTTTTTGCTGTATAGGGTTACCCTCTAGTTGTGGCAAGTGAGACAGGCTTTCCATTTCTGGGGGTAGTATAAAGTTCCATTGAAGAAATACATTTAGAAGGAGGGAATTTAAAGGCAAAAGGATACTACGTAATTAATTGTGCAGGTGGAACCAGTTAAAAGATGTCTGCAGGGGCAGGACAGGTTAGGATACCCTGGCATAGAGGATGGTGAGTTTTCTGTGAGGAGGCAGTCAGGCTGGGTTCCTCCTTCTTGTAAACCCTACCACCATTTCCAATAAATACAGCAATGGTGATCTCTAACCTTTGCAGAGAGGCTAAGCAAGTATATTTCATACCCCTCCCCCCCTTAATCATCCAAATGATGCCACGAGATGTGTATAATTACAATCCTTTTATTAGAAGACGTGGAAGCATGGAGTGGTGGCTGACATTTCCAAGGACGCTGGACTGGTAGGGGGCCGAGCCAGCATCTGACCGCAGGCTGTTTGACCCCGGAGCCTGGCACTTCCTTCTTGTGTCCATTTCACACCTAATAACATCCCCAGCAAATGACCAGGGAAATGGAATAAGAGAAAGCTCTACACATTCCAATTGACTAATGTTGGCAAATTGAATTTTTAGCGACGAGAAAGAAAAACACATTTTAAAAAAAGAGAGCAAGAAAACACCAACCTATATGTGGGCAGTCGAGACCCATGTGTAATCCCCATGTGGCAGCATGACTGTCACCTCCGTTTCCTGTCCGTTCTCTGCTTCCCACATGCCAACGACTGTTGAAGATCGATGGATGATCTTAAAATCCCTACTTTGCTCATTAACGACTAGAGTTTACAATTCTCTCTCTCGAAGTCGGCATCACCGAAGCCTCTGGATTTGGAAAGCCTGACTTGTCTATGTGCCAATATTTATACATTGCTCTGAAGGTTTTCTGCATTAAGGGAGGGATCCCTTTGCAACTAGACTTGATTTAAAGCCCATCTAGCACTCTTCCAGTAGCATTCTCAGCATGACCCGTGTAGGATAATAGATGCTGTCTGTAAATCTACGTGACGTTCAGCTCTGCTGCGTGCATTTACTCCTTTTGGGGTAAGTTTTCTGGGTAAATTTCAAGGCCATCAGGAAATTTCCTAAGTTGGTAGATTTTATTAAACCTCCAAGAACGTAATAAACTCACTTTACAAATTGTTAGTGCTTACAGAAACTCATGATAAATGAGACGCTTAAGGCCGTTTCATGAGCAAACAGGAGAAGGTGGTTTTGTTAATGCTGGTCTCATTCTCTGATACTGTGAGAAATAAATGAATGTTTATCGCCTGTTGTTATACCCTTTGTTTGAGAATTATTTAAAAGGCAATTACATATATTTGCAGAAATAACACTGCCATTCAGTTCAGTGTTCACAGCCTCGTGGAGTCTGCCCTGAAAGAGAATTACAAGACGGTCCACGTTAGAGTTGCCTCTGCTCTAAGTTTAACATTTTAATATGCCCGTATCACTTTTAAGAAATTAAGAAAAAAATGATCAGTGATCAGTCTCAGCCTCTGTGCAGTGGCAATTTGGTCTGCTCTCCAGGAGGCCCGTGGGATCTTGTTCCGGGCACTTTTGTTCTAGATGTTTACCACAGGGGCTGTTTCCGGCACAGGGCTAGCGGTGCACCTGCTTCCGCCGACCGCACCCCTCTCCACTCACCGCTCCACTGCCATGAGCAATCGTGCTCCCCTTCCAAGCTCTGTGTTTCACGCTCCTCAGTGTTTGGGCTCCAGTCACGTTGGCTTTGCCGATTTTCCCGTGTCCGTAGTCTTTTCTCGTCCCTGGCTTCACACCTGCTGTCGCCCTGTTGGATACGTCTTTCTGCTCTGGTCTCCCTTCCCTGCATCAGGCGTTTTCCGCCTGGATAACATCTACTTCTCCTTCAGGTGGCAACTCCAGGGCCACTTCCCTTCCTCCTGTTCTTCTGTGAGCAGCTCTCCCAGAGCTGCGTTCCGTGCCTTCGCGCGCTCATTTCAGTTTGGGCTCCCTTGGTGGTGACTCTTGACGGAGTGTCTGCCTCCTTGATAGACCACGGCCCTTCCTGAAAGCAGCTGCCGTCTGTAACTTCTGCTGTGGTTGTATCCTCAGCATCCGCCTGCGTGCCCAGTGCAGGAGCCCTCAGGGGAGTGTTTGAGGCGTGCCTCCATTCATGGAAGCAGCGCCTCCCTCTGTGCTCTGCAGCTCGGGCCTCCGGGCCAGAAGCCTGGTGTTCTGCCATCTTCCTTGAGTTCTCCCTGATGTGGCCTCTGATTCTGACCCAGCACGAAAAGTGTGTGAAGGGATCAGAGACTTCTTGGTGTTTGGTGGAATTTATCAAGAACCTGACAAAGAGAGAGAGAGAGAGAGAGAGAGAGAGAGCAGCTGTCCCCGTGGAGCTGTCAGTCTGCACAGGTGTGTGTCACTTCCCTGATCAGCGCCACCCTGGCTTGCCCTGGGTCGGCTGGCGTTTCTTTCTGGGCTGCAGGACTGCAGGCTGTGGGGACTGGCAGATCTGGAAATGCAACAGGTGGAAGTAAGTTCTACCTAGACAGTCTGGACACTTGGAACAAGAGAAAATATCGTCTTCTTGAAACTATTGACAAAGAAGAAGTCGCAGGTGAAGAGAGAGAACGGACATTCACTGGGCTGCAGGCACGGTGCCAGCGTCACACGTCTGCACACCCGTTGTCTCCTTTCATGCCTCCATCGTCACAGGCTAAGGAAACTGAGGCACCAACAGATAGGAAAGGGCTGGTGGCTAAACCTAGGCCTGTTTGGCTTCGAAGCCTCTATTTTCCATCACCACGTGCTTCCACAAAGGATCTCCAGCCCTCCTGGGTCTGACTCCCACGGTCAGGCAGCTCATCCTGCCAGAGGTGGGAATATATTTGGCCTCAGGGGCCTGGGGTGTGCAGCCACTCGTGTTTCTCATCAAGCCTTCGAGCTCTCTCTGGAGGCTGGGCCCCGCGGGAGACTGCTCGAGGACAGAATGCATGAACGACTCTGCCATGGCAGAGCTCTGTCTCCCCCACTGATCCCCTGGGCCCTGCTTAGTCTACAGAGTCCCACACCATGTGGATCTAGCTGACAGCATATGAATACACCGGTCCGTGTGCACGCACACACAAGCTGTCTTGCTGTGAGAACCCACAGACTGAAGACCAGGAAAGGCTTTTCAGACCAATACTTGGCTTGAGCTCGGAAGGGCAAACAAGTGTCATCTGCTGGTAGAGTCTTAGGTGGAGGAGGGTCAGGGAGAATATTCCAGACAGAGGGAGTGGCGTTTGCAAAGACCTTGTGGCGGGGGGTGGAGGAAGGCACAGCACACCTGCATCATGGAGGAAGGGCCGTGTGGCTGGCACTTGTGGAGGGGGAGGGGCCTGGTGCCAGATGTCACAGCAGCAATGGGGGTCAGACCCTTACTGAGTTTGCTCTGCCATCCTGTCTTGAATGAGGAGAGTAAGGCTTGGGATCTATGCTGGAATGGAGGTGAAGAAAGGTTGGGGAGGAAGGCTGTGATAGGAATGGGAAACAAGGGTTTCTAACAGAATATTTTAAGGAGAGTGGCAGAAGTAGCGAGTGATAGGGTTGGGAGACTAAGGCCTATCTTCCTGGTAAGCCCTGCCCTGAACTCCTGGTCCCTTTTACAGCATCAGTATCTCAACATGTAGGTTTGGGGTGTCTTGGGAAAAACTCCCTCAGCCCTCCTTACCAACCCCCAGTCCTAGGCAACAACGAGCCCATGTTTCTGTTTCTATAGGCTTGCTTACTCTTGACACTTAATATAAATTGAATCACGTAATAATGTGGTCTCATGGGTCAGGCGTCTTTCACCCAGCATACTGATTTCAAGTTGTATCCACATTGTAACATATATCAGTACTTCATTCCTTTTTATTGCTGCGCACACACTTCGTGGCGCCCTGAGAAGAGTATCCATGAGCAGTCACCAGTTCCAATGTGTGGTTAGAGCAGGGTGCTACAGAGTCAGTAATTGTCTTTAATTCAGCTGGACCTCAGTGGTCTGGATTGGGTCAGCCCAGACATGGGCCTCCTACTTTCTCTTTTGTCCTGTTGAGTAACAGCCATGCTCTACCTGCCCATTCCTGTTACAGCTCTGGGTCTTGAGGTGTGAGTCTTCCTTCTATCAAGGGCCACCATGGATGGTTGTGTAGGTTGAGCACTGCCCAAGGGTGCTTAGCTGAAGGCACAAGAAAGGGCTCAAATACAGTCCCATATGCCAAGCTGTAAGACCCAGAATGGAGCTATGTCCATCCAGAGAAGGAAGTTGCCTTTTTCTAACCCAGAGCTTTGTCAGGGCTCTGGCAGTTTTTTGGTTGGCATTCTGCCCTGTCTTTGGTAGGTGTCAGAGTTGAGGTCTTGCGCCCAGGTAACATGTCTTATATTTGAATTAACAAGATTTGGGTATTGACAAGATAGAGGATAAAGTTACAGATATTTTCTAGTGTATGGATTTTTTCTCATAAATGTATTCCCTGCCTTGTGTTCAGAGATCTACAGCTCTACCACGAGCAAGGGAAATTTTCAACTTTTCTGTTTTCTCCTTCAGTTCTCTTCTGAGTTCTAACATCTCTCGCTGTTCCCATCTGTGTTTCTAACTTTGGGGTAGAGCACTTCTGAGGTTCGATTGGTGTTAAAAATTAATTTTTGCAGAAAGGGTATAAAAATCACGACTATCAGTTATCAGAATGAACATGTGTTAAAGCTTTTATTCTACTGAATCGATGAGGGAACCTGTTGAAAAGAACAGACACATTTATAGATCAGGAATAATAGAAGAAATGTACAAATGGTTTCCTCTACAAGTGGAGGGGGGAGTCCATTGAACCTCTCTTGGACTGGACAGAGTTTGCATGGCCCCAGACAAGAACTATTTGCATTGCTATCACGTATCTACAATTTACAGAATGGTAAAAAATTTCCATACCGTCAGAATCAGATAGCCCAAAGAGGTATTCTCTGGTCCAACCATGCAAATTTTTCTATGAAAGCACATATCTTCCCTTGCACCTGTGATTTGGGGTATCTCTAGAACATCGGTGAATTTAGATATGCTTTTGTTTTTCTAGTTGAAATTTCAGTATGAGAACAAGATTTCCTTCAGATTTCCAATGGACTTTGGTATGTGATATTCTTGATTGGAGGAGCAAGAATCTGGACATTTTCAGACGCTGTTGTTGGTTGAAATAACAAAGGGGAGATGCACTCGGCGGGGCTTAGAGGAAGGAAGGAACCTATTAGACCAGAGGCTGGGGACTAAGGCCTGGGTTTTCTTCTTGAAATCATGACACACTTTCTGTGTGACCTTTGGGCTTGCCATTTATCTCCTTGCCTCTTTCAGACGGGAAAATAAGTGTTATTTGTAAAGTACGTTGAGCTTCCCTGATGAAAGGTACCAGTTAACTGCAGAGTGGTATTATTAATTTGTTCAGCCTCGCCCTTTGTATTCCTGCTGGGATTTGATGTTCTGGGTAGATTTGTCTTCTATCTCTTCTCTCTTCCCACCATTAATTTCCACTAGTAGCAGGCGGGGCCCTCACCGTGAGACTAAGGATTTTCAGTGGCTGCTTTGGGTATTTCTTTTGACTCCAAAAAGATCTGTTAGAAAAAAGCCTAAAACATCCACCCTGGTTTCTTTCCTTTCCTTAAAAATGTTTAAGTAAATAGTAGATGGGATAATTAATTCTAAATGTAGTAGAGCATCCGATTGTCTCATAAAACCTGCTATAAGTTCACAATTAGTCTTGTCAGAGCTTCGTGTTCATCGGCTGTGCCAGGCACAGCTCCAGTGACCCAGTGTTGCAGGAGGGGGGAAGGAAAATGCTGGAGCTTCCAGAAGGAGAAAAAAAAAAAAAACCCAAAACCATAAAGGTGTGAGAAGATTCCTGAGATCTGCATATCCAGAATTGACTCCATTCCTGTTCATCGCGAGGAGGTCTTCAGGACTATTTTCATTCAGCGGCGGGGGTTGGGGGAGCCATTTATACAGGAATGTCCTAGCGTATTTGCAATGTGATATATCGTGTGTCTGCTCAGCTTCACTTCTCGAAACTGACTCGCAGTGGAAAGAGAAAGAGTGGCTGGAAGACTTATTTTTCCTTTTAGCTGTGGCATTTTATGACTTTATTATGCCTCAGTCTCTCCCCTGAGTTGAGATCATATTCTTTTACAAATCAAGGCGTGTGATTCTTAACTTCTACGACACCAAATCCTAGATCCCTCGCTTCTACCATCGAGTTCCTTTGGGTGACCCAATATGAGGGAAGATTACTTTTATCTTCACTGTCATGCCAAGGTTCGGTAATACTCCGATGAGGCTGAGGTTTGAAGACTGCTTTGTTATTTCTAGACAAATGCGGGCCTGGGAAACACCAGAGCACTGAGATATTTGTTGCTTTTTGGGAGGCAGTGCTAGGTCTCAATTACACTTCACACATTTATCACTCCACTTATTTTTGATACATTGTTTCCCCAGCCAGTCTAGCCTCCCCTATCCTCTGCTTCTCAATTCCAAAGGTTTTTTTTTTTTTTTATTCTCTCCTACTGATAGCTCTATTTAACCATAACAATCTGATATGATTGTCAGTCTATTTGTTGGGTATTCATTTTGTCTCCCTGTGAGACATACATTTTTGTTACAGGAGACAATCCTATTTTATGTTTCCTTTTTGCCCTCTGTAACACCTAGCAGGTGGCCACAGTCACTGCAGCTGCTAAGCACATTCTTTCCAATTTCCTAAATGCACATGGCATTGGCTAGACTTGCACCAAGTTACGTGGATTGTCACGAAGTTCTAAAACAGAGCACACTGATTATATACATATAATCAGCAGGACTCACTTGAGAAATAAGCCAGGCTCGTTTTTGAAAGGGGGCACGCACAGTGGTGATCTGCCTGGATAGGCAACTCCTGGCATTGATTAATGGAAGGGTATAAACCTTTCATTGTTTGGATGGAAAGGAACCATCTCTAGCATTCTTTTTCCCCTTGGATGAACTGTTAGAAACTGAAGGATCTCAGTAGTCCACGTCCAGGGGGATAACTGCAGACTTTTCAGGTGGTTGTGAACACCAGCATCCTCTCACTGACCCACGGTGCTTAGGGTCATGTGTAGAAGCAGGGAGATGAGTTAGAAGGACAGTGTAACAATCTGGAGAAAGATGATGGTGTCTTAGACATGGGCTGGTGCCCTGGGAGTTGGGAGAAGTGTGATGTGCTAAGCCTATTTAGAATGAAGAGCCAGTTAGGGGCATCTGGGTGGCTCAGTGGGTTAAGCCTCTGCCTTCGGCTCAGGTCATGATCTCAGGGTCCTGGTATCGAGCCCCACATTGGGCTCTCTGCTCAGCAGGGAGCCTGCTTCCTGCCCCCCATCCCCCGCCTGCCTCTCTGCCTACTTGTGATCTCTCTCTCTCTGTCAAATAAATAAATTAAAAAAAAAAAAAAAGAAGAAGAAGAAGGAAGAGCCAGTTATATGGATAAATGATCAGGGCCCTTTTAGTGATTCCAGAAGTCCAGAGAATGAGTCCTCGGAGAAATGCCCCCTCAGTCTGGAGATACTTCAGTCCCAGGAGATGAGCTAGCAGGGGCAGACCTTGGGTGCTGGTGCCTCTGTTGTAGTCAGTCCTAGCTTCTTTGACGGGTTGGCATGTGGACCGTGTGATCCTTTTAGCTAATTCCTCTCCTTGGGGAAATAACATCAATCATTCAGAAGTCTTAAAAATGCATGGAGTATCTGCATAGTCCCCCCTATCCTGGCCCATCACGGAAAAGCTACCGGGGTGCAGCCTCTGCATTTTGCATGAGTTAGCCTCTGTATTGTGAGGGGCCCCAGAACCTGAGCCCCTAGGAGCAGAGGTCCAGAGGACATTCCTTCTGGTCAGGATTTGGCCTGGAGCACAGCCCAGAAAATACTGCCAGGGGATGGAATGGGCTGTGTCCATAGCTCCTCACCCCTCCCGACCTCCCTTGCAGGGGGGAGGCCTTCTTCCAGGGGAGGCAAGGACCTCTCTATGGCAAGGATGACTTGCTGAGAAGGTCTCAGCGGGTCCCAGGGCAGAGACAAGGAGAAGGGATGAACTGTGGAGCCACCAGCTGAGTCAGGAAGGAGCAGCAGTTAGAAGAATCCCAGCTCTGTGCCATTTCCTGCTATGGGATGTTGGGCAAATGGCCCAGCAGCCCTGGGCCTCAGTTCCTTTAGCTATAAAGTGGAGATAATAGTAATAGTAATACTTTTTTTGTGGGGATTAGATATGTTACCGTAAGTAAAATATTTAGGGTAGTGCCCAGCCCAAAAGATGTACCATATACGTATTTGCTATTAATATTATATTATTAATTTATCATATAATATATTCTATATATTATGCTAAGAATATATATATTTATCATATATGTATTCTATATACTATAATAACTATATGTTTTATAGTTATTATGTAATTAGTCTACTCTCAAGCCAGACCCAGTCACTAGCTTTTTGATTCCTACCCACTGTGGATTTGATTCAGGGTAGTTACTGGCTGAACCTGTGTGAATCCCGCAAGGACCTCACTCCTAATGCAAACACTCTGCCTGAGTTCCTGCTCAGCCTGGGTCTGTGCAGAAAACGTCACAGGGGCCACAGACCTGTCGTGTCTGTTTCAGAGGGGAAGACAAGGAAGCCGAGAAGGTTAACAGACTTCCTTGGGACCACACAGGTAAGGTGAAAATCAGGTTCCCCGTGTGAAAGCCCCACTCCCTCTCCATGAATGGGGGAGGGAGGGTGGTGTGTGCAGGGGCAGTGGGGGCAAGTGTTCCCACCTATCTGCTGCACGCCCATTGCCGTGGGAGGCACTCCCAGGGAGTTATGCTCAATCGGATCAAGATTCTAAGTTTGCAGATCTGGGGTTAGGCCTAGGGATCTGCCTTTTAGCAGGCACCTCTGGGAGCTTGTAGCACAGGGGGCCTCAGAGCATACAATAGGCATCTTGGTGGAAGGTGTACAAGGGATGGCTGCTGCGGGGTCTTATTATGGAGGTAATTGTCGAATTGAAGAAAAGCGCACGGCAGGCGTTAATTCCATGGATAGCTGCTGTGCCCACTCTGAGCAGCAGCCCAGTGAACCAGTGAGGCCCATGATAACACATGTTGTCTGTGGGGACAGGAGTGGCCAGGAGAAGCTTCGTAAATAGAGCCCTACAGACAGGTCGGATTTGTGACTGCAGAGGTGTGGAGGGAGGACAGTGCACAGGGGCCACTTCAGAGGTTCAGAGGTGGAAGGAATGGCATGTGGTGGGTGGCTGAGGACTCTTCCTGGCACTTTCTCGACTTGCTGCAGTGAACCAATGGCCTTTTTCTGCAAAATCAGTGGCTTTTCCACAGTGTCTTTCTCAGCTTTCACCAAGAGCCCCCTTGGAAGTGAGATGGAAGACAGCATAACCTTTGGTAAGACACGTGGAAGAAAGGGGGTTGTGTAAATGGGTGGGTCCTTGGTGGGCGCCATTTTCTTTTTCCTGGTGGCAGTGTTGCGTGTTCCTCTCACCTCCTTCTTGCCCTTCTGCCGAGTGAGGATGGTTCTCAGCAGTGTAGCCTGCTGAGAACTTCCTGCAGAAGTCACTGGTGTCCATCTGCTTTGGGGGTTTTGTTGTGGTTTTATAAGTCTTATGCTTGTGAGTAGCTTGTCCAGCTGTACCCTCTGGGGGAATGGCCACGGGGTCTATGACAAATTGAAGGCAGACCTTCTAGGCCTTTTCAGTCCTCCTTGTCATCCAGCCTCTTAATTTTGCCTTTGCCACTTCTTACGGTAGGGCCCCGTATAAGTGAATTGCTCACCGGGTCCCAGTTTCCTCTCCTAAAATGCAGGCCTAGTGCTAGATGTCTTTGATGATTTCTTGCCAGAGTAACATTCAGTGACTTTTTTCAGTCCTTGGAGCCATCCTTGGTGTTCCATTCTCTTGGCTTTGAGGACTTCCTCCTACCTTAGCGGTACTATCTGAGCTCACTCTCTGAGCAAGGGACCAGATTCCTGGGTGCATTCCCTGTTGAACCTCCTGCTCAACTAGAGCTAATCCTGAAGTCGAGAAGGGAAACCAGATGCCTAGGGCCATTCCCTCAAACCTTTGTCCATGAACCTTCCATCAGTAAAGGCTTCTCTGTGGTCAAGCCTTTCCATATAGGAAGAAGCTGCTGTCAGTATAGTTTACCATCCATGACCATCCAGCAACCGGCCATGAAAGAGATTCTCAGATGATAAACCCTCCATACACATGATAATCATTGCCCAAGGTTTTGCCCTGAAGCATAGATCTGAAGACGGACCTTACGATTTATCACTGGGTGTGAAGTGCCAAGGAAACAACAAACGTCACTCTTTCGACTAGACGGAGACAGTCTCCTAGAATGGTGGACATTGAGGCAAGACAAGTCCCACAGCCAAGCTCCCTTTCTCAGCTTCTCTCCCTGCAAAGCCCACCATGAGCTTGCCTGTGCAGTGAGGTTCACCGTCCAATAGAAAGGAAACCCAAGGGCACTTAGCCTTGGCTAACAGACCAAACTGAGCTCCATTTCCTCTGATAATCGGTAATTATCAATCACCTGCATTCCTCCCAAAGCTGTATACATTCCTCTCTTTTGAAATCTCTGGGACAGCAAATGAGGCCAGGATTAGCCAGCCAAGGTTTGCGATGCCTGGTATGCTCGTGTTCGTGTTCTTGGCTCACGGGCTGCCTTTGCTGGGATGAAATAGTGGGCATTCCACCAGGCATGGCTCAGCAACTCTGCTAGTGTCTGTGCTTTATTGGGCAATAAATTAATACAGAGCCCTGCCAAGGAAAGAGATAAATGGATAGGACAGCAAACACATTTTTAACAAGGAAAATGGCTTTGTTTCTCAGTAGCATCATTTAAATGATTAGCTCTATAATTGCGTAGGCTCCTTGATTGGGAGTGGGGGAGGGGACCCTGATTAAACACATCTCTGGGAGGAACTGTGTGGGCACCCTCACTGCCTGTCGGGGTTTCACGGAAGAGGAGGAGGATCCTGGGTCCTGGGAGATGCTTGCATTTTCGTCACGAGTGACACAAATTCTGCCTGGGTTTTAAGCCTATAAATAGCGTGTGGTTCACGGCTGGCTGTACCTGCAGGCTATAATCAGGATAGTCACACTTGAGGGAGTTAGGAGAAATCTTTTATGATTTGTCATGGTCGTTAACTGCCTCCTATGGTTAATAATGGAGAGAGGGAAGGAGAAAGGAAAAGATAGACTCTGAGAGGAAGCTCCTTGTTTGTAACACCAATCTTGACAAAGCCCAGAAAAATGCTAGACGTCACCCTAATGTCACGACTCAAGCGAAAGGCAGCAGAAAAAAGAAAGCAAACCCTTCCCTTTCTTGTACGGTCATGTAAACACCTGCTTGTGCACTTCTTGTCATAACTAGTTTCTAGAAAGGGTCTTCTTCCTACCAGATTATCAGCTGCATATGGGGTCTCGGTCCTTTGTTCTCTGCAATATTCCTCTTGCTGGGAATGTTGCCCAGCATATCGTAGGAGATCAATAAATATGTGTGAATTAAAGAAATTATAAGTGGACTGTTTTCCACTCCCCACATTCGACGCATTTTTCCTTCACAACTTAATTACACTTCCACCGGCTCCTTCCCGACAGCTCTCTCTCCTGAATGACCACTCTCTCCTCCGCTTCCTTGATTAGTGTGGTACTTTTCTTTAAGGATAAAAAGAATTGGAAATTGAGTCCTTGCTTTGAACCATCTTTTCTATTGTTTCAGTTTGACATTAAACTCTAGGAGTATCGATCTCTTTTATATCCCTTTCACAAACCTTTTCAGGTTGCTATAAAATTTTTATCTGCGTTTCTGTAGGAATAGATGAGTTGCAGAAATGTGAATTCAATTTATCTTGCAAGTATAATATCTTATCATAATAGATCCTTCATGTAATAAGTACATCAGAAAATAATTTAGCCTTTACGGGATTTTTTTCCCCCACTTCAGATGATTGGTCTGTATGCTTAATCGCTCAAGAATTCAGCTTTCTGTAGAAATGGAATTTATGTTTGCATGTGACCAACCTCCTGATTTTTTGTCGTAGAAAGACAGGAGGAGAAAAAGAATGGGAGGGAGGCAGAGGAGGAGATCTAAAGGGAGAAAGCAAATAGGGATGTTTGCCAATGCCCGTAGCTTACTTTAATATAAGTTTTGAGGGCTTATTTACAGCTGTCTTACAGAAAATATTTGCACCAAGGAGGTGCCATAGGATTGAAATTGGGGAAGAGGGCTGACCAATTGGTGTTGCTTAGGGGGATATATCTTGGTGACTTCTGATAAAGGGAACTTTGCAAGCGTTCTTGTCTCTGGTGCTTCTAATGGTTCCATGTATCTCTTCTTGGTTGGGGGTTTAGAAGAAATGGCAGTCCTTTGCCAAGAAATTGCTTTATTGGAACAAATCATTTGCAATAGTAATGTGTTTACTGAGATAAGTGCCATTTTAACTGTAGCGTGCTGTACCCCTGGCAAAGAATCTCGAAGATGACTCAAAGCTTTTTTGAAACACTGCCATATGATTAAAGAAAAGTGACTTAATGATCTAACATTTAACATTATTCTGTACTAGTTTTACTCCTAGACTGGAAAATAGTTACAAAAATAGCTTCACTTCATTAGAATGAGAAATATCATACAGATAGATGTATGTATTTATGTATTTGCTTTATTTTGCAAATTATGATCTGTAGAAATAGTCCAGTATGTGTGACCAAGAAGGTTAATTTTGGGACTCTGCTCGGTCCTTCCCATTCATGCATCAACACGTACTCATTGAGGATGTGCCTTATGCTGGGCACTAAGAGAGCCAAGGGAGGAATATTAACACTTAGGACACAGCTTCAAGGGGTTTGTAGTCTAGATGAGGAGACAAGGCACATACACAAAAATAGTTAACCATATGTATTGAGTAGTATGGAATGGAGAGTCCTCAAAATATGAAGAACGAAATGTGCTTTGGAATGCCAAGCAAAGGGAAGTTGGGGAATCTATATGTCATTGGAGGGTATTCATTCATTCATTCATTCACTCAATTATGCATGCATTCATTCATTCATTCACTCGCTCATTTATACATTCTTTCATTCTGTGATTCTATATAAGGCATTTACTATGTTCCATCCAGCAACCTGGGTGTTGGGATTCTAGCCAAGACAAAACGGACAGGGCTCTGTCTGTACAGAGTTTATCTTTTCTTGAGGTTAGACAAGCAATAGACAAGTAAGGAAGTAAATAAGCAAAGTGATTTCCAAGTATGGTAAGCCAGTGAGGAAATGAAACTCTGTGAGGGGACAGACCAGTGCTGTGGGCACCTGCAGACACATGCACACTCACTTGCACACCCAGGATGCAACTTTAGAATGGGTAGTCAGGGAAGGCTTCCGTGAGGAGCTGACCTGAGCTCAGGCCTGAATAAGGAAAGGGAGCTTGCAAATGTGGTGGAATTCTGTCCTTGCCTTGAAGAACCAGGAAGGTATGATTTGGAGGACGGGAAAGGGACAGACATTAAATAACATTTCAGACTGAGTTCCTTTTCTCCTAAGGTATGGGTTTGGAAGTCTCTGCATTAAGGTCAAACCTTAGTATTTCTCAAGTGAATCAGTGAATATTCTGGCAGAAAGCTGGTAGCTATTGACAGGTGAGAAGGTTTTTTTTTTTTTTTTTTTTTTTGGTGCGTGTCTTTCAGTAAGATCATTCTGGAATGAGAGTTATTGGTGTGCTCAGTGCCAACCGGTGGGCGTCATGCTGGAAAATTATATTTAACATTTATTTATAGAGCACTTACTATATGGAAGACACTGTGTTGAGTGCTTTACAAATATTAACTTATTTAATCTTTATAACTCTTTGAGGTAGTTGCTCTTCTTACTCTCCTCTGACAGATACAGGAACCAAGCCATAGGGAGTGACCTACTCAAGGTCACATGGCTGCTAAGTGTTTGGGTCTACAGTCTAGCCCTTAACCACTGTGCTTCCTCTCCAGGAGAGGAGGGATCACCCACATCACTCAGGACATTGCAAAGTGTCCTCATCCCGGATTGACAGAAAGAGAAGAGGGACCTTTTTCCTTGGTTAAGGGCTCTATAGCTATACCACCCAGCAGAGCTCTCTGTAAGGATGAAAACCTTCTCTCTGTGCTGTCCAATGCAGTAGCAACCAGCCTGTGTCTGTTAAGCACTTGAACTGTGACCTAGTGGGACTGAAGGACAGAGTCTTCAAATTTTATTTAACTTTGGCTCATTTCAATGTGAACCTCGAGACCGAAGCAGTATACAATATTTTTCTGTTAAACACAACTGTGTTGTTTCACTAACACTCATTTGCACTAAATGTCACAACTCTTGTATCACGTAAGACACTGTTGTATTGTAGAAGGTGTAGCGGGCACACACAGGTTGTTTCTAGTAACCCCTTAATGACTTTCAATATGAACAGCATGTTGATGTAAAATGCATTTGGCACATACAGAGTTACATGTGCAATATCTGAAATGTAAATATCGCTTATTTTTTTCTTTTTTTTTTTAACATGTGGGTACTAGGCAATTGAAAATGGCAGATGTAGCTTGAATTCTATTTCTGTTGGATGCCGCTGGCTTGAAGTTCACCCTCAGGCCACTCTAGAGCGTGGTTGGTCAAAGGGAAAGAACCTATTATTGTGTTTTTGGTGGACACTGAGCCATTGTCCTGATGAACAGCCCTCCATGGACCCCCGGGCCCTCACCTCTTCATTCCCATTCCCAGGGACAAACATGAGCTGTTGTGACGTCGCTTTGTGGGAGGCAGGCATTTGTGGGAACTCATACATTGCACATAACCCCCATTTTGCTTAAAAAAAAAAAAAGGATGTGGATGTGGTTGGAGGTGAGGGATCTTTGATCTTTGAACAGGATCCTGCTCATGCTATTCTGCTCTTGCCTGTTTCATGGCCAGAACCGAGGCCTGCATTGCTGCTGGGAGAGAGCAGCTGTCCACCCATCCCCTCCATCAGGGCGAAACCCTGCACCTGGATCCAGAGGTGTCAGGGCACAGGGAGTCAGGTGGCTGTGCTTGCAGAAAGACCACCTGCCAAGACACTCAGGCTACTGAAATCCCGGTGGCAGCAGATGGTCAATCAGTGCGGGCTGCCGGCTCAGGCCCCTTCTCACATACCATCTGTGTCCCCCAGAGGTGTGGGATGCAGCAGCCTCCCCATCCGCCTTGGTGTCAATGGAGGTGGTGGACGTGTGTGAGAGAGGTGGGGCTCCTCCTCAGCAAGACTGAGTTCACTGAGGACTATTTTTCTAGAATCACTCAAGTGGGGATTTGGAGGAACCAGGTGGCTTCTCCTTTTGCCAATGCAGAGCCCTGACTGCCTGCATTGGGCTTCCATCAACCCAGACTCGTGACTCGTGTTGAATCTTCCCCTTCCCTCTGCCTGGAGATTCTTCCCACCCACTGCTCAGGTGACAATAATTCTCATATACATGCAGTGTGTGCTTTTACTCTGGCTGCACATTGGAATTAACTGAGAAACTTTATTTTCTAATACAGCAGACAAATGCTGATGCTTTTTCCTGCCTCCCAGGGATGCTGGTGTCATTGCTTTGGGGTATGGTTTGGTGATCTGGGTTTTATAGTAAACAACAAATGTTGGAGAGGATGTGGAGAAAGGGGAACCCTCTTACACTGTTGGTGGGAATGAAAGTTGGTGCAGCCACTTTGGAAAACTGTGGAGATTCCTTAAGAAATTAAAAATAGAGCTTCCCTATGACCCTGCAATTGCACTACTGGGTATTTACCTCAAAGATACAGATGTAGTGAAAAGAAGGGCCATCTGTACCCCAGTGTTCATAGCAGCAATGGCCACAGTTGCCAAACTGTGGAAAGAACCAAGAGGGCCCTTCAACAGATGAATGGATAAAGAAGGTATGGCCCATATATACAATGGAGTATTATGCCTCCATCAGAAAGGAACTTTTCTATCAGCATGGATGGGACTAGAGGAGATTATGCTGAGTGAAATAAGTCAAGCAGAGAGTGTCAATTATCATATGGTGTCACTTATTTGTGGAGCATAAGGAATAACATGGAGGACATTGGGAGATGGAGAGAAGTGAGTTGGGGGAAATTGGAGGGGGAGACAAACCATGAGAGACTGTGGACTCTGAGAAACAAACTGAGGGTTTTGGAGAGGAGGGGGGTTGGGGGTTGGGTAAGCCTGGTGGTGGGTATTAAGGAGGGCACGTATTGCATGGAGCACTGGGGTGTGGTGCATAAACAATCAATCTTGGAACACCAGAAAAATAAAATAAAATTTAAAAAAAAATAAGACCTTTTAGAAACTTTTAAGTTCTCCTTTTCATAAGGGAACCAATGCATTAAGTGGATGTTTCTCCAAATGTGTCAGAATTACAGGGAGAGGGGAGTACAGTGTGCTTGTTGAAAATGCAGAGTTCTGAGTCATCGCTCAAGCCTTAGGAATCAGGATATCTGGAAAATTTTCAACAAATATTTAACAAAAACAGAATTTATGACGAATAGCCCCAATGGATCACAGGTACACTGTGATGTCAACATCACTGTATTAAATCATTAACAATTTCGTATGGATTTTTTTTTATCCCTTGTGCTTTTTAAAAGGGCCGAGGAAGAAGGCTAATGCAAAATTCAAAGGAAGTAATCTCTAATGATTCTCACTGTTAAATTTAGACTTCATAAAAGAATTTTCCATTATGGGGCACAAGACTGGAAAATATGCCGATCATGTATACATAAAGCAGTAAACATGCTATTTCCTTGGGATGGGAGAGAGGGTTGTTTATGGTTTGGGGGCAAGGGGGGGTCAGTGCTTACCTTTTTTGTCCCCATTTGGTTTGGGGGAGGGGTCTACTATCATAGCTATCCAAGAAAACCTTCCAGCCTTGATGCTTCTTTATGAAGGAACTCTGAAAAAGCTGATGGAACTCTATAGAGTTCCACCACGTGAAGGTTTGGGGGACACTGACAACCTCATAAACTAAAATTCAGGAAGCACCTTTGGTGTCATGGATTAAAAGAACAAAGATAGGAAGTCAAACCTGGATTTGAGGCCCAACTGTGCCTATCACACACACATTTAAGCTCCCCTTGCCTCAGTTTCTCCATCCTCACTATGGAGATTACCTCTTCCTTCTTGAGAACAGTGGGTACTCCTTCCGTTCAGTTCAGTGTATTTAACCCTAACACCATCTTGGTCTCTCCTTTCACTCTGCAAGCATCAGTGGGACAATGGTCAAGAAGCTTTAGATGTGCTGTTTTCTGCATGTAAAATGTTTGTCTTACGCTAGTTAACACTTTTTTATCCTTCCTCCCTGGGGAAACTGCCTTGAACCTCACAGTCGACAAAGCTCTCCACTCCTTTTCAGACTCCTCTTTACCATGTACAATGTTTGCTCTCTAGTGTGACCATGGGTTGAGTGTTTGTCCTTCCTCTAGACTGTAAGGTCCATGAAGGCAAGAGCCCTCTTTGGTTCTCTGCTGTATATCCAGGCTTAGCACAAGGCATGGTATACAGTAGTCACTTGATAAATGCTTGTGGAATGAATGGCTGGATGCATGAACGGATGGTTGGTGGAGACAGACGTGAGTGACACACTGTTTGCCCTTGCAGAGACACGGGCAAGAGACTGAGAGGAAAACGGGTGACAACAATGAAGAATGAGAGAGTGCTTTGGGAAAGTCTCCTCAGAGTCTTTCAGGAGTTGCCTTCAGTGAAGCAGCAGATGAGGTTAGAGAAGGCTAAGAGTTGCCACCTTGTCTGCTTCTGAATGACTTGATTTTTCAGTAGAAGAAATGAAGGAAGGAAAGAAAGAGAGAGGAAGGAAGGAAGGAAGGAAAAGGAAGAGAGGAAAAAGAAACAAGGCCTTAAAAAAAAAAAAATCCAATCACCCTGTGTGTAGTTCAAACAACATCTAGAATGGGAGCTTAAAATGATAACTGTGGCTGCTTCTGGAGAGAACATGTCAAGTAGACCTGCATTCTTCAGAAGGTTGGTCAGCCCAGAGCACACAGGAAAGCCAAATTAGTGCTGGAAATTTCTGGCAGGAGGCGGAGCTTGAACCAGGGGAGTTGGGTCTGTCTTTCCTCTGTCTTAGACATGTCTGGGAAAAATGCGCAGAAGCATGATCTTTGGTTCTTTTGATTTTGGAAAACTTGTGGACAACTGTTGTTTAGCACCACTTCTTTCCAGCAAGAAAGGGAATTATTTATCAATGAGATCCCATTTTCCATTTGTGGTACTTTTTGATTACTTTCTTCAGAAACCAGTCTCCTCAGCCACACCGTTACAAGTCTTGGCTGAAGTATGTCTTCAGAAATCTAAGCTTACGTATCAGAAATGGGGGTTTTAGTAGCTTCATCAGCAGTAGTGACATATCTAAATTCATGAAATACTTCTTGTGGAGAAGATATATCAATTTAATTAAGAACAAAACCAAAACATGTTGCTGGCATTGTCCAGCACATTAAACCAGCATACAATAGTGATTTTGAATAATATTTCAAGAGAGAGTTCTGGCCAGTTTTCTCCCTTTTAGAAGCCTTCAAATTTTATAGATATTTTAAGGGGATTTTGTCCTAATAGCACAGACCCAAACAACCAATCTAAAATGTTTTTACACCCATACTCGAAGAAGATAGAATATCTGGAAAGGATTGACTTTTGGAAATTTTTTCTGATGGCCTAAAGCAGTGATTCTCAAAATATGGTCCTTTAACCAGCAACATCAGCATTGCCTGGAGGTTGTTAAAGATGCAAATTCTCACTCTCCCCCAGACTTACCAAATTGCAGTCTCTGGGATGAGGTTCAGCAATATGTGTTTTAACATGCCCTATGGACAGTTCCCATCCATACTTATATTTGAAAACCACTCTTGGGCTACAGCATAAATGTCTGGAAAGGCTTTTGATGCTGGGAACCTCATCTTGGCATCTGTCATCCTCCTCTGCACAAGAATCAAAAGTAGAGTTCAAGTTCTATAATGCAGGACCATTCTCTCCTATTCTGTATCCCGTGCCAGCTCACCTCTGAGTCTGTAGTGGGCACTTGGCAACTGCATGCAATGAATGAATGACTGGGTAGCTGTGGAATGGTGTGGGTAGTTCAGAGAAATGAATTCTTGTGCATAAAGATCTTATAATGGAGTAGACAGGGAGGGGAATTAAGTGATCAGGATGAGGCTGTGCTGAAATACACAGCCAGATTATGACAAGAGCCCCGAAACCCCGAGAAGGTGATGGTTCTCCCGCACATATAAATGGAAAATTTGGCAAACCCACACAAAGACTTAAGGACATCCACCTCAATTCTGATTTCTCCTTGATAACTGTGTCAAAGCTCTTAAAAATAAGGAATACAAAATTCTTCCCATATTTTTGGCTCCTCCCTTGCTGAAGACAGTCTGTGTGCCTGCTCTGCCCATAGAGAGACTAAAGTAGAAAGGAGACTTGAACATCATATATACATGTGCTCTTCCTCGTTTTAATGGCCTTGAAAAGACAAGTAGCATTACATAGACAGTCCTCTTTCTCCTGTTTCCAAAGAGCGAGGCCGAGAGAGGCAGGAAAGCTATGTTACCTGACCATGTTCCTGTCCCTCCAGCCCTACCGTGTGCCCCATGCAAGTGGAGTTTGTGGTTTTTCTGATTTGGTCTCCAGTGAGCCAGAGCTGTGGTTCCACTGTGTGGCATTATTAGCATCTGAGCATCCCCGGGCCATGGGAAGATGCATGAGATATTGCAGGAAGTAGGGCGGCAGCTGGGGCTGTGGTCCAACCTTTCTAAATGAACAGTGATGCAGTATGGCGTGGGCCCCCTCCCCCACCGAGGACAGCCATAATTGCATGTGTTGAGATGTGTACTACTGACCCTTGCCTTCTGATTTTCCGTGCTGTTGGGACAGGAATGTGTGAGCACGAGGAATGCTATCTCATGAAGATTTCTACTTCCTTCAAGAAAGGCAGCTTGTTTGTAGGAGTACCACAGTAAATTCAAAAAGAATTTTTCCCAGAGGTGAGGGAAGGAGGGAGAGATGTCAGGAGTAGACAAGCTAGTACCTTCTCTTTGGACACTAGGATCTCAACCTACCACAAACCTTAGCACAGGGGGCTTCCTGGTTTCATTCTTATCTAGATGGCATTTGCCAAGGTCAGCCTCTTTGTCATGGTCAGCTGTTGGGTCTACAAAAGAGGAAAAACAATATGGTGCTTTGGGAACCAAGCACATGAACATGAGCCTTTATGGTTGAGATTGGCAGGGCATAGTGGGCAGGGCACTGATTTTGAAGATTCGTCAATGTTGGCGTCAATGTTTTATTGTCAGTTGAATGATTGTTTATCATCTTTGACCCACTCTTGACGTGGAGGGCCTTTGGTGGCCCTGTTTCCCAGGTTGCGTTGACAATCTTTTTTAAAAAGCAACACTTTTGCTGGCAAAATGATTATTGTAAAAGATAGAAAGTTTAGGTTGTTCTAGGGGTGACTTTAAGGTCCTACTAACCCACTAAGTGGCTGTAGCTAAGCCATTGCTACAGCTTGGCCCTGAAGTTCAGATCTTGGGGACCAAATGTCTTGTGTCCATGACATTATCTTTTAGAGGTTGTTACAGGTTTTAAAATGTTGTAAGCCAAAGGTGTACATTCTTTTCTTCTCTTCTCTTCTCTTTTCTTTTGTGGTAAAGGATACATTCTTTTAAAACTCTCTGTCGTATCTGGGACTTTAGCTACGTTTACCCAAAGACATAGTAGGTTCTGGCTCTAGTCAGAAACCCTGATCCCTGAGAAATTCATAGTCTTCTTTGTGTATCTGTAATAGATGAGGCTGAAAGTGGGAGGGGAGGTGGGGACTCCTGTAAGTTCCCTGTGGCTAGAAAGGGATAGATTCTGGAACCAAGGAGAAATTGCAGCTTACTGAGGAATAAGATCAAACATCCCAGAGAGGCAAGAGTCACATGTATGTAATAAAAGTTTCGTACAGGTTCCCACTGCCATTGAGAGGAGAGATATTAGCATCCCTCTAGAAAGACGATTATGTTTGTTTTGAAATTTAAATATACTGATAGATTTTTCTTGCAGAATCTCAGAATTTTCCTTCTATTTTTTTAAATTGTGATTAACTTCATGTAAGATTTGTCATTTTAGCTACCTGTGAGTGTATAGTTCAGTAGCTTAAATACGTTCACAGTGTGGTACAACCATCACTGCTATCCGTCTCCAAAACTTCTTGATCAATTTAAACAGAAACTCTATACATATTAAACAAGAATCCCCTATCCCCCTCTCCCCCGCGGGCCCTGGCCACCACCATTCTACTTTGTGTCTCCGTGAACTTGACTTCTCAAGGTTCTGCATGCAAGCGAAACCATGCACTGATGGTCCTTTTGTCTGGCTTATTTCACTTAACATAATATTGCCAAAGTTCACCCATGTGGTAGCGTGTGTCTGAATTTTTTCCCTTTTCAAGGCTGGTATTCCATTATACATATAGACACCATTTTGTTTATCTGTCCATCTATCAGTAGACACGTGGGTTGCTTCCAAAGCTGCTACAAATTTGGGTGTACAAGTATGTCTTTGAGTCCTTGCTTTCACTTCCATGTTTGCCTTTAATATTCTGTAAGAACAGCAAGGTTTGAGAAGGAAGGCAAAGATGGCCATAAATTTAGTCCTTGGTGATGATAAGTGGCAACTGGTGACTGGACAGTTCTACAGAAGTTTTCTCATCTTATGAATCTAATTAAATTAAAAATCCAGTTGGCCAGACCCACATGCACTTAAGCTAGACAATTTCCCCACAAGCTCATTAGGGGCAAACTTGGGAGCGCCACCAGCAGATGGAAATTTTCCCCCAGGATTTTCAGTAATTAGACAAGAAAGGTCTCTCAAACTTTAGCCCTCGAATGGAAGGCTTTTATCAAGCTTGCCAGTGCATCAGTTTAATGCTGTTCATAAAAATATGTGAAAATCAGGGACACCAGGTTGGCGCAAGGGATTAAGCCTCTGCCTTCGGCTCAGGTCATGATCTCAGGGTCCTGGGATCGAGTCCCGCATTGGGCTCTCTACTCAGCAGGGAGCCTGCTTCCCCACCCCCCCCACCTCTGCCTGCCTCTCTGCCTACTTGTGATCTCTCTCTCTCTCTTTTAAATAAATAAATAAAATCTTTGAAAAAATGTGAAAATCAAACTTTGAAGTTTTATATGATGCCATGGTATATAAGATTTTAGTGTCATTAAACCTTAATTATCAGGAAGGTCACAAGTTTTAGGGGAAGTTTTGACCCAATGTTCCAGTTGCTTTCGATCCTTTCAGTTTCTTGTTTTCGTTTATAATAAATTGGGGCTTTTAGAGGAGCACATTTAACTCTTCTGCATATTTGTGTTGTGCGAAATGAAACGAGCATGGTCAACGAAAACCAAGATGTAACACTGTTGACATCTCCATGGCAGTAGGGAAACACTGACCTGCAGAAATACACACAACTTGTGCCCCGGAGTTATAGCAACATGGTCCCTCGGGAGGGAAGAGATTGTGCAACTGATGTATGATTATGCCCCTAATTCTTCTTGGAGAAAATTAAAAAAAAAAAAAAAGAAAGAAGAATCCAGACCCTTAATATCTATTCCATATTAGTCAAATTCTCCTCTCCCCTCTGAAAAAAGCTCATTATTGTGCTTAGTCTGTTTGCCAACAGATGGGTGATTTACAATAAAATTGTTTTTAGTAGCTTGCATTAAGAAGGAACCCTATTATTTTCCAGGATTTTGTTTTTTTCTATGGTCATTCTGAAATTACCT
Organism: Martes martes; assembly: GCF_963455335.1. Taxonomy (NCBI): domain Eukaryota; kingdom Metazoa; phylum Chordata; class Mammalia; order Carnivora; family Mustelidae; genus Martes; species Martes martes. Next base: position 49,574,095 of record NC_137902.1, read on the forward strand.
AATTTGGAAATGGGCAGAGACACATTGCCAGGAATGTGATTGGTTAATAAATTTTGATAGAGACCCAGTATTTGTGATTAATGGGTAGAGTATCAGTTTATCTCTGTGTCCCTTGCAGTGTGTGTGTATGTGTGTGTGTGTGCGCCTGTGTGTGTATTCATGCATTGCTTATACATTTATATTTACATTATTTTGTGTATCACTTCCTTATGACACATACTTCACTTTGTTTTCACACATTCCTAGTCCCGATCCTAATTTAAATTCTCAACTTCTTCCTGTAGCACTCCTGATATCTGCCACCTTATAATTGAACCTGTCTTTCAGAGAGACATAGTTTCCCTCACTTCTCCATAGGTGACTTGTTTCTTTATAGCCCAGGGACCCCTGGACACTCTGGGCTTCCATAGCCTCTTCCATCTTGGTGCAAAACCTTTTCTCTTGAGGCTCCTGCCATCCAGCTGAGTCCTTACCCTGTCTGACCTCCCAGATGCTGACATCCCATTCAGGGTGGCTCCATCCCTGACTCTACCTTCCCCCTACCACAGCTGCAGCCATCCCCTTCCGGTCTGCACACTGATCCTCCTTGCTAGCCCTCTTGCCTCCCAGATCCTCGACCTCCTAAACCGTGATGCTCTCCAGTCCCTCTCCACTCCAGCCATGAGTCTCTTGGATCCTGCCTTCATGGGAACTATACCTCACCTCTTTCTGGGGTTTTAAGTTTCAAAGTCTTACTCCGTGAGGGTCCACGTCCTTCCAGCTCTCTTTTGCTTTATTACACCCAGTGTCCAAACTTATTCTCCTGACTGTTCTCCAAATACACATTTATTTAACAAATATTGATTGAGACCCTTGGCTAGCTTCTGGGAATTTAGTGATGAGCAAAAATGGACAGGCAACCTGACTTCTTAGAACTTGCAGTCCAGCGGAGGAGAGAGGATTTGATCAAGTGATGGCACCAAAAAATGTAAAACTTTTGCCATGCTAAGTGCTACAAAGTACTGTGTTCATGGGGGAACTCTCTGCATTAATGGCAGGAAAGTGGCAGCAGAGCAGAGATCTGAGGGATGAATAGTCTATGAATAGAGGTAAGACTTTAGAGGACTTGTGCAAAGGCCCTGTGATAGTTGGCGTGGGGAGACACACATGGTGAATAAGAAGACCTGAAATTTCAATTAATTTCAGTCTATAGCAGAGGAAAGAGGCAGGATTTTCAGGGTTTGTAAGCTAGGATTTTTTTTTTCTTTATACCCAAAGCCATGGAAGTCATTTGGAGCAATTTAAGGGGTGGGAAGTCCTCTCCAAATTGTATCTTTTGTCCTAACAATCCAGTCCAGTCTGTAATGAGTATGGCTTTAAGTATTGCATTGTTGGAAGCACCAATTTAAATGCCCCCAAAGGCATCAACGTTTTCACTAGGCTTCTGTACATTTGTATAAAGCACAATTTTACTCTGATCTGGAAATCCCACGTATTTTATAATTCTAAATAATGACTACTGAAAGCACTTCTTTATTCTTTTTTTCTTTCATCTTGAACATATCTGTACTTAAACCGTTGTTTGGAGTCTTGACTTTCAGTGAATCAACTTGCAGCGTTTTTGTGTAAGCAGTTCATAAGTCAAAAGTAATGTGCCAGAATGTTATTTTGGAAACTTAGGGGACCTTTGGATGTTTAAATGGCACTGTCAAAATATTGGTTTTATATTTTAAAAATCTTTTGTTATTTGGGATAACAAAAATACCTTTCTTGGTAGCAAGATCATGTCTTCTCTTGAGAGTGGTTGAAGGGTGAGGAAAACATTAGTATACTGGCCAGACTGGGAAGAAAAATATATCCTTTTTTTTTTTTTTCCTTAAGAAAATACTTATATTCAGAGTGTGAGCTTCTCTGGGCAAAACCTACAGAAACGTGGGCTTTTCAAAGATTCACAGAGGCAGGAGGAAAGGAGACTGAGCGAGACCTCCCCCACTCATTTTTCCCTGTAGCAAGAGCAGAACGAGGCACAGAGCCACGACAGGGCCAGCCAGTGGCCCCTCTAGGTTGTGTTGTAGTTTTGTGCAATGGCACCTGCTTGAGCAATTGACTGTGCTACAGGACACACAAAACCATGAATCCGAGTGTCCATAGGATTCTCGCTTACGATTATCTGAAAGTAGCCCCTCTGACCCAGATTAGTGACACGCATAATGGCCATCGTGCTGAGTTACAATGACGCACAAATGACATCTCCTTGGCATCAAAGAATGCTGCCTTCTCCAGCCAAAAGTTTTGAGTTCTTTCGCTGTGTGCGAAAACCTACCTAGGTCCTGATCTCATGACCACCTGTTCCAGAGGCCCATTTCACAGGTCAGGACGTGGCGTCCTGGAGGTGAGAAGTGATAGGCTCAAGAACATACAGCTTATGGGGGCGGTGGGGATTCCAACCCAAGTGAGCCTGTACCCTCTCTGCCACGAATCTGTCTGCTGATGTGCTGGTGCCTGCCTTTCCCAGCAGCAGACTGGTGGAGTGGGGATGTCAGGGATTTCCATTCTTCTCCCTGGCTTTTCCATCCTCTCCTTCCCCTCCCACTTCGGGGGTCTGTGCTGGTGGTGGTGTTGCTTATGGGTCCTCTCCTTCCTTGGATATCCCAGAAGTGTCCGTTCGTGTGTGTGGCATTTCTCAAAGCCACAGGGGACTCCTTAGTAATTTCAACTTCTGGATTCCATGCTCGTTGAGGGCAAAGACCAGGCCTGACTTTGCTCTCTTTGTTTTCTTTTTCCCTCTGTCTCCCTCTGGGCTTTGCACAAAGGAGTTCAATAAATGTCTGTTGGAGCTGTTAAATTCACCAGACCAAACATTTTAATTTGGATGGTGGAATGATGTTATCGCTCATAAACAAAACATCCCCACATTGTTTTGCCTTGGGAGTTCTCATATCTATTGTTTTTATATAGTGAATTTTATTGTATATAAATTATACCTCAATAAAAAAAATAGTGATGTGCCTTTGGGATTGTATGTAGAAAATGGTCCATTTTCGGAGGGGTCGCTGCTGCCAGTGACTGGCTAGGCCCCAATTAAATGTGCAGAATCATTAATTAGGGTCATTTGTTCTGCTGTGAGCTGAGAATGTATAAAACCTGCTCAGGAGAGAATTAATTCATCCTCTTCTCTGTACTTTCTAGAGTACTCCTAGCATGATTCTCAAAGCCTCCAGGCCTCATACATATGTTCTAATGGGCTAATTGTTAAGGCGACATTTGTAAATTAATCTCTGACTTGAGCTAAGTGGTTTCCCCTAATGGCTTTAATTCAGTGACTCCCATTCTTGGCCATATATCAGATTCACTGGTGGAGCTTGTGAAAGATAGAGGTGCCCAGCTTGCCCGTCCCCCCAGCTGGCCATTCTCTGGCTCCAGGGCAGGGGGAAGGCATCTCTGTTTTTTAAGAAATGCCACTCCTGTGAGGGGATTGTGACGGGAGCTGCCTTTCTGAGCCTTTGCTCCAGTCAGTGTCTGGAGGCCCTCGCAGACTTGTGACTAGTGTCTACTGAAAGCACTTGGGTCGAACTCTAACAACTTGGAAACCAGTTTCTAGCACAGGCAACATGTCAAAGAGCCCACCTTCCTGATTCATTCATTCTGTGTTCATCTCACTGGGACTGTCCTTTCCATGAAGATCCTAAGTGACCTGACAGGGGATATTCTGTGCTTTGCCATCCTCCTTTCCATTTTCATGAACTTTCTGAGACATTTGAGAGATCTCCAGGGCCTGCTGGAATGACCATCATGAAAATATCTGTGAACATCCCCTCTCTGTGCTCCATTTATCATCAGGCTCCTGGTGCCAGGTGTTATGGACAAACTTTTTTTTTTTTTTTTAAATACAGTGTGTGTCTGTTTGTGTCTGTGGGTCTGTTCTTGGCATTCTTCTGTGCAAACACATGTAGTGTTTGACCTTGCATTTCTGAGAACAGATAACTCAAGGGTACCCTTGTTTCAATGACATTAATCAAATCACTTTTGTTAGGTATCTGGGGCCTCCATAAATATCGCTCAGTACTTCATATCACCACATAGCCTGTAGGTATTTTTTTGTCAACCTAAGAATATGGTGGCTCACGCCGTTCCAGGTAGCCGTGATGATTTGGTGACCCCAACCTGTGAAAAGCTAGAACGACTCTGGTAGAGGTCGGCACACAGTGTGCCTCGAGAGGAAATGCTCATATTGTCCCATGCGTCAGACTGTGTTTACAAGGTCTTGTTTGCGACAGCTTTGTGAAGTGCTTGGTTATTGGAAGGGGTCTTCTGTGACCCTGCTGCTGGAGGGCTAGTGTTTCTCCATCTCGGGTGTTAAGCTTCTCTTGGTCTCATTTGACCATGTCCCTTGGACTTGAGTGCCTTTTATTCCTGGGACTATCGAGGCACATGGAAGGACTCCCAGTGGCCTTCCCCCTTACTAAAGGAATGCTGGAGTAGCCAATACAGGTAGGGAGAAGAGACACATCGAGAACAAAAAACATTGAGACAAGAGCCCCTATGGTTCCCCCCCATCCTTAACTTTTCCCATTTATATCTCTACCTAGTCAGTACCTCATTGCGGATTGACTATACGTATGCCATACAACTGGGCACTAATTGCATCATCGTGTAAAGTAACATAGGTTACTGTGTAAGGGTTACTCCACAAAGAAGTATGTTTCATCACTCCAATTGGACTTTTTCACTTTTCCTAGGGCCTCAAGTATAGCAGATGTGAAATAAATACTTAGATAATTATTTCGGGGTGCTCTATAACATAACCACTGGCATTTAGGCTAAATATCTAACCATTGTTTGCAGTTGGACTGAATTTTTTCATATTTAGAGCAGAGGTCTCAGACAATGGGCGATTTGTCAGAGCGAGAGAGAGAGAGAGAGAGAGAGAGAGAGAGAGAGAAAGGATGGAGAGAGAGAGTGCTAGTCCTTTGCCAGGGCCTTGTAGAAGACGAATCTTTGTTGGATTCCTGTTTTCATGGTGTAATCCAAGGGGCTGATGCATTTTCTGTAGCACTTGAATCCAGGTTGACAATGCAATCAAGCCTGACATGATAAAGAGCCATTTAGCAAGTTTAAAAATCACATGCCTAGTTGCCTTAATCCTGAGAAGCTAGTCCCCTCCCCGTTGATCATGTCAGTCGTGGTGGTGGGTGGGTGGAGCAGTTGGAGACCCTGTACCTAGGGAACAAGGCTTCTGGCCCAACATGTGGACCCAAGAACAGGTTCACTCATCAGGATCTTCAGTTCTTGGAGGTTGTTTTCCTTTGGATTACTTCCCTCCCTTATCCTATCAGAGAGGTGCTGATATTTGAGTTTGCATCTTAAGAAGCTAGCAGGAGTCCTCCCCTCCTGTCACTGGATGATTTGCTTAAATAAGCTGCACATTATTCCCCGTCACAGAGGCCGAGTGAAGGCAGCTGGGACAAATCAGTCAGCTACTTGGTCTGGCCCCCCAGTGCTGGGAAATCCTCACCATTGCAGGAAAGCTTAGATTCTGAGTGTGTTGCATAATGATGTAGATGCCATTTGCAAGGGCTTCCATTCTCTTTCCTCCCTCTCCCCTGCATCCCTGCCCTTCCCTCCCCTCCCCTCATGGACCTGTATAGCCGGGTCTGACCAGAGCTCAGGATTCACACACACACACACACACACACACACAGTCCAGCTGGCAGAGATTAGTCTCGGTCAGCTGTTTATGAATGAAGAAGAGGTCCTTCCCCTGTGTCCTGGCCACACCCCTTCCCTTTGCAGCATTTTGAGAATGAGGTCGGGGCCAGGATCTAACCGCTTATGTCTCAGAAATAGCAACACAGATCAAAGTTAATCTGAAGCTATTTGTTTTGGTGCCTCATCCAGATAATAAAGGGGGGGAAAGCCAGGCTTGTTTGTATTTTTGTTTGTTTTTATGGGTGACTTTACAAAGAATGAATGAGTGAGTGTGAGGGGAGCGCCTGGGGTGAGCCTGCTGGGGGTATTAGCCCCGGAGAGATGGTGATCGCCCGAAGCAGACTGCAGTGCTGCCTTGGATTCAGCTGCAGCGTGGTTTAGTTTTTGAGACAAAATGGAAGAATTAAATAAGCCCCAGTGGTGTACTGCTTTACCACTTCCTCTCATAAGGATAGTTTGTCAGGTGCTGTGAAGCTGTGTCTTCCTTCCGCAGAGTCGGGCTGTTTGTCACTGTCGGTGTTTACTGTGCGGTCAGCCGCCTGTCCAGCAGCTCCATGGGGCTCTGCAGTGTTTCCAGCGAATGCTGTATGCAGATTTCATTTCCTCTCCACCACTTTGGTGCACACACATAGTACAGATATGTGTGTGTGGTCCTTTCTCTCTCTCTAACACACACACACACACACACACACACACACACAGCTTGACCATGCCCAGTCATTACATAAGCTGGGATTCCTCTCTCTCCGCCAGCTGATACCAGAAGGATGGCAATATGTAGATACTCAGAGGAGACTGACACTTCTTTCCTTCCAAAGTCCCTTTAGGAGATTAGCGTGTCTGAAAGGTATTTGCTGAGCCCCGGCACTGTGTATAGCGGTGGTGTTGACTTTTGTTTTCAATCTTCGCATCTTTCTTATTTCTGAGCATCCATTTAGATACCCTACTGGTCTCCTCTGTGAAAGACTAAATAAACAAACTGGGATAGAGAGCGGGGGCAGAAACATCGGTGTCAGCCTCAGCAGCGACATATGGCTTGGATGGGCTTCCGTGTGACAGGTAGCCTTTGGAGGAGATGCCAGACTGTCTTCTAGATCAGCGGGGATTAATTCTGAGTGAAGAGTGTAAACATGAACAGGGATGCTTGTGTAGCTGGCTCTAATGTATTACCAGATTTGGCTTTCCTCACCTAAACTGTTTCCAGAATACTTGAGAGGTGTTATAAGTATACTCACACATACACACGCACACTTGTACAAGCAGCAGATATGTGCTTTTCAAATTGATGGTTCTTGCCTGGAGACAGGAAGTAAATCAGGGTTTGCGTAGGCTTGCGGGTAGGAGTAGGGACCGACCGTTCTTGGGTGTCCCTGTGAGGGGTGTAACTGGGATTGATGAAAATGTTCGAAACTAGATGACAGTGATGGCTGTACCACTTGGTCAGTTACTCGAAGTCATTGAATTGTGTGCTTAAAATAGGTGAATTTTATGGTATGTATCCAATGCCAAGTGGTGTCTTGGCAGAGCTGTGAAAAATTGATATTCCCATATTTGAGTTCCTCTGGACCAAGTTTTCATATTACATGACCATTGTATCACCTGAATGTTTGCCTGCCCTTCCCACCAGAGTGTGCTGACTTCAGTTGCAGAGAAGCTGGACCCTGTTGAGGACAGGGCAGGACGAGAGCCATAGATCCAAGAGTCTGCCCTGACCCCTGTTGGCTGGCACTGAGGTTGCTGCCCGCTGCGAGGCGCAAAGGCCACATCAGGGCGTCCGGTGGGGGCCTCCAGGGACTGAGATTCCCAAGGGGGGCCCAGAAAGCAGTCAGAACCCTGCTTCCCAGCTGCTGTCGCGTGTGTCAAAAAACCCCCAAACACGAAATACGAAGCTTCTCAGTGTCGGCTCTTAAGTGATGACATTTTCCTCTTCTTTTGCAGGTTGTCTTAGTCTTTGCTCTGAGCATTGGTGCACTTGTAATATACTTCATAGATTCGTCAAAGTGAGTATTCAAATACGTTGTCTTGCCCTCTTTGCTAAAACAATCATGAGCCTCTGCATTGATCAAGGGATTTACTTTAACACTGAAATTTGGAAGGCTGTCTGTAGAAGGCAGGGCTACTCTGGGCTGGTCTTCTGACTGGGGAAACAAGCTCTCACGAGGAAGGTTACTTTGACTCTGCTGGCACAAGAGGGAGGGAGTGGTATCTGAGGATAAGCCTTTTTGCTGGGTATTATTTATTTTCAAATAGCTGTTTCCTGTTGAAGTATCTGCACTAACAACGTCGAGAGACTAAGAGGGCTCTGGTATGAGTATGCAATCATTGGGAGGGTTACACATATCCAGCCACCGAGGGCCTGAGCCATTCTTGCTATGGGTGGAAAGGACCTCTTCTCATGAGGGTTTCTGATGCTGTCATCTTACGGGAGGTCAGATTAGGAAGAGTGGCTCTGTCCTTTGCCGCTATCAAGCAGAATATTCCGTGGGAGCATTGCTTGTTAGTGCTTCTTGACTTGTGAAGGTAACAGATGGGATGGAGGAGTTCATGATGACTCCCAGAGGTGCAGGCCCACGGCCATCTAGGATTTCCTAGAGCGGATGTTCACGCAGACCCCTGGGGTGCCACTTGAATGAACTGATACTCTAGGGTGAGCCTGCGGTGGGGTCTTGTGACAGTTTAATACTTTATCAGAGGCAAAAGAGGTCACTGAGCAGAGCTGCTAGGTGGCGGCCAGCTCTGCCCTGCTTCCTGCAGGTGTCACCCCGGGGTGCCTCATCTGTTCCACCTGTTCTGTTGCAAGCTTGAGGCTGACAGCATCTGGGAAGCTGGAGCTGAGCTGGTCTGATGCGCCTTTCTGTGTGACATGAACTTGAACTCTTGGCCAGCATTGTCCACTGTAAGAGTGGTTTCACCTCTTTGAACTCCATCCGTGGTATGGCTACCTACTAGAGTTTGACTCCAGGAACCTGCTTGGTGTCCTTGTTGGCGTACACCCCGGTGTGCCTGAATTCTGAGCTTTGTGCTCTTTTTCTGTGGCTCAGGATGGTAGTCATTTCATGCACGCCTAAATTCTGAATTTCTCAGAGGCATCTGGTCACCAGCCAAAGGATTTTGTGCAGTGCTGAGGGTGCTGAGGCCAAAATGCCATGTCAGGGAAAATAAAGAAAGCATCCCTTGAATCACTCGCCTCTGGGAATCAGCCAAGTCTGAGAATCTCAGAGGTCCTTCAGCCCGTCCCCATGCACAAGGCTGGACTGCTCTCCCCTGCCTCAGGGAGAGGGTCCTTCCAAAATCCTCCGGAAGAGGAGATTCTACATGCATCCTCCATCAGCTCCTCCCAGCCAAGAAAGAGAAGAGTTGTTCAAGTCTGGAAAACTCCAACTGGTATGGCATGGAAGGTAAGCCTCTTTTAAATACCTCATCTTAATGATTCTGGACCATATTTGAATTGAACCAAAGATCTTCTAAAGCCCTGGTCTTCTTTCCCCGTTCTCTTCCCAGGAGTTGGCGTGTTCTCACGTGCCAGGGGGTGCAGACCCTGCCAGCTTCCATGCCAGGCTCAGGAAGTGGGTTTGGGCATGTCGTGGGTCTGCCCCGGACAGAGCAAACCCTTACACGGAGGTGAGTGTGGCAGTCGGTCCGGAGAGATGCCTCGCCGTCCTCTTCCCCTTCCCCACCCTTTCGGCTCCTCTGTATTTCTCAGAAATAAAACGCTCTTGTTAGACGGATTTGAATTGTGTCCTTTTTTTACAGTGTCTACTGAGAGGCAGTCTTTGGTTCAGTACATTCCGGTGTTCTTGGCTCCACATGAGAGGTTGGAAAGGAATGGAATTCCCCAAGGCCAAGAGCCCCTTCCCTGGATACACTGAAGCACCCCAGTGTCCTCGGGATTTCGTTCTGATTTTGCCAAGTCTTGGGAAAGCCAGCCTCGGGAGCCCTGTGTGGCTCTGGCTTCTTTTACGAACTTGGAAAGAGTGTATTCCAAAGATGGACATTCAGTCCTATTCTCCTCTTTTTTTCAGCAAAAATGCCAATAATCTTAGAACCAAGCCTGTGTCTCTTCTCCCTGGGGACTGTCTTAGCCTCAGTCTTTCTTCTCTGTGACCGACCTGTGTGGTTTGGCATAGCGAGCCTTGGTTTATAAGAAGACCTTATGTTTATTTATGTTAGCCCTTCTACTTTCTTTTTTAGATTTTATTTATTTATTTGACAGACAGAGAGCACAAGTAGGCAGAGAGGCAGGCAGAGAGAGAGGGGGAAGCAGGCTCCCTGCTGAGCAGAGAGCCCAATGTGGGGCTCGATCCCAGGACCCTGGGATCATGACCTGAGCCGAAGGCAGAGGCTTCACCCACTGAGCCACCCAGGTGCCCCAAGCCCTTCTACTTTCCATTTGCATTGCTGTGTTTGGTTATAGCCATCTCCCAAGGTTCTGTCCTCTGGGTGACCTGATCAGCAGAGCCAATACCAAGGAGCCTTCCGTCTTTCTGGGGACACTCCTCAAAGCGTGCGCACATTAAATAAGGGGAAGAAGTAGAATTTGTGAAGTAACCTGTATGGCAAGTCCATAGATTCCCCAGAATAAAACAACAACAACAACGAAACAAACCTATGAGACATTGTAATCAAGCAGAGTAAATAAGAGAAAATGAAATTCTAGCCACACATAAGATGCAAACGGAAAATGTCTAAGAAAGCTGAATGTCGATTCTTAAAATCCATTTTTCCATTCCAAACTCTCATCGATTAGACACACTTGTAGTTTGGCTGGCCATCTGGGCATCTTGGAAAGAGAGCTTCAAATTTCCCTTGGGAACTTACGTGATATTATCACCCTCAAAAAACCTAGTATTCTTCAGATCAATTTTTGCTAGCATTTATGCCCTTCACATATATCAGTCAAATAAATAAGTCTACAGGCTTTCCCTTTGCATGAGCCTAATTGGGTAGACACCATTGTGAGGTGGCTTGTGTCAGTGAATTTTAATCACAGCTGGCCTCCCCCGCTATGGTGGGGAATGGTCCAGCAGCACAAGTTCAAGGTGTGAAATCTCTCTGCTCCCAGCCCCTTGAAGAGCGAGAGAAAGGCTGGTTAATATAGGAAAGAGGCTCTGGGGGGCTGCCCTGCTGGCTCAGTGTCAGGCAGGTCTATTTGGTTGTGCTAATGGGCTGGTAGGCTGGCTGGTTCGTTATTCCCCTTCCGTGTGGCAGCAGGTAGGGAAGGCAGTTCAGTTAAATGTCATCATTGGTGGCTCTATGATCTTGTTAACCTTTCCAAGCTTATTGCACTCTCAAGAGGCAGTGGCTAAGTCATTTCCAAAGACAGCTTCACCTACGCATCTTTCCTTTCCCGTTGCTGGGCCTGGATAGCTCCCTGAGCAGTCCTTTTTCATTCAAGGATTCGAGGGTCCCTTCCTTGGGTCTTAATTTTCCTAGAGTGATCGCCCCAGAAGAATCACTCGTGCAGTTTCAAGTGATTACTGTCTAGCTAGGACAGATTGTGCTCAGAGCTCCTGGAGTTGAAAGCCAAAGAGAATTACATTAAACTGTGTTAAAATTACGCTTCATCATCCCAGTGGTAGACTCTCTAGAAACACCCAAGCAGGGGGGAGTTGTTCCACCAACTCTTGGATAGACACAAGTGTCAGTTCCTTACAGACACAGAGAAGCGTTAAGCCCTCCAAACACAGTAATCCCATCCCTCAAAAGATATTAAATTAAGCCACACAAGGCAGACACTGCCCCAAAGAACGGTTTCTTTTTTCATTTCTTTTTAAAGGTGTTCTGCCCAATTTAAGGCCTGAGCTGCTCCAGCTCCTAATTCTGATGTCTCTTGATCTCTACGCCGACCCTTTCCTCCCACATGCTCTGATACTCTGTGAAGCAAAGATTTTTAAAAAATTGTACAACCGAGTCAAAAGTGCCCCAGACAGCCTCTGGGTGATAATGTCACCATTGCTGGTTCCATCCCTGTCTGTTTCCTCTCTTTGACATAGGAACAGTAATTCTTTTCTAATAGATAAGAAAAAAAAAAAAAGACCCAATGATGTCAGTGTGAGCGCAGAATTCATGGGTTGCATAACGCAGCAGTTCCTGCTGCTTCTAGAATTTCAAGAGAAAGTTGGAAGAGACAGAGGCTCCAGGCCCTGGGTATTTGCATTTTTTTTCCAGGGGCATTCTTGGAAAGGATGACTCACCTGTGGGGAGATATTTATTCCTTTGATTCATGTTTAAACTCAGCTACTTCTTATGCTACAGTTCTGTGGATTATGAATATTTAATACTGCGTATACTGAAAATGAAGGTCACGTCCTGCTTGCTGGTGACTTCAGTGCAGGCTCATGTCTCTGCAAGGCAAGCTACCTGCTGTTAGCCGAGTAAAGCTGAAAGGTTATACATTGTTAAAATTTTCCTTAATGACTTTATCTGCTCCAAAATTGCTGGCACGAGGTGGGGGCGCCTGCTGGTTTCGCCAGTCTTTGCTCTTGGCTTCTCATATCAGCGATGCTGCTTTGGGGATATGGACATTAGAAGGAGGAGGGAAGAACAGTGCAAATTTTGGAGAGCATCTCATCCAAGGGCTGCATTCCAGGGTAATGGCAGTGTTATGATGTGAAAATGGTCCTCCCCAGGTCTCCAACATTCATATAACATTTTACGTGTGTATGCATGGGCTCATTCATCTTGGAGTCATTCGCTCATTTGAGACCTCTTCAGTGTACTACCACTGAAGATGTTCCACACGGTAAAATTGCTTAGGGTTAGGTATGGCTAAGGAAGATTGTCTTTAAGATTGGAATAGAAATTGACCAGGTTATTTTCATCCTCTCCGAAAATAAAACTGGTACCATTGATAGGATGGGGATACCCAGAGGCTTCGCAGAACTGGCCAGCCCCCAGCAGTCTTACCCACTGAGTGTTCCCGCAGGAGGGGCTCTAGTCCTCCAGCCTGGAAATTGTCCTCAGAAAGGCCGGGAGAACAGACATTCCCTGATCATAGACTGTGCGAGGTATGGTGCTAACCATGTTACAGTACACACCACGCGTGACCTCACTGAATTCTCCCAACAACCTGATCGGATGGGTGTGACTACTCTTCCTGCTGGGCAGGTGGGGAGGCTGACGATGAAGCATTTGTTCCAACCCACGTAGCTCATCTGTTGTGGGGTCTGGATTTGAACCCAGTATGTCTAAAGGCATCTCTCTTCCAGGTCTCAAAGTACAATTCCAGACTTCGGAAGTGAGTCCGTGGGTTGAGTCAGGAGTTGTAAGAACAAAGAGTAGCTTAGCCTCTGTACCCGACTCATCTGTCCTGTTTTCTCTTTTGTTCTCCGTCTTTCCAGTTCCTACCTTTGGAGTCACCAAGTCTGCAAGTCAGCAGTGCCTACGGGGGTCTTAGCAAGCTTCCTTCTTAGGACACGAGACATGTGGGACAGGTCTGTGGGACGTGTTCTGTCCGGTGTCTGTTTAGGTCTGGATTCATTTCTTCCTAAATTATGGCTTAATGAGACTCCCTTCTCTTTTCTCTCAGTGGGGTGGCAGCACTGGGTGATGGAATAGGGTCGAGTTAGCACAGAACAAGGAAAACTGATTGTTTCTCAAGGGCTTCTCTCATTTACGGGATTCTTTCCCAGTAGAAAGACCTTTCGCTTCCTCCCATGGTATTGACCTTGTCCTCTGTGCCTGTCATTTCGTCACACAAAAACAGGTAATGAGAGAGGCCCTGCTTCTTCATTAGACAGGTTCTTTTATCTCTTTAGAGAGTTGTAGGATTTCATTAACTGATTGTAGTTTTGCATTGTGTTCCTAGAAAGTTAGTACCATCAAAGCAATGCACTCAAGGAGAATTTGTTCCAAGAGATGTTTCTGTGGAGATCTTTGCAGCACCGTCGGATACCCGATCTCCTCCTCCGGCTGGTCTTGTTCTTACTGGCTGTCGCACAGGTGTTGACCCAGTGCCTCTGTGTGCCAGCTTTGTAGCGGACACCTGGCAGAGCTTCGAGGACTGTGTCGTCACCTCCACGACAGCACAGTGTCAACTGTAAATCACTATGAAGGCTGTTCTCACTTTCCCCATGAGCACGCCCCCCCACCCTCCGCAGGAAGAACAGCTGGGGAGCCCATGGCATAGGGAAGGAAGCTCCCCACCTTACTCTGTCCCCAGCTCCTTTATGGAACTTGACATTTCTAGGTGGTGTACTGAGAAACTCCCTGCCGTTCTCCACCTTGAGGTCCTCGTTGAGGAGTCATGGTGTGCATTTAACCTTTGTTGAGGAAGTCAACACAAGTCACTGTGTGTGCAAAGCATCTCCCTGTTCTTTTTCTTTTTTCTTCCTTTTTTACATACTCCCCCCAATTTTCTCTGTCCCTCACTGACATTTTTATTGCCAGGCTTTGGTTTGGAAAATTATGGGTAGGGAAAGTTCAAGGGCAGGATGTTCAGAACAGCACTGCACATCTGTGAAGGGAGCACAACAGGAGAGCCAGCAGCTGTTGAAAGAATGGAGCGTCAGATGGTGGAGAAGCTGGGCCCTGGGAGAGGTGGGGGAAGGGGAGGCCCCCTCAGGGCAAAGAGTCTGTAAATAACTCCCAATGGGAAGTCCTTGTCCCCTGGCAGAGTTTAACCTTTAATGGCAACACCAGATTCTCTGACATGGGTGCGACCCCAGCTCAACTGTGCTACCTCATCTGGCTTTCCAAAATGCCATCTTTTTTTTCTTTTTTTTTTTTTAAATCAGGTGAGCACAAACTGGTAGAGGAGACAGGTGGAGGATATGCCTGGAGGGTAGCTCCTCTTTGTTCTTCCCCCTTCCATCTGGGTGCGGTGGTCTCAGCTGCATGCCTCATTTCTCATTGCACAGGTGATACAGAGCTACCACTTGTGACAGCATCCAGAAGCATCTGGGACATGCTCCTCCTTTTTTTTTTTTTTAAGATTTTATTTATTTATTTGACACACAGAGAGAGATCACAAGTAGGCAGAGAGGCAGGCAAAGAGAGATGGGGGAAGCAGGCTCCCCGCTGAGGAGAGAGCCCAATGCAGGACTCGATCCCAGGACCCTGGGTTCATGACCCAAGCCGAAGGCGGAGGCTTAACCCACTGAGCCACCCAGGCACCCTGGACCGGCTCCTCTTTAACATTTCCTTGGAAAAACTCAGGGACTATGTTAGGAGTGGGAGGGAAGACAGAGCTAGACCTTCCAGATTTGCTATAAAAGTTAACTTGAGAGAATGACATGTCCGAGCTTGAAGAGACTTCAGACTGTTCCTGGTGCCACTGTTCCCTGGGCCTCAGCACCCTCAGTGACCTGCTCAAGGACACCCAGCTGGCCAGGGGCGGACCTAGAGCCAGCACAATTCTCTCCAGTCCAGGCCCATTCTACCAAATATAAAGTGAACAAAGATGTGATGGCAAATATTACCCATGGAATAGCAAAGCAAATAGTGATTTTTATGCCCATTTTGAAGTCTCAGGCTGTCATCATGGGGGCAAATTTAGGGCCATGGAACAGAACAAAGATAATGCCAGGTGAGCACTTGGGATTCATTTGTTTCATCCCCCTGGGCAAGAGGCTCTGAAATTCCTTGATTTATGATCCTTTTTTTTTCCTTCTGTACTATTTCAGAGGGGAGGTTAGAGCTCAGCTGTGTTGTGGAAGGTTAGCAAGGCTGAGTGCTTTGGTTTGGCTTGTTTGGAATTTTTTTTTTTCCTGGAATTTGTTATGCATGACTTTTGAGGACATTTTGCCCAATGGCTCATTTGTTTCCCTGTGAAAACACTATCTGATAACTACGTCTATAAATCCGTATTTACTCTCCTCGCCAAAATTAGAATGAATTATTTCTTCAACTCTCACCACTGTCCAGAATTTCAAAAGAAAACTTTGGATTATCTGACACTGTTTCAGCCCTCTTGGCTCTTGTAACAGAAGGACTGTTTTAAGGAAAATGAAGAAAATGCATTCCCTTGAAGATTCAGTTAGTTGTTTATGTCTTCTGCAGTGAGTGTGTGTTTATAAGGCATGAGGGCTGGATTTTCTCCCTGAGGCACAGCCCTGGTCCTCTACCTAAGGTCATGGTCAGACGTGCATTCAGGACCGCCAAGGGATCAGGGTGGGAGCCATCTGGAGAGAAAGGTTAGTGCTCAGAATGGTTTAATCCAAACCCAAGGACAAAGCTCATGCTTATACCACTGCCATGCTTGTGCTGAGGGTTGGTACAGTCTATTACAACTTTATGATAGGTCTTACGGGCTGCAGATGAGAATGGAGATGTGACCTCTGTCTCTGTTTTTATTCCCCCTGTCCTTTTTCCTGATGGCCTGACAAATGGTAGCATTGAGGAGACTCTGGTCAATGACGAGTCATTTGTGGCTTAAAAATGAAATTTCTTGCAGCAAAGATGCTCTTGGGACTCTCTGATGCACACATCAGTATTCATAGAATTTGGGAGAGAGGAGTGTGCGTGTGTGTGTGTGTGTGTGTGTGTGTGTGTATCTATAGGCGACAATCCTGTCCCAACTCTCGATTGATGGGAAAGCCTAGCATGGGAGGGCCCGCCACTAGTCTCATCGTAACAACAGAGATTAAGCTGAGAGCCATGAACCCATGCCCTTAAAGGTATCAGTCAGGTAAGAGATCCCTATTAAGTATGAACTGTGTGTAAGACATTTGCTAGGTATGGAGGATTGAGAATACTATGCTTCAGTCTAGATCTTTTTCATTAGGAATTTTAAATTATATATATTTTTATAAGGGTCAGGAAGTCTAGCCATCATATAAGAGATAGAGGGAAAAGGGGCATAAATACAGGAAAAAGACAAAGATAGGAAAAATGAGGTAACAGAACAAGACAACAGTGAGATTTCACTAGGCAGTGTATCTTCACTCTCTAACATGAGCACTGCAGAGGGGCTGAAGGTAGAGAAGCCAAGGAGACAGCTGGGTCTTGGGAAGGGTTTGGCTCTGGGGAGGTTTTGTGTTGAGGAGGTAGAAAACTCCATCTCCCCTTGATTCGAGGAATCCACAGGGGGGCCTCTCATTATGGCCTGTGCTATGTCCTCTGACTTTTATTTTCAGTGTGTGCAGAATCCAGCAAAGCCTTGCCTTGCCATGAGCCGCGGAGATAAAGGATTGAGAGTGTTTCAAGGGGTAGCATAACAGAACCAGATAAGCAAATTGTCCCTCATGGCCATAAGACCTGTTCTCCAGTTGCACATGGTGAAAATCTTTGGAAACATCTCTCTGGAAATCTCCAGAAGTGACTGACTGGAAGACATCCACTCCACCTTTCTGAAACCAAGGTCAGGGTGGAGTGCGCCTTTCAGGGGCCTTGTCTATGAACTTGCCACGTTCTGAACATCCCGGGATGTGGTGGGGAGGAACGTTATGGCCGAGGGAGGGGGTGCTACTGACGAGATGGTCATGGCATGTTTGGAGACCAGGGTTTGCCTGGGGGGGTCACATGATGCTCTTCTTGGGTATAGGTCCTTGTGCCTTCTTGGGTCCCTTTCTCTGTACAGAATATTGAAAGTTACATTTTGTGACGGCATTCCTATAAAGATGAACATAATCCAGGCTGGATTTGGTATCCTGTATTCATTATTATTATATATATTTTTTCTTCTGATTTTAGAGAAATGAAAATTAAGGCATTATTGTAGGTCACTGGAAGTCTGGTGGGCTGTAGGCACTGTGTCTGCTGTGCTTGATGGAAAGTTGGCCCTGGTTCCTCCTTTTCTGTCAGCCCCATCCATCTGGAAATTTTCACAGATAACAAAACAAGCCCAGAGACAGAGGCCTAATATCCTATCCCTCTCAGTGTCACCTAATTGTTTCAGATGAGGAAATTAAAAATAAACATTCCATTTCGAACCATGTCTTTTGACTCGGCTTTGGGAAATAGGGACTTTAGCACCCCAGCCTTAAGCAAAAAATGGCACCTGTAGATAGGTCCGATTTTTTTTTTTTTTTCAGAAAACCTAATAATCTTCTGATGAGTTTTAGAGAAAAACATGTGCTTTGTCCATCCTTCTGTCTGAAAATGAGCCTTGCCAGTTTAGGGGATCTGTTTGCTCAGAGCACTACAGTGAAAATATACCATTCCCTCCAGCAAGGTTGGTAGGCTCCAGGAGATGGGGGGCAGGCAGATGTTAGGAAAGAGGGAAGATCTGGTGAGGACTGAGCTGCGGTGAGAGCTCAGTCCTCTATCCCGAGGTGGCTTCCCAGCTCCGGCTGATTGTCCCGGAGCAGAGCACAGGCTCGTGGGGCCTGATCTTCCTGCGTTTCAGAGAGAGGAGAGGAAACCAGGCTTTATGCGGAATCTCCAGTTTTAAAATACTGCCCACGGCTCCAGATCTTTGAAAGTACTCTGCAGGCCAAACAAAACACTTCTGCAGGCCAGATTTGGGCCTCCCGTCTTCAATCTTTATTCTAAACTGTCTCTCTTTCTGGTCTTGAATTAGCTCTGCTCTCTGAGTGCCAGAAAACCTTCTTAACTCTTGATTCTCCATCCCCCAGAAAGGGCCCCTTCCCTCTCCAAAGTAAGGAGCCCGTGGTCTCCAGGTGCTCTGGCTTGTTTCCATCTAACACACTTGCAAATGCTGCTTAGGTAAGTGTCCACTCCTCTCTAGGCAGATACTGTATGTCACAGCAATAAATCACCCACAACTTACTGTAAATCCCTAAAGCTACATATCACGAACTCAACGTCATCCCTGAAAATAACGTCGTTAGGACCTCATAAACATACACTCTGTTTGTTTAAGAACTGCAAGAGCCTTTTAAACATGGTTGCTAAGTCACAAGAGTGTATTTTCCAGGACATAAATGGAAGTGAACATAACCCCCTTAAATTGTCAGGTTCTTTATAAGAAAAGAGGCCAAAATCTATCTGGTCTGCTGGTGTATTAATGTGACCAAAGCAGAGTTGATTATACTACGCGTTTGTGTTGATAAGTATTGGAGACTTATCTTCTGACTTACTTGTCTAAATGGACATATTATATGAAATTTGGTTCAGTTTCTAGCCTATGTGGGTATAGTTAATGGGTGAGTTAACATAGATAAATCTTGGCTATATTTTTTATAAAGATTTTATTTATTTATCTCAGAGAGCAAGCTAGAGAGAGAGCACATGAGAGCAGGGCGGAGGGGTAGAAGGAGACAGAGAAGCAGAAAGCAGACTCCCCGTTGAGCAGGGAGCCCATTGTGGGGCTCCATCCCAGGACCCTGGGATCATGACTTGAACCGAAGGAAGACACTTAACTGACTTAGCCACCCAGATACCCCTTGGCTGTATTTTTTTTTTTTTAATTAACCTTAAACTTTGCAATTTGTTTAGCATTCAGTTTAACATTTCCTGATGAAATTCTTATGCTATGGCCCCTTCAAAAATGAAATCAGAAGCATCTCTGGATCTTTCTCCCTGCATCTGGTCCCAAGTCTGAGCTACAGCTTCATCCCCTCATCTTTTACTTTTTACATGGAAACTTGCAGCTAATGTTAAGGTAGCATTGTTAGACTCTGATTATAGAGCTCACATATTTTCAGAGCTACAAAAAAGATGGCCATTCCATTATGATATCCTGACTCCAGTAGAACTTCTTCATCAGTCTGGTTTCCAAATGGAAAATACTCATACTGCCTTTCACTTAATTATGATACTCTCAGGAGGAAAATGTAGGTAGGACTCCAGGGCCATTAGATGTTGGCATCCACTATAAGGCACTTGTCCTTCTTAAAGATATTCAGTCTATGTTCCTCTTTATGCCCAGAGAGCTCCTGTCTCTTCCTTTGAGAGCTGGTATTTTCACCTCTCTCTTTCTCTGCTTCCCCCTACCTCCTGCCCAAAGATGAACCAATGGCCCAGTCTGAGAAACAGTCGATCTTGATGCCTTAGAGGGAACTTCAGGGACCATATATAAAGAACGATGAAGGACATGGAGGTCGTGAGATGCTCTACCTGGCACATGCTTTTCCACTAGCATCAGGAGGAAGGGTGGGGAGTCCAGTAAGGATTTTGCCCTCTTCATAAAAACATGATCGGGAAGGCTAAGCCAATGTCCGTAGAGAGCAGCAGTGATAACGGAGAGAGCAGCAGTGATAACAGAGGTGCACTCCAGGCAGCCGTGCAGCCTGTCCGTGTCTTGGTGTGCAGTCTGTCGCCGGGTACTTGGTGAGGCTGGAGAGTAGATACGGATGGGGCATTTGGTGGTTGCGTGTCTGTGCACTCATGTGCATATGCTCAGAGGAGGAATGAATGAGTAAGAGTTGGTACCTATAGCAAATAAAATTAGAGAAGGCAATATGTATGACTGCCATGTGCCGTGGTGATGGCTCTCCTGTGGGTCAAGCACCACTTTGGAAATTTGATGAATACTGTAGGAATTTTGCTTGCAAGGGACTCTAAAATTGGTCCATGGACCCCATGCTAAGGATTCTTGCTCTGCAGGGTGGGTTCATCTGCTCAAGCACTGCTGTTTCTTCTGCCATGAAGACCACGTGCCAGACAGAAGGCAGTCCTCATACCCAAAGATCAAACAGAGATCGGGAACCCTCTCTTCCTGGCCTATAAAACACGTCGAAGCACGAGACTCTCCGTGGCGTGTTTTCTCCTCTTGAGCAGTCATACCCCTTCCCCCGCTGCATTTGAAATCTTGAAAACGGAGTTTGGGGTGCCCATACAGACACAGGCAGCTGCCACTTCTCCAGAAGGCTGTGTCTCACCTGTGGCTGCAGAGTCCCTGGGGGACGTCTGTGGGCTCATCCGACCCGTCTGCAGACCGGTGTGACAGAAAAACCAAAGAGCAGCTTCTGGAGAGAAGCCCCATCTCTCCCGAGTTTCCAGCTTCTTTCAGATTTCTTCCTGCCTGCACCTGTCTCCAAGCCAGCCAACTGTGACAGTTTAATTGGTGCGGGTGGGGGGGAGCAGTCAGGGGTGACTGGTGTTCCGTAAGAAGGAGACTCCCCTGAAAGGAGTGAGGGGAACCATGACAGACAGGCCTGGCAGCTTTGGGGAGGGGCAGCAGGTCAGCGACCCTTGCTTGAAAAGGGTGTCGGCTGGAGGAAACGTCTGCCAGCTACTTCCACCCCGAGTTGCTTGGCCGGTTCTGTGCATTCATGTGTGTTGTTGCTGCCTTGTCCATGGGGGACAGAGGGGTCGCTGGGGGGCTCTGGCCTGGAATGAGAATGGATGGAAAGGAGGGGCAGCGCTGCCTAAGAGCTAGGAGCAGAATCCGGACTCAGACCATCCTTGGGCTTACCCTGCTCTACCACTTCATAGTCCTTGTCCTTGGGCAACCTACTCAGGCTTTCCAAACTGTAATGCCTTTTTTGGTGCAAAACAGGTGAAAATGGTGACGAGGGACAGCAGTAATACCCACCTGGCAGCCGTGGGCGCACGCCATCAGATCGTGCCCCTAAAAGGCTCTGAGTGCCGTGCCCAGTGTGAACGTAGCCCCCCAAGTTTAGATATTTCTGTTGTCCTTTTGAGGTTTGTTTTGAAGCTTTTAATCAGGTCTTTAGAGAGACAAGATGTAAACACATTAAAATTAGGAAACAAAACAAGAATTTGCAAGGCAGTGATGTGGTTCATTATCGAGGTGGTGCGCAAGACCCGAGCTTCTTAAGGCTGTAGCTCACGACTCATTAACAGCTGGGGAAGGTGGTAGAGCGGGTCACAATGAGCACTTCTAGAGGATAAGATTGAATAGTCTTTGGTGAAAATACTGCTCCAGAAGGTCATTGTGATTGGGTGAAAATTTGTCTCAGTTCTATCCATAGAACTGTGTATACCGTATAAATGTATGTGTCTCTACAGGCTCTTGCCTTGAAATCTGTATCTTACTACAGGTTTTGTGAAAATGTTGTGTGAGCAGTGTTAGCTTTGAGTCCAGAAGAGAGTGTGCTTTCTGAGCTGCAGTAAGGGTCCAGGCACGGGTGGAAGGGTCCAGGCATGGGTGGAAATGAGATAATATGGAAGGAGAGCGTAGGATGAACAGTCCGCAAGACCACCCTTACCTTCTGCTACCAACAGCATCAAGTTCGAAGAGCTCCCCAGACCACCCCCAGCTTTGATAATTCCCTACAAGGACCACAAAATTCATTAGAAGCTTTTAGGCTCAAAGACGTTTTCCTCCAGGGAAAGGATACAGATTAAACTCAGCCAAGGGAAGAGGTACATAGGGCAGATCCAGCAAAGTGCCAAACAAGGAGCTTCCATTGTTCTCTCCCTATGGAGTCATGGTGTTAACTTTGTTAACTCAGTTAACTCAGTGTTAACTTTTCCAGCATCCATGTGTGACAACACACAGAGAATATTGCCAGTGTAGGTAGCTCACCAAGCCAGGTGGTCAGAGTTTTTTTGGGGAGCTCCAACATACAAACCTGGGTGACTGTCCATCACATAGGCTGACCTCAGTCTCCAGTCTTTTTGAAAGTTGACAAATAACCATGTGACCCAAAGCCCCCACCTTATATCACATTGTTAGACTTTCTCGTGTGGTTAACCACTCCTCCCCACCCTGCCAATTGCTTTTTTACTTCCTGGCTGATGCAAGACACTCAGGCAAAGACTTTTAATCAGGCCTGACATCCAAAGACTAGGAGATTGCATTGCAGAGGCTGAGGGCCAAGGCCAGACTTCTCTCTGGCAAGGTTAATATTTTTCTACTAGAGTCAGTGAGGGAACTATGCTGCCTGAGGACGGGGTCTCTCCTGGAGAGGATTTGGGGTGGGTCCTTCAATCACATGCAAGAGTAGCAGAGGAGAGGGAAATGCTAGTTCACAGAGTCTAGTGTTTCCAGTGTCTGTTAATGTCAGCGAAATCACTGTTGAAAATAGTGATTTATCCATTCCTGTGTACACCCAAGCTTAATAGCTGAGCAGGTGAGCCTGCAGTTGGTAAAGTAAAGCTGGGCAAGGGGACAGGGAAAGGGCCACCTGGACGCATGGTCCCCATGTGAGTGAGCTTGCCCAGGGCACAGCAGGCTTTTTTTTTTTTTTTTTTTTAAGATTTCATTTATTTGATAGGGAGAGACAGTGAGAGAGGGAACACAGGCAGGGGGAGTGGGAAAGTCAGAAGCAGGCTTCCCGCTGAGCAGGGAGCCTGACATGGGGCTTGATCCCAGGATCCTGGGATCATGACCGGAGCTGAAGGCAGACGCTTAACGATTGAGCCACCCAGGCGCCCCCACAGCAGGCTTTTGGGTTGAGCCCATTTGCTGCCATTTCTAGGTGACCAGGACTCCTGTGCCCAATTCCTTTGCAGACCCCATGGATGGGCCTCCAGGTGCCTCCTGGTAGGTTTGGTAAGGAAAACATCTGCCTCCCTGATCCAGTTTAACTTCTGCCCTGCGCACACCCCCCCCGCCCCCCACCGCCCCGACCAACCCCGTAAGACTTGATGAGGTCAAAACCAGAAAATGCAGAGACCTCAAGCTGGGGATAAAATGCAGATCCGGCATGCCATCAGGCCATGCTGCCCCCTTGCCACCTGACAAATGAGACAATCTCTAGCAAGGGACAGTTTGTAATTGTGCAATCAAATTAACTTGGATTTCAGCTTAATGAAGTGCTTAATGTCCTGAATGAGGCCGAGTCCTAATATTTAGAGAAGCAAGCCTGACCCAGGAAAAGAAAGAACAGACTTTGGTTGATAGCTGCTAGTATTAATTGTGCTTGCAAAGTCAAACTTTTTAGAAATTCATCCTTTCATGCAGGCAATCTGTTAGCACCCAGTTCTGCTATAGTTTTGCTAAGGGGTTTTCCTGCTGTAGCGCATAAACAGGACAGTGGAAAGAACATTTTACTGGAAATCTCTGCTGAACTCTATGTCCCAGGGCATATTTCTTAACTTCACAGGATCTCAGCTTTCTCATTTGAACAATAAAAAAATCATTCTCTTTTTCTCTGAAATTCCCCTTTTTTTTTTCCTAGAAGTGTTTTGTTGCAGTTAAAAACTGATAGTCTGGAGGCAGTTAGACCTGGTTACAAATTCTGATGCTGTCACTTACTAGCTGTGTTCCGTTGGGAAGAAATTAACCTCTCTGAGACTTACTATCCACAGCTGTCAATGTGGATCATAATAATTTCTGCTTCTTAGTACCGAGAACAGTAAATGAATACTCCATATAAAGCAGCTAGTACAGGACATAGACTATATTGGCATTTATTAAACCTGATGTTATGAATGTGAAATTATTTTCAGTGTGAATTATACATCAGTAACTTGGTACCAGTCGTTTTGATTTTTATTAAGCTGATGGTTTAGCTCTTGTTTAGAAAATGTCTCATGATTTGGTAATTAACTCAATAAATATTTGTTGAAAGGTTATTATGTGCCAGGCACTATCTTAAGCACTAAGCACTTGCCAACGGTAGTGGCAGAGGAAGAAAGATAATAAACATATCGACAAATGAATAAATAAGATAATTTCAGTTGATGATTAGTCCTGGGAAGAAAATAAAACTGGTAATGGGAAAAGCAGGGTCTCTTAACATTTTTGTGCTGAGGACTCCTTTGTCAGTCCAGTAGAGTGTGTTACTCTCTTTTGAGAATATTTATAAATGCGTAATATAAAAACAGTGGATGATAAGAAAACCAGTTACATTAAGATACAGTTATTAGAATATAAAAAACAAACTCATGATAGAGTATGTGTGCTTCTCTATTTGTACATTCTTATCAAGATCAAGTGCAACATTTCTAATAATGCACCTTTAATTTTAAAGTAGGATTAATGTAAATGATATTTTGAGGCATCGGCATAAATTATAATCTTACATATAAATACCCGAGATTTTTATTGCTAACAGGGTCAGAAGTGTCACTGATACTATCTTAGATTATTGCCTGCATTTATAATTAAAGAACAGCCTAAATTTGAGATAGAGGTTAATGAAAGTAAAGACATAATTTTTCTCATCTTAAGGTCATGGAATCCCTGAATATTATGCAAGGGCCTCCTAGTAATCTGTGCTACTGGGTAAAAGCCCTTGGAGTAGAGAGTGACTTGTACTGGGAGTTGAGCTGTTTTACTGAGATGAATAATGTCATTTATACTTTTAAAAAGCCATTGTGGACATACAGATTAATGGAATGGGATTGAAAGTCCAGATATAAACCCATACATCTATGGTTGACTGATTTTTGATAAGGGTGCCAGGATCATTCAATGGGGAAAGAGTAGCATTTTCAAAAGATGGTGTTGGGATGACAACTGGATGAACTGTGTGCAAAATAATGAAGTTAGACCCCCACCTCACAGTATATGCAAAATTCACTCAAAATGGGTCAAAGGCTTAAATGTAAGAGCAGAAACTATCAAACTTTAAAGAGAAGACATAGGGGTAAACTTTTGTGACATTGGATTTGGCACTTAGTTCTTAAATATGATACCAAAAGCCTAAGCAACAAAAGAAAAAAAATACATAAATTAGACCTCATCAAAGTTGAAAACTTTGGGTTTCCAAGGACACTACTAAGAAATGAAAAGACAGCCTACAGAATGGGAGAAGATATTTATTTATGTATCATATATCTCACAAGAAACTTGTTTGTGGAATATATATTAAAAAAAAAACAAACTCGGTAATAAAAATACAACCCAATTAAAAAATTAGCAAAGGTTGGATATTCATGAACACAGTCATCATTAGGAAAGTATAAATTAAAACCATAATGAAATGCCACCTCATACTCACTCCTATGGCTATCCTGAAAAAGGCAGATCATAACAAGTGTTGGTAAGTATAAGAAAGTCAACCAACTGCAACCCTGTGCTTTGCTGGTGGGAATGTAAAATGGTGCAGTAGCTTTGGAAGGCAGCCTGACAGTTCTTCAAAAAGTTAATCATAGAGTTCCTGAAAGACACAGCTCTTCCACTTCTAGAACTATACCCAAGACTAATGAAAACCTGGACCCACATGCTCATGGCATCATTAATCATAACAGCCAAGAAATGGCAACAACCTTAGGTTGTCAATGGACAATGGATCAAGAGCATGTGGTTTAACCACGTGATGGAATCTTATTTGGCCTTAAAAAGGAACCACGTCCTGATACATGCTGCACCATGGATGAACCATGAAAATGTTATACTGAGTGAAAGAAACCAGTCACAAAAGACTACATATTGTATGGCTCCATTTATATGAAATGGCCGGAACTGGCAATACAGAGAGACAGAGAATAGAGGAGTGCTTGCTTCAGGCTCGCACGAGTGGGAAGATGGACGATGGGTGGCTAAAAGGTACAGGCTTTCTTCCTAAGGTGACCAAAATATTCTCAAGTTCACTTTGGTGGTGGCCACACAACGTTGCGAATATACCAAATACCATTGAATTGGATTGTTTAGGGAGGCGAATTGCATGGTGTATGAATCATAGGTCAATAAAGCTGTTACCCACAGAAGAAGTCATTCTGATGTGATGTGGAGAACCGGGTGTGGGGCACAGGATTAAAGGATGGAAGCATTTCAGAGGCTGTTTCATTAGTCCCGTTTGAGAGCATGACGCCTTGGGCTGGGAGGGAGGCAGTAGAGGGGTTGAGTGTACACTGGAGGTATCAGAGACAGACCGTGCCGTTCAGTTGAAAAGTGAAAAACATGAAGAGTGACTTCTAGGTTGTTGACTTAATAACTGGTATTTTCCTCCTAGAAGACTTGAGGTTTAGTTACAAGCTACAGAAATGTTGAGAGGATACCTAAACCCTACAAACTCTTTGGAGAGCCGTGCCATCATCAATTTCATTGTAGCTTTTAACAGAGAAAAATATTCATTACACATATGCATATGCACACACATTCACCACATTTTTACATGCCCTCTCAGGCATGCAAAGAAAGAACATAAAAGCCACACGCTTTGGAAAGCCACGCTGGGGAGAGAGAATGAACCCTCAGCCTCATCACTTCTCATGCCGATGCTAAATTTGTTCAGTGGAAAGAGATCTGTGATCAGAGCAAGTAGGGAAGAATCTATTCAAGAATTTATGTATCTTAAACATGTCCATCAAGCATAATTTTCTTCCTATCACATGTACAAATAGTGAAGGAGAGGAAAATGTCATTTCAGGGCCTTGGGTATTATAGGATTTTGATAATGTTAGCAAAATAATGGATAAAATAACCATGATTGCTTCAGTCACCTGGTCCCAGCTGAAGCCCAGGCTAAGTAAATTGTCAGTACAGGCGTGTTAAAATCCTTGTTACTTAAGGTCCTTCTCTGGAGACAGCATGGCTTCAGTAATGAACGAGCTCTGGAAATTAAAGAAGTAATCACATTGTTAATTGAGATTATTCGCTTCACCTCAAGCAGAAGTAAATGGAACGGACTCCTCCTGAGCGAGTGCATGGCTCTCTTGTGGGGAGCCAAGGGTTTTCCATGATGTTGAGCCCTCCATGGCTCATGTTCACATAGAAACAGAAGGCATTTTCCCTGGGTGGATGGAGGTTTGGAGGAAGATGTCTCCAGAACCTTAGCCTTGATCCAGACAGGCAGGAGTTGCTATGCACTCAGTTATGCTTGAGGAAGATATATTTCCCTTGATATTTTTTTCCTCTTCTTCCAGGGCTCCTCGGGAGCTGGGATGTCCAGCCCATGAAATTAATTGACAGAGGGCTTATTTCTAATCCCAACTGCACCAAAAGAACTTTGCCTTTTCTTGTATAACTGCAGGTTAGACAGACCCACTGGTTCCATTTCCTCATCCACAGAGGATAGAGTCAAATTAGAGAACTTGTGAAATCATCTTCTGTATTTTACCACTCTTTTTTTTTTTAAAGATTTTATTTATTTATTTGTCAGAGAGAAAGAGAGAGAGAGAATGAGCACAAGCAGAGAGAGTGGCAGGCAGAGGGAAAGCAGGCTCCCTGCTGAGCAAGGAGCTTGATATGGGGCTCGATCCCCGGACCCTGAGATCATGACCTGTGCTGAAGGCAGACGCTTAACTGCCTGAGCCACCTAGGTGCCCCTGTTTTACCAGTCTTGGTAGTTTTCTCAAATTGAGGTGAATTTCACACAGTATACAATTAACCATTAGTCATATTAAAGTTTACAATTCAGTGGTATTTAATATATATTTAACATATTTAATATTAATATATTAATATATGTTATATAAATAATAAATTGTTATATAAATAATATTAATATTAATATTACATTAATATTAATATTATATCAATATATGTTTAACATATATGTTTATATATATAAATATATATTTATATATATATTTAACATATTTAATATTTAATATATTCGCCCTGTTAGGGCAACCATTACCTCTTTCTAGTTTTAAGATACTTATACTACCTGCAAAAGAAACCTCATACCCATAAAAAGTGATCTCCTGCCCCTGGCAACTTGTCTGCATCTGTCTCTATGGGTTTATATTTTCTGGATATTTCATTTAAATGGAAGCATACATCTGTGTCTGGCTTCTTTCCCGGAGCATTATGTATTCAAGGTTCATCCATGTTGTTGCATGTATGTCCTTCCTTTTTATGACTGAATAATACTCCATTATATGGATTTGTCACATTTTTTTTAATCCATTCATCAGTTGATGTTCATTTGGATTGTTTAGACTTTTTGGTTATTTTGAATCATGCTGCTATGAACATTTCTGCCCAAGAATTTGTTTGAATTCCTATTTCAGTTCTTAGAATTGCTGCGTCATCTGATTACTCTATGTTTAACTTTTTGAGGACTGACCAAATTGTTTCCCACAGACTTTGGACTCAGACAGATTTGGGATTCGGGTCTAGATCTGCATCTTTCTAGGAATATAACATTAGGCAATTTATAATCTCTGTGTATCTTTTGTCTGTACAACGACCATGATACTACCTGCCTTAACACTGGGGTGAAGGGATGAGTAACTTCCCCACACATGCCTGAAGGATAGGTAGGCTGCATAAATGCTCTTCCTTCTCAATGATCAATACAGGCAGAGTGGAAGAGGGGGGTTTATACATCTGCTTTTAAATTCTTCTTCTTCTTATTGTTGCTATTGGACCTTATTATAGAATGTTTTCTTTGCAGTGGATGGCCTGCCCAATCATGCTTGATTACATTAATAGTAAAGTTTTAAGGTTTTGTTTTCTATGTGTATCCCAGTTGATGGGGGCAAGGGAGGTGAATCTTTGGGACAAATTCAGGGCGATAAAGTGGGTTAACTCTTGACGCTGAGATTCCTCAGGTGGATGACCCACCTTTATTTACTCTCCATTTTGTCCATGTTTGAGGATAGACTTGGTTCACAGGAGTGGTTATTGATCTCTGTGTTCCTTCCATAATATGGCCTGCTTATCATTTTTAAAAAATGAGTAACTGTTGGTCACAAATGGCCTCATTAACTTTGGAGGCATCAACAGCTATTTAACGACTTAGGTTGTAATATAATCCCTATGTTCAAAGCTCAGCTGTGTCTCCCAAATAATACCCACTGGGAAGTCCCGGTGGTGCAGTCTTCATGATGGACTGTTCTCTTCTTGGACTCGAGCACTGTAGGTCCTCACAGAGTGAGCACCGAGGGTCACTCCTCCCTTGGGGTTTGGCCTCATTGATAATGAGGGTTTTGGACTGGTGCCACGGGAAGTGACTCATGAGGGGTCACTATGTGACTACAAGTGGCCCGAGCTGGAATTTCTGATACCTAGAGGTGGTTAAACAATGACAGAGAATCAGAAAAGCAGCAAATGTTTGGGCCCAATGCCCACTTAGCTCAGGGAATGGTGGACCAAGGAGATGCCTCAGCAGGCTAATAATTTTATATCCCTTCAAATCAGTGTTCTTTACATATTTATTAGATACTTAGTGGAGAGACTGAGCTTTGTGTGGGTGAAGATAAAGAAGACGAGGAAGAAAATGATGTTAGAGGTGCCTCAGAGGCCCCGGGCAGCTGCCTGAGCAGCTCAGAGACCCTCTGGTCTCCAAATGTGTCCGTGCAGAGTCTCATCTCCTCTCAAGTGGCTTTTCCAAATATTTTTCCTGCTCACGTATAATAACTACTCTCCCTGAAAATCCCATTTTTCCATCTTGTTATTTTTCTAGTGATCTCTTGAGTAGCATATAGATTGTCACCCAGGAAACTGCCCAGTTGGGCCACTCCCTAATTCACCTCTGGCTGTGAGTTTAATAAAAATTTGTGAATTAAATGCTTACTCTGTGACAGGCATTGTGCTAAAGCCCCTTGTCAGTATCCCTTCACTGAATTCTCCCAACAGACAATAAGGTGTGTACCTGTGCCATTCCCATTGAACAGGTGGGGAACCAGTGCTCAGGGCATTGAAAGTGGCTTACTTGAGGTGACAGTGAGGGGGAGGCAGAAGGAGGATTTGAATCCATACCTTTCACTTTAATCCCTATGTTTTTCTTGGGCAAAATCACGTATTATTTCTTCCAAAGTCAGGATTTCAGACCCGATAGTGACAGCAAAATGAAAGCCATTTGGGGACAATTTGATACTAAAACAACACAGGTACCACTGCTAGTGATTTATTTCAGACTCAGAATTGTTGTAATCATAAAGTAGTGTAAATCTTTCTGGGAACTGGAAGGAGCTACCCATCTCTGAAGGTGGTTTTGTTTTCATTTGGATCCCAGGAAGTACAGCATTTATGCCATAATTTGCATTCGGCAGTACCTTCCAAGTCACTGACGGGCCAGAGCTTTAGAATGATGGAACTTGGGAGTTCACAGGCATCTTCTGGGGTCTGGTGAGCCTCAGAACCAGAACCTGGGTTTAGTCAGACAGTCAGTAAGGGAAGCTGATTGATCGCTTTTCCTATCTGTAACTAATTGCAAAAAAATGCCTGGAACTTCACAGGGAAATTTTTCTGTCTTCTGCTTTTCTCCATGGACCTCAAATCGCTTGGTATTCTGGCTCTTTCCAGGCTGTTGACGTCAGTGGAAACGGCATGCACAGAATAATTATCTAATATGCCGTAAACTCCATGCTATGGTCTGGCAAAGGAAATGCTGCTTCAGGCAAAGGGGAACTTGGATTATATAAAAAAGCAATAAGCCTTTCCTTCATTACTCCTGGAGAAGGAGAATTCTGGCTTTGAAGATGAATTAAAAGTACAAAAAGGGCATATTTTGTAATGGGGAAGGAATACCGAAGTTATTGTTTTTGGACATGGGCTTAGTAAAATGGAGACCACAGAGAATCTCCAGTTACACACCCGGGAGTTCATGGCCGTCCGTCCGGAGAGCTCCTCCTTTCACCTGGAGCCCCTCTTTGTGGGGTGAACAGGTTTCCTCAGAGCCCATGTGATTTATTCGTCTTCTCTCCTGAAAGCATCCAGTCCTGGGCTGGGCAAGGGAAAGATAAATGAGTCCCAGTGGCCGTGTTGTAGATTACTTAGTGCCAGTTGTCAGTTCTTTTTTCCCTGGGAAGGGTTTGAAATGAGATTGTTTTC
Source organism: Martes martes (assembly GCF_963455335.1). Classification (NCBI taxonomy): domain Eukaryota; kingdom Metazoa; phylum Chordata; class Mammalia; order Carnivora; family Mustelidae; genus Martes; species Martes martes. Next base: position 49,605,209 of record NC_137902.1, read on the forward strand.
GACAGACTGTCCATGATAAATGATTTTCCGAGTAAGAAATTGCTTTCAGTGCTGAACCTCACCAAATCACCCTGACAAATATTTGTGGTGGCGGGGGGCCTTCTCCTCGCCATTTCGTGCTTGGGGAGGGGTGGGGGGGTGGGAGGCTGAGATGGGTCAGATAGGGTGTCTCCTGGATGCAGACAAGGAGGGATGGGGGCCTTTGTTTCCGGGCAGTGTGTTTGGTCAGCTTCTTGCAGCTATTGCTGCAAGTCCAGAATATTCCAGATCTGAGGGAGGAAGTAGGTAGGGGAAAGGGATGTGTACATCTGTTAGAACTGGATTATTGTGTTGTTTCCATGTGTAGCTGTTAGGGTGAAGAGGCTAATGCCAGTTATAAATAGAATAGTGATATGGACACACAGCAGGGGCAGGAACCCTCCAGGCCATGTTCCCAAACTCTTACTAGTTCATGACCCCTCCGAAAAATCACAAAAATAGCATTCCCTCTTCCAGTGTTATTTGGCATTTCAAAAGAGATTGAATACCATGTCTAAAGTCACAAAGGACTGTTAGAACACGCCTTTTCCAGCTGTACAGGGACAGCCCCCTTCGTCCTCTAGATTCTAGGTGAGTAGGGGCCTCCTGTCTGGTAGTCTTAAAGGGCTTAGCAACAGAGGCCCCCAGGGCGCTGGCAGGAGGATACCCCTAGAGCCAGAATCTGGAGGCTGAGCCTGCAGCATCACAGGGCTGTTTAGTCAGAGCCCTGGTGAGATGATGAGACTGCAAGAAGGGCCCAGAGTGCTATCTGTCCTGCAGATGGGACCTCAGCAGTTCCAGTTTCAAAAGGGATTGTTGCTCTCTTGCATTTGGACCTGTGGCCTCCATGGCTCCTTGGCTGCCTGCCAGGTCCCAGCTCCTGCCTCCTCTTAAGGTCCCAGGAGGAAGGCCGCAGATGCCTCTTCAGTGATGCTTACCCAGTGAGCAGTAGTCCAGGCCACCTCTGTGAGTCATCTGTGAGCAGCTGCAGGAGTGGCACGGATTTCCTGCCGCATGGATTTGGGGAGAAGCAGAGTGTGACCCTGAATGCTCAGGGCCCACCATGGAGACAAACTGGGCGTTAGATTGGTATCAGGAGCAACAGGACCCCCTCGAGAATGACCGGGTAGACCAGTTGGCTTCCTCCATGACTTCAGAAGCACAGGGTCTGTTGAGAGCTTGTTCGTTTTCCTAGTCACAGTGGAGTCTTCTGGGGCAGGTGGAGAAAGATGGGGGCATGCTCCTCTTCCCTACTTTGCTCTTCCTGAAATAATAATCCCATCTTCCTAACAGTTTCAGCCTCTGTTTAGGCACATCAGCAGATGGACTGAGGCCTGAGAAGAAATGCCATGTACCCAAGAACACACAATTGGTCAACTTCAGTGCCGCCGCATTCATTCCTCTGGTCTGTCTGCACCTTGCCTAGATCGTGTCTGCCCGTTGTGCCCCATGACACCCTCCCTTCACTCAGGGTGTTTCAGAGGAGGACTCAGTAATGCAACCTGGGCCTAGTAAGCCTGAGTGTCAAGAGTCCAGCACTGCCTACCAGATTCATTCATCCATTAGACATTTATTGATCCTTATGCACCATGCTTTGTGCTGGATGTTGTGGCCACAGGCAGATACAGAAAAAGTTTTCTGCCCTCAAGGGGCTCACAATCTTACGTGGAATCTGACAGGTAGTAGTAGTGGTAACAACAGCAGCAAACAGGGTATTGAGTGCTTCCTATGTTCTAGTTCATGTTCTAGGCATTTTCCTCTTACTAACTTGTCTGAACCTTACCACTATCATCACCCTCATTTTATAGTTGAGGAGATGGGGATTCACAGAAGCTAAGGAACTCCCCCAGAGCCACACAGGTAATGGATGGTGCCACTGAGATCTGAATCTTGGTAGCTGTAACTCCAGGGATAGATGCTATAAGCTGAGGCTACAGTGGGAGTGAGTCTAGGGCAGGGTGGATGTGTGGTGAAGGAGTGGTCAGCACCTCCATGGGCTAAGGGAAAGCTGCTCTAGGGAGCTGATGCTTGAGCTGGGTCCCAACTCTTCTCAAGGCATCCTGGTCTTCAGCATCAGTGAGAAGCAGTCCTGCTTTCCTGATCTCTGGGCTCGATCTCCGGGTGTTGGGATTGCCGCACCCTTTCCTGTAGTGTGAGGATCTTCGCAAAGGAGGCAAGTTCACCAGTGCTCTCCGTTTGCATCCAGGGATTTGGGACCTATATGCAAAGGAAAGGAGAAACGTACATAGATCCATGTGCTCACCTCCATCTTCAAATGGAGCTCCAGCTTTCAAAGTTACAGTCATGTCGGATAGAACACCTTTAGGAATGGTTCAGGAGAATGTGGCTCTTCTTCCAATTTGGGTCTCTGAGCCATGGGCCCAGGCCATGCCTTGTTGGTTAGAACAGAAATTAGAATAATTAACCCTCTATTTTGGGAGCAGACACATCTAGGGCTAATTAGATCAGCCAAACCCCAGGTGTGTCTGGGTCCATGGAACTGTAACATCCCAGTCATTCAGCACATTTGGCAAAATGAAAGAGACAGGCAGGGATTAAGATCAGCGGACTCATGGACTGTACCCCTTGCCCCATGCCACGACTTTAGCAGCAAGCCAATAGCAGAAATGTGGTGGGGAAATTCCCAGACTCCTCTGTAGCCATCAGATTCATGCTGGGAGAGGCGCAGTCAGCTTGATCAAGGACTGCTCTATTCTGGAACTTCTCTGATATCAGGCAATATTCCAAGTAGTGGAGACTCCCACGCGCTTCCTTACTGCCCCAGATCTCTGGTTTATGGAGCTCTTTGGTTCAGCAGGTGAACCAGTACCACTGAGGTTCTTCACCTCCTTCTGCCTGCTGCTCATGACCTCTGCCAGGTAACCACATTTGTGGCTTGAACTGACCCTCCTTGAACGTGTCCTGTCTGAAACTGTGTTGCTTAGAGAAGCTATCCTTGGTTAGGGGACCACTGCCAGTACGGAGGAAGGGAAGGAGGCATGACAACCAGTCAGAACCAGGAGAAGGGGCAAAACACCCACATTTGAGAAAATGGACTTGTGGCTTAGTGACCTTCATTAGCCCTGGCAGTGTCTCCTGGAGCCATTGGCCCAGTCTTCTCCCCTTCTGGGTTTCCTGCCACCATGTCTGCATGTCCAGTCAAGAAGTATCTCAACAGGCCACCACTATTATGTGGTTCTCACTCTTGGTTCATTCTAGGCATGTTCTAGCTTTCTTGCACTTTCTTTTAAATTTGTTTTGGGAGCGAGGCTGACAATAAGGAATTTTAGGGATGACAGTGTAGATGGGCAAAGATCACCTGAGAAGACCAAGATGAGCAAGTGGCTGGGTCAATGCCATCTGGAAAACCAACACATTCTCTGTTACAACATGGTCTGATGAGAAAAACTATGACCTCTCTAAATGGCTTCCGAATTATAGTTATTTCAAGCCGAAGAGAAATGGCATAAATATTTAAATGCAGTTCAGTCCTGCAGTAGGATACCCCACAGTCCAGTTCATAATGTAAAATCAGATATCTGGAGAGTGGCTAACAGCTCCAATCCCTGACCTAGTCTCAGCTAATTAGGCTAAAGTTCTCCCTTTCCCCCAGGGGTTGGGGCAACTTTACCTTGGGAAGCAGACATGCAGAGTGGGGCCTTCTTTTTCCCAGTGTTTTTCTGGCCTCTCCCCCCAAAATCTGCAATCTGGCCAATAAAACAGGAGCCAACTAATCAAGATGTTCCCGGAATCATTACTGCTCTCCTGGAAGCTCCAGCAGCCAAAACTTCTAGAGTCGTCCCATTGCTGTATACCCCAGAGCAGCCAACTAGCCCCCTGCTGGGAGGGAGAAGATGAGGATCTCGCAGCAGGACACCCGGTGACTGACTGTGCAGGCTCCCTCAGGTCATGGTAGCACCCTGACAGTGATGCAACGCCACATTCTACATGATCGATTGATTTAGACCTTGATTGTCGTATTACTTTGGGAGTAGGTCAGTGGGTAAAGTGGGTGAGGAAGTGGCATGTTGGAGGTTTATTTTAACTTAATGTTATTTAATGCAGATTGGACATTTCAATACCAAAAAGAAGGCTCTTACTATCTAATTCTCGTGGCTTTCCCAGGGACTGGGAGCTTCACCTGTAACAAAGCCCAAGACACATCTCCCAATGACTAGAGAGCAAATTCATTGCTAATGAGCCTAGATCTTCCCCTTTTTCTCTCTCCTGTGGAGAGGATTTTCATTTTGCCCCTTTTGTGTATGAATGCCCCGTGTTTTCATGTGTTATTTTGTTTAATCACCAGTAATCCTGTAATGAGGTTGTTTTTAGGATCATCATGGTACAGATGAGGAAACAGGGGCTCAGGGGAGTGAAGACACTTGTCTAATAACATGGAAGTGACAGAGGTGTGATTCAAACCTGACTTTGTCTGGCTCTAAAGTTCAGGCTTTCCCACTCGACATCATTAAAGTTCATGTGATACAATGGTTAGGCAGGTACAGATTAGTTCTTTAATGCATAATGCTCTGTTTTTGGAATGTGGTGGAGGACGTAGACCTCGTTGAGAATTTTATGAAAAATGTGCACCTCTGGGTGGGCAGAGGGCTGGGAAACACCTCACAATTTTGCATGTAATTTTTGGGAGTCCATGGGGCTTCTGAAGCCCATCTGGGGATTATTTAGAACTAGGGGAGTCTCAGGATCCCAGATTAAGCTAATTAAGATCTTGGGAAGATTTATTAAAAGTAAAAGATTCATTAAACATTTTTAAAGAAAAAGATTGGGTGCTTGGAAGGCCATTTCCAGATATTTCCTTCTGGCTCTTCAGGAATAAAGAACAGGGATGAGGACAGAAAGATGGAGAGAAGATGAGTGAGAAGAGGAAGCAGGATGGAAGGCATTAAGAAATTATCCAGCAAGCAGTAAAAGCAATTTACATTGTGAATAATTAAGGCTGTTCAGACCCTACGGACTTGGTTGAAGCACTATTCACAAGCATTGTCTTTTCAGGTTAAAATTAATTGGAGTGTTGGTTTATTTATCTTTTCCCTTGGTGAACCAAATGACTCATCCTGATTTATAAACCTTCCACCTATCCATTCTCTATTAAGATCAGTGGAGGTGAGTGATTGACAATTTTATTGAGCTCCCTGGGGCCATTATTAGTAAAATGCAGATGCTGGTGGCCAGGTCAGTAGCTGCTAGAGACTTCTCAGAGTACTAGATTTTCTAGTTTCTATAAAAAGAAAAAATAGCAACCTCATGAGGGTGGGTGTCATTTATGTCTTCAGGTAGAGTTTTTTTTTTTTTTTAAGATTTTATTTATTTATTTGAGAGAGTGAAAGAGAGAGAAGGGAGAGGGGATGAGGAAGAGATAGAAAGAAAATCTCAACCAGACTCTGCCCTGAGTGTGGAACCTGATGTGGGGCTCAATCTCATGACCCTGAGATCATGACCCGAGCCAAAATCAAGAGTCAGATGCTCAACAGACTGAGCCGCCCAGGAGCCCCTGTGCTCAGGTAGACTTTAAAAGGAAACTGGAATATATGGCTAGGTAGGTAAGGAGGATTAGATCCAAGAGCTTGGGCAATTTTTCTATTTCAGAACTAGATGGAGTTTCAAATCCAGGAAAGACACCTTGATTCAAGCTCCTGCTCCTTGTGTTTGGAGAAGATCCCTTGAGACCACTTTATAGGCACCAGGACAATCCAGAATTCCTTCATATGGCTTACCTCCTCTGCTAGACATTCTTAATCTCCTGAGGTCTCAGAGATAATAAGATAAGGAGAGTTTTTCCCAGCCTCGCCCTGGAAGAAGGTAGAGCATTCATCCCAGACCCTGTCGGGTAGTCTTTGGAGACACTGCAGAAGAGACTGGGCTCCCCAGGGACCTAGAGGCACCAGGGCACATGGCTCCTCCTCAGGGTCTAGATGATCACCACACTGGGTACATACACTCTCAGCTGTAGTCCTGAGCGGTGGGGTGACCTTGAGCCAGTCAGCCAAGGGGGGAAACACAGTTTTGGTGTCAAAGCGCCTGCCATGTTTAGGGGATTAGAACAATGCCTTCAGGAAGAGTTACTACCATTATTTAGATTCTGAGCTTCAGGTGTTCCACTTGTAGAAAAGAACTGAAGATACAGGGTTGTCATGAGAATAATGAGCAAATCCAGCGAATGTGCTTAAAACAGTGTGAGGCAGATCATGCATGTTCAGCCAGCGTTTGGCAGCAGCAGGTCACAGCTGTAATGACAGGGAACAGACCAGGGGGATCTTGGCAGTTCCCACGTGCATCAAGGTCATTGGAAAACCTGACAATGGGTAGGAGCTTTAAAAATGCTGATCTTTGCCTGCCATGTCCTATGTCACTTCCATCAGTGTCCAAATGTCTAAGGCCCAGAGCAGCACACTGCTTGGTACTCAAGATGCCAGGCCTGCCTGGGTTTGGAATTCTTCCTTCTCCCATTTGAGCACAGTGGACCTGTGTTCCTGTGCCTTTGTGTATTAAGTTTCTGGTACTAGCTTACTGCTAATAGTGCTTCAAAGAAATGCAGGTATAGGCTCTTCTTAGAAGAACGGCAGCAAGATTGTATTAGGCTGATGGAAAGCAGAAATTAGTGCTTCTCTCTAGGCCCTGTGGTCTAAAAGGGTAAAATTAATTTATTAAGTATGTCTGTGAAGTAAAAGTTCTGGGGGGCTGACTCCAGTGCTGATTCTGGGAATAGCAGTGACAGAGAGTACTAATTGTCACTAGACGAGGTGAACCAGGCAAGTAGGCACTTTGAGCCCAAAGGATCTGAAAGAATTTGAGATGGATTCTGCCCTCCCCCAAAATAGAAAATTTAATATATATATATATATATATATTTTTTTTCCCCAGAAAGGAAAAAGAAGTAGTCTCATAAATGTTGAAAGCTGACCCAGCAGTAGAGAAAGGATCTTCTTGAGGTCATGGAAATTTGTGGGGTATTCATGGGATTGGCATAAAATGGAACTGCTTCTGGACTGAAGTGGTTGAAATGCATGGTGGCACTTAGCCCTCCAGGGTTCCCTTTAGGGGTTCCAGTGAAAATGCCCACAAGAGTCAGGCTGGACAAGATGCAACAAGGAGTCACGGGGCCTGGCAGGGTAGGGGGGCGCTGCCTGTAGGTCAACTCTGATTAATTATTCCCCAGTGGGAACATGGAGCAGATCATTCAGGTCTTCTTCTTCTTTTTCTTCTTTTTTTTTTAAAGACTGTATTTATTTATTTGACAGAGAAAGATCACAAGTAAGCAGAGAGACAGGCAGAGAGAAAGAGAGAGAGAGAAGCAGACTCCCTGCTGAGCAAAGAGCCCGGTGCAGGGCTCAATCCCAGGACCTGAGATCATGACCTGAGCCGAAGGCAGCGGCTTAGCCCACTGAGCCACCCAGGCGCCCCTCAGGTCTTCTTTTTATTCAAGTGAGCATGGAAATCCATGTTTTATTTCAATGTAACACTTCCGATTTTCCAAAACGGTGTGGGTGGCCATTTGCAACTTTTGACCGTAAAAGATGACCGGGGGTTACTTGCCTTGCATGGGGAGGGCAGCCAGAGGGGTCCTCTGGCAATGGGGTGCTGGGCTCCTTCAACTCTGACCCCCCCCCAGCTGTCAAGAGAGAAGGGCGCACAGCTTTTGGGGACACCAGGGAAATTCTCTTCTCCTGTAAGCCTTTTGCAGCCACCACCACCGCGCCCCACAGTGGTGGTCCTAGAATTCCATTCCTGAGCATCTCTTCTAGGAAGCACCCTCCGGCTCTCCTGTTGTGTTGAGATAGATATTTAAAGCATTATGGAAAGGACTGTTACACAAAGGGTAGAATCCGGGCACACTTTTAAAGTCTTTAAACAATCTTTTAGTCTCATGACATTCCTGCCCACCAAAGGTCCAAGGGGGTTATGAAATATGTATATAGGTTCCCACTTCCAGAAAAAAAAAAAAAAAAGAAAACTGAATTCAGAACAGAGATTGGAAATTGACTGCTCTCAGCACAAAAGGAGTTTTCTCATTATAAAAGTTTCCACTGCAAGCTTTCATCACAGCATTCTGGTTGAATTTACAATAGGATTTGGTTTATAAATCAATTTGATCTACACATAATTTTCAGGAAAACATCTGCAGCACAAATTGAGGTGCACCTGCACTTCATACCATTTTTTTTCTCAGTGTGTTTTTCATTTTCCATGTTGTTCTGTCTGTGTCGTCTTTCAGGATCTCTGTTTTCATTCTTGCAGCTCTTGGAGACTTCACAGCAAACCCACATATTGAAGGTAGGGAGCCCAGGGGTGGCCCCAAATGGATCATAATGCCCATTCCTTTAATAGACACCAGTTGGTGGTGGGAGGAATTTACCAAGAAGCAGTGGGGGATGATGGATGGGTCTGGCATCTACATCCCTCTAGCTGATGCAGGAAAAATACGGTTCATTAAGAAGCTCATAATGAAGGCCTCTGCTCACGAGGTTTTTCTCATCTGAGCTTTTCATCCATAATGTGGCAGAGTAAGAGGCATGGCTTAGAGTCTTGGCTCTGCTGCTTACTTTCTGCAGCCCATTTCCTTGTCTGCAAAATGGGAGCATTATGCTTGTCTTGAAAGATAGTTGTGAAGGACTGAAGGATGTACACACAGCTAACGTCACAGGCAACGCCAGTATCCCCCTTATAGTACTCATTTGATAAATGTTAGTTTTGTTTTGTTTTAGAGAGTGAGTTCATGGTTATGGAGCTGATACTTAGACCTTAAGAAAGCTACCGTATCTCATTTTAAGGTTACAAAAATTAAAACCATATTTTAACATTTCCAAAATCAAGGAGTATCTTTAAAATCGATAGCTTCTTGAGGCTATAATTGGTGGAGTTTGCTTTCCTCCCCTGTGACACGTGAAGCAGTGTCCATCTTACTGATGACAACTTAGACCAAATGGAGTATTTATATTTTTAAATGTGAACCTGTTAAACATTACACGTGTAATGTATAACTTCTCCTCCTCCCTCTCTTCCTTCTCTTCTTCCTCTTTTTACTCTTATTAACAGCTTGACTGAGACATAACTCGTATACCTTAAAATTTACTGATTTAAATCGTTCAGTGGTTTGTAGTATATTCACAGGATTCTAATTCTAGAATACTTTCAATTCTCCCAAGAGAAACCAGATACCCATCATCAGTCACTCCCCATCTCCCAACCTCAACCCTCCCAACCCTAGGCAGCCACTAATCTACTTTCTTTCTCCATGGACTTGCCTATTCTGGACATTTCACATAAATAGACTCCTAGAATACTGGGCCTTTTGTGACTGGCTTCTTTCATTTGACATAATGTGTCCACGGTTCATCCATGTTGGACCATGTTATTAGTACCTCCTCCTAATAATATTTTACTTGTATGGCTAGGCCACATTTTGTCTCTCCGTTTGTCAGTTGGTGGACATTCAGGTGGATTCCACCTTTTTGTCTATTATGGATAAGTTTCCATGAATATTTGTGTGTAGGATTTGGTGTGGATGTATGTTTTTCTTTCTTTCGAGTATATAGCTAGCAGTGGAATTCCTGGATCATAGGATGGTTTAGTGAGCATGGGCTGCCACAACAAAATACCTTATACTAGATGGCTTAAACAGCACACTGATTTCTTACATTCCTGGAGGCTGGGAAGTCCAAGATCAAGGTGCCAACATGGTGGACTTCTCGTGAGAGCCCTCTTTTCTGCTGGCAGACCTTCTCATGGCCAACTCTCCGGTGTCTGTTCTTATAAGGGCACTGACCCCATCATGACAGCCCCACCCTCATGACCTAATCTAAACCTCATTCTCTCCCAAAGGCCCCATCCAGGTACCATCACCACAGTGGAGTGTAGGGGTTGACCATATGACTTTCGGCGAGGCGTTAAGTCCGTGGTGTGCTATCTCTATGCTTAACATTTGAAATAACCTTTATCTTCTTTTATTATGAACTCTGTTTCGTCCCCGGCTTTTATAGTGATCCTTATGAAATTGCTATGAGGTAGGGACGCTGATGCTTACAGATGCAAACACTGTGGCCATTCATTTATTTACTCTGGAAATTTAATTATCTGATCAGTGCTGGATGCTGTAAATCAGCAAGCCAGTAAACATAATCAGGGGATGCTTATAATCTAGTAGGAGAGACAGGCAAAAGAAAAAAAAAGAGCAAAATATATCAGATGAATATTAAAAGCCAGGTTTTTTTAAAATTTTTAAATATTTTATTTATTTATTTGACAGAGAGAGAGAGAGCAGGAACACAAGCAGGGGGAGTAGCAGAGGGAGAGGGAGAAGCAGGCTCTCTGCCGAGCAGGGAACCCGATGTGGGGCTCGATCCCAAGACCCTGAGATCATGACCTGAGCTGAAGGCCGAGGCTTAACCCAATAAGCCACCCAGGTGCTCCTAATGAAAGCCAGTTTTAATCGGTAATCATGCTCTGAAGATAAGGGAGAACATCAGAAAAAGATGGTGGTGCCTTGACTGACTGGGTGGGCAGCAGAGAGTTAATGAGAAAGGTATTTTGGGTGGGACTCACTGGGGGACTAGCTGTGGAGTGAAGGGAAAGGAGGAATCATGGGACCTTGTAGGTGTTTGGCTTGAATAACAGGTTAAGGTTTCTGCCACTTACAGAGAAGGGAAGGGCTGCATTGGAGGGTCCATTGTTGGGTGAGAAATTTGGATTTCCTGGAGGTGTTACATTTGAGAAGTCTGTGCGACATGGAAGAGGAGAGGTCTAGAGGAATTAGATGGAGAAGCCCGAACTTAGAAGAAAGTCTGGGCTGGAGTTGTTGTTACATGTTCAGGAAATATAAAGATGATTTTGAACTCATGGGAATGGATTGCATTATTTAGGAAAAAAAAAAAAAAGAGAGAGAGAAAGTCCCAGGGGGGAGAGAGGCGCATCCCCACTTACAGGCTGGATAAAGCAGGAGCAGCCTGGCTCGGAAACAAGAAGAACACCACCTGGAGGGTGGGATGGTGGGAGCCTGGGGAGGAGAGTGTTTCAAGGGGGACCGGCTAGTTCACTGTCAGATGCATGTCAGGGGGGACAAGGGCCCAGAATCATGTGTGGAGTTTGCTACATGGGCATTGCTCTAAGTGCAGAATTAGTGAGTGAGGGGGGTTGGCCAGAGTGAGGTGGACTGAGGGAAGGAGAGCTTCTGGAAATTTGGCTGGCTACAAAGATAATAAGAGTCGAGTGTCTAAGTGGGATGTGAGATCAAGGAATGTTTTTGTTTCGTCTAATGGGACATGACGGAGCAAGTGTATATTTGGTGCCAGCCCTCTAGTAGTGGGGGAGAGATGGCAAGAGGACAGAGACAGGCCAGAGCTGACAGAGCATCCACTGAGGGCCTGCCCTTTTGTGGGAGGAAGGGAACTGGTGCCAAGGAATGAGGAGGCCCCGGGGAGGGGCTGGTGCATGTGAGTGCAGGCTTGGAGGGCTACTGGGGGGAAAGGATGAAACTTGATCTGATTCCATGTAGTATTTCTTCTAATGACATTAGGAAGCGAGGCCATGGGCTAAGCATGGTGGTGCCCAAAAGGGCATGGGAGGCCAGAGGAGAAGAGAAACTATGAAATAGTGGCTTTGGGGAATTGGAAAGCAAACCAATTCAAGCAAGACAGCAGTTGGCCCATCAGTATTGAAGGTCAGTTTGCAGTGTGAGATCATGAATTTAGAGTAAAAGCAGTTTTTAGCTGCTTAGGGGCTGGTTGGAGTCCAGAAGAAGAGTCCAGTCCATCATAGGGGAAGAAGTCTTTGTTCAGGATGGAGGGTGGCAACAGAGGGGTGGTGAAAATGCTGGGGTGGGGGAATCAGGCTGGACAGAGGAGGTTCATGAGACAGGGCAGGGAGCAAATGGCTGGGGGTGGGGGGTGGTGGTTGGCAATTTAGCTGGTGATGTGGAGGTTTCCTGGAGGGTGAAGAAAGATGCCAGAGGGGAAGTCCTGAACAGGTGAGCCCCCAGAGTGAGAGGCTGTGGTTGAAGACCCAGGTGTTTGAGGGGGAAATAGCAGATACTTTGTAGTTGCTGCTGCTGGCCAGGTCCAGAGCATGACCATGGAAGTGGGTGGGTGGCGTGCAATGGAGGGTTAGTTCATGGATGGTTAGCAGAGCAGGGAACCAAGAGTCCAGCATTCCCATGGTCCATCGATGTTATGATTATCAAGAAGATGATAGGAAATGGAGAGGATGGGGAAGACTGCAAACTGGGAGCTGGGGCCCCAGCCATAGTCATTAGCCCCACGTCTAATTATGTGTGTGGTTCTTCTGTCCTGATTACAATTTTGAACTTAAAATTGACCCATGGGAATGAAAGTGTCAGAGATTCAAGTTGATCCCTTGCACCTTCTGCTTTTTTTTTTTTTTTTTTAAGATTTATTTATTCATTTGAGAGAGAGAAAGCATGGGCAGGAGGGGCAGAGAGAGAGAGAGAGAGAGAGAGAGAGAATCTTAAGCAGACTCCATGCTGAGCAGGGAGCCCAATGCAGGGCTCAATCTCACGACCCTGAGATCAGGACCTGATCCAAAACCAAGAGTCAGATGCCTAGCTGAATGCACCACCCAGGCTCCCGCATTCTTCCGCTTTATTTTTAAGGACGATCACTTCAGCGACCTGGTCCTTGAAGATGTGGGTGCTTCTGCTCCCTCAAGTACCTTCTTCATGCTTACTGTGCTGCAGCCTTGGATTAGCACAGAGCGTAGACTCGGAGGGTTAGATTAATGAGATGAAGATAAGTAAGAAGTCCAAGCTTAGACGCTGACAACTACTTTCCAGGTCTTCAACCTTAGCCACATTTCCCACGCGCAGGACTAAAGCTCTTCTTCTTTTTTGCAGGGTACCCTGTGAATTATACCACATTGTTACACATCATAATTGTATCATTGCACGTCATAACAATGGGATTTCAACAGTTATTATTGCACATTCTAATTATGTGATTACTCAGTCTTTCACCAATTATGTAATTAGATTTAATTATACCAATTGCACAAATAAACGATAGTCAACTACGAATTACTTAAAATGAAATCCAGAACTGTGCATATGTTGGCAATTGCCCCAAAAACAAGAATAGGAAACAAGAAAGGAGGAAGGCTTATGAAACTAATTAGCAAGCGAAAGGAGTGATGTGATCTGAACAGATCTTTAAGGGTCATGGCAGGAGATCTGGAAGTTTTTCTGTCGTTTTCCTCTCCAACAGAGTGTGGTGGGAAGAATCGAGGTGGTCAAAGTCAAGAATACTGATGCACTGTTGTTATGCTTGGAAGAGCAGATTGCTTCTATTTCCTTATTAAGGAAGGGGAGAAGGGGAGGGAGAAAGAGTGAGCAAAGAGCAAGAGATATTGATGGAAGAGGGAGGATGAGAGGGAGGTGGATGGGAGGGGATGGTGGAGGGGGACAGCGAGGAAAGAAGAGGAAGAGAACAAGTTAGACATTTAGTAATGAAAAATATTATAGTATCGGGGCACCTGGTGGCACAGTCGGTTAAGTGTCCAACTCTTGGTTTTGGCTCAGGTTGTGATCTCAGGGTCGTGGGATTGAGCCCCACATTGAGCTCCATGCTGGGTGTGGAGCCTGCTTGAGATTTCTCTCCCCCTCTCTGCCCCTCCCAATCACACTCCCTTTCTTTCTCTCTAAAAAAAATAAGATAGTACAGTATCATTTAATGTGGGGCATAGAATCAATGCTAAGAGCATTCAGATTTATTATTTGAACTTTATTCTTTACCTGACCCACTCTGACTTTTTCTGTCCTTCATCCTTGGTTTGGTTCCCCAGACTCCTTCCGAGCTCATTACCTGAAGCTAGAACTTTAGGACCAGACACGTGTCACATTCAAGACTAAATCTGTGAGACCAAAACTTAATAGAAGGGAAACCCAGGACTTGGAACAGGGAATAAGAACCATCCTCGTCATGGCTCCTCATGTGGCTTGTCCTTGATTGGTGGGTAGTTGCGAGCTGGAGTGCCTGTGAACACGTGGGGCTGTCTTACAGGGACCACTTGTTTCTATGGAGATATCCCAGGGTGGGGGGCTTGTGTGGGAGCAGGTTTGCCCTGGCTCAGGTCACAGAACTAGAGTAGAGGCGGGTGGTGAGGGCACTAGTCAGTGTTTTCTGCTCTTCTTGTATCGGAGAAGGGCTGCCCTGGTGCTTCTGGGGAGGAGAGGCAGAGAGCGCTGTGGGGAGGTGGGACCAGCCTGCATCTGGGAGAGCGGGCCTGCTGCATGCGTGCTCTTACAAAGAGATATAATTGGTAGGTGCCATTTAAACCCATATATACTTAGGGAAAATTACCCACTGGGCTTGGCTGCGTAACCACTGAGCACCAGGACTGCTCAGCATCTGCCCCAGGATCCTACAACAGTTGACAGGATGAGGATTACTTCAAAAGTACACATAATGGCTGGTGTGCGTGCTTAACAGTGCTATAAAAATAAGTCTCCATGCTTTTGTGGGTCAGGCTGGAGATTCGGTGTATCTGGCTAGCTTTTTCCCGTACATTAAAAATGAACAAAGTGCATCGCCGCAATAAACAAATGAGGAAAAATGTGCTTTGAAGTCTAAAATGAAGGCATGTTAATGCCTTCTTTTCTGTGGGTTTGCCTCTGGAAGCTCCTGAGATGGACAGTGGAAGCTAAGGGACCTTAATCTACAGGTATGCACCTGTCCTTGGGTTCCTCCTTAGCTCCAGGGCTGCATCTCGTGTTTGCTGTGTGATGTTGGGCATCCATTTCGGCATGGAGGTTCAATGCCTACTGTGGTCAACCTGCAGCTGTGGGAGGGGGCACCCAAGGTAGGGCCGTGCAGTTCTGGTGGGAATTTGAGCAAACGAATACTGTGACATTAGAACTAAGAGAGAAGGGTCCGGCTGGAACCCCATAGCCCAAATTCATCTCTTCCCTCATCTCCCCAAATCCACCAGAGCAAGTAAGGTTAAGCTGTTGCATACCAGCAGGTTTGCCATAGCATTGCATTTCTTTCTCCACTTCTCCTGTCAAAAACTTGGAGCATGTCAAACGGAAGATGTTCAGCCAGAGCTGTTTTCTAAACGTGAGTGAAAGAAGCTTAAGCAGTTTACACAAACAGGTCAACTCGCTGTGCTGCGATAATCTGCATTCCAGATTCTTAGCCCAGAGCTGGCCATTCCTGGCTTGCCCTTTTAAACAGAGGTGCCAATGCCAAGATGGAAGTGGAATGGACTTAGGTGTAAAGGCATGAGCTGGGACTGGCATTAGTCTTTCAGGGGCGCTTCCCCACTTAAGCATCTATGGTGTGCGTGCCATCCTGTCTACAAGAGGCGCAAGGAGAGAGATTCTACGAAGTGCATCTCCTAAGTGTACAGAGCATCAAACAACGTGGACGGCTATCTGCAAAGTTGGGAGGGGAGGGCTGCCATGCGGCTGTTCCTTCAGCCAATATTTATCAGATGTTCATGAGGTCAGGTCCTGGCGTAGCTAGCTATCATGAAGGGATTCTGACTTTAGTTCTGGTTTGCTCTCTCGAGGCCTAGAAGCAGTTTCTATATTTATTGAGAACTTACGATGTGCAAAGATAAGCCCTTTACAAACTTGTCTGATTGTTCTACTGAGTACCACTACTGTGTTTTTCTCCATTCGACCGATGAAGAAAGGGAGCCTCAGAAAGTTTCAATAACTTGCTGGAGGTCACATGGTTACTAATGGGAATCAGAATTTAAGCCCCGGGCCTGAATCCAGAGCACTTTTTCTTAACTCCAAAATTATACATCCTGTTATATGCCAATATGTATGGAGCTCTAGACGATTTCCTCATTGTCAGTACACTTGAAGTGTGGGAGATTTGCATAAGTGGGCTCAAATTTATTTAGGGGCATTCCTTGACTAATATACATAGTAAGAAGAGCTTTGGATTAATACGAAACAGGCTGTCAGTTTCTTATTCACATGACCTAGAAAAGCAATTGACAAGAAAATGTTCTGTTTTGCCTTCAAGTGAGACAGGAAGTATGTGGTTAAGTGTATATCAAAAATTAGATATTAAACCCCCTTCTAGGGGCATTTATTATAGCATATGAAATTATCAAGGGACTCCTTCTGTTGGAATAAGAGACGAAAATCCTTTGATGTGGGTACAAAAGTGATATGTATGTGGGAACTGAGGTGGGAGCAACTTCATGCTAATGATCATGGTTTGACAAGAGAAACAAGGCAGATGAGTTCCTGGTTTGCTTTTATTTCTTCCCTTGATCCTCCTTGTATTCTTTAAATTTGTTTAGCCAAAATTATTGAGTACCACGTCCCCGGCACCAGGTTAGGCTCTGGTAAAGCAATAAACAAGACACATTAGTTTTCTGCTTTCATGGAGCTTTCGTTCCTGTAGAGATGGACAAAAACTTGGGGGTTTGGAGGAACAGAACGAAGGTGAGTGTGTTTGGAGCTTGGTGGGCAAGATCAAGAATAAGGTGCAGTATAGGGGGCTTCTCCAGAAGCAAAAGAGGCCCAGTTTGCAGGGCAAAGAGAGCAGACAGAGCCTTGGTCTGTGGCATTCCCTTTAACAACATCAGCGGGTAGCAGTTAATGAGCCCTTACGAGATGCCAGCAAACCACGCCTAAGCACCTGTCATATTTTAACTCGCTTAAACATCACAACTCCGCTCCAGGAATTTTAAAACACCTCCACTGAGTTGAAAAACAATGAAGTTAATGTCAGGCTGGGAATTCTAAAAACGCTTTAACTATTCAGTGAGTTAGGACACAATGACATTAAATTTTTTTTTCCAGTTTCAGTGATGATGTTCTAATTTAATTGCATTGGTACTAGTAGATAATTATTTAACTGAGGAAAGGTATTTTATATTTGATGGGATCAATGTTAAGCTTTAAATGGAACTAGTATTGTCCTTCCTTTTGGTGAAACTGGCTCATTAGCAAATGGGTCCCACAAACAGCTTTATTTTGTTCTGTTCCCACTATGGTATCAAGTTGTTCATAGTTTCATCTGAGCAAGTGTTTTGATGTTTGCAATTTTGTGGCTACTTATAATAAACAAATACTATTTCATCTTTGCTTCTCTACTATTAGTTAGCTCACACAGAACTACAGATAATCTCTTTAGAACTGTTTACACAGAGCATGGTGTTTCAGAAGCTTGTGGCAACTTAGAAAATTATTGCAATTTCACATCCTTTTAGAAAATAATACTGATTTTTTTTAATCCACTTAATATTTAGGGAGAATGATGACTGGAAGGAGCTGTCCATCAAAATATGTGCTGATTTGAGAGGACAAATGAAAAGAATGCCAATGTTAGGTGATTTAAACACTTGGTTCAGAGGTAGTCTCAAATAGAACCTTCATCACATGTGCAGCACGGGGTAAAAACCATGATAGGATGCATCTTTGCTGATATAAGATTGCCTTAATCATTACTGTAGTTTTTAAAGGTTAAAATATATTGTACTGACCATTACTTGAACAATGGGGCATGTTGGTTCCTATCCAGTAGGACTAGTCTGTCTGTAAGCAGAACTTTTAGGTTCAAATGCTCATCTAATCTCCTGCCCACTGGGTTTTTATGAGGACCCTTTGATTTGTTTCTTTCTATTGTTACTTCAACACTTGATTCTTTGGGTTGGTTCCTGGAGAAGTAGATCAGCTAGAGAGAGCCAAGTTTACCTCCTAACATTTGACTGGCAGACATCTCTATAGAGTTTTGGTTTATGCTGCTAATATGCTTCATGTCAAGTTGGGGCCAAACTTTCTGATATACAACACAAATACATATCATTTGAAGAAAATAGGAAAGAATGAATTAAGACTCCAGTCATCTGTGTATATTATTTCCATCCTGGCCTCCCAGTGATAGGAGAAAGTCCCCATACAAAGAAAAAAAATCACATCCGTTTGCTTAAGAGAAATGAGTTTTAATTTGGTTTTAGGCATTTATTTTTGTGATGTCTGATGACACAGAGAAATCAAATGCCCAAGGGGAGATCTTCCTTTTAAGGGTTCAGAATCTCCCACAATCCTCTAGGGGCTTTGGGTTTTTGCGGCTAATAGGTCCAATGACTTCACGGCGTGGTGAATCTTGCTATCTCCAAGACCATTCCCATTTAGGGATTAGAATCTTCTCATAGGTGAGAATCACATCAAGGTGAAATAACCTGTAACACTCCTGGGGCATGGGAGGAATCCATATATCAGTCCATTGAAGACACTATACACTTTGAGGATTGTAGTTGTATTATAGCTGATATAATTGTCATATGATTTGAAGTTCTCAATCCCTACAAGATCCTGGGGCCATTTAAAGTCATGTCAGAAGATGAGATCTCTCTAGTAAGCTTGGCACCTCATCTTGATAGTGTTGGATTAATAATCAGTTTTCCCCAGATCCTTCCCTTTCTTCCCTCCATCTTTTGTTTTCCTCCTCTTCCCTAAATATCAGTTGTCTCTTGCCACAGACACAGTGCTAATGGAAACACAGTCATAAAGAACAGATCCTGTCCCCCTAGCGAGCTCACAGTCCAGCAGGGAAGGGAAGTGGATGAGCAAACAGATCAATGACCACTGCATGAATGATAAGTTCCACAAAAGAAGCACTCATAAAGAAAGGGAAAACTCAGGAAAATTCTTAGTTAATGCCAGGTGAGGGGAGAATCAAGGAGGTCTTCCTGGAGGAGGTAACTACTGAGCTGGGTGTTCAAAGGTGGATAAAGAAGAGTTTTCTAGGGAATAGCAAGGGTGTGAAACACAAAGAGTGTTCAGCAGCTCATCTTCCTTAGCTGGTATGCATTCTTACAGATGCCAGTGAATCATTCTGTGAGTTCCTGTCTTCCCCTGGTTAAGAAATTCCTAAGGAAAATTACTGCAGTTAGGATAGGATCCTTCTGCACAGTGGGATTTCCCCAGCTCTTTCGGGAAGAGGTTTGAATAAATCGTTTGTTTCCAGGGCGAGCTGGTTTTCTTGTTTATCCTTTAAACAGCTAGAGAAAGGTGGAGGTTGCAGGCTCCTTGCAAACCCAACCACCTGCAGGTAATCACAGTGTTAGGTTCACAGCAGTGCCCCATCTTCTGTTTCAGGAAGGACTGAAGTGGTTCTTCCCGGGGTTTTTATTTGCAGGGCTTCAGTTCCAGGAGATTTTATTGTTTGCACATTTCTCCAATTTTCTTTTGTTCCCAGTAGAGGAAGTTCTCAGAAAGACAAAGGAGTGGACCTGCTACTTGTGAAGTCTTTGGCATTCTAAGGATCCATCTTTACTGCCTCATTTTGGTCTTGATTCTATTTTCAGTAGAATTGCCACAAACTAGCAGTATTTTAGTTGGTGGAGTGGATGGCTACCCTTGGGTGATTTGGGCGTGCTGCCGAGACCCCTATACTCCAGAATATGTCTCTTTCTTACTTGCAACTTATCTGAAAATCTGCAATTATAGATTCATTCTTGAAGACTTTTTGGTTGTCTTTTAGAAAAATCTCAGTAATTTTTAGTATTGCCTCGTACCTTAACTAAACAGGTTATCAGCTACCAGCTCCTCAGTAAGGCAAGCACTGAGCTCTGGGAAGGGAAAGAGGTGGAAAAACCAAGGTAAAGAGTAGCTTCGTCCGGGACCAGCTTCATGTTATATGGTCATTATAACATCAGTAGTAGCATTACTCAGCACAGCTTGTCACCTGACATCTGCTTGTCCCCTGATGTCTGCTTACCTGAGGAGAGTGACAGCTTGTCACCTGACATCTGCTTACCTGAGGAGAGCTGTGGGTGAATTCTAGGAGCTTCCTTATCACATTACTGACCTACATTTATTGACAGTTTGTTCTGTCTTGAGAGATTGTCTCTGATAATTTGTAAAGTTAATAAACGACATCTCTGCCTCAATTAGCATTCCTCTGAGAAGGAAGGACAGTAGTGAATATTGATTGGTATTTCCAGTCTACCCTATGCCTCTTTTGTGTCTTTTGTGTCTTTTGTGTTTTTTTTGTGTCTTTTTGGATTGAACATAGTACTACTCCTGTAACAGGTGCCAAATAAACACTTTTTAAAGAAATCCATTTTTTTGAGCCTCTTAATCACCACTAACCTGACCCCCAACTAAAGTAAAACCAAGAAGGCAAAGAATCTCATTATTTTTTTTCTTATAAGCTTATTTTGAAATAGTTTAAGATTCTCAAAAAGTTACAGAAACAATACAGTTTCTGTGTACCCTTCCTTCAACCATACTATTGTATGTCAGATAGCCATAGCACATTATTAAAACCAGGAGATCGATGGGACCACAACACAGTACTCAGGTATGGACATTTTTTAGGTCTTTGCCCATTTTTAGAGGCAGTTTTTTTTTCTGTACTGTTTGAGGGCACTTATCATTTGGATTTTTTTTTCCCTTCCCAATCAGAAGATTGATATCTTCCATCAGCACAAAGAAAACTCCCTTGTAAGAAGCTAAATTTTTAAAAGAAAAATAAACAAATGGAAAAATATATACCAAAATTTTTACAAGGTCACATTGAACGAATTTTTAAAAATGGCATTAATTTCAGAACGACTTAGACTGAGATTTGAAATCAACTAAAAGCCAACTGTTATTCAGTAAACCACTTGTAAATACAGTATGTGTGGGTTTTTTTTTTTTTAAATCATGTTTTCTTTTTTTAGCTTCTCCAAATATCAGCATCCTTGAAGCTTGGATGGATCTGTTGATCAAACTGTAAACTTGCTACCTACTGAAAAGTTACTCTCACTTCGACACGCTTATCTCAAATCTTACACAGATGCACACAGGCATCCTTATTCTTGGCAGAAGCACAGGCTTCGAAAGAGCAGGGAGAAGCAGATCTACTAACTGAGTTGCTGGGAAAGGCATCAGGGACATGGACAGGGGTCTTAGCTCTCACAAATTTCCAGTCAGTTTCTGTCCGGTAAGTGTCAGGAGAGTAACTGCGGGGAGGTGAAGAGGTCCTCATGCCGCTCTTTGGAGGTCTGCGTGTCTGTTTTTTCACCTACTGGGGCAGCAGTAGGGAGGGAACAGCTTTCGTTGGGTATCCATATTTTTTCCCAGCTGGAAGAGAAAAGGGGAGGCATTAGGTAGCTGAGAAACATTTACCTTCTTCCCAGACAAGACATACCTACACTTTCCTCCGTTCTTCAGAGGCAGCAGCCACCTAGGTGGGACCTTTTATTTTAGCTTTAGTTAAGACCTATCACACTCTCCTTTGGAATCGTTCCCTGCGGTAGCGGCTGCCCCACAAAGATGCCTTCCTGCTGAGCTGCCCGTTTCCTTGAGTGTCTGCTAATTACGCAGCAGCAGTCACTGTAGACAGTACCAGTCTGGGCTTCTGCCATGATTTCAGCTCATCATGTTTTCTTCCTTTCAAGTCCCAAGTGCAAAGGGTTCGTGTCTCCTCCCCACCCCCCAGGTCAGCATTTGTCCTCTGCTCCTGGCTTCCACCTAAAAGCACTTAGAACAAACGAGAACCCACCAAAGAAGTATGATCACATGGTCACAACAATACGCAAACAGATCTTTCCTGTTCCTGCCTCGTCAGCTGAGGGTACAGAGTTCCTACCACATTTGTCCTTGAAACTTGGGCTTAGTGAGCACCATGTTTAATAACTTTTAAAAGGAGACACGTTCTCACAAAGGGCCCTCTCCCTCTTGCTATCTTGACTCTAACCAAAAGAAAGCTGCACCTTTCAAAATTCATGTTCTCAGCAGCTCTCAAGGATCTGAGGAAATCCAAGTCTCTAAAGAAAACTTGTGGAAGCCCAGATGCATGTAAGGTTTGATTGGACATTCAGGAGGTAGTGCAGTATGATGCTTGCTGATAACTGCTAACCAAGGTCTTTAGACAATGAGCGGAGAAGGTGGAGGCAGAGAAGGTGTTAGCTGTAACTCTTGGACATGCCTAGCTGTGTTCACATGTAATTTGTCATTGTTGGCAAGTCGCTAGTACATACGGGTGCCCTCCCTCCATTAAAGGTACTGGAGTTTGTCTACCGTGTAGAGATTCTAAGTATAATTTAGAGATTGCTCTCCAAAAAGCAGAGAGAACAGCTTCTAAATAGAGGAGGTCCTTTCCAAAGAGGAAGAGATGCATGTTCTGTGATGCAAAGACTGTCACGATGGGGAGTACCGGGGTGAGAGGAGCAGCCACGTGCTTAGGTGGCTGCTGGAGCCAGACGGTGGGTAATCCCTTTCCCTAGGGGGTCCTGGCAGCATCCGGCCCTGAAGAAGGGGCGTTTTCCAGGATCTTAGGATACTTTGTGGCATGACAGTTTTTATCTTATTATCTGCAGCGGTGACTTTTTTCCCTTTGGAATTTAATTTGACTAATTAACCTCTTTGCTTCCACCTGCTCCTGCTTCTGATTCCTTCTCCATAACGTTACCGGAGTTAACTTCCTACAAGATAATGGCCTTATTCTCCTGCATTCAAGCTTCTGTCAACTCCCTGTTTCCAATGGGATAAAGACTAGACATGCTGCCACCGAGGGGCACAGATACCTCAGTCTCTGTCCGACCTCGTTTCTTGGCGACCCTACAGTCTACTTAGGCTCTGGTCATATGGAGCCCCCTCCCTCCATTCCCAGAATGCACTGTGTGCTCTGGTGCCTCCAGGTTTCTGCCCATGTTTATCCCCCTGCTTCAGTATCCTGCCTTCTGTCCCTGACAGATTGTACTCATCACTCATAATCTACCTCAAAAGTTAAGCAGCAGTCACCTTTTCTGGAGCCCTTTGTTTCTTATCTGTATTTGACTATTAATGATTGTAATAGCTCAAATGACACAGCATTTTCCATGTGCCGGCCACTAACAAAACAATTAACATTTACTAACTCATTTATTCCTCTCAACAATCTGCCTAGAGTTACCTACTACCTATATGAGGAGTCTTAGGTCCAGAGAGATGAAGTAACATCCTTAGGGTCATGTAGTAGGATTTTGAAGCAAGGCACTGTTGCATATACACTTCCAGAAAGTCTGGGTAGACTTCTCTACTAAATGGAAAATGACTGAAGGACAGGAACCATGTTTGGTTGAATTTTATGTCCCCCAAACTAGCATAGTGCCTGTCTCAAAAGAACCTCAGAGGAATTTATTGAATGAATGTATAGACTGTTACAGTTTTGTTCCAAACTATAACCACTTTGAAAACATGTCATTCAACTTAAGCTTATCGGTTTTTCATCAGAAGGAATGAGTGGCGACCAAGTGGAAACAGCTGTATCTTGAGGCGTGCGGAGGCTGGGAAAGGGAGCGCCCCGTGCTCCTTTCTTACCCTTGTCTTCCACACGTTGTCTTAGTGGACGGTCAGCTCTCAGAGAATATGTGAGGCTGAGATCGCATCCTGCTCCTTCACATGGAGTCTGTGTCCCCCCTCGGGGCTGTGATCATGCCTGCAGGGGAGAAGGCTGAGCTCCGGGAGCCCATTTTTAAGAGGAGTGCCCTTTCCTCCCATTATTTCCGATCAGAACCAGGAGGAAGAAATTGTGAGTGAGGGCTAGACCATACCATCCTTTGCATTGTGTTCAGTGTGTCAGAGATCACAAGAGGCAAAGGGGGAGGAGAAAAGAAAGCAGATGTGAGGCAGGCAGGTCACAGGAAGGCAGTTCTCAGAGACCCCATGTGGCCTTGACATCAGAGGGGCACTAGATGGGCTCCTGCTGAATCAGTACTATTTTTACTCCTTTAGGAAAAACTTTCTTTTTTTCTCATCAGTCAGTTTTGATAAAAACACTTTCGGGGGCGAGGGAGTGTCTCACCTGTGACTAAGGTTTTGTGGAATGGTCAAGGTACATGTTGATGAACTGACTTCTGACCTGCCACGCATGCTGGGATGAAGAAAAGATGGCACCCCTTGGGAGTGGGTTTAAATTCAGGGTCATAAGTCTAGACTTCCTGGGGCTGTAGTTGCCTAGGGTTACCTACTCTGCACTGTCCCAAGCTTTTATGACCGTGTTGGGTTGCTTCATTTGCCATGTTACACCTCGGGAGTCACTGTGAGTTCTGTAATCAACGTGTTAAGGATGTTGGCACTTAACTATCTCTTATTTATCTGACCAGCTCAGCTCTGCTTGTATAACGAACTGTAACCGCAGGAAATCATGGTGTGTATCTTTATGTAACTGATCCCTTGCTTCTCCTGAATTTTCCAAACATCTTAAAAATTATGGTTGATGTTAAAGACTCTAATGAGGTTATTTGTTGAAGCAACATACATTATGACAAGACATGCATTCGAAAAGGACGGCCAGGGAAACCATCTCATCCGCGTGACGACCAGTTCTGTCCTCGCCTTCCCTCCTCCGTCTCTCCTCTCCCCGTCCCCTAGGCTGCCTCTTCGCGCGTGTAATGCCAGTGCTCTGTACAGTGTTCTGTTTAGAGTGGTTTGAACATTTTTCTGCCCGTGTCTTTCATTGCTGAAGTAACTCACCTCTCTCATATCGACTCTTACCCAGGAGCCGCACTGCAGACTCTTTGATGTAGGTCTTTTCTGCATGGCAGCTAAGGCCAAGCTGTGGTTTCACTGCATGCTGCAACCTCACCCTTCCGGTTGTTGCCTCCAGGTTAACCAGACCCTTTTCCTGCACTGCCCATGCATGCTGCTAGCTTCCCTGCCACCACGCCCCCTGCCTCCCCCCCCCCAGGCCCGGACCTGAATGCCATGAGCAGTGGGCGCATGTGTGGGATTGAAGCAGCGAGCGTTCGAGTATACTGAAGCGCTGGGATTTAGGGTTTTCTTTGGACACTTCGTGGGCCCTAAATTTGTTGTGATGCCACAAAGGCTACCCTGTCCCTTGAAAACTCAAGACTGAAGCAATGAGAAAGAGAGAAATAAACCTCCTGTTTTTAGATGTATTCTGAGCAAAGGCTAACAATGTGGGATTTAGAAGCAAGGGCCGGTTTTCCAAGTAACTAACCACTTACCTGATGATCAGTCCTGCAAATTCCCAGCTCTGCGTGGATGTGCTCTAAATGGCCAGTTATTATGGTGCCTTATGACATCTTTCTGAACACTGTTACCTAGTTTGGTTTTGTTGAGAGCTAATGAGATTAATAAGTATCTAAATATGTGTATTTGAATTAAAAAAAAAACAACAAACAACTCTTGGGCTAAATGTCCTGAGAAATACAATCACTGGCTTTTGTCTTAGTTTATTGTGCAAACGGGAGTGTCACGAATTCAACTTTAAAAGATGTCAAATGGTAGTCCAATGAAGGAATACCATACTCATCTAAACATGTTGGCATTACATTCAGTGTTAACTCATTAGTAATTGTGATCATTTTTTCTCATTGAGATCTATTTTTGCCTTAGGGTTGACTAATGATTCCCTTTAAAACTGCTTTTCTTTTTTTTTATTTTTAACATGTTTTTTTTCCTCCTCTTTTTTCCCCCTCTGTTTTATTCTCAAAATAAACTTTTATAAAAAATAATTGTTAGGATCTTTTTTTTGAACTGGATTTTTGTTATTTCACATAAATAGATGCTTTACATTTTATACATACCTCGACTGTCATTTGAGAACGATGACAGGTGGGCATTACCAAACTCTGATAATCCTCTAGCAGGAATGAGAATTCCTAGAGAATTCTTAGTGGAACCAGCTTGCTAGAGCCTCTTAGATTAAAACTCTGCACTAAGAAGTCATAGTGACACAGAATTGTAAGCTTCATATCTTGTGTTTTATTTTTCCTCATGAATCCTGATTTCCTCCTATCCAGGGGCTCAGTAGATTAAAGTTCTTTCCACAATGTTTTTTCCCTTATTCTGTTAAAAATATCCTATTTGCCCTACAGAAATAGACTTTGCTTAGAATTTCATAACATGTTCTTTTGGTAACTGGAACAAACGCCCTTTGAATGGAAGCATTTCCCTTTTTGAAAGGAGCTTAGATGGAATTACAGTGTAGACCTATGCGGAGCCCGTGATCCTGACCAGCACGAGGACATGCTCACTTTGCCAGAGCTTTCCTTCATCTGGGGGTTTGGTGAAGGAAACA
This sequence comes from Martes martes, assembly GCF_963455335.1. Classification (NCBI taxonomy): domain Eukaryota; kingdom Metazoa; phylum Chordata; class Mammalia; order Carnivora; family Mustelidae; genus Martes; species Martes martes. Next base: position 49,631,236 of record NC_137902.1, read on the forward strand.
ACTGATTCTCCTCTTTGGGGTTCTTCAGTAAAGGGATCGCTCTTTTTCTCAGAAAAACACAGTGCTTCCAGGTAAAACGAAAGACTTTCTGAAACCCAACATAGAGGAAGGTTAAATGGATCCATTTATGGAGACAAAGAAGAGAATCATAAGATTTCAGCTTCCTGGGGGCATCCTGGATCTCTCACGGAGCTTTTATTTTTACAATGAGGGGGAAACCGACTCTAGAGAAAATCAGAGATATGACAATAGAGTTAAAAAGGGGAACTGCAGAAGGCAGGAAGGAAAAAGAAACTTTATCCTGATGGGCACACCGCTCACGATATTACTTTCTGAATGTGGATCTAGAAGTCAAGTAGACCCCATTAATATGATGGAGCTATTATTTCTGAGGTACGAGCAGGACAGTTTTTTTTTTAAAAGATTTTATTTTTTTATTTGACAGAGAGAGAGAGAGAGATCACAAGTAGGCATAAAGGCAGTCAGAGAGAGAGAGAGAGAGGGAAGCAGGCTCCCCACTGAGCAGAGAGCCTGATGTGGGGCTTGATCCCTGAACCCTGAGATCATGACCTGAGCCGAAGGCAGAGGCTTGACCCACTGAGCCACCCAGGCGCCCCACGAGCAGGACAGTCTTGATCAGTGGTTTCCAATGCTAACCAGAAGTAAATGGGAAAGAAAACATGAAGGAAAAGAAATGTTCCTGGAGGTAAGAAGTTATTTCCATGAGGTAAAGAGGAAATTAGAGGAGTGTGTACTTGAAGATATAATCATATATAATCATAGGGCTTAACAAGCCATTGCCATTTTCTGTGTTAATGATGACAATTTGTAAAGGTAACTTGTCATCTCTGATTTTCTACAGTAGTGTTAGTCCCCACTGCCCAGGTCACTCTAGGCATTCCTAAGGTGTGATGCCTGCTTTGGACTCAGCAGACTCATGACTTCTAATCAGCAACATCTCAGACTCTCCTTTTTGGCTGTGAGGCTGCTGGGCTCCCAACAAAACTCCTAAATAGGAATACTTACAAAACGTCCACGCCTCAGCTGTCAGCCAAAGACAGAGCAAAGACACGGCTATTTTATTTTCTTGTTTAATATAAAGGTATAATTGCTTTCTGTGCCAGATGTCAGAAGAACGTGTACCAGGTCTTTCTTGGTGTCTTCTTAAAAAAAAAAAAACAAAACTCAACCAAAAAGGAAAAAAAAAAAAAAAAAAAACAACCTCAGGATGTCAGAAACAAAACTATCATAATTGTCCTTTAGCATCTCATATACATTCATGCGTAGCTTTTAACAAATGCCAGTGTCCTGGTGGTGAGTTATATACGTTATGGGACAGTGTTTTCTATTCTTCAAAGCGAAGCAAAGCTTCCCTAATGCTCTTGAGCCTCTCCAAATCGGTACCGGGCAGGTCTCCAACACTGGTGTTCTTTGTCATTGAAGCTCTTCGGAAGAGACCACCGAGGAGATGTGTGCCCGTTCTGCTTGGGTGCAGATGTGGCTGGAAGATAGCAGGATTGAAACTATAGCAAATCTAGGTCTCTTCGGCTGCTCACAGGAGATTGGAGTTCCATGAAAGGAACAGGAGAAGGATCTGCTGCCTGCACCTTCCTTAGCCGCATCTGATTAGGCCATCAGTCTGAGTCCCAGAGTAGGCTGGGCTTGACTGTGTAGATTCGGTAGTTTTGGCTTTCCCACTTTAAATCCTTTTTTTTTTTTTTTTAAAGATTTTATTTATTTATTTGACAGAGATCACAGGTAGGCAGAGAAGCAGGCAGAGAGAGAGGAGGAAGCAGGCTCCCCGCTGAGCAGAGAGCCCGATGCGGGGCTCGATCCCAGGACCCTGGGATCATGACCTGAGCGGAAGGCAGAGGCTTTAACCCACTGAGCCACCCAGGTGCCCCTCCCACTTTAAATCCTTGCAGGTAGACCTATGACAAGGAGGCATTGCCAAGATCAGGCTGTTCAGGTGGGTCAAGATTACGTTAAAGCTGGGGAGGTGGACAGGGGTGGGAGCATAGGTCATAAGCTAAGCAGGAGACTGGTAGGATGATCAGCAAATACCCTGAAGAATCCAAGACAGACATCAGGAGAAGAAGGCTCAGACAGGAGGATTTTGAAGTCTGTGCTCAATAACAGCTCAAAGAGGTCCCACGGTGATTTGAAAGACTATTATATTGTGGGAATCCCAACCCACCTGCTCAACCGTAGGGGTCTCTACCATTCGCTATGCAATTATGAGACCTTCATAGTTTATTTAGGAAGCCTTGAGTCCGAAGTGCCTTGAAACTGTGCCCCTAGGCTGCCTCCTCCTGGTTGTTCTCTCCTTAAGAAGTGGTGACACCAGACAATTGCCCCCCCACCCCCAGTGCTTAGGAGCTGACTAGTGGTTATTACTGGCAAGAGATGATTGTCTACGGGCCTCTCAGCACATGTGTGGCAACATTTAATATCCAGTAATGTTAGGATAAATCCTCTTGTCTTGCTTTTTCAGGTCTACATTTTTGTAGATATGAGAGTAGTTTGGCTCCAGGGGTCAGGGCTACTGCAGACCCCCCTCCCCACCTGCCCCCCCACCCCTGACAGGCAATGTGTCTGGGTTCCCTGCTTTTCATTCAGACCTGGAACTTCTTCTCTCTTCTCTCCATTTCTTTCTTTCTTTTTTTTTTTTTAAAGATTTTATTTATTTAACAGACAGAGATCACAAGTAGGCAGTGAGGGGAGGAAGCAGGCTCCCTGCTGAGCAGAGAGCCCGATGCGATGCGGGGCTCGATCCCAGGACCCTGGGATCATGACCCGAGCCGAAGGCAGAGGCTTTAACCCACTGAGCCACCCATGCGCCCCATCTTCTCTCCATTTCTAATCACTTCACCCAAGCGATCCTATTTTGTGGATGGCCCCAGAGTGAGGCCGGGGTTGGATAAGGGCCATACACTTGTGCTGGAAGGCTGTGGGTATGAGCCCATGTGTGTGCATGTGTCCCCACCCACATGTGCCACTCTACAATTGTACATCTCACTGACCCTGCCCTTGAAGAATTCTCAGTCTGTTTTGTAGTACTTGTGTGTGTATGTATTTGAATTATCTACTTCATCCCATCCCTCTACTAAATAAACAAGAGTTTATTGAGGAAGAGATGGCTTGAGTCCATGGAGGTAGAGAAATTAGAGTAAGAAACAGTTGGTCATGGGTTCTCAGACAGTTCAGTGAGAACCAAAGCAGCACTCATTTGGCAAGACTCTGTTTCATGTAGTAGCTTAACTCTGATTTATTACATAAAAGTTGCTGGCAAATATGAACACTAATTCCAGTCTGATAACAACTGTGATTGAAATAATTGTAGTCTGTAGACAAATTGGAGAAAACAAGCATTAGTGGGTAGGTTGTCTTGGACATCATTCCAAGAGTCCAACAGTGAAGAAATACATGATCTTATGGACGTAGAATCGGAAGAGATCTTTAGGAGACAGACGACTGGTTGCTTCCCCTGCCTCTCCTCCAGATTCATGGTAAGCCAACCAGGCGAATGAAACTCTCTCTTCTGCTAAAGACCTGGGGAAAAAAAAATACACAACCTCTCGTGGCCACTCATTAAAGTGACTCATGGCTTTCTCTGTCAGGAAATCTTGGTTAATTATTTAATATTTATGAGACTATGTGGCTGCCTTCATGGAAATATAATTTCCCTGGTGTTCCTTCTTTAATATTACCCAAATGTAATGCTCTAATATATAGAATGACACCAGATGTTAACTCCCTGCACAACCTATTGGGCATTTGAATTATATTACAGCACCCGATAAGGAAGCAATAAAGCAGGTACAAATGGAAAATTAAGTGCAAAATAATTGATTCTATCAGTTTTTGTTCATTTGGATGATTGCCTTTTTTGGCATTTTTCTACAAACAGTCCTTATTTATCACTATTGTTATTACTTTAGTTTTTAAAATAACGATCACCTATTCAGCACTTAGTCTTTCCTCATTATCTGATTTCATTCTCGAAACAGCCTTTGAGGTTTGTATCCTTATCTCCAGTTTGCAGATGAGAAAATCAAGGTGTGGAGTTCAGATTATTTGCCTACAGTTATACAGCTAGTAACAATAGAGCTGGAATTTTAACTCTTCCATCGAATTACAAAACTACCTAACTTATCTGTGCTTGAGGTCAACTTCTCAACTCCATCAGAGAAAATTGGGGCGTCTTGAGGGTCATCCGTCTTTAAACAGACAAGTAACTAGGAGTTATTTTCTCCACAAGCAGAGGAACTTACCCTCAGCAGATGGGATCAGGCTCCATGATGCCACTACCCCTCAGGGGCCCTGGAAGCACTTCTGGGGATTAGTAATGTCCCGTGGTACCCACATTTTGCTTTCGATTTACTTTTTTGGGTGCCTAAATGGATAAAATGATAAGGAGTGAAGATGAGAAAAAGACCCTAGGCTCAGATAGCATCTTGAAACCTTATGAGAAAATTTAGAGGAACTCTGTCAGAAAGTGACAGAGATTTCACTGAGTTTCATGAAAACAGATTATCAGTGTTTCACTGAGAAATCCAGCGTGTAAGGAACTGACGTATTTTGTTCTCTTCATCGGCGATCTATGTAATTTTGTCTCCTTGAAGAATGCTTAATTATTAGGACAATTATTCAGGTGGGTACCCTGAGCCATACAACTGCTCTGAAGTCTACCACTATCATTGTTCCAGGATTCTCCATAACAGTCCGAGCTCAAGAAGGCAGAGCACATAGAATCCCAGAGCAGTAAGAGTTTATATACCACCTTTTCATTTGTTCCAATTCATTTCACCATGACCCTAATGAGGCATATATTTGTGGGTGTTGGCTCACATCTTGTCAATTGAGTGGAGGCATAATTGGAAGCCTGATGTTGTCAGAAAGATTAATAGACCTATTGATACCAACCCATAACTGAAGATTTCCCAACAAAGCCACTTAACCAACTGGCTTGGGATCAAGTAACAAAAAACGTTTTCTGTTCATATTAGAACCATAACAAGGTCTAAAACAAGTGTTTTAAGATTTAGAAAAGGCTCCTTTGAGGTCATTGTCATTCGTATTGATTAGTGACTGAACACAAACTCCCCCATCAACAATAATAACATTGTAGAAGATATCTACTCCGATAATATGGGATAAAGTCAGAATGATGGTCAGCAGAAGAAGCCGGCTTCTGTTTGGTAAAAGAGATAGAGCCTACACAAGTTATTGAATATATGCTCCACTCAGTGTAAACACTAAAAGCACTAATGTTGGAAAGATAAGCTCTTAAGTACATAACTCTGACAAAGTAGTTAAAATGGTAGCACTAATGAAAGCTAAAGCATAGAAAGCTTTCAACTTGGATCCATTCGAGACCTGGAGTGCTGTCTAGGTTCGAACACAAACGTTCTACATAAAGATTATTACTTTCTCAGTGGTTAATTACTATCTTGTCATTTGCACTAAATCCATTATTACTATTAACTTAGAAGTTATTTTTCTGAGATCTAAAATTATGTGAGTAATAATAATACCAATAACTTGGAGTATATTGCAAAGAATTGCCTCCCTTTAAAAATATTTTGTTCTCATAGTATTCTGATCAGCTAGGGGCTTTTATTTCTATTTTGTAGGCACTTTGCTTATCCAGTATATCCAGACGTTATTAGAAAAACATCCAATCATTTAGATTTTTTCCCTCTCGGTTGCAGATAAGTTCCATAGTCTCCACGACTATACGATGTTATCATTTTTCTTTACTTCAGTTGATTAGAATGGGATGCAAAACTTTACAGTCTATTCCATAATTAGAAGTGTTCAAAGTATTGAAACATCGTCCATTACTATATCCATCCTTGCTCTTTTAGAATAAGAGAGGATAAAGAAAAAATTAGGGCATTTTGAGGGTCATCCATCTTTAAGCAGATGGACAACTAGGAGAGGAACTTACTTCAGCAGATGGGGTCATGCTCCATGATGCCACTAGTTCCTCAGGGGCCCCGGAAACACTCCTGGGGGTTAGTAATGTCCCGTATGACCGTCTTTACAGAGCAGGGTTAGACACAAGTTGGACAGGTCAGCTCCCTCTGAATTTTCCCAGACCACTCTGCAAACATGTTAAATTTTCCTGGGGCAGTTTCACCTCCTCTATAAATCAGTTCACCCTCATTGTTTTTGAAAAAGCCCCATGCCAGGGTCTGTAGATAGTAGATGCTGTATCTTATGTTTCTTTTACCTCTCCAAGGATGTTGCAGTTCTTCTGGAGAAGAAGTCTCCTTTCTGGTGCGGCAGAAAGTCTGTTGGGTCTCGGCCTGAACCATTCCACTTAGCTACATGATTTTGTGTGGGTTTCTGAGACTCTGCTTCTCAGAAGTCTGCAAAACGGGGATTGCAACAAACGGTCTGCTTTATTTTGCCAGGTTGTAAGGACCAAATGCAACAGTACGTGCAAGCTCTATACATTTACCAGGTGGTATTATATTGGATTAGAGGAGAATCAACATTGTAAGTTCAGAATTCCTCGCTCCTAATGCTATAGGGATTCAGAGGTGGGGGAGGTCAGTGAGGGCACGAGTAATTTACTGAGCTCTCTCTGCCTTTCAGTTGGCTTTGAAGGTTGCCTGAGGTTTGAACACAAAGAGGGGGGAGCATTTGAAGAGACCGCAGCAAAAGCATAGAATCTAGAATTAGGAATGTGTGGGTCACATTCATGAGATAAGGAAGGTACCAGCTCACAGGAGCAAAGGACTTGGCGAGGAGCAGATGGTAGAAAATAAAATAGGACATGTAGTGAGGTTGGGTTTCAGAGGTTCATCACAGCCAGGGTTAGAGCTGATGTCTGAGGCAGGAGGGAGCCATGATGGCAGATGAATGACATCTTTTAATTAAATTAATCTGACAACATTGCAGAGGTGAGACTAGGAGAAGAGTCTGGAATCATTAAACTTACTGTATTGATTCACGTCTGTGGTGCTGTGGACCTGCACTCTGGTGGTCTGTAATCCTGGTGGGCATTGAGAAGGCTCCGTCCAATTTAAAAAGGGACTAGCCACAAGAGCGAGGAGAATTCAAATGTTGGAAATTATTTCACAAAGTGCTATCTTGTTCCTCAGTTAAGTCCCTTCCCTCTCCTGTGGTTATTTATTAAATCATCTCAGATATGTGCTGCTGTTGATGTCCCTAAACTGCTTAACATTTTGTGATCTCTTATAAATGATGGTCTCCGTAACCTCTCCCCATCTATACTTCATTTTTCCTTTTAATGTTAAACTAAAAATGTGCTCCTCAGGCACTCTGTTAATTAGAATCTCGTTGGTGAAGCTCGCATCGTGGTGTGGTAATTACTTCTCTGTATCATCTTAATTCCCCCCCCCTTGTTCCCACCTGAAAGTGAAAATACCTGTTCAACCTCTTGATCTCGGCAATTAGTTAAGTGGTATGCAGCTGGTTATCTGGGGGTGGGCTCAAATGTTTAATCATCTCTGTTCAGGTCTGAATGGGAATCTTCTCGAGTAGCAACACCTGCAATTAGTGTGTAGTTGCAAGAAAGTTCTTCTGAAACAGTGGTTCTCAGTTTGGTCCCCAGACAAGTAGCAATATCTGGGAAACTGTTAGAAATGTAAGTTCCCAGGGCTCCTCCCCAGCCCTACTAAATCAGAAACTCTGGAAGGGTCCTGTCGATGTTCTAATAAGCCTTCCAGGTACATGCTAAAGTTTGAGAACCACTGTCCTAGAGAAATATCTTCACTACGTTGAGCAACCAGACCCAGGGAATCAGGAAAACAGACTTTCAGGTAACACCAGGGGAGTTTAGAGGCTGAGAAGAGAGGGCACTTACTACCCTTTTGGAGATGATGCAGGTATCCAGAGGATACCAACTGCTGGAAGTGAGATTTTTTTCTCCTTAGTGCCTGCCCCTTGAAAGAAAACCTGGCTAGCCATTGCTTGCCCTGGCCTTTGGAGAGACAAGGTCTAAAGTCAGTTTCAAGAAGGACTGTTGGCTCTTCCCACTCAAGGGTCTTCACTGGATATTATATTGTTAAATAGATGAAGAAAGAGATATGTTTGCCATTCTGGATGAGTCTCCTTTTCCTCTATAGACAACTAAATGATACAGATATGCTTACTGGATGGCCAAGAGGAAATAAGATGACTCTCCTACACTCAACATTTAAACCATACGCAGCTCTTGATAGAGGTTCTTTTGAAGGTGTCCCAATCATAGAGTCCTGGTGAAAATACTAACCTTGCCTAAGGTTTTAGTATCACCTTTGACCCATGGACTGTGGGAGTCGAAGAATGAGGAGTCCATCAGCTTACCAACTAACTTGTGTCTTCTCATTGGGAAGTCATTAGTTTAACCAGGAACAATTTAGGGAAAGCCCATTTACTACAAGGATCAGAACCAGTATCCCTATTTCAGTTTTTAAAACTCCACTTTTTTTTTTCTATTGGCAACATACATCCACACACAGCCTATTCTGACATGGGCATGCCTTGTAGCAATGGCGATCCAAATTTAAGTGTGTACCTTGGAGTCACCATTTTTTGTGTTTAAAAAAAAGGGGGGAGGATTTCTTTTCTATCTCTTGAAACTTCTGTGTATCCAGACAAAGAACTCTAGTGTACACAAGAAGGAAGAGGAGTTTGTATTTCATTTTCTATCCTACAATGAGCATTAATCATTAAGATAATAACCTCTTTGGGAGGAAAATAAATTCTGGCTGATATGGCCAGCCCTTTTTTTGTTGAATTATGTATTTTCTTTTTATAAGATCGGTGAACTTCTCTGTGGGTTGTTTCCATTCAGGGAATGAAATGATGGGGCTTTAGAATCTCTGCTCTGTGGTCTCTGATTGTGTGAGCTTGTGAACTGCAGGCACTCAGAGGCTTTATCTCAGAGGGGGTCCTGATAAACAGTTCTATTGCCACTTGAGAAAACTAGGCAGGACATTTCTCCTTGGACTCTCGTGGCAAGCGGGAAAGAGCTAAAAGGGATAGAAAACAGATTTCCCCCATCACTCGGGTCCTACCTGGGTTGCAGAGGCTGGGCCTCTTTTATCCCAGAATTTTCTGCTCTTTGTCTCTTCCATCTTAGCAGAGCGTACCCGTACCATTGGCAAGCTTCAGTCAGAGGACAAGCTGCTCGTACCAGCAGCTTTCATTTTTCAGCCCAAAGTCTAGGACTCAAGGAATACTATGAAACAGTGATTAAATCAGTTCAAACATTTTGAAAGAAGTACTAAGGAAAAGGTGTGATATGTTTGCAGCACTGTTCTCTGTAAATCAGGGGTGCTTTTGAGGTATATTTTTCTCAACACAGTGTCCTTTAGCAGAAAGCCCTCCCTTGCTGCCTTTGAGTATGGGCAGTATAAGAAGGAACAGTGGAAATGACAGGGAAGACAAGGATCAATGGAAGGAAGTTGCTACAGCCTGATTCCTCATGCTCTTTTGAACATATGCTTCTGTTTATGCTGAACCAAAATATCCTCAATGGCATTCAGCTAACATCTTTCCCCCCCCAACCCATTCCCCTCCACAGCCTAGCAAATGTTTTACCTATTAGATGCATTTTAAGTTTGCTACCAAATTAACCACAAAGGCCATGGAATTATTGGAAGCTAGGAAATTCACAGGACCCCCAAATATATCACCAATAACTATTGTGTGGGCAATAGTAAGGTTATTGTTTGACCTCGGTGAAGTGAAAGTGGGTTTTCCAAAAATAGACTTGGGAATCAAGACTTTCTCTCTGTCCCTTTGACTATGACTATCCATCTTGATGAATATGAATTTAAATGCACATTTAAGTCACTACTGGTACAAGCAAAAACACGAGTGCAGCATTTACCAGCAGAGCTTCCCGTCCTCACTCTCTTGATCACTCTCTTAAACACACACACAAAATCCGTTCTTCAGTAACCCACCATACCAGTGGCTTATGTAGCACAGAGATGCATTGTCTCTTCATCCCTTGAAATCTGTAGTGGATTTCTGGTCAACCTAGTTCATGTACTTGTCACTGTGACTAGAGTAGCTAAGAATTCTGACACCTGTGGACCTTGTGGGTCTTGTTTTTGACATGAAACAAAACATTATCCTGGCTTGGGGATTGCAGAAGTGTCTCTTATTAACTCCAGGTCTGGATTTTCCTTTTTTCATTTAAAGCAATACCCAAGTAGGGGAGGAGGCAAAGAGCAGTGGTTTAGCTTTTGCGCTCCTGACTTCTTCCAGCATAGGACGAAGCAAATTCCATGCTGTCTTCCCTCCCACTTCCCCACCTTAGCGAAAACCTAGGAGCTGTCCTTTCCTTTATAAAAAATGTTTTTCAGCTTTTGCTTTTTCTTCAGTCTGCTTAGTTGGTAAATGCAAATGTAGATGCCCCCCACCCCATGCTTGTCTGGAGATTTTTCCACCTATTTGTGAGATAGGAGATGACAAAGGGCATGTTTGACTTGTTTTAGAGATGAAGAATGGATAAATGAAGTGCATGTAATATGATTGGAGAGCCCCATAGACCGACCCACCATACCTCTATGTGGGCCCTGCATTCCCATACTGCACAGATTCCTGCCTGTTGAACAACCAAGCATTGTCCTCGCAGAAGTACAACTATACTAACTGGTATTGCGTATAGCGATTTCCAAGGTGGTGCTACTCGGAAATCCTCCATCCTGCACTTCTCAGGCTAGCGCCCTCCTGGCCCAAAGGTCCACGTTGCTTTCCTTCCAGGGAAAGTATTTTGCTTCTCCCCGTACTCCCTCCCCTTTCCCTCACCTCACCTTCTTTATGTTTCTGGCCCGGAGTGGTACCATTTGCTTACCGATAACAGTCTACTATGAATTTTCATCCACAGCTTTGAGATGCATATGAGGCTTTCCTGCTTCCCACCCAGCCCCAAACTTGGGACTTTTCGCGCGCTGATCCTCTGATCAGTTTGACGCGGGAAAGCACATGGAAGCCATGTACCAGTTTGTATAGTAGTACCTTTTTGAACTGTCTACTCTTGAACAAAGCAGGGTGTGCTGGGGGTTCGCATTGGCTGCTGGACACACACAAAGCCAATTAACTTGCATGCCAAAAAAAAAAGAAAACAAAATTAACCCTTAGAGTACTGCTTCAACATTTTGGTTTAACGGTCTTGAACTTATCAGTTGGGCAATGCTTCTTTCTCCAGATCAGAGCGCTATACATCAAGTCCGTACTTAGTTTAGCCAGAACATCAACCAGGATCCTCTCCTCCACAGCTTTCCTGAGATGCTCCTGGGTCTTTTATTATTCATCAACCGATGGCTTTCAAGAGGTCTCAAACACAGCCACTGTGTTTAACTGAAAATGGGTTCTACTTCCAATGTGCTAGAGGGTGTGAGGGACTGTTTGGAGCTTTGGTATGTGTCCTCTGAAAAAAAGAAGTCAGTTCTTTAAGGGTTAATGTGAAATTAAGGAATTTGATGGTCTCTCCTGCTTGTCCTTCCTCCAAGGTGTCTGCATGATCCTTTTAAGATTCTTAGCTCAACTGTTGAATGATGATAAACATAATTTTTATATATATATATATAAATATATAATTACAAAAACAAATAAAAGAACGAAAGACTGAATGGTTGAATGGAAAGACCCCTTGGCCATGCTTGCTTGATTATCACAGAGGGTAGAAAGACCAAATGTTTTAGTTGATGAAGATTCATTTTGTCCTCTACCCCGAGCTCCAGTACTACACAGCATGTGTAAGACGTGACGATATTTTTCATTTACCTCTTGCTTTTTTCTTCTTCCTGTCTAATAGCCCCATAGAATCCTGCCAGAATTTCTACAAAGATTTCACATTACAGATCGACATGGCTTTCAACGTGTTCTTCCTTCTCTACTTTGGCCTGCGGGTAAGTCTCATCCCCACAACTCTGTCACCGTGGGGCTGCTCGTACTCAGGGGCCGCGCCCCGCCGGCCTCCGCTTTTGCAGAGATGAAGCCCAGCGTTTCCAGGGGGACAACAGACCCATGTTCTGATTTTCAGTGTCTGAGAGAGCTTTTTCCTTAACTTCACGTTTAAGAAGTCCATGTTAAAATCTTGTTCCAAGGAGGAGAAACAGGGATTGACGTAGCTAATACGTCTCTCCTGGCTGAATGTCTCTCATCCCTCTAAATACAAATGTATTATCTTAAACGGAGGAAAAAAGAAACGTCTCTTAAAATTATGTTTATCGGGGCTCACTTAGCTGAATCCTGAGGGAACGGCTGTGAGGCTTGAATCGAGGCGGGAGATCGGTAGCATTCAGGGGCTTGGAGGATTTGTAGTAGAGCCTGCCTCTGAGGGGAGCTGTACAGAATGTGTATTACGGAGATTGTGTGTACATGTGTGTGCACACATGTGTGTGTGCATGGATGAGTACATACATGCTTTACTTAGAGTTCTATTTCTATTAGAGTCTAGTGAAGGTGAGACCACTCAGACTTTCCTTATAATGTTGAAAAGCACAGAAAAACTGATTGCCTAATATTTCTCCAAGGTTAACAGAGTCTACAGTCACTCTCTAGAAAACACCGTATAACCGAATTCTCAGACAGAAATAGCCTGTGATTGGATAGCTATGAGAAGGACAGAACATCTCCCTCCAGGCCCCGGTGAAAAACCAAAACATAGCCTTTGGCAAAAGCATGTACTTAGAATGCCAGCCTCGTGCCTCTCATATTTTTCTCCATTTCTCTCTCCCCAGTTTATTGCAGCCAACGATAAGCTGTGGTTCTGGCTGGAAGTGAACTCTGTGGTAGATTTCTTCACGGTCCCCCCAGTGTTTGTGTCTGTGTACTTAAACAGAAGTTGGCTTGGTAAGTCGACCTCTCTTCCCTTCTTCCCTCTGGTTCCCGAGCTGTGGTAGATCAGAGGCCGGGGCCGTCCCCACAGAAGGAAAGTTTTGTGTATTCATGTGCACGACTCTTGAAGTTTTGGGAGTTGGTGGTGACATTTCTCCTTGGAACATTCGCCTCAGAAGATAGGCCCAGTTAGGGCTTTCAGGAAAGACAGTTTGATCATAGTGGAAACCTCATGGTCACACTGTCCCAGTCAGGACCTCTGCCTCCGTGGGTCAGTCATTTTCATTCAACCTGCAGTTAGGACTGAACACAGAAGCCCATGGAGACGAGGCCACCTTTCCAGAAGCTGCTTCAGGTGCCTAGAAGGCCTGCCTGCCAAACTTAGCTTCTCTCTGCTTCTTAGTTTGACGTAGAGTGGGTCCTGCCTGGTTTATTTATGGCTGTGAGTTCCTCTGTGGGGCAGGGTAGCGTGAAGCATCCCCGAGCCACCCTCTCCTTGAAGGGGATGGAGCCCCCTTCCTGTGTTAAAGGATGAGTTTTGCTGGTGCTCTGTTCACATCTCATTTGCTGTATCTGCTCGGCACATCACTTCCGGTTGGTTCCCGGCAGGTCACTTCCCGCCTCAGGATCAGGACACTTGGATGGGAGAAGTAACTCGCTCAAACGATGGTCGTGGCAGCGAGAGGCAGAGAGAGGCAGCTTCGAGCTTCTCTTGGTTGCCCTGAATAATTCTCTCGTAGTGTTCCTGCTACTGCGGGTCTACAGTGGGGAAAGGGAGGCTGAAATGAGATCCAGCGGACTGTTCCTGGGTTCCTTCCATCTTTGTATTTAGAAATTTTTTGTCTGAATTTTTTTTTCAAAGTAATATATATTATTGTAGTCAGCATAAACATTTAAAGATGCATGAAGAAAATAGCAATCATGACTTCCCCCTGCACCCATCCCTGCCTTCTCCCTGGGATGCTCAGTGTTAACAGACTCCCATCTTTCCTTCCTGTCCCTTTGTCTCAGACACGGGTGCACGTAGACGTGTTGGAGAGGGGTGGTGGTCTTCGTCCAAATAAGCATGTCCATCCCGTTACACTGCAGTTTGGTTTTCTCACAAAGTAATAAATGACGGGTGTCCCTTCAGCTCTCTAATAATTCATTATATTAGAGTCACACAAAATTCTACAAATTGGTGTATCACGGTTCATGATGCCATAACCCTAAGGGTGGACCACCTGATTTTTTTTTTCCTCTTTGTGGTGTAAACGGTAGTTTCATAAACATCCTCATGCACATATCTGTGATAGTTCTGTTTCTCTAGATGCTTCCCGGTTCCTGGAAGAGGAATTACTGGATGAAAGAATGCATACATTTTAGTTTGTACAGATATTGATGGCTCATTTTTCAAAAATGTTGTGCCAAGATTTGCTTCCACTAGCAATATGTTTTTGATGTCCTTGCTAGCTCTGTGAATTTATTACATGCCTAGTGTCAAGTATTTAAAAAAAGAAGCACCCTTTCTGTATGATGTATGCAGTAATCACGTATGCACATATCGGTGTGTATCTGTGTGTGTATCCCATAAAGATTCTATTTTCTACTAGTTTTCTCATTAGAATTCTATTCACTCGCTCAGTGGAAAAGTTTGCCTCCTTGATTTGAGGCGTGCTTGCTTAGAGTGGGTTTTCCAGCCGGCATGATGGGACAGTCAGAGCCACTCACAAATCAGAGAAGCGTCCTGACAGTGACCTGCATGTGTCCTGGTGCTGAGGGTCCCAGCTACTGCACCTTGGCTCTTAACTGGCTTTGTGACCTGGGGAGCTCACTTTCCTTCATTCAGCCTGTTGGTTTTCGGCTGTAAAATAGCGGGTTAGGTTAGATGATTTGATTTCTCAGGTACTTTCATAGTCCAGAATGCCTCTAAGACGCTTGCATTGTTCATGGGAAGTTTGGGATCTAGGTTGTGGGGAAGGACTGGGAAGTGAGTGAAATCAAATCATCCACATTTCTGAGTCAAAATTATGTATGGGCTGCGAAACAGGGCTCGTCCGAGACCCTCCCGTTGCAAAGGGTAGACACGTAAGCATGTGCACCCACGTGCGTGCCCACACCCTGAAAAATGACGGGCAGACAAGAAAAAGGACAGGGGAAAAGGGAAGAAGAGAGTAAGAGAGAGGGAGGGAGGGAAGAAAGGAGGAAGGAAGGAAGGAAGGGAATCTGCCTTTTCTTCCCGCCTGTGTTCTGAGTACTGTGTGCCTTGAAACAACCAGTTTGCTCTTCTGGACCCTCAGTTTTCCCTTCTGGAAAATGGGAAGTTTGGACTTAAAGTACCTTCTAGTCCTCACACTACGTGAATCGGAATTTTACATCAGGGTCCATTCTCTCTTGGTCCCTCGTGGCCCTAAATATTGAAGAGGCCCCTTCAGGTCTGGGTGGAGATACCCCTCCCACGCAGCCAGCCACTCTCGCCCTGGATAAGGGTGTGGAGCTGAGTCTCCTTGGGAGACTAAAAACATCTTCGTGTGAAGAGAACTTGGATGTTAAAAATTCACGACTTTTTGTGAATATGATTTAATCCTGATTTTTGGAGTTGCGTTCTTGTCTAGTGAAAATCCACCAGAGTGAATAGGAAAAGGGGAAGAAAAAGGAAACGGAGGAGAAATGAGATACACTCTTGTATCCGCCGTGGTTGCTCTTCGAAAAATATGCTCCACCATGTGCTTCAATTTGTTGATTAATTGAACAGTATTTATTAAGCACTTACTATGCGACAGGCACTTTTCCAGATGATTAAGAAACAACGGTGAATAATGGGGCGCCTGGGTGGCTCAGTCGGTTGAGATCCAACTCTTGATTTTGGCTCAGGTCACGATCTCAGGATCGTAGGCTCAAGCCCTGCGTTGGGCTTGGTATAAGCAAATTATATAGTCCATTAGGAAGCATAAGTGTGCTGAAACTGACAACAGACCAACAAACTTCTGGACTATGAAATAACAACAACAACAACAACAACAGGAAATAACCTTTCTCCTCTTATAGGAGAAGGCACCTTCAATGAAATACTTGTGGTTCTTTAGGAACTGAACCCCTTGGGTGAGATCCACAACTGGGCAGCCTGTCAGAAATAGAATTCAGTATAAAAATCTATCCAGGAGGCTCCCGTGTCTGATTTAATACACGGGTTATTACATCATGAAGCAATTATTGTGCTGATGAGCTGCCAGAGACAAAATGAACATTCCCACGAGGTATGGCGTATAAAGCAGAAGGAATAATCCCATTAAGTGGGGGCATTTCAGGAAGTGCTCCCCTCCTTCTGGAAGATGAAAAGGTGCTGCCTTTACTGGCAGAGGTTTGGGGTAAGATGAAGAAGCCGCCATCTGTTCTCTTCTCCCCACACACCTGCTAAGCCCTGCGTGGCTGGATCCACGTGGGTGCAAAACCGTATGAGTGCCGTGACCCCCACCCTTATCTTCCCCAGGGCATATCACCCACCACACTTGATTTCTTATCATCATATATGGTTGCATATTATATAGCATCGTATTCAAGTCTTTATTGCCTGTGTTATCTTAGTGCATCTGGCGGCTTTGTACCAATAACGGCTAATTCCAGTTTTCCTATATGCTGGGCGCTCTGGTAAGCCCCTCACACACTTGAACTCCCTTAATTCTCAGAGCAAATCTGTGAGCTGGAATTCTTTCCCCGCATCGTGCCAGTAAGGAAACAGGCTCAGAGGCGTCCGTTCCTGTCCAAGGTTGCATAGCCTAGGAGTGGCGGGAGGTGGTAGTTTGCCCGAGATTTGGTCCGACTTTATGTCCATATTCCTGCTGTTCTTCTGCCTCTGTCCTCACCCTTAAAAGATTGGGGGTTTTGAGGAACACCCGGGTTGGGGTGACTGAGCAGGTTTTGCTCATTTCTGCTGGCACCTCTCCATCTCTCCTTACTCAGCTTCACTTCAGGCAGGCAGGGAGGGGAAGAGATCTTAAGAACACACATCCTCCTGCCTCCTCCTCTCCTTCCTACTCCTCCTTGCCTACCTCCAGTTTCTTTCTTTCTTTTTTTTTTAAAGATTTTATTTATTTATTTGACATGGAGAGAGATCACAAGTAGGCAGAGAGGCAGGCAGAGAGAGAGAGAGGGAAGCAGGCTCCCTGCTAAGCAGAGATCCTGATGCAGGGCTCGATCCCAGGATCCTGAGATCATGACCTGAGCTGAAGGCAGAGGCTTAACCCACTGAGCCATCCAGGCACCCCTGTCTCTTGACATTTTTTTAAAAAGATTTTATTTATTTGACAGAGATCATAAGTAGGCAGAAAGGCAGGCAGTGTGGGGAGTGGGGGAGCAGGCTCCCCGCTGAGCAGAGAGCCCGATGTGGGGCTCGATCCCAGGACCCTGAGATCATGACCTGAGCGGAAGGCAGAGGTTTAACCCACTGAGCCACCCAGGCGCCCCGCCCACCTCCAGTTTCTAGAGTTGCCGCTAGGACCCAGGAAACACAGAGAGCTTGTGTGTGTCTCCTGAGTCCCAGGGTACCTGACCACCTTGGGGGATCAGATCTGCTCTGAGAGAGAGGGAGAGACTAGGGGCTTTCACACATGCGGTCAGTAGAGCGGAATGGGTCAAACCAAGCTCGGGGTTACTGTCTCGATTCACATCTGGGCTTGGCCAGTGGGTCGCTCTGAGCCAGGTCGTTTTGCTGGTCTTAAACTCCGGTTTCCACCCGTCCAGTGAAGGGGCGTAATAAGAGTAACTCCCTGTAGGGCTGCTGAGGGGTTATAGGGAGGCAGAGTCAGTGAAGGAACCCTGCCCATAGGGCGAGCTTCAGGACCATCCTGGGCTTGTCTTTCTAACCTACCTATCATATTTTAAAGTACCGAGGAAGAAAACAAACCAGAACGGAACCAAAAATAAGGCAGTGGGATGTGAGGACATCCACGTTGGCAGGCGGCAAGTCGGTGCTTATTTTAATTCCTGTTCCCACACGCCAGCTTATTCATTTTTGTTTCTCTCACAGAATCCTTACCCTACCTAACTAAAATAAATGTACCTTGAAATGAGAGATGTATTTTATTTTGAGACTAGAATAACATGCTCTGGGGAGAACTCCTCTGTCTGCCTCCTTCTTTGGGGAACTGTATCCCCGAGGTGGGTCAACGGGCTGTGCCTCCTTTGTGTATTTATTTATGTGGTTTTGCTGAGGGTCATTTTGTGTAGTTAAAAGAAGAGAGTAGAGGAAAAAAATAATCATGCAATTACTGGCCACTCCTCTCACCAGCTTTAATTGAGCACCTACTGTGTGCTCAGCACTGAGATGAGGGGAGCCTGTCTGGCCACCCTCTTTCCTGGTCTTGCTGTGACTTCCATCATCGTCTCTCTTCTCTGACTCATGAAATCAGGGGATGGTAAGGAGACCCAGACCTTGAACCCAGGGTGGAAAAACTGTAAACTGTAAACCTACCTGCTCTTCTAGCTCATGTTAGACGGCAGTGCCTTTGGCAAACAGTACTACAAAATAGAAAACGCTCCTAAAAAATAGAAAAATGAGTTAGTGCCCAGCCACAGGGCAATTAAAATGAATAAAGATATCTGCTTATAAATATATGCCAGACACAGTTCCTTTGTGTATCAAAAGATGATAAAAACAGGTCTGTAAAAAAAAAAAAAAAAAAGAAAGAAAAAAAAGAAGGAAAAGTACAGGTCCTTAAAAACAACAATAACAGGGGCGCCTGGGTGGCTCAGTGGGTTAAAGCCTCTGCCTTCGGCTCAGGTCATGATCCCAGGGTCCTGGGATCGAGCCCCGCTTTGGGCTCTCTGCTCAGCGGGGAGCCTGCTTCCCCCGCCTCTCTGCCTGCCTCTCTGCCTACTTGTGATCTCTCTCTGTCAAATAAATAAATAATATCTTTAAAAAAAAAAAAAAAAAAAAAAAAAAAAAAAAACAACAATAACAACAAGAAAGGGACAAACGTAGTTCCTGTTTGAGACCGAGGTTTGAATCTAGATTTGGAACCAAAATAAACATGCACGCAGCAACAGCAGGTAACACTGCCCGCTGTATAATTAAGTCCCAAATTGCCAGGTACAGGCTGTCAGGGCCTTGGGAGTTCACAGGAGAAAGAGCTTATGTGGGTGGAGGAACGTGAGGAGGCTTCGGCAAGATGCTGGCGCAGCCCATGGTGGGCGCGGCGGCCGGAGCCAGGGGCCAGAGCCGGGGGCTGTGCGCACTCCTCGGGGGAGAGGAGCCCAGCATACCCTGTGTGAAGGACAGCAGGTGCCCACCAATGATAACGCTGTCCTAAATGAGAAAGCGCCCTTCCTCGTGCCAGGCGTCAGCCCCACAACCCTACAGGATGGATCTATTCATTTCCTCTCGCTGCGGTGACACGAGTGTCCCCAAATGCAGTGCCTTAACACGATGCAAGTTTATGTCTTACGCTTGTGTAGGTTAGAGATCGGCATAGGTCTCTCTGGGCACGGGGTAAGTGTGTTTAGGGCTGTGCTCCTTTCTGGAAGCTCAGAGGAAGGGTCTGTTTCCTTGCCTTTCTCAGCTTCCAAGGCCACCCACATTCCCTGGTATTGTTTCTCCCTGATCGTGCTGGCCATCATTACCTTCCTCGGACTCTTCCTCCTGTCTCTCTCTTCTACTTCCAAGGACCTTTGTGATTACGTTGGGGTCCCACCTGGATAATCTAAGACCATCTCCCCATAGGAAGGTCAGCAGATGAGCAACCTTAATTTGTCTGCTGCTTGGATTGCCTTTTGCCATGTAAATTGCCATATTCCCAGGTTCTGAGGATTATCATAAATGTTTTGGGGGGGGGGCGTTTTTCTGCCAAAGGGGAATTATTATTAATATTCCCATTTCACCAGCTTGGAAACTGAGGCCCAAAGGAGTTAAGTAACTTGCCCCAAATCATAGAGCCCGTGGTTCTTCTCAGTCTTCTGGAGTCCAAACCCTCTGGCAGGCCTTCTGAGCCCTCCGCACCCTTGCCTCGTACTTTTCCGGCGTGTTATGAAAGGAGACACTTGGGGACGTCTCGCTAGAGCCTGAGATCTTCCTCACTCCTCACTTTCATGGAATGGTTTTGTTTTTCTTCTTTTCCTGGGACCGGGAGAATTACCAGGCAGACATGCCTGCTCTCCACCCTTCACCCATTTGTTCTGGGTGCCGTTTCCTTTCCTTAGAATTCATGCTTTCTTGCTTTTTTTTTTTTACTTTAAAGAGTGGAGAGAAGCCAGAATTTCAGAATGCTCCCTGAGGTGACGAGTTGTGACGTGTGTCACCGTTTTCCCAGGGAAGACAGCATGTGGAGCCACAACAAGGCTTTCCTTGGCAAGTACTTGGTCATTGTCTCAGGGCTCAGCTGGGATCTCAGGAGGCCTTCTGTTGCCCTCTACGTGCAGGGTGGCTGGCCCCAGGGCCACTCCCCCGCTTGAAGAATCCCACAGCAGCTGAGTGAGGTGAATAACCAGCCTTCTGTGGACTAACCTCTGCATTTGATAAGAATACTCAATGGTGAAAGCCTTCACCTGGTTTCTGTTTCCTGACATGAGGAATTTTCGATGTATTGAAATTGAAAAAAACAAAACAAAGCCAAAAACATAAAAGCAGGATGTGATGTGGCCAGAGAGGGTAGGCGGCCCCTGGTGGGCAACTCCAGGCACACAGCCTCCACTCCCAGCCTCCCCTTCCCCTTTTTAAAATTCCCGGCTCAGTGGGTTAAGCCTCTGCCTTGGACTCAGGTCATGATCCCGGGGTCCTGGGATCGAGGCTCACATTGGGCTCTCTGCTCAGCAGGGAGCCTGCTTCCCCTCCTCTCTCTCTGTCTGCTTCTCTGCCTACGTGTGATCTCTGTCTGTCAAATAAATAATAAAATAAAATAAATCTTAAAAAAAAAAATTCATGCCCTGCCCTGGGTCCACCAGGCTGCTAGTTGCATCCCCCCTGCTCGGTCAGGAATGAGCATCTGCCCTGTCTCGCTCCTTGGCAATCCTCTCCCCATTCAGGCACAGCCCTAACTCCACCTCCCTTGTGAAATTTTCACAGTTGGAATGAATTCCCCGACCTTCGTTTCTTTTATGATTAGTGCTGTAAGAACAATATGATCATCTGTGTCATATTATCAATTAGAGTGCAAGGTCCGCGACAGCCTTGTGCAAGGACATTGACCATCTTGGTTTTTTTGTTTTTGTTTTTTTTTTTGCTGTGCCCTGGTGCCTAGAACCGTGCCTGGAATGTAATTAATCCTTGTTGAATGAATGAGTGAGTATGTCTTCTCATCATAATGATAATAATGAACAATTACTGACTGCTTATTAAAAGCAGACACTGGGCTCAGCATCTCAGAGGCGTTATCTGAGTAAATATTCAACAGCAGCCCAGTGAGTAAATACGGTTGGTCTGATTTCACAATTTAGGGAGCTGAGGATGGGGAGTTAGGTAACTTTCCCAGGTAGTAAATGTGGATCCAGGACTCAACCTAGTTCAATCTGATTCTGGAGCCCATGTTTTTAAAACTACGAGGCCAGGGGCGCCTGGGTTGCTCAGTGGGTTAAGCCTCTGCCTTCGTCTCAGGTCATGATCTCGGGGTCCCAGGATGGAGCCCCACATCTGGCTCTCTGCTTGGCAGGGAGCCTGCTTCCCCCACCTCTCTCTGCCTACTTGTGATCTCTCTCTCTGTCAAATAAATAAATAAAATCTTTAAAAAAGCAAAGCAAAACAAAACTACGAAGTCAGTGGTTCTCAAGGTATAGTTCCCAGTCTAGCAGAAGGAACATCACCTGAAAATTTGTTATAAGTGCAGATCCTTAGAACCCAAACTAGACCCCATGAATCAGAAACTCCCAGAGTTTGATCTGACAATCTGTGTTTTCCACGCCTTCCTGGTGATCCTCCCTGTGTTCACCCAATTTGGAGAACCACTGTTCTAGGCTATTCTGGGATGGTTATAAATTTGGCTGTCCACAAGAATCCCCCAGAGAGGTTTTAAAATTCACGATGTTCAGGCCAAAACTCTAACCAATTAATTTGGAGTCTCAGGGTTGGGGGGATGCCCTGGGCTCAGCATTTTTTTTTAACGCTTTCCAGTTGCATCAAAAATGCAATAAGGTTGAGAACCATGTGTATGCATCTTCTGACTATGAATGTGGAGTTAATTTCTCCCTAGAAGAGTGCTTCCTAATCTTTGCGTGAAGGGAGGCACCAGGAGATCTTGGTGGAATATGCAGGTTCTGATTCAGGAGGCTTGGGCAGGACCAGAGAGATTCGACATTTCCACAAGTTTCCAGGTGATGCTGATGCCTGTGGTCTGGAGACTATATTTGAAGTAGCAAGCCTTTCCAGTCTGGACTGTGCTGTCCAATAGGGTAGCCACTAGCAACGCTGGGCTATTTACATGTAAATTAATCAGAATTAAATGAAATAAAAGCTCAGTTTCTCCGTCACACTAGCCACGTTTCAAGTATTCATTAGCACTGTGTGGTTAGTGGCTATGGGGTTGGACAGCGCAAATACAGAACATTTCCATCATCACAGAGGTTTACTGGACCACGCTGCTCTAGAATGTGTCTTGTGATAGACCCTACCCTGAATTTTTACTTTTTGTACGTCTGGGATGCTCCTTTGTAAACAGCGGAATCTTAACAAATGTTTACTGAGGTGATTTTTAGTGAAAGGACCAATAGACGGATGTAGAGACATCATTAGTAGGGGAAACTCCCCACCACCCTATCCAGATGAAATTATTTAAGGCCTCTGTAGGGGGGAAAAAAAGGTACTCAAGAGGCCCTGGGACTGGCTCCAGCCCTAGCTTCTCCCCAGGACTCTGTTGCATTTTGAAATGGTCGGTTAGACTCTGAAAAGAAAGGTCTCTGGTTCCCCCTACAGGGCTGTCTTGGACATTGCTGGATCTGTGTGGGATTAAGTAGGCTGGAGGAGGGAACGGAGACAATTTGGCTCAAACTCAGTGGGTAGTTGGTGGTTGGTAGAGGTAAGGATAGGCTCACTTTGCATACCCATAAGGTATCTGGCATCTGATAACTTGATATGAGCCAACCACCGTGACCATGAACTCCCCATTCTTCATACACCCTCCTGCCCACCACCCCAAGAGGGTTCCTGGTTCCATTGCCCGGGGCCTGGAAGGAAGGGCTTATGAGAGCCACCAGAGGTGACCTGAGGCAGCCAGATGCAGAAGCACTAAAGCCCCAAACCTTCTAAGTAGACCCCTCCCTGTAGTCATTGGTTTAATTTAAAATGATAACAATAAGAGAAAAAGTCTGGCTTCCCTTTCGGGAGCCAAATGTCTTTGGAGGTGGGAAAGGGAGAGAGGAAATGTGGGCTCTAAAGAGAAAGGCTTCCATAACCAGGGTAGTGTTGGATGTGCTGACATTTACATGTTTGTGTGTGTGTGTGTGTGTGTGTGTGTGTATGTACAGATACAATTTGTGATTATCCCAGAGAATCTTTCAAGTGATATTATGAAAGAGGGATCATTCTATAGCCCCATTTTCCAGATGGGGAAACCGAGGCCTAGAGAGATCCTGTAACTTACCAAGAGTCACATAATGAGCCAAGTTTTGGACTCAGGCAATCTACCTCCGAGGTTTATGTTCCTCTGTGTTCTGTTGTGCTGGCTCTCAAGCTATAAAATTAACTAGCAGGGTGCCTGGGTGGCTCAGTGGGTTGGAGCCTCTGTCTTCAGCTCAGGTCATGATCTCAAGGTCCTGGGATCAAGCCCCACATCGGGCTTTCAACTCAGCAGGAAGCCTGCTTTCCCCTCTCTCTCTCTGCCTGCCTCTCTGCCTACTTGTGATCTCTGTCTATCAGATAAATAAATAAAATCTTAAAAAAATAAAATTAACTAGCCATTATAGTTATCCTTACAAAAAATTAGTCTAACAGTCCCGTCTAATCAGATCAAATACTGAATGCTGCTTCCTCCTTGTCCCAGTTCCCTGAAAAAAGGTGAGGGGCCCCCTAAACAGAATTTCTTTGTTACTCCCAGGTAGGAAAGGAAATTAAGAAGAAAAACAACTCAATTCATTTTTTTTGAAAAATTGAATTAATATAATTTCTATAACTTGTGAGCCTTCTACTTTTTTTAACCTTAAAACATTTTTTCCCCTTTTCCCCAGGTCCCTTTTTCTGAGCCTCTTGGTTTATTCTCTGAAAGTAGCAAATAAATAAAAAAATAATCTGTTAACCACCCTGAGTCCATCTTAAAATAGTGTCATGATAGAGAGGATAGACTCTGCTCTTTGCCTGAGATAATTCGGGGGGGGGGTGAGGGGGTGGGGGTGGGTGGTCCTCAGTGATATCATGCAGCTTGGGAACAGCACCGGGATGGGATGGCTATAGTCTGGCAAGAGAAATGAACGCACTGAATTCTGTCCCTTTGACTGGACTCCGAAGGAAGGCAGCTCCAACAAAATGGCATGCTGAAAGTTTAGCTGGGTTTCGGGGACCTGATTGCTGCCTTGGTCGCCGCTGCTGTGGCTGAAACTGCTTCTAGAGAAATTATTCCTCCCTAAGAGATTTCCGATTGTATTCCCTTGATATTGTTTTGTCAGGACACGCTTTAAATAAGATGCCCTCTGCAGGTAGCTGGGATTCTAAATCCTCATTGACGTGTACAGCTCTGTTATATGCCAAATTGGAAATAACATCTCAAAATGAATGTCTTCAAGGAACGAATTCAGCAGTAGGTTTTCATAGATGCCAAAACCTCTCCAGATGGCTGTACTTCATCTGGGGTATTATTGGAACAGCCGGCTCAAGCAACCTAAATCTCGAGGACTGGACGTATATTTACCTTTGCATCATCTTCAGAAAATAGATGCCTTGATTCTTCTCCATGAGATAGGGCTGTGGCGGGTTGACTTGGCCAAGCAAACCGAGTAGGGAGAAAATGAACATGGGGGAGCAGCTCTGAGATCCTAGTACTGCACTTACCAACTGAACACCTACTATGTGCAAGCCACCGATTCCTAAGCGTGGCTCACTAAGGAGGAAAACCCAGATTGTGCCTTTAAGATGTTGATCATTAAATTGGGTGAGTACTTTATAAGGAAAAATAATCAATGGATAGGAATTCAGAGGAGGAACAGAAAGAGGATCAGCCAGCCCAACCCAGGGCAGATGGCAGCTATCTAAAAAGTTAGCATGTTCTTCCTGGGGACAATGCTACTATGGTATGTATGGTCTGCGGACCAGCACATTCGGGAGCTCATTAAATAAAACTTCTCAGGCCCTGCCCCAAACCTGTAGACTCCGTAGGGGGTAGGACTAAGGACTTTGACTTAATAAATTATCCAGGTGGTTCTTACACATGCTGAGTTGTGTATTAGCGACAATAACACATGAATGTAGATTCCCATACCCTTGCTAGTACGTTAGACTCACCTGGGAAGCTTTGAAACGTCCCCATAGCCAGATTGTACTTCAGACCAGGTACATCAGGATCACTGGGGTGGAACTCAGCCATTAGCATGTTTTAAAGTTCCTGGGGTGATTCCAACATGCAGCCAGGATTGGGAAACCCTGTAGTGGTGGTCCTTCGCTCAGGAACACAGCTGAATACCTGAGAAAACTTAAAAAATGGAAACAAAACATTGAAGCAGCTTCCCAGATCTTGGAGTCAGACACCCTGGTCATGTCAAGGATGGTGGCTTTAGGACGCGAACATACCTATTCTGAAAAGACCAGCTCTTTCTCTAACTTGAGCTGTATCGAATCACTTGGGCGGGCTGGGGAAAACCCAGACAGCTGTGTTTCTGATTCAGTATACCCGGGGTGGGGGGAGCCTGAGGATTTGCAAGGCTACCCAGTTCCCACGCAATGGCTGATGCTGCCGCCCTGCACTGGGGCCACACTCCAAGAACTGCTGGTCTGGCCTAGCACGAGGCTTCACTTGAATTCTAGTAGTGGCTGTTCGGCAAGTTCCCAGGAATCTCGTATTCCAGTAAATCTTACTGTTTTTTGGGTACCGAAGTTCCAATATATTTATTGATGTAATCCCTTATTTTAGTGTGTTTTGAAATTAAAATCAGAATCATTTACATCTTGAGAGATACCAAGCATGTGATATTCCACATTATAATTTCAACTGGAAAAGAGGAGCCCTCTGTAGAAAGACTTCTGGTCTCACATATGTAGTCCTTTCCTAAGGCCTGCCAGGTCCTGGGGTACACTGAGAATAAGGACCTTTGCTTGTGTTTATTAGGCACTAATATTTCCTCCAGAGTCAGTTGGGGTTAATATCTCTTTCTAAAATCCCTGTAAATGGGGTAGAGTTGACTTAATAAGAAAAATAGGGGGAGGATATGTTAGAAACTTGGGGAGAGGAAGGAAGGAGAGAGATCCCAGTCTCAATTCCCATCCCTTCCCCGGAGCCTGACCTCCTCCCTCCCCTTGGGCCAGAGCCTCTCAGCTCCCTCCCTTGAGTAAGGATAGGCCCTGACCCCTCTCTACCCCCAGGATAATTTATTTTAACGACCGCTCTTTCCCAGTTGTCCCACCGGGAGACACGGAAATGCCCCAGCCTGGACCCGGGCCGACTGGCAGAAGTAAGGGCAGATGATGGATGATGAGCAAAGCTTTATTTTTTATGAAACACATTGTATTACTAGAAATAAATACCAAATACCAGTATGGTGACACTTTGCTCCCATATGACAATTGCTAAATTCAACTTCTCTCTTTAAGGCCAGATAAAAATTCAGCAACCCACTCACAAAGGGTACCATTCATTTATTATTTCCTGGGTGGATTGCGAAACTTCCCCCTGGCCAGCCCAGGGACAGAACAAGCTCTTCCTTTCTGTCAAAACTCAATCTCACAGCCTTTGTTCTTTATACTCTCACCCAGTCTCCCTTTCTACCTCTTTCTATGAATTTCTCCCCTGTTGTCACCAAGCAGCCCACTTACCAACCCACCCCAACTGCAGATATATCCCATCTCGGTGACTCTGGTACCTCCCCCGTGTAGCAGGTGCTCACCCGTCCTCTCTACTCACCTGAACTCGAGCAGTCACGATCTTGCCTCTTCTAAAACTATTATCGTCTGAATCATTCATGGCCTCTCTTCTGGTGCTGACTGTATTTTTATAAGTCATGTATAAAGTATTTTTTCGAAGTACATGTCCTGGGTGATTCACTAGATCAGGAATTGGCAAAACTGGTCCATTGGCTATTTTTGTACATAAAGTTTTATTAGAACAGAGCCACGCCCATTTATTTACCTGTTATCTTTGGCAATGAGACAAAGATCTATGATCCACAAAGCCTGAAATTTCTGCAATCTGGCTCTTTATAGGAAGTTTGGGATCTGATTTCCTGCTTTAGAATAGCAGCTGTGTTTTATATTCCTTTATATTCTTTTACATGTTTGCTACAGTACTTTCCTCAAAACTGCGAATCAGTTTGATTAACTGGGCATGAACTTGCCCCTGAAATCAGTAAGAAATGTACTAGGAATAAAATAACACCTGATTTTTGCTGTTGTTATTACTATTGTTATTATAGCTACCTAAGTATTGTGTAGCAGGTAGTAGACTATGCTTTTTATCTATCTCATTTAATCCTCTTAACAGCCCTGCATAGAAGACCCATGAGCTCTCGCTAGACGCGAGAGCTGTCTCCTTTGCTGTGTGACTTCAGCAAGGATTTGAACTCAGGTCTTTCTGACCTCAGAGCCTGAGCTTTTCATTACTGCTAGGGCTACTCCTGGTTCCGTCCTAGCCCTTCTAGGTGCTTGCTCCCTCTCTCACTCACCTTACCCAAATCTCAGCTCTAGTTAGGAGACTCTATTCAATGTCACCATTGTTACTGACTTTCCCAGCTTCATTCGTTCATTCCGCAAACCTTAGAACAAGTACGATGTGTTAGTTGCCCTGCAGGGCTTGGCATTTAAACTGTGAGTGAGGTAGCTTTCTCCTGCTGGGGGAAAGTTAAGTCGATAAAGCCCAGGTTGTAAACCCAGATGTTTATAAGTTGCAAACCTGACTGTTCACAGGGACAGGAGGGTAAGAGATAAGGGAAGCATGCCAGGTGAAGTCTGTCTCTAGTTGGAGAGGGAGTAACCCCTCCTGAAAGGGTTGCAGTCTGTCACGTTTGTTTGGCTGATTCTTGCTGTGTGGACAGCTCCTTGTCCAGGAGGGCTTCTCCGTTTCCTCTCTCTCCTCTCCTCCTCCTCCTGGAGAACAATTATTTTTGGCCACAGTGACTTGCCCTTTAAAAAGTGGTCTAGGTTGCAACATTCTTTGTCTTCTTGGGACATAGAAATTCTGGTGTCTCCTCTATAGGAAACAGTCATACTACACTGTTTTCCTACTTACCACATCCGTGGTCCAGCATCCTTACAAAGGCTGTGACTTGGCATCTGCTGACAACACTGAACAGGTTATAGCAGATTAACCGATAAATATCCTTAATGTGGTAGGTGAGTCTCTTAGGTGACTTAAAACACTTCGCTTGAATTTACAAACGGAGACAGAATCCGTTTTCAACTGTTAGGGCATCTCGAGCAAAGTGCACATTGTCTCAGGACTTCTTATTCCCATTTTTGTTTTTTATTCATTAGGGACAATAGCTTTTGCTAACCCCTGCCCCCCTCTTAGGAAAAGTGCTTCTAGTCTGGTGAAGAGGAGAGATCCAGGCTCCAAAGCAAGCAGAAGGGGGCCTGGGGGAAACCCAGATGTCACATGCTTTTTCCCTGCAGTGACCTGCCCCAAATGTCTGTCCTCTTCCCTAGCCCTCAAAACCCCTCCCAAGTCCCTCACCTCAATACAACTGCATTTTCCAGGCCACCGGTCTGAAAAGATTTGTTGTGTCGTTCTGCCCCCTAGTGGGAGAAAGTGGGAATAAAACACACGGTCGCAGTTCTCAGATTTCTGTCTCCTTTCATCCTGGGGAATTAACCTTGATTGAAATAGGCTCTGTCTTTAACTCTTAGAGATAACATATCCCTCATAAGGTCTCCCAACAATGTGGAAAAGCCTGAGAAAGACAAACGGTAGGTCAATAGCTAGGATTTTGAAAAGTAGGCACTGGTATTCAGGCTAAGCATACACTAAAACCACCGCCCATACAAAATCAAACCTCAGTGGACTTCCCAGGCAGGTGGAGGAGAGGGGAACCCTAGCCTGACTCCAGAGTGAAGACGTTACCTGTTCCCCTAAAATGAAGGCCTGTCCTGAATTGTTTATATAATCCTTTTAAGCCCAGTTGGATAAGTCCCTTCTGTCCTTTGACTGAATTGGTTTTGGACTTGAAAGAAATATTGAAGGATCTGTCTCTTTCCTTCTTGCGTGTCAAAGCTGGCTGGCTTTGAAAAATGGTAGAACGTGCAGATCCTGAATAGGTATGTTTGTCAAACCTAAACAGAAATGGGAGTTTTATTAATAAACTTGAGTGTGGTCATATAATACACGTATCCCCATAAAGCAGCTCTGATATATGACCCAGACGTGCAGTGTTTAAGGAGGGACTGCACTGGGTTAGTGTTGTATTCTGACTTCAGTCCTTCCTCTTGGGAGGTGAGTTAGCATAATATCACCATTGACTGCCATTGGGTGGGTCCCAAAGGTCATTTCTGGGGAAGATAATAGAGCTTTTCATATGATATGCTTTCAGCCGCCTGGCAGATGCAGAATAATTGGAAAAGACACCAAAAAAAGTAGTGTATATTTTTATCCTGAGTTGTCATTCCTTGTATCAACTCATTTTGACGGAAGAGAAGGCCTTTTTTTTTTTTTAATGTTATGACATTTCTGTCTTTTTTTTTTTTTTTTTTTTTTTTTTACTCTGGCTGGACTTCATCTCAGCAAAGTTGGGAAAAAAAAAACTATTTTAGAAAGGGGGGGAAATGGGAAGAAATCAGAAGAAGGGAGAGAGCCACAACACACGGAGAAACAGAAGTCTGGATGTCCTGTTGCCATATGGAAGGTTTAGGGTTTTCAAGGAGGAAACGTGTTCAAATGGTTGGTTCTGTTATTTTAGGGCTAACAGGAATCCCGGGAGCATTTGTGGTTGTTCAAGGAGCACTTCAATTATGTGACAGTGGCAGCTGTAGCACCAGACAGTTAACGGGGCAAGAAAAACAGGTGACCCGTGGGTGCAAATGTGTTTTGTTCATACCACTTCCATGAGATCGAGATACCAAAGGGAAGCAACTGCTTCCAACAGGGGAAAGAGGTACCAAGGAACCCTGGGATCAGGTTTTCAGAGCTCCTTATGTTCCAGGACCCTTAAAAAATGATCATGAGCATGTATATGTATGTGGGTGGGGGGAGCAGACAACACAGGGGGCGATTTGTATGTATATTTGTGTGTGTGCTTGACAATGCCCACCCATTTTGAAGCTGCAGTTTATAAACCGATGTGGAAAGAAAAGCTTCCTGGTTTTAGATCTGGTGGGCCAATTTATGAAGCCAGGGTCATCTCTCTCTTCTGCTGGTGTGTGTTCAGCCCAGCCACCCTTTGTGCCGAAGACCTTGAGCAAACCTTGACTAAAGCCCCAAAGTATTCTCCCTGTTCACTGTCAGCAGTGATCTGTGGAATGGATTGGTGTGGGCTGTGTTGCCTTGGGCAGGGTTCATGTGTCATTCAGGAGACGATGCATCGGGCTGCAGAAGCAGAGGGAGGCTGCCTTATGTCCATGGAAATGAGTGAATCAGAAAGCCAGATGGGGGCCCGCTCTGAGGACATGAGGAATTGCAGAGCGCAAAACTGGAAGGACTTGGGAACATCTTGTCCTTTATTTCACTTAGGAGAAAACTGAGACCCAGGGATGCCAAGGAATTTGCCTACGTTTCTTCCAATTAATTAATTCTTTCATTTATTTATTCAGTGATGATGCCTGAGTGTCTCTTGTGGGTCAGACTTTGTTCTGGTGCTGGGGTTATAAAGAGGACAAGTGTCACATGGGGAGCAGAAACTTATCTCAAGTCAATTTAGAAGAAAAATCTGGTTGAGGATGAAAGGTCTCAAGGCAGAAACAGACAGAAGGGTGGAAAAACCACCTGAGTGCTATAAGCATGAACACAGGTTAGGCAATCTTTGATAATGACACTAACTCTTAGTGCATAATGGGAAACTACCTCTGGTACCATGCCTTGACACCCGTCAGTGCTGTAATTACAAAGGTACTTGTAAGATGATTTGATCGGTCTTTTTCTCCTGCTGCAAACCCAGACTGTGAGTTGCATCATGCAGATAACTTTGTTGGCTCTATGGCTTATCTCCAGAACCTGGCAAAACACTTGACCAATGCGGTAGATGCTCACTGAGATATCAGATATCCACTGAGTGAACAATGGAATGAATGACAAAATGACATGGGTACCCGTGTCCCATTTTATAAGATGGGGATCAGCCAAGGTCAGTAAAAAGTCAGCTAGTAAGTGTTCAGGCTCTAAGATTGATAACAGTCTCTAGCACAACTATTTAAATCTATCTTTGTAGCAGGAAAGCAGCCATAGACAATGTGTGAGAGAAGGGATATGGCTATATCCCAGGAAAACTTTATTCATGGATACTGAAACTTGCATTTCATACAGTGTTTCTGTTCCATGAAGTATTATTATAACATTTGTCAACTATTTAAAAATGTAAAAAATAAACATTCTTAGTTTGCAGGCTGTAAAGAAAGAAGTGACAGGCCAGATTTGTCCCACAGGCTCTAGTTTACCAATCCCTGCTATAGGAGTAGATTAATTGTGAAAGGTCTTATGAAGTTTTTAACTGATTGATTAATTTATCTATTCAAGCATTTATGAAGTCACTTCTCTGAGCCAGGCTCAGTATCAGACACTGGACATACAGTAGAAATAAGACATGGTGTGTCCTCAGTTGGTTCAGCATCTAATTGAAGAAGATACATGTAAAAAAATAAGTGTAAAAAAATATAGTGAAGTGACCTAAGCTTGGTAGGGAGGGAGTGGTCAGCTCTGTTCTAGAAGGATGAGAGAGCTTCGTGGAGATGGTGTTGCTTGCATTGAGGCCTGAATGATGAGTAAGTGATAGGAAAGGAGCCATGTGTGGAGAAATGCAGAAGCAGTTTTTTCTATGAGACCCAAGTGTGATGGGGGCAAGGCCCCGGAAAGGTGACCCCAGGAGGCAGGGGCTGTATCTGCCAGGACTTTGAGTATTATGTGAAGAAGTTTGAAATGTGGAAGTCTGATCTTGGCAGTGTCACCTTGAAAATCCTCTAGAGTTCTGTAGTTTGCAAGGAAGAGTGTGGAGAGCATCCTGTGGGAGAAACTGGGAGGGAGTTGGGTTGAGACAGGGGACGGGACTAGCTGAGACCACGTCAGAATCTAGGGAGGAATCCATAAGCACTTATGATCATTAAGGCAGCAGGAGAGTTATGGAGAAGAGGTGGAAATCAAGAGAAATATCGAAGAAGAAGACCTAGTAGACTTTGTGATTGATGGATATGTGGAGGATGAAGGAATAGGAGAAGCTTGGCTTGGCTTGGCTTGGCTCTCTCCCCATGAATGGTACCATCCTCCTCCCAGAGAATAGTGGAGGAGGGCAGGCTTCAGAAGAGGATAATTGGATCTCTGGAGCTTCCTTCTTTGGTGATTTTTAAAGAGTTCTCCTTATGAGACTTAATCCCTGAATCTATCAAACGGGAATAATTATTTCTGTACTTCTTTTGGGAGACAGAATTGGTATGGCTGACTTCTCTTGGCAGTCATAATGATGATTAGTCACCTGTACAAAGACAAGATCGTTATGCTCAGCAGGTCAGACCTTTGAAGGATGAGTCATGACTGTGTAGTAAATAAGGACCCCATAGTCCATCTAGTTCAAGTACGC
This sequence comes from Martes martes, assembly GCF_963455335.1. Lineage (NCBI taxonomy): Eukaryota > Metazoa > Chordata > Mammalia > Carnivora > Mustelidae > Martes > Martes martes. The sequence goes on from NC_137902.1 coordinate 49,663,858, forward strand.
AAAGCACTCTAAAAATAATCGGAGGTTTCTAGACTATACCTTCAAAACATCACAAGCTTCTTTCAAATATTCCTTATTTACAGATTGGAAAGTCAATATAGATGGAGTGATTTCCCCACTATCTCTAAGTCAATTTGCCTATCTAGTGCCCAAAAACTTTCTGGTCATTCTCTCTCATTCTTTGCCCATTGGAGAGTGCCTGTGGCTTTTTAGAAAGAAAAGAATTTTTAGAAAGAAAACCTTAGAAAAAAAATTCCTAGCTTTTCTCATTTGGCTTGGACCCTCCCAGTTTTAATCTTGATCAAAACCAGAGGCAAAGATGTGATCTTTACATTGTAGTCAGAAAACAATAAAACTCTGCATCTATTTTATTTCCTGGCAGTAGAAAGTGGTCTGGAAAAATATTAATGAATGTAGAAACAAGGTAAAATTAGAACCTTGAAAGATTTTGTATAATACTTACCTAATTTGTTTCTGGCCTGTCTCAATTCCATAATCCATTATGTTCCAGCAAGTACTTTATTTCCTCATCACCAACATTTTGCCGTCTTTCAGAGTACTGTTGGTGATTCCAGAGCAAATAGCCTTAAACAGCAACTTAATTGTCTCGGAGATTTTATTTGGTCATTGAAAACTGTTGGGACCACAGCCTTATCTGCAGGGGGGGAATAATTCCCTTAGCTTCAGTCAGTTTTCCAGTTCCTTTCCCATAGGATTCTAGTTTTTTTTTGCATAAGAGGATGCTTGGAACAGGGACACCCAGAGTACTGATTTTGGGTGATTGTAACTGGGCCCAAAATAATAACAATTTGAGCAGATTCAGTGTGTCTCTTGAGGCCTGGGGAAAAAAGGCAGAGGGAGAAAAGACCAGGGTTTGGGGATGAATAAATGATTCATTCAATATATAATGAACATATTGATTATATCACTGTGCTTATTGTGAGGGGTACCCTGTGAAATGTAAGACAAGTCAGCCTAGAGTGGCTTAATCTAGTAGTGGATATGGGAATTCAAAATACCTTGTCTACAACGGGACTTTGAAGTCCTTGATAACTAAGTAGAACAGAGGCATGGATAAAGAGACTCAACAGTAAACATAAGAAGATACGCATTGGAATGCATGCAAATGCACTCTTCACTTCAGACATAATTCACATGTTGTGCATGTGTGGACCACATGAGACATATACTTACCTAGACACATGGTCTATAATGACGTTCAGCTGAGTAGGACAGTCACTGAATGGTCGAAGCTGCTTTGCTTGACTTTCTCAGACTGAGCATCTTGTTGGCACAGTGCAGTAGCTAACACTAAAACCAGTGGAATATACCAGTGAGCCCAAATGGAGACTCCCCCCTATCCTGCTTACCTTGTCCTCAATGAATGGAAATAGGCATCTGTGAAACAGCTGTTATTTATTTCCCTATTCAGCGTCTGCCCTTGAAGGTTGTCATGTGGCCGAGGGCAGATGATGTTTCCACCGAAGTCCAGTGGATGAAAGAGCCTTGGAGGGATGGGGCCCCTAGAAAAATAGGCTTGTAAGTCAAGAGCAGGGTATCAGTTCCCTGTGTGTATTTCTTGGTGAGAGTGAAAGCAGACCTAAATCCTGAGTTGCTGAGTCTCCCGCTTGAATGTTCAATTCTTTATTTGAAAGGAAGCTTGGTGCCAACGGAGTGTAAGATAGAAAAGGAGTAGCCTTGATGCCTAAAAGGAAGTGGGGCCCGTGGGGCTGCTCTAGTTGATTTCCGTATATTTATAAGACATACACCATTTCTACAGCTGTTCAATTCTGTGAGAACATTCCGTGAACACGATTGTATGTAATCAGCTGTGTGAGGTAGGGGTTGTTGTTCCCTGGTTCAGCAGATGTGGACGGGATGTTCCAAGGGCTCTGTGATGGAGCTGACACCAGGAAGTAGCATGACCAGGGCTAGAAGGAAGGGTCTTTCCATCAGTCATGCTCCCACTATGATCCAAGAGCTCTGATGTGCCCTGCCTCCTCAGTGCTGATCAGTTAATTTAGGTATATGCTCAGATGGGGTGAATCATTCTCTGCTTGGGAGCCACCCACGTGGTCCCCGTGGTGTTGTGAGTGCAAGCAGGGAGCTGCTATACCAGGGGGCCTTGCTGGGGGAATAGAGTTTGAGATGAGGTTTCAAGCATGGGTAGGGTTTGACTAAATGGAGTGGAGAAAGGACATTGTAGACAAGAGAAGAAGGTAAGCCGGGGGAGGAATTTGCATGCTGCTTTGGGGAACCAGTAAGTGGACTAGTGTGGAAGCTTCAGTGTTTGTCTGAAGGCAGCTGATGGATCTGCACTGGTGGTCAAATTAACTGGAGTGGTTTTACCCTGGGGAAGACAGCGTAGTTGAAGCTCTTCGGGGAAGTTCGGGGAACTGAAGGAAAGCCTGCCCTGTTACCCCGTTGCGGTCCTTCTCTTTGACCACCTCCTCCAGGTGCACCGTCCATGGAGTTCATCGACCTGTTCCTTCATTTCACTTCATCTCATTTTGTTCAACAGACATTTATTATGTACCTGCTGTGTTCCAGGCACTGCATCAAGTCTTACTGAAGTGATTAAAAGGAAGCCTCAGAGCTTAGTGAGTGAGGACATGAGTGAATGAACAAAAGGAACGGCACCTGGACTGGCGCGCTCCTTTGTCTTCAGGGAGAGAGAAGGAGAGTTCCTGTGTGTTGGGCCAACTGCGGCAGTGCGCTGCTCTGGGGCCAAATACAGAAGCAACGACTCATGGGGCCAGGGGAGGCTTTCTGAGACAAAGGGCGTTTGGGGTGGTGTTTGGAGTCCAAAGTTGGACCGTGACAGCTAGAGAAGGGCACGAGAGGCAGGTCAAACCGAGTTAGTATTTGCACATGTACTCAGGCCTAAATATTTGAGAAAAGTCAGGAAAATAGTTATAACCCAAGCTGAAGAGGGGAAGAAAGGTCACGGCAGGAAGGACAGGAAAACTGTGTGTGGATCAGACTGAAGAGGACCACCTGGTCCAAGGTCAGGTCTATACCCCCTTAGGCGAGTCCTCGGCAAAAAGGGTACTGCTGTGGGAAGTTGTCTAAGTCATAGCCCAAGGCTCAACTCATCTCTCTCCCAAGAAAGCTGAGGGAACATCTGTCTAAGGCTCGATGCCCAGCAATTTAAGAAAGAGAAAAGGCAGTGATACACTAGAGAAGAAAAGAAGAAGGGAGGGGATGGGATGGTGGTACTAGGCTATTTTTTTCCCCTAAAACAAAAGCAAGAAATGCAGCACCTGTGAATGGCTGGCCTAGAATGCCGTTCTGGGGGCTTAGGAAAAAATCAAAATGTATTAGAGCTCTCTTCAGACCCTGGATGGTTTATGGCAGCATCTAAAATTGCTGGTAAAATTATGACCTTGTAATTCACAGCTGTGTCATATATTCTGCAGCACACAGTGTGATTTATATACCAAGCCAGTTGCTTTGAAAAAGCATGTAGAAAAAACTCACACAACAGGAAGTTTATAAAGTGTGGTTATTTTTAATGTGTAATGCCTTTTGCTTAAATCTGCACTGATAGGATGGGTGGTGTGTGCTGTTGGTCAAGGTTATCAGTCCGGTTCTTGCAGTGGGCTGGGGTGTGAGGGTTACTTATTACCCTCGCACGCTGGCTGGCTGGGCTGCGATATTCAGGCTGTGCGATCCTACCCTGCCTCTCCCCAAAAGAGAGCGGTCACCTTGAACCCCTTCCTCCCTTGAAATTATGCCTGGGCATCTACCAAAGCTTGACTGGCATTACCTTGACTCACCTTAAACCCGAGCAAGAAACTTGAGCTCCCCTGGGAGTCCTTCCTTCCTGGGACATGAAGGGGCTCTGCAGGACAGACAGCGTCCATGGGATTTACACCAAGCTTTTCAAGTCAGCCTGATTTCGACCCCTGTTGTGGAGCTAGTGAGGAACCGGGCTGGGCCAGGCTAGGGGACGGTGTTACTGGACTATGGGGAATATCAGATTCCTACAACTCTTACTTCAGTGAGAAGGTGGAGGGAGAAGGGGAGGACACCCCCACAGCCCAGTGATCAGGTGAGAAAAGCCCCAGATGTGAGTCCAGGGACCCAGCTGTGGTCCAGGCAGGAACTCTGCCGGTCTGGTTCCGGTTTGACCTTGAACAACTCATCTGTAAAAAGGAGATGAGCTCTTGCTTTGGCGATCTCAGGAGTTACTGCGAAGATCAAAGGAAACATTACCTCTTTTAATCCTAAGCCAGTGGCTAGGATCCCTATTTTTCCTTTGCTCTGCCTGTCTCATTTCCCTCTCATTGCATGCAACCCTTTTACCTCAAAGAAGACTCTTGAGGATGATGACCTCAGACTTCCCTCTCTCAAAACGCATTTTCTTTTGTTCCGTCTCATTTCTGTCTTTCCAGTTATTCCTGATTGTTTTCCCTGAGCCTGTTAGAAATCTGATCACTTCCCTGTGTGGGACCTGTTTATGCTCTTTCTTTGATGTGACCACATGCTTCTCGAGATCAGAGTCTTAATGCTCCTGGTTCATTTCCTGCCTGGCCCTGACCCACAGGGCACCAGAAGCAACAAGAAGGGAGGCACGTCAGTACTGTGCAGAAGGACCTTGCTGGGACATTTGTGATGAAGGTGATCGGAGGCCAGAGCTCACTGCAGCGGTCCCCGAAGAGGTGCCAGGACTCTGTTCCTATTAAAGTCACTGGGGCTTAGAGGACACTACAGCCCCAAGCTCAGAGCCTCTCTGACTGTGGCCACACTGAGGAACTTTGCCAAGCCCCAAGGCGGGATGAGGAGATTTGTTTTTTGTGTGGTCCACGCAAGAATGCTTCCAGTGCCTCCAAGACAAGGAAGCTCTTCTTTTATTCCAGCACAACAAAGTTCTATTTTATGGGGACAAATTAAGAGACGTCTGAACATCTTAATTATGGAGTTTCAAAGTCACTCTTTTATAATTTTTATAAAAATGACACATTCTCCTTTTAAAAGAAACGTAGCAACACAGAGAATGCAAAGAAGAGTCCATCAAACAAACTAAAACAGAGAACATACAAATTTTGATAACTAGATGAAGATCATGCTAGCTGTCTCTCAGTGCAGGAGGTATATGAATGCTAGATAAACAGAAATTTGTATCAAATCAGTATTATCCATACCGTTTTTTAAATTAAAATGTTAAGTTTATTTGAAGGTGACAGGAAGAAACTTGGAAGAACAATGCAGCAATTGCTAAACTTTGTAACTTTTAGTTCCTAAAGCAGGCTAGTCTGATTATGAGAAAACAATTCACAAAAGTGGTGAAAATGGAGTCAGGTTTCCTTTTAACTCTATTTTAAAATGCAACATAAGAGGGGTGAACCTTCTGCTGTGAAAAGAGAAAATGACCACGTGTAGATTTCGGCCACATATCACCTCCCCAGCCCGCCCCTGCCCCTGCCCCACGTGCTTATTTTCATTTCATTAAGGCTTTATAACACTCTCTTCTGGAACTAAAGTTTTCATTTTCATGTAGTCTTAGTGAAGTATTTTTTTAGAAGATTTTATTTATTTGAGAGAGAGCGAGCGCGTGTGAGAGAGAGAGCATGAGTTGGGTGGGGGCGGAGGGAAAAGTAGACTGTCTGCTGAGTTCCATCCCAAGACCCCCGGATCATGACCTGAACCACCCAGGCACCCCTTAGTTAAGTATTTTAAAGTGTGAAGTCCTCACCCAGATCCTTTCTTTGCTTTTACGGTCAGCTCAGAGAGGAAGTGGGGAAACGACTTTCAAACTGCGAGAAAGCCCCTCTTCCCTGGGGCAGGGTGAGCTTGGGCAAGTTGTGTAACCTCTCTGTGCCTCACTTGCTGCATCTGTAACATGGGGGCAACCTGAGCCACCTCATACGGGGTCTCGTGGGAGTGGCATGAGTTATTTATCTATGTACGTGTGGATGGGTAGCTGTATGGTATTGACAGATTGATCTATCAGTTGTTCTTTCTCTTTCTCCCTGTATAGTTAACTATCTATAGGTACACAGGGACACACACACACACACACACACACACACACACACACACACTCACGTTTTGGAGATCAGAAAATAGCAGGCAGATTTGATACAGATATACTCACTAAGGGGCTTGAATTATTCTGGCAAATTATTCTCATCATTCCATTCTCTCTTCCAGTGACAATTCTCTTAAGTCAGTAAGAACTTGAATCAGGGTTCTTGTGGGAGTGGCTAGAGGAAGAGATTCGAGGGGCGGGTGCATTCACTGAGTGCCAGCTGCATGCTGCACAGTATTGGATGCTTTGTGCTGTGTTTTACTCAACCTTTATAGCAAATTGTGTGCTAGACTCGTTTTCCCATTTTACAAGTAACACTGGGAGAGTTAATTTAATCAGTCAAAGTTAGTAAGTGGTAGAAAGTTAATTTAATTGGTCAAAGTTAGTAAACGTAGAAAGTTAATCAGTCAAAGTGAGTAAGCAGTAGAGTAGTGGTAGAGTAAGTGGTACGTGGGAAAGTTAATTTAATCGGTCAAAGTAGTAAGTGGTCAGTTAGTAAGTGGTAAAATAGTAACCCATTTTACAAATGACGTTGGGAAACTTAATTTAATCGGTCAAAGTTAGTAAGTGGTAGAGCCATCAGGGATTGCTGCCTGTTAAAGAAGTGTGGCGTGGCAGGTGCTAACCGTCTCTAGGCAGACTGCAAGGAGTCCTTCTTTGGAGGTAGAAGCTGTACTTATGGGTCCCAGGAAGAGTAATTCCATAGTGCAAGCTAGTACCAGCCATGAGCCTGAGAAATGAAAAGTGAAGGAATCATCGGGGTGGGTTTGAGTTCATCAAGAAAGGACATGAAATCAGAAGATTTGGATGGAAGATTTGGATGACACTAAGAAAACATATTTGGGAGCAGAATTTTGGGGGTGAACTGGAAATTATGGAATGGTTTCCTAGGTAAAATCCACCAGCCCAGGCCTTATTTTTCCAACATGTGTTTTATGGAATCGTGGATTACACAGAAAGTTAGTAGGCATTCCAGAAGAGAATTCTACGGTCAAGTAAGTTTGGGAAATCCTAGTTTAATTAGAGGGTTTCTCAACTGCAAGAATTCCCAGATCCTTTAGTATGCTGATGCACACTGTCAGTGTCCAAGGGGACAGGACGTGACATCTCTTTGGACTTGTGTGGTCCTCAGACATGCTTGGGGCAGTGTTTTCCCACTGGCCATGGCCTTGCAGCAGTAGCCCTCGGTCGGGGGAGGCCCAGTGCAGAGAGTAGTCATAATGACAAGACCTTCCCTATACTATTTCATTTAAGCCTCCAGACAACCCAAGAGGTAGGTTTTATTATTCTGGTAAGGGAGGCCCTTATGGTCCCCCACTTGTACCCCCTTGGCCTCTCCTTTGTGCAGGTGGCTGGATTTTGAATTGCCGGCAACAGCATTTCTTTGCCGGAGACCTCTCTCTGGTCACTGAAGCCTGCTTGCTGGCCTGCCTCCAGGACACCCAGGCTCAGATCTTAATGCTCCCCTCATCCAGTGACCTACGAGAGGTGATAGGTCTGTGTTCTGGTCCCCCAAACCTCAGTGAGAGAGCTCTGCACATACTTTCCCCAGTGGCTGCCCAGTTCCCTAGTGGGGTTCTGCTCTAGTCGTCCGCAGTGATATTTGCTTGGTGAACTCTTTATTGCTGCTTGCTTTCCTATCCCTTTCTTATGTCCCCACTCCCCTACCTGGGTTCCCTGAGGTCACCTCCCAAATAAACTATTCACAATAGAATCTTTTGCTCACATTCTGCTTCCTGGGTAATTTACGCTGAGATATTTCATTATGCAAAAACAAACTAAAAACAAATTAAAATCCCCCAGGGTCTCTGAGAGGCTGCAGAAAACACCTCCGTCATAATTCACAATGGTAAAGCCAGATTTAAATTTAATCAACACTTTGACTGAGCACCCACTGTGTGTCCAGCACTATCCTAGGTGATGAGATGACAAGATGGAAAACAAAACAAAACAATACCAAAAAACAACCCTCTTTGTCTTGAACAATAGACAAATAAATTAGTCCAGGCTGTCTTCCAAGTCTCTGACTTTAACTACAGAACTCTACAGATTTCACTGAGGTTGGATGCTTGACCCCTTCTAAACCGAGAGACCCTTTCTAGACCAGACCCATGGTGACCCCAAGTCAGAAGCTGTAATATTCAGCTGCTGTGCTGCCCTCTAGGCCATACAGAAATGCATCAGATAAAGGTTTTGGTCCGTGATAAACGCTGGAGAGAATTGCAGGATGTGCTGACTCTATGATTTTCTTGCCCAGTATAACATCTCTCTTAATTAACGAGTTGCAATTAGCATTTATAAAAAGAAATCATTCCACAAGGTGAGGCCACTGAGATGTAACATCTTGTTCCAAAGCTGTCCTCCTGGTGTGAGAGGGATCATTCAGAAATTAGCATCTGAATAAGCCCAGCACTCCAGCATTCAAATGCCTGTGGTCCAGCTGGGCAGGCGGGCTCTGCGAAGGCAAGGGGAGTTGACTCGGGTGAGTCAGGCATCCATATGCAGGAGCATTTGGTCCTGGTTGCCGAGTAGCTGCAGAAATTGCAGATTTGTGAGAATATTTTTAATTTTTTCTCTTTTGGCTATTTTTGAGGTATTATTTCTTTGTTCATGAGTGACCTTTAGAAGCACAGAGACATTTAGCTATAGAAATTTGATTTGAAAGGGGCATTACAGATCATCTACTAGTAAACCCTAACCCTCCCTCTTTCCTTCTTCCCTCCCTTCCTCCCCCCCTTCCTTCCTTCCTTCCTTGCTTTCTTCCATCTTTCTTTCCCATGAGAAACCCATTAGGGCACAAAGAGGGGGCTTGACTTGTCTAAGGTCACATGTTGTGTTGAATGCTCTCAAAACTAGAACCACTTAGTTTTCCAAATTGTCCTGCAAGTATCCTTTTCACAACCACAAGAAGTCTTAAATTATTTTTATTTTTATTGTCCTCTTTGTCCCTCTCAGCAGTTTTGATGTAAGAATTAGGAAAGGAAGTTTAATGTGCCAACCAGCATAGGTTTTACATTATCTGTGGATCATGCTCTCAGTCTCAAAATCTCAGTCTGTTCCAATAAGTCATTGTGATTAGTTATGAGATATTTTTGATTTTTGATTCAAGTTTTTGTTATTGTTTGTGTTTCTTTAGGGTGGAGACCACATGTCTCATCGTGTCTGTGGCCCTAACACCTTCCAGAAAAGGACCAAACATGGCACGGGGACACAGTGACTTTTCGCTGTTTCGTTCATTCCTTTTTTTTTTTTTTTAAAGATTTTATTTATTTATTTGACAGAGAGAGATCACAAGTAGGCAGAGAGGCAGGCAGAGAGAGAGAGAGAGAGGGAAGCAGGCTCCCTGCTGAGCAGAGAGCCCGATGCGGGACTCGATCCCAGGACCCTGAGATCATGACCTGAGCCGAAGGCAGCGGCTTAACCCACTGAGCTACCCAGGCGCCCCTCGTTCATTCCTTTTATGTATATCCTTCCCCTCCATTTGCTGGGTTTGCAACTTGTGCCCATTTATCTCCTCTCCTGCCCCCTCATGCAGTTAGTGGAAGAACCACAGGGAAGGCATCTGATGGCAGAAGTGGAAAGAGCTGGCCCGTTTTACCCCCTCATGAAATAATCAGTCCAAAATCATGGTGGGCTGGTCTCATTTGCAGACCCACACCTCAGGCAGTTGGTAAAGAAAAGCAGCTTAAGCAACAGTCAGAGTGTCTTGTTCATTACATCCCCACTCTGGCAGGAAGAAAGAATCCACTTATTGCTAATGATCAAGCAGTGTCCCACCTTATTTATTTCCACATACATCATGTCTTGGCAGGCATTTTCATAGGTGGAGGCAAGCTTGCCACACTTGGTCTTATCTGTGAGTTCATTCCTGTGTTGCGGGAGCTATTTCGTAGCGATCGAGAACCACTGCTTAAGTGTGATCTGTCTTCATCAGGGAAGGAGTACGCTGTAAGGACTCTCCAGACATTATCTGTTGCCACGTGACCAATAAGCGGATAGTTTTGTGCCGCCTGCTCTGGTTCCGTGAAGGGATCGGGATTTCAGTGCTCATCCCCTGTCACTCAGAGTGGGATGCAGGAATGGATGAGGCCCGTGGGAACTGGCAGGTCCACGAAGCCTGAGATTTCAAACTCTGATCAGCGACCTCCTGTACTCAGGGACAAAGTGGGGCTGGGGACGCAGGCTGAGATGGGAGCCGGATTAGTTCACTCAGTGGTGCTAAAGGTGGGTGTCTACTAAGCCGCACAATGGTAGGAAGTCTTGCCTCGTGGATACTGTTGTCTGAACGGGTTGGCAGAGGCCTCTCGCATAACAAAGGGTTTACAGGCTCAACCCACCTCATGCTCACTTCCCCATTCCTTCCACACATGTGTTTTGAATGCTACTGCGGTCTGGACATTGGGCATATGAACAGAAGGAGGCAGAAGTGACATCGGCATTCGTGTCTAGGGAGAAAGCCTGAAATAAGACCCCAGCCGAGGATTTGGAAATCCCAAAATGGGACCAGCTAATTTGTTTTTGGTCAGAACAAATTCGCGTATGCCTTTGCCATATCTTTATTCAGGACTTATTAGGAAAAGGATGTATTTGAGGAGGGGGTGGCAACCCATCCTTTGGAAGATACTGTTTCACCTGTTGGGTTAAATGTATCTCCAAGTCCTCACATATCAAAACCAGAGATGTGAATCACTGTGTCCCAAAAGAGAAGAAACTTACACGGGTACAGCACGCCAGCTGTGCTAGATGTTACAAATTATAAACTAGTAAGAGGGACAGAGACCTTGACCTCCAGGAGTTCATAGATTGAAATGGTGTGTAAATACCTGAATTAATCTAGGAAAACATGAACAGCATCTCAGGTGTTAGAATAAGGGGGCAACAGAAGGGACGACCAAGTGTTATTCACTTGAAAAAGCACATATTGGCAAATTAACTATTGCTTCCTCCCTCCAGAGTGTCAGTAGATCAGAGATTGGCAAGATCGGCCTGCAGGCTAAATCTGGTCCGCCACCTATTTTTGGAAATAAAGTTTTATTGGAATGTTGCCCGGCTCATCTTCTTACCTATTGTCTCTGGCTAGCTGTCACACTCCAGTGGCCAAGCTGAGCAGTTTCAACAGAAATTGTATGGCTCCCAAACCCTGAGATGTTTAGCGTCGGCCCTCTGCAGGAAAAAATGTGCTGACCCCTGAGTTCGATTACCCAAATTTATCCTGATGTTAATTGAAGGCATTAAAACAAAACATAACTGAGGCTCACCTGAGGTGGTAGGTCAGTCCCCCCCCCCCAAACAAATAGTCCATCTCCGTCCTCTGAATTTACGTCATTTAATTTTGAGCATCAGAATTAAACACAGCTAAATTCAGTGGCACCTGAGGCCCTTGTGAAAATGTTTTCACCAATCTAAGATTCAGCGTTCTGCTTTTTGCCTTTATAGAGAGCTAAATCATGAGCACCCGTTTGGAAGGAGTGCCTCTGTTCTTTGTAAACTGTAATTGAAGATATAATTCACTGTGTTCCTCTGTCTTTATTCAAAGCCACTGGTGCAAAAATTCTGCTCGAGATTAACTTTAGGATAACGTTGCTCTCTGCCTTGACTGTACAGGTCTCCCCAGTTCACAACCATCATAACCCCGTAGGTTATGATGAAAGATCTTGCCACAGGCAACAAAAACCGCAGAGCCGTTTTCAGAGGTGAACTTAGAAATAGACTCATTGTGGGTGCCAGGGGAGGGGATGAGGGTGAGGCAGGAGAAGGGCGTGGGCTGCAAATTTTAAGGACTCATTTACAGGGCAAGGCGAGGGCAGATTTGGCTTTAAAAAAGGGTACCTCCTTAAATTTTGTGCGCTAGGTGCCTCTCTTGCCTCACTCTTGTCCTGAGGCTCCCAGGTGCATAACATTCAGCCCCTCTTTTTCTTCTTGGCAAGAGCCCGGTCCTAGTTTATCCCTAGGTATGCATTTTGTTTTGATTTGATTTCTTGACCATGCAAACTGATTTAGGTCCTCCCTGCAGTAGATGGGGGGGGGTGCAAATCTCACAGATCAAACCTGTGGGCACTTCAGTGACTGGGGACTGCCATCTGTCTCCTATGGGTCCAAATGTCAGGCAGGAGGGAAGCTTGGGGCCATGTGTCAGCTTTCCAGCTGGGGCTCAGTGTAGGAAGTGGGATTAGGGAGGATTATTCCAGTTTTCGTCATTGAGCTCCGGTTTTCATTTTGGGGAAAAGAAGAGGATATTGGATGTAGTTGGATTCATTTGTCTCCAACATCACATATGGTGTGTCAGGACAGGCAGAGGCTGTTACTTTGGAAATGAGAGGAGAGTACAGGGACCAAGAAGTTAGTGATGTTCAACACTAGCTGGTGATGAGGGGGAGAGGGTAATGGGCCGAGTTAAAGACTTTACTCTTCAGACAGTTCTCAGGGAGGAGGGAGAAAAAGGGAAGAAAATGGAGTGGGGTAGGAGAAGGCAGATTAACTGGAGATTAGGCAATATTTTCTTGAATAGACAAACCAGGGACAAAAGCAAAGCATCCTTTCCCCTTGTGACTTGAAGCCTGTGCAAAGCTGGCAGGTTCTGGTCTCCAATTTTAAAAAAAGTTAAGAGTATGGGGAGGTGACCTAGGGCACTTAATTCAAATGGTCTGGGATTTGGGGAATAAACAGTAATATATGCCTGATCATAGACTCAGCCTTGACATTTTAATCTTCCCTATTTCAAATCAGGCATTGGAATACTCTTTTGTCAGCTAAAAACAGAGTCATGACTTACCAGCAAGTAGAGTTGGTTCAGTTCTCAATTTGGTCCACAGTTTGCCCCTTTCTATACCCTGTACCTGCTCCCCTCTCCCATACCTAGGTGGCGTCATAGCTGTCCAGCAACCAAGAGCACCACCAACCCCCTCTTCCTCACTGGGGGATCAATGACTCCTAGCCAAATGTACGTTTTAATAGAGACCAGATCATCGGACCCTAGGAAGAGGGACCGAGATCAGGGGCTTTGGAGGAGGGGAAGGAGTGTTTGTGTGACACCTACTGTGTGTCCCCCTTAGAGGCATAAGTATTTCCCTTGTGGGGATGTGTGGTGGTGGGTTAGCAGGGTTCAAAACACCAGCCCGAGTTCTCACATTGCATGAGGAAGGGAGCCAGGGTTCAAGGCCACATCTATCTGATATCAGAAGCCCAGGTCTTTCTTACTATGTATCTCTGCTGTTTCACCAGCGGACGTTCAGCCATCAAGGAGCAAGGGAGCGAAAAGTGCTAATTTGGGGGTCTTCTCCTAAAATAAAATAATGTACGTAGTCATCTTTCCTATCGAGCTAAATACAGTTGTTGAGTGTAAGCTGCCCCGTAATACCATAAATCCCTTGAGGGTGGACTTATAGCTAATCACTTTGTATCCCTAGCGTGCCTAGCCCAGTATCTGTCTCATCGTAATAGTAATAGCAAACAGTGGCACTTACTACATACCGAGGACAATTTTAACTGTTATAGACACAGTGACTTATATCCCTTACCACCACCCTGTGAGATAGGTTACCATTACTACTCCCATTTTACAGTTAGGAAAACCAAGACACCGGGAGTCGAAGGAACTTGCCAGTGTTCATTCACTGGTAATGGCAGAGTTGGGATTTGAATCTCATCATTCTGGGTTCCAGAGTCTTGCCTTTCCTCTAGATAGGTGTTAATTGAATAAATGTATAGGGTTAGTTGAAAAACTATAGGATCTAGGGAACTGGATATCTGTTGGTTTCACTGAAGAGTTTAATTGTATCAGAATTAATTGCTTGGTCAATACTTTTAAAAGAATGGGTTAATATTCTCATGTTCTTTCCTTACCACCCTTCCCCCTCAAGAGATACAGTTGGGCTCTGGGGGACAAGTAAAACCCTCACTGAATTCCTTGGGGCAGATGATCTAGGGCAGCAACTATGGGACACACTCAAGGGTGTGGAAAATGTGGGTGCAATTTAGAACAATTTTTTTGCAATGCACACCTGTCCAGAGCAATGAACCGCAGTTTATTTGAGTGTCTGCATATGTTTGCATAAGAATTCTCTTCAAAGTTTTAAAAATTATTATAAGAAACCCTTTCTTGTAGTGAAGAGGGTTATTTTGAGAAGTTTCTACCATTTTGAGAGCCAGGGACTTGAGGCGGGGTTTGAATAACTTTTCCAAGATGACTTGGCTCAGAAATAGAGATGCCAGGACCAAAATCCCAGCCATCTGGCTCCAGAAGCCATACTTGTCACGACCACATCAGTGGAGTCTTACGAAGCACTGGAGGGCCTGTTCTGAGGTGATAGGAAGGGATTGGGTTATTGATCTCTGGCGGCCAGGTTGCCCATCAATGATGGGGTATTCCATGAGCAGAAGACAGAGCAATTCGGCTGGGCCCTAGCACTTGGGTAGGTTGATGGAGTGGAATTTGCTGAGGACAACCTTGTGTCAGTACCTGTGCAGGGCTTCTTGTACATTATTTAATCTGTGAAATAGATTAAAAGAGCCTGAATATATAAATCCTTTTCTCTTTCTGTTAAGCCAGTCCTCTCTCTGATTTGCTGGACTTTCATGACCCTACTGCCCACTCTACTATTGGGAGGGAATTGATAAGTTAGAGCAGATGATCTCTACTGAGACATCAAGCTCAATTTCTATGTTCCCCAGGTTGGTACAAGCAGCCACTTTTTGAGTACCTCTGGTGACAGGAGGTCACTGTCATTTGGAGGTAGTCCACCTCAATATTTTTAGTGAAGTGTATGAGACATACTATCAAATGCACCGATTTTAATGATACAGTTCAATGAGTTTTGATGTATGCACTTGTATGAAGTTGTCAATCACCCATTCCAAGATAGAGTATTTCCATTTTTCAGAAAAGTTTCCTTCTGTCATTTCTAGTTAATAACTGCCCTCTTTCCTCAGTCGTAGGTAATCACTATCCTGATTTCTATCATTATAGGTTAGTTTTGCCTGCTTTTGAATTTCATAGAAATGGGATCAGACAGGGTATTCTTTTCTGTGTCTACCTCCTTCCACTCAAAGTTAGGCTTTCAGGATTCATGCTTGTTGCTCTATGTATATCAGTAGATTGTTCCTTTCCATTGCTAATACGGTTCCATTTTGTGGATGTGGCACAATTTGTTTATTTACTCACCTATTGATGGACACTTACGTGGTTTCTGACTTTTGGTGATCTTGAATACAATTTTTATGAGTATCCTGTACAAGTGATTTTGTGGACATGTGTTTTTTGATTTTTCTTGAATAAATACCTAGAAATGGAATTTCTGGGTTATAGGATAGATGTATATTTAACTTTTAAGGAGCTGACAGTTTTCAAGAGGTTATAGTACTTTACAGCCCTCCCATTAATGTATGAGAACTGCAGTTGCTCTGTTTCCTTGCCAGCAGTTGGTATTGTCAACTTTTTCACTGTAGCCATTCTAATGGGGTGATATTTTATTGAGGTTTTAGTTTGCATTTACTTAAGTTCTTTGTTAAGTAAGTGTATCAAAAATATTTTTTCCAATCTGTAGCTTATATCTTAAAGTCACGGAATGTCTTTTGATGAAAAGTTTTTAATTTTAATTATATTTAATTTAACAAGTGTTTGTCAGTGCCTTTTGTGTCGTAAGAACATAGTGTCCTCAAGATACTCTCTAGTCTTCCTTTTTAGAAGGTTTATGTTTAGCTTCTACATTTAAGCCCGTGATCCCTTCCAAACCGATTTTGTATATAGTGTTAGGTGAGAGCTGAGGTTCATTTCTTTTCTGTTACAGAGCTCTTGATTTTCCATCAACATTTGTTGAGAATTCTTTCCTTTCCCTATGTAGTTGTATTACTGCTTTTGTTGTAAATTAATTAACTCTCTTTCTCTCCCCACCCCATATGTATGTATATCATCCCATATGTATATATGGGTCTATTTTTGGAGTCTGTTCTCTTTCATTAATCAGTTTGTCTTTGTTTAGGTCATAACACACTGTCTCAAACTCTTATCACGGGTAGCTTTATAGTCCTTATCATAAAGTGGGTGTTGTATGTTGCCAAATTTTTTCTCATGTCTGTTAAAATGGTCATGTGATTTTTTGCTTTTAATTTGTTATTGTGGTGAATAACATTATTGGTTTTCATTTGTTAAGGTAATCTTGTATTCTGAGGATAAACTTCTTTGGTCATGATGAATTATTCCAGATTAATTTTACTAGTATGTATTTAAGTATTGCTGTGCCTATGTTGATGAGGTATATTGGCCTATAATTTCTCCTCTTCCTCCTTCTTCATTTTCTCCTCCTCCTCCTTCTCCCCCCCCCCCACCTTCTTCTCTTCCTCCTTCCCCCTCCTTCCTCTGTTTTCTCCTTCACCGCCTCCTCCTCCTTCTCCTTTTTCTAATGCTTTGTCAGATTTTGGTGTCATTGCTAGGTTCACATCATAAAACAATTTGGGGAATGTTTTCTTTTTCTCTATAAGGTAGATATTATTGCCTTCTTAAATGTTTGGTAGACTTCTCCAGTGGAAATCATTTGGACCTGGATTTTTTTTTGTGGGAATGCTATTCATTGAAGTTTCAATTTCTTTAACAGCTACATGGCTGTTTAGATCTTTCATTTCTTCTTATGTCATTTTGAAAAAAATTGTTTTTTTTTTTTAAGATTTTATTTATTTATTTGACAGAGAGAGGGAGAGAGATCATAAGTAGGCAGAGAGGCAGGCAGAGAGAGGGGGAAGCAGGCTCCCTGCTGAGCAGAGAGCCCGACGCAGGGCTCGATCCCAGGACCCTGAGATCATGACCTGAGCGGAAGGCAGAGTTTTAACCCACTGAGCCACCCAGGCGCCCCCCCCAAAATTGTATTTGTAACAAAATTTATCTATTTCATTTACTTTTCAAATTTGTAGACATAATATTGTTTATAATATTCTTTCATTATTTCCTTTGATGTCTGTAGGACTTATAGTTACACCTTGATCCTTTCGAGGGAACTGTTAAGCTTTAAAGTTAGTCTCTCATTAGTTGTTTCATTTTAGACACATTGAATTCCTTTGAGGTCAGGAACAGGCCATTTTCTTCTCTCTTGGGGATATGTGTTATGCTGCTTCTTCAGCCAAAGGACTGTTAGGACTCACAAGCAATGTGAAGCCATTTTTTATATACGCATCACAACATTTTCCACTGATACACATCCAGATAAACAAATATGCATCACATATGTGCGCGCGCACACACACACACACACACACACAACACTCATATAGATAGCTACTTATGCTTTTCCTTTGCAGTACTTTACTCAAACTATTATTTAAATAAATTTCTGATAAAAATTTTATATTGCTTCTCTCTCCTACTACACTATACAGTCCATCATTGCTGAACTTGTATTGTTCCTGCCGATTGCTGAACACCCAGTACTCATCACAATGCTTGCACATGATAGAGACTTAATATGTCGTGGTTGGGGGGACGAACTAACCTATACTGAGGAGAAATAACGTTGCTCTCTCCAAAAATTCCATCTGATCATTTTAGCTTTGCTAGAAGGCAGTGTAAAGGCTGGAAAAAGAGGTGGGGGGCAGATTGTGGGGAGTCTTGACTAAATTTATGAATACAGATATTTCTCTGTCCATATTTTTAATACTTTCTCTGTCCCTGCTATATTTTTGTTTACACTCAGTGCCCCTAGGGGAAAGAGGGAACTGATGTTAGTAATGAGAGGAAATGCCAAGAACCACAAGATAGGGAAGGGGGGTAGGGGCAGGGGCTCTAACGAGTTTCTCCTCTTGTGTTCTGGAAAGCCCGGAGTCCCTTCTCTGCCTCAGTCCTACACGTGAGATTAGCAGAGGATTTATGTATTTGGGTTATGTTGGTAGTGGGAGGTGGGACGGAAGGAGTGGGGCCATTCAATTTTTCTCTCTAGTTGGGCATCATATCCTATAAGGGAGTCTTCCCTAAGAGCCTTCAATCATCAGACAGCATCACCAAAATAAAAGAAATGGCCCAGAAGGATGAAAACTACAGACCCCCTCCACACCCCTTTCTGTGCTCCTTGATTTGAGGAATTATAGCCTTTTCTTCTTCCATCCCCCTAAACCATGTCCAAAGGAGCTTATGCGTTAATTTACAGAGTGAAGCTGATTGACCAGCTTGTAGGACATAATGGACCCGAGTGCTCCCCCTCCCTTCCCAGCTGCCTCTCTGAGGAGGGTTCATGCTGCTGCCCTGAGTGTGCTAGGATTTTTGCAAGGGTGTTGGTGAGTGAGGGAGGAGGGGCTCTCCACCAGGACATAAATGCTGGTGAGCCACACTGTGCTAGACAAGAAGACCTGTTTGCAGCACGGGTCTGAGAAACACAGACTCCTCCAGGTCCTTGTAGAACATTAGCTTGTGCAAGACACGAATTGAAGGGAACCTGGAGCCCAGCCCAGCTCTCTGCCTCCACCATGATCCCCAGTAAGATTCTGGTCTACCATCACCCACCCAAGAGCAGCAGCACAGAGGTTTACAAACCCACCAGGCGCCGCAGAAAGTCCCTGGGAGACTTGTTCCATAATGGCTACCGGGTGAGGTCTGGGCTCGCCAGCCCTGAGAAGGAGGAACAGCAGAACTTCTGGCAGTCCCTGGTGTCCTGCAGCAGGGTTTGCGCCTCTTGGGGTAAGGTCCCTCCCAGCCCTGGCATTGATCCCCCCAGACATATCCCGTGTTCCTGGGCAGCCTCCAGGAACAAGTGCCCTTCTTAGAGGCTGGATTTAGGGTGCTATCCAGTGGCCAAGTGATAGCCTTCTCCATTCCTCTTTGCTTGGCATACCTCTGAATTCAGATGTTTCCAGCCAGGCAGAAATCCTGGCTTTCCTTTTTAGAGGAATGTGGCTGGTCTCTAGGGCTCCCAAATGTTTTTGAGCTATTAAAGGATATATTTCAGAAATGTTGGAAAAGCTTGGCAAATGATGGCAATAACCTCCTTCTTACTTATTAAGTGGCAACAATTTTCAGTGAGTCAGCATTTTTAGAAGAGACTTTTGGAGCTATGAACAGTATTTTTTGTTTTTGTTTTTGTTTTTAGGGACAATGGTGCCATTTCTGTTTGCTTTCTCATGTCCTCATATCGGACCATGGGGACGCTGTCTTGCCTGTCTTGCGTGGTGCTTCATTCTTCTTACCCAGCAGAGATCAAAGAGGCATCCTCTGGGAAGATTCTTCTGTCTCAACAGTTTTTGGAGAGGGATTTGGTTTTATTCGGTCATCCATAATGTATAGGAGTTTGAAATTAATGGCTTGAATTTACATTTCTGGACCTAAAGATCCCCGACTTAGGAAGAGATATCTTTCATCTCCAGAGAGGTTAGTGGTACCAGGAGCTTCTTTAAAATGAAGTATTGTCCCTTTGGAGCCCAGCTGAGAATTCTGATGCAGATAGGCACAGCTCAGATTCCTTCTCCATTATCTGATTATGTACAGTGAAATTCCAATTAAGAAGCAAGTGATAGGTGAATCCTGGTCAATCCTTCCCAGCAGAACTGGCCTAAAAGTCTCCCTAGGGCTGAAACATCTGCATGGACTTCACCTGGAGTCTAAATAAATATTCATGCCCCCTGGCTGGGACCGTGGGTATGCTGGCTGGATTGTTACCTTCCCTCTGCCTTCACTTCAGGAAAGAGCTGTTCCGTGCTCTCAGACATCCAGCGTGGGTGAGGACCACCATGAAAGCAGGTAGAGAGATGAGCAGGAACGATGGGATCATAAGCTAAGAGAAACAGACCATTTCCTGACGAAGAGTTGAGTAACTGAGTAATACTACAGGTTTTGGTATCCAGTCTTCTTACTTTCCTTTGGAAGGGTTTCTCATAAATCCAGTCATCCATTCTCAGCAGTGAGCGCTTACTATGTGCCAGTCATCGCTGCTCTGGATGACAGACACGGTGGTAAGCAGGTGCATGAGGTGCCTACTGCAGTCCAACTGACATTCTGTGGAGGAAAATAGGCACATAAACAAGCAAATAACATCATGGTAGATAGTGATCGATACTCTAAAGAAGGGCAGGGTAATGGGGGTGGGCTTCAGATTGGCATTGTCCAGTTGAGCCTGCCTTGCCGTGATTTAGGGGGAAGAACATTCTAGAAAGGAATGGAAGGGAAGGCCCTTCAAGGAGTAGAGGCACAGTGTGGGGGATGGGAGGATGGGGACAGTGGAAGTGGAATGAGTAGAGACCAGATCATATAAAACCTTCAGAGCAAAGTAAAGGATCTGCAACTTATTTCTAGGGAGAAGGCTCTTAGCCAGGAGTGATGTGACCTGACTGATGTCTGGAGAATGGTCGGGGGCAGGGTGGTGAAGCAGGAAGCCCTGCCTGGGGCTGTCCACCTAGCTAGAGGTGACAGTAGCTGGGACCAGGGTTCTGGCAGTGGGGAGGGAAAAGATGAGTTAGTTCATATATATTTAAGAGACCATTTCAACAAGATGTGCTTGTTTACTCAAAAAAAATGTGTTTCTTTACTTTCTGGTTCCTCTTTTCAAATGGATGTCTCTTGAGGTAGGAGCCTGGTGCCTTCAGGGTTTAGAACGGTGAGAGACTGGTACAGAGAGGCACTCACTGCTCGTGTCTGGCATGAAGGAATGAATGAATGAATGACAATCCCAGTTTGAATATCAACTGATGTTTAGTATCTGTCAGACAGGAAGCAGGACTGGGATAAGGTACAGAACAGAATAGCCTGAACAATTACCAAAGGAAAAGGTTTGAAAAGGTCAGGCAAGCAAACAGCACCGTTTATAAAACACTAGCTCTGCCTGGAGGAACAAAAGCCCAGGGACGCTTGGGAGCGAGAAAGACGCCCCCCGCTCCCTCCCCAACTGCAAAGGAGAGGTTCCGCTCACTCTGTTGGGGTTGACAAGCACCTGGGCCTGGAGCTGAGAGGGGGAGGTGGGACCTGGTGGCCCCAGCTGGGTGACGACCCCGGAGAAGGGGAGCACCCTGGAGAAGCCTCCCTGTGCTCTCGTCTGCCCTGGTGGTACCCTGAGGACTCCTGGCCTCAGTGTGAGCTCTCTGGCTGTAAGGCCTAGTCTATGACCTTGTCAGACACCAGAAATATAACTGCTCTTCAGGATTTATGTGGGGGCAGAGGGATTGGAAAGGAGAGGGGTTTATTTGGAACTTTCAGCTTTTTGGATTTAAAGATTAAGGTGTTAAAGAGAATGAAAAGTAGCAAATTTTGAATAGACCGGCAGGCTTTCCAGCACAAGCTGGGAGGCATGGTTTGGGTATTTCCTGGGTCTTCTACTCGGATGGGACCTTGCTTGCAGGAATCTCCCGAGTCCGTCCTGCTCTGGGTTCATGGGAACCCTGAATGGTGAACGATTCATTATTTGCCTCCGTGTCCCTCAATCTCTGCTGGAATACCAGTGCGGCTTTCATCTGAGGAAGAGAGGAAGAGGTCTTAATCCCTTCACCAGTGTCACTGGCCAGTGTGGAGCTGTCAGGACACCTGTTCTCAGGACAATCCTAACCTGGTTGTTTGGGTGATGAGTGCCAGGTCTGATTCTTTGAAGGGACAGCAGTGGCTGGGGGTCCTCCCTGCCTGGAGCCACTGGCTTCAGGGTCCTGATTCTTGGACAGGGACAGAGTCCTGATTGTTTGACAAGTCCTCAGAGCCAGAGGACTTGAGTTTGGTCCTGACTTGCCATCAACTTTACAACAGCAACTACAAATTATGAATAAAAAATTTACATGTACCTATTACAGAAAATTTTTTTAAAAACTCAAGAAAATTAATTGAAAAATCCTGCATCTGTAACATAACTACTGTCATTGTTTTATGCTCTTCTCCTAGTTTTTGTTTTTCATGTATTTGTAGTTTTTATAGTTTTATCATAGAGAACATACACTTTATTTTTTTAAATTTTTTAAAGATTTTTATTTATTTATTTGGCAGAGAGAGAGATAGCGAGAGAGGGAACACAAGCTGGGGGAGTGGGAGAGGAAGAAGCAGGCTTCCCACTGAACAGGGAGCCCAGTGTGGGACTCTATCCCAGGACCCTGGCATCAGGACCTGAGCCGAAGGTGGATGCTTTGCGACTGAGCCACCCAGGCATCCCGAGAACATGCACTTTATATATGACTACCTTTTTTTTTTTTTTTTTAATGTTTACTGTTAGTTTTTTTTTTTTTAAATTGTGGTAAAAAATACAGAACATAAAAATTTTCATCTTAACTATTTTTAAGTGTACAGTTGAGTGTGGTGTTAAGTGTACTGGGATTGTTGTGAGGTGCATCTCCAAAACATGCCATCTTGCAAATCTGAAACTCTTTGCCTGTTAAATAAACTCCTCTTCCCTTCACTCCTCAGCCTCTGGTAACCACCATGTTGCCTTCCACACCCTGCTTCTTTAACTTAATACTATGTCGTAAGCCTTTCCCCCATTACATGATTCTCAAACTTGTATAATATCTCATAAAGAAGATGGATGATATTGAAGAAAATCTACATTTAGGTATTAAGCTGCTGTCTATTTTTCTTATTTAATCAGCAGTTTTACAAAGAACGTCTTTGTTTCCTGTGGCATTTCCCTATACTTTTTATATTTCCTTAGGCTATATTTCCAGAAATGGAATTAGTTTAATTCATAATGCAGAATAACTTTCTGAAAATGCTGAATGAATTGACAGTTCCACCATCAGATTATAAGGTTATCTCATTGTAGAGTCATCTCTAGGAGGTGAAACTCAGATATCCTACTAGTTAAGTAGAATAAACACAAAGTTACTGTATTTTTGGTTAACGTGGATTTCTCTTATTTCAACCAAGTCTAATAATTTCTAATGGTTGCTTACTAGTTATCCTTACTATTTCATGATGTGCCTCTTTACGATTTTTCACCTATTTATGAACTAGGGGTAGGGTATTTCCCATACATGTTTTTGGTATTACAAAGAGTTCATTCTTATTATATCATATTATTTTTAGTGTATGTTATCATCTTATCTTCAGTGCTTTTTTTGACATACAGAATTTTGGTATTTTTATGGTGGCTGATCTGCTATTTATAAGTTTTTTAAGATTTCTTCTGCATCTGAGTTTACAATTCTTCCTCTCTGCAGAGAGCTAATAAATACATAATTACATTTTCTTTAGCTTTTCTATGGCTTTTATATTTCATTTCAATTCATCCCAAATTAATTTCAACAATGGCACGAGTTGGCTCTATTGACCACCACTATTCACCAGTCCTTCCATCATGAATGCTTAATGCTCATGTCCTTTCAATTTGTGATGATTCCCTTTTCATACGTTAAATTCTTCTCTATACAATATGGTCTGTTTTGCCTGCCTTTTTGTGATTTTCTTATTCTGTTGCTTTGTGGTCTCTAAATGGCCTCTGTGATTTCTGCGTTTTGGGATTTGGTGAAGTTTCTTTGTGGCCTAATACGTGGTCAGTGTTTGTGACTATTCAGTGGTTTTTATTAAAGAATGCGTGTTCCTAGTTTAATGAGTAATAGATGTGTCTGCCTATCCATCCTGGTAAATACATATGAATATATCCCAAGGAATTAAATGTTACACAAATATTCTTTATTTGTGCTTATTTTTGGCTAGTTTCTGGAAAAGGAACATTAACATCTCCCACCGTGCTGTGGCATTGCCAATGTTTCTTGTTTGTTTGATGTATTCTTGTGATTTTGTGTTTTGTATCTCAAAGGTATATTCTTAGGTATGGAAAGTTTTTTCATTGTTACACATTCTTGGCCGATATTCCTTTTATCAAGATGAGGAATTACTCTCTGTTTCTTTCATAATTTTTCACAGTAGCTGTCACTTTATTTAATGCTATTATCACTTTATTTGCCTCTTTTTTTGGTCAGCAGTTGTCTGGTACATATTTTTCAGCTTTTCATTTCTAACTTTTCTTTATATTTTGTTTTTAGTTTATTTCTTCCAAACAGCATGCATCTGGAATGTGTTATTGATGGTTTTCTATCTGAGAGTCTTTGTCTTCTAATAGATGAATTTAACTCATTTGATTTTGTTGTGATGACTAATATAATTGGGCTGTTTTTGCTGTTACAATAATATTTTCTAATTAATATGCTTTTCTTTGGTTTCTTTTTTCGTAATTCTTTTCCTTTAGTTGGATTGATCAAATTCTTTAGTTCTTTTTCTCTTCTAAGATTTTGAATTTGTGATTCCAAGTATATTCTTAAGTTTTTGATGCACAAACTTAAATTTTTCTGTTAATGTGTATAATTAATAGTATCTTCGCCTTGGGGTGCCTGCCTGGCTCAGTTGGAAGAGCACATGACTCTTGATCTCAGGGTTGTGAGTTCAAGCCCCATGTTGGGTGTAGAAATTACTTAAAATAAATAAACTTAAAAAATATAGTATCTTCCCTACAAGTAGGACGACAATTTTAGCTCACCTTTCTCACCTCTACTGCTGTCCCCCCGCTCCATATCTACATCTTCCACGTAATATCATCCAGAGATTTTAATTTCAGGATCATTACTATTATTTATTATGTTTTATAATATTCAGTCAACACATCAACTAATCAGTTCTTTTGATTCTTTTCCCCCATTGGTTTTTGTATCTCACTACTTTTGTTTATTTGACAGAGAGAGATCACAAGTAGGCTGAGAGGCAGGCAGAGAGAGAGGAGGAAGCAGGCTCCCTGCTGAGCAGAGAGCCTGATGCAGGGCTGGATCCCAGGACCCTGGGATCATGACCTGAGCCAAAGGCAGAGGCTTTAACCCACTGAGCCACCCAGGAGCCCCATGTATCTCACTACTTTTGGATTATTTTTTTTTTTTTTCCACCTGGCTAAGTATGTCTTTCTTTGTTCAAAATGATTTCTCCTGAGAATTATGAAGATAATTTTCCTTTCATCCAGTGCAGCCAGGGGAATTATGACAATAATTTATTCTGTCATTGTTTTGAGGGTCTTATATCTTTATTTACATTGAAATGTCACCATGATATGTCTATATTTGGGTCTTTGAAAATTCATCCTGCCGGACAGTTAACAGACCTTTTCAACCAGAGGATGCAGGTCATTCTTTTGGCCTGGGAAACTTGATTCTAATATTATTTTGAATTTTTCCTGCTTCCAATTGCCTTTATTTTCTCCTTCTAGAAATTCACTTAATAATATATAATAAATATTGTATGTACATTATATATAACTATGTGTGTGTATGTATATAATTATACACACACACACACACACACACACACACAGTTACTCTATATGCTATGCAAATGTGAAATTATGTTTCTCAGCTCTGCCAAGTTCATTTCCAACCGAATATCCACTTTTCATCTGCCAACATTTTTTGCTTTTCTTTTACGTGCTGTAGTCTCTCTTCCTTTCTTTTCATCCTTGGGGGATTCTAGTATTACTTTAATGAGGTTTTGAGAGGGGTCAGAGGTAAAGCATTCCGTTCAATCGGCTATGTTTAACCAGAACTGTTATTGGTTTAACCAGAACCAGATTACTGTTTTACTCACTGATGAATTATATATATTTTAATCTACTGATGAATTATATATATATTGGTATTTTATGTGGAATCGTGGCATAATCTAACAAGTGAGATTGTTTTATTTTTGTGCTTTGAAAAGTCATGTTTTTTTGTACCAGGTTGGTGTCTATTTTATAAAACAACTTTAGTAGTTTTCTTTTTTGTATTATGGGTTAGTTTAGAATTTCAATGAAATGAAAATGTTTTAAAGAATTTAATAATAAATTACATGGTTGCAAAGTCTTTGAACGGAAGATATTAGTAAATTTTCTATTTATATCTCAACTATTACTCTATAACTATTTCCCTTTTTGGTCGTATCAGCTTTCAAGGTTTACATTTCTTGGAAAGTCATCCCCTATTACTGAGGCTTGCAGTTTTATTAGTATAGAACTGTGCATGAATTTTTTTTCTATTTGCGCCTTTATTGGATCAGCCAGTACTTTATTTTATTTTGTTTGATTGTTGTCATTTGTTCCCTTAAAAGTTTTTTTATCCCTTTTAATCTTTATTGGTTTTCTTATTATTCAGTTATAAACACTAAAATAGAAATCGTCTACCTCATTATTACGATGACTTTTTCGCTAAGATCTTGAGCTAAATGCATTTTTTTTAAAGATTTTATTTATTTATTCCACAGAGAGAGAGATCACAAGCAGGCAGAGAAGCAGGCAGAGAGAGGGGGAAGCAGGCTCCCCGCTGAGCAGAGAGCCCGATGTGGGGCTCAATCCCAGGACCCTGAGATCATGACCTGAGCCGAAGGCAGAGGCTTAAACCACTGAGCCACCCAGGCGCCCCTAAATGCATTTTTTTAAAGATTTATTTATTTTGAGAGAGAGAGAGAGCACATGCACGTGCAGGGTGGGATGGGAAAGGGCTGAGGAAGAGGGAGAGAGAATCTCAGTCAGACTCCCTGCTGAGCAGGGAACCTGACGCTGTGGCTGGATCTCAAACCCTGAGATCATGACCTGAGCGGAAATCAAGAGTTGGGCACTCAGTTGACTGACCCCCCCCCCCCAGACACCCCATGCTGAATGCATTTTTTATACGTAGTCTCTTATTATACTATAGATTTCTTCTAACTTACAGTTAGCAAGTATGCTCTTTAAAATTAATTTAAGTAGAGACGCAGCATGCTTGGTGGGTATCTTAATGATTTTAGATTATTCAAGTGATTACTCAGGTAGGGAAATTTGCTAACTATTTGAGAAAAAAAATAAAGCTTCATTCCATTACCATTCTGTTGACCAAAATAAATAAATACATCAAGGTAGATTAACAAGGTTAAAAGAATAAATAGTCCTAAACCACAGGTTCCCACATGTGGCTGCACTTTAGAATCATCTGGGGAGTTTAAAAATTCTGATACCTAGGCTGTACCCCAGACCAATTAAATCTGAATGTGTGGGAGGGGGAGGCAGGTATCAGTATTGTTTTAACATCCCTGGGAGATTGCATTGGCAGCACAGTCTGAGAACTACTGCCCTGCAGCCTCGTTTTCTCAAAGTGTGGTCTCTGACCAAGAGCATCTGCACCATGTTAGGGCTGGCTAACTGTGTAGAGTGTCAGACCCCATCACAGATCCACTGAATCAGAAAGTAAATGTTAACAAATCCTAGGTGATCTGTGTGCATGTGGAATTTGAAGAGTGAGTTTCTTTTTTTTTTTTTTAAATTTTTAAAAAGATTTTATTCATTTATTTGACAGCACAAGCAGGGGGAACCGCAGAGGGAGAGGGAGAAGCAGGCTCCGCTGAGCAGGGAGCCCCCTGTGGGGTTCGATCCCAGAACCCTGGGGTCATGACCTTAACAAAAGGCAGATGCCTAACACACTGAGCCACCCAGATGCCCCTGAATAGTGGTTCTCTAATGTCAGTGTAGCAAACTATGCCCCTTGGACTATTTATTTGAATAAAACCTTATTGGAATATAGCCATGCCCACTCATTTACAACAGCCACACCCATTCATTTACATACATTTACGGCAGAGTGGGAACTTGTGAGGGATCCTAAAATATTTGCTCTCTGCCCACTTACAGAAGG
The DNA here is from genome assembly GCF_963455335.1 of Martes martes. Classification (NCBI taxonomy): domain Eukaryota; kingdom Metazoa; phylum Chordata; class Mammalia; order Carnivora; family Mustelidae; genus Martes; species Martes martes. The sequence goes on from NC_137902.1 coordinate 49,691,450, forward strand.
TTTGCAGTGCTTCTCAACCTTGATTCGTTCCTCAGACTCATCTCAGAGCTTAGAATTCCCTCTACCTGGCTGAACCCAGGCCCATGAAGTCAGAATAGATGCAGGTACCAGTAATTCTTAAAACTTCCCAGGTGTTTGAAATATGCAGCCAAGGTTCAGAACCACTGCCTTAAATGTATAAAGAAGAACGGTTGGTGCATTTAAAAAATCTGTTTCTATGTTGGAGGTGGCCATTTTTGAATTTTAACAAAAAGAAACAGTGATCGGGGCACCTGGGTGGCTCAGTGGGTTAAAGCCTCTGCCTTCAGCTCAGGTCATGATCCCGGGGTCCTGGGATCGAGCCCCGCATCGGGCTCTCTGCTCGGCGGGGAGCCTGCTTACCTTCCTCTCTCTCTGCCTGCCTCTCTGCCTACTTGTGATCTCCGTCTGTCAAATGAATAAATAAAATCTTAAAAAAAAAAAAAAGAAACAGTGATGGAAGACTGATGAATCAGGCCATGTAACAAACTTTAGAATCTGAAGAGAAAAAAGAGAAAACCCCGCCTTAAGCAAAATTTTAGACTTAGAAAAATCCTTTAAACAACAATAGAGGAAGAATGATGAACTGTGGAAGATAATAGCATAATGTCCACAGCACAATAAAGCCCAGACATACATACATACATATATATAAAATATACACACATATATAAAATTTTATTTATTTATTTTAGAAAGAGCGATAGAGCATGAATGGGGGAAGGGCCAGAGAGAGAGAGAATCCTGAAGCAGACTCCCCACAGAGTATGGCGCCCGTAGCTGGGCTCGATCATGACCTGAACTGAAAGCAAGTGCTGGCCACCTAACCGACTGAACCACTCAGGTACCCCAACAAAGTCCAGATATATTAATAAGATGAAGACACAGGTCATCTGGCAAAGGCCCCTATAAAGCACCTTAAAGAACAAGGTAAAATGACTAATAATTATGTGAAAAATAATTAACTTCATTTGTTGACATGGAAAAGGAGCCTGAAGTGGTGATGCACTTCTACTTGGGGACTTTCCAATGGTGAGGCTCGATTTTCCCTCCACCCTCCCTCCTTGCCTTCTTTCCTTATATCACAGTACTTAACCTGGTGAGCATGTGGGCAGATGACCATTTTACACACTGGTAGAAATGCAAATTGCTAGCAGCCTTTGGCAAGAGAATCTCAGTGTTGAACGTGTTTACTTGAGCACTGATGTCTGCGGTTGGAACTGACTGGCAGAAGTCTGCGCCAGGGTCATGTTTCCAAGCTTGGGCTTTGTGCAGGTAGCCAGTTTTGAGTTGAGACCTGGCTCTGTTGCTTACAAACTGCGTGCTGGACACACTGTCTTGTCCATTTATCTTTAGCTATTTTTCTTCTGTTGTGCTTGTAAACTATGGTTAAAGGTTTTGGCGTGCAAGAAGTGATTAAGAGTACTGGACAATCAATAATTGTAGATTTCATCATTGTCAACATCATTTCACCTGTAATTTAAAATAACAATAACATTATATATGGTGTGTGAGTGAGTGAATGTGCGTGTGTGTGTATGTGTGTGTGTCTTTCTGGACTTCTGTTTGTCTTGCTGATTTTTCTGTTCAGTTGTATACAGTCCTACGCTTTTTAATTCTGTGGCTTCGCATGATGAAATTACCATTTACTGAGTACCTCCTATGTGCCTGCCTGTATTATCAAAATACTTATTCTTCTGGTATATAATCTCCAGGGTACCTTTTTAAAGTTGAAGTATCGTTAACATATATTAGTTTCAGGTGTACAACATAGTGATTTGACAATTAAATACATCATGAAATGCTCACCATGGTAACTGTAGTTACCATCTGCCGTCATGCAAAGTTATTACACTGTACTTTTCATCCCCGTGACTTATTTATTTTATAACTAAAAGTTTGTACCTCTTAATCTCCTTCACCGGTTTCTCCAATCCCCCCACCAGCCTCCCCTCTGGCAATTACCAGTTTGTTCTCTGTATTTATGAGTCTGTTTCTGTTTGTTTGCTTTGTGTTTTACGTTCCATGTGTAAGTGAAATTATATAATATTTGTCTTTTTCTGTCTGACTTATTTCACTTAGCATAATACTCTACATCCACCCAACTTGTCACAAATGGCAAGATTTCATTCTTTTTGATGGCTGAGCAATATTCTGTTGTATATATACACATATATATATATATTCTGTTGTATATATATATATATCACACACACACACACATATATATATACACATATATAATTTTCTTTATCCATTCAACTATCAATGGATTGACTGCTACTTCAGTTGCTTCCATATCTTGACTCCTGTAATAACCCTGCAGTAAACATAGGGGTGTATGTATCTTTTCAAATTAGTGTCTTCATTTTCTTTGGGTAGATACCCAGAAATGGGATTACTGGATCATACATCATACAGTATTTCTATTTTTGAGGAAACTCCACACTGTTTTCCACAGTACCTATACCATTTTACATTTCCATCAACAGTGCATGAGGTTTCCCTTTTTCCCACATCCTCACTAATGCTTGTTATTTCTTGTATTTTTTATTGTAACCATTCTGACAGTTGTGAGGTGATATCTCATCATCGTTTTGATTTGTATTTCCCTGATGATCACTGATGTTGAGCATTTTTTGATGTGTGTGCTGGCCCTCTATATGTCTTCTTTGGAAAAAAAAATATCTAATTAGGTCCTCTGCTTATATTGAAGTCAGATTATTTGGTTTCTTGGGTGTTGAGTCATATGAGTTCTTTATATGTTTTGAATATTAACCTCTTTCAGACATATCATCTGCAAATATCTTTTTCCTTTCAGGTTTTTTTTTTTGTTGTTGTTGTTCTGTTGATGGTTTCCTTTGCTGTGTAAAAGCTTTTTAGTTTGAGATCGCCCCATTGTTTTTTTTTTTTTTTTTTTTTGCTTTTGTTTCCCTTGTCTGGGGAGACATATCCAGAAAAATATTGCTAAGACTAGTGTCTGAGAGATTATTACCTGGGTTTCCTTGTAGGAGTTTTATGGTTTCAAGTTTCACATTTTGGTCTTTAATCAATTTTGAGTTTATTTTTGTGTATGGTATAAAAAAAGGGTCCAGTTTTATTCCTTTGTATGTAGCTGTCCAGTTTTCCTAGCACCGTTCATTGAAGAGACTGTCTTTTCCCTGTTGTATATTCTTCCTTTGTTGTAGATGAATTGACCATACATGCTGGATTTATTTCTGGGCTCTCTATTCTGCTCCATTGATCTCTGTGTCTGTTTTTCTGCTGGTATCGTACTATTGTGATTACTGTAACTTTGGGTGTATCTTGAAGTCTGAGATTGTGATACCTCCCACTTTGTCTTCTTTCTCAAGTTTCTTTTGGTTATTTGGTGTCTCCTGTGGCTCCATACAAATTTTAGAATTATTTGTTCTAGTTCTGTGAAAAACACTATTGGTGTTTTGATAGGAATTGCATTGAACCTGTAAATTGCTTTGGGTAGGATGGGTATTTTAACCATATTAATTTTTCCAGTCCATGGGCATGGAATATCTTTCCATTTTTTTGTGTTGTCTTCAGTTCCTTTCATTAATATATTATAGTTTTCAGAGTAGAGTTCTTTCACCTCCTTGGTTAAATATATTCCTAGATATTTTATTCTTTTTTTTTTTTTTTTAGATTTTATTTATTTATTTGACAGACAGAGATCACAAGTAGGCAGAGAGGCAGGCAGAGAGAGAGAGAGGGAGGAGGAAGCAGGCTCCCTGCTAAGCAGAGAGCCCAATGTGGGGCTTGATCCCAGGACCCTGGGATCATGATGTGAGCCAAAGGCAAAGGCCTTAACCCATGGAGCCACCCAGGTGCCCCTATTTTATTCTTTTTGATACAATTGTTATTAGGATTGTTTTCTCAATTTCTCTTTCTGCTATCTCATTAATAGTATATAGAAACACAACAGATGTCTGTATATTGATTTTGTGTCCTGCAACTTTACTGAATTCATTTATCAGTTCTAATAAATTTTTAATGAAGTCTTTAAGGTTTTCTATGTATAGTAGTATGTCATCTATAAATAATGATGGTTTTATTTTCCCCTAACCAATTTGGATGCCTTTTACTTCCTTTTCTTGCCTGATTCTTATGGCTATGACTTCCAGTAGTATGTTAAATAAAAGTGATGAGAGTAGACATCCTTGTCATCTTGCTGATCTAATGGGTAAAGCTTTCAGCTTTTCACTATTGAGTGTCATGTTAGTTGTGGGTTTGTCATATATAACCTTTATTATGATGAGGTATTTCTCCCTATACCTACTTTGTGGAAAGCTTTTATCATGAATGGATATTGAATTTTTTCAAATGCTCTTTCTGCATCTATTGAGATGATCATACCATTTTTATTTTTTATTTTATATATTTTTTTAAAGATTTTATTTATTTGTTTGACAGACAGAGATCACAAGTAGGCAGAGAGGCAGGCAGAGAGAGAGGAGGAAGCAGGCTCCCTGCTGAGCAGAGAGCCCTAGGCAGAGCTCAATCCCAGGACCCTGGGATCATGACCTGAGCTGAAGGCAGAGGCCTTAACCCTCTGAGCCACCCATCATACCGTTTTTATCTTTCATTTTGTTCATGTGATGTATCATGTTGATTGATTTGTGGATATTGAACCATCCTTGGAATAAATCCCACTTGATCCTGGTAAATGATCCTTTTTGTATTTTTAAATATAGTTTGCTAATATTTTGTTGAAGACTTCTACATCTAGGTTCCTAAGGGATATTGGCATGTACTTTTCTTTTCTTTTTTTTTTTAATAGTATCTTTGTTTGTTTTTTGTATCAGGGTAATGCTGACCTCATAGAATAAATCTGGAACCATTCCTTTCTTTTTTTTTTTTTTTAGAATAATTAGAGAAGGATAGTTATTCTTTCACTGTTTATGGAATTTACCTTTGAAGCCACCTGGTCCTGGACTTTTGTTTATTGGGAGTTTTTTTTTTTTTTTATTACAGATTGAATTTTGTTACTAGAAATCAGTCTTTTCTGATTTTCTTTTTAATTACTTTTCAATGTACTAGAATTCATTGTTTATGCACCACACCCAGTGCTCCATGCAATATGTGCCCTCCACAATACCCACCACCAGGCGGGCCCAACTTCCCACCCCCCGCCCCTTCAAAACCCTCAGAGTGTTTTTCAGAGTCCATAGTCTCTCATGGTTTTCTGTTTCTTCCCTGTTTAGTCTTAGAAGACTATGTTTCTTGGGATTTAGCCATTTCTCTTAGGTTATCCAATTTGTTGGTGTATAATTTTTCATAGTAATGTCTTATAATTCTTTGTATTTCTGTGGTATTGGTTGTCCCTTCTCCTCTTCCTTTTTTTTGGTTAAAGTTTATTTATTTTTTAGTAATCTCTACACCCAACGGAGGTTTCAAATGCACAACCCCAAGGTGAAGCGTCATATGCTCTTCTGACTGAACCAGCTAAGCACCCCTCTTCATTTTTTATTTTATGTATTTGCATTCTCTCTCCCCCTCTCTTTCTCTTCTTCAATGAGTCTGACTAACATTTATCAATTTTGAGTATCTTTTCAAAGAATGAACTCTTATGTTTCATTGATCTTTTCTGTTTTTCTATTGAGTCTCTATTTCATTTATTTTTACTCTGATCTTTATTATTTTCTTCCTTCTACTAATTTTGTTATTGTTGTTGTTCTTCTTCTTTTTCTAGTTCCTTCAGGCGTAAGGTTTGATTGTTTATTTGAGATTTTTCTTGTTTCTTGAGATAGGCCTGTATGACTATATACTTCCTTCTTAGAACTGCTTTTGCTGCATCACAAAGATTTTGAACCTTTGTGTCTTCAGGGTATGAGCCAAGAGATGAAGGCACTAAGAGTGGGTGGAGAGCTTCAGCTCTGGTAGAGTTGCAACAGAAGCCTCAGCCAATGCCATGTAGAGTTCTACAGCCACATGGTTCTTTAGGGTTGTCCCAAATGGAAACAGGGGCAGTGAGTCTTTGTCCCCACATCTACTGGTTATTGGGGGCCATCCCTGGCAAGTGTATAATCTTCGATGAGACCTCTTCATGAGTCAGGAAAGAATAAATATCTCTCTGGGGCACCTGGGTGGCTCAGTCAGTGAAGCGTCTGCCTTCAGCTCAGGTCATGATCCCAGGGTCATGGGATCGAGTCCCGCATCACTCCTTGGTCAATGGGGAGTCTGCTTCTCCCTCTGGCTGCTGCTTCCCTTGCTTGTGCTCTTTCTCTGGCAAATAAATAAAATCTTAAAAAAAATAAAAAAGAATAAAGATCTCCAAAGAAGGGACCTGGGCTGTGCCTCATAATATCCACTACAGCTCATGTGTGTTATTCATTTAATATAGTCTCAGATACAATATAGAAGTGTTTTATTAGGATTCTTATAGTTAGCCATTAGTACTCCACAATGTGTGGAGTACCTGTGCCCAGGTAATTCCAGCTTTCTAAACTAATACAGAGTACAGAAAATGAGAGAACCATCCATTTTAATTAGTTGATGATATAATAGAGAAGTTTACTATTTCTTAATATTTAAAGGAACTCACTTGAATTCATCTGGATCTTTGTGGGGGCATAAATCATGGTTTTTGGTACACACACGTTTTCTTCTTTACATCTTGGTCATAGTCATTTTCTATTTTCCTGGAGTATCATTTTATTTCAGAGGTTTTAAGTTTTAGGGAATAAATGATAAGAATACAGTATTATAAAGCAAAGAAGATGAATGATTTGTCAATTAGCCATGCCCTTTCCACCTCTCCCTTTTCTTGGTCTCCTTTATGGAATTTGAGTTGCTGTCTGTGCTTCTATAGGACCTCTCTGGGTACAGCAGAAAGACCATTGTTTATGGCTTTTCCCTGGTTAGGAGGCTTCAGATGTCCTAAGAGTGTCAGCCCTCCCCTGTCAGGTGAGCCCTCAGCACTCATGGCTCTTTTCTTCAGGGAAAGACCACCCTCCTTTGGTGGTCTCCGTGTTCTGAATGCAGAGTATGTACCTTTAACTCTCTGCTCATTTTTTTTCGAAAGGCTGATTCATTTATTCAGCTCAGGTGGGTATTTACCAAGCACTCACCTTACACCAGGCTCTAATTCAAAGCCACGAGCAAAGCAGACACCAGTTCCTCCCCTCAGCCCACTGATGCTATGGATAAGGAGTCAGAAAGTAAATCACTTAGGTAAAGAAGACGCTAGTGCTTCCTCATGCTGTGGAGAAAAGTGAAGTGGGCACAAAGAGTAAGAATTTGAGGGGGGAGGGGCGCAGAAATGGATAACAGAAGAAGGCAGCCAGGTTGGAAGAAGACTCATGTCAGGAGGAGGAGCCCGTCAGATCTGCAAGGAAATGAGGTGGTGGTGCTTTATAGGCCCTTGGAGGACTTGGACTTTGACTCTTCGTGAAATGGGGACCTTGGAGGATTTTGAGCGGAGGGGAGGCATGATCTATTTCACTGTTTCCCAGGTTCATTCTGGGTGCTGTGCTGAGAATCGGCCAGCGGCGTCCAGGGCAGAAAGCAGTTAGGGAGCTGAAGGGTCCATGCTTCAGATGACTATCTCTGCAGACAGTTTGGCTTGTTTTTCTCTCCTGTACATTGTTAATCTTCTAGCGTCTCCCTGCCTTTTTATTGACAAAATGCTCAGATCTAGATCTACAGTTCACCTCTGGCAAGACTAGAGGACCTACGGCTGCTGCATTCACTGTTTCCTACCCTTATTTCCATACGGCTCCATAACAAGGGAAGCTTTTATTCTATTATATTTTTATGAGTCACTTTAAAATGTGGGAGGCTGCAGGCAAATAATAGAGGACACAGCAGTATCACCTACAGTAAAAAGAAAGAAATCCAGTTCAAAATTTGGGTCATTTGTATTCTATTTTTGTTTCCATAAATGAAAAAAATATATATGCAAATATATATGTATACATAAATATATATTTACATATATGCTATATATGTAATACATGTACCATATATATGGTATATGTGCTATACATGTACCATATATACTACATATGTAATATGTTATATATTGTATATGATATATATATATATATATGCGTATATATGCACACACAGGATTTTTAGGCTGAAAGTATTAGCGGCTAATATGACACTAAAACATCCTTCTGTGTCCTTACTGGTTTCAGTGCTGCTAGTCTTCTACCTCAAATTTCTAAATGTGTCACTTTATCTCCCAGCAGTGTGTGCCGATGATGCTGGACTGAGACCAGCCATCAGCTTGGGCTGGATGCTTAGGACCAACAGTAGAGTTTATTACAAATATACCTCCCAGCCTCTGCCACTCATTCTGATTTAATAAGGCTTGAAAACTTTGAAAATATTTTGCACAAGCAATCTATTTTCTGGGAGGTCCTGGGCTTTTGAAGACATTTTTTGTTTTTATTTTTATTGTTGAACAAGTGCTTGACAGTCATAAAAGTCTTGGGCCAGATTCTCCTTGTCTTAAGAGTCTGAGTGTTGCCCATTGTCATTTATACCTACTATCACAACATGTTGTCTTTGTGGCATTCATGGTGACCCTCTCCCCACCCTGACACTTTGTTTTTTAATTTATGTTAATACTTAAAATTTGAAGAAAAGACCCTCGACATGAGTTTCTAAAGAGCTGGTGATTCATTTTGGCTCTTACTCTCCAGTCCTTTTTTCCTTTCTAGAAAGTTCTTTTCGATTATGTCCTGGCCATTACTTAGGATCTACAGGTTGTTTGTACTTCCCTTTGGAACATGTTTTATTCATAAGTTGGATTTCTGTGATCTCCCCTCCATTTCCATTTTCTTAGATTTCATCCTTTTTTTCTCCCTTTTCCTTATGTTCTCTGTGTTCTGGGATTATTTCTCAGGTTTGTTCTCTGCAGCGTTCGGCTGCGTTAAGTGAACCTTTCATCAGTTCTGTTAGGACTGTGTTTCAGCTCCTGGGCCTTCAGTTCATCAACATCCCTTCTCATCTCTGCACTTTCTGGTTTAATAAAAGTAATATAAATATCATTTGGCGTAGAAGGCCAGCGTCTTCTGAGAAAATCTTCTGTTCATGAAGGTAAATCCTTTTTAGATGAGAAATTTCCCTTTTGAGCTATTATCCCTTCCTCCCTCTTGTGCAATGGGATTTTTTTTTCCCCTCCTGGGCTTTGTGTTAGTCTTTTCTTGTCCCCTAATGCTTGAACAGGGCAAAATCTAACTGGGCCCAAAGTGGAGCCATATAGTGGAAAACTTCCCATCTGTCTCCTTTCCTTGATTCATTGCAGTGACTCCTCCAGCCTCTTCCCACCACTTCCTGCCTCACATACGGGGGCGGGCGGAATAAAGTCTCACCCATCAGCGAAGAGCTACCTGTCAACAATTTAGCCCACTCTGGGCTTAGCACTGCACTTGGCATGTGGGGGCGCTCGACAAAATGCTTTCGGAAAATCTGTACAAGAAAATCCCCTTAGCAAAGGGTGTGATATTGAAACTCTCTCAAAGCTGTGATAATCAGCATTTTGTAAGTAATTCTCTTACATGATGGCCAAGCATGAAAGCCCCATGAGTGACTCAGAATGTTTTTGACTCATGAATTTGATTTCAACAGAAATATATTTTACCCCAGGCTATTAAAACACAACAATAATTTATATTTTCTCTAATCCTGGATGGTATCTTCTTTCCTGGTACCCGTCCCTCTTCTGCTGTCTAGAAATGCTGGCTCTTGGTTTCCATTCAGCAGAGGCTGCCAATTTAGAAAGGACAGGCATTTATCTTGATGCTTAGTAAAAGCGGAAATATATATGTTTTGGATCCTGAAGTTATGGGGTGTGAGAGCTTACCAATTTGACTTTTTTTTTTTTGATTGGGAGAGAAATAGAGAACTCTAGAAAATGGATCACACTGTGGGCTTTACTCTTCATTTTATCAGGTGAATATAAAGTTTAAAAAAAAATCAAAGACATCAGGTTATCCGATTTGTTTGTAATCTGCTCTTAGCATAAAGGTCACCTGGCCCCATTCCCAGTGTTTTTCAGAGACAAAATCCTCTCAAAAGAGTAGGCAACTTAGAAACAGCGCTTTAAATCTGAGATAAGCAAAGGAGAAGCCTCGTTTAACGGGGCTTTCCCCACCGGACCTTCCCCTACGGTGGCTCAAAACAGGCCTCCTTTAATGAGAAAGCTTACCAGTAGGGATTAAACCAGTCAAGAATCAGAATGAAGGACTATGACCAAGGTACGGGATGGTTTAATCGTCTGTAAGAACTTCAGATCCCTTCAACCCTGGCAGCTGTAGATCAAACGGCTGAGTGTGAACATTAAAACCACGCAGTGAGAATAATGTTTCTTTATTTCATTTCTCTTTCCAGGTTTGAGATTTTTAAGAGCTCTCAGACTGATACAGTTTTCAGAAATTTTGCAGTTTCTGAATATCCTTAAAACAAGGTAAGATGTCCTTATTCACATTTTTTTTTCCCCTCGTTCTGCCCCCCCCCCCCCCCCCCCCCGCCGTTTGTACATATCGGGTGTTTTTGTTTTCATCACCGCAAGCTGAGAGTTCTGTTAGTCTCCGAAAGAGTGATCTCACACAGAGGTCTGGAGAAGGCAAAGAGTAGGGCTTGGGTTGCTTTCTCCTGCAGGGCTGGGGACCGTCCGGTGAACAGAGAAACAGCTGTGCACGTGGGGAAGGAGACAGTTTTGGGGGGCTGTGCGGGTTGCTTGGAAATCGGCCACAGCATCCTGGAGAGACGGTGCCCAGTGGATGAGAGATCGAGCAGCTCATTGATTGGGAAGTCCTTGCTCGCGGGTTCTAAATCGCCCCTTTATTACATCACTAAATAAGAAATTGAACCTGAACGTAAAAGCAATGGAAGCAGTGCTCTTTGAGAGGCAATCACAAGCCTCATACGGCAAACAGAAAATCATTTCATTTCAAAGTACATTTTAGATGTTCACTTTATAGCCACGGTAGTCCCTGGGGCTCACTCTGTGAATTGCCTTTTGGGGAATACCTAAAAACCTCCCGCCGAATGTACCATGACTACTTCTGTTAACTGTGTTATGATCTGGAAAACACTACTGGACCAGGAGGAAAAATTCCCCAGAGACCCCTTTCCTGATGACCTGCGGGTTTGCAGAGCTGGCCCGAAACCAGGCTGCCTTGATGAATAAACTAATAAAAGAGGTTAGACGTCCTCTAATGGAGAATAAGTATAGGCCATAAATTTCTCTTGTAGGAAATTACACTTTAAGAAGCTCACTGCTAATGTTCCATTTCCTCTGAGGTTGACGTGTTTGATAAATGATTAAAAACAGGACACTTCTGGATTTTGTGATTTATAATTAATACACCTGCATTTTGGGGGCCTTGGATTCAGCGTTGTTTTCCCAGTCCCCGAGGCTGGGACTCAGCTTCCGGAAAATGTCACAGCCAACACATGCGGCAGGCTTTTGGCCTCCGTCTTTGGGGTTCGCATGTTTTGTTTGTTTATTTTTTATTTTTTTGTTTCACTTTTTTTTTTTTTTTTAAATTCCACACTGGTGTCTTCTCACCAACTCTTCATGCACATGTAGGGTAAATCCACTTTCTGTTATCCAAGGTAAAAAGCAAACGAATGTCTACCGCAATAGAAGTCCTATCTAGTGGGTCCCCACCGCCCTGCACTTACATTACCCTGGGGTGAGCGTTTATTGATGTTCCATTTAATAGTATGTAGTATGACTAAGATAGAGTGAATATTGTTACTTTTTGTATTTCTTCTGAGTGACAGTAACCTTTTTTTGGTTCCTTCTCCTTTTTTATGGGTCTTGGGGGCAATGGACTCTACTCCTGAAATTAGAAGTATGGATAAGCTAGTGACCCTCCTTGCTTACCTGTGTCACAACTTCCCTGCTAAACTATATTTTTTAAGGTAGAACCGGTGTGTACCCAGGGCCACGCACAGGAAATGTATTTAAGAGACACTTGTTTTTTCTGGTGGGGAAGGCGCTATGTGGAGTTAACCACATTCTCGAACTTGCTATAACACCCCTCATTCCCTGGTTTGTGTGTACACCATAAATTCAGGGGCTTTTAATTCTCTGACACCAGTGTTTTAAGTATGTGCCATGACTCCAAGGAATAACGTGGAAAGAAAACTGTGTTCTCATTTTTCTTATATTCCATATGGATCGTTTTTGGACTTGGGAAGACTATAAGCCAGGTGAATAAAATATCTTTCCCTGGACTTTTGTGAAGAGACTCATCAATATCCTATTACTTGGAGAAGCTTCCTCTCCTTTAGGTGCAGGAAATAACACCAACATCCCGACGGGTAACTCCACAGGTAGGCTGTTTCATTCTCCCAGAGCACAGGGGAGAGAGCCGAAGCAGCCAGCTAGGGCAAGAGAGGACTGGAAGTTGGGGGAGAGTGGTCTTAGGGAGGAGTCCCAGAGTGACAGGCTGCTGGGGGTCTGCTTTCTGGAGGTCCAAACAGCGTTTCCCCAGCACCCCGCTTCCCACTCAGTTCAACTCTTTCTATGGTAGAGGGGGGTCTTGAGCACAACTTGGATTGTGTCAGTTCCTGCTGCGTGTGTGGGTGACTGAGTTAATTCAACAAGCCTAAACTGAGCGTCCATTCATACCAGCAGCCAGGCGGGGGCCAGGGTAGCATCCTGCTCTCAGAGAGCGCAAGGGGAGGGAGAGCCAGCAAGACCTGTGGTGGGTTGGTGCTGGGACACAAGTATATCCGGGGGAGGGGGGTGGTTGGCGGTGAGGTACAGAGGAGAGGAATGATATCAGGCTTGATATGAGTGTGGGGTGGTCCAGGCTCTTCTTAAGGAAAAGGGATTGTCTTAGGTGAGTTTCTGAGTGTTATCCAGGTAGGGCTGGGCTTGGGCAGGTGAGGGCCAGAAACCTCCAATCACTGAAGTTACAAAAGCACACAGGTGAGAGAAATGGTTCCTTGGGGGGCTCTTTGAGTACTCCTGCGCTCTTGGATACTGGGGGCTTTGTGTCAGGAAAACAAAGATAACATTAGGAGGGCAGGCTAGGGCCAGATCCCAGGCACAGAAGGAAACTTGACTTAATTGTAAGAACTTAAAATGTAAGTTTTTAATTGTAAGAAACCTGACTTAATTGTAGAGGCTTTAGAGCAACTCTGTGAGCCCATTCTCTTTGGATGCCTGGCTAATCTCAGCTTCTTCCCTCTGTGGACCCCTGAGCCCAGATCCTGAAGGCTCTGATGCTGAGAAGAGGAACCTTGGATTGTTTTGTTTTTGTTTTTGTTTTTAAATTTTTTTTTAAATTTATTTGACAGACAGAGATCACAAGTAGGCAGAGAGGCAGGCAGAGAGAGAGGGGGAAACAGGCTCCCTGCCGAGCAGAGAGCCGGATGCGGGGCTCTATCCCAGGACACTGGGATCATGACCTGAGCCGAAAGCAGAGGCTTTAACCCACTGAGCCACCCAGGCACCCCGAAAGCCTTGGTTTTTATTGGGCTTTGGACACAGAGCTTATTTCCTGGTGACTCCTCTGTACTCTGCTGTGTTCACGGTGACCTTCCAGGAGGGTGGATGCAGCCCTGGAATCTTCTTTAGGGGGATTTTGTCTGGCTTTCTCGGTGGCCCCCCACCAATCTGTGGCATTAGGTAGGGATAGAGACATTGCAAATGTGATTTGAAATAATGGCTCGAAATTGCAGTTTCATTTTCTGTCCTTTGGCTGCCTTGCTTGGCAAAGAGCTGGAAGAAACAGAGCAAAGAAGTATATGGGGGAGAGAGAGAGAACTAAGTGGGCAGCAAAGGAAACCAGAGTGAACAGGATGACAGAGAAAACACAGATGAAAGAAACAAGTCACAATGATTTGACAGCATCAGGGCCATTCTTTAAACTGCCAGCTAATGGGGGGGTGGGTAGTGGCTACCTTGCTCCATGTCTGGAAAATGGCCTATTGAAGGGAACAGAGTCCCCTCCATGTCATTGCCCAAGTTTTTGGCGGTGCATCAGTGGCCCTGCACCCCGGCAAGCAGACTCACCGAGGAGAGGGCGTGTAATTATTCTGCACCAGAGCAAAATAAGGAGCTCGGTTTTAAAGGCTGTCATTCCACATCTCACTTGATTTGTATATGTTGATGATGAAAACGTGGGTCATCCAACAATTTATTTCAAATGACAATGGCCTTACTAATTATTAAAGTAGACCGTGCTTGGGCCGCCTGGGTAGCTTAGTCGGTTAAGCATCCAGCTCTTGATTTCAGCTCAGATCATGATCTCAGGGTTGTGAGATTGAGCCCTGTGGGAATGACCCCGACCCCAGGCTCTACACTGGGTGGGGAGCCTGCTTGGGATCCCCCCCTGCCCGCCCCCTGTCCCTCCCCACCCTGTGCTCTCTGATAAGATATAGAAAAGCATAAAGGATAAAGTGTAACTTCCCCACCCCCACCTGTGGTTGAGACAGACATTACGAGCGTTCTCCCATGTCACTTTTATTTCCCTCAGACAATTCCATGGTGTGTGTGCACCGTCGTTTACCTAACCCACACGTTTTGGGGGGGCATTTGGAGAACTAAAATCATGGTACTACAAATATGACCTTGGAAACGGCTCCAAGGTTAAGTTCTTTAAAAAGAGTGTTCATTACGGAGGTGGGTTCATTATGGAGGGGTTGTCCCGGTGGAGGCCACACCGTGAAGGCTCCTGGGCTTCACAGATTTAACTCGGACGGCGAGAGGGGATCACTGAAGGGTTTAAGTCGGACAGGAATGTGGTCAGATGTACGTTCTAGAAAGATCGACTAGTCCACCAATTGTATGATGGGTTTGAGGCATCTAAAACTGGAGACCATTAGACCAGTCGGGGCAGTTGTCCAGGCACATGGTAGCAGGAAATGGCCCTGAGCAGTGCAGGTTGGGGTGGAGAGCAGGAAGAGGGGTGGAGAAGTATGTAAGGGGCAGAATGGACAGAACTTGATTTTGCTTGTAGTTCAGCCCAGTCATCTCAATGTGGTCTCATGAGTTGAGTTTTCAGGGGTGGATACCTTGCATCTGTCTAGCAGAGGTAACAATAAAACAAAATAAAGCCACTGACACCTGGCTGTGCACTCAGCCACAAAGGAGGAAAATAGTGGACAAGCCGAGCAGAGACAGATTTGCCCTGTTTTGTAGAAAGTGAATGACATTTTTCAGTGTTAACCAAAACATGTCTTGATAAATACAGTGAGGACAAAGACGGCGCACGCTAGCTCTGGGTTTGTAGCTATGCTTTCAGAAAGAGACAGACTCTCTCTCCTCCAGCATGTACGAGGTCCTGGAAAGATCTCTGATCTGTAGGAACAGAAAGATATCTGTGCCTGCCCTTGGAGCATTCACTGTATCCAGTCATGTAAATTTCTCTAATGACTATTGAGAACTCATGAGTTGGGGACCCAGAAATGATAACAGACAACATGAAAATGATTTTTTTTTCTTTTTTTAAATTTAATTTAATTTTTTTCAGTGTTCCAAAATTCATTGTTTATGCACCACACCCAGTGCTCCATGCAATAACTGCCCTTCTTAATACCCACCCCCAGGCTCACTCAATGCACTACACCCCTCCCCTCCAAAACCCTCAGTTTGTTTCTCAGAGTCCATAGTCTCACATAGTTTGTCTCCCCCTCCGATTTCCCCTAACTCACTTCTCCTTTAGATGAGTTAGGTTCTCATGATAAGGTCCGAGTCCATTCTTCCCTCAAGGCAAGAGAAAGGGGCTTGAATGTGAATGGTTCCAATATTCTAATCACTGGGAAGTTCATGTTTGGCTCAGACCTGTGACCTTGGTCACAAACCTGTGCCTATTTCCAGTGGCCCTTTTGCCATACAGAACACACAAATTTAACCCTGCTACCCTCTCCCTCCCCCCAAGGAGTCCTGTGTGACCTGGTAAGGTTCAAATTTCAGAGTATAGATAAAGTCCACTAAGACTTATTCTTGCATCCTTTTCACAGGGCTTTTAGATGACTGGCTGTACAGTTTAATTTGGAAAGCAAATTCCTGATGCTAGCAATCTGTAATGATGTTAATGCCATAAAAATGATCAGATTTCAGTACTGAGTATGGACTCTTTCCATGACAATGATGAACGTTTCTATGCACAGCAAGAATTCCCTTAAGAACTATTAATAGCATTCTGACAATCATTTAGAAATTAATAATCATCGTATTTACGTTGTTTTTCCAAAGCACCAAGAGGCTCAAAGGCTACAACAATTTTAATATCTCAAGAGGGCTCTGCATGGTGATTGGTCAGGCACTGCTTTGTTTGGGTTCCAAGGATCTGGGAGTGTGCAAGCGAACCAGCTTGGTATTTAATTATCCTTTCGGAAAATGAACAACACGGATTTTCCTTGATTTACAATGGGGTCACGTCTGGATGAACCCATTGTAAGTCGGAAATACCCCAAGTCAAAGATGCACTTGATACACCTGATGTCTGGAACATTGTAGCTTAGCCTAGCCTAACTTAAATGTGCTCAGAGCACTTAAATTGGCCCACACCGGGGCCAAACCATCTAACTCAAAGCCTCTTTCATAATCAAGTGCTGACTATCTCACGTAACTTACTGAATACTGTACCAGAAGTGAAAACCAGTGGTTATGTGTCAGTTGTGTGCTCTGGTGATCACGTGGCTGCCTGGGGGCTGCAGCTCACTGCCACTGCCCAGGGTCACAAGAGAAATCATGCTGCCTATCGCTAGTCTGGGAAAAGACCAAAATTCAAAGCACAAAATCTTGTGTCTCTGAAGGCATGTGGCTTTCACACCGAAAACGTTAGAAGTTGAATGCTTGTGAAGTCGGGGACCATATGGACATGCTTCTCTGAGATGCCAGCTACCTGTTCCTCATCTGCTTCTCCCTCTCCCGTGTTAGCTCACACCTTGGAGGACTCACAAAGTAGAGGAGTGTGCCGGAGTTTGCCTCCCCACTGAGGAACTAGTTGATGTTCCAGCTGCAGCAATGAACTGGCGTTCACTGGCTATCAGAGTTTCTGCTTCTGATAGTTCGTTGGGTGGATGCTTTAGATCCATTCATTTTATTTCTACTCTGACAGTCTCTGGATGGGCGAGGTGGGGGGTTATCCTTCGAGAGCGAGAATGCTCTGGAAGTCCAGTGAGTCGGCCTCTGGGGTTGACAGGCTGCTCTAGGGAACAAAAGGCAAGAATTATGGTATCGCTCGGCTCTCAGGAGAGGCTGACATAGAAGATTTTAAACACTATTTTGGTGAGTTGGTGATTTCCATTCACAGCTTCAGAAACTACCTAGAGATGGTTGCAGGACCATGGTAGCATCTGGGAAGAGAGACAAAGGCCAGGATTTAGCAGATCTGTGCTTGCCCTTGTAAACGCCAGGTCCATCCAGAAGCTGCAGAGCCATGGAGCTAAGCATCCTGCTGAGCACAGTTGGTGGCGGTACAGGATCCACCCTCTTTTCTTAGGTAGAAATGGTCCCGGACCTACTTTACAGACCCGATCAATTGTTAGCTTCTCTGAGAACAATTTGGATTTTACCCCTCCTGTCGTGAGCAGATGGCTTTAATTGTGAGGGACAGACTCTACTTTGAACCAGCCTTGATAATGACGGGGATTCAAGACGGAATTAGACATGTCTAGATCCAGGGGTTCAAAGTCTCCCATCAGGATTCTGCTTTTCTCTTTATCCCCATCAGGTCACATTCTCAGGCAGGCTTTCTCCAGGGTAGATGGCCTTCCAGAGCCCCAGACTTATAATTTTTTTTGCACCCGAATCTCAGAAGGAGTCAGATTCTTTTTCTCCCACTCCATTCCTTAAAAATGCTTCCGATAAGCCCTACTTCATAGCCATTTAGAGCTGAGAGTTCCCCCATCGGCCTGTGTGGTTCAGGCCACCCAGGTAGGAGAAGTGGGAGCCTGGGAGTGACACCCACCCAGGTCAGAGGCTGAGGACGGGGCTGTCCTTGAGGAAGGGATGTGGGAAACCCAAGAGCAATAGACACAGAACTCTGTGTGGCTTCTCTCAATTATTGCATTAACTAGGGTTTGGGTCAGACAGGGCTGGTTCGAATATTAATCCCACCACCTGCCAAACATGTCTTCTCCGGCAAGCCTCAGTTTCCTTATTTGGTTAGGAGGAACAGTGATAGTACCTGCATCAAAAGGTAGAATGGTAAAAATCTGAGGGGAGTGAAGAACTCAACACAACGCCTAGCACATATAATAGGGACTCGATAAATATTGGCAATTTTTATAGGCAGCTCTTATAATCTGGCAACTGTCGAGATGGCTAAGAATGACGGAGTGGACATTTTTATTGTTTTTCTGTTTTTGAACCAGAAGGAAGTCATTCCGCACATTTCAAAAGATCAGTATCAAATAAAGTTTTAAAATATTTGGCTCTATATTCCTGGAGTTGTCAGAACCAACTCTAGAAAAAACTAAGACTGTGGGTTGCTTTGCTCAATTCCGTGAAGAAAAGACAATAAAGAAAAAGGCCAACTGGGCTCTGGCCTCGTCCCTGTTCTGGAACTGCTCATCTGACCTCACCTCCACTGAGGGGCTTCTCCTTCAACCCCCGGGCCACCCTGGACCGCAGCCCCCTCCTGCCTTCCTCCACAGAGTGACCCCAGGGTAGATAGAGTTACCAGAACTTTTCTTTTCCGTTCTTTTTTGGTGAAGTTCAAGAGTTTCATCAATATGTCTAAGAGAGTCTCTCCTCATCGGGGCAGCTCTCTCTGAGCTTTTCCTGTTCTGTGCGTGGGGCACAGGGACAGACCAGGGGAGACTCTGACGGACACCAGTCTATGACCCTGCAGGCCAGGGGCCAAGAGGACTTTGTAGTGCCCAAGAGGGTGCACTCTGGTCAAAGTGCCCCGGCTCACATTCCAACTCACTACTTCCTGTGTGGGTGACGTCACAGGGTCATCATGAACAGTAGAGGAGGGAATACACCGGAAGCACTTAGAACGGTGAGCAGTGTGAACCGTTACTGTTTATTACTGTTACTATGTCCTTTAAACTCTTGGGTTTTAAATCATTGGCTCCACATAAGAAAGAAGTAGGAGAGGGCAGAGAACAATCAGTCAAGAATGATGGGCGGAACCACCCGGGGGTGGCATTCTGCTGCTACAGAGATATTAAAAGAGGTAGAAAACAGAGTTTGTTTCCGCAAGATACAGCCAGGAACACAAGCGACAGACAGCAATCTAACACAACATTACAAAAGTTGTGTTTGGACAATGGGGTTGATTACCAGTGAGTGGCTGGAAGTAAGAGCCAGGAGGGGTCCTTTCATATCCCAGGTGCGGGGATGCCTTTACCAAGGACGTGGGGATTGAATCAGACTCCGGAGAAAGGGAAATGTTTGCAAAGATAGGAAGGACCATCTTTGGTAGTAGAATAAACAGACAGAGGCCCCACGTTTGGCTGTGATGGAGGTTTCAAGAGTTGTTGTTGAAGAGGTGGTAGGTGAACCCGAAACTTCAGCAGGTGTTGAGGAGAGAAGGAGTTTGGAAACAACATTTTAGTCAACAGGGAGCCTTTGGATAGGGAAGTGACCTGCCAACAACGCTGTTCAAGGAGCTAGACCCCAGCAGGAGTGAACGGGGTGAAGCCAAGAGGGAAGAGTGCAGGGGGAGGGACCAGTTCACTCAGGATTTATGCATAAAGGCCCTACTATGTGCCAGGCACTCACTGTACTCACGGATCCCGGCAGACAAAGCCTCTGCTTTCAGGGTGCTTAGACTTTAGTGAGTCCTAACTGATCCTCTCAAAGACACTGATGGATGCTGACATTATTAGGCAGGAGGTTGTGCAGAAACAGGATATTCATAGAGTCTCAGATTCTCACTGCGTAGATGACATATTAATTACAAAGGGAAGTAGACTCCTTTTGGTAGCAAGATTTCACGTTCCCACCTTAATCAATTGACTGGACCTAGTGTAATGGAGTTGAGATTTTCTGATGTGATGCCAACTCAGGCAGATATTCTTAACAGATACATTTAAATGGGATCTACTCATGAGGGAACAATCAGACAAATTCAGAATATGGGAATTCTATAAGACAGCTGACCTGAGTGCGCTGAGGATTAAATGTCCTGGGGAACCAACAAAAAGGTCAGGGGGGCAGATGAAAGGAGAAGAAAGCAGGGGTTGGCAAACTGTATAGTCCAAGGGCTAATCCAGCCCATTGCCTGTTTTTGTAAATAAAGCCTTATTGGAATGCAGACACATCCTTCTTTTACTGACTTCTACGCTATAGCAGCAAAATAGGATAGTTGCCACAGCGACTCTGTGACTGGCAAAGCCTAAAAGATTTACTGTCTGTCCCTTTATAGAAAAAGTTTCCTGACCCCTGGAATAAAGAAAGCAACATAATAACTAAATGCAATTCCTGAATCTCTGCTGGTTCCTGTATCAGGATAAAAAAATGAAAATATCACTAAACAATTTCAGGGCAACTGGAGAATTCTAAAGAAAGAGTATATTTTAGATGACATTCCTGAATTCACATGAATTTTCTTGGGGATGACAACTGTAGAGTGTGTTGCACAGTGTCCTTCTTAGGTGTTAAATGCTGAAGTATTTAAGGGTTATGTCATGATATCTACATTGTATTTGTAAATGTCTACATTGTATTTGTAAATGATACAGCCAAAAAAAAAAAAAAAAAAGAAAAAGAGAAAATGAAGAATACAAACAAAATGTCCAAAATATTAATTGCTCATTCTAGAAGAAGGGCATGTAAGTGTTTATTATACTGTTCTTTCCATATTTCTGTAGCCATAAAAATTTTCAAAATAAAATTTAATTAAGGAAAAATTAAACCCACTTTCATGGCCCAGATGTCATTTTTCTATAGGCTTTGTCCCTACCTACCAATGCAGGATCTTCCAGGACCTTCCTTTATGATGGAGGAAACAGTGGGGACTAGAGGTGGGCGGCCTGTCCTTTAAAGATTGCTGTCACTCTGGAAGGCAGCCCGGACATGGTCTTCTCTTGTAACTTGGGGATTTTGCTTGTTGTCTCTTTTGCACAGTAATTCCATCAAGCTGGTGAATCTGCTCTCCATATTTATCAGCACATGGCTAACAGCAGCAGGGTTCATCCATTTGGTAAGTATCTTTGACGAGGCTTCAGCTCTGGCTTTTCTGCAGTAAGTCCGTCCCTGCGTCATTTTATGACTTAAATTTTTTCTCTCTGAAGGAAACTTCAGCCTCGCTGCAGAATGTAGGAGCAGGAGAAGCAACTGCGCCATTGTCTGGGTTTCCAACCCTTTTACCCTAAACTAGTTCCAAATGGTGAATGATGTTTGCTTCATTAACCTGCGTTTTTCAGTTCACTGGTTTGGTGGATTTTTCACCCTGTCTGCAGTAACCCCAGTAAGCCACAAGATGGCAGTGCGTCCTCAGCCAACACTTGAAAAGGTCTTCACGACAAAGTTGGGCGTTTGACCCACATCTCTTAATAAACAACAAATTCAGATTCCTCAATTTCTCTCCGCTTCCCCCTTACAAAAAACCACCTCTGATTCTTTTGCCTGATTACTTGTCAAGTTATTTTGCATCTCCAAAATGTTAATTCTTCTAAATGAATGACTCTTTGAAAGGCTTCCATTATTAAGTCAAGTTATTCGCACCTCCTCCAGGAAGACCTTTATTCCTGCTTTTAGGGACCAGCTTTTGTTGGAAGTGTGTTTCATACGAGCACAAACTGTTAAAACCGGAAGGAGCCTCATCTCGCTCTGAAGCTTTGAGTAAATGTGCCTTCCCTTTCCTAAGCCTCTGTGTGTGTTAAGGGGAGGAAGGTACCTTTAGTTACCTCCCATCATCTGGATTTATGTAATTATCATGGGAGGCGGGCCTGGAATGGAAGCCGGGGCTCTCATTCAGTCACTAGATCTGAAGGCCCCCCGCCCACCCTTTTATGCTGATGAAATTCTGGGCTGAAATCACTCTTAGTAGGTAATACCCTCATCACCGTATTTGGTCTTCAGTAGTGCCGTGAGGTGAGCTCACCGTACATTTTGGGAAGCAGCTTCTGCTCCACCAGGAAAGCTCCGTGAATATGGCACGTTGAGCTCAAGAAGTGATGTGTGAAAGAGGCTCGGTTTTGGTTTTGGAAACTTTCTGCAGAGGAAGAACCAGAGGCCTGGTGGATTGGGGGCCTGGGGGCTGGCTGCCCACACGGGCCATGCCGGTGGGTCACAGGCACTGCCCGTGGGGTGTACGGCAGGGCTGGGATCCCAGGAAGACCTGGAGCTCCAGCCACATCTCTCCCTGTCTCCTGAGAGTAGTAGCTACAGTGTCTCTCCTGCCTCCCTCACAGCTTTGTTGGTGGATCAAATTGACGGAAAGGTAAGGTGTTATGTGAAGTTGGGTGCGCTGCACCCCTGGGGACAAAGGGCTCCCAATTCATGCATTCCCCCTTGAGTGTAAGTATTGTCTCTGACTGATTCGTCAATCTCAGAGTTGAGTTGTTGCTACAGAAATCAGAAACTATATGTTGCACAAAGCTGAAAATATTTACCATCTGGTCCTTTACAGAGAAAGCTTGCTGACCCTCAGTCTAAGGGGTTGCGCAAAAGCAAATTGTTCTCAAAAGCTCGACCTTTGTGCGCTCAGGGAAATTCTTGCCCTCTACAGGGTAGAGCCATCCCTGACATTCTGTGAAGCCAGGAGAGCAGAGTCAGACTCCGAGAGATGCTGATGGGGGTTCAGGTGTAAGGTCTGAATGAGCGAAGCCCACCAGGCATCGCCTTGGTCAAAATGATGAAAAGAGGAGGCCCCTGGTGGGAGAGTCTCTAATTTCTTCTGGAGCGCATGAGCCAGGCCCTCGGAGACTGAACAGGAACTCACAGAGAAAGGGCAGGGCAGGGCTCTCTGGCTCTTTCCTTGAAGGTAATGCTGTAAAACGTGGCCGGGGGCAATGCCTTCAGACTCCGCTGGCTTCAGATCTTCAACAATGAGAAGAAAACCGGACTAGGGATATTTATCTCTGCTCCTTCCCCTTCTCTGCCCCATCAGCCTGGAAGACACGCGTGTGTTACCCGCCCCCCCCCCGTCCCCCCAACTTTCTCCATGACCTGTGCGGAGGTTCTGAGTCATTGCTGCAAAGCTCACCCAGGGCCGCAGACACCTGGTGCTGAGGCCGCTAGAGGTTTTGGTTTCCTGGTATATCCTACGTACACAATGTCATCTTTCCCCTTCCCTGTCCCCTTGCTTTAGGTGGAGAACTCAGGGGACCCATGGGAGAATTTCCAGAACAACCAGGCTCTCACATACTGGGAATGTGTCTACTTACTCATGGTCACCATGTCCACAGTTGGCTATGGGGACGTTTACGCGAAAACCACGCTTGGGCGCCTCTTCATGGTCTTCTTCATCCTCGGGGGACTGGTAAAAACTCTTTATTATGATGTTGATTTTTATGGTCATTAATATTTTCTACGATCCATTTCTTTAAAGCTTTGTATTTTAGATTCTGTGTTTCTGCATTACCAGCAAGTGATCGCCTTAGTGTTACCCCCGGGCTAAGTAAACCCAAACGCAATGGTGACTTTCCTGCGTGTTTCTTAGGTATGTTAGACTCGTTTCCCAGCGACCCAGGCACCCTGCCCTTGTCGGGGTGAGCCTGTTCACCGGGAGGAAATCTAATGGTCTTCAAGAAAGGGATGCTCACTTATTAAGTGAGAGTGTCTGTCCCTTGGTAACGTAATTCAGCAGCTGATTCTCAGGGAAGACAGCTGCTGTCCCCGACCCAGTCCACTCTGTGGACACTCTCTAGACAGTTTGCGGTTTCAAGAGCTCCCCCACACCCTTCACGATCCTCCCCTAACTTCCAACAAACACTGTGGCTGGGGCCTGCCCTGAAGAGTAGGGTCCCCGCTGAGGACGGGAAGCCTAGGGGTCTCCTGCAGGGGGACGTCCTTACGTGAGCCCAGTGTGGTTTCCTAAGCAGCCGACCAGCTCCACAACACAGCAACCTGTGGGGTATCCCCCCGCCCCCGAAGTCAGAAAGTTTCGCTGTTTACTTTTTTGGCCTTTGCAGGTCATAACGGTCAGTTGTGATGTAATGTTCAAGGGGGATTTCTGGCAACACGTCAGTTGCTGCATTTTGTCTTTCAAGGTAGCCCGTTTTGAAGTTGAGATTTTTGCCGCGTATGCGGTGATTAAATCCTCCCTCGCACGTGGCTTCCACGTGTGTACACCGCACATGCATTTATAGGATGCATATCCGGCTCTCTGTTCTGTATGCATACGGCACATATACATTTACAAAATGTATATGAATGTACATGTGCGTGTGTCCACTGGCGCCAGCATTTCCTCCGCACCGGGGCGGTCCCTGCAGGTCATGAGACCCACAGATCCAGCCACAAGCACAATGTTTGTTGGACAAAACATGGCAGATTTGTGTTTCTCCTTGCTATTCTGTCCTCCCATGTGATTTCCTAAATTTACCTTTTGTGCTTTTGGGTGATTTTTTTTTTTAAAACAGAGAAAGTGTATGTATTATTTTAATCTTCTTTTGGTGTTTACTGTCTTTTGTCACTCAAAAAGGCATTGATTCTCCTGTGAATTTTAACTAGAAAGGTCTTCTCCTGCCCTTGTGTGTGTGTGAGTGTGTGATTTCACCAGCATGCACCCCTCGTACTGACTTCCCTTCAGCAAGAAACGCTGGATGTCAGTTTCTTTACTCCTATCTCCCTTGCATTTATCCTGTGATTTTTTTTTTTTTTTTTTTTTTTTTTTTTGGTAGTTGTCCAGGTTGGCTAATGTTTGTTTTGTCCAGTGTATTTTCAGGAGCTTGCCCTTTTTGTGCTTTTATTTTTATAATCCACTGTATTAGTATACACCTTTACAGTCCTAACCCTTATGTGTTTTCGGATCTTAGAGCCCCCTCCCCTTCTGAAAAGATCACCCCCTTTCTTCGGCCTGTCTTTTCAGTCTCTCTTCTGTCTCCTGTCTTCTCCTCAGGCCATGTTTGCCAGCTACGTCCCTGAAATCATAGAATTAATAGGAAACCGCAAGAAATACGGGGGCTCCTATAGTGCGGTTAGTGGAAGAAAGTAAGTATGCCAAGAGGTTTTGCTGCCTCCGCTGTGGTAGAATCCTCTCTGCATGCCATTTTTTTTTTTTTTTTTGGCTCTTTTTTCTTTGTTTCATGCATGTAGGCAATGTTTGCCCGCTACGTGCCCGAAATTGCTGCTCTCATCCTGAATCGGAATAAATTCGGCGGGACTTTTAACAAACATGGAGGCAGAAAGTAAGTCAGTTGCATCAGAAGAGATGGGGTTGAGTGACTTTCCAGAGCCCCTCTGGCGGTGACACAGGAATCCCGCTCCCCCACCCCTCCCAGAAGCTTCTGTGAGGGAAGGGCCATGTTCTGTGTGGGCTGTGATGTCGGAATTACCCCAGGAAGCTGTTCCCTGCGGACCGCCTACCCAGACGTGTGCCCGTTCATGGCTTTCTTCCCCACCCGTCGTTCCGAGACACATACTGCATTTCTCCTGGAAGGGGTTCCTAGATCACGGCGCCTGTATTTTCTGTTCTAACCCCTCCCCAGGAAGCCGAACTCATTCATTCTTCCCATTAAAAGGCTCAGGGACTACATTCTGGTCCCCCAGATGAATGTGATGCCATCCTAGGGGTTTTGTTTGTTTTTTATTTTTGTGCCGCAGTAACATGGGATTGTCCTCCAGCAGGGACACCTTAGGGAGGGCAGGGTCAAGGTCACCTGGCCTAGCATCAAGGCATTGTAGCAGCCAGGAAACCGATTCTCTTCAGCCAGGAGGCTCCGAGCTTGTCCTCAGAGGGACTCATTACATAGTTGAGATTCCTCAAGGCAAGACACATTCTATCTGTGGCATGTTGGAGCACGGGTCCTATTCCTGATGAGGCTTTCGTTGGGCTTCCTGTACCTCAGCGCTTTCTTCTTGGGGACTGGCTCACTTTGTGGTCCAGTCATTCCACCAATCTCCGAATCACTGCAAGCCTTCATCACCAACCAGAAGGCTGACTCCTCTGTGAACAGCGGAGCCTCAGCCTCTCTGTCCCCCACCAGAGAGCCAGGCAGGGCTGGTGGCACCCATTCTTTACTTCACTTTTTTTTTTTTTTTTAAAAGCTTTTTCTTGGGTCCTCAGCTTTGTTGTTTTTGTTTTTGTTCAAACGTCCACAGAGTAAGAGGCACACTTGAGGGTTAACGCACAGCTCAAGGGATGTGTCCCTGCGGGCACGCTCAGTAACTACCATCCAGATCAAGATGGGAGGATTCTCATCACTCAGTCCTACAGTGTTTTCAGTCCTACAAGCTCTGATTGCAGAACTGGGTCTCCCCCCTCGGACACATTTTCAGATGAACTCTTTTTGTTTTGTTTTTTAAGAGAAAATAAAACCATAGCACCACCCTTCCCCCTCACCTCCTCCCAGCCTGACCGTCCTGTTGGAGGGAGCAGATCTCACCTCTTGTGGGTGATCCCAGAGCCTCCTGAGCTCAGGTGTCCAGTCCTTCATTCAGAAAATGAGGAGGTGGGGGAAAAAAAAAAAAAAAGCAACCCAAAACTCATTTTCTTGAACTACCCACAGGACACCAGTTTCCTTTCAAAGGAACAAAGGACAGTGGGCGAGAGGAGGCCAGTTGGCGTCTCTTCCGTGGAGGCAGCACATTCCTCCACCTTCCCTCTAATGGAGCCCTCCTCTTCCTATTACCTTAACAACCCTGGATGAGATGAGAACCAAGCTGTTCTGATTTTTGGGCCATTGGTTGGATCCAAAAGGCCAGATAAGTCCAGAGATTCCCATTGGTCATTTATTCCATTGCCAAGAGGAAAACAGCTCCTCTGCCCATTTCGCCTTTAAGGTGTGAACAGGTCGCCATAAAGCAGAAGGCGTTCTGAGAAACTGGGCTCTCTTTATGGCCTCCCACCCCACTAGCTCTAAGCCAGCATTTCCTTATCACAGCCCCCGAAGAAGCCCATAAAGACAATTGCCCCAATGTGTACATGGACCATATTTCTTGACTCTCACTCCGGGTACAATGTTTTTCTCTAAATAGTTTTCCTGGTCCAGTGCGGGTGGGCTGGGTGACTGGTGGCTTTTGTCGGTGGGTGCCCCAGAGGGGCCTCAGAGCCGCGGCCTCTCACCCGCCCCTAGTCCAATCTGGTCATCTTTCTCGCCTTGGCACTTCCACTCAAACCCTCGAGTGCTGATGACTTCAGATCACAGACTTCCCGTGGCTTTTGTTCTGTCTCCGTCATCTTTTATCACGGCCTCTTAGCCTGTTTTTTTTCTCTTTCGCTTTCTCTCTTCTCCCTTTATGAAAATACACACTTTGCTTTTAATGTGCTCTTTGGGTCTCCCATGTCCCCCGACCCTGAGGACAGAGAGTAGGTCCTGTCATCAACACCGGGACCGTTCATTTTACTTTACGCATTGTTTCCTGGTTCAAAAGCTAATTACTAAGTAGTTTAAAGAAGCCCTTTGGTCACTTGGATCTTTCATCAGAAAATATAAGCTTGGGAAAGGAACGGTAATAAAGGGCCATTAGCACCCTTTGTTTGATGTTGTTTTTCAGTCAGTAGAACAAGATTGATGAAATGTTATGTTTGGCCAAAATTTGAGTTTTCATTTGGAATTCAGTGTTGAGAGAATGGGCTGTCAGAATCAATAAGTTTTCTTTCGCTTGGGATATGGGCATGTGGTAGTAATTAGCAATATAAGGTCTTTAGTTGAGCAAGCAAGCACGGACTCTGGCAGCAAACATAATGAGAAACTACAGTTGTTCTATTTCTAACGTCAGAAAGTTTCCAGATAAAATTAAATGCATTTGCGAAAGGAAAGCAGCTAAACTTTGTTGAAAGATAGAGTTCAGACTCTTAAAATAGCATGCTTTGCCCCATGTTTTTGTGTATGCAAAAATCTACGCACTAGACTTATGGACACGCGTACGTATACTCTCCTCCCCAGGATTTCATCGAGTGAATGCCCAGAATGTAATTAAGACATATACACGGTAGAGGGGATTGCGTGTGCGTATTTTACGTAGGAATAACCTCTCAAACAATGCATTAACTTGTCAGAGAATTTAAGGGAACTTGTGACCCAAAGCTACAGACATGTACAACTTTGAAATCTAAAGATGATTTAGAGGGGAAAAAAAAACCCAAAAAACCAGAAAACCAAAAACATAAAAAATTAGGCAGAGAAGTTTAAGGTTTTGTTTATGCAACACCCAATTTCAGGATATTGGAGAACATGGAGATTTTTGTTGGCGCCTCAGTTTCGGTTTTCATCTTTGTGTGGGGCGTAATGTAAACAGTCCGCATCGCGTCCCCAGAACATCTTCACCATCAACATGGGATCAAGGGCCCAAGTGGCTTTTTCCAACACTCGTATCGATGTTCCTCACTTGACCTCCCACAGGACCTCCAGAACCAGTGGTAGATGTGGGGACGTGTGCACGTGTGAGCATCCGCTGTTCTCTACTTTATCTTATTACGATGTATCAGGGCTCCTAAGAATAGGAATTGGGTGTCAGTAGTCAGGGGTTCAATGTGTGGCCTATGCCGGCAGTCTCTGTGGGTTGGAGGTCTTGGGGACAAAGGGCCTCTTGGGCTGAGACCCCAGATCTTATTCAGAAGGGTAGCCTGCCTGCAGCCCAGCCTGCACCCCCCGGGGGGCGCATTGCTCCTTCTCCTTCCCTCCATGTAAAATCAAAGCTGCTCAGAGGTGGGGGAGCAGGAGGGTGAGGCTCCCATGGCCTTTGGGATCCCGGTTTGCTCTTCTTCCTCCCATAGCCCCTTGCCATTTCCCCCAGAGATTTCCTCTCTGTGTGTGACTCAGCCACTCCTGCTTAGTTTATGAGAACTGACAAGATCATGGTCCGAGGTCACATGGCCAGGGGCCATGGAAAATAATCAGCCACAGAGAGGAATCCATCTGCTGTTAGAGGTGGCCAGGCCGGGGAGCCGTCCAGACCTTGTGTTTCCCATGATGGGCTTCTGGGGCCCCAAACTGAGGCAGTCCTTGGTCAGGTGTTTGGGAGAAGGGAGAATGTGATGTGTTTGGATTATTCTACTGGTTTCTGGTAGCCAAAGGCTGAGAAGATACAGAGAGAGGAAAATGAATAATAGAGGACAAGACGAAGGCAAAAGGGGGCCAGGAAAGCAAATGAGGTCTACTTGAAGGAAGCGTCTCCTGGCTCATGGAGAGTCTGGGTCCCCCTTCTGGTTGGGGGAACAATAGTCACAGACTAATATGGCTTTAGTTCCAATATAGGAAAGCTGTCCGTGGAACTTACATGCTATGGCTTCCCTCAGAACTTCTCTTTATGTAGACAGAGGAATGCCACATACTTGCCCATGAGAAGGGAATCACTATGACCCAAAGACTTAAGACTGCCTTCTTGGACAGTAGTAATACCTACAAACTTGCATATTTCTTAATCCTCATAGCTACCACATAAAGAAAGCATTACCATCTCCCTTTGCAGTGGGTGAGGAAATTAAGGAACAGAGAGGTTACGAGACTTACCTGACATTACGCAGCAAATAAAGGATAGATTTGGGATTTGAACTCAGGGGCAGTCTGCTTCATGGGGTTGTGCTGCCTCTAGCGATCATCTCCTGACACGTCTTTCTGTTCTGAACCCCATGGTCCTGTGGTTGTATGTTTTCCTCCACCCCTGCCCATGGGTGGGGCCACAACACTGTGCACATGATGGAGAAGAA
Organism: Martes martes; assembly: GCF_963455335.1. Classification (NCBI taxonomy): domain Eukaryota; kingdom Metazoa; phylum Chordata; class Mammalia; order Carnivora; family Mustelidae; genus Martes; species Martes martes. The sequence goes on from NC_137902.1 coordinate 49,721,173, forward strand.
GAGAAATGCCTGAGTATCACTATGGGCCTCTCTCTTCCTTATGCTCACCTATTGCTTCTAAGGGTCCTGCCCCCGACCCCCAGGGTCAAGGACCAAAGGTAGAGAGGGGACAAAACCATTTCTTCCTTGATTTTTCCCATTTGGTGAGACTAGAAATGTATTTATCTCTTGTATGTTTGTAACGACGAGGAGTTCTCAAGGATGGACTAAGGGATCATTGACCAAAATAAGATTTGTGTCTTATTTGTGGGTCTCGACATTTTCAGCCCCTTTCTGGGGAGTTCATTTCCTAGGTTACTGGCCATGGCAGACTGTAGTGATCTGCCAGGTGTGGACATCTCCCTTCCCCCCACCCCAGGCAGAACCTATCTGAGTGGCATCTTGAGAAGAATGTTCCCAGCCCTGGCAGACATATCCACCTGCTCCGTTAGGTCCCATGGCTGATCTGGGGGTGGTTTCTTCACTGTCAGTGAGACTTAGAGTAGCAGGAGCCCCTCCTGGAAAGTCCTGTGTTAGGTACACTCTCTGGGCTTGTTTCAGAGCCTTGGATGGGAGTGGTACCTCTCTTCCTCAGGAGGCTGGATCTTCCTGGAGGGAGTTAGGGCAGACTCTGCCTTCAACGTGAGTTGTCATCTCTGGATTGTAGGTGGGAGCCCTAAAGCCATAGAGATTGGCAGAATTTATCATGCTTTTCCACTTAAAAATGAAAACAGATACTTTATTATGTTCTTTAATGTAGTGGTCATATTTTAAAGAGTATTCAGTAATTGAACAAGAATTTCATGACCTAAGAAATACTGAAGCACGGTGCGTTTCCTGCCTTCCTCTCTGTTCCTGTTATCGTGGCTACTGGATCATTTTCAGTCCGCGGATGTTCACCGTGTACCCCCATGCCTGGCACAATGTAGGTTGTGTTGGGTGCGAGGGGTTCAGTGGGGAGCAAGCTACCCGTGGACCTGTCCTCAGGGTCACTGCAGTCACCAGGAGGTTACAGGCAATGTGCGAGGCTACGAATGACAAAATCACCAAGTACAAATTTTAATGCCTGTGGCAAAAAATGAAAACAAAAAAGACTAAAATTCTGTTATAGAGACAAACAGGGATGAGTTACCCTGAAGAAGTCCTGGGAGGTGCCACTTCAGAGGAGGGCCTGGTATAGTCTGTTCCCTGGCTGCTGACCCCCGCTTCTGGTACTCCTAAGCTGAGGAGAGCTAACACCCTAGTTTTAAAATTCATAGTACACGAACCCCTCTTACAACCATCCATCTTTGGTTCTACCTTTATGGGACTAAGTCTTAAAATCGTATTTTCCTCTCAGCCTCTACTTTGCTTGTACAGTCATCTCCACTGACTTACTGAGAGAGGGCAGTCTTCCCTGGTTCCTTATTATTGGGTTCTTATTTAATTCTGTGCCTCTTCTCAGATCAGAAATTGCCTCTTCATCTCTCTGTGTGTGTCCTTTGTTCCTTTCTGAGACCACTTTCTATTCTTTCCTGCCTGGCTGTCTTGAAGTCCCACTCCATTCTCTCAACCACACTCAAGCTTTGCCCGCTGTGGTTCGAGACCACTTTTTGTTTTTTAAAGGATTGGCATCTTAGAGGAGCTACTGTGCCAGAACAGACATTGCAGTGGATCCTTGAACAACACGGGCTTCAAGTGCGTGGGTCCATGTACATGTGGGCTGTTTGGGAGAAATACAGTACAGTGAATGTGTTTTCTCTTCCTTAGGATTTTCTTAGTAACATTTTCTTTTCTCTAGCTTACTTTGTTATAAGAACACAGTCTGTAATAAATGTCACATACGAAATAGGTGTCAGGTGACTACGTTCTTGGTAAGGCTTCTGGGTCAGTAGTAGGCTCTTAATAGTTGAGTTCTGGAGGGAGTCAAAAGTTACATGTAGATTTTTGACCACACAAGGGTCGGTGCCCCCATTTGTTCAAAGGTCAATGGTATTTCTTTACAAAGACTCACTTAATCTACCCCAGAGTCTATGCCCTCCCCAGAAGAGCTAGTGTGAGTCCTGCCTTCATCATCATCATCCCACTATGTGATTATTGTGTACTCGCTACACACAAGCACTGGGGATAAATGTAGTCACACCCATAGAGATTTCCAAATACACCACAGCTCTCTTGAGCTATACGTTATTTGGCCACCAAAGTGGTTGGGGAGTTCAAACTCAGAGCTTACGTAAGCTTCCCCTCTTGGTTCCCAGAGGTGTCCATCTTCCTACAATAACATTTCCATCTGGACTTTTTCTGATAAGGGCTGACTCTAGCACTTGGGAATAGGATGTGGGGTTAATTCGTGTGGTGTTGCCTTGGGCCCGTTACCATGCACCTTTCCTTTCCTTTCCCTTCTACACACAGCGTGGGCAATACTCCCTCTCCCTTCTGCACAGCTTGATGTGGTCCGTGGGGGTCTATTCCTGTGGGGGGCGTTTCCTATAGGATGCCATTCATGATTTCTAGATCACAGATATCACTCTGTGAAATGTCACCGAGGCTTTGCTTTTCACACAAACTTCTATCCCTTGACAAGCAAGCCGTTCAGCCCTCTCCTTGCATGGCTCATGTGATGCGCAGCCTGAACTCCCAGCAATGTTTTCAGATTCCTCGATTTTAAAAGCCATAAATTAGCAAATCATCAACATATCACCAGGAAGGATCATCTGGTAGCCATTCTAGTCAGAAGGAAACACAGGCCCCAATAACTGATCTTCACAAAGATACGAAGAACTGTAGACAGACAGATACAGTAAATAGGGAGACAAACAGATAATTCAAGTTGACAGACCATCTTGGACTGATTAGACATTCTGCTTTGATTAGCATTAAACTTCTGGGGGAGGAAAAAAGAATTGAGATTGCCCTAATACTTTGGGAAAATGACCCTTTGACTACTTCTGAAATTCAGAACCGAGGGGGCAGATACCCAAAGCAAGTGTCATTAGATGCTATGTCATATAATGTAATATGCTAGGTATTCCCTTCTGATGAGAGGGGTCTTGGTGGGTGTGGAGGTGGGTGCTTCTTTCTTTGCATCTGCTTTGGATTCTTGCAAGCCACATCTTCAGTCCCTTTCAAACTTGAAGCTCTATTTAAAGAGACCGGGATGCATATTAAATCAATTTCCTGATAATACTAATGGAATGAAGGCTTGTCCCCCCTCCCCTCCTCCACTTTCCTGCTGTCTCTCTTCCCTTCCACACACTTATCAAAATGTTCCAGCTATTGTTCTGAAAACAAGAATAGAAATGTAGGTGGGAGATGAACTGTGTACCTAGAAAAAATAAAAAGTCATATTCAAACCTAGACTTTTGCTCTCAGATATTCTTTCTTCCAAAAAAAAAAAAAAAAAAAGAATTCCAGATATGACTTTGCTAATTATAATCCCTGAAGAGTCTTTCTGCTCAATCTCACGTTTGATTGGGTGAATCCTCTCTGGGTAGGTTCCAAATCCAGAGAAGAAACACCACCATTTGAGAGCGCGTTGCACTGCGTTTTCTGCCTTCCTGCTATGTCGTGCATTGTGATAGAAGTCTTTCCAGAGCTGTGCACCATGGTTCCTAGTAGACTTGGGGTTTGTCCCACTGATGCTGCCATCATGCACCAGGAAACTTTCTAGCTGTCCAAGCCCATTGTCTTGTTCTAGTAAAAGAATTTTAGAGGCTGTTGCAGTGTGAGGCTTATGGAAACCTGATTCTGTGTCTCTCAGGGCTCAAGCTCCCACATCTAGTGTGACTTGCGTAACAATGACCTGCTCCCACTCCAGAACCATGGGGACTTCTCCAGATATGGGTACTGATTTTCAGTAAAGGCAATCTTATCTCCCCTCTGTGTGCCTTCTTAATTAGGGAACAGGGAGCAGTTCAGAGATAGGTTCCTGGCCATCTCTGAGAGAGGTTTTGTGACCTTAACTACAGACCTCAAAGGCAAATGCCAGCTAGGCTGTAGAACAGATTTAGGAAAATTCCCATCCCAGCATGTTTGCTCAGCTTACAAGTAGGTGAGCCCCTGCTGTGTCCCAGTCACTGTGCTAAGTGCTGTGGTTAAAGGATGAGTAAGAACACGTGATTATGCCTTCCTGGAGCTTACCTGAGACTTTGACCCATCGGAACCATCCAAGCTTCTAAACGGAAGCTTAATTATGTAGGAGCGTCATTCCAGTGAAATGCTTTTTTGGCAGGAATCTTCTTCAGTGAAATCATGAAGGCTGCAGACATTTTAGAGGGAGTGCTTTTAACAGCAGTTGATAATTCATATTGTTAAAATGTACCCATTACAGTAGTTTGGGGCAAAGATAACAGCAGAGGGACTTGTGCCCCCCCAAACCTGTGGTGGACCCAGTCAAATATAGGTGCAGAGCGACTTGAGAGGGTGGGGGAGTTGCTGATGCACCCCCGAGCCCCCTCTTTTTCATCCTCTACAGTGACCCCCGGTGGTGTGTTATGCCTCAGCCAGCCCTGGAACCTGTGGACTCCTCCCAATTCTTATGTGTATAACAGATGCTAGAGGCCAGCTAGAATGCTGAGTCTGCTCAGGGTGGATTGGATAGCTAGCGGCGTGGGCTGACCGGGGCCATACCCTTGAGTACGGCTGGGGAACAGGGCCACGAAGTGTCAACTTGATTGTCTTTATGGGAAAGTAGTCCCAACAAGATTCCTCTAGGGCCATGGTGCATAATTTACCAGGGATGTTGGCAGGGAGGTGGGGCTGGTGTTTTACATCAAAGGTAACATACCTCCCCTCCACGAGGGCCAAAGTAAGAACCATTTCTTTGCTCGAACTCATTTTCCCTCTATTCTACCTTCATCCCCGAAGGGTGTGGTCCACCTTTGCCCAGTCTTCTCTTGTCAGGGTCCCTTGTGTTCAGAAGCAGCACCACCCAGTGGAGACAGGCAAATCTACTTTGATCTACGTAGAGGAGAGCGCGGTTCAGCGCCCTGATTTCTCTGTAAGAGCAGAGCACCAGCTAGGATTGGAAGAATCAGGTCAAAGGAAGACTGACTTACCTGAAAATGGCCAGAGGCCACCAAGCCTACAGTCATGGGATGAATAAAACATGGAAGGGCAAGGGCGCTGGGGAGAGACACAGTGTTATTTGTGAGAGCCGGGCAGGCATGGAATTGCCTACTTCAGATGGCTGTGTAAGTCCTCTTCCAAGAAGGAAGGAGAGAAAGAGGAGAGAGAAAGAAACCAAACACCACCAGCCTACTGAGTCCTTGTGAAAATTCAGTGAGAAACTATGGTGGAGGTAAACAGCTCTTCCAGTGGGGGGCTCGTTGGTTATAGGCAACAGAAATGGATTCTTGCTCACTTAAGCAAAAAAGCCATTTTCTTTTTTTTTTTTTTTAAGATTTTATTTATTTATTTGACAGACAGAAATCACAAGCAGGCAGAGGCAGGCAAAGAGAGAGGAGGAAGCAGGCTCCCCGCCGACCAGAGAGCCCAATGTGGGGCTCGATCCCAGGACCCTGAGATCATGACCTGAGCTGAAGGCAGAGGCCTTAACCCACTGAGCCACCCAGGCGCCCCAAAAAAGGCATTTTCTTAGAAGGTTAGAGTACCTTACGGAATTCAGAGGAAAGCTGATGAACAAAGATTTCAGAAAGGATGTGTTTGAGCCAGGCAAGCAGAAACTCAGGGACGGTCATGACAGGGTTTTGCCAGCAGGATGGATCTCACCGGGACTTAGGGTCATTCCGTGCAAGACTGAGAAGCATTGATTGGCTTAGCTTGGGCTGGGCACCTTGATTCAAGGTCCCAAGGCTGTATCTGATTAGAGAGGACTGGTTCCCCGAATGAAAAGTGAGGTACCACTGACAGAAGAGAGGGTACCTGCTGGACAGGTCAGTATAACCAGTGCCTCCTACACTGTGGTTGTCAGAATTTATTGATTTATTTTTAAAGATTTATTTATTTTAGAACGAGAGATTGAGAGACTTGGGGTGAGCGGTAGAGGGAGAGAGTCTCACGTAGACTCTGCGCTGAGCCCTGAAGCCTGATGTGGGGCTCTATCTCATGACCCTGAGATCACAACCTGAGTTGAAACCAAGAGTTAGATGCTTAACCAACTGTGCCACCCAGGTGCCCCTCAGAATTTATTTTTAAGACTTGGACCGAGGCTCCTTTGTAGCAATAAGCTACAAAAGATGTGTGGTCATTCCTTGTGTGTGGTCTGATTATGGAGATCTAATCGTGATGTTGGATGGGGGAGGCATAGATGTAGACCCCTCTGGCGTGGGTTAGGTCCTGACCATCTGCATATGGGAAGAGGCACCCGCTTTGTGCAGAAAGTTCTGGTCTGGTCAGGACATCTCCCTATTCACTGAGGGAGCTACCAGGAGTCTGTCCCATGACCTTGGAGCTCTGTTTTACAGAGGTGCCTTTGCTGCACTGTTGGGAACTATTTGCTCAGCCTTCTGCCCCTGTTTAGGGAAACAGCAAAACAGCCTGTCTCTTCCACAATAGCTCTATTGACAGCTGGATGAGATGATTACTTTATTCTCTTCCTCACTAGGAGGGAGAAGGCATTTCCTTTCTTTGTAATTAGCAAAGTACTAGCTGTGGCCCTGGGTAGGCGATTTTCTTATCTCTAAACCTCCTTGGGCTTTTCGTTTGCTGGTTTTGTTTTTTTCCATTTGTGTTAACCGGAAATGGCTACAGGCAGGGTTTGACATTGTGGCCTCGAGACACGTTCCCAGTTGTTTTGTTTTTATTTTTGTCCTCCTTACGTGGACTATTTTCTCACAAGTTAGCAGAACACGGTTAGTAGATCTGAGGTGGCAGAAGCAGCCAGTGATCTGACAGGCTCGCGGTTCACTGTTATGTTTCTTCTACACTTGCGGTGGTGGAGGGTGGCCAAGACAAGCACGCTTTACCAACCAGCCTCTTGGTCAGCAGATAGTTCCAGAAAGTCCAGCAAGCTTTGGGTTTCCTGAGCCAGGTCTCAAGGTGGAGTGGAAGGATGGGAGCCACACAGCCTGGGGCTAGCGTTTGTTGGCCAAAGGTGAACTCCCCTACGTGGAAGTCTGCTCCTGTGGTGGGACAGGCTCTCCATGCAGGAGGAAGTGGGAAGGCGGGAGGTGGATAAGCTTCCTTCCTTTTGGACAGTGGGGTCCTGCACCTCAGGGGAAAGCCTCGGTAACCGTCACCCTGAAGGACACAACCCAAACCAGGGCAGGCTGTGTGACAAAACAGCCAAAGAAAGCATCACAGGTGACAATGGAACGTCAAGGCCAGAATCGGCCAAAACCTCAGCTTGAATGAGAGCGTCTTGGAGACATAGTTGTGTGGACACTGAATGGTTCAAATTCAACCTTGGAGGAACAACATGGACTTAGAGTACTGACCACTGTGTGATTGGAGTTGTAGGGCCTCTCACCACCCGTACCCTGCTTTCTATATGATAAAATGCTGCTGAATTCCCTTGACAAGTCCTTCTTAAAATTCATTCCCATCAAGCTGGTGGCTACCAATGGTGGCGGGGGGAAGGGGGATGGACGGAAAGAGCATGATTAGAAGTCTCAGCAGAAAGACAGAAGAGATTCTAGCATATGTATTTGATATAAATATTATAGTTTTACAGAGACATCTAGATCAATATATGCCACGTTTCATCTGCCTCTCTGACAAAGTGAGCACAATGTATTCAGGGAAAGCTGTATAGGATTTTCAATTTACTCTGTGTGATTTATTGTGACAGGATAGCTATGGGTTTTTTAAGTTCTTTATACTTGTTCCAGTAAAAATGGATATAGTATCTTTAAAAATAAACAGCCCAGAGCTGTGCATTTTACATTGTCTTCCTAGAATGAGGCTCTTGCTAAAGAGAGATCTGAGACCTCCCTGCCCCTTGGAGGGAACCTGATGCAGTCAGATTTGCCTCAGTCCTGCTCTTTGGCTGTTTTTAGGGGGTGGGAATGGCGGGGAGGGTGAGCAGGGAACTGAATTAGGAAGTACTGCAGACGTCTAGACAAGATACGCTGGTAGCACGAACTAGAAGGGGCAGAGAGCTGGAACTCTGGTGGGGGGAATCCATCAGTGTCTGTGGGTACAGCCCACTCTGTCTGGGCCCTTTGTTTTGTAGTGACTGGCCCCAGTCTCCTGATTCCCAGCTTAGGCTCCTTTCAGCAGCATCAGCCCTCCTCTCTAGAAGGCATTAAAGCGAGGAGGTAGTGTGGCTCTTGCTCTGCCCCTCATCGTGTACTGAAACTCTGGACCTCAGTTTCCACATTAAAATAATAGTGGAGGCACTAGACTAAACATTCCCGAAGGGCCGTTCTGATACTAAGATGATGTGAGTCTGTGGAGTGGGGCCCATTCCTGTCACAGCTCCCTTTTTCAAGGTTACTGGCTCTAAGCAACACTTTTAGTTCTCATTTAGTTTAACTCAACTTCAGAGGGTCTCTGGAGGCTTCCTTCACTGGAGCCTTCAAGAGTTTGGGGGCCCCCCCTCGGCATCCTTCTCTTATGCCTGTGCCCTAGGTCAGTCACCTCGCCGAAGTTGTCCATTCTGAAAGGCACCAGTGGAACTGTGTTCTGAAACATGTCCCAACTCAACTGGGGCATCCTGGCTTCCCTCCACCATCTCCAGGAAAGGAAGTAGACTGACGGAGGAGAATGCGTGGGGTTTCATTCTGAAGGTGGAGATGCTTAATGATGGGAGAGGCACACCCATATTCATTTAGTGAAGATGTACCCATGAAACAAGCACTTGGTAGTTTGATGAACCCTGATACAGTGGCTAATAGTCAACTGTTATCCTTATTGTGGTTGTTGCACTCAACCACTGATGCCATGTTTGCTCCATGACGCATGAGTGTTTCCCACCCCTAATTCGGTCCAGCCTGTGTTTACAGATCCCTGCCTCCAAACCAGGCATACTTGCTTACACCGGATGACCAACTCCATTACACAAAATGCCATCTGCTACTATTCTAGCATTTCAGACACTTCTTTATGCATTGGAGAGGAATCCTTTAATCCAGCCATTAACATTAGTTTATCCCAAGAAAGATTTGTTTACAGAACTCGACAAGATTTTAAAAACAAAGAAGTCCCATCAGATCAGAAATGGTTATTGATTTAGGTTTGTTGGCCGTCTTCATAAACCACGTGACCAGGCCCTGTAGAAACCCATCATTAAGAATGCCAATAGTTTAAAGAAGTTCAAATCTAGAGCCACATTGGGAATAGCGTTAGTTACCATCCTAGTATAACTTTCCTAAATATTCTCCATCGTAAATGGATCGTTTATCCTCAGGATCCTTGGGCTGGTGAGGCAATCCTGGGCTGGACATAGCATATGATGTCTAAGATGTGTATCTGCATCACCTTGCCATCCCTTGGCTTGCCAAATTATGTGGCTTCAGTGTAAAAGAACCTGGTTTAGAGTTTCTGCCATGGTTCAGCCTTTGTTGCCTTGAGCGTGTGCAGCCAACATCTGGTGATCCCATAACAGGAGGATGTTTTAAGTGAAAATCGTCTCTTTCCATCCCAGTTCCCAGGCTAAGCCTCTCTCCTGGCCCAGCGAGAACCCCTTCAGCCTCCCCTCCACTCTGTGACGAGGAGTACATGCTGCAGGCCCAGCCCTGCCTGCCATCAAGGAGCGAAAACTGAAATACTCCAGCCTCTGCTCTCTGCACCCATTACCTTCATCCCAGTGAGCTTTAGGGCCAGAGACCTGGGTCACATCCTGGGCAAGTCACTTTCTTGCTGTGGGATATCAGGCATGAGACTTAAGGAAATTGAGGTTAAGAGAGGTTATCTGCAAAGATGCGGATTGTAGGAACTACGGTTGTTTGAGGATCAGATGGGATTCGAGGGAACCTAGAGAACTTTACATCAGTTACCTACTGATTTATAGATATCACATGAATCCTACCACTTAATAATACTTCCAATGGCCCAGGCTCTTGACTGGGCCCTTCACATGTATCATCTATTTAAATAAATCCTCAAGATAACCTCATGAATCAGGTACTAGCTCCAGCCCCTCCAAGACTCTGACTTTTATAGTTGTAAAATACGGAATTGGTACCTTGCCTAAGACCATTTAGATATTTAGTGTCTGAACTGAGCTAACACAGGGCTATTGTAGTACGAATCTCACATAGTAGATGTCATGGAATCAGGCAGAGATAATTTTGGATGAGGATCTTGTTGGCATCCTTCAAATCGTGCTCCGTGAATAACCATCATTCTGCAGCGAAGGAGAGCACACCCTGCTCCCAGTCTTAGAATACTTTCAATTGTATTTTCAGTCACTGAGGATATAACAAGTTCTGCTTCTCTTTTCCCTGCAATAACATCCTTCCCCCAACTCTGGTCCCTGGAATTTTCAAAAGTCCTGATAATATTTCTGGAACATAAATTTTCCCTTTTCACCATCCGTCGCTCTGTGCTCCTTCAGGGCCCCCCGTGCTCCCTCAGACACAGGCTGGTGGGAGCCGGTCTTCTAATGCAGATGCTGACTTAGAGAGGTGACTTCTCCCCATCCATCAACTCTAACTGCATTCAAACATGTTCAATATGTGGGCTTCTTGATAACTTCCACTGTATGGAAAACAAAATGGAGGGAAATGATTATTGGCACAAAGGGGGGAAGTCATAAATCTTCAAATCAGATATAGGACAGATTGGAACAATATGGGTTCTCCAAGGTTGCCATGATAATGTGCCTAATAACTCTCCTTGGGCAAAAAGGCAATCTGCTTTCAATCAATCTCGCTTTTTCTGAGCAAAAATACCAATTATGTGGAAGGAAGATTTTTTCCCCCTCTCTTTTTGATAAAGGCTGCTCTCCACCCCAGAAATCATGCTGTAGCTAAAAGATATATATTCTCAATTGTCTAGAATGGTATTGGACAGCTAGCCTCAAATGAGAAAAGTCAATCCTTTTTTTTTTTTTTTCCTCTCCTCTCCTGCCTGCATTTGTCTACTTCTTAAGAGAACTGAAAGCTAATTAAAGGCTTAAGGGATAATATTGATTGCATTGGAATATATTTTATATGTACCCAGCACATTTTCAACTAAGAGAACCCTGACTCTTTCTAAGGCTGAATAAATCAGCTGGCGGGGCCTTTGATTCAAGGGTGAGAGGGTGAACTCATCTCCTTCCCTTCCACTTCTCACACATCTGTCCTAGAGATGAATGAGTTCAGAACAGGGAGAGGGAATGCTGGCAGATGTTCATTCAGTCTTTTGCGTACAGGATGGGAAGGATGAATGTTCAGGCATTTCCCCGGACCTATCATTGATTCAAGTCCAGGTTTGAATAATCACCAGGCTTCTACTGGTATAGAACTTTGAGCTTTGCTGTGCCTGGGGCGGGAAGCTGGCTGGGTGGCATTAACCTCTCAGATCCCTCATCTGTTGGATGGGAATAAGGAGCTTGCCCAAGATCACCCACAGCCTTGGTGGCAGAGCAAGAGGTCCCGTCTGGCTTATTCTCACATCCAGGTGAACGGGAGGATCTCCACCACGTATCTGTCCTGTGGAGGTGCCCATACATTGGATTCGTGCTAGTCTTGTTTGCAGTCATGGAGGTCTGTGGGCAGAAAACATTAGAACTGTCCCCGTGCAGCCCTGGATGTCAGATCAGGACACTCTGTGTCTTGGTCACTTTCTGAACACCCCTGGCAAATTCAGAATCAGAAATCTTATGCAAAACATGCAAATCCCTTTGCGGCCTATTTTGTCCATATAAATGCACATGTGCTACAAGAAATATTTTAAGAGATGGCAGGATAAAAATGTATGTAATCCAAGTGTTTGGTTCATGTCCCATGTTCTGACACCCGATGTATTTCCAGAGGGAGTTAGTCATGTGGGTTTGGGGCATTTGGATAGGTGGCCAAGGGGACCTCCTTGAACCTGGCTGGTCCTGGTTAGAAAACAAAGTGATCGTGTTGGAACATCTCTTCTGAGGCTGCCCACAGACAGTCTTTCCTCCCCAGGATGGCCTTCGCTTGCCCGGCCACTGAGCGAGTGTGGCACCGTAACAATAACAGTCCATAATGGTGATATTATTAACTGCATTGTGCATATTATTGATTTACTCTTTGTTCTGCATCATTATCCTTTCACCAATGAGTTTACTGCCTTATTCTCACATACTTAGTCAAGCACCAAATTACAGCGAAAGGGCAGGCTCTTGTAATGGCATCTAATGGAACATTGCATAAGCGATCATCACTTCCTCCCATTATGAGCTGCCTCCAGCCAATGAGCTTTCTGCCTTGTTGGAATGTGCACCGAGCAATTAGGAGGTGCAGGGGGCCTAGCCGTTCTAAAATTTTTTCCCACGAAATTATGTGCTTCAGTGTTCCCCACCTGCCCATGCCTCAGAACCTGGGCAGGGACTCAGCCTCTGTCCCTAGCAGCCCGAGAGGCACAGGGACCTGGGCTGAGCCCCTTGCTATGGTTTTCTTATTAGAAGCCAGAAGGTTGCCTCTCCACAGTCGGGCCCCGGATTTGGGTCGTGGGTCTAGCCCTTGCACCAAAGGGCTTAGTTAGTCCTGATGGGGCGTCAGATAGCAAATGTCAAGGGCCACCGGGTAGCCAGATTGGTTCAGATTCATCAGATGGGTCCAGGCGCCTAAAGACGTCGGGTGGGATGGTTGTCCCAGCAGTTCTGGAAAAGAGGCTCATCTCCCCAGGGGAAGCCACCATCTCCGGAAACAGAAGTCCAAACCTTGCTGGATCAAGACAAACCATTCCCGCCTCATCCCTTTGTAGCTTCTCCCCATCTTGAAGTAGAACGCCGTGGCTCTCGTGGAAGTCCTGGGCAGCTCAGGGAAGCGGCCGTCTGGGGATGCACAGCTTGTGGCGTGATCTGCGATTCCATAGGCGTCCCATCCCCATTTAGCCCTGAGTAATGCTCACTTACTGTAAAGTGTTACATGCCCCCATTGTCGGAGGAGTTATGGCGGAAAAATGCAAAATTTCCCTTTTACTGCTTATGGCCAGCAGAGCCCATAACGTGTCAAGCCGCACATTAGCCACCCTGATAAAAGTCCGCTTTCTTACACACAAAATCATCGTTTCAGCAAGATTTGTTATCTCATTACCTGATAAGCTCTATGTCATAAACCAAGACTCATTCGGTAAATCTCTCAAGAGGACGCTTTGTGGGCAGAAAGGGAAAGATATGAATCTGCAAGGGACTTGATAATGCAGCATTTAAGCACAAGCATAATGTCACTTATTGTTCAATGCATAAAACCGCTTGGCCAAACGGTTGGGCTTTTAATAGGATTTTGTGCAGCATCAGGTGAGAAGCCATATGCCTTTTCTGCCGAGGAGTCTCTGAGCACCTGCCGGCACTGCTGCTTTGCCTCACGGCCCTCTGGGGATGGGAGCTGGGCTTTCACGGAGGCCTGGGGAGGAGAGGGATGCTTCCCTGCAGCTGTGCGCTTCCTCTGTCTTGCCTGGGGTGGGTGCCGGGTCAGATCGGGGCTGGCTCCATCTAACTGGCTTCTCCTGTTCAGGCACATTGTGGTCTGCGGACACATCACTCTGGAGAGTGTTTCCAACTTCCTGAAGGACTTCCTGCACAAGGACCGGGATGATGTCAATGTGGAGATCGTCTTTCTTCACAAGTAAGGGGCCCCTGCTGTTTCGAGACCCTCCACTCAACCAGGCACCCTGAGGAGGACTCCCTGAGTGTCTGTAAGAGTGGTGGTGCGGGCGCCATGTTGGGGGGTCAGTGCAGAGTTGAATCGACCATGACCCCAGATGGCCTCCTTGGAGAGGACAGTATGGAACCATGGAAAGGGAACCAACACATTAGTTCAGTGGTGAGAATGGCACCTGCTTCTGCGGAGGCAATTCTGGCAAAGAAGAATGAAGTTCATTATGGGTCAAACACGTCATTACTGTCCCTTCAGCTGTCTGGATCAATTCGATCCAGGTGTGTCCGCAGTGTCTGGTGTGGAATGATTAGCTGTCTGGTGTGGATTCTTTACAAGGGCAGGAGGGACGGAGTGGTCAGGCAAGACACAAACATAAGAGGAAGCAGGGTATGAAGTACTAATAACAGCTGCAGCAACAATTGCCATTTCTAGAAACCTCAGTGTAGGACCCTGTGCTGGTCCCCGCCTGTGCATACGGTCTCTCCCTTCATCAACACGGGGAGTCAAAGTGCATGCTGTGAACTCAGAGTATTCTATATGAATCTTGCCGAAGAGGTTATTTAGCCTCCCTGGGCCCCAGTTTTCACATTCATAAGATAGGGAGATTGCAGTGGTTTCATTCTACCCTGTAGGGAGAATGAAAAGAAATAATCCGTATAAAGTATACAGAGCAGAATCAGGCACACAGTAAGTGCTCAATAAATATTTGCTATTATTGTGGAAGATAACATGTATTAGGTTGATAAGCAACTTAGAAGATAGGTCTTACTATGTTTGCTGTACAGTTGAGGAAAGCAAGACATCTGCTCAATGTTGTTGGGATTTTAAGCTTCGTCTTATCCCCTTTAAGGTAAAAGTTAGTCTACCAAAGGGATAGAGAGTCTGGAGACTCAGGCGTGTTGACTTGGGTGGCACCATCTTCTTTTTTGATGGAAATTGGGCCACCATAGTGCCAGCACTAATTCCAAGTTATCTAGGGATAAAGCTTATGAGTTGGTGTTGGCTGCCTAGGGGGCTGACGGCCCAGGACTCAATCCTGCCTTGAGATCCCATGGAATTTGACTTCCCTATAAGCTTCTGTTCTGTGCTTCTCCTTCTTTTTGACATTTGTCCGTAGAATACCAAACTGACCACCATGTCTGAGTGCCAGCATTTTGCCTCTCAACACTGAATTCTCCAAGTTCTGAAAAGACCAGCCAGGCCGTGAGCGCAGGAGCAGAACTCACAGATCCAGTTCAGTGCTTAGCCTCTCCTTACCAGCTGAGGGGCCTGTCCTCTGCAGAGCATTATGGGAGGTTCAGGAGAAGTAGTGTGCATAGGTTCCACCCTCATATTGGTTGGGCATGTCAAGATGAGCACGTGTGCAACAATGAGAGCTCAACATCCAACCTACATTCACTGACAGAAGTCTGTTTCATCAAGAGGCAGAATTGCACTGGACACTTGCTTCAGGGAGAGACCAGCATTTCTTGCATGACCAGGCAGACTTCCCAAGAGGGGCCCAACCAGTAATGGGTCTCAAAGACTGGTCCAATGTGCACAGGCTTGCTTTCTCTCTCGCCCATGGCTTGAGATGAATCAGCAAGCCAGTGGCCAATGCTTTACTTGCTGGGATTCACCTTCGTGTCCCCAGCATCTGTCAGTGTCAGCACTGTAGTAGATGGCCCAGTTAATTAACCTCTTGAAGATTTGGGTTAATAACATCCCTTCCTCCAGGATTGTTTTGAGGTTTAAATGAGTTAATATTTGTCAAGTGCTTGGAACGGTGTCTGCCGCATAGTAAGTGCTGGAAAACATTAACAATTCCTACTAAGTACTTAATGAATGTTAGGCAAGCATGGATGAACACAGTTCTTGGAACCTAGTAGGTTTGAACCAAATATCATCTCCCCAGCGCCTAGCCTGATACCATACAGAGAGTAGAAATCTTTCATCTCCACAGAAGTAATAAATGGATGAGTGAGTCAATCAGTGTTTTAATCCTTGTCCTCCAATGGGAACGATGTCTGGACAGTTCAGCACCGAGAATGATGAACAGTGTACACATGTGTGAATCAAGAACAGTACCGAGAGTGCATTAACTCAGTCTGTGGAGGTTCAGAGGTGACATGTTTTGATCCAGGCCCTGGGGGATGAGAAGTCCATGTGGCTGAGAACCAGAGAAGAGGCTTTGAGGGAGGGAACGGCAGGAGGCTCTGCCAGGGGCATCTTCGGCTAATCTCTGATGTCACAGCTCCGTCTCTCTATTCATAAAGTCGGGATTCCGTTCCTAACAAAGTCGAAGACATTTCGCCTCATAGGCCTCCGACTTTGTGAAAACCGTGAGCCTCTTTATTTTACCGTGCTAACGGTTTGGGTTTTCAGTGGGTTGGGGTTTTATTTCTCTCGAGGGTGAACCTTTTATTTCTGGCAAGAAAAGGGGCTGCTTTGGAGGTGAAAGCCTTTTCCTAGGTCTTTCTCTTTGGAAGTCAGAGAAAAAGAAGGCCATGGAAGCAGAAATACCGGAGTCTATTATATTAATGGCTGTTTCTTCTCTCCCTGCCAGCATTTCCCCTAACCTGGAGCTTGAGGCTCTGTTCAAACGACATTTTACTCAGGTGGAATTTTATCAGGGTTCAGTCCTCAATCCACATGATCTTGCAAGAGTCAAGGTAAGAAGTAAGAGGTGACTTCTGCTTTTATTTCATCTGAGAGGGGACTGACTCTGTGGTGAGGGCACATGCCTCCTAGGATGGCCAAGAGTAACCTCCACACCCCTAATGAGATAAGTCAGATGCCACCAGCCTTGACATCACCCTTTCCCTGGTCCCAGAGCTTCATTCCGTTGGCACTTGCTAGGCTACTCCCCTCACTTGGACTAGTCATAAAATGAAAGTTATTTTGCCAGTTTCCTCAATGTCAGCACTCTTCAAGGAAGTAGACCAGTTGTACAGATTCAGTAACCTCATATACAACGTAATAATCAAGTAATTCCCATCTTAAATACTTAAGTTGGTCTCAGTGTAGCTCTGAAATCTATTATTTACATTGGAAAGGAGCATAACATGAAGGATAAAGTATAAATAAAATTCTGCCAGGCCATAAAACATTTTTAGCTTCCTTTTTTTTTTTTTCCTGCCACCAAAGACTAAAAGCATAAAACTAAACATGCAGATATCTGGTATCGCTTGGTAAAGGGCTAATCTTTCATTCCAAAATCTGTTAAGTTAAAAATCTTCTTATAAAGCAGACCTGAGGCTCATAAAATAAAAGGATAGAGCAAAGTGACATCTGCTATTTTGCTCGTTTTATATAGATTTTGTAAACACGTTCAATATTTGCATGGCAGTGGATATAGATTAATATTGTGAATCCATTGACTTCTAAATGCTAACTGTGGTCACTACATAATTTAGTAAATAATGTCATTGGCAAACATGAATAAGCAGAAGGATCTGGGTAAATTCTTTGGATTATTAAAGAAAACTAGAGACAATTTGTGACATACCACGGAGGAAACAATGACCTCCCACCAAAATGCAGGAATGGTCTATTAAGTACAACATATCAAGTGGGACAGATTGCAGACCTGAGCCAGAACAAGAATTCTTATGCTTAGAGAGTCCAGTTAATCTTAATATTATCCAGACATGATCCAAGTTATGACTAATGTGAAATCTAATGAGAACTTGGAGAAAATAGTTACTGTTCAAGGACCTAATTTGATGCAAGCAATTATTAGCATAACTCATCATTCCCTCAAAGGCATAAATCTTATTTTGGCTCATGTTTAGAGAAGTCAGTAGGTTTTGAGGTCATCTGTAACACATCATTTCCTATACATAGATTTGTTGTCTTTCGAATATCTGAATGCTAATTGAATATTAAACAATACTGAGTTGTTATCTGATTTAGGGCTCTTATTTCCTCCTGTTCCACAGTTAAGATGTGAAAAAGGTCAGATGAAGGACTTTGGAGTCTCAATATCTGAATCCTTGACTATTCGATGAATTTGGTAAACTGAGAGAAGGGATTTAGCTCACCTGATGCCATTTCCCGACTAGAAAAATTAAGATGATGGGGTAGATCCATTGGTAGGGAAAGGAGGTAGGGAAGGGACTAAAAGGCTTCATTAATTGCTATTTAAAGAAATCTGGAAAGATTACATCGAAGTCACTATGCCAAATGAAAAGTATAATTACGAAGGTCCACGTTGTACCCTCGAACAACAACGAGATGAAATGTTTATACCATAACAAGAACTTGAGAGCTACACTTTTGACAAAACTATAATCTCTCAGGATTATTTTTTTCTTTCCTTGCAAAGCACCAGATTCCCCAAAAGCTGTCGACAGAGAAAGACTACAACCAGGCATGGCTATTTATATGTTTGTGTTCTGTGATTTTCCTTTCCGTGTCTTAGATAGAGTCAGCAGACGCGTGCCTCATCCTTGCCAACAAGTACTGCGCTGACCCTGATGCTGAAGACGCCTCCAACATAATGAGGTAACACCGGGGAGGCCAGGGAAGGCTCTGGGCTTGGCGCTCTGCAGCCCCTTGGCTGCCCTTTTGGGTTCTCTGCAGAGCATCATCTCTGTGGGAACTTCTTTCTCTCATGAGCCACTCTACACTTTGCCACAAACATAGGTCCAGGGGGAGCTGAGGCGCCGGTGGCTGGGGAGGGCAGTGCCACAAGGCATCATAGACAGGAAGCTTATCCTTGGCAGATGGGACCCCTGGGGCTCACAGTGGGTCTTGGGTTTGAGATGTTTCAGACAGGACTAGGAAAGAGAGATTGAGATGGGTGTAGGCCTGAAGTAAGGTACCATTTTCCCGAAGCGGGAGTGGACCTGCAATGACTTGACTGTGGGTGATTTGATCCCCCAGAGACATTTAGAGATATGTGGAGATGTTCTTGGTTGTTGTAATGAAGGGATGATGCTGCTCACATCCCAGGAGGTAGAGGCCAGGCATGCTGTTCAACATCCTACAACGCACGGGGGACAGTTCCCCACAGCAGGGAATTATCTGGCTCCAAAGATGAGGAGTGCCAAGCTTGAGAAGCTCCACGTTGGAACCTTCCAAGTGTGTCTGTAGCATTGATTAATATCCCTCTCAAAGAGGAGTTGGTTGACTGATGGGCTTGTTTCAGCCAGTTTCCCAGAATGAAACAATGTCTTCACTGAAAGCCTTCTCAGTGCTTTTAATACTAACATGCTTTTCTAAGATAATGATCGACAGAGAACTTAGCAAACCTATTTGACTCCAACCCTCCCCTTCCCCCCCACCACCTTTTTTTACAGAACATCTTTGGGTGGGCAGGGATGCACTCTGGAGAACACCACCCAGTGCCCTCCCTGGAAATGGGTGAGGCCCAGGGAGGGCCATCTCCTGGCCTGACCTGACATGGCTGATCCCCACTCCTTATTCTTTTCTTATTTCAGAAGAACACTGTTCTGCAACAATGGAATGACAAAAACGATATTTAGCTCCAGAGAGTTAAAGCCCCTCAGGATTCTTCTTCTCCCCTCCGGCCTACATTGTAGAGTAGTTAAGAGGCCTGGAAGGGAATAATAAAGAGATGCTTCTGGAGAAGAGATGAACTAAGAGAAAACATTCCCTCCCACTACATTCCCAGGAACTCTTGCCTAATTGTGAGCAGCCGTCCTTTGGTCCAGACAGATCTCCCTCTCTCCACAGCTTGGTTTGCTGCAGCCTGGGAATGTACTGGGATGAGAGCTTGGGAATTGGCATCATCACCATGCTCCCGACTCCCTTCCTTTACTTCTAACCGGTGGCCCCAAGTGACACGAGCTTTCCCATCACTGAGGTGGGGGACTGCCCTGGTGCATCGGGGATGAGCACGTCTTTCCCTCAGCATCTGGTCCCTGTGTCTGGCAAGCGACATCTGGCACAGTATTCTCTCCTCCCGCTTTTCTTTGGCAATATGTTTTCGCGCAGTTGTCTTAAGGAAGTTGATGCATGAACTCTTGTCCCCATGGCGCTTGCCAGCCTGCAGGGAGGTGGTGGAATGGGGACATGTGTCCACACCTGGGTCCACCCCCTAAACTAGTCACAGCTGGAAAGTGACTACAACAGCTCACCATTGGGTGCTCCAGAGGGATCCCCTTCCTGAACTAGGATTTCCATCCTTCCCCACGTTTTCATGTCATCTGAAATGATAAAAATGTAGCCTTTCAGGAACTAGTCTTCCTGATCTTGAGATTTTCAAAACATAAAAACAAAAGAAAATAAAGTATAATGTGTTGACCCTGGAGGAGTTTTGGGGCTAGTGCCTTTTTTCCCCCCTTCCAAAAGTGAATAATTGAAATGAGTAATAGTTTGGAAATGGGCATTTCTCTGAATGGCAATATTTCATTTAAGCCCAGGCTGTGGTAGGGCTGGTATGAAGACATGTAAGTTACCAGGATGTTTGGCAGGACACCACCGCATAAAAATTACAGGACAAAGGTAGCATCAGACATGTAGTGAAGCCATGCCATAACCAGAATCAGAACTAAGGCCCAGGCAGCAAAAGGAAACGGAAAGTTCAGGGTTAAAAACTGGGCTCTGTCTTTCCCTTATTTGTATAATCCTCCTTTCTCCTTAGTTTAATGAGACCAATCTGCCCCTCTTGAAATTAAAATGTCAAAGATCCATTTGAAATGAGCTAATGCAGGAGACCCCGCTCTGGCAGTGAATGGAATTCAGGGCTGACTGAAGCTCAAAGTCCTTGAGTTATAAGCAAGAGCCAACACAACACTTTTTCAAAAAGAAAATGAATTCCTTCAAGAGCAAAAGCCCAGGGTGAATTTGTGCAGGAAGAGGCTTCTGTGCAATCCATTTCCTAAATTCACAAGTTGTAGCTTTTCAGATAAAACTGCTCCCTGACTGCCTTCTCTCCATTTTTCCCCCCAAAAAGGGATGAAGCAGGGAGACGTTTCTTGGTGCAGAGTTTGTGGGGGGTGGTCCTAATACGCGCACCCGCATTTCTGATTAGGCTTCGAGGTGGGCCGTCCTGTGGAATTCCATTCTTTAGCCTTCCTTGTCACAGAAGGAAATGTGCAATGTCACCTCTGACAGAGTCGGTAATGACAGAAACCATAACTTACACGTGGAGAGAGCTTTTAATGATTTCAAAGCATTTCCACATCTGGTCTTTCATTTGCTGCTCAGACCAAAGCCTGTGAAATAAATAAAGCAGGTACCATTGCCCCCAACGTCCAGATGAGGAAACAGTCACAAAGAACCCAGGGATTTCCTGAAGGTCACCCAGTTCCTTAGTACACTGGGACTGGAATGCAGGTGTTTCTACTCCTCCATTTGTAGCCCCGTCTCAGGGAGCAGAAGCCAGGGGTGGATTGGGGGAGGGCAGTGGCTCATAGGCAGTATAGACTGAGGGCAGTTTGCTTGGGTGGTAGGGGGCGGGGAGAGTGGAATTTTCTACCAGACGGCGGCTGCCTTGGATTTTTTATTTCCCACCAGCATTAAAGTCTTCATTTAGACTCTATTATCTATCGAAGTCATTGATCCCGTCATAAGAGCCCTGCTCAGAAATCATTTTTGTCAGTGGCCATGTGTGTGTGACAGTTAGTATCCTTTGTCAGGCTGGTTGTTTGATTTGTCATCGTTGTCTCAAGTTGTTAACTTGGAGAACTGGACTCAGAGCAAGTTGCTTCTAGGCTTGTCCGCAGGGTATGTGAGATTGCAGACCTCCCTTGGCCCATGGGTTGAGCTCGCCTTATTTAGATGTCTCTGTAGGCAGTAAGCCCGTGACGCTGCTCTGGAGCCCCTGCCCCACGACACGGGCTCACATGCCGACACCAAGGCACCACAGAACCGCTCTCTTCTTTCCTGCCCTGGGCACAGTCTGTGGCCATTCTGTTGATTTCTTTCTCACGCTGCCATGGGGTGCGGTGATGGACACCGTTTAACCAGGCCCTGTGCTGGCAAGCCTTCTGGATGGTCCTGACTGCTGGCCCCACATTCACTCTATTTGGATACAGTCAAATTTGTGTTCCCATCAGACTCCAAGAGTGAGACAGACCCTGCCTCAGCTTTGGTTCTTTCTTTTTCAGAGTAATCTCCATAAAGAACTACCACCCGAAGATAAGAATCATCACTCAGATGCTGCAATATCACAACAAGGTAGGATAGCGAGAGGCTGGGCCCGTCCCAGGCTCAGAGGTGCACAAGCATGCCTGGTCTCTCTCCCCTCACTGTACAGCTGCGTGTGCACACACACACACACGTGCACACATACACACGTGCACATGACACACACACGCACCCACCCCCCCCCACACACGTGCACACATGTGCTTCTGTAATCCAAAGGGCTAGACAAGGGGTGCTGGGTACAAACCTCCCTGGGGCCTTTCTTCAGAGCAAGCACCTTGTTGACCGCTGCTCACTGGAAGGCAGCATGTGTTGGACCCCCAGGTTGGAATATTGATATAATCTTAGATCCCTGTTTCAACAATGTCCACTTTTTATGTGCTCTACTCCTTTCTCTCTTTCTTTCTTTCTTCCTTTTTTTTTTTTTTTTTAAAGATTTCATGTATTTATTTCACAGAGAGAGAGAGAGAGATCACAAGTAGGCAGAGAGAGGGGGAAGCAGACTCCCCGCTAAGCAGAGAGCCCGATGCGGGGGTCGATCCCAGGACCCTGAGATCATGACCCAAGCCAAAGGCAGAGGCTTTAACCCACCTAGCCACCCAGGCCCCCCTCTACTCCCTTCTTCAGTCGGTATCTCCTGACTACCTGCTGTGTGCTCAGTGCGCTACCTGACCTTCCTAATCCCCCGGGGGTATAAGTGAAGGAGTCCTGCCTTGTGCCCTCAGGGACGGACGTGGTAGTCTGGGGTAGAGAGCTTCCCAGGTGAGTGATAGGGCTTTGCTACCAGAGACCAGGTGACGTGGAGGAGCAGACCGCGCACCGGGTGGAGAATGCGGAACACGGCCTTCTCCAGCTGCAGAGGAGAACTGGCTTGGTTGAACCGAGGGAAAAAGTTGCTCTCCAGAGATAAGACATAAAGGAATTTTCCTCCTGTTCTAGTTTAGAAGGGGATTGGGAAGAAAACAAATGTTGGAGTCTGTGCTGTTTCGCTTGTGATTACTTCTCAGTCTCTCATTCAAAGGCACTGCTCCTTCACGCCGCCTGTCCCTGAGCTCCCAGGGAAACAGCTTTGGGGGAGGGGAGGTGGCACCTTTCTCCTTTTGATGTGGAACGGGTTATTCCCCGTAATGAGGCTGGAAAACCGGAGGCTGCTCAGTACCTGGAACCAGGTGTTCTGTCTGAACACAATAACTCCCCACTGGGTTATGAGTGAGTGTGTGTCCATCTTCTAGGCCATATTCCCTACGAAATAGGCAGTCAGGTGACCCAGAGAAGACCCCGTTCTGCCAAATGCACCGGTGCCATGCCATTATTTCTTAATTGCTGGCAAGGGCTGCCCCATTTCGCCACGTGGAGGCCCATCAGAGGCCGTTGTGAAGTGGGGCCTGCTGTCGGCAACCGGCCTACGGCTCGGGTCTGCTGCCCACTGCCCGGCCCTCGGCAGGTGCTTCCACGGCAGAATGTGTTACACTCCAGCCAGTGGGCTTGGTGGTGGGCGCCCAAGGTCCCATTGTCCTGTTCGTCTCTGGAAAACCCAAGGACACGGAAGACATAAAGTGAGGATGTCAGGGACTCACAAGCATCGGTCTGGAGAAGTTTCTAGACAGCAGCCCCTAATAGGTGGAGGGGAAATTTATTAGCAATCAGGCAATAAACTCTTCTTTCATTTATGATTTGAAATTTCATTCAGTGTGGGAGTGCTTTAAGCTGTTGTTTAGGTTTTTGGCTGAATTTAGATTGATTAGGGAAATTAATGTAGTATGTTTAGAAAGGGCTGTCAGTTCCATTTTTTTCCCCTTCCAATGAGTATGGATGCCGCCTCTTCAAGAAATTCAGGATGGTTTCAGCTGTGATTTCTGTCAAAGTCCAAGTAGCTGAATGGACCTAGGATCCGGATGGAACCTGGTCAGTGCTCACATGACCATAGCCAAGCTGAATGTCTGCTACAAACCTTTTCATGGTAATTATTCAGGAAAAAATGATAAAGGTGGCAACCGATCCTGAAAACACATTTTCAGGAAATGTGCCCAAAATACATTTTTGCTTAGAATCACCCCAATATGTTGGGGTTTCAGAGTCAGGCAAAATCACGTGTGAGACTTTGCCCCTGTAGGATGAGTAATGGATGAGCCCACTTTTCTCGATGATTTCATTTCCCTCTTCTAGAGGGAGCAAAAAGTCCACTGGTCATTGTCATCCCATTCCTCATGGAATTGCAGATGGACACTTGTCACCCTGCTCTGTAACTGTGCTATTTTGTGAGATGCTCCCACCTTCTCTTTAATCTGTTTTATCCCCCATTGCCTTACAGTATGATTTTTCTTCCTCTCTCTGTCCTTTCTCTTCACCCATGAATAAATGCCCAGAGATCTCCACCCATTAAAACTTGCTTTCTTGAAAGAACCTGGTATGTCTATGTAAACTTATGTTGCACTCAACACACTTTAAGTGATAGTTAAGTCCATAATTGGATAGGAGACATAAAACATAAAGAATTTCAATTCCCTGTGCTCTAATGATGCTGGTATTCCAGGGCCTAAAGGGATGTAGGCAAGCTGCCTACTTCTCCCCAAGTAAAATTGGTCCTGAGTTTGTCATCATAGTAATCTTAGATATTTGTGGCATATTTTATGTTTTTAAAAGAGCTTGACATCCATTATCACATTAGCCCTCATGTGGCCATCTGTGCATGCTAGCATCCCAGTGTGACTTTAGACTGGGAGTCTGTGCTCTCCCAGACAGAGCAGCTCTGGTGGGTACAACTCGTAGTCACTTGGCAGGCATTGAGCTAAGGACAGAATGGCCAACTGTCACCTTCTCTGTAAATAGAGCCCACCCCACTGAACCGAATTGTGGTTCCTCACAGCAGGCCTTCTAGAAGGACTGGTGTTCTCTAAAGTGGATCTGATTTCATGGAGAGAAGCACTCAGCCCAGCCCAGATGTCTCTGAACACAGAAAGAAGATGGTACAGGGCACTCATTTTTGATTTGAGTGTTGTAAATGTCTTGAAGCTTTTCAAGGAAAGAACAGTTGGTGATATCATAGAAAAGTATCACTTCCAATGACTTAGCTGCTAATGGATTTTTAATTTTCCGGATAGATTCTAGAAAAAAAAGGTCTTGGTCTAGAAACCAAGTCCCAATGGCCCAATGGTGATGCAAGTTCTTTGAGCTTTCTCACTAAAAACCGTTACACACTTGGGCAAGAGTGTTGAAGTGTTTTCTCTGAAATGAACTTCTCTCCTTATGGTGGCTTTCTCAAAGTTATTTGTGTATAGGGAGGGCTGGGACTGGGCTTGACCTCTGCAGGTTTCCCAGGAGAGCATATTTTCACATTCCTCCTTCTTGAGATGAGGAGTGGTCCAGTGGCTGATCAAAGGGGGACCCTGGTCCTGTTACACCAGTTTTATCGGGCCTCATTCTCCAGATCCAGGATTTGCTTCTAGACTTCTGTGTAGTGATGCTGGCATCTTCCAGTGGACCCAAATATCCCTCAGATGAAGGACAGAAGTGTCAGAAACAGAGGATTCGAGTTCCTTGTGAAATTTCCTCTCTTCATTTCATGCACACAGATGTTCCTCCCAGCCTTTGGTACATCCCTCCCTGCTCCCTGCCCCACAATTGTGGAAGCTATGATGGCCCATGAAAGGAGGCCACATGGAAACCTGACAACTGAAACAGACTTGACTTTCCCATGTAATAACATGCAAAATATGTCTAAGGAACTCAAACCAGATGGGGACAGGGTGGACCCAAGGCCCAAGAGCCTGGACTTCATACCTTCAAAAACCTGGCACATGGGGATATGAGAGACTCTCTGGAAAAGGCTTTGTTTGATTATTCGTTTGCTTGGTTGCTTGAAAGTGCCATGAAGGTTAGTAAAGGGGGAAGATGGCCTTTGCCAGCCAGTGAAGAGTAGGGAGAGAAAGAGTGTAAAGGGCAAGACGATCCGCTGGCATCAGGCCTATGCTGTAAGAAGGTCTCTGATACTCAGCTTGGCAGAAATTACCATCCACCATGGCCCACACACCAAACTTTTTAACCATGCTCTCGTTAGGGAGGATACAGTCTTCTCTCCCAGGAGTCACTGCTGGCTTAGGACTTGTGAAACTGTCACAGGACTTTGAGGAAGGGATTTCACAAGAGGGGTATTTCTGATAGCAGAGCAAGGAGCCATTGGACTTGTTCTTGTTTCCATAATGGCATCTTCTCTTCTAGTAGGTAGGACTGTAGTGTGTTATCCTGACAGTGAAGGGAAGCCTTCTGGGTGCTCCTGGTGTTTGCTGGTACCTGGAGAGAAATAGGCGTTTTAGGGCCGTAAAGTCTCGGCATCTGCGGGGGGCCTCGTAGGGCTCTCTGCTAGAACCTCAAATGCAAAGCAAGCCGTCTTTCTCTTATGACTTGGAAAAACACTTATAGAGTTTTTGGGACAAAGACCTTGCATTTTGGGAGGTAGCTTTCTCCATTTATTAGACAAATTACATCCTTAGAAAGTTCCTTTATAAAATAAGCCAAAAAACTGCTTTCTTATAACATATACCATTCAGTCCTAATTCTGGCCCCTGGAACAAAGCAAGACAAGCCTAATCTCTTTTCATTGCAGCAGCACCTGAGGCTTTCAGAGGTAACCGTCCTGTCTCCGTGAAGGTGTGGTCCTTCTTTAGGCCAGACACTGCTGGCTCTCTTAACTGTTTCTCAAAAGACGTTTTCCAGAACCCTCACCTCTCCTTGTGCTTGTCATTTTTTTCTGGAAGTTATTCAATTGATCAGTTTCCCTCTTTAAATCTGACTGTTACAACTGGATCAAGTGCTCTGGAACCAGCCTGACCGGTTCACAACAGAATGAAACATTCGTCTCCCTTGATCTGGAGACCATTTCTAACAAGCAAGCATTGGCTTTCTCTGTAATCTGTCACACGGTTGGCCTCTTTTTGGGATTTGAGTTACCCACACACTTAAGTTTTTTTCCCTTCTTTCCCCCTCAGCTCAACTGCCAAGTTAGATCTTCTCCTTTTGAATTTATACAATTGATTTTTTTTTTCTTTTGAACCTAAATGCTGCGCTTGACATTAAGACCTTTAAAAATCTTTCCTGGTTGTTTTTCTGCCCATTTTTCCAATCCTGGCAAAGTTTTTGAATTTTGACTTCTTTGTCCAATGGATGATCTCTGATTCTGCTTCATGCCACTTAAAACTAATCAGATGAGCGTGTGTCTGTGTCCTTATCCTGGGGTGTGACCTGTTACATAGGATCAGTCCATCTGCAAGAGATCGTAATATGTCTACACTGTGATTTGCCTGATGATTTAGGTCAGTGCTTCTCAAAGTGTGGTCCCCAGATCGGCACCTCGAATTTGTTAGAAATGCGAATTCTCCAGCCTTACCCCACCCCCTACTAGATCAGAGACTGTGAAGGAGGGGTGGGTGTATCAACCCACCAGGTGATTCTGAGGCCCACTCAGACTTGGGGGCCACTGACCTGGAGTTTCGGGGATGCAGATAAAAAAAATTCTAAAACACACAGACAACTAACTGATGGCCCGAGTCTGTTTGAGGAGCTCATTTATGAATAACCTAGCGAGATATCCTAGTAACAGGGGCTGATGTGTCTGTCCCAAGACGAAATTCCCTCTGGACTCTGTTGGCTACATGACAAATCCGAGGGGAAGACCTGGGTTAGGGAGGCGCAGAAGCAACGTTCCAGAGAGAACCCCGAAGACTGAAGTCCACGGAATAGGGGAGTTGAATGAAACAGCAAACAGCAGGCTCAAGCAAGGGAAAGAAAGGATGAGTCTGAACGCCTCTGAGCCGTAGGGCAGTGGTGCATTTCCCAGAGGAGATTTGCAACCATTGAACATTTAGCAACCTCAGTTCTCATACCTTGCTTTGCTTCCACAGGCCCATCTGCTAAACATCCCGAGCTGGAACTGGAAAGAGGGAGATGATGCAATCTGCCTCGCAGAGCTGAAGCTGGGGTTCATAGCCCAGAGCTGTCTGGCTCAAGGCCTCTCCACCATGCTCGCCAACCTCTTCTCCATGAGGTCATTCATAAAGGTAACGTCTCGTCCTATTAGAGCCCATTAGCCCCGGATTCAGTTTGTCGTGGGGTTGAGTAGAGAGCACAGCTTAAACTCAAAACAGATCGACGGGCTTTAACCACTCTGGTTAAGGAGAAATTCCTTGTTACAGATTTGGGCACGAGGCCAACTTCTTTCAAAATTATGTTTTTATTTTTATTTGGCACATCCACGGCCATTAAATGATTGTTCAAAGCACAAATCCTCTCTTTTTTTTAGATAAACCACATGTTTATCTATCAACAAAGCCTCCGCTGTTAAAACAAAAATATGATTTATATACATTCCATATGGCACCAGAGCGCCTAAAGAAAAGAATTATCATTTTGCTTTTTTTACATCAAGTGGCTGGTGGACCTCTCACTGTGCAGATAAATGCAGACCATGTGTTTGTGCTGAAGCCCAAACCCCAACAACATAATTCATTTATTTATTTCTGCACAATCAAGGAGGCCAGCAGGGCTGACATGCCATGGTTGTTTGAATGGAGAGTGGAACGAGGGGCCGACTCCTCGGCAGCGGCGCCCCGTGTGCCATGAGATGGGCAGTCTGGCTCTGCTTGTCTCCTCTTCAGCCGGCTCACCCCACAGAGCGGGCTGGGCAGCCACCCCAGCATCTCCAGAGTGGCCCCTGCCTGCTGGGCCAACCCGGGCAATAAAAGACCCAACTCTGTCCTCACAGGCCAGGCCGGGACATTGGCCAGGTCAGGGCAAGCCCATTTCCGGGACACTGGGTTATAGGCCCGGGCCCTTCCTAAGAGGGCTTTTGGAGTAATGATAACACCGATCCTCATCCTTGGATTGTTCTTAGCCTAGACCAGTCCAAGGGGTAGACCAGGACAGGAAAACCTGCCCAGTTTGGGCCTTTCTGACTTGGCAGTGGTGGCCGCCAGCTCAGGATTTGGGCTTCCGTTTCCCCTTCCTGCAAGAGTAGGGATGGAGGTGGGAAAGTTGTGAGTTACCAGGAGGTCCCATGAGGGGGGCTAGAAGCTCTGTGATCCAAGGTGTGATACCTCCAGCCCTCGGCTGCCGTTACTGCTGTGTGTGGCACTGGTGGTCCGTTGTCTGGGGGAGTCGAGGCGATGGCACTGGAGGCGGTGGGAAGGTTGGGCGGCAAGAGTGGGGCTGAGACGACGGACCGACTACGTGCGTGGGCTCATCCTGGTTATCCCCAGCGGTGGGATTAGAGCAGGGCTTTTCTCTCAGTCCTTACCCACTCTACCCACCTAATTTGCATTACACAGGCAATTCATAGATAAAAATCCTTTATGTGAAAGGACAAATTGTGCTGGAGTCCCTTCTATCGCTTTAGCAAAGGATGCCTTGATCAAAAAATTCCTTCAGCTCCCTATGTGCCCAAAGACCTCAGCTCCACAGAACTCCAGGCTCAGACCCAGCACACCAATAAGGATATTGCGGTTTTTTTTCTCTTCTTTTCCTTTCTTTTTTTTCTTATTTTAATGGCTTCTTTAATCCAGGCTGCTATTCCCCTGCCTGGATGAAACTGAATGCAGGCTAAATGGAGTTGGCAGGGGAGGTCTGTGTGGCGGGACTGAGAGGCATGCCCCAAAGCCAGATGTAGCCTTGTGTCTCCCACGGCTCTCGTGTTCAACACAAGGAACCCAGACCCCAGGATAAAGGACTGTCACCAAGAGAGCTCTTCTGGCCATGCATCTGAGCTCTGGTGGTTTCCTCCAGCAGGGAGTTACCCACAGGCCCAGGCACGAGGTCTGAGACCTGGGCTCTGCTTCCTTTTGTTGATGTAACACGGTCTTGGCAGGGCCCTACCGCACATGGGGCACTTGACATGCGTATGTTTTGATTTTGTGGTGCCTGCATGGAAACTGGAGCTGCCTGTCAAGAAAATTAATAAAATGGATGTGACGCTGATTCCTCAGTGTTATTACCGAGCAGGGAGAAAGAACTTCTGTCCAACTCTCCTCAAGACCCTGCAGGGCCTCACCTCTGGAGCCAAGGACGTCCCCTCCAGCCTAGCGAATCCCACTGCCAAGTAACTATTTAGGAAGAGCCTGTGGAAGAGGCCCGGCTGGGCCCTGGTATAACTGAAAACACATTTCCCTCCTAGGGTTATGTTACCGTGTCATTTCTGCCCGGGGCCAGGTCCCCCGTGTTCGGAGGTAGCTCTCTGACCATGGCCTCTTGACATTCAGGTGGTCTTTGTGTTGGAATTTGCTAAGGCACGTGACCTGTAAATAGCAAGGTTTCCCTATATCTATTGTTTTCACTTAAAATAAGGACTGCCGGAAGCATGTGTTTCCCATTCTGTGGCGTCGTGCTGGTGCACTGACCCTCCACATCCCCGATCCCTGTCTCCTTCAGGTCACGATAAACACCTTGATGATGGTCTCCTCGGCAAGTTTTATATATTATCTCCTGTTCCCGAGGTCACAGCGTCTTCGCTCATTTTTACTGGGCGGGGGGCAGACGGAAAAGGAAATCTAGAAATGGATAATCCTTGCCAGAAATTGCTTCCTGCCCCAGTGTCCCCCATGTCCTCCGGCAGAGGATTCATTAGTACTTCCATAGGGACAGGAGGGCCTCGAGGATGGAGGGAGGTGGGATGAGGCTTTGGCGGATTTCATCCCTTGAGAACACTTAGTATTTCTGGAAGCCAGAGGTGGAGTGTGTGCTCAGCCTCTCCCTTGCCCTGGGCAGGTACAGCATCTGTTTCTTGGTTCTGCAGAATACATTGTACTCTATATATATCACAGGCAGAATCACAGTGGCCGCCCACGGGGCCTTTAGTGTCCATGAGACCGAAAGCCAAGGCTGAAAGGGAGGATAACAAAGCTTAGCAAGAGGGAGGGGTTCCAAGCTATGCAGGGGTTCCAAGGGACCCAGGCCAGTGGTACCAGCAAAATATGGGGAACACTTGTGTGTCCCCTGAGCAATATCACTTTCAAAGGCCCTTACCCCTGGGCCTCATTGCCCCCTTGAAAACCTGGTTCCCATGTTGGCTATGTCATCTCTGAATTGATCTAAACTTTTGGAGCATCTGTATTTTTAGCCCACATCTTTGGGATAAGGAATTCAAGTAACTACTGTTAAAGACTTTTTCCTGGCTATTCGTATGTAATTTGCTCTGCTTAACCTTCAAGGCACGGCCTCTGAAGTTTCTGGTATGCTGGGATTTGTTTAACAAATCCATGATAACCTGATAGCAAATAACTTCATGAAAGAGGCACAGGTTGGCCATTCAGGGGTCCTCGGACCCCACAGCCTATTGCTAATGCTAGGGTAAGCATTTTCTCCAGCAGCACCCAGTTTTTGCCCTGAGTTCCTCCAGGGAGGGAAGGCAATGGTCCTGGTTCCTGAGACTAGTCTGTATCTCCGCTGTCAACCAGGTGTGGAATATCCTGTGTATTTACTGCTATCTGATCTGCTGCCACCTGCCTGTCAGGTTCAAGTGAGAATCTTCTGTAAAGACCAAGACAATGAACTTATTTATTTAGCCTCTCTGCCATTACCTTGCTCCTGAATCCCTGAGTAAGTGGCCACACTTACCCTCCACTTGGCTTCCTCCTTTCGATGTATTTTAAGATCCATTGTTTTTTTTTTTTTTCTTGGTTTTAGAGTTTTAGCATGTAATACTTTAGTTTCTCTTCAGCATGTGTGGTTTCCTGTTGAGGCTTGACCTGCCATCTTTGTGAATTGTGCTATTATTCTTACTAGGATTAGCTGTCCTGGGCATGATAAATTGTATGTGTGGGTGTTGTGCATAATTTAGAGAGTGATTAACTCTTAACATATCTTTTCAGTCTGTACTAACTCTTCAAAATTTAGCAGATTTAAATTATTCTCAGGATTGCCGAGCATTTTAACTTTGCTAAGCTACCATTTGAGTGTGTGTGTGCATGTGCGTGCGCGCGCGCGCGCGCACACACACACACACCCCGGTACATAGCATGTACTCTGTAATTATTTCTTGTGGGTGAAATGTTACTTGATATCGATCACAACATGGTCTTCTCTGTCACCTTTTCTATTTCTGAGTGAGGAAGCCATAGGAAAACCAGGTGTGTGTTATTCAGAGTGTATCTTGGCTGAGGTGGACCTTGCTGGACATGAAAACCACGTGCTCATTATTGATATTGTCTCATTAAGATAAACTTTCAGCAATACATAGTCCTAGCTAGCACAACTTGTAGGCCAGGGAATCATTTTAATATCTTTATTTTGGCGATGTTTATATGCATCTGTGTTATTTTTTATATGCATGTATAAAAACAATATGGTTTAGGAGCTGGAAATATAAATCAAGACTCTAATAATAGCTGAGCTATCTTGGGTTCTAACCCTGTGCCAAGTCCTAGGCTAAGTGCTTTACAGACATCAGTCATTTAATTCTCACAATGACTGTACCCACCACTGGCGCTATTATACCCACTTTCCAGTGGCAGATACTGTGGGTTGTGAGAAGTTCAGTAACCTACATGAGGCCAGAACACCTGGAATTGACAAACTCACGTGTCAAACCAAGCAAATTGGTTCCAGGTCTTTGAGTATACCAGGAGGAAATACGGTTGGTTAGTTAAACCTGGTTGGTTAGTTAAGCTTGGTTGGTTAAGCCTCTGCCTTCGGCTCAGATCATGATCCCCGGGTCCTGGGACTGAGCCCTGGATCAGGCTCCCTGCTCAGCTGGGAGTCTGCTTCTCCTTCTGCCCCTCCTACACCTTGTTTTCTCTCTCTCTCTCTCTCTCTCTCTCTCTCTCAAAGAAATAAATAAAATATTTTAAAATAAGAGGAAATACGGTAAGGGGGAAACTTAGCTAGTGCCAGAATCTTTGCTTTCTGTGGTTAGACATGGTTGCTTTGATAGAGATTCCCTGGGCACCTACTGTATTTCAGGCAGGATGCTAACCACACTGTCATCCTCATGGCTAGCGGGCACTCATAAGCCTCAGGAGGCTTCTGTTATGACTGGGATGCATGGGCACACTTTTGCAAGATGCATTCTCTGGGTCTTGCTGGCCTTTCTCTCCGCCCAGCTCTATAAAGGGCAGAAGTCACTGCATTAAAACATGTGAACCTAGGCTGGGATGAATCAGGATAAGGAAATCACCAGGTTTTCCAGAAGGAAGTGACATTACTTGCTGCTGTATTCAGGGAGTAAAGCTAATTGGCTTCAGTAGGTGCCTCTGGGAGAAAATAAACAGTTCTTACTGGCTGATGGATGTAAGCTCTGCAGACCTGAGGTGTTCATCCACGTGAGGGAGACATATAAGCAACAAGGCTCAGCCGTGTGTGGAGTGGGCTGGAGGTGGGTGACAGGATCTCTGAAAGGGGGCCAGGGCTGCAACTGATAAGGGTCAAGGTGGCTTTCTGCTTCTGGGAGGGGATGCTGCTGGTGCCAGAGTAGAGGGTTTCTCCCGCCAAGTAAATCTACATAGTGTAAGTTAGATAGCGAGAGGCTACCTGTTGCTTATTTCATATCCACAGGTGATGTCATCCCGATCGCAACTTGTCATGAGAGTGAACTTCTGTAGATATGATACAAATATACTCACTTGCCATAATGTTTATTCTCATAAGTCCTACATATATAGAGGGTTCCCAAATTTGTATCTCCATCTGGAACCTCCCCCCAACCCAATGTCATCTATCTAACTGCCACTCAACATCTCTATTTGAGTTTTGCATCTCATCTGAGGCCTGACATATCCAGAATTGAATTCCCGTTCTTTGTCCGGAGACACTGGCAATGCCATTCTTCCCATTGCTCAAACGAATATATTTGGAGCCATCCCTATAGCTTCTTTCTTTTTCGCATGCACCTCGTTCAATCCAGCAGGAAATCCTCTCAGTTTTGACTTTCCAAATTTCTGACCACTTCTGTTCTTCCTGTCAGATCCAAGCCACCATCATTTGTCTCCTCGAGCATTGCATAAGCCTCCTGACTGGCCTCCCTGCTCTGCTTTTCTCTCTCTGCCGCTCCGGTCTATCCTCAGTAAAGCACCCAGAACAATCCTTCACAAGCAGATGCTCTCACCTCTTTGCATAAGTCTCTCCATGGTGTCCTATCTCACCAGGAAAAAGTTCTTACGATGTTCTCTAAGTCCGAAGCAATCCTCACTGGCCTCATCTCCTAAGTGCTCTTCTGTTCCTTGCCATCAGCCGCACCCCTTTGGCTAGTCTTTAGGGTTACACACTTGCTATTCCTCTGGCTGAAACACTCTTCCCCTAGTAGCTTCCTGGTTTCCCTCTATCAGATCCCCCATGTCTTTGGTTAGTGTTGATTTCGGAGTGAGGCCCTTCTCTAAACCATTAGAGTTGCATTTTTAAAAGGGCTTAACAGGGGCACCTGGGTGGCTCAGTGGGTTAAAGCCTCTGCCTTCGGCTCAGGTCATAATCCCAGGTCAGGTCCCAGGATCGAGCCCCGCCTCGGGCTCTCTGCTCAGCGGGGAGCCTGCTTCTTTCTCTCTCCTCTCTCTCTGCCTGCCTCTCTGCCTACTTGAGATCTCTGTCTGTCAAATCAATCAATAAATAAAATCTTTAAAAAAATAATAAAATAAAAGGGCTTAACAACAAATCTTTAATTGAAGTAGAATATAAAAACATAAAAGTGTACATCTAACAAATGGGCAGCTTATTAAATACTCACAAACTCAGAACTCTCTTTTAACCAGGACCCAAGTTAAGAAGCCATACGTTATCAGTACCTCAGGGACCCGTTTACTGAAACATCAGTGTATGTGTGGGTCTGTTTCTGGGCTCTCTTGGGGAAAACTGGCATCTCCACAGCATTGAGTTCTACAGTCTAATGTGGCATATCTCTAATAGAGACATGATTTGCTGTTCAACAGTTTTCCTGGCAAATCCAGGAGACTCAAGAAGAAGCGACTAAGCTCATACATTTTTCTGGGGCTCCCCAGGGTCCCTACAGGGAGGAGATGTCCCACTTCGCCACAGTCTCCAGCAAGGATTTAGAGGTTCTCCTTGACTTCATGGGGTGAAGAAAGTTTCCATATGTAAACACATCAGAATCATATTTTCAAGATTTATATCACTCTCTGCTCCACAACCTGTGTATCTATGTCCTCATCTACGTTCCTGGCTTTGATTTCCTACGTGGCTTTGTGGCCTCATTTATTGCCTCCTTTCTTTGAGATAGTGTCAACACTGTGAAGCCTAGGGCTCCTTGCTCAATCCCCAGTGCCTGGAGCTGCACCCAATGCACGTGGTCCTCAAGAAATGCCTGTTGAATTAATAAATGAATCAGCTGGTCTCAGCCTTGCCTGGCCAGCCTTGATTACACAGACAGCTGGGTGGGGCCAGGACCACAGCGACAATTTGGGGTGATTTTGGTGCTGAAAACATCTTCCATTGCTACCGTAGGTAGTTCCCTTGCCACATTAAAGAGCTTGGACTCCACATGGAAACTTGAAATACAGAGCTTGGCGAGGATGCTCGGAGGCTGGTTACATTGGGTTATAAACCATTTCGACTGCCAGAAAATCCAGTCAGTGTGTTGTTTAAATTCACAAATCAAAATAAACACCCATGCACCGAAAGGAATTGGCTAAGCCTCAGTATCCCATTTGGGTCAACATCATTGAGCATCTTCTTTTTCCCTCCATGACGCTCATCAGATCAGCGGCACCGCCTGCCTTCCCGGGCAGAGCCATTCACCCCGATCCAGATGACGAACGCCCACCTGAGAGACCAGCTCCCCTGAAAATGATTTCGAATGAAGAGAGAATTAATCCATGAACTATTAACAGGGATTTCGTTCCCCTCTGGCCCTGGTAATTTCTAGAACATTGAATTAAAGAGTTCTTAGACCTTTACAAATTCTCAAGGCAAACATTATTAGCAAAGAGAAGCCCATACTGCATGTTAGAAGATTGCCAGAAAATGTCAATGGAATTTCTGAATAAAATAGAAGAGCCTTATGCTCCCCCTCCCCATTTTCTCCCCTTTTTCCCTCCCTGCTCCCCCTAACCTGATTAGAAAGTCATTTCATGTGTCTTATATGTTTGGTCAATCAAAGGCAAACGTACATGATTGATGGTGACAGGGAACACATTTAACTCATTACTCTTTACTTTGCAGCAAAATGATTTGTGTAAACTGTCTGCCTAGCATTAAAGGTAAAACAAACTTAGAAACCCCAAAATGTTAAATTTTTGTCTAATATTTTCCTTTTGGTTTTATAGCCGTAATCACATATGGATTCTTTTATTTGGCTCTTGGCACAGACTGAACAAAAGGGGAAGGCAGCACCAAAAAATTACATAACATACAGACAGAGCACTGTGCCCCGTGAGGACTGGGGCATAGGAGCTGCAGTGGCCAGGACTTAACCACGAACACCGGGAGAAGCTGCCTCTCACCCTGCCCTTATCAGCTGGCAGGATATGGTCAATAACGTGAAATAAGGCCCTGTTGATAAAGTCGCAGATGTCAAAAAGATCTCTTTTTGGAGACCAGCGGTCTTTAATTAATTGCACGCATTTCTGAGTACACGTGGGCATTCACAGGCTGCATCCTTCTGGCCTCCCCCACTTTCAAAGTTCTAATTGTGGGTACCACCCACCATTGGTGATTTTTCAAGCAAAAGTCTCAAAATGCTATTAAACCATTAAGAATACATCTCAGATTTCTTTGTTAAATCTTTTAGTAATCATTGCCCTTCCGTGATCCCGGATATTAAATCGATGCCCAGAACAACGAGGAGGACCCCAGCATTTTGAAGCAACCGTTCTACATTTCAGGGATGCCAAGCAAAGAGCCACCATTGATTTGATACAATGGGTATTTTTGTCAAGAACTCTGAGATTATAATAGTATCCCAAGTTTGCCAAGCACTTTACACTTTATAAGATACATGTTTTTACTTAAATTACTTTTTATTTGACTGGATACACAAGCATTTTATTGGATATCATTTGGCACCTGTGCTTGATGCCCAGGAGCTGGCATTTTGGACCCTTCCTTGTGTGTAGAGGAGGAAGAAATAGGGAAAGGGGAAAGGAGGATGACTGACTTCTGAGAAGATCGTTGGCTTCTCTGCTCGGTGCTTTCCCTGCTATTACACGTTGGCTCCCTGAGAGAAGTGTCTTGATAGAGACATTGCTTGGCTTTGTATTCAAACCAGTACCTTCTAAGAACGGAAATCACTTTGCGGTGTTTATAAAAGTAGTATCCTCAGTTTCCCCAACCATGCCAAACTACATGATATAACAATGAAGGTCTTTCTCAAAGGTAGAAAATACCTAGGTCTACCCCATTCCCTCCGTGGTGCACTGGCCTTTTTCAGACCAGGGTAGTACTATCCTCCCTAGACCTTAATGCCTTGTTATGTGAGAGACTTTGTTACCCAAGTGCTGTGGCGGAGCAGGGGAGGGAGAGGGTGCCGGGTTTGTGGAGCGAGGAATGAGTGGGTCAGCATGCAGTCTGCTGATTTCCAGCAACACAGGTGGTATCCGTAAACAGGGTGTGAGGTCCAGAGGGGTTAAAAGTGATGATAAAAGGAAGAAAGGAAAATTTTTAAGGGGAAAAAGTATAATTAGACCTAATCTTTGAAGGTTCCTTCTGATCAAAGTAAAAGTATTCAAGTAACTCAAACTGCTTGGGCACAGGGGTGGGGCTCTGGATTGTTGTCTTCAAGATTGGTACATAAATCCACATGCATTAACCTAGGCTTTCTTCTGGCCATTTTCCATTACAGTAAAATGCTTATTAAAGGTCAGTGGGTTAAGCCTCTGCCTTCAGCTCAGGTCATGATCTCAGGGTCCAGGCATCGAGCCCCGCATTGGGCTATCTCCTCAGCAGGGAGCCTGCTTCCCCCCCTCTCTCTCTGCCTGTCTCTCTGCCTACTTGTGATCTATCTCTCTGTCAAATAAATAAATAAAATCTTAAAAAAAAAATAAAATATGTGGTCCCACTAAGATTTAGAAGTAATTTTAATTGTCAAGCTATCTTGTTCTTTAGTTTTATTCACTTATAGTGAAATTGATGTGTGCGTATATGTGTGTACACAGCTCTGTACATTTTAACACATACGTTGAGTCATGCCACCACTACCAGAATCAGGATACAGAACAGTTTCAGTATCCCCCAAATTCCCTCACGCTCTCACTATGCCTTCATATCCTCCCTGCACCCCTAGCCCCTGACAAGCACTGATCTGTTCTCTGTCACTATCATTATGTCATTTTGAGAATGTCTTGTGAATAGAATCATACAGCATGCAACCATTTGAGACTACTTTTTTCCATTAAATACAATTCCTTTGATTCATCCAGGTTTTGTATCGATACTTCATTCTTTTCTTTTTTCTGAGTAATGTGGCTTTTTAATGGATGTGCCACAGTTTATCCATTCATTCCTTTATTTTTATTTTTTTAAGTGGGCTCCGTGCATGGATCCCAGCATGGGGCTTGAACTCACAACCCTGAGATCAAGACCTGAGTTGCGATCGAGAGTTGAATGCTGACTGAGCCACCCAGGTGCCCCTGTTTATCCATTCACTTCTTTAATGGCATGTAGGTTGCTTCCAGTTTGGAGAGATGATGAATAGAGCTGATCTAAGCATTTGTGTAGAAGTTTGGGTGGACCTGAAGTTTCAGTTTCTCTAGAGGAAATGCCTAGAAGTAGGATTGTTGGATTAGAGGGTAACCATGTTTACCTTTAAAAGAAATCACCAAAGGATTTTTCCAGAATGGTCGTTCCATCTGTCATTCCTATCAGCCCTGTGTGAGATGTTAAACATCTCTTCAACTGCTAATTTTTCATCTGTCTGTCCTTTTTGGTGAAGTGTTTGGCCCATGTTTAAAAATAGGCTTTATTTTTTTAAGCAGTTTTCTGTTTATAGGGAAATCGAGTGGAAGTACAGAGATATTCCCATATATCCCCTGCCCCACACATGCAACCCCCATTACTGACATGTACCACCAGAATGGTACATTTGTTACAACTGATGAATCTTCCTCCCCACTGATCCCTGGCTAACACAGATGTTTTACATGTCCCATAGTTTTGCCTTTTCCAGAGTGCTACATAGTTGGAACGATGTAGTATATAGCCTTTCCTGATTGGCCTCTTTCACTTAGTAATACACTTTTGACATTCTTATATGGCTTTTCATGACTTGATAGCTTATTTCCTGTTAGAGCTGAATAATATTCTATTGTCTGGATGTACCATAACTTATTCATCCATTCACCTATCTAAGAACATCTTGGATGCTTCCAAGTTTGGGCAATTATGAATAAAGCTGATATAAACATCCATGTGCAGATTTTTATATGGACATAAATTTTCAACTCTTTTGGATAAATACCAAGGAGAACGATTGGTGGATTGTGTGGCAAAAATATGTTTAATTTTGTAAGAAGCTGCCAAACTGTCTTCCAAACTGACTGTACCATTTTGCATTCCCACCAACAATGAATGAGAGTTTCTTTCGCTCCACATCCTTGCCAGCATCGGGTGTTACATCAGTGTTTGGCCCATTTTTAAAATTGGGTTGTTTGCTTTTTACTGTTGAATTTAAGAGTTTGTTATTCATTCTGGATATCTTGATAGATTTGTAAATATTTTCTCCCTGTCTGTATCTTGAGTTTGCATTTTGTTAACACTGCCTTTCCTGGATAAAAGTTTTTAATTTCGAAGATTTGGGGTTTTCTGTAAATGTTAAATATGGAATTTCCATGTGACCCAACAATTCCATTCCCAGGTGTCTACCTAAGAGAAATGAAACCATGTATATTAATTTTCCATAGTTACCATAATAAATTACCAAAAAAATTAGTTGTTTAAAACAACACAAATGTTTTTCTCTTCTTTTTCTGGAGGCCCAAAGTGTGAAATTAGTTTCATTGAGCTAAAGATGTTCGTAGGGCTGGTTCCTTCTGGAGGCTTTAGGGGAGCATTTGTTCCCTTGATTTTCTAGTTTATGGAGGCTGCCTGCATTTCTTGGCTTGAAACACCTTCCTCACATCCCTCTAGCATTTGCTTCCCATGTCCCATTTGCTACTTCCTCTTTCATCAAATTCCCACCTGCCTCCTTTTTATAAGAACGCTTGATGTTACAATTACGGCCATCTTGCGTAATATAGAATAACATCCCATCCCAAGATCCTTAAACTTAATCTCATCTGCAAAGTCCTTTTTGCCTTGCAAGGTAACATTCACAGGTTCCATGTATATCTTTGGGGGCCATTATTCAGTCTACCACTATCTATTCTTTTTTTTTTTAAGATTTTATTTGTTTATTTGCCAGAGAGAGAGAGAGAGAGAGTGAGCACAGGCAGACAGAGTGGCAGAGGGAGAAGCAGGCTCCCTGCGGAGCAAGGAGCCTGATGTGGGACTCGATCCCAGGACGCTGGGATCATGACCTGAGCCGAAGGCAGCCGCTTAACCAACTGAACCACCCAGGCGTCCCCCACAATCTATTCTTTGGCTTCAAAAAAGTCTATATCCATCCCACAAGCAAAATACATTCATTCCACATTTTTATTCATTTCTTAACTTTTTATTTTTTAATTTTTTAACTTTTAATTTTTTTAAAAAATTACTTATTTGAGAGATAGTGAGAGAAGGAGCATGGGTAGGGGGAAGGGCAGTGGGAAAGGGAGACAAGAAGACTCCCCACTAAGTGGGGCTCCATCCCAGGACCCTGAGATCATGACCCATGTGAAATCAAGAGTCAGACACTCAACTGACTGAGCCACCAACGAGCTCTCACCCAATATTTTTAAAAGTCTCAACCCTGCAGGACTGATTCAAGTTCAGAACCCCATCTAAATATCATCAACTCAAAAGCCCCAAATTGTATCATTAAAATTAATGTGGATAAGACTCTGGGTATGATCCATTCTGGGAAAAATTCC
Source organism: Martes martes (assembly GCF_963455335.1). Taxonomy (NCBI): domain Eukaryota; kingdom Metazoa; phylum Chordata; class Mammalia; order Carnivora; family Mustelidae; genus Martes; species Martes martes. The sequence goes on from NC_137902.1 coordinate 49,761,842, forward strand.
TTTTAATCTGCTGATCTGCAAAACTAGAAGACAAGCATTCTGCCTCCAAAATATAATGATAGGACAACCATAGGATAACAATTATAGGCACTGCCATTCCAAAGGGAAGAATATGGAAGGAAGAAAGGCTCTACCAGCCCCAGTTACCTTCAAAATCCAATTAAACAAATTCCGTTAGGTTTCACATCTGGGAATAATCCTCTGTAGCTTAAAATTGGCCTTAGCTAATGTGATTCCTCCAAATGTATTCTTTTCAAAATCACTTTGGGCATTCTAGTGTTTTAACCTCTTCATATAAATTTTAGGATCAACCTGCCTATATCTACAAAAAATCCTACTGGTATTTTGATAGGAACTGTGTTAAACATAGAGACCAATTTGGGGGAGCATTGGCATCCATGAACATGGAATCTAATCCATGAATATTGTCTTTCCATTATTAGGTAATCTTAAACTTCTTTCATCAATGTTTTATAGTTTTCAGCAAACAGATTCTATACATTTTTGTTAGATTTACACATAATTATTATAATCTTTCAGAGCCACTGTAAATGGCATCTTAAAAAAATTCAGTTTGCAATTGTTCAGTGGTGGTATGTAGAAATACACATTATTTTGCTATGATGACCTGTATTCTGCAACCCTATTGCACTAATTAACCCTTCTTGCAGGATGTTGAGTAGGATGAGTGAGAGTGGACAGCTTTGATTTTTCCCTAGTCCTAGGGGGAAAATATCCAGTATTTTGCCATTTACTATAATGCTAGCTGTAGGTGTTTTATAGATGCCCCTATTTTGAGATTGTGGGAGTTCTTTCCATTCATAATTTGATGAGAGGTTTTTTTTAATTATTATTATGAATGTATGTTGAATTTTGCTGAATGGTTTGTCTGCATGTGATTTTTCTTCTTCAGACTGTTAATATGGTGAATTACATTGACTGATTTGAGAATATTGAACCAACCATTGTGCATTTCAAGATAAACCCCACTTGGTCATAGTGTGATGTATTTGCTAATATTTTTATGAAGATTTTTGTATATGTGTTGTGAGTAGATATTCCATGGATTTTCTTACACTGTCTCTGTCTGGTCTTAATATCAGGGTAATTGTTGATGTCATAAAATGAGTTGAGAAGCCTATCCCTTTCTCCTGTTTTCTGGAAGGATATAGAAATTGGTGTAATTTTTTTCTTTAAATGTTCAGCAGAATTCACTAGTAAAAACATCTGGGCCTGAATTTCTTTTTCCAAAGGTTTTTAAAGACTAATTCAATTTCTTTAATAGTTATGGCTCTATTCAGGTTATTTATTTAATTGTGGGTGAGTTGTGGCAATTTGAGGTTTTTGAGGAATTAATCTAATTTATCTGAGTTACTCAATTTATGTGCAAAGGGTTGTTCATAGTTTTCCACTTACCATCTACAGCATCTGTAGTGATATCTTCTCTCTCATTCCTAATTTTGTAATTTGTGTCTTTTTTTCTATTTGTCAGTCTTACTACATGTAAGTTTTACTGCTCTTGGTTTTATTTTCCTTATTTTTCTGTTTTTCTGCTTGCTTTGGATTTGTTTTAGTCTTCTAGATGCTAAAGATGGAGATTAGGTTATTGATTTGAGACTCCTTTTTAAAAAAATGTAAACATTTAATGCTAAAGTTCCTTCTAAGCACTGCTTTAGCTACATTCTGCAAATTTTGATATATATATTTTCATTCAGTTAGAAATATTTTTTCAATTTCACTTCAGATGTCTTTGACCAGTGGATTATTTAAATTTGTGTTGCTTAATTTTCAAGTATTTTGATATATTCCTCTTATTTTGGTATTATTGATTTGTGGTCTGATTCCATTATGCTTAAAGAACCTTTGTATGATTTCAAATCCTTTAAATTTGTTAAAGTATATTTTATATGATCTATCTTGGTGAATGTTCCATGTGAGCTTAAAAAGAGTATGTATTCTGCTATTTTTGCGTAGAGTTTTCTATGAATATCTAGCATTAATTAGTACCACTTGGTGGATGGTGTTGTTCAGTCCTTATATACCCTTGCAGATTTTATGTCTGTTGGTTCTACACATTATAGTCAGTAGAGTGCTGGAGTCTCCAACTATAATAGTGATTTGTCTATTTTAGTTCTGTCAGGTCTCGCTTTGTGTATTTTGAAATTTGTTAAATGCATATACATTTGCATTCTTGCTTTTTTGCGGGGGTGAATCGGCCCTTTTTATCATTACATATTACCCCTAATATTCTTGGTAATTCTTTTTTTCTGAAGTCTAGTAGACCTCAGATCTGATGTTAATCGACCCACTCAAGCTGGCTAGCTAGCTTTCTTTCTCCCTTCCTCCCTCCCTCCCTCTATTTCTTTCTTTCTTTCTTTCTTTCTTTCTTTCTTTCTTTCTTTCTTTATCTCTCTCTCTCTTCCTTTCTTTTCCCCTTTCTTTCTTTCTTTCTTTCTTTCTCCCTTTCTTTCCTTCCTTCTCTCTTTCTTCCCCCCCTCCCTCCTTTTCCTCTTCCTCTTCCCCTTACTTTCTTCTTTCCTTCTTCCCTCCCTCCCTCCCTCTTTTCTTCCACCCTTCTTCCCTCCCTCCCTCCCTTCCTTCCTAGATTTATTTATTTTAGAGAGAGAGAGAGAGAGAGAGCATGGTGGGGAGGAGGGAAAGGGAGAGAGATCCTTAAGCAGGATCTGCCTGAGCATGGAGCCTAACGTGGGGATTGATCTCATGACCTGAGCCAAAACCAAGAATCCGATGCTAAACAGACTGCACCAGCCAGGCACCCTTCAAACTTTCTTTTTGACTAGTGTTTTCATGGGAGAAAAAAACAAATCTTTTCTCATTATTTTCTGTCTCAATGAAACCGTATCTTTAAATTTTAAGTGATTTTCTTATAGATAGCTTATATTTGTGTCATTTTTTAAAAAAAATTCCAATCTGAATCTGTTTATTAAAAGTTGTGTTAGACTATTTAGCTATAATGTAGGTCTAATATTTTGTTATTTGTTTTCTTTTTCCTCTGTTTTAGGTCTTTTACCTCTTTACTTTCTTCTTTTGGGCTATTTTGAACATTTTTGGTATACCATTTTATCTGTAGTGTTTCCTATTACATATCTTTATGTAGTCTTTTAATTGATTGCCCTTGGGATTGTAATGCACATACTAAACTTTCTAGGATACTTAGATTTGCCTCTTTAGGTGGAATGTAGAAACCTTATGAACCTATAGGTCTCTTTAACCTCCCCAGTTTTTTGTTGTAGCTGTGTTATGTATCATATCTACATATACTGGCAACCCTATCAGTGTTATGATTTTTTGCTTTCAACCATTAAACATATTTTATTTTATTTATTATTATTTTTTTAACCATTAAACACATTTTAAAGAACTCAATACAAGTATAGTCTTTTATATTTATCCTGATATTTCACCTTTTTTGTTTTTTGTTTTTGTTTTTGTTTTTTTTCATTCCTGATGTTCCAGCTTTCCCTTTGGTATCGCTTCCATTCTGATGTTCCAGCTTTCTTTAGCAATTCCCTTTGAGCAGTCTGCTGGAAACAAATACTATTTTCCTTCATCTGAGAGTGTCTCTAGTTCACCTTCATTCCTGAAGGACATTTTTGGTGGATACAGAATTCTGGGTTGACACATCTGTTCTTTCAGTACTTCAAAAATGTTGTTCTACTTTCTTCTTCTTGCCTCCATTGCTTGTGATGAGAAATCTGTAGCCATTTGAATTGTTATTAATCTATAAGTAATGAGTCATTTTTCTCTGTTTGCTTTTAAGATTTTTTTTGTCTTTAGTTTTCTGTCACTTAGTTGTACTATGTTTGAACATGATTTCTTTGGACTTACTCTGTTGGGGCTCATGAGATTCTTGTATCTCTAGATTTGTCTTTGGTGGAATTTGGGAAGTTTTGTTCATTATTTTTTCAAATATTTTTCCTGCACCATACTCTTTCTACTTTCCTTCTGGGATTCCTATGACACAAATGTTGGACCTTTATCTTTTTTTTTTCTTTTCTTTTCTTTTGGTTAAGATTTTATTAATTTATTTATTTGAGGATGAGCAAGAATGAGAAAGCACAAATGGGGAGGAATAGTAGAGGGAGAGGGAGAAGCAGACTTCTCGCTGAGCAGGAAGCCTGATGTGGGGCTTGATATCAGGACCCTGGGATCATGGCCTGAGCTGAAGGCAGACGCTTAACCGTCTGAGCCACCCAAGAACTCCATGTTGGACCTTTCTCTAATAGACCACAAGACCATAAGGCTCTCTTCATTTTTTAAAAATCTTTTTTCTCTTTGTTGTCCAAATTGTACAATTTTTGTTGCCTTAACTTCAAGTTTATTGATTCTTTCTTCTGCCATCTCCATTTTGCTACTGAGCCTATCCAATGAGTGTATGAGTCATTATATTATTCAATTCTAGAATTTTCATATGACTCTTATTTTTATCTTGTTTCTTCATGAAGGCTTTATGTCTCTTAATTCTTTATAAAAGTGTTCTCAGTTGTTGGAACATTTTTTTTTTTAAAGATTTTATTTATTTATTTGACAGACAGATTACAAGTAGGCAAGAGAGGCAGGCAGGGAGAGAGAGGAGGAAGCAGGCTCTCCACGGACCAGAGAGCCCGATGTGGGGCTCGATCCCAGGACCCTGGGATCATGACCTGAGCCGAAGGCAGAGGCTTTAACCCACTGAGCCACCCAGGCGCCCCGTTGTTGGAACATTTTTAAAACAGCTGCTTTATGGATCTTGTTAGGTAATTCTAATATCTGTGCCATCTAGACATTGGATGCAAGTTGAGATTTTTCTGGGTCATTCATAAGCCAAATAATTTTTTGGTGTATCCTAGACATTTTGATTATTTTAACTTTAAACTGGGTCTTGTTTTCATCTTACAAAGAATGTGATAATTTTATTTTGACATGTAACCGCCCTCTTTGATTTTAGGCTCTGCATTCTGACCAGGCTTCTATGGGTAGTGATTCCAGTGTCAGTTGAGTTTTCAAAGCACTGGCAGTGTGATTTGGTCTGTCCCATATCAGCCTCAGGCTGGGGGTAGTCTATATTATAGCTTATTCTCAAAATTTGCATATGTTGTGTGGGGTCAGCTTCATCCATGCACAGCTCATGGTAAGCCCAGGAGTTCATAAATAATTGTAAGGGACTACTTTCCCAAGTCTTCTTTCTCTGTGATCACCAAGGAGCTGTCAGCTTCCATTGGGCCTTTCTTTCTATCCTCTGACCAGAAATATGGGGCTTTAGTTACCCTGCTTACTGTAAATTTCCTGCTTCTGTTTGCCTACGTGGGGCAAGACAATGGGATGACAAATACAATAAGCAACAGGGTTTTGCCCCACTGTCTTGGAACCCCAGATCCTTCACCCGGTGAAGGTTTTCCTACCTTCCTTACTCTCCTTACTCCTCCCATTGCCACCCTTGCTAATGCCTTAGGGGTCCAGGTACAAGAAAAGAGCAGAAAAGAAAAAGAAAAAAGAGAAAACGTGATTTCTCCCATTCTTTCTGAATGTTAGCAATTCCTCTGACCGGTCTCTGAGCCAGAACAGGACCTTCTCTTGGAGCTTTCTCTGTCTATATCCTGGTCCTCACTTGTAGGTTCTGAAGTCAAGCTAGTGGATAAAGAGGAAAAATAATAGCACACTCACTGCCAGTTTGGTGGTACTTCCAATTCTGGTCAATTCTGCCTGCTACTGTTCACTTCTCAGAGTCTTCAAATGGCTGTTGCATACATTCTGTCTGGTTTAATAAAGGCATTCAGTGAAATGTACAGGGTAGAGTGAACTTATTCCATCCTATCCAGAACCAAAAACCTGGATACTCCTTAGATTGTCTTTTATAGTCAGACCCAGAACACTGTTGTCCTCATCAGATCTTTTTGGCATATGCAGTAATCATTCTCTTTGGGGTGGGTTTGAGATTATCCACCTTTCCATCAGAGGCTATAAATAACGTAATATGGCAAGCTACATTACAGAGAAATCCTGTGCCTCTCCTGGTAGAACAATATGAGGTGGCTATTTCAACTTCAGACTCATTTGGCTGATTTAGAGAAACTTTGGGACGACAGTAAAATGACACTGAGATCAATTTAGGCATCCATCTGCCATCTTGAAAAATAGTGTGCAATAAAACCTTTCAACTGGGTATAATTTTTTTAGTTTTTATCATTAATACCACATGTATTTCGTGGTAACAAGAGTGATTCAGGCCCACTTATTAGGGTTTGAAGTTCTAAGAAATACAGGGGCCTTGCCTCAGTGCTGTGCTTTATGTACCATAGGGGATGGGGAGCAGGGTGGGAAGTAGATGGAATTAATTGACATATATGAGTAAAATATATCACTTCTTTCCTTTCCCCCATATTGTGTCAGTAGATAGGGTATCTCTGCCCACTGAGAAATAATATCTGTATCTGTGCCCACTCACTTTGGTGTGCAAAAGCTCTTTGCTGACACTCTACCAAGAAAAGTCTCTGTTTATTCCTAGCCTTCATATTTATGGCATTGCTCTTTGGGACAATGGATTTAATGAGCTTCTCCTTTTTCTAGACTGTGACAACATATTATTTTAAAAGGAGTTTCTTGTTGGTTTCTTGTTTTAGCTAAAGTTTGGCAGTGAGAAGACCATTTCTTTCAGTGGTTGGGTATTTTTTTCTTCTCCTGGAATAAACCAGGATGGGAAGAACCAATGAAAGAATGTCTGGTGCCCCTTTCAGAATTCAGACTAAGTGTTAGATTTGATCAGCCCAAGATGTTGGATGGTGTCTCCCTATCCAGAGACACTCACGGGCCACTGTGTTATCCAGATTTGCCAGTACAGCCCTCACTCTGCCTGTTCTCCGTCACTTGTGAAATGTGAAGGGAGGTGTATAGCTGTGTAGTGAACAGAGTGCTGGGTAGGGAGAGAATTGTGAGACTTTAACTTAGGACGTATTATAAGACCTTAGACTGCTTATTCGACCTTTCTGAACTTCATATTCCCCCACTGTAAAAAGTGGAAAAGTGTAGAGGATTATTGGAATGATTGCCAGTGTGTTAAAGTCCCTAACCCCTTTCTCCTTTCTTAGGAGTGGTCATACACTTTGGGTTTCTATTTGCTATGAGACTTGAGACTGGGCTAGGATTGAGTCACTGATGGGAGAAGATAGAGGAATGAGACTAATATAGAACCAATCTCTAGGGTGACATAAAGCTGTCTCTTCCTATATTGCTTACAATTCTGTGTTGCCAACATCTTTGTAAATGACTAATGTTGTGGGAGAGGTCTCTGGAACTCTTTGTAGGGAGATAGAGGGTTAGCAGAATTTTCCAACTGGATACATTTTATAGGACTGCAGCATTGTTCATCAGTCTAAATAACACTGCTTCCCTAAGCCCTCTTAACCTTCCCATCAAAAACTCTATCCCAGCCCCCTGAGCTAGAAGATTTTACAGATGAAAACAGGGTGCATCTGTCTGGCTTTTCGCAGGCCTCTGCACTGGATGGAGATTCACTGATTCTTCTTTACATACATAATAAAAGCCCAACTAGCTAGTGCAGCCTTGCCCGACCCAGAGCCCTGCAGTGGAATGACCTGCAGTTACCTGGGAAGAATTCAGAGAGAGTAGCAACCTCCCAATTTGTTCCTGGGGGCTTGAAATGTACTGTCTGATCTTGCTCACGGGACCAGTGAATGTAGAGGGACAGAGACCTCTCCCCGTCCAAACAGGATCATCACAAGGCTAAACCAACTTCAAGATGAGGGCTCTCCTGGCAGCGTTTTGGGAATAATGAACTCTAACGAGTGCTAACATCTTCCTAGAAATACAACCAGGAGAAAACATGCTTTCTAGAACTCTTCTCAGGAGGCATAAAGTTTGCAGTTGGAAGGAATACTTTGGTAAACTATTTGAACGGGAAGGGATAGGTTCCCTTTCCCCAAGGAACAGCAGATATTTTTAACTTGCCTTAAAAAGGATGAATCGAGGAGTGCCTGCATGGCTCAGTCAGTTGGGGGTCCAACTCTTGGCTTCAATTAAGATCATGATCCTCAGGGTCACAGGATTGAGCCCCATGTCTGGCTCTATGCTCTGCAGAGTCTGCTTGTCCCTCTCCCTGCCCCCGCTTATACACGCTCTCTCTCACATAAATAAATAAATAAGCAGATAAATAAATCTAAAAAAAGAAAAGAAAAGGCTGGATCCAATAACTGCAAGGCATTTTTTTGGATGAGGGAAGTATGCAAAATTGGGGCCAAGATTGAATTATGAGGACAGTAGAGGATGAAGGCTTTGATCAGCAGTCATTCTTCTCTCTTATCTCCCTACCAGTTAGTTTCTCCTCCAAATACGAGTTGAGTAAGTATTTTTAAAAAATTACATTTTAACAAGCACCAGTTAATTAGTATGCCCATCCTGTGGACCAAGGATGTGCCAAGTATCAGTTCAAAATCAGTCTAGGCGGTGAGGCCAGACATAAGGAGCAAAGCCCTTTGCCAGGGAGAAGGATGACAAATAGGAGTAGAGTGTACCCAGTTGTGGGATGTGGGCGAAAGCCAGGTCCAGGGACGAGAAGGAGCTCATCCAGTCTACCCATCAGGATTTTGCTGGCTTTGGGCTTCTTTCAGAAGGCCAGTCAGGGTCTTTCTCCATTAGTTTAATGGTAATGTTGACTTGTGACCCTTCTCCTATTTTAGGAGGGCATCATTTCCTTCAAATACCTGCCTTCTGTCTTATCATATCCATTCTGAGTGAACTTGCTGGCCACTAGCAAAGGTGTGTTTATGGGGGCGGGTTGTTGGGAGGATCTCCAGAGAACACTGCTGTCTTTTAGGAACACACTCAAGCTGCTTAGCATTTCTCCTCCATCAAGGGGATCATTTGATAGTCATGATGTTCCAGGCTTTTCTAGGAGCAGCTAAGCAATAGGAATCCATGACTCGCAAAGCTAGCATCCACCTAACTGGCCTGTGTTTCATTTTGTGAGCAGGCGAGATGTCTTCATTATCACCATCACCATCATGATCATTATCACTGTCACCATCGTCACCATCACCTTAATCACCATCACTGTCACCATCATCACCATCTCACTACATCACCTTCACCTTCATTACCATGATCACCATGATCACCATCACTGTTACCATCATCATCACCATCATCACCATCACCTTCATCACCATTGTCACCATCATCACCATCACCGTCTCACCACATCACCATCACGATCATTATCACTCACTACTTGAGAGCTGACATTTATAGAACCCTGTGAGGTGCACACTTGGTAAATGCCATCTTTCAGTATGATTCAACCACAAGAGCACTTGACACATTTGCCAGGCACTATGTTAAACATTTTACATGCATCACTTCATTTCAACTGTCTTCCTAGGACATAGGTGCTATTGTTGTTCTCATTGTGCAACTGAGGGGATTGAGGCTTGAAGAGGTTGTACAGCTTAGCCCAGGCACACGGGGAGGCTAGGATTTGAACCCAGAGCCTACATGTGCTTTGGAACTTTCTGCACTGCTATGCTACTGAGGATCTTGCCCCCCACCCCCTTAAAAGGAAACTGCTAAGCCCAGCTAAGTACCTCAGCAATTTACAGGCTGCCCACTTTCAATCTCTGAACGAAATGTCTTTTTGATGAGGTCTAAAATCCACTCTAGGAAGCCACAGAGGGGAATTTCCGAAGTCATTTCTAACTTCCTGTGAAAATATTCTGTAGCTGGCAAGAGATTTTCCAGATAACAATGAATACACAATAAAGCGGGTGCCTCTGCCTTGGATACCTGGCGCACAGATAACCCATTTGGCTTCCCAATCACCCTGATACCTAAAACTAGCAGAATTTATGCTTGCGGCGGGAATGGCTCTGTTCAGCCAGAAAGCAAAAGTTTATGGCCGAACCCTTTGCTCTGAAATGAAATCTAGTCTCTTTGGCTCGACTTTATTAGGCCGTATTGTACAGAGATAGGAGACATAACTATCCAGAATCTGCTGTCACTAAAAACAGGACTGAGTTGGCAAGTGTTTTCGTCCTCACACTCAACACTGTGTCCTAAAATGGGGACGTTGAGTAGAAATCAGGGATACAAATCAGGGCCATTTTTTGAAACTTTATTTCTAATTGAATTAAATATAGCCATCTCATTGCTCTGTCTTTACACAGCCCACATTGAAATGGAGACTAAACTATCCCCCGGGTCACGGAATCAATGGAGAGAGTCTGAGTAGATAAATCTGGACCCCTGAAATATTGTTTAGACTAATGACCACAACAGCCCAAACACTTGGATACTCACTGCTTAGTTATGTTCAAGCTTTCTCTGTAACTGGCTCCAGTATTTAGTGATACTCATGGGAAGCACTCTTTTTCATCTCTACTTTAAATCCTTTGGACTGTGATTGATTCTCCTTAATCTCTGGTCCTCACAGGCAGCGTGGAGAACACTTGTTTTCTGTTCTTCACTGTCTCTGGGAGTAGCTGTTTGCTACTCGAAGTGTGGTTCGTGTTTGGGAAGCATCGTTGTTGTCTGGGAGCCTGTTGGAAAGGCAGAATCCAGACCCCCATACAGGACTAGGACATCAGAAACCAGATTTCACTAAGACCCTTGCATGGTTTATAAGTACCTCAGGGTCTGGGAAGCCCTGGACTCAGAGCCTCAGACGACTTTTCTTTTCTTTTTTTTAAAAAATATTTTATTTATTTATTTGACAGACAGGGATCACAAGTAGGCAGTAGGCAGAGAAGCAGGCAGAGACAGAGAGAGGGGGAAGCAGACTCCCCGCTGAGCAGAGAGCCCCTCAGAATACTTTTCCTAAGTAAACCTCCGAAGTGCCCACTGGTGAGAAATTATCCCGAGTGACCGCAGGAATGACTGCAGTGGATTCTCACTGAACTATCTAGAACATTGAGGATCCTGCAAGGGCAGAGGCAACGCTCTAATGGTTGGTCTCTTCAAAAGCGAGCTCATAGTTCCTGTGATGAATTGAATGCTTTTCTTTTCTAACTCCCTTCCTATTCATCCAGAAATAAATAAATAGATAACTAAACAACCAACGAACCCACCGTTGTTTTTGCCTCCATTTTAGAATTCGTGAGTAATGGAATTGCCAGATGTAGCCTTTGCTGGGCTCAGTCTACGTCCTGTTGGATTGTTGTTTAACTCTACACTGCAAGCCAAAAAAGTGAAGACAAGGAGAAGACAGAAGGCTAAGTCCCATGGGGAAGAGAGTGGAGTCATGAGACAAGGGTGAAAAGGAGGCTGCCCTCCTCAGGCATGGCAGTGGGATTCGAAGCTTATAGGAGGAAGGACTTCAGTTAGATGGGTGGCAGTGTACCAGTGCTTGAGAATTCCTTCTGTCGAATTTAAGCCTCCAAGTTATTGGATTTAGAATTTAGAAAACTGGGGCGCCTGGGTGGCTCAGTGGGTTAAGCCTCTGCCTTCAGCTCAGGTCATGATCTCAGGGTCCTGGGATCGAGCCCCACATCGGGCTCTCTGCTCAGCGGGGAGCCTGCTTCCCCCACCCCCCTCTCTGCCTGCCTCTCTGCCTACTTGTGACCTCTGTCTGTCAAATAAATAAATAAATAATCTTAAAAAAAAAAAAAAACTTAGAAAACCATAAATCACTTGTTAAGTAGCCCAAGATGTTCTGTGATGACAAAATTTTCCAGAAAAATATCGCTCCTAGTAAGAAGTTTCCTGGGAAGTTGAAAAATGACCCAATTCTACCTGCTCCCTATTAGAACCTAAGAACACAGGATTTTTCAGCATTTGGAGGCAAGAATTGGTTCATTCCATAGTGCAACATTGAACGCTGCGACGTTTTCAGTGCTTACTTGTGGTTCGATGCCTGGGGAAATGGCTTGCTTCTCTGTGTCTCTTTCTCTAGTTTTCTCTTGCTTAGTTCAGTTCAACAAATATAAATTAAACACCTCTTATATAGGCACCTTAGAAGGTATTTTGTTGCTTTTTCAGGACCAGACAAAGTCGAGGGCTTAGGGGAGGGGCTCATGTTTCAAAACCCCACTGGGCTGAAGCTCTCATGGAATATCAGCGAACTTCAATACTACGGTGGTAGCTGATGGTAGTTAACACAGGCGAGTGCGTGCTCTGGGCCGGGTGGTGTTCCCGTCTTTCTATACTGATCACCTCAGTTAGCCCTTCCGAACCCCCTAGAGGTGGGCTCAGTGTGGTTTCCCAATAAGGCGAGGAGGAGCACATGAAGCTGGGGAAATGAGGAAAAGCCTCACCAGTGAGGGGGCATCCGATGAAAACTTTATCGAAAGAGTTAGATTTGACAGCTGAAAAATGGAGAGATATTATGGAGATACACATTTCTGACAGAAGGATCAAGGGAAACAAAGTGACAGGAAATCATGGGGAAAGTTTCTAGATTAGCATTGCCTAGCTCTGTGAACTGCTCCTTGAAATAAAGGGTTGTGTGACTAAATACCACGTCTCCCCCACCCCACCCCCGCCATACACACACACACACACATACACACACACACACACAGATTTACAACTCCTATTAACATGTTAAGATCCTAGCCATTGCACTCAAAAGAATTCCCAGGTTGTTTTTTGTTTCTTGTTTTTTGTTTTTCCCAGGTTGGTTTTTTATATCCAATTCTTCTCAATGTTTTTTCATCCATTCAAATATTATTGAGCTACTGCTGTGTACCGTGCACTATTCTAGGCACTGAAGATTCAGATAGAATTTACTGCTCTCAAAATAACCTACCTTTTCATGGGGGACCCTGTCTCCACTCTGTATGTTCAAGATATAACATCTGTTAATAAGTTCTGATGAGGGGCGCCTGGGTGGCTCAGTGGTTAAATAAAGCCTCTGCCTTCAGATCAGGTCATGATCCCAGAGTCCTGGGATCGAGGCCCACATCGGGCTCTCTGCTCAGCAGAGAGCCTGCTTCCCCCTCTCTGTCTCTGCCTGCCTCTCTGCCTACTTGTGATCTCTCTCTCTGTCAAATAAATAAATAAAACCTTTAAAAAAAAATAAGTTCTGATGAGCTCACGTGGGAAATCTTAGTTGAGGATACTTCTACTTTGCTGAAGCTTGTGGGAAATTGTGGGAAGTTAGGTCTTTTAAGATAGACTGAGGCCAGCACTCTCTGTCTGTGGCTGGGTCAGTGGATGGGTGCTGTGAACTACTGGCTAATCTTCCACGAGGAACAAAGTACAGAATATGGGAGTAACTTCTTAGGAACTTTGAGGGCAATTTGATAGATTATTTTTATATTGGTGGAATCAAATGAGAAAAATTTTGGACTTATACTTTGCATGCCTTGTCTTTCTCTCTCTCTCTCTTTTTAGAATTTGTTTTTGTTAGATTTTGTAGTTTTGAGTCTGCAAAAACAGTGGATATTAGAAATGAAAACAAAAACGCAGGCCCCCTACCTCCCATGGCTTGAGAAGCTCTGTCTTGGTTAATCCTGCGTGCGGGGGGCCGAACCATCCTTCAGAGGGTTCCTCAGCAGGCGTCTGCCTGAGAACATTTACTTTCTGCATGCTCTACCCAGATTAGAATCCTTTTAGTGATATTTTAAGAACCTTATTATTGGAAGCACAAATGAGGATGTTCTTAACCATTAGCAAGATTGCAAAACCCAAGTCCTATTCGGACAGAGAGTGAATAGGCCAGCCTTCAACCAGGTCTGACATCTCTTAAGCATCTTTCTATACTAGAGAAAAAAACAGGGAAAGAGTAGAGAAGCCTTTTAGGTATTGAAAGAAAATACCAATTTCCAGCCTCATAAGCAATGCTTTCTTAAATCATTTCTAAATAATAATGCTTTTCTCATGTTCTTTACACTCGCCTTTCCTTTAGCTCTGGTCCCTCTAGCACTCTTTGTGTCTTCAGAATAATCTGGGTTGGGGGTAATAACACAGAGGGGGAAATGCCATATATTCTTACACTTTTGCATGTGGTGTGGTCTGTTAATCTCTCTCAGAATACCACATGTGGGCTAATTTTTTTTTTCTCATAATGCCTGATGGAGGAAATCTTTTTTGATAGTCTGCAGCCCACTAGTCTGGGACGAAGAGATTTGGCTCACGTCCACCCAAAATTAATCTTTGGAGTTGTTTATTTATTCGTTCAGTGCTGAAGCAACCAGTTCTCTGGCATTCCGTCAAATCCCAAATAATTTGTTTTAATTGACATTGTCCTGAAGCCTTTGGACGAGTCTGAAATCCTTTCGTCCTGTTCGCACATTCTGGAGAATGCAATCTGAAATAAGCCATAATTGTGGAATGTCAGGTCGTTATGGAGGCCCTGAAATCTAGGGCTGCTCTCAGAACGGCAGCCGACCTGACTCCATGTCCAAGAAGTACAGCGTTGAAGTGCAATTTGTCCCAGAGAAGAAACACATTCTGAGAAGGTGCAAATTTCCGTTCATTCCCTTTCTCCTCTGCTTCTCTCCTTTGGTTTCAACTTTATCACCAGTTTGCTCCACGCCCAGAAAGCTGTGCAGCGAGGCATTCTCTGTTCTGGCACCTGTGGGAACCTACCTAAGTTAGCAAGACGCGAATGTTTTGTTTTTTAATTCCATGAGTCAATTTCAGGATTTGTCATTATACTGAAGAATGTTGAGAAAGGGAGGGCGAGAAAGAGATAGCCATGGGCCCGTTGATAAAAACTGGGGCAAGCGTGTTAAGATTGGAACAGAGAGGAAATGAGGAAAGAAAGAATCCGGAAAGCCCAATGATAAAAGCTCTTTAACACTCAACTGTCCTTAACATTGTTCTTTCCAGCAAGAAATGATTAGATGCAACATTAAATCAGATTTTCCTCAGTGACAGAGCGTGCTCTTGAGGAATGGGGATAAATGACTCCACACGTTTTAATGACCACCCACTCATCAGCCTTGAGACTATAAATGCTGATCCCGTGTTTGTTATTGTAGTCAAGGGCTTGACACTTCCTGTGGGCATTTTCTTTCTTTTTTTTTTTTTTTTTGCAGGAATAAATATGTTTTTATGGGATCTAAGGCACATCTGTCAGTTTATGTCACTGCACTCTGTTGCAGACTAGGACATCCTAAAGGACAGTGACAACGTATTATGTAATTTCTATGTACAGATGTTTGTTCAGATGTGACTGGTTAGTTCTTATTAAAGCAGCTTTATGATTTAAAATTGTATATCCCTTAGAGGAAAAAGATTAACGTAGAATTTGGATAGATTATAAAAAGTAATAAAGCAACAAATACCTACTAATGCATGAGTCTCCTACTACCAGCACTGGGCAATGTTAGTGCGTATGTCATGACTCAACTCTTCGTCTTTTTTTAAGATTTGTTTATTCATTTGCGAGAGAAAGAGAAGACGCACATGCATGTGAGAGTGGGGCAGGGGAGTATGGGGCGGGGGGAAGGGAGAAGGAGAGAATCTCAAGCGGACTCCCCATTGAGCGCAGAGCTCATCAAGGGGCTTGATTTCAAGAATCATGACATCACAACCTGAGCCGAAATGAAGAGCTGGGTGCTTGGCCGACTGCCGCCCAGGTACCCCAACGGCTTACCTCTTCTTATTACAGCGATTAACCTCATGATCATTGGTTGTTATCATTTCCTTTTAATCCATTATTTCTGAGGTACATTATAGAAATATATTTAGGTAAAAACAGTGTACTCATTTTCAATTAAATAAGGATTGGCATATGATAATCTCTGGAATTATTTACACGACTCCAGATGTGGGGATCGATGTTAGCAAAATTCTTTGACTGGAATCACCACAGTTATTCAGAGTCTTTTCTTTGCTGGAAACAGAAAGTGCCATGGTTGTAGCCTACCCCAGCCAGGATGGCTGATTTTTCACATTCACTGGGCTGTTAGCATTAGAGAAACACAGTTTCACTCTAATCAGAAAAAGCATAAAAAATAAAAGGTGTCATTACCGACCCACCATTAGTAACACATGCAGAATCTAGGATCAAGTAGGTGTTACTTCCTTTGGAGCCAAAGCTCCTGTTTCCAGCTGGAAGGTACTCTTTGATGCTAGAGCTGGCCGCCCATGAATCCGTGTACAACCATTTACTTGGGGGGTGGGGGTTGGATTAGACCAGTTGAAAAATTAGATAATGAAGAGAACATAAATAAACCGGCGAGAAATGTAGACGAGCCAGCCCAATGGCTCAATTTCCTTTCTCGCTGAAGGTTCTGTGAGTATTTGATGAATAAGAGCCACAGCACATCACCTGCTCATCTCTGCTCTTCTAAAACAGCTGGAGTTTGATGTGACAGCCAGAGGAGAGATCGCTGCCTCGGGAAATGCTTTGCCTTTGACTGATTACTGAATGGCTGGCAAATTAATTTTGGCACCTTTCCTTAAGTCATTTTTGGTCCCATTCCTTCATTTTTCTGCTGGGAAGTGTGTACATTACATTACAGTTAAAAATACCTGCACAACACAAATCTGGAGAATAGTGTGGAAAGAAGTTGTAGGCTGGGATGGTTCCGTATGCCGCGATGCTACGCCCACACTCTCAGCGCAGCTCAAAATTAGTGTTATTCCTCATCGACCTCTCAGAAGGTATTAGGCCCCAGGGTTTAAGATTTTGAGACCTTGGTGAGCTTTGATTCCAGGCTTCCCCTCTTAGTACTTATGTGCAGCAAATCTACCCTGCCCCCCAAAATCCTAGCCCCGCTCATTCCTTATATATTTACCCCGTAATCTCTAGCAAGAGATGACAAGGTGGGTGGTTAGGAACATGAACTTAACCTGTCTGTGCCTCAGTATTATCCTCTGTAAAAGGGAAATCATAATGAAAATAACCTGTCCCACCCTTTCTAGATCCTTCCTTCACTGCGTTTTTCACTCGTGTGAAGTACAGATGTTTTCAACTCAACACATTTTACGTTTTTTTTCTGTTCTTGAGAATGCATTTCATGGGTGCCTGCATGGCTTAGTGGGTTAAGGGCCTGACTCTTGATTTCAACTCAGGTTTCAATCTCAGGGTCCTGGGTTCAAGCCCCACATTGGGGCTTGCTTGGAGCCCACTTAAAAAAAAAAAAAAAAGCATGCATTTCATTACTGCTGACAAAGGAAAAAGGAATATGTACTTTCATGCTTGCTTTTTCAAAGTTAAGTTAAAGAGGCCATGTTTGAGACTTAGAAAGGTAAACCTTGGTAAGAAGTGATAGGTAGTTTGAGCCTTGCTTTGGGATAATGATGAAGCTTGGCTGTCTGAGCCCATGGTGTGCACGGTGTCCATGTCACAGGCTGGGGCTCATCCCCTGGTTCTCCTGATGTCACTGGCCTATTCTTGTCGTTGATCTGTCCCAACTTGTCATTCTTGCCCTTATAGATTAAGAAGTCTTAGTATTAATTATAATTACTGACTCTTCTGTTCTTATAATTATAGATGTGGGTTTATTTTTTTTAATTGTGGTAAAATGCATATAACATAAAATTTAGCATTTTAACCATTTTTAAGTGTGTGTGTATATGTATGCATAACACCTTTATCAGAAACCTCAAAAGCATGTTGACTTACCTGTATGGAAAACAGTGTTAAATATGTGGGAATCTTGGGGCACCTGGGTGGTTCAGTTGGTTAAGCATCTGACATTGGCTCAGGTCATGATCTCGGGTTCCTGGGATTCAGCCCCATGTGGGGCTCTCCTCTCAGCGAGGAGTCCGCTTCTCCCTCTTCCTGTCCCTCCCCGCATTTGTGCGTTCGTGCTCTCTCTCTTTCTCAATTAGATAAAAAAAATCCTTTAAAAAAAAGATGTGGCAACTTAAAAGTTTATAACAATGATCTGAAACCAATCAGTATTTGAGGGATCTGTTCAGTACTACTGTATCTAACATTATAGATGACATTTGAGAATCCACATATGGATGTAGAAGAGACGTTTTTCTTTCCAGGAAAGTTCTGTATATATTTCCAGTTATTTTGACATTGAGTTCCTTAGGCGTTCTAGATCAGCCACAAAGACAAAACCTGTAGGAAAAAAATATGGGAAAAAAATCAATAAAAGTCAGGTATATCTGGTCAGATATACCGTAGCTAGACATATCTGGTGCTTCTTCCAGCAGAGAGAAAAATATAGGAAAATAAATACCAGTTTAAGTAAGATTTAATCAGCACCTAGAATAGGACCTGAGATACTGGATATGCTTGATACATATTTGCTGAACGAGTTAATGAATATTTGCCATGTTCAAAACAAACATGAATAATATTGTTATCCTGCAAATCTTTGTTTCTACTTAGTAAAAATGTTTAATGATTAACCTACAATAAAATTTGGTCAAAAGAGTAGTTCCGTTAGGACACATAGGCATGAAAATACTGACCATAAGTAAAAGACCCATGTTAAAAATATATTAACTGAGGAATACAACCAACAGTCAACAATAATTGAGATAAAAGTAATTATTTTCATTGTTTTTGAAAATCAACTGTAAAATTAGCAACACAAATAGCACATTATAAAAGGGAATGTCTCTGCTGAAAGATTAGGCTGAATTATTCCATTTCAAAAATACTATTTTCCCATAAAGTTCTATCATGAGGATTTATAATTGGCAAGTCCTCACATAAGTATCCTATTTACCAATAAAGCAAATTATGATACTATAATGCCCCAAATATTCTGTATTTCAGTTTATTTACTAATGCAGACTAAGCTGTCTTCAAATTAGTTAGAATTAATGACCTTTGCTTATAAAGTCAGAAATATCTTTTATTTGAAAAAAAAAAGTTGAACTCTTAGGATTCAGGGAAATTAAAAAGTTTATGCTTAGTTAAACACATTCCAGTTAATTTTTAAAATCATACAGTTTAGCAGTAGAAATGGTTGAGTGCCTTTTTTTTAAGGACCCCACTCTGGGGAAGACCAATTTGTAGATAAACAACCCATACCCAGCAGCATTGCATAGCTAATGTCTAATGTGTGGGAGTAGGTTAGAAGCAGCTCAAACTAATGAGGTTAACCCACATACTCTAATCATCCAGACTTGCTCAAAGCAGACAAATAGCGTAGAAGCAGGGAGCATTCAATTTATTTCTAGCTGATTCCTGCCTTCTTTGTATTCCAGAATGCCACCAAGTACATGGTCAGTGTTCATTTCCCACTGTTTCCAAGTCTCTTTCAACTTCCAGCGTTGCATTTCCCTAGTGAACTGACTATTGGGCCATAGGCAAGAAGAGTTTTAATTCAACATCAGCACAAGATGTTGTAAAAAGTCACTTCCTGTTGGCTGGAGAGCTCTCATCTCCCCCCCTTATGTACACAGTAGAGGTGTACGTGGGAGGCTGCAGACTCCCAGGGACCACACAGCCAGCCTGCCTTGGGAATCCTGAGCTCCCTGAGCTCCCAGAGAGACTCAGCATTCTTGTTGTTCTTCACTTTATAGTTTTTAAAGATCAATTCCAATGTAAAATCCTTCCAGAAGTGCTTAGCATGAAGAGGGTTGTTGGGAAAACCTTTTGAGATTGATTAATTAGAAAAAATGAAAAAACCCCACACATTTTAATGAAATCTGGAGTTAAGACCTCTCTGAAACTACATTTTACTTTTTGTGATATTCAGGGTGTGGTTGGAAAAATCTTTTTCCCCAAAGTAGAAATATACGTATTGTTTTATTGTTTTATACACACACACACACACACACACACGCACACGTGCGCGCACACACACACTCATTGTAAAAGTCTTCAGATAACAGAAATCTCTAGAGAAAAGTGTCATTCTACCACTCAGATAAAAATGGTTAGTGTTTTGGCATAAAGTTTTCTAGTTTTTCTTTGGCTTTACAAGCATTCAGATAATTATAGGGATTTTTTTTTTTTTTAGTAGGGTCAGACTATCAACAATATTTAGTAACATGTCTTTTTGTATCATTTCTATATGAACAGATACACATTTTCACCATAATTTTTAATTGTTTCTTTGCATTCCATTGAAAAATGTACCATTTGTGGTTATTTCCAATTTCTCATTAAAAGGATGTTCTACAAATGTCCTCGTACATGTAAATGTCCTCGTACATGTGTCTGTTTCTTTGCTATGAATACTTGAAATGAAATTGTTGTGTCAAGGAACATGTACTTTACAATTTTTTGTTAACAGTTGCAAAATTGCTCTCTAGAAAAGTTGTATCAATTTACCTGCCGACCAGTATTGTGGGTGAGAGCCTTTGCCTCCACACCCTTGGGAATCATACAGGTTAGAAAAGAATGGTGCTTTAGAGGACATGTCCTTCCTTTCTATGAGCTTAGGGTCATAGCAAGCTTGCTGTAGATGGTGTGGTTGTGTTCCTGGTTGCTGAAGATTGTTGCCATCCCATAACTAGGGCATTCATTCATTGGCCAAATGGTAAACTCTGGTTTCCCTTTTATGGTGTACTGTCATACCTTAAACCTCCTGTGTTCTTCTTTCCTAGATTGAGGAAGACACGTGGCAGAAATATTACTTGGAAGGAGTCTCAAATGAAATGTACACAGAATATCTCTCCAGTGCCTTCGTGGGTCTGTCCTTCCCTACCGTTTGTGAGTAAGTGAACATTCACCACGTGCTCTTTGGCCCTCAGGGATGTTTAAGGTGGCCCTTGCAGGAAAGACACCTCATCTCTGCCCAACACGGTCAGGGTACTCAACAACTACCAAGGGTATCCTGTGTGCTCCTTCTTATGTGGTGAGCAGGAAGGTGGGTCAGTATGTGGTCCCTGCCTTGGGGATTTCACTGGCCCTGCTTTTTCCTGTGGCTCTGAGAACCTTATGCTTAGATCCATCATTTGCATTAAATTGTGCACTACAGTTTTCCTGCATGTCTTGAATTTGGCTTCTGCCACGTAGGACACAATTATGAAGGGTGCTAGGAACCTATGTCTCTGATTTTACCAGGATGAAAACAAATCTTGCTAGCCACTTGAAGAAATGAATTTTAATATTTTTCAGTCAAATCAGATAGTAGAGCTATCAGAGAAGCCATTATTTGAAGCACGTTCATGATCTGCGGTGGAAATGTGGGACCAAATATGTGGAAGGGAACCTTGAGATAGCCCTTAGTAATTTAGCCCCCAATATGGACAACCGGCATGTTTTGACAACGAGAGGGCTTAGCTTCTCCTTCTGTTGGCTCGGGGGGGAGGGGTTTGAGCAAGAGGCAGCCCCAGCCTGCCATGGCTTCTCCAAGTAAACTGGGTGACCATCTAAGGGATATGGCCTCAAGAGTTCTAAGGGTTCCAGGACCCGAGAAACTTCCATCGTGATGATGCCTCAGATTTCCCACTTAGAATCTCAGATGTTGGGTGGAAGTCAAACAGGGGCTTTGTCCCCTGTGAAAACACAGACTCCCTGGGAATGCTGAAACATCAAGCCCGATCCACTGACACTTCAGCAAAAAACTTGATAACCTCAGTCTCACCGATAAAGACTGGGAAGAAAGGGGAATCTGGGAACCCACTGGTCTGAGGAAGAAAAGCTGTTCCCTTGAGCTGTCTGGATGCCTACAAACAAAACCCATCTTCTGGAAAGGAAGGTCTGAAGGCTGTAGTCCTGGGGGCCCGTGGCTCCTCTGTCTTAGAGCTTTGTGCTCTGTGCACAGCGGAGAGGGGACAGAGCGCCTGGGATCTTGGTGTTTGCCTGGAGACTCCTGTCAGAGAACACAGCAGGTGTACTCTATCTGTCTCTGGGCCCAGACCCTAAGCAATCCAAAATGGTCTGGCTGTTTACTGAAATTTCTCACCCTGTCTCTAAGCGAAAGTTTAAACGCTAAATGGACTGGAAAAGTGAATAGGTAATTGATTCAGAAGGAGTTATTTTCTGAAAATGGATGCCCTATTGTAACTCCCATGTGCTCCTTTCTTTTAGAGCTATTTCTCTTTCTGCCACAGAAAGAAGTTAACTGTTCATAGGCATTGGGTCCTGGAACATTGAGGCTGTCCCAGGGGATTTTCTCCGCCTTGGAATTTGGCCTACCTGGGATAGAAAGCCCGGGAGAATTCAGGACTTTTTATAGAAGCTGGTTCTATTAAAAAAAAAAAAAAAAAAAAAAAAAAAAAAACCAAACCAAACCCCTGAGGCTTCCTATATGATGTAGGGGTGGTCTGAGCACCCTGCAAATGGGCCAATGCCCAGAGGGGTCCTATGGTGCAGGGGCATTAGCAGGGGAGGGTGTAAAGATGTGCCCCTTGGCTGTTGATTTTCCCTGGCTTGCCAGGTGTGTATGTCTACCATGAGTGCTTCCTTGGAAGCCTCCATTCCCACTGCTTCTCTTATTCTGCTCCTGGGAACCAAGTCAGTTCATTTTTTGAGTATTAACCTGGAAGGCTGGAACCACTCCCCCTGGAGGCTGTAACTGGGATCCTACAAGGTACATCGGACTCGCAGATTTGCCCCACACAGTGTTTCCAGTCTTCAAGTGAGTTGCCAATATTTCAAAATAGAGGTGTTTCACATAAAAATGAGATGTCTGGCATCTCTTGAGTATCTGAGGAGCCAACACAGGACTTGCATTTCCACCGGCTGCTGACTGCCTCCAGTTTGTTAGAAGGAAGGGTTAAGTGTGGGTCCTCCCATCTCTGATGCCTTAAACCGGGGGCATTGATATCACAGGCCTGGCCCCGTAGACCCGCGAGTTTGCTGACTCTGACACCCTAGGTGGTGTGAGACTTCCTTGCCCTTCTGAGCCAGCTCAAGAGCTGGACCCCAGTGGCTGCCGGTTTTGATTGATTTTCCCGTTTAGAACATGTGAAGAGGAGAGTATCTTTCAGACACACCTTGTTGTCCGAGAATTTCATATTTGTTCAGCACGGCTTCTGGAATGAAAAAAAAAAAAAAAGCCCAAACTTCTGATGTGAGTGAGAATGTGTTCAACTTAGTGCTATTATTCGTTCAGCACAATGATACAGCAGAGGTAGGGATGATCAATAAAGAAAGGACATTTAATGAGATTTAGGAACATCCCAAAACATTGACGCTCTCCTCAAGCATTTGATTATCTGGAGGCTTAATTATCTGTGTTTTCTACTTTAAATTAAAGAAAAGCCATAACTCAAAGTTACCAGCAGTTTAATGATAACACTCTTCAATTCAGGTTAATTAAAGCACAGCCGTAATTAGACTGTAGTGCTGTATATCACCAGGCTGGTGCGTAAGTATTTTCATTACAGTAAGAATTGGCTATTCAATTTCAAGATGACAAAAAGGACTCCAAAATATATTTTAAGCTGGTTCATGTAGAAGAAAAAAGAATTGGGGAATATTCTGGGTACAATAAAGCACAGATAAAATATACAGATTTTCAGAGCAGTTTCTGTAATTATGTGCCGCATTAAAACAATATGCAGCCAATAACATCTTAAAGCATGAAAAGAAATAAATTTGCTCTTCCCCTGGGCCGGCAGAACGCTCCCTTGCAGTGTGGAATCACTGAGTAGGAAAGCCTGGAGTTTTCTCAGAAGCTGGGAGAGCCTTCCCTGCCCACCCCCCGGCCTTTTTTAAAGATTTCATTTTTCTATTTATTTGAGAGAGAGAGAGAATATGCAACTGGGGTGGGAAGGGGCAGAGGGAAAGGGAGAGAGAGAATCTTAAGCAGCTTCTCACCCAGCGGGGAGCTCAATCTCAGGAGCCTGAGATGACCTGAGCTGAAACTAAGAGCTGGACATTTAATGGACTGAGCCACCTAGGGGCCACAGGAGAGCCGTTTCATGAAGAGATAAGGGAACAGGATCCATGAATGGATTTTGAAAGCATTTCCCCAGAGAACAGAATGGGGGGGAAAAGGCAGGAAGGACAGAAGGCCCCCCACCAGGCAAGCTTTTTACAGATTTTTACAGATTTCAAGGCTGTTCTCTCCTGGCCAGGTGGGACCCATACCAGCCGTATCCTTGGACTTCTCTGCACCAGTCTTTTGGCTTCACTGTCTGTATCAGCAGAAGATGCAGCTTTGTTCCAAAACCAGTCACTCATTTAGACAAAATGCAGTATTATTTCTAAATATTTCATTTATATTTTCTCATTTTATCTTCACAATGATCTTGTGGTTTATGTTAATATCATTGTTCCTGGCTTATCCTGATGGGGACACTGAAACTCAGAGGATGTGGGTGCCCCTCCAAAGCCACCTAGCACCCAAGCAATGGAGCCAGGGTTCTGATGCTGGGTCTGTGTAATTGAGAACAGTTTGGGGTAGCTGCTGGATGAAAGCCACCTAATTAAGAATCTCCTGGGGAGCTTACTAAATGGAGAGATTTCTAGGCTTCAGCTCTAGATTTCAATGTCTGGGGGAAGTCCTTCCCCCAGTTTGTACTTTTTACAAGCAAGACAGGTGATTCTGATCCAAAGTCTGATGACTGCCCCCCCCCCACCCCGACCTCCTGCCACCACCACCACTCACCTCATCCCTCCACACCAGGGGCTGGAGTAATCTCCCCTCATTCCCCACTTTGGGCTCAGTCAATGGAATGTTTCTCTCCGATTTTAGCCAAATTGTAGAATTAGAGGCAGGCCACATGTCACGAGCTTGCCATCATCCGATATTCACATGGGGTGTTTTACAACGTCCAGGGAGGTGGGATGAGTCTGCACGTGGCCACACCAGGCAGACCACTGACGGCTCTGCCCTCTTCCCATGCCTAATCCAAATCAGTATAGGATGAAGGCATTGGGGTACTGAGCCCTGTAATACTGAAAGCCACTTGAAGCTGGAGCGAACAGATCAGTGCCAAGTGCCAAGAAGCCCAGGGGAAACCAGTACAAGTCAGAACGCATTCCTCGAAGATCCTGCTTGATCTTGTTGGCGACCATGGTGGGCATGTCCTGGACCTTTCCCAGGATGCCCTTAGGATGTTCCTTTTAAGAGCCAGCAACTTCTGAGCATCTCCCCTTCATGTCGCATAGCTGGCTTGCCCAGGGTTTGTGTGATAGTATGATCAAGGCAGAGGAGCTTTGGGATCTGAAGAGAAGGTTTCCGAACATGAGAAAAACACCTGCTCACTTTCCCTCCCACTCCCCACTATCCCCAGGGAAACAAGTGACTGTGGAAGGTGCAAGGGGCCAATGCCAAGCCTGTAGGAAGAGAGGAGCTGGGCTATGAGGGCATGGTTACCACTGAAGGGTCTTGTTTTTGCATGGGTCCCATAGTAGGATGCTCCTTAATGTCACCGAGTATGACCCATGGAATTGCAAAGGCCCAGGCTCAAACCTGCATTTCAGCCACTTGGTGGATGTGTCATTTGGGACCAGATATTTGATTTCTGCATACCTCCTTCCTTTAATTGTGACCAGCTGCCTGACTTTGGACTTGAAATAGACATATTACTTATCTCTCAATACTAGCTAATATCCTTTTTCCTTTTCCCACCTCTCTTCTTCCCACCATCTATACTGCCCCATCCAAGACAATGGAAGTAATAAGAAAGAAAGGGACACATTGTGACATTTCAGGTTATATTTATTCTTACCCTTTAGAAAAGTCCTGCCAATCAACTAGATACGTAATGAACTTAGGATATCTCTGTCATTGTGCCAGGCATGGCACCATCTAGAGAAACCTGTAATTAGATCTAATAAAGTACATACACATTAAAAGATTAATAATGATACTTATAATGACAAAGAAAGAACTGTGTTTCCCTGCAGTGGCTGCCTTCGGACAGTTTGCACTCTGGCTAAGCAAAATGATACCCATCCTCAGGGGGAACTAAGCACCCATAAGTGCTTGAGGGATAAATGTTTGATGGGTGCACATACTAGAGGACAGAGGCTGAGAGCTACAGGGGGAGAGAGAGCTTCCTATAGACTGGGGGTGATAGGAGAGGCTTCCTGGAAGAGATGACACTTGAGCTGTGCCTTTTAAGGAGATTGGATTCAGAGAGGAAATAAAGAGGGAAGAAGGAATTCTCAGTAGTGGGCAGTCAGGAAACTGGGAGCCACACCCAGGTCTCTGAGATTTTCCAATGAGAGCAAACTGATTTCTCCTTTGGATGGGAGAAGGAGACAAATGGATTTTTTTTTTTTTTTTCTTTTGGACATGTGATGTTTTCAGGGGGAAACAGCAATAGTGTTTTTATCATAAGAACTGTAAATGTGAGGCTGTATCCCCACTTCCTCCAGATAAGAAAGTGAGGGCAGAGGGGAAAAGAGAGTGGTGGGGGTGGAGGAGCAGGAGGAAACCACAGGTTCTGAGTCTAGTTTGCTGCAAGAACACCACTTACCAGGGCCTGAACCTCACACTGAGGGTATTAGTCAATCATTCATCACTTGCAAAAATAAAACCTTAATTGTATCAGGTTTTACAGCTAAGAGGGGATTAGGACAAAAGATGTATTTAAAATACAGTGTGTCTGTCTCTGTCCCCCTGCGGCTGATGGAGCGGTTAAAATTCAGAGTCCATGTGGAGTATTTAATGCCTGGGTAACCTGGGGGCCTCCGGTCAGATCTTTGCTGTGCCAAACGGCAGGAGTCCTGCCCTCAGTCCAGGTGCAAGGATGCTTCTGCGCTGGTTTAAGACCATCTGGGGGTTAGAGGGGGATTCTCTGTCCCCTCATCCAGCTGCATACAGGACCCCTAACGAAGAAGAAAATCAGGCTTTCATGCTGTGTTGTTTTGCATGGACAGATCTTTCCAGTGAAGCCCCTGGAGGAGAATCTAAGATCGCCTAGAGAAAGCCGGGTCTCCTGTACAATGAAAACTACAGCTAGTTTCACTTGAATTCTACAAAACCATTAGATTTTAGAGAAAGACTTCTGGATCTGAACACAGAGAGGAGAGAAGCTGGCAAACCTGATTATTATGTAATGGATTTATCTAGCCAGTCTGCAGAAATGAGCATTTTATGAGTATATGTGGAGGGGCTCAAGTCTTGTCTTTAAAAAATATTTCTCCTCAAAAAAAAATTTTTTTTTTCTCCTCAAAAAACTGGCCCTATTCTTCCAATTACTGGGGGGGGGATGGTTACTGTAATTAAGACAACATATATGAACACAGATGGGAGTACAATATTATGATTATGACTATTTTCTACTACAGGGACCTAGAGATGACCAGTAATCTTCCTACATCTTAGGGAATGAACAAATGACCCTCAAGTCTGTTAAGACTTGTAACCAAAGACTATAGAGACAGTGGCATGTGTAGAATTCTCTGCAGGAGTGTCAAGGAGGCAGTCTGGTTGGAAATGGGATGCTAGGGGCTTGACTTGATGTTTGGTACACATAACACACACACAGTTTACATTTTGTTTCCGACTACTAATAATAGCAAAGCTTTCTAAAATGCATTTATTCATATTTTAGGCAAATATCAATTGTCCATATCAAAGAATATAATTATTTCTAAATTCAAGTGTCTCAGGTGTGCTAGTGGAGATACTTTGAGCGTGTGTGTGTTTGAGGGCAGGGCTGTGCTGAAGCCTTCCCCACCCACCTCTATCAGAACTAATGGGAAACGCAGTCCAAACAACATCCCCACAAGCATTTTAAATCACTTTCTTTTTTCTTGCTCCGAGTCTTATAAATCCTGCTGGTTCAAATTTCCTTTAACTAGATGTTTCCATTTCAAGAGCCTATCATTTTAAATCAAAGCTCCTAAATGTGACTTTTTCCTTCTAGCCCCTAGATGCTAAAGATCTGGTTTCCCAATGTGCAGCATTTACATGGGGCATCTGTTCTGATGATGTGCTTCAGCCTGACATTGCCAGGGTCCCTCTGGATAACTGAAGAGGGCCCCACCCTTTGGGGAGGGGAACTGAGTTTGGAGGGTACCATGCGGGCACCTCTTCTCTCTTCCTGTCATCACTCCTGGGTGACACATCTTCAACAGCCCCAAACAACGTCTTTGCGTACCCTTCTCGAACACATTCAAAGGCGCAGGCTCTACAAAGGGTTTCTCTGCTTAATTCACATCAGCAAGCAATCTTTCTAGTCAAGGGGGCTGATTTAATGGCAAGAACAATTTATGTCCCTCTAGGTAGGTAGAAACAGTTGGCCTCTAATTCTTAAGAGCCTTTGTTCAGGAACATCTGGGTTGAAACTACTGTAGTTAACAGATGATGCTTGCAGTAAAAAAAAAAAAAAAAAAAATAGGCATTATATAATGTCATTGTCAAATTTGGTAGGCCTCTACTTAATAATTATCAAGAAAGCAATCTAACTTGTTATTACAACAGTTTTATTGCAGATTGCTGGTTTAAGACCTTTTTGTGACAAGTGACATTTTTTTTCTGGGAAAAGTCATTTCTGTTCCTCTGTAATTATTTTCACAACCAGCAACGACTTCCTGCTTTGGACATATTGGGACATTTTATTTTAGAAACCAAGAATTAAATTGCTGTAACTGTTTAGCACACTGCAAAGGCTTTCTTGGTTTTTTTTTATGCCCTCCCTCGCCCTGAGCCCCTTTCCTACTCCGCTCCAGCCCGTTACATGTGCAGACACTGAGTAAAGCCCTAAGAAGGACTCTAAGAACTAGATGAGCAAAGCCCATTTTGCTTTACCAAAAACAATGGTGTTGATGATACAAGTAAATATTTCATCTCGGGACATCAAATCTGAGTAGTCTGAAGACGTATTCTGGGGAGTAAACCCCTTGCAGCAGGAGCTGTGGAGAGTCTCAAGGACAAAGTGCTGTCTGGATCTTAGAATTATATTTACACTTTGGCATATTGATTTGAGGCAAATGTTAGATTCTCAGAACGTATCACCGCTATTACTTCTTTTGACATCCTTCTTTTCCAATCTCTCTGCTTCTCATGGACAAGTTAAGAGGCATCTTGTTGCATGATTCGATGCTCAACTCCCAAACCTTCTCTGCTTAGAGTTTCCTAGTTGATTACTTTATCTCTTAATGTGGGCTCCCAGCAAGTCAGGAGATTCTGCCCTCCATTCATTCATACATTTATTTAATCAGCATGCATTGAATGCTTACTCTTTGCACTTTGCAAAATGCCGGGGAAGTAAGCATGCATCTTGCTGCGAAGGAGCTCAACTGGAGGGCAGAGAGGTGACTAAACAAGTGATTATCGCACCACACACCCGTGCCCTGTTCACTGGCCTTGGTCTGTTCTTACCTCCTGGCACCTGTGCTTCAGCCTTAAGCCCAGATCCCTGGACATTGGCTAACTCTCTGTGGCAGGATCTAGCAGAAAACTGTGATTTTTTTTTAGCAGAGCGGAGACATAGTGCAAGATTCGTGTTTTGTGGACATGGAGAAGGTACTTGTTACAGCAGGGATTAAAAACTTAGGTGCCTCTAGGGGGCAGGAGTGAGCCACAAAGAGTGAAGACTGAAGAGGCAGGATAATTGGGGAGTGCTGGGGACTGTAGCATATTGAAGAGCTTGTGTCCCTTCCAGAGGGGGTCGGTGCTTCAAAGCTCCAGTCCCTTTTAGCCAGACAGAAGTGTCTGCAGTGTGGCCATTTATGATTTATCAAGGAAAGCTGAAAGGCTAGTTTTTATATGAGATCACCTATTAATATCTAATTCTGGGTTTTCAAAAAGTCTATGCTGACCGAGACACCATGCTGGTCCTCTGGCCACCACCTCAGTTGCTTTGTTCTTATAAGAAGCATTTGTGTAGCACACCGCATTGAGACTTGATTTCCACTTTAGGCCTTTCTTCCCAAAGGCCATTTGACCTGGAGCAAGTTGCCCCTCATTGGACCTCATTCTGTCACCTCTGAGAAGGGCAGCCCCAACTAGTCTTGAAGGGCCTGAATCTCATAATCCATGGGGTGGCGCTGTTTGCATATAATCATTTTGTGGACATCACTTTGTCCTCTCCATCCCTTTGGCCAGTGAGTAAAGGTTAGGTTTGGGTCAAAGAGCTTCTTAAAAAGAGGCGTCTATAAAGCCGTGTGGAATCATCTCAGATATGGATTTGGAAGTTATGAAAGAGGACTCAGATCTCCTGGTCCACCATGCTAGGCTAAGGAATGTGCACAAGGCTGTGTAGATTTTATTGACTTTCCTGCATTAGAAAGCTCCTTTCTTTTTATATTGAGTTGGTAAATGGCGTCATAGTGCCTAGAAAGACATAATGCACCATTACTGTGGACTACATTTTTGCTTCTACCAACAAGATCGGGTCATTAAAAGCGATTAAGATCCGTGATCCTTTGAACCATAGAGTCCCAAATCAGGGTGGCCAGTCTCTCATGGGATATCAGCGTATTGGGCTCTTCATGATCTCTGCTAAATTAAGATGGGCCTTGTCCTTGAGATTTTGGCATTTAGTTGCTATTTACATTAGAACGTGGTTACCTAATCTGGTAAATTGGTTCAACAAATATTGCATAAGCCATCTAATATTTTAAACAATTTAAGCTCCAGGAGTAACAGCCCCATAAAGGGTGCGTGTTAGCAGTGCTTTATGGAACATAAATTAAGAAGAGCATTTTTCCAGCTGTAGTTGGATACTTGAGTTGGTGTTTCAGCAAACTGCATAATCAGCACAAAGCCCAGGTCATTAGAGTCCGCTGGCAGGAATCAGCAAACCTGCAAATCACCAGGAGAGCCCAAATATGCCTAGATGAAGTGGTCTTTGAAATCTGACTGTCTGTTGAAAGCAATACGGGAGACTGTGACCTCTTATGTAGAGATGAGCAATTGGTCTTATTTCCACTAGAGAGTATGAGGCCTTCACCAACCTCATTGCTTTTCTATTTGCAACCAGCTAAAGGCCTCCCATTTCACTTAGAGTAAACCACAGACTGGCAGACTTGTTGCTGTGGCCAGCGGTCTTTACAAACTTGCTCCTACCTAGCTCCCTGCCCTAATCACTGTCCCTTGTGACTTTCCTCACTCGGCTGCAGTCTAGTAGCCCTTGTTGCTGATCTTCAGACACCCTGAGTTCCTTCCTGCCTCAGGACCCTTGCACTCGCTGCTTCCACTCCCTGGAAAGATTTTTTTCCACCAGATCCTTTAATTGCCTGCCTCTTCTCCTCACCTCCTGTGCTCTGTGCTCTAGTTTACGTTCTCAGGATGATCCCTCTTGACACCTGCAGAGAACACCCTTTCCCAGTCACTGTTTTGTTTGGTTGGGTTTGTTGTTGTTTAATTGGAGTAGAGTTGACACAGTGCTACATTAGTTTCAGGTGTACAACATAACGATTGGACAATTCTGTTATGTTCACCACAGGTGGAGCTTCCATCTATCATCACACATCGCTGTGACAATACCATTGGGTGTACTCCCCATGCGGTGCCTTTCATCCCTGGCCTCATTCAGACCATACCTAGAAGCCTGGACCTCCCATTCCCCTTCACCCATGTTGCCCATTCCCTTACAACCCTCTCCTATGGCAACCATCATTTGTTTTCCATATTTATGGGTCTTCCCAGTTACTGTTTGTCCTCTTAGGTTGTTTTGTTTTCTGCATCGTGCTTTTTCTCATCTGGAAATTTATCATTTATTCAGTTGTATATTTGCTTATTATCTATCTTTCCCAGTACAAAATAGGTTTCCCTGGAGTTAAAGATGTATATCCTACCGGATACTAGTTGGGGACCTTGGACAAATTATATGGGCTTTCTGAGCCTCAGGTTCATCACCTGTAATATAGGGATAGCTGTAGAAGTTAGAGTAACAGGGGCCATCTCTCCCTCTCGGGGATATTGTGGGGATTAAATGAGAGCACCAGGAATGGCCCCGCCTTGTGACCCCATGCAACCTCCCCTTTATAGTGCTGCAACTCAGTAACCAACTCACTTCTCAACCTGTCAGTCAGCCAATGTTTCATTATCCAAAAAGTCCTTAAGACATATGCTCATTATAGAAACTTTTCATATATAATGTAATCCTTTTATCTGTGTGCTTTTATTTCTGTGAGTATATAAATATACATTTTCACTGAATTATATCACATTATTTACATGTTTGTAGCTGTATAATATTATTTGTTAATCTTAGACTTTGAATATTCTTCAAAAAGTCATTTTGAATGCTCAAACTATATTGTACCATACTTTACTTAACCATTGCTTTATTATTGGACATTTAGGTTGCCTTTTTTTTTTTTTTTTACTTTGCATAAATATTACTACTTTGAACATCTTTGTGCATGAATACTTCACTGGCCCTTTTGTTATTTTCTTAGAACCCCAGTGAGTGGAAATCATGCGTTTATTGAGCTTCTTTGTGTCTGTGGTTCCCTGTGCAGCATGATGGGGAATTCCGCATAAGCCCCAAACTCTTAAGGAAGCCACACTGGTAGAGGAGATGGCTTTCAGGCACAGACTGCCATGCGGAACAGCCACGGCCAGTATGCAGCTGAGGAAGGGCTGAAGGAGGTTGTGACAGACAAGGGCGCTGGATGGGTTCTGGGAATGGAAAGCCAGGGGTGAGGGGGTCTGCAGATGAGTTGCACAGAAGGCTGGATTTGATGGGGGTTTGGGGGATGGGTCAGGAGAAGAGAAAGCACTTGGGGTGTAGGGATCATCTCCATGAAGGCATGGAGGCAGGAACAAGCCAGCTTCAGAACAGGCTGGGCTGAGGGCGAGAGCCCCGGATGAGAGCCCCGGGCAGAGGAGGAAGAGGCCAGGAGTGCCGGTGCCCACAGTCATGTGCTGGGCAGTTACATGGAGGCTAAGGATTATTACCATCATTCTGAGCACACAGGGGTCTGCTCGGAACAACAATATGAGCCATTTGTACAAAAGACCGAAATGGAATCCAAATAACAGGTCCAGCTGCTCCAAATACCTCCCTCCCCCTGCAGTTAACATTTTACTACCCGACCGAGTAACTAATGAATCTGGCCCAGCATAAATCCCCAGGCACAAATCCCTGCTTGGGGTCTGTGTCTAGACATCCAGACCCGAGTGCAATTTGCACTTTGAACATTCAGCGCCTTATCACTTGCGAGAAATCAGGTTTAATGGGGAGGATGGGGAGGTGTCGCTCCCACCCCCTCCCTTTGGCACAGTGACTGTGGAATGAGGGTCCCTGGGATAATGAGTGCATCAGGCGATGGAGAGGTCGTAATCGTGTTTGTTATGTGGCTCTGGCCGTTCAGAAGCACTGACGGGGAGGTTTCTCCATCTCATTGCAGGCTGTGTTTTGTGAAGCTCAAGCTCCTAATGATAGCCATTGAGTACAAGTCCGCCAACCGAGAGAGCCGGTAAGTTTGCCACAGCCCAGCGGCCGGCTGACATGCACGAGCCGGTGAGAGTGCTCTCGGAGCGCTCTGTCCACCCGCTTCTTTCCTATGTGTTATTGATGTGCTTGGGGCCCTGATGTGACACATCTTTGATACATCTCAGGGCATGCCCAACCAGATACCATCACCTCTATCGCAGACCCCCCTGGCATCCCAAGCCCACTGGGCATTCGGAAAATGTTTCTCCAGAGGAAAGCGATGAGGCATCCAGATCTCCACCTGATCGGGCCAGCTGACCCTTTTTACCCTCTCTGCACAAAACCAGGGACAGGGCCTGTCCTCAAACCCCGTTTACTGCCATGAGCACGAAGCAGGTGGATTCTGGCCCCCTTCACAGCAGGGATGTGGCAGGGCCGTGATGGGACGCACCAGCTCTCTTGATAGCCAAATTACAAGCAGCCTATTGTGTACCATATGGGCTTTTCCCGGTGCAGCCGAAATCTAGGTGGCGGAATATCGGCTTCATGTAAATTAGCCAGGAGAGCAGGGATCACAGGCAGGAGCCCTCTTTATTTATTTATTTTGCACTTAATTATGTGCATATCAGACTGATGAGGGACTGGGTCTGGTTGAAATAGATAACAGCCCAGTCAATATATGAACTCACGGTGGAAGAAGGAAGAACCCCATTAACAGGGGACTGTGTTGATGTCTTGAAGCAGGACTGTATGCATTACGGATAAAACAGAGATGAGGTTTTTGCTTCCCCATTTTTATCAATGGGTTTGGAAGAAAGAGCTCATTGAGAAGTGCGTGGGCTTTTGTGCTCTAAGACGACCTCCGGGTTTGTTCCTAGCTATAAGTCTTCCTGTGGCTGCCCAAGTGTAGAATGCAGATCCCCTCTCACGTGTGCCTTAATGTGTTGAGTGCAAGGCAAGACTCAAAGGTGCCTGCTCTCACCATCTAAGGAGTTTTCATTATCGGGATGAATAACTCAATAAAGCCAGACTTCCAGACATACAGTCTGTGTTTCTGAAAAACAAAACAAAACAAAAACCAAACAAAACCCCAAAACACTGGATTGTAAGCAAGTCAATCCAATGTTCCCTGTTACCTTAACCACCAGATCAATTGCCCACCAAGTCAATCTGATCAAAGGCTAAGCTCTTTGGAAACTCCATATCAACCAAGAGCAAGTAGAAATGGTAGATTTGGTGGTCACGTGTTAAACATGGCCATAGCAGTTAGTAATGATGTATAGATACGGTTTTCTTCTTTGTGTTGGCAAAGTGAAGAATATTATGTGCAAGAAATTGGGAGCCAGAGTCCTGGCTCTTGGCTGTTCAACAGGTAAAGTGGGGGTTTCTGGAATTACTGCTTTCCCACATGGTGGCTGGTAGTCACCGGTGCCTGCAGAGGGGGAAACAGGTGTCCTAGGTTTTTGCAAATGACATTTTTCATGTTGCCACATCAGAAAATCTGTGTAACTCAGTCTTCTCTCTTTATCACTTCTGTGCATCTCTCAGAAAAGTGTCATGGTGTGGGTGGCGCTTAATGCTGAAGGTGCCTCTTGACCCTCCTGGTATAATTTCATGGCAGGAGTGTGTCCCCTGAACCTTGACCAGTCGTCTCCCACCTGCCACCTTTTGGTCCCAAGGAGGGAGAGGAGAAAGCCTGTTAATGGTTCAGTGTGAATCTGATGTCACTATTCTAAGAAAATTAACTAGGAGCTTTCCCTGAAGACAAAGTCTTTTCTTTGATGGGCCCTCCAATTACCTCACAAATCTGAGATGTTTTCAACAAAGCCATATTTATAGATATAGATTTTTAGCTTTTTTTTTTTCCTTTCAGAAAAGAGCAAAAAGAACTTTTTGGCTTTGTTTTTGGCTTTCTGTGTGCCGTTGCCAACGTTAACCCCCTCATGTCGCTTGGTCTCAGTGTGGAAGCACATTGGTTCTTGTGGAAAAAGGTGTGTTGGAGGGAATGTGGATCATGCCTCTGAGAAAACACCGAACTTCTCGAACACAATAGCCATGCTAAAAAGAATTGAGCTTTTGACCCTTCCTGAGATAAGAATTTTGATTTTTTTTCTTCAGTGAAGAATTCCCCATTTCCTTCCCTCTCCCACTTTCCAAGTGGCTGGGTGTTAGAATTCAGAGAACCCAGCCTCTCCTCTCCACCCCTCTGCCCCCGGCCTGTGTTCAACTCTCTCCTCTGTTGTTTTACCCCATGACGCTGTTTTTCCATGCTCTGCTGAAAAACCTTGTTTTCACATGCATCCTTCAAGTAATTTGAAACAAAGGTTTTGTTCCTTCTTTCCTTCTGGTGTCAGTCAATTTATTATCAAATTGTTTGATTTTAAATTCTTTTCTTGTCGTTTTGCAGAAGCCGAAAGCGGTATGCGCTCTTCGTTAACCTCTCTCCCAACCCCCACCCGCTATCTTCACTGCTAACCACAGGACTGACCATTTGCCGAGAATTCACGAAGATAGAGATTATATATATGTGTACACATACATATAATCTCATTCCCTTGTCTAATATACATATATATATGTGTATATATACATATATATATATTTAACCCCTCTCCAATGAAAGCACATAAAAATTGAAAGTAGCATATTGCTTTTCTCATTCAGTTTGTTGATTCTTTTGGATAACGCACTAACTTCTTTGCAGGAGACCTAAAAACGCGACAGGTACAATCCCTGTGTTCAGTCATGGCACCAGTGATGGGAACCAGTGCCATCAACGTTGAGAAGGAGAATACTCCTCTCCAGCCCCTGGTGTCTGTTTCTGTCCTGTCCTGATGTGTCTCAGTGTCCACCAGGCTCTGTGGTGCCATCTGTCTGCATACCACATCCACATTCCCAGTGACTTCCTCCTCCCCGTGTCCAGTTTCCTGTTTGTAGAGCAGGGATCGTGTCCTTTTATCCACAAAACAGAGACCAAGCTCAGCTAACACTCAACTTTTGTTTTGTCCTGATGCTTATTTTGATGATAACGTTTTGCATTATTTTCTTCCTTGGGCAGTCCTCGGTACAGACTTAGAACACTGCTCCCGGATTGCCAGATTATCACATTTGATTTAGTGAATGAGTACTGTTTATTGAGATGAACTCGTGGCTTTATTTTTTTCCCTAGTGTGTTTGGGCACATTTCTTAATGTGACGTATCTCCGCTTTCACCATGTGACGTCACCCTGTTTTGCTGCTGTTTTCTGTTGCACGAAGCATGACCAAATCCTCATCGATGGCATTTTCTTTTAACTTTTTCGGTTGATATTTCCAGTGTAGTTTTTCAATAATGTGTTCTCTAAACCAGTATTGTTGAAAACATACTATCGAGATGCCTTCGTGTTCATCTTCTCAAGAGTTGTTTCTCTCCGTGGTTGGAATCACTGTCATGTGTTCGTGTTTGTAATTGTTGTGGTGTGTTTGTGCGTATGTGTGGTGGGGATATTTGTCTGGAACTCTTTCCAAAGTCCGATTTCTTCTGTGATTTTTGGAGTAGATGCGTGACAATAGAGGTGGCTTCCTGTCAGTTTGGTATTATTGCTATGATCCAACTGCGAGAAGTTACTGCAACACTTTGCATCTTCAAAGGTCCACAGTGGTTGCACCTCTGCTGTTGGCTTTTGGCCTTTGAGTCCTTTTATCTTGTGGTGGAGGCATGTTGTGACGTAGCATGACTTGTCGTAAAGTGTACCCCAGAGTGACATGGCTTGCTCCCAGAACCAAATAGCTGCCATTTCCCCTCCCAAACGAATTGTCTCTTCCCCATCCCCTAGGGCTCCTATGTGTCAAATATATTTTTAAATGCCACTTCTAAACTCATTGTGGTGGGTTCAGGCTGAACAGTTCCTTGCCCATATCATTGGCGGGCCATGGTGGCAGACGTTTGAGTCTGACCGACTGGGAGCAATCTTTATTACGCTGTCTCTGTGTGAGCGAACTGGGCTCAAATACATTGAAGCATGGAATACACACTGTGTCTCCTACACATAGTCTCTAAGTAAAAGTGTGTGTGTCTAGTTGTGTGGGACTCCAGCAGCATATATTTGAAAGCCCAGAAAAAAATGGAAAGTTCCGGAAAGGCAATACGATTTGAGCT
Organism: Martes martes; assembly: GCF_963455335.1. Classification (NCBI taxonomy): domain Eukaryota; kingdom Metazoa; phylum Chordata; class Mammalia; order Carnivora; family Mustelidae; genus Martes; species Martes martes. Next base: position 49,799,037 of record NC_137902.1, read on the forward strand.
TCGGGGTTTCTGTAGGCTGTGCCCTCACACAGCCCATAAACCGCAGGGCAGTTGTGTTCCTGAGAGAACAATTGGCTCCAAGTCCCACCCAATAGCAATCATACATGACCGTGGGTGGTCAAAGAGGCCACTCCCCAGTGGCGTCATTCATCTGGGCACAGCATGAACTGAAGTCTTAGATGGTTCTTATTCCCTTGCTCTAGTTAATGAAGTCCCATCAGCTTGCTAGACACAGATATAATTACCATGTTATCAAGTACGGTGATATTCTCATGTAACTGATAGTTCCGTAATTGTTCAGGGAATGGTACATTACACCTACCAAAAATTGAGGCAGGGGGTGGAGGGGTGGCCAGGGAGAAATACACACCTGTCATAGTTACCCATAATGGATAAACGATTTCTTTAAAAAAATAGGGTTCAGTTGAACTATTCATCATTGGTTGTCTCCGAAAACAGCAAACAAAGTTTATGATGATTGAAGAAGGAATAAGTAGATGTTTCCTAGTTGTTATGCATAAGTGGTGGAGAAGAGGAATAAATCATTTTGCCCCGTCAAGCCCCAAGTCTCCAACCTGACTAAAGTTCAGCAAGACATACACAATAAAATGCACTGTAGCTTGAGGCCTGGAGCTCCCCTCCCTCAGGAACCCGACGGGGACATTTTTGTGTTGACTTGAGCCCTGCTAGCCAGTCCTACGTTCTGGTGTTTTCTATTTCAACTCCGAGGGGTGCCTTCAATGTTGAAATCAATTGCTCCTCTCCCCCAAGTGGCTGTTTACGCAACTGTATGTTTAGATTTTTGTACTTAGTGCATCTGGGAGATTTTTTGCTCAGTTGCCAACCCCCTAGGAAAGGTGTGGTCACTCCTTTAGTAGGCCTGACTGAGAAGAATAGCCACTCGGGCTTTGAAAGAACAGTTGTGACCACCTTTCTCCTTAGCGGAGAGGAAAAGGAACACTTTTGGAGCAGAGACCAGTGATTTATGTTTTTTATTCATTCCACAAGTAGTTGAAGAGTGCCTATTGCATACTGGGTTCTAAGCTGGCAGCTGTGAGAAACTTACTTACAAAAATAAATAAAATATGATCTTGCTTTTCACTCTTCTTTTTCAGCTACGGGTTCCCCACAGGAAGTATGTATTTGTGTCCTTATAGTGGGCGAGGAGCCAAAGGATGAATCTCGATACGAAAGTAGTCTGAGAGCCAAAGAGAAAGAGAGGGCAAGACTCCTGGGGGAAGGAGCTAGAGAAGCCCTTTGCCTCCAGCTGCCACTGAATGTTTTCTGTTGAAATTAGCAAGGTCATAGAAGAAAGAGGATAATTTATGTGTTCCTTGAAATGAGGGAGAGTCCTTCTCTGCCAAGAAGAGGTCCCTATTGGAATTCTGCTCATTGATATATGGACTTTTTCTTAAAGATTTTCTTGATTCTTTACATGATGCATTTTGAAGTTTATCTCTGATAAGCTAGTGAAAGAGACAAAATTGGAGCCAAGGACTGATTTAATGTGATGCGCAGGGAGGGAGACTTCTTACAGTCATAAGAACGAAACAAACTTAACGTTGGATATTCTTTTAAGAGATCAAAGACCTTTGGAAAGATTTACATATTCCCAGTAGGAGGTCAATAACCTATTCCGAGGGTCGTACGCACTTTGGTGGGAAAAAAATTACTTCTGTCTGGGATCCTTATCTTTTTTATATTTTCAAAAAGAGGAAGATTAACATTTTATCTAAATTTTCTAGATTTGGAATGTAGATAGAAGAATTAATGTCTACAGTGTTAGAGAGAGTAACACATTTCCTCAAAGAGTCTTTGAAACCTTGTACCCTTCCAATAGGGAGTATTTTCTGCAGTGGGCCCTGGAATCAAGGGCACATGTTTCTCTAGCCAAACCCTTAAATACATCAGTGGAATCTAGCACAGTGAACATTCTTACGTATCTGGATTTCTTTCCTGCATTATTCACAAGGTCTGGGCTCATTCTTTCAATTCCTACCCAGAAGACTGCCTTAGCCTGATCTGGATAGCTGCTAATGTGAGCCTACAGCCTCACACATGATGTGAAGAGATGATTTAAAGCCTCTTGCTCCTTGTTAAGCCCTCTCCAGAAGAGAATGAGAAGGCACCCTGGAATCACACGGGCAGTGATGTCCTTGGAGGTGCATGAGGTTTGAGGAACAGAGAGACACTCCACTCTGCAGGCAAAAGCCAGTCCAAATTAGCCCATCTCCAGATGTCGTCGAGGGATATAATGTTTTAGATACTGCAGTCAGTAAAAAGACCTTTCAAATGCCAATAGGGGGCCTCCTGGTAATTTATTGGCACCAAGGGCAAAATGGAGAGCTGAGACCGTGCAGGAGATTGTTTGCTTCTCATTTAGTTGTTTTAATAACCATGCTTACTTTTAATAGTGACCGTGCATTAAGGATCTACTACGTGGCAGACACTGAGCACACAGAATGTGCTTTCATTCTTTTAGCGACACTGTAATTGAGATTATTCACTCCATTTCACAAAGGAGAAGAGTGAGGCTGAGTGGCATCCACGTGCCCCAGGCCAGAGTCTGAACTCCTAGGCCTGACACAGGCACCTGCTCGCTTAACCAGCCCTGGCAGGGCAACACATTTGAACACAAACCTGCCTCCCATCAGTGCCCCAGATCTCTCCCCGCGACCACACTCTCTTGACTACAGCAGGCTTTCAGGCTGTAATAAATGATCTCAACCTGCTATCCCTGGAATGATAATCCCACATTCTCACTGGAAGCCGATTCTTGTTCACTGTTGATAAAGAACAGAGGAAATGAAAAGAAACTTCTCATTGATAGGAAGCTTGCTCTCACTGGCTTCCTCCCATGATACGGTGGGCTTGATCACTGGAGTGCAATTAACGAAGCACATAATGTGGAAAGGGTTCCTGTGCAAGGCTTGTTTTGCACATATATGTCACCAAGACATTGATGAGTGTCAAATTTCCCCTTTTGAATTGCATCGTTGAAATCAAGATAGGATTTTCTTTTTCACTCAGAAGATTGTTTTATGCTCTGTTATAAATACATACCAAAATGGAGCTTTTTCCAGCTTTAAGGAATTAGCTTCTTCCGACACCGTACGTACCCAGAATTTTTCATGTATGCCCTTGTACACTATTCTGGAATGTACAGTTCTTTACCCTGTAAATTCATCTCATTATGGACAGGATATTTTGATAAGGAGCCCTGTGTTCCGTTCTATGGGGCCCGCTAAAGAAAATCTGGTAATTCCATTGAAAACGAAATATGCTTTGCCTTTTTTTTGCAGTAATAATAAATAATAACAATAGCCAATATGCATTGAGCCTTCTGTGCAGTATCTTGTTCTGTCCTCTGAAGAAAGGCTGTGATTTTCATCCTCGTTGTAGGTGAGGATATTGAGTTTGAGGGAGATTTAGTAATTTTCCCAAAGCCAGACAGCTACTAAGTGGGGATGCTGGAATTTGGGTGCAATTTCTGATCGCAGAGCCAGGGCGTCCACATACTGCCTTACAGCAAAGAGGGTAAGAAAGTGTGCAAAATCCAGAATTCTGCTCCTCTACGACATCACATTTAATTGGCTTTGAAAAAGGAGTCCATCTAAGCTATATAAGCTCTGACCCCTTTCCCTTCATGATCATGAGAAGTCAGAGGGCTGTTAAACTGATGTAAAGAATTGGCAGGGGGGTAATTAGGAGGCGCCTGTCCAGTGCCGCTGCCCGTTGCAAGCTGTTGCTATTAGTGTGGTCTGCTGCTTCCTGATTTGTGAAGAATTTCATTGTAGCCTGTGGTTCTACGGCAGAACAGACCAATCATCATGGTCCCTGGCTATTATTTAGTGTTAATAACAGTGATGACACGGATCGGTTTCCTTCTGTCAGGTCTCGTTATGGGTAATAGTGGATGTTCTTGTGACCACAAACAATTATTTTGCCATAATGATCCATTCTGAGTCCTCCCGGCAGAACAAAAGTTCACCTGGGTCCTTCCTGTATTACAACAGATGCATCACTCTGTTGGCCGCAGCACTTTCCTGGAACGGTTTTGCCAGCAGTGAAAAATCACATGTTAATTACCGTCCTCCATTTTGATTGTCTTAGACAGTTGCGGACTTCCTTTAGCCTGATTCCGAACATCTATGACCTCAAAGCCGGCTTTTCAGATCAGAGATACCTCTTTTGTATTTATTGCTGCATTCAGAGTACCTAAATTCCCTGTCCATTAAGCCCAAAGCTTCTCAGTCTCTTTATAATACATTCCTGCATTCTGTTCTTGATCTGCAGAAAATTAAACTTGTTTGTTTCACCCATTTATTAGATGAGGAGACATGTATCTCTTTTTTTTTTTCAGTCCAAGCACAACTTAGTCAGCTAATCCATTCATAACACTTTGAAATAGGACCGTCTATATTTAGGTCTGAACTTCCCTGCAAAGGGAAGTTTTTTGGGGGGATGATTTGCATTTGTTTTTTAATTACAGTTTGCCCCATTCAGGATATACCAGACACACACTTTATTCAAACACTCCCATGCATTTTGGTATAAGCAGACTGGAATCATTTCCAACTGCTGGCATTTTTCTTTTTTCACTGTTTGCCCTCGGAGCCCACGTACATGTCTTTACCAACATTGTGCAGATGTGATGTTTGCTTCTGCATTGGTTACAGGTGTCGTGTACCATTCCCTGCAGTAATACATGTGTACGTGTATATTGCTGGATGCATATAGGGGTCCCATTAATGCTCTGTCATCTAATGGAAAATTGTTACAGCAATAGTTTTATTAGACCAATAACATGCAATGTTGACCATCAATAGAAGTTTCTAAAGGGCTGCGTATCAGATCAGAAGCCTACGATGGCAACCCCATTATACACCCCAGCCCTGAAACCTAGATGTGCTTTGATTTCTGCAACTGGGAGTATGCCAACCTGGGAATTGACCAGTAGAGTTTTATGATGGCATTATCCATTTAAATGTCTGGGACTGTGGACATCAAGCTCTAGACAACATCTTTGGGAAAAAACACTTGTATAGTGGGCCCCCTATACAATTAATAGTACAGTGTAGTCTTCAAGGTTTTGTTCAGAACATGACCTCACAAATGTGTCTTCTTTGTTTGTTTTTGTTCACTGAGCAGTATATTAATTAACCCTGGAAACCATCTTAAGATCCAAGAAGGCACTTTAGGATTTTTCATCGCAAGTGATGCCAAAGAAGTTAAACGGTAAGAGTTCATATTTATCTGCCTTCCTTTCTGGCCCAGCCATAGACCTCTTGATCTACCGTGATGGGCATGCTTTCAATATGTATAGGGCCCTAAACCCAAAACTTCTTAATGTGTCCATGGGTATCAGTGGTGCCCCATCTTAGGAAAAAGAGATTATGTTTTCAGATGTTTCCATGAACGCCTCTTCATGTAGTTGATTCCGCATCTTTGAATTAGAGTAATAAATAAAATTTTAGAACAAGGAGGGCCTTGTTAACTGCTCCTTCATTTTCTAAGGGAGGAAATTGAGTCCCAGAGAACTGAAGCAAGTGCTCAGAGTCATTCTGATTCTTGATGACCCACAGCAATATAACACAGGACAACTGGTCCCTTGTCTAGTCCCTTGTCTAGGCAGATTTACTCGTGTATTATCAGCTTTCTAATCTAAGTGCCAAATGCAGTCTCCAAAGGTTTGGGTTAATTTCAGATGAAATATTCAGTTAGCTATATTTCTGTTTGTGGCCTTCTAGGCGAGGAGTTGAAGTTGTCAGGTTCAATTCTTAAGCCTCTGTAGGTACAGCTCAGGATACCCTTGACCTCAGTGTTTTATGACACATTTATTAGTGTCCTTAAACCTGTTTAAGCAGCCTAACAAACACAGGGCTCTTTGGAGAACACCATGGAATAGTATTATATTTGAGTCTATCCTATGAACTCTGAAAAACTTATTAGCAGAAAATGTGGCTCTGATAGTTGGCCACTTACTTTAACAATTATGTTATAAAAAATATTTCAAATAAATGATTAATTGTGAAAGGCCTATAATTATTTATGGAAGCCTATTGTTTTCATGTAATGAGTTCCCACTCAAAGCCAGGCCTGTGCTAACTGTTCTACATTTGTTGTTGCTAGTCCTCAGAATAACCTCATAAGATGAGTCTTCTACAACCCTTGGGGCTTTGTTTTCCTCATCTGTAAGGCTGAGATAAATGATTTGTCCAAAGGTTATATAGCACATAAGCAAGTGGCAGAGCCCAGATTGGAAATGGTCTTTCCTTTTCCCCAAACCCACACTTTCTACCAAATTTAATAATACTAGCAGATTCATATGCAGAGTTTAATGTGTGCCCACCCTGCTCTAAGTACCAGCTACCATGAACTAATGTCATCCTCTCAACAACCTTGTGAGATAGGTAGCATTACTATTTTCATTTTCCTCATGAGGAGACCAAGGTGCAGATTGGTGAGCTAACTTGCCCCAAGCCCCACCGCTCATGAGAAGTAAAGCCAGGATCTGAAACCAGGAAGTCCAGTGCCAGAGCTTACCTTCTTAATGATGTGCCAAGAGGTGAGCCTGACGTGCTGAGCACAGAACCAGGATATTCGACAGCTCATGACTATTACTTTTTTCCTCTTCACCCACTCCTGCAAACTAACCATACTAGTTATAAAAGCTTTTAGGGGGAGAAAAATGCAGTGGAGAAACAAAAAAACACAGAGAAACAAAACAAAACAACAAAAAAGAAAAATTCTTTAAACCGAGCTAATGGCTTAAATTTACTTCTACAAATTGGGGAAGAATTGCCGTTATTCAGATGGAAACAGGAAGAGCTTCTTATCTAGTTCATGGATCTTGACTGTTCTTTAGGAGTACCTAGAGAACTGGGTTCACCTGAGCAGAAAGTGGGGATGAATGGGACTGAGGACCCCCCTCCAACCCTGACCAGGTCCCCTGGAATAGAAAGTTGTGCTCACATCTAGACTGCGAGACACACAGGCAGCATCTCAACAGCCTGTATGGGGGGGGGGTGTGCTGGGGAGCACAGCGGTGCTGTAGATCACGTGTACCTCCCAGATAGCAAATATAACACGAAACTCCCATTTGTGTAATTCTATTTCCTATTGCATCTCTCGCTAATGAATGTCACAAATACCAGGCAGTCCAAAAAACAAATTACCTCCTGTATTAGGGAGTGCAATATGTCTCATTTCAGTGCTTTATGGTATTCACAAATACATGCTGACACAATCAGCTACAACACCAGCCTGTAATTTTCCATAGTGTGTGATGTGTCAGAGCAAATGCTGTCAGTTAGGGGATTTCAAATAGATGAAGACTGCAGAAAACCACAGAAAGGGCCTTGGAGATTTGAATGAAACTAAACAAGTTTTGTAAAAATGGAAAAGTTGATTATGATGATACAGGATTGAGTTTGTACCCTCTCCTACAAAAAAGCAACCCAAGATGTTAATGGATTTTAGCTCACAGAAACTTTCAGAGGCACTGTTATAGGAAAAGAGGAGTGAAACCATCCATTCCAGTCTTAGAAAATTCACTTTGGGGTGAACATTCAGTCACTTGTCCCCTATTCCTTGCCCTAAATATTTTCCTTTTTAAATGAACTTGGCCCATAGTCTACGATGTAGGAAACACAAAATGGTGCCCCATTGACCGAGTTTGGCTTGCAGACAGAATTCGTTTGATTCACGATTTTAACAAATAAATGAGTTGCCAAGAGGAAGACCTCCTCATCTTTTATTTAAAAATCCCTGGTCCTGGTTTCTCCTGAAAAACTTGCAGATCTAGCATTACTAGGCAGTATTCTCACACTCGTTCATCCATCAAATGTCTGCAGGTCACTCATTTTCTAGAACACTCTGTACCAGGTGCCAGGGGAGCAGTGGTGAAACAAAGTCCTTGCTCCCAGAGGCTCATGTTCTAGGGAGGAGAGAATTGCAGTTTTGTTTATTTATGGTACATTAATCAAAGAATTAATGCAGCTGGGTCACTGATTTAGATTGTGTATAAGTGAAGACTGCTCTAAAAGGAGCCACATTTGAGCAGAAATGGGGATGATGGGAAAGAGTCCATCACAGAAAGATCAGAAGGGAAGAGGGGACAAGGTGGGGACAGTGTTGTGTGCAGGAAGCCAAGGGATGGAAAGTGTGTCTGAGGGAGTAGTGTGGGGAGATGAGGTAAGAGAGAAAGGCAGGGCTGGCTCCCATAGGACTTGATGCAGGGGTTGGGTTGTTATAAAATGGAGTCATTGATGGTTTTAAGCTGGGTGTGATGTAGCCTGATTTACATTATTGAAAGGTCTTTCCCGTTTATTCTAAAGAATGGGATGTGGTGCCACAGGGGAGGGGGCCCAGAGACAAGGAGACTACATTGTATAACTGAGGGGGAATAACGTGGGCTAGGCGAGTGAGTGGAGGTGAAGAGAAGGGAGACTGAGTCATAATATATTTTACTAGAGAGTCTGTAGGGCCCCTGGTGGATTGCATATAAGAAGGAAGGGGGAAAAGAGGAATCAAGAATGGAGCCTAGATTTGGAGCTTCTGCAATTGGGTGGATGTTGGCTCCTCACCTTACCAAGATGGGGAAAGCTAGAAAAGGAGCAAGTTTGGGGTATAGGAAATTAAGAATCCTATTTGGCTATGTTAAGTAGGTGATATGTAACTAAACATAAACATAGACATGTCATCAAGGCAGTTAGATCTAAGATTCTGGAGTTTGGGGGGAAAGATGAAGGCTGGAGGTGTCAGTTTGGGTGCTGTAGCAGGGAGGGTCCTAGCCAGAAGCAGAGGACACACCTAAATAAAAAAAGAGAGGAGTTTTGTGCAGGGACCATATAAAGTTGTGGGCAGAGAGTTAAGGAGAACAAACAAGGAATGGCAAAGCACCCCAGAGCTACAACAGAGGGGAGCCATTCTCAGCCCTGAATGTACGAGTCAAGGGGAAAGAGAGCTATCAGAGCCTGGAGAGAGAGACAAGTTGTAGTGTAGGAAAAGCTGCTTGGCAGGAGCTGAGCCCTCTCTAGAGTGGAGATGGGACTACCACCAACTCATGATTCGGCAGGGAGGAACTCTCCCTTCCCATTCTCCAGTCTCCTGCTGGCTCTTCCCATTGGCCGAACAGAACAGGACACCAGAGGACAAGGAGACCCTAAACACTGGCTTTCCGGGGTATGAATTTGGTCTTCTCTATGATGTGTGTGTCAAGGTCATCAGCTGAGGGCCACTTGGCGAAGGGGTGCAGTAGGAGAGGAAGTGGGGAGGAGAGAGGGTTGAGGTGGAAGGAGGGGATATGCAGGAGGCCTGGGGTGTGTGAAAAGTCCTCCGGAATCCATGGCCATGGATTATAAGTAAGATCAGTCAGCACAGTTGTGTTTCCTTTCCTGACCGCTTGGCTGCTCAGGTTCAGGTGTGCAGTAAGGTGAGGGCTTTGCCAGATGAGTATGAGAGAGACAGAAGTGAGTGGGGAAGAACGTGGTGCTTGCAAAGAAGTACCACCTGGCAAAACTCAACTGGAGCTTAGGTACTGTGCTCCCTCCGGGTAGGGATGTGTCTCCAGGACTGTGAACAAGAGACACTCCCCACCCCCACTCCCTGGCCCCATCTCACTCTTTAACTTTACCTTATTTTCAGAATCTAGCTTTAATTCATGAACTAATAATCTATGTGATCTTCTCAACAGTCTAGTCAGAATTATCACGGTTTCATCATCTATTAGAAATGTCTTTAAGACCTTGAACTCTGGGACTAGGCTGTCTGGACTTGAATCCTGGCTCTGCATGACCTTGGGCAAGTCATGTAATCTCTCTGTGCTTTAGTTTCCTTGTCTGGAAGACAGAGATAATAATCATTACTCCTTCAAAGTGTTGTTTGAAGATCAAATTCATTAATACTTATAAAATGCTTAGAATAGCACCTGGCCTAGTCTGTGTTCTATAAATGTTCCCTGTTACTGTTGTCATTATTATTATATGGAGGAACATCAGGTGGGGGAGAAAATGGCAGAAACAAAATGGCTTCCTCCTTCCCTGTCCTTCCCCTTTCTTAGCCACATGGCCACTCAGGGCAAACAATCAGCTGCCTTTTTCCTTCCTTTCTTCCTTCCTCCCTCCCTCCCTCCCTCCGTTCGTCCCTCCCTCCTTCTCTCCCTCTTCCTTCCTTCCTTCCTTCCTTCCTTCCTTCCTTTCTTTCTTCTTTCTCAACATGGATGAACACTGGCATTTAAAGAAACAGTAAATGAGCTGCTAATGCATGAAGAACTTTGGGCTTGGATTTAGAAGTCCTGGGGCCAGCCGAGCCCAGCATAGGATGACTTTGGGCAGGTTGTGACAACCTCCTCAATTTACAGATGGGGACACGGAGTCCTGGGGACCTCCAAGGTCTCTTCCAGATCCCAAAGTCTTAACATTGGTTTGCGCCTCGTGCCAATCATGTGCAAGTTCTGTGAAAACATAAAAAGGAAACTAGGAATAGAATGGTCAAGAATTTTGTCTCTTTTTTATAGTCTTGGTCAAGGGAAGACCATGTTTATCCCTGGCATTCAGTTTCACGTTGAGAATGGTGAAGCCAAGGACTTTGTTGGTCCCCGTATCCAGAGCTTGTGAGGTTGTTCCAGTGAAATCTTATGCCAGTAATCCCCTGTCCTGAAAAGATCTAGGCCTTCAGCACTGTTCTTCTGGGTCCTTTGCATTCTGTGCTCGAATGATCTTATTTTGTCTCATCCAGAGTATCTTTGACACAGCCAGTGTGATTGGTAATCACACCTTGACACTTAAGTCAGTCAAGGGGATTTTCTTATTGGTTCCTTTCGTTGGGTACCCAACCCTAGAGTGCCCTCTGTCCACCCCATTGCGATGCTCAGCTGAGCTGTGCTTTACCATGAGAAGAAAATCTCCATTTATTACATGCTCTCGGGGCCGGAGAGTATGGGAGTTGGTTCTTCCACTATGGGAGCAAATGTGGGCTATGAAATGCCAGAAGAAATTTGACAGAGGACACCTTTGACTCACAGCTTTTGTCTTTGCCTGTCCACCTGTGTCCTTAACCTCTCTCATTTTGAAAAGAAACGTGTTTTCAGAGTGATAAGGCTTAAGTTTTTATTTGATGGCAGAACTCTCCTTACGGCCCCTTCTATAAATACCTGACCAGACATCGAGGGTGTCGGAGATGGATTCAACTTCCCCACCAAGGGCCTGGGGCTGGCTGCCCGCATGTTCTCATGAGCAGCACTGGATACTGTGCTCAACAATGAAAGACGAGCAGACCCAGGGTGTCCCATCAGCAGCCGATTCCCCAGTTCCTTTTCAAAGGAAAGTTTATTAAAAGAAGCACTAACTCAAATTGCAGAATCCTGTGTTTGAAATAAAAGGTCTTGCAACAAACATTTCCGTCTGTAAACGTCTAAACCTTTCAAAAGATGAAAGGAAATTAGTGCCGGCGTGTTTCATTAATTTGGCACCACGATGGAGGAAATGTGGTGCTTGTTTCATTCGGGCGGATTATGAAATGTGTCAGTTTTTCCATTCTCTTTCTCCAGGGCATTTTTTTACTGCAAGGCCTGTCACGATGACATCACAGATCCCAAAAGAATAAAAAAATGTGGCTGCAAACGGCGTAAGTAGTGTTTCTTTCCCCCTCCCCCCTTCCCTTTCCCCAAATTTGTTTCCCTTCTCCTTTTCCTATTAAAGAAACACTAAACATCAAGAGGTTTCTTGAATATGTTTATGTTTCACCCAGCAGTTTAAAGAGACATGAAAAAATGCTTGTCCTTGCTTTATTAGAGCAGAGGATGGAAAATCACCACCATCAATACCTTTGAGTGAACTTGGTGCCTAATCCCCACCTCTGAACCCTGGAGGGAGGCCCAGGTGGTTGTGTTCACTTGAATGTGGTCAGCGCGGTGTATGAAAAGGAGGGCAGCTAAGACCATGGAGAAGGAAGTATTTTTACATAGTGATTTCCAGTGGACGTGGGACCACCGAGTGTGAAGATGGCTGCTCTAGGGCTGAAAGGGAAACTGAGTCCGAGGACACTGTCTCCCGAATGGGAGCTGACTCTTTTTCCACTGGGACTGCTGTAAGGTTTGATACCAAGATCCAGAATTTTCCATTGTAGTATCCTCAGACTGGCCCAGGAAGAGAACTTGGGCATCACCAATCAGCTTTATTTGCCATTGCTCCAGTAACCAACCTCACACACCGTTGCTCCTTGGGGTAGACTAGATTGGGCTCAGTAGCTTCTGGCATATCCCATCTCAGATCTCTTCCAAAGCAGCTTGTCAATGGGACCTCTTGAGAAAGATATGGTAAGTCAGGAATGTTGGATCATGAGCTCCCGAGAAACCAGGACTTAAAGTGGGTGTGCCTCGAGAAGGCCATGCCTCTTGAGGTCATTATGTTGTATTGCCTAATAGAAATTGTTCACGACCCTAAAGAAAACAATAATAACGATGCCTTCCTTCCTACGGTGATTTAGTGTTTTCAGAGCGCCTTATTTATGATCATTATTTTCTTTGATCCTCACCCTAACTCTGGGTAATTGTCAGGGGATGTCATTAATTCCATTTTACAAAAAGAGGAAACTAAGTCTCCAAGTTTAGTGGGAGGATGAGATTGCTGAGAGTCATACAAACCCAACACACAGGGGTTCAGTCTCACCCAAAAGGCCTTTCCATGCTGTGCACTCAGTGTTCTGATGATTTTTGCAAGAGAGAAGGGCAAGGCAATGACTTTGGGTCTGAAGAGTAGAAACACAGTTATGAAAGATCGGCCCATAAAGCACTTTTTCACAAGCAGAAACCAGATAGAAGAGCACTATTCCTGAGATATGCCAGCCAAAGTTAGGGCTTTTTTCAATGCATTCCTAAAGGGGTCACAGTAATGAAAAACCAGTAAGATATAAATATCGCTCTGGTGCAGCACAAAGACACTCGATCTCTTAGGCAAATACCCATGGGAGCGCTCTTGGTCCAGAAGAGTTTCTGTAGAAATCCTCCGAGGCTGGTTCCCAAGTTTGGGGCAGCTTAGGCCCGTTATTTTGCTTTCTCCACTGACTCAACACACATGGCCCCATTTCCCCCAGCTCTGACACCTTACTAAGATGAGTATTTATCAAGGTCTCAGTCAAAGACTGAGACGCTAAGTTCTTGAGGTCTAAGAATTCTCTGATTCTAACAACCTAAGGGGAGCATCTAAGCGTGTGTAAGGCCCAGAACAAATCCATTCTACTTCCGATCCCCTAAACTCATTGACGCCAAAGGTCCTCCTCACCAGGACGTCCATCCCAGCCCTGCTTGGTTGGCCATGCACACAGAAACACAGCTCAGATAACCAGGCATCCCCCAGATCATTTAAATCAGAGGAACACAGTATCCCAAGGTGAAAGTCAATGAGAGTAACAAATACAGAAGAAGGGTCAACTCCTTTGTAAGGAAACTCTCATAGTGGAAGGGGTTGGGAAATGCAGGAGAGTGTCGGGGCCAATTATCCATGACCAGATATGTGCCACAGAACCTGGTCCCATGGAGTACCACTGAAATTCACTTGTTGACTAGCCATCCACATATTTCTGAGTGCTTTCTTTGTGCCAAGTGGATTCTTGGTGCCAGGGATGGACGGGTGAACCAGAGAACATCAGTGTTCTTCTGAAGTCTTCACTTTAGTGAATGGAGACAAACAGTGATCATACAAACCATTAAATGCAGATAGAGTCAAATGCCATGAAGAGAGAGGAGACTGAGGGTATGGGGAAATTGTCAGAATGTTGCTTTAGCCAGAAAGGTCTAGAAGGCCTCCCTTAGAAGGTGACATTGAAGCTGAGACCTTGTCGGGTTGGTAGCAAGGGCAAAGGTCAAGAGGCAGGAAAAAGTTGAAGTGTTGGAAGGAAGGAGGGAAAGAGGGAAGGAAGGAAGGCCAGGGGGACTGGGAATGGGGAAGGAGTGGAATGAGATGAGGTCAGAGAGGAAGGCAGAGGCTATGATGAGAAACCTTGGGTTTTAGTCCTATAATTGATAGAGCCACTGGGAGATTTGAGCAAGGACACAACATCATCAATTCCCGTATTAGATGACCTCCATGGTGACGGGGCAGAGAACAGACTCTAGAAAGGCAAGGGTAGAAGGTGGAACGATGGGGAGAAAATGTCTCTGATACTGGATGTTCCCCACTAGGCACTGCAATGGAACTCAGCAGAAAGCTTTTAGGTCCCTAGAAATGAGGATTTGGCTTCTAGAATATTTTTGCACCCTGGTTCCAGGCAAGCAAACAGCAGTTGACTTTAACTTCATCCTGGAGGGAGAGGCACACGATTGTTTGAAATAATCATATTCTCTTCATTCCCCTTAGAGCTGGTTCAGCTGGTGAAGTGTGTGCTCTCTCCCCATGCGTGGCGTGGATTGTCATGGAAGGACCGCCTCCCAAAGCGGAGCCTGCATGACAGGGGTCTTGCCCCTGGCTCTCTGTACCCCCTTCCCTCTTGGGCTCCTCATCTCACAGAGGCCTCTAGCTGTGAGGTTAATGTTTGATGACAATCAAAATTGTCCAAATATTGTTCTTCCTAATTAAAAGGCCATGGTAGCCTGTGTTCCAGAGGGCAGGATGCAGATGTGTATGTGTAAGGGGTGGTCAGAATAAAGTGAATAATTAAACATGAACCTCCCCATGCATACCAGGCAAGTCAGGAAATTGGGGAAGATAGCTTTTTGTGGCAAAGAAACTTTCGTTAGAAGGAGCTAGAACTGTGAATGATGCATTGGCGGGGGAGGAGGGAAAGTTCCTGTGCCTTTGATTGCACACTGCCCGGTGCCGTAGGTTGGAGAGGGCAGCTGACCCACACAGTCATTGGTCCAAACCTATTAGGCCAGGTGTTAATAATTCACCCTAGAACGATCCACCTCCATGAGGTCAGAGCTGGTGACAGTCATTGTTCTTTACCCACAACTTCCTAACCCTCCCCTCCCAACACAGCTCTTCCCCCTTCCAACCCCACCCCCACCTCCCCATTCGCCTTGAACATTTCATGCCATACTATCTGGAGAAATACTGAGTGTGGACGTTCCATTTCTGGAAACTCTGTGGTAGTATAGTTTAACTTTTGCATTTCTTTCCATTTCTTCATAGCATTCCATCAAGGAAGAGAGTCAAATTCAGCTGTCTGGCCAAGGAGCAAGTTCTCAGAATCTACTATTTACCCATTTTCTTCTTCTGTATAACAAACCTGGTCTAATGATTTACATTTTTTCCCCCAGCCTGTAAAAGTTTGCCAAAGGGTGGACTCCCAGGGGACAAGTCATGTCTGAATTGATGTGTTTGAAGGAATTTTCTTGAACTTCTAATCATTGACATATTTTTGATTTATTTTTTTTTCTCTTTGCTGCCTTGGAATACGGCCCCTACTCTATTTTAACTGCACACTGGTAGTGATATATTGTGAGTAAAACGGGTTCCCAGTAGCCCGGAGTCCAGTTCCCCCTGTCTTTCTCTAGAAGAGATACTTCTTTTATTTTCTGTACAGTTTCAGTTTCTTTTTTTCTTTTGGTATTTATGTTGCATGTAGCAGTGACATCATGCCCCAACTCCCTCATCCAACATGGTCTGCAGAGGAGCCTGGAGCTAGAGACCCCCCCAGAGCAGGGACCCCCTCCCCACACCTCCGTTCATCTTCCCATCCCCCAGCCTCTTGCCAGCTTCTGGCGCTGTCTTATTTTTCCATTTGAAAATAAGACCTTGACCACAGTGTTTCTCTTGAAGGCCTTATCTCGGGACCTTTAGGGGACGCTGAGTAGGCTGAGGTAATTACCACTCTAGCTGTAGATGCCTCGTCAACTGGGGGTCATTGTCATGCTTGCCTTTGATAAATCAGACCTGGTCTCTGCTACCGAGCTTGAATTCGTATCCTGAAGGAAACACATATGCTACATATATATTCCCGTGTTGTGATATATATATGATACGTACCAGTACTTTATATGTAAAAATGAAAATTTTTATATGTAAGCATAGAGATATTTTATAGAGAGAGCGATGTATTTAATACAATATTCATACCTCTCTATGTGAGAAAGTGCTTGCTAGAGAGTTAATTGGATACCAGACTTTGGGATTGTCAGTATCTTAAGCCCCCTTACTGGACACAAATATTTCCACAGTGGTAATTATTTCCTGCAGTCTATGAAGTTCCCTTGCTTTTAAAATATATTTCCCCTTCCAATCGGTACCCACTAGGACATACCCAGTTCTGCTATGGTGTTAGTCAGGCTTCTTGGAAGTTCCATTTACTGGTTTCAGGTGGAAAAATTGGCTCAAGGACAATGTTCCATTTCATTAGTGAGCTAGGTAGAAGTCGGAACAAGTGAATGTAAGTCTCTGAGCCCCTAACGTACTCACAGAGTAGGGCCCCTCTCACCCGACAAGATGTGACCATTTCAGAGCCAGTGTTTCTGTGGGTGACTCCGAGCAGTGCTGCCCTTGGTGGCACCAGCAGTGAGCATCGTCGGGTCTGTACTCACGTCCGTGAGACTCCACTGAACATGACACCCAGCCTGCAGATCAGTTCAGTCCAGCGGTCCTGGCATCTGGAGATAACTCAGCACTCAGAACTCTGATTGCCTTTGCACTGTGCGAGGGGGTCATCTGGTTCTGGCTAGTCTTCCGAGTTTGAGGCTCTAGAATGCTTAGTGTACAGACAAAAGAAACCAATGACGCCTTCAGTCTGTCACACACCGCCACCAAAATGGACTCTGTGGCTCCCTTTATCTGCAGAACACCTGGAAGGATGGCTCGAGGGCTTGTACCGCTCTCCTACCTGCTGAGGTGCCTACTCTACCTCGTGATCCTTCGGCATCAGACGGAAAAGGGATGTCAATCGCCGAACAACTCTGGTGCCAAATGCCTCAGCCTTGCACAGCCACGGCGTGCTGTGGAGGGCGGGATCGACGAGTTCTGTGTACTTCGTGCCACTGACATTAACTCGCTTTCTCTTCCCCCCTCTTTCTGTTCTTGGAAAACCACCCGGAAGATCTTTCTTCTCCCTGCAGAAGCTAATAGGAGGAATTTTGCTAAGTGAAGACATCGTTCTTCATTTACAGGACTGGAAAGAACGCTCGCCGATTCCCAGCCTCACATCCAACGAATGCGTCACCCCTCTGCCTCGGTGGACATTTTCATTCCGTGGATGCTTCTAGTTCTAGTTTTAGTTGCTGCTGAGTGTGTGAAGAGCAGCTTCAGGGTTCAGGCTTGGAATTCGTCCTTCCTCCACTGGGATTGATTTTAAACATGTCATTGTGATCTAAGAGGTACCTGTGAACTGAAGGCAGGTATTTTTTTTCCTCCACGCTAGTCTTCCTTTGAATTTGCTCCATTCAAACCTAGAAAACTTTCTCCAGCAGTTGGAAAACTCCCCCTGAGCCTCTCAGTCCAGCGCTGCTTTCCCTGCCCCTTCCAGCCCACCCTGGAAATTAAGATTCTGCCGTTGGAAATTGGTTGGCAATTTGGTTGCTGATGCGGGAGGCAGATGGTGCTGAGCACAGGATGGAGTCCAACTCCCTCTTCGTTCCAGGCTTGGCTCAGAAGGGCTAACCGGCAGAGATCCCAAGCGTGACAGCTCATTGTCCGTTGATGCAAGGAAGCAGCAGTAACCGAGCCACATCTCCACCAGCCACTTCTCTACAGGTTTCTTTTCTCGTGATCATGACCCTCGAAAACACAGGAAAAGTGGTCTGAGAGTAGGTCTGAGAAATCCCCCATTTTTAAACACTTAGGGGTAAACAGATAGCCTTGATGATGTCCATTAGGGCAACACTCTCATTTTTTATCTCTACAAATAGCACTAGGAAGTCATAATGGAAATATTGGAGGAATAGCCACTCCATTTTGGTGAAGGAAAGCACATAAAAGCTTTTTCTCAAATTGTAAAAGGGCCGAGACAAAGTTCTTCGGAGGAAGGTGAGACCCAGGGTCTCATTCTTGGCAACCACATAACCTCTTGGAGTCGGTGGCGCCGGTCCAAGAACAAGAACCTTGTGGTGTGGGCCAAAGAGAAAACGAAGTCCCCAGAGGCTTATATTTCTGCCTTCCCTCAGTAAGTTGGCCTATGGGACCGATTAATTAGGCATAAAGTTCCAAAAGCCCTAAGACGGAATGACAAGTAGCTACAGTATTCACGCCTACCAGAGACACGCTCTTGTCTGTTTCCTGTCTCAGAAAGCTGCAGCAGGGCTTCGAGGAGACCCAGCCAGCTGCTGCTGAAGTGGTCCCCGTCTACCGGCCGTGGCGACAGAGCCAATGTGTTTGCAAGTCGGCACTCTTGAACCAACTCCTAGAATTCACTGCTTTGTCCCCACTGCCCCCTAACATCCGCTGTGAATGTCCAGAACGACTGGACTGAAATGACACTGCAAAGATGTGAATTCTTTTGGGCACACAGGGTCCCCTTCCTGCTCCCTTGCAGAGAAAGGCCAGCTAGTTCAGTCCGTTGGCTAGCTGCTCTTCCATACGGGTCCACTAGATGTCCTCCTAGATCTACTTTGCATCTACATTTGCGTTGAAATCCTGGGGAAAATTCCCTTTTCCGAGGCTTGGGATTTGGGAAGAGAGCGTTGGGTGGCTGTGTGAAAAAGAAAATCAGCAAACACCAAAGGTGAGAGGGCACTTTATGTGTCCAGGGAGTAGATTAAGAAATTTAGCTCTGGTTTAAATAAATACTGAAACTTTCAAAGTTGCTCTTTGAAACCTAACCTCGGGAGTTTTAAGTGGCACTCTGATATCTGAAATTAACCTTCTAACCTACATCAGCTCTAGCAAACGAAACAGTCACGGGGAAATGGAAATAAAACACCAGCGGTTCTGAATATCCGTGATTCGCTAAAACAAAACAGGAGGATTAGGAAGCCAGAGAGAGTTGAAGGGGACAAGGGGTGGTGTCTTTTAAGTCAGGAGAGCCACGACTTAATTTTGATAAAATTTTATTTTACAACTTGAGAGTGTAATTTTACACACAGTGTCCACATCCTCTGGAACAGCTACTACCACGCAGGCAAATCCCCAAACGTGTTTAGTTCAAGCGCTTGTTCACGACTCATTTAATGGCCCAGAGGAGGGCTCTTCCTGGCTGGGATGCACATCCGTCAAGCCTGATGAATCACTGCACCAGAAGGGAGGTCAGATGGGCCTTACCTGTTAAGAGGGTGGGCCCCAAAGTATATAGGTGAAGACATCTTGGGGGTGGGGCTGTCGATGAAAATGGACTATTCCAGAAGGAGAGAGAGAGAGAGCCACCCTCCCAGTCTGTGCGACCTTGGTCTAGACATTGTAATTCACAAAGATTTGTCAACATGTGGGGCTCAATCATTTTTTAACTGTTTCTGTCTTGTCTTTGAGCCTCTCATTGGTCATTCTTGCTGGTTTTTTTTGTGGTGGTGCTTGTTTGTCTTTTGAGATTTCTATTTTGTATTTGGTGTGAGTGTAAAAATGATCACTGGGGAGGAATGACGAGTAATAGCATGTTTGCTTTTTTATGCATATGCTGCTTTGGAATGTGACTGCTTATAATTAACATTTAATCTTCTTATAGCAAATGGTTTTTTGCTGCTTCGATTACCAGTTTCAGCCTGTTCCTGCATGCTAACAATATGAAATTTTAGAACAATGCATGGTCTCCAGAACAGCCAGCAATAACTGTTGCAAACAGTTCCTGAGAGGCCCTGGGTTGAAGTTGCGTTTCCTCCTGAAGCCCTTATCAAGTACGAGGTTTAAAATCACCCATTATGATGGGCTTACCTCTGACAGAATCGTTTCAAAGTTATTCTGCCTCATCCTCCCTCCCCTTGTCCTTAAAGACGGTATATATAGAAGAACTCTCTTTCCCTATAAGTGTGTCAGATTCTATTATTGTATATGAACCCAAAATGGCAGTATGGAAATGAAAACCAGGGACTGTTGCTAATGAGAAGCATAGCATTTCAGAGTTTGATGGGCTTCTCTTCTGCTACAGCATTTGATTAAATTTTTTTCAAAACGATTTATTTACAGTGAAACAAAAAAATTATCTTTGTTTCCTACCTCTGTGTAAATAACAAATCAATATTTCCAGTAAAAGAACCAGCCACCAAATAAGCAAGCAGTCTACCAGTTGTCCATCATATCTGAATGTGTGTAAAATAATTTTACTTTTGTGTCTTCAGCTGAAGACTTTTTCCTCTTTCTTGATTTCAACTCCTACCGTTTGGGGTGTCTACGCATTCATGCCATGCCTTCTGAAGTCTTCCAATTCAAATGCTATAGTGGAACTTTTCTTTTCTTTCTTTCTTTCTTTTTTTTTTCTTCTCTCTCTCTCCCTCTTTTTTTTTTTTTTTTTTTCTTTTTGTAAAAGCTCAGCTCAGCTCAGGAATGATGTACCACGCGTTGAAGAGGGCTGGGGTGCATGATGATGATTTGAACAACCAGTTAGCTAGGATGCTAAAAGAACATGTCACTAAAAATGGGAGCCAAGTTTACAGGAACGGATCTCTCATTCATCTCCCCCAGTGCCTGTTCTTCACAATCATAACGTTACCCCTGCTTGACAAATATACTGTATGGCAAGTCATAAAGGTCTTAGAACAGGACTTGACCCATTTGAGAGATTTAAACCCCTCTTCCTGGTGACTGTAACATTCAAAGAGGGCAAAACCACAAGCCGTATTTTAAAGTAAGAGTGCAACCATTCTCCACAAAGAAAAAGAAAGAGGGGAAAAAATGACTTTTAAAATGGAAGGTGTGGGCGCCAGGAGTAACACCTCTCCAGTTCAGGCTTACTCTTTGGCGATGACGCTTGGAATAAATAGAAGTTCTCCAATCCTGTGAGAGAAGCAGGCTGGTTCATGCTAAGTGATGAGCAAACACGTTTGCCTGTTGTAGCATCAAAATGAGGCACAGAAAGCTCCTTGGACTGAAATATAAATTGGCTTGAAGGATGAGGGTGAAGTGTCCTGAGAACCGCTACGGCAACGTCCAGCAGGGTTTGGGGGTCAGCACGCAAGCTGGATCCCCAGGCAGGCCAGAACCTATGATACCAGCTTTAGAAGAGCTATTAATGCTACCCGCAAATATAAGTAAGATATTTGACGTGTGACCTAATCTCTGACTTCATGTTTTATAATCTCTAATCTATTTCGGCCAGTATTTCCTGTATAAGAAAAAATTATGATTAACCGATAGCCCGATTGCTTTCTGAATGTTCAGTGGGTGGGGAGAGAAAAGCAGATGCGATTTTCTGATTCTCCCAGCTTTAAGCAGAAAATACACCCATGAGTAGCTAAATGCATTCCAATAGACCAACATCTCATATGCTTTTGGTGATTTCTTATTTGTGAACTGCCTTTAATGTCAAATACGCAGCGTTAGCCTTGAGTAGCTGCATTTCTTATATGGACAGATTTGGATATTTGTTCTGTCAAGAGTAAATTTAAATTCCTGTAGGCATCATGTAAACTCACTCTGGGGAAGTTCAGCAGAGGCATCCTCAGATACCATATTAACATGTAATCGTTTCACATCTAATTTGATGAAAGCTTGTCCTAGGCTCTGCCTAATGCCCAGAAATGGATGGAAATTAGAAAGCCTGCATATTAGATATTTTGCATCTCGCAAAAAACCATTTATTGTACCAAATAAGCAATTAATTGATTGGCTGTGTGTAGATTTTGACCTCCTTTATTAATTGCGCCAGGGGAAAAACGTTGGTTACATTTTTGCTGTCTCTAACGTGCTCTTCTTCTCATCCAAGAACCCTATTGTAATCAGCCATGCCCACTTCCTGTAGTCACCCAGTTTACCTAGGGGAGAAAAATAATACACAACAACCTTGGGGGGACGGTAAAGGCAATTTATATTTTCGCTGCTTTTTTTGATGTACAACCAAACTGTTACCAGCAGTCACTCTGCATTTTTTTTTTTTCTGGGTCAAGACTGTTAATGTGAACTAAGACCTGTGTTAAATCCCTTTAGCTCCCTTCTAGCTGCCTTGCTGTATGTGACCTTGCCATTAACTACCGCTCTTCCTCTCCTCCATCCAACCACATGGTGATAGCCAAGATGTCCATCTACAAGAGAATGAGACGGGCATGTTGTTTTGATTGCGGACGTTCTGAGCGTGACTGCTCATGCATGTCAGGCCGTGTGCGTGCTAACATGGACACCCTTGAGAGAACCTTCCCACTTTCTTCTGTCTCTGTTAATGATTGCTCCACCAGTTTCCGTGCCTGTAAGTTTGACCCCGACACACGGAGTTCCGTGTCTGTGCTGTCTGTGGTATCATCCCTGTCTTGTGTTGTGTGCCCTGTGGTTCTTGTGCGTCCGTCCGGCTGATGTTTTCTTCCCAGTGTGACCTTGTATGTGGTGATGGATATGTCATCCTCGCTGCCTGTGTCCCCATGTACCTGCCAGGGAAGGCCTCCCTTCCCGTTCTGTTAACTCGTTGCACTTCTGGTAATGGCGTGCAGGACGGTGATATTAGGGTCTAGTGGTAGTCTCCCTCTTTAAATAAATATAAATGGAAATTAATGTGACAGCAAATCAAATACTGTATTAACACAAAGATGCATGGAAATGCATATCTTAATATCTGGGTCAAAGCTGTACATTGGCTTGGGTCACAAGGAGGAAGGAGAGGGAACAAGTAGAGAGAACAAGCCAAGTCTACCATAAAATTGCTTTTAGTGAGCTTAGATTGTTTCCAAAATACAACTGGGTTAAGATGAATGTGGATTTCTTTCTTCTTTTATTTTTTAAACCTTGTCTTTTTAACCTGTATCTCATTCCTCCAGTGCCAGATTGTGTCCTATGTTCTGGAAAAGCGTGTTCGAAATCTGTAAGCCTATATTGACTGGTGCAGTCCAGGGCTTTCCTCAGAAAGCCGATTAATTCGAAGGATCATTATTTCTCCCAGAACAGAATCTTGCACTTAACTAAGGTCTCCTGTAGCAATTGTGAATTCAAATAACCAACAAAAACGATAAGCCACGAACTGCCACGATTTC
This sequence comes from Martes martes, assembly GCF_963455335.1. Classification (NCBI taxonomy): domain Eukaryota; kingdom Metazoa; phylum Chordata; class Mammalia; order Carnivora; family Mustelidae; genus Martes; species Martes martes. The sequence continues at coordinate 49,822,063 of NC_137902.1, forward strand.
CCTGAGTCCACTACACAGGACCTTGAGGGCAGTCTTCTTTGTCACCCACAAGGTCAGGGATGGTAAAGAACCGGTCAAGGTCTGGCAGCTGGCAGCCGGCAACGCTGACATGCAGCAGATTCCTGAGACCTTCCTCGTCCTTGTCCACAGTGTGGACTTCACAGTATTTTACTGATGGCTCCTGGGTGATGTTACAGAAAGCTCCAGCACACACACTGAGGTGCTGGGTTGCGGGTCCTCCTCTAAGGGCAGAAGAGGCTGTGTTTCCACGTGAAGACTTGGATGTCTTCAAGTGTGGGTCTCACCTTATTTTCGCATCTTCGGTAGCACGAGAGACTGAAGGCAGTCCTTTTTTCTGTGCTTCACCCCTTCCTCTTGAGAGCACCTGGCACACTGGCTGGTGACCATATTGCCACCTGGTCTCTCTCCTTCTTAGTGCCCAGGGCTGGATGAACTAAACTTTCGCCAGCGGGAGTTAATTCACACTGGCAGCGAGGGGATGGGGGAACGGGAAGAGCAATTCACTCTTGCGCGTTTATTCCTGCAAAGAACTTGCTGATTGACCTGTGCTGGTGTGGAAGGCAGTCCCAGCATGGGGTGCCTGTGGGACAGTCACCCTTAGAGGCTCCCAGGGCCAAGGGAGTCCTGACATCCTTGTACATGGTGGAGTGGTATGCCAGGCCACGTGCTGGTGTTTGAACCTGCTGTTCAGGTCTGAGGCAAAATCTGTGCATCTAACTATTTTCAAATCACTCGGAAAAGTTATATCTAGGACCAGAGAAACATCTTTTCTTCCTCAAAATTCACTATGCTTCCGGAACAGTGCCAAGAAACAGGATTCATTTTTAAAAGAGGTTGTGTCGAGAGGGATTTTGGACTGTCCCAAGCACATTTGCCTAAAATTCTAGGAAGTGAGTTCCTTTCAAATCTTTGGTGTTGATGCCCCAGTATGAACGTTTACCATTTCAGTCTCATCGTGAGAATTCTTGCTTGTTCCTATGATGCTGCAAGGTGAGCTCGGTCGCCACCACACAAGGAATTTGTTTGTCTAAGATGTATCGCAAGACACTAGGTTCAAGACGGAAGGCCGGGGGTGGGGTGGGGGGGCTGCGGAGAGCAAAGTGGTGAGCTCTGGTGGCACGGATTGGCCACCTCTTTGACTGATGGCAGTGAATGTAACCATCAGCCACCTGGGTTACCCGTTTGCCTAAGGCACAACTTCTTCTGTTTTCAGATAACCGCTAAGCTCTAAAACCTTGGCCAGGGATTCAGGGGAGAAAAGGAAGGAGCCATTCGGGCTGTATGTGGTCGTGTCTTGGCAAGAGCCGCCTGTACCAATCACAGTAACATGTGTGTCCCCTGTGTGAGGCCCGCGATACCCAGCGTGTGTAATTTCATTTCATCCAGGAGAAACCATAATTGGAGGGAATTCTCAACTCTGCAATTTAATCCAAGCATTGATGGAGGCCAAGAGAAGAAAAATTTAGGGTGGGATTGTCCCATCCTCTTGGAAATACCCTGTGCGTGAGACTATTGTCCTTCCCTACCCTCCCAAATCAGCCCCACCATGGAAAACTTGGAGCTTTGGGCTCTATGTGGAAGGCTTAACTGGTACTGACAGCTTGGGGGTGGCGGGGCCACCCCCTGTTTCATCAGCCTCCCCGCCATCCTCACGCCATCAAACGAAAGCAGATTTACTCCACTCCTATGTGAGTCCTCTCACCTTTGACCATTAATAAGAAGTTAGAAAAAAATCCATTCCAATTTGAGCCCCTCCGCGCACCCACGTAAGGCCTTCTTCTCCAATTAAAAAATGTCTATCCCTACGCAGAATTCCACTGGCAGAGCTCCAATAGCAATCCCTGGGCTCTCCTTGCTGGTGGTGGGGTTGGGTGGTGCCCATTTGACAGAGCTGGTTGACTCAAAGAGCAGTGGTGAGAGTGGGCTTTTCATTAAATATGAGCAGATGTGAAATGTAGAGGGTTTGACAATTAGAAATGGCAGGAGAAGGGCCCTTGAATCAAAGTGAGGTCAGATGGGCGGATCAGATTACTTCTCTTACATTCTTTAGTTGTTCTGAAAATCATTTTGAATTAGTGTCAGCAGAGCCATGATGGGTTTTGCCCTTTGTCTTTTATGCTAGGGCCGTATTGTTTCCCAAGACACTCATTAAAGGTCATTATATCATTATGGAGCTTGCTTTGGTCGCTGTTTCCCAGTTGAGCCAGTGTGCTTTGGAGACTGCCTAATTCATTTCTCTCTTGCCTTTAGTCTCCTTCCTTGCTTTTTTTTTTTTTTTTCCTCATAAGGGGAAAGATTTCCGTTTCCAAGGGACATTAAATTGAAACACAAAGTCCCATTATGTGTTTTCTGAAGTGGGAAGAAAAGTAGCCAGTTCCCAGAGGAGTAGTAATATATTAAAAGTGTTCACACAGTTTTAAAGATCTGCCTTCTAGCAGCAGGGCCCGCCTGCTCAGGGCACCTCTCCTCGGAGGTGTGGCCCGTTACCGAAGATGGGCCAAGTCACGTTCTCTTTTGACAGTTATCTTCTTTTGGACTCAAGAGTTGTAAGGTCAGAGTGTACAGACAGAAATCTCTTCAGGGAAGAAGGACCCCTTCACAGAAGACTTAAACAAAAAAAATAAAAAGAAAAGAAACAGTGTCAGGAAAGTAAAGCCCATAGTGACCAGTAAGGATTCATCAAAGGCTATGTTTTTGGCAAGACTGAATCTTACCAAAGATTCCATACGGTGGAGGCTGGAATTTGTGCACACGGCTTCATTTTCCCATCATCCTGGTTTTGTTCTACTCCAGACGATCCTGGGCGGGAGTACCAGCTCTTCGAAAAGACACCAAGACAATATGGGCCCAGACGTTTTATGAGTAGCCACGTTCTAGGATCATATTTTTAAAAAAATGATGTTCGGCCACATACACACGTAAATAATACAGATGTAGGTTCTAATCAGTTCCATTTTGCCTCCATAGAATTTGATAGAATTGTGCTTCTTCTCTGTTCAGAATTTTTTTGTGCTGTTTCAGTCTTGCCGGATATCTGATCACTCAGTCTAATAGAAAGGGACAGTGAAAGTTTGAAGCAGCGACAACATAGGACCCTATTGATTCAGACCTGCCAAGACCCGTGTGACGTGACGCCGGCCGCAAACCGTCAGCAGCCCCGGCATGAACAAATTAATCATGTTCTGGAAGAGAAACAGATCTTTAGACTCACCCTTGGAAATAGTTTTAGCTCAAGTACACGTGCGATCACTCACACCAGCCTTTCAATTTACTAATAGTTTAAACCTGCACAATTACACACCCCCTTTTGCAAACTACTGTGGCTAATTTTAAATGGCGCGTGACTTTTATTTCGGGTATAAATCTAATACAAGGAGGCATTCAACTCTGATGGTTAAGTTGAGAGGAGCAGTCCAATACCATTAGGTTGAAGGGACGCATACCGAAATCAGTTTCGTGTAATCTTGAGTCTTGTCAGATAATAAACAAAAATCAGCTTATCCCAAGTAGCCTCTGGTTTGTACGGGCAGAAAATTAACATTGTCAATAGAACTAAAGCCACTCGAGTGAACTAATGGCATTTTGAAGTACATAAAATCAGATACGAGGGTGAGGGGTGGAAAGAGCTCTAGGAAAATGTCTACAGCAGGACACACCCTATACTGACAGTCTCCACTGCCTGTTCAAGAGCGATTCGAGTTAATAAGCTGTATTTAAACATCAACAGCCTATCATTATCTGATTCCTTTTATGGGTAGCTTTGGGTGACTTCCTCAAGCGCCCCCCCAGCATTGTATTTGTTTACTTTACTTCTGGGCCCTGAAACCAAAGACTCTCCCCACCTCGAACATCAGTGATAGAAAGATAGAAAAAGGAGAACCGAAGGAAACTCCCCTGAAATCCGTGTAATCAGTGTCCCATGCATTCGGTAAACGCATTCATTCTGGGTCTGCAGTTTTTCCCGTTTTTCTTGCACAGGCTGGTTATGACCTGTCTCTCTGTCTCTTCCTCCCTCTCCTTCTCTCCTTTCCTACTTCCATGACAGCAAATACTCAGCCTTCAGATTCCACTCCCGCTCTTCCCGAGCCCTGGCTGGCGTTCCCCGAGTTGGCTATTCGCACCTCATTGCAGGACCTGAAAACAGGAAGGCAAATAGGGCCAGACAGCCATGGGATCATTCTGAGAGACCAACGATGGACCTGGAAGGGCATCTTGGGGCAATTTTGTTGGTAGCAGGCAGGGTTACAGAAGCCAATGCCTCTCACCCGATTCTGTGGGAGGCACATTTAGCAAGGGTTGACTGAAAAGATGACTTCCACGTGCTCAGACAGTGGTCAGCTCGTTAAATCAGCATTGTAAGGCCAAAATCATGTGTGGCAAAATTTCCTTCAAAAAGAATCCCCTTGAAATGCCCATCTCCAAAGGTTTTCCCTCATTATAAATAGCTGCTTTCTTCAGCTGAGGTGACGTAGCTGAGTTATACTTGGGGACCTCGTTGTGTTCCATCCCCCCTCCGCCTGGCAAAAAAATATTTTTTAATTCTTTACGATAATTATGCTCTATGAGGATCTGTCTCATTTAGATGAAGAGGCACTGCCTGGGTGAAAGGCAGCTAACTTTTCAAAAGAAATCCCTTGAAACAGAAGAGACAAGAAGTAGAAAGGTCAGAAGGAGGATAGACGGAAGGGTCCCTCGCGTGTGCCTCTGTCATGTGGACACCTCCCTTCCCAGGAGTACGACACTTTAATAAGTGACTCGGCTCTTCAAGGACAAACCAGAAAAGACATCAGCGTGCCACAAGTAGGCTGAGCCGAGGTCCTTCTACAAGGTGACATGGAAATTATGTTTGCATTTTTACTCTGGACGGTGGCTGGTTGTCACGATACCCAGACTGACAGCTCCTACCACTGGGCAGTAGATTCCCCATCTTACCTCCATGGTGGAGGACGGATGTGGCCAGTTAGCTCTCCATCTCCCCCCTTCCTCTGCTATCTCTGGCGACAGATGCCAGGGCCAGTCTGCCTTTCACTTGAGCTCTCTTGTCAAGGCGCTGCCTTGAGCCCAAATCCTGACCTTTACCGTATGAAATAAAGTACTGATGAACAAGCAGAGGTTTGAATTAGAGCAGGCTTGGAGCAAATGTCAAGTCCATCTCTGCCTCCCTCCTCCACCTGCACCAGGAGCCTGGATTAGACCCAGTCTGGAGTTTGCAGTGCCTTAGGCTTTATGGGTCTGGGGAGACATAACTTATTAACAAAGAGTTATTAAATTTTTATCAATTTTACAACACAATGTAAATGCCTCCTATGAATCTACATTGTATTCATTATCATTTAAAACGTTAATTAAGTCAAAGTTGCATTTAATTTCTCTCTAAATGGGCCTCTGGGAAGAGGCTTTTAGAAACATCTGTGGGAGCGTGCGGCTCGTGGAGACGGAATCCCCCAGCCGGTGTGCAGGGTAGCCCCCCGAGTTGATTGCCACCACGTGTCTGTGGTTAATTTGTTGTGATGTGATTGGGCATCATCTCAAATTAGTATCAGCCCAATAATGGTGTAAAGTCCCTCGCGAGAGTCTTGTGGGGCGAGGCAGCATGGGCTCCCCCGCATCCTGCCTTCAAGTCCCATCCAGATGGAAATGAGTGCTTGATGCGCAGGTCCCCCCGGTCTCATTCGTGGAGGGGGGGATTCTCCCTCCTCGGATGCTTCCTTCGTCTGAGATGGACGTCTGTCATCCGGGCCGACAAACTCAGGACAGTTGCCAGCACGCTCATAGGAGGGAGCTTCGAGTTTGGTATCTTTGACTCTCATTTAAGCCCAGGAGCGAGGAGCCTAATGGGAGCCCTTTTCAGAAGGGACTGGATGTGGAGCTTATGAACAGATCAGAGGCAGAGGTGAGGAGGGAGGGGTTGAGGCTCGCTAACATTTGCCGAAAAATCCCTTTCCCTTTTTGAGGAGCGGTTGGTGTTTTTGTCTTATCTGAGTAAAGGGCCCATTCTCCAGGCAGGTCTGCTATTATACCGGCCCTCCGTCACGCAGAACCCGAGGCTGCTTAACATGGTGGTTTTAGGTGGCCAGTGCTTAACTTTGATTCCCATGCGGACTAGACTTGGTGTAGCGTCTGCTCTTACTGTGCGCGCAAGGCATTCTGCCAACACAGCAAGGGGGGTTGTGCGCATGCCCCTGTATACGTGGGTATATGTCAAATTTAACACATAGCATTTTCCGCATTGCAGACACGATGTCCTTTACAAATACGAATTTAATCCTCATTTTGAGTAGGAACAGTTCCCTGCGGTCGAGGCAGCTGTAAACGGCGGCACCTGTAAACCGTGCCATTTACAGATGAGACAACTAAGGCACGGAGAGGGTTCGATAACTTGCCTGGGGTCCTGCCTGAGTCGGCAGCTGGGGCTGGGATTCCAGAACACGCTGGATAGTGCTATGGGCTACGGAGCTAGTTGAGTTACTCAGATCCTTGGTCACTCCCCCTGTTTGGCTGGAGCCTAAGACCTGTTTGCAGGGAGGGGAAGCCTGAAGGGTTTTTCTTCTTCATCTGTAGTATGACAGAATGCATCCGAGGTGTTTGGTCAGGAAAGGGACCACAGACGCTTTGTTTTGGAGGTCTTCTGGGGTAGCTGTGGAAGAAGGGTCTGGCCTGGTGAGGCCACTGGGAGATGCCCCCCCTTCTGCAGGAAGACCTGCAGAGGAGAGGCTGTGGTAGGAGGAGGCCGAGGGAGGGGCTCTGAGAAGTCGGGGGAAGGAAGGCGTGAGCTATAGCCGCCAGGACTCTGCCGCTGAAGCACATTACCCACATGCGGATCCGAGAATTTCAAATCTTTTTAAAGAAAGTTTTAATTAATGGCTCTGAAGCCGTTGAGTTGCATTAGTTCAATTTCTTGAGCTTAATTCTCCCCAGCTGACCCAGCCGCTGCCGTCATTCCTGTTTGTGCTCAGTGGGGTTTTCTTTGATTGGAGGGAAAGTTAAAGCCTCTGCTGGGACTGCAGACCTACCAGGCTGCTTCCATTATTCCCAGTCTTGGGGTCTCCTCCATCTATTTTCTTTTTCTAACCCCCATTTCTTCTTCCTCCCTTGCCATCCTCCCTATTTCACGTCTTGAGTGTGTTGACGGGGACAGAGGCAGACGGGTCTCAGCTGGGGCCATGAATGCTGTTGGCCCAGGCTGGGCTGCAGAAACTCGTGGGCGCCACCAGTGGGGACAGGGGACCAGCCCCACGGTTCTTGGCTCAAGCTGCATGTGGTAGCTTCAGCTAGAGCTCATGAAAATTATTTTTCAAATCCCCGTGTCTGGCAAGGAGACCTTTCTCCTCCTGTCTTTCTCAGGGAGACAGCATGTCTCCTTACATCTATGGAGGAAAAAAATAATGAAGTACTTCACATCCCATTCACTGAAAATCCACTGTAGTTTCCAACCACTTATCCTACTCCAGTGGAAATACAAAACACATTTCTTGTGAAGTACTGTCGCACAAAGGCGGAGGGGATCACGTGCCACGTCTAAGTACCACGGCACAATTTTTTCTTCCTTTTTATTTTTCTGTGCACCAGACCGTGGTGTTCATTGTGACTGTACATTGGCTGTCTGTGGCTGTAGGATTTGTACACACCATAGACCCCAAAGGGTCATTAAAATGGCATAGAAAAGCACTAGTGTCCTGGGCTCCCGGACAGTGACAGGGCACGTGTGCCGAGAATGCCAACTTCTGAAAGTGGAATGAGGCGGGATGCACCCACCCACTTGGCTGTGTGTCGTTTCTCCTCTCTCGGGGGCTTTCTCCCAAACCAGTATGTCGAAATTCGTAGATAATCAGGGAATCTTCCGTCCCCACATTTCCTTATAAGGGTTCTGCTTCCCCAGTCAGCCATTTGCCCAAGAGCAAACTATTTGTGCAGAAACAAGTCTGCCATTGTCATACCCGCCCATTTAAAATCCCAGAGACTTTTAAAGACACCTTTTTGTAAGTAGCTAGATGGTACCCAGTTTGGAGGGAGATTCTAGACATGCTATTCTAGACAAGCTATTCTAGACATAGCTTCTGGGGAGACCTTCTTCTGAAGTCCAGCTCAGACAAACTGGGGGAAGAGTCTGGAGACTCCGAGGCATTTCTTCTCAGGAGCGTCTCACCTGGTCCCCCGCAGAAGGCGCTGTCCTCCCGCAAACAAGGGTAACAGCAACAGAGAAACTCCCTTGACTTCTCCCTTGACCAAGTACTACCAAATTTTCCTAGAGAATGCCCTGTGCAAACTCAAAGTGGAAGCTTCTGGAGCAGATCTACGTTAGGGCTGGTCCATTGCACTGAGAGACTTTGAAGTGAAGTGAGAAAGACTGCTTCCTGGAGTTGGAGCCACACAAGATGCACCCGCAGTGCATAGGAGGGCATCTATAGACCAGAGTGTGGGCCCTCTTCGGGGAGTGCAGCTGACTGCTTGCATTAAAGTGATCTTCACTTTGGCCAACAGCAGCTTTCTGGGCCGGCACCTGTTGGTTTGCACTCAGTCAAGGAAGGACACAGGGGCTGCCTTCCTTCCCTCCAAGGTCAGAAATGCAGCATGCTGGCATCCTTGGCTGGGCTTCGTGTGTTGGCAAGAATGCCTGAGTAGGAAATGGGCTGAAGGATTCCAGTTCAGTAAATATTTGATGAGTGAAAGAATGAATAAATGAAGGGATTCTCAACCCATCAGTTGAAAGAATAGACGGTGTGCCAGAAACAGGACTGCCCAGATCCATGAGGTTTCCTAAAACTCTCTGAGCAATTTATAGCAATGTGTCCACACACACACGCACACATATATATGTATATAGGTATCATATATATACATGTATCATATATTATGGTTCAAGAAGAATAATGGGAAATGTAGCAAGAAAATCAAGGGCATAACTGATGGTTCTTGAAAATTATCAACTAGCAGGTACAATCCATATTCTTTGTGAATGTTAAATATTGGGAAAGAAGATCTAGAAGCAATTAAATCTGATCCAGATTTTAAAAAATCTAGACAGAATTAAATCACCTCAGGCAAAATCCTACCAAAGTATCAGATGGGGAGAGAAGGATACATGTATATGTAGGGCATTTGTCCTAGAAAACCAAGGACTTGTGACATTTGCTTTTAATAAGCCTTGATCGTTTTCCTGTGAATGAGGACAGCACAAAAATACTAGGGCATCGGGTAGGGCCAGTACGAGGAGAGGTCCCGGTTTGGAGAGAGCTGTGACCATTTGTGCATGGCCACGTCAGCCTGCCCAACTGTGGAGAAATACTGCAGGCCACTCATGACTATGGGCATCACTGACTCTGACTTAAGGTGGGCAGGTTGAATCCAACAGAGCTCACGTGGTAATTCTTCCCACCTCCAGGTGTTCACAGGCTGAGTGTGTCTCATGGCGATTTCTTACTAAGTGTCATCATTCTGTTTATTCTGCTAGAAACAAGGAGGGGACAGAGAGCTTTCCAGATTGCTCACAGAGCTCTCAGGATGTACCAAGCATTCATTCTCTTAGCTTTGAGGGGCTTTGAATTGCTCTCTTCAATTTGTCAAGGTGGATCTGGTCATTTCTTCAGTGCAGATGAGTAGATTTCCACACACGGCCTGTAACAAGTCCAACTCGGAGAACACCTCCAGCACAGATGCCTTCAAAGCCAAAGCCCTAAACAGGTGTGACTGGAAAAGGAGGTTTGATGACCTGCAGAGAAGAAAGACCCTGTGAAAAAGACTGAACGAAACTTGCGAGGCATGCAGACAGGGTAGAGAAAGGAGCTCAGGTCATGTGGCCTGGAGGTCTTGAGAGATGGATGGGACCTCTGCAAGGGACTAGTTGCTGGAAGGGCCAGCCCTTCACAGATTTCGTCAGTGAAGATGAAGCTGACTATCCAACAGGCAGACATCTCCTGTCTTTTCTCAGCTATCTAGTTGGGGATTCCCAAGCCATTCATCTCACTGTGCAGTGAGCTAAGTGATTCTTAGCTTGGCAATTAAAGCCTGAAATTCTAGGGAACCTCAAAGTCGGGAAAGGGAGGGAAGCAGGAGGATTTGTGTGCCAATTGCTATAATAAGACTAATGGCTTGCACATGTAGGAGTCTTTATTATTCTCATCTCATCTAAGCAAACAATAACCCTTACTACAGTGGGACTTTGGTCAGGTTTCTGGACTTCTCTATCCCTTAGTTTCCACATCTGTAAAATGGAGGTAATAAGGGGACCTATCTCATAGAGCATCTTTGACTTTGATCTCATCATTCCTCATCTTATTGAAACTGCCTTATGACTTTTCCATCCCTACCATGGACCTGGACAGTGCATTCTTGGAAGATGGAAGGAATGCTGGAAAGCAAACAAGAGGGGAACAGATGGTGGAGAGAGATGACATTTCTTTCCTTTCAAATTCTATCGGAATTTCTTTTCTTGATGATGATCTTGATCTCAACCCATCTTTGAGGTCTGGTTGGTGTTGAGATGTCACCTCATCACCTTTCCTAAATTGCTTTATGAATAGTCGGGCTCTGCTTCTTGTTGATTTTCTCATTAGTGAGATTAGTGTGAGAATTGGGGCCAAATGGGGCCCAAATCCTTTACCCATGCTCTGCCTTCCTCCTAAGCTCTGGAATGTTATCAGCATGGTAGTTTTGCTTGAGATCAAATCAGGGCACCATAGGAACTGTCATTTTTCATTTGCTGGGGCCCCTTGATCCCATGTGGGGTTTATTTGTTTCAAGTGAAAAATACGCCCCCTATTGCATACATCTATCCTGTAGAGTACTTTTTTATTTTTTTATTTGTTAGAGATCAAATCACAGTTGTAAGTTGTGTGGTCATTAGTTATCACCACCAGATTTCACAGCCTACACTCTGTGTCTGTTCTTACAAAATCACCGGTCTTCGCTGCTACGTAACGATCACTGGCAAGGAAGCTACATACAATATGCCTTTCGTGGGTGCTTGGGTGTTAATTTATATCACAGTTTCCTTTGCAGATATAATCAGAGTCACCTATCACATTCCTGTTTCTTCCTTTTATTGTGTTCCTTTGCTATCGCGTTTGTGTGATCTTTTTCTGAAAAATGACAGGTAGTGTTTCTCTGCTCACTGTATCAGTGACTTATACTCTCCATGACTTCTCTATTGCCATTTAAAAAATATAGCGTTTTATAGATGTAATCTTGGTTATTTATAACTCAGGTTTTGTTATATGAGAAAATTTCCTAAATGACACCCGGGTTTAGGTCCATTTTTTAAAGGAAAGAAAAAAAAATATTCACAGCAAAAATATTTTCCTCTAAATTGTAAATGAAGGAAAAGCTCTCAGTTAGTAAGATTATAATGCATATTCCAGATTTCTTAGTACATCCAAATGCATGAACATTATTTTTATGTAAGTGATCAAGTTGTGTTGTTTAATAACACGTTGTTAGAGGAAAAAGAGCTATCCCTTTCGATTTATTTAGATATTTACTGGGTGACTTACAGTGCTTTACATATTAGAATTGGTTTGTCAACAATTAACATTCTAGGTTTTTATATAACCCATACTTCAGGTAATAGAGGATTATTAAACTGCAACCAGTGTGTTAGAAATCTGCCGACTGGTAATAAAATTCTTATGTATAACAGCAGCTGAGAAATACTGCTGTATTTTATGCATAGATTACAAGATAGATGGTGGCGGGCAAACCACAGCGGGGCTTGAAAGGCCAGTCGACCAGCAGGTGGCGCTGCTTTTCTAGAAATGAAACCCTTTACCTGTATGTAGTCTGGGTAGCCGCCAATACACACTTCTTTTTCTTTTCCAGATATTCCTTTATTTCTCCAGAATGAATTTCTAAAAGTTTGTGTGTTTGCTTATTGAAGAGATATACCTCCACTAAGACAACACCTCCCCATTGCTAAGATTTCTTTAAATTGAACTAGCATGATTTAATGCTCATTTGGAACAAATCCTAGTTCAATAAATGTTATTATGTTTTTAAAAGGTAACTGCTCAATGTCAGATTCTTACCCCTAAGACTGGATTACCTCCACCATCTGATTATTATGTGGCAAGTCCCTATTTTTAGTTAATACTTATTTGTACAAATTAATTCCCTAGGCTTCGTTCCACACCAGGATAATGAGGGATATTTTTGTAAAGGTGGCTTAGGTACTGGATTGGTGTGCTATATATAAGAATAATTTTAACATGGTTCTCCTTCATCAAGAATTACTTTAGAATCTGAGTTAACCAAAGAATGTTGCTTTCTTATTGGGCTGCAACTAAATTTCTGAAAATCAGGGTCAAAGGTTTCAGGTTTTTTTGTTTTTGGTTTTTTGTTTTCTTTTTTTTTTTTTAGAACAAAGTTGTCCACACAAAGGTTGATCATCTCATCAGTTTGGGCGTCACTGAAGCAAAACCACAAATGTACAAGAAAAACTACTTTTTTGGTTCTTTCATCCACATGCAGCCTATTTCCCTTTTTTTTTTGAAAGACAAAACTACGCTTTTTTTTTCTTCTTTTATTTAACCTACACTATTCTTTTTATACAGGGTGTTGGGGTGTGCCTCCTAGACAGGAGAGGATAGGAGACAATGGATTTATTAGGGTTATATAAGGGCAGAATTAAAATACATCCCAGGACAACTCATTTTTTTTTGTTCATTGTATTCATTATTAAGTGCTACCTGTCAGAGTACAAAAAACTTTGAATACAAGTATTTTTCTTGTGTTCCTTTTTAAAATTTTGAAATCGTTAATCTGGGAAAACTAATTAGTATTTTCTTGCTCTCTTTTTTAAGCAATCTCTACCCCCAACCTGGGGCTCGAATTCACAACCCCGAGATCCAAAGTCAAACTTTCCACCAAGGGAGGCAGCCAGTTGCCCCAAGAATTTTTTGGCCTCCTGGTCGAAGGGGTGCAGGTCAAGGGTCCAAACAACATTATGTACATGCTGCTTTTATTCACTTCTATGCTTTTGACAGAGAAAATGTGGAAATGTTATTGGTTAGGTAAAACCAAGGAGTAGAGAATTGGGGGAAACATTTCCTTCTCAATGCGTCCCCTTGAAAGCTCTAGTTTTGTTGAAAATGTTTTCAAACTGTTGCAATCAGTTTTTTTGTACTGACTGCAATCAGTACTTTTGTTCAAGTCAAAACCCTGTTGCTTTTCCCCAATTCCTTTTAGCTGGGACAGGATCCTCTTGAATAGCTGAAGATGGGAGATACTGTCCCAGAGTAAAGGTCGGACCGACCTGGCCCGGCTCTGGGGAAGCAGCCTTGTGAGTTTCACAGGACTCCTTTCCAAGACGTTAGTAACTTTATTTTCCTGTTAGATACACTCTCCAGAGTAAAAATGAGACCTCCAAGGGAACTGGACTCTTGCCAGAGGCCTCCTTCTCCTGTTTAGTTTCATGCACACACGTGTGTATCTTATCTTGGATCCTTATAATTTTTAAGTGGGCAGCAAGAAAGGAGGCTGAGCTGGGGGCTTTCCATAGAGACCCTGCCTAGATGCAGACCACCTGCTGCCCTCCCAGAATCCGAGTATTTAAACTGAAGAAAAAGTAACTTATAGAAAATTCAGATTTGCGTCTAATATTCACAATTCTGTCATTTGGAATTTAAAGCCTTATGTTGTCTGTCCCTTATACCCCCAGCTGTGCCTTCAGATAAAACTGCCTGCTTTAGCCCAACTTATTTTCTTATAGTTCCCTAGCTTAGTACCTTCCTGTCTCTTTGCCTTTGTCCAATCTGCCCCCTCCACCTAGCACGCCTTCCCACCCAGTGCTGTCACTGTGGGGTGGCTTCCGTGTCGTGGCTGCTGTGGCCGGAGTGTTCCAGTCCCCGTGTTTGTTTCAGAGGACATGTAGCTAAACAAAGCTAACAGCTCTGTCCATCCCACCCTTGTCTCAAGTCTGACGTTTTTTCCTGACCACCCTATATCTTCCAGCACTCATTATAAGAGGCATTTCTCTTATCCCTCACCTGACGTTATCAGGCAACATCTTTGTACTGTTATTTCATGTAAATATATACATATATATATATATATATATATATATATAATTAGTTGTCTCCCCAGCTAGACTTGAGGTTATCTCCTGTTGTGCATCTTTAAAACAAGAAAAAGTAAAAGCAATGCTCAGCCCCAGCCCCACTCTCATGAGTTTTGCTGAATAGGGTCTGAGGTGGGCCCCGTGCATTGGTGTTCTGTGAAGTTTTCCGGTCTGTTTTGTTGAAAGGCAGGGTTGAGAACCACTGAGCTAGGCTACCCTCTTCTTGGATCAGGAATTCTGCTTTCCTATTCTGTAATACTTCGGAGTTTAGTTGAGTAGGAAGTGTTGGATCGTAATTTGTGGCTGGAGAGTTAGGAGGCCTTCTGTCGTGGCTGGTTCCTGTGATATCTGTCAAGTAGCAGAAGAGAGCATTAAGTCCAGAACCATTGCAAATCAGAGCTGAAAAGACCCTTATACTTAATGAATGCCAGTCCTCTAGGAGGGGAAGTGTCTTTCCAAGGCCACACCTTTGATCCAGGCTGGGACAAACTTGGGCTTCTCTTTGTGCTTCTTCCCTCTACAACATCACCTTTCCAGCAAGTAGGATCTATTTCTTAGGAACCTTACCAGGGCCTTAGCACTATGAGAGATTCAGAGATGTGTAAACGATGGTAAAGGAGCTTGTAAGTCTAGTTGGGGAGTAGGACATATTGAAATTGAAAACAAATTATAATGCAAAAAAAAAAAAAAAGGAGATGTCAGAGGGGTGTGAAATGAGAAATGCCAAGGGATTTGTAAAGAAAGGAGGGATTCTGTCTTATGACAGTTGCCTGAGAAGTCTTCCTGGAGGAGGCAGGCTAACCTATTTCTTGAAGGATGGACAGAGTAGGTAGGTGAAAAGATGACATGTGGGAAAGAATAGTGGAAGAGTCACTGTCCCTCTGCCCCATGGCTCTCCTGATCCTCATCATTGCCCATATGCATGACCCCATCCCATGACCTCCTGCCAGAAATTCAAGGGAAGGAGCCCCTCACAGTCAGAAGACATTTCATGTAATTTAGTGGGAACAGTGGTATTTCTCCACGTTTCCATCTGACTTTCATTTGTTATTGCTCTGAATGGTCCCAGCCTTCTCCAATTGAGGCCCATTTAAATATTTTCTGGCTTTTTTTGTCTTTATGACACTGGCATAGCCTAATTATTTTGACCTCAGCAGTTCACTGAGGCCATAGGAAATGTAGGACAGAGGTGGCAGCCAAACCAAAGCATAGGAAGGGGGATGGGTATTGAATCTCACCCATCCTAGTACACAGACACAGAATCAGTTGCTCCAGGCAGAGGAGAGAGCAAGAACCCATCTGAGCAGAACCAAGTCAAAAGAGCAGAGTGGCTTTGTGGAGAAGGGCCCAATGGCCAAGAGCTCTAATTATGTTGATTACTCAAAGCCAAGTCAATAATGATGGATGATATTTACCCTAAGCTTGCCAGGAATTCTTCTAAACACTTCTCAGTTTTTCAGTCCCTTCTCACAACAACCCTATGGGGAAAGTACTCTGGGTATTCCCATTCTACAGGTGAGAAAACTGAGGTTAGGTAAAGTTGCCAATACCTGGGTTTGCACCTAGCAGTGTGGCTGCAAGGTCTGTGTTAGCTGTTCGTCTTTCTTACACCTCAATATGAGTTGACTTAAGGGGAGGGACATCCTATACCTCACAATCCTTCTCTCTGGGATGGCACACTTGAGTGTCATTGGAGCCAGGGCCAGAGATGGAAACTAGGGATGCCTGGCCTGTGGCTGGGGTAGAGCAGGCAGCACCAGGGGGTTTGACCAGCTGTTGGGCTCATGCCCTATGAGACACTTTACCCTCCTGAGACAGAAGCCCAGTCTTCTGCAAGATTTTTCAAACAGAAGTTAGTAGTGCGTATTTTTATGGACAAGCTTCAGACTTAAAGATTGCCCTACACCCAAAAATCCCACAGAGGAGCAGAATGGTGCCAAGCAGAGCATGTCGGGACCATATTTGGTCCTCAGGCTGTCAGCATGTGGCCCCTGATTATCTCTTTTAGCCCCCCAGCATCCCCACATCCCACTGTCCACATGTGTCCAGCAGGGATAACAGCAGATCTTGTGACATTGAGGTGTTGAGTAAATTGTCTGAGATCAGAGCTCTAGTGAAGGTCAGAGGTGGGACTTAGGTAGGTGGCCTGACTATTGTATTCTCCTGCTACTCTGATGAGCAGAAGTCTGACTGCAATTGGTCTGGATTAGAAGTCGGCAGCCCTGGGCCCCGGCTCTGGGTCTGCATGTTAGAGAATGAGACCAGAATATCTTTATACACCTTCCAATCCTCCTCCTGCCTTCTATACCTTGTTGTCTGTGTTGATCAGAAAGGGGCCTACCATGCACTAGCATTTTAAAAGTGTTGCACAGGATATGTCTGAGGATAAATTATAGTAGAATGCAGATAATGATTTTTTAGTTCAAGAGCATCTTTAGAAGGTGACTATGCCCTTAAGAAATATACTAAATGCTGTGTTTAGTGTAAAATCACAATCCAGACTGGTCCTTACCTCCCAAGGTTAAAAACATACAGTATTTCTAAAGTGTACTGGCAGAACATTCTTCATCGGGCCATGGAGTGTACCTAGCTTGCACTAAAAACCCATGCATTTTACCTTTATCTGAGTTTCAGAGAAAATATCAGTGCAACCATCTGGAATACATATTAGAATTCTAGGTGGCTCTTGACACAACCGGCTCAATGGAAGATATGGTGTTTATGGATGAACAAGTAATATTAATGATATTAATAATAATGATGGTCCTCACCTGCATAACATCTTATGGCTTAGAAAATAATTTTACATACCCACAATTAGACAGTAGGTTGGTCTTCAAAGAGAATTATTGCAGCAAACGTTTATTTTTAACTTGTAAACAGTAACGTGAAAATGGAAATGAAATGTGGACATTTGCTGCCAGTCATATTTGCTTGAAGCTATTTCAGGGGAGGAAAAACAAAAAGAGAAGGAAGGTAACATCTGAATCAAAACATATAAGCAAATAAAAACTTTTACCCCAAAGTGAAAATGTAAATCAACATTGTGTTAACCAGGAGAATTTGATGTGAAGTGTGAAATTAAGTCCATGAGAGACCTGACCCTTTCTCTCTGTTCTGTTTCTCACCCCGGGCAGGTGGCAAATCTCAGATTCCTGAGGCAGCACGATCTTTTCTCCACTCCTTTGGTTGTCTGACAATTTGTAAATCCACAAGGAAACCTTTCTTGCAAGGGTCTTCCTTAACAATCTCATGCAAACAGCATGAAGTGATCAAAAGAATAACTCTTGTTTTATATTTGCTTTGCCCACTTCTGAACAAGGGAGTGTATAAACACACATGCAGACACAAACTAAGCTAACGTCTCTGTAATGACAGGCAGGGTGGCAGAACCAGCAGGTTCTTGAGAACACTCTGGAGAAATGGGCAGGGCACGGCCAGGGCTTGAGTAAGGAGAGTGAGGCACTTGCCTTGGGCTCCACATTTAAGGGGACACTAAAAACCTCAGGAGTCAAGAGAGAGTTTCTGAAAAATTTTTTAAAATCAAAATGAAAAAAAAAAAAACACCCCACGATGCATAAAATGTCAGAATTTTAAATAAAGATAGGACAAATAGTGACTTTAATGCTGGCATTTCCATACTGATAAGCACAACAAAAAACTGGCATTACTTTCCACGTGCCAGGAACTGTGTTCGGTAGAGCACAGTCATGGTACATTTTAGAGGGACCTTATCTATCCAGTGGTAAATCCAAATCTATTTGATCATAAACCATATTAGAGGAAGAGTTCTTTTACAGGCTCCATAAACTCTATTACAGTCCATTTTGTCTTTGTTAAACATGTGAGTCAAAAATGACAATCCCTGTATTTGCTATGATCATTTCAGACACACAGCTCAAAAAGATCGACATTAACTTATATTAGCACGCTCGTATCTACGAAGCACCATTGTTTTCTGGGCTCTTGCTGATGATTTTATTAAGTATACTGAAGGAGGGGGAAAATCAAAGGTAATTATAAATTTATAAATACAAAATTCATCAGCATAAAGTGATTTTAATGGGGTGGGTGCAGAATTATCTATTTCCTCGTGAAAATAACAGAGATGTTCTGATTAAGCCCCTAATCTACTATATGTGAAATTCTAACCGAACTGATGGGGCGCATTTTCCTTTCCGAGACTACCTTTGATAAGAAATGCATTACAAACTCATCAGTTTGGCTTCCTGTTAACAAAGAGACAGCAGCCGTCTGGATCATTCTGGATTCACAGTGAAACTGCCACACCATGTATCCTCCAACTAAAGCCGTGCGAGTTTGACAAGGGGCAGATGAATCCAGGAGTTATTGCGCAGGGGTTTAAATCTGTGCGGCAGCTGACGGTTGAAATAATCATCTATATATCGCTCTGAGCTAGCTGGGGAAAGGTTGAAGCTGTATATTTTCAACATATCTAGTCTAATGGTTAATCTGTTGTCTTGTGCGGGCTCTCTCAGGGTGGACTTGCGGCACACACTGACAGTTTCCAGGAATTGCTCCTGGTAGATGGGGTTGGCCTTGATTCTCAAAGTGCGCGGGAGACGAATCCGACATCGCTTGAGTTGGAAGATGGGAAACTCACCTGACTGGTTTCCCCAAATGCCAGGGGACCTGCCGGACCCCTGGCGGGTTGGATAGCAGGGATAGTCGGATCGCTAAGCTACCTCGGCCCCTCCCAGCTTCCCCAGATCTGTGCACTTGACATGGGCTCCATGTGTGTTCTTTTGTTGTTTGGCTGTCTTGGTAGATGGGGAAGAACATTATCCTTTTTGATAACTGGACAGCTAGGAAAATGTGAGAAGATAAATGAGAGCAGAGGTCAGCAAGCTTTCTCTGTCAGGGGCCAGGTAGTAAATACCTCAGGCTTTGCGGACCCCCTGGGTCTTTATTGCAATGACTCAACTCTGTTGTATAGTGAGAGCGGCCATAGACAGTAGGTAAATGAACAACTGTGGTCATGTTCTAATAAAACTTCATTTACAGCCATTGCAATTTGAGTTTCCTTTCATTTTTGTGTGTTATGAAATATTCTTCTTAGATTTTTTTCAGCCAACCATTTAAAAATGTAAAGACCGTTTTACCTTATGGAGTTATACAAAAGCATGTTCCAGACTATGATCTTGGGAAATAGAAGAAGAAAGAAAGCAGCTCTTGGTGCCAGGGGTTTCACAAGCTCATCCCTATTCTGAAACCCGTCCCCCACAAACAGGTTCTACACATGCCAGAGCTACAGAAAGGACTCTGCTACATATACTTTATGGCTTCAAAGCCATTAGCATCTCATTGGTGTCAGAGTAAAAAACAGGGAGAGAAGGAAAGGAAAGTTGAGAAGGGGTGCTTTGTGGGACTCCTGTGGTTTTTTTTCCCCCAGTTTGATTCAAAGTAAAAGTTATCTTCCATCTTCTACTGCTTTCCCAATCTCCAAACTCCATAGCAATAATTCAAAGAAATTCTCACATTTCTCATGTTAGTTGTGTATTTGTTCTTAGAATTCCATTGTTTATCTTTGTGTCTCATCTCTGAGAAGCTAATATCTAGTCTTTGCTTGAGACTTTTCTTTGCCCTTGAGATGATAGAAACAATCTGTTCCAGGAAAAAAAAAAAAAAAAAAAAAAGAAAGAGCCAGAGGCAACCAGATCTCCAAAAGGAATTTTCTACCCAGTACCTAGTAGAGCATTGGGCAAGTTATTACAGCAGGTCAGGTTTTTAGTGAAGATATATGAGCTGAGATTCTAGATACTGGGGACCTTGGTGAATTTTGGACTCCTACCAGGATGCATATAGAACGTGAGGCTCATGGTTTGAGATGGGAGGGGGGAGCATGTTTTCTGTAGGTAACATCTAATCCGCCCTGTTTGCTTTCAGAGGATCCATTAGGCCTGCAGTGTTTCCGTAGGGAACATTGCTGTCCAGGTCATGTGGGTTCTGTTAGTAAATTTATGTAGTATTTTTTCCTCTCTCCCATGTAGAAGCTGAATTCTTTCATTACTCTGTGTTGATGGACTCAAACTTACACAATTCAGATTTCCCAGGCAGTGAATAGAGCCAGAAATACACCCTGTGATTAACTTCTACATAACCTATTGTTCCTTAAAGTCTCCCTCCCCTTTCTCCTATTAGCTCTACAAAAGCCAGAAATGAAAAAGCTGCAACATACCTCCTTTCCCTGCCCTGCCAGCTTACCTGGGGACAGTTGCCCCTGAGCCTAGGCTCTGGTCCAAGGGCCGCATACAGAGACTTTCCATCCTCATGTTACATAATGGCAGGCTAGTGTTATTTTCAACCCACATCCTCTAGGTTTTCCAAATAAACATATTTCCTATTTCTCAGCTAGAAGTTGTGAAATTATCCTGTCTGATAATGTAAAGGATAAAGTGATTGCTCAGTTGTAGACAGTTGCATACGTTCTGTGTTGGCGATGTTATTATTGTTGGCATCGTTTTTGAGAGACAGCATCCTTCCTCCTTTCATTATCTGTGTATTCATATTCTCCGTGATCTTTCAAAAAATAGGCTTATTGATTAGTCTTATCAATAATACTGCAAAGTGTTCACCGATCTGCTGGGGGATATCTGTTATCCCAAGGTTTTCACACCAGAAGCTCTCATTTCAAGGATATCACTCACTTCAACTCCCCTTTGTTCTGATACTGAGCTGCTCATGACCCTCTAGGTGTAGAACTTGGCTCCAGTGCCTGCTTTACCATGTCCTAGCCTCTTTCTCTGCTCAAACCCATTGATGGGCACACGACACGCCCCACTTCTGGGATTCATCGTGAACCAACAGTCAGGTGTTCCTTTCTAGCAATTACCAAAGCAAACTCACAGTGTGGATTATTTATCTGGCATGTGTTGTTCTTGTTGTTGTTTTCCTTGATTGCTTCTGGAAGCATCTGCATTTTCTCATCCATCTGGTTTGTGTCACAGGCAGCTGGGGTTCTAGTCGTCTATGATGACAAGACAGGAGACATCCCTCCAGAAAGCGGGTGCCATTCTGTGCTCCCATCCAGGGTGTGCTCTTTAGTGGCTACATTCTAAGACCTTGAGAGTTAGGTAGCTTGGATTTCCTGATGAAAGTCTCAGGGTTTCTGTCATATCAGAGAGAGGTTGGGTCAGCTAGGAAGTCTTATCCATTGTGAATTGTATATTGGGAAAAGACTGTATTACCGTAACTTACATGATTTTTCTTGGGGACAAAGCCTGGCAAACCCAGAGAAAATAGGAAGCACACTGTCACATCCCTGGGCTGGCAATGTGACCCTCTCTCCTTACCTTCAGTTTTGGTGAAGCAAGATTGTCATCCTGAAAGGTGGAAAACACACAGCTGCTTTTCTTTTTTTATCACTCATGATCCTAGGAGATGCTATACCTCCTCTTTTCTTAGGAGTGGCAAACCCATGGCTTTTAGCACAGGATAGGCAGCAATCACAACCAAGCTGACCCAGCCTGCTGTTTGAGATGAAAATGATACTTTCACAGTGAGGATTGATGACTTGGAACGTAATGATTATTTAGTAGGATGCATTTTAGCAGACTTCAGAAAATAATGGATCTGGTCTTGCTGCTAAACTGAGTTTTCGGTGTCTATGTATGTCACAGGGGGAAGGGTACTCTGTAGGTTTTTGGAAATTATTGCACAAACAAGATTATTTTCTGACATATTATCCTTTCTGACATTGATGACAAAAACACAGCAAAAAGAATTTCAAGAAGCATCAAGGTAAAAGAACACCACAGTTGGGCCGCGAGGAAGAAACTCCCCTTTTTGCAAAGCTATGATTCTATTCGATGATAAAACTCATTTGGAACTTCCCTAATGAAAAATTTCACAAAGGATTCATTTCCATTTTCTTTTCTCGTTATTGTTTGGCAGTCAAGGTTGCAGCCAGATCGCGCTATCCCAAAGACCCATTTGAGTTCAAGGACACAACTCACAATCCTCGGCTTGTAGCCGAGCCAGGTGAAGGAGTTCGGGAGCCTGTCTCTCTTTTAATAACCGCACCCTTCAGCGTTCTATCTTAACATGCTGAGCTCGGTTGAAGAAGACAGATGTACTGTTGTCGATTTCAGCATGCATCCAATAAGCTTGTTGGGCAGCGAAATCCCAAAGAGAAAAGCCGTAGCAGACAAGAAATAACAATTAAAACGAACTGGCCTCCAGTCTAGCAGCTTGCTCAAGACATTCTTCAGAAGCCCTGTTAGCTAGTTGCCTTTGCGCTCAAGCCACTTTGCATGCCGCTCACTCTGAGTGATTCCAGTGTGAATATGACATTACTAATGACCTGCTAAGTGTGTGCAGATGTGGGTTTCTCCAGATGTGGTGATTCATAACGTAATGGAGATAGCCAGTCGCCTCATGTTTATGGGTTGTTTACCTTTTATTGCATTTCCGAGGTTATTTGCTTTGAACTGTTTTTTAACTCCGGCCAACAAATTCACCTTTAAGTGTCAAAGGGCGTCATCCCCCCAAACCCTGTGGAGGAAATGGAGAAGAGGGAGTGTGCCCACAGGCTGGACCTGAGTGCCGGGCTCATCACATGGCAGCGCTGGGCTCTCTGGAAAAGCTGAAAGTTGGAATCCTTGCCCCATTTTACTCAAAAGGCCTACAAAGAGGCATTGGTAACCCTGACACGGTGTTTGCAAGCTGGCGAGACCAATAAAGAAAGGGATATCTTAAAAAAAAAAAATCTAGTAAAATATATGATCATCTTGAAATAAGCCCAGAGCTCTGGCTAGTGTTTCTGGAGGATGTTGCCTTGCTTTTGCTTGAAAACAGAATGCCGATGAAAAGTCGAGTAAAATGTTGTTACAGATGTTCGACTCTGCATTAAGGCTGTTGGAATTACCACCACATCTTAAATCAATTCCCAGAACATTGTCTGGAGGTTATGTCATTGAAATAATGAATCCTCCTTAGTGAAGTATAAGCAAACATGTTAAAACATCATTGTAACTTTAAATTAAACTCTAGCGCAAACCAAGGGATCTGAAGCCTCATTAGACTTGCCTGACATTTTTCTAGCACTGAGTCTTCCCCAACTGTAAAACTGTTAGATTCAGAGCCTATTAGACAAGTGAGCGCTGGGAAGTTACAACAGCACATTAAGTGTTATACTTAGGGATGTGCAAAAACAAGCCCTTGAATTTTATGAGCACTTGGAGACTGGATGGAGTTCAGCTCCTATAAAAATTCCACATTGGATTCCTGAACTTGTTTGTGTTTTAAAGAAGCCGGTAAGTCAGGTTCCTTTCAAAGATCGTATCTTCGTGCGCTTGCTTCCGCAGCCTGATGTGAGTGAAGATGCCAGAGAGAGGGGTATATGGTAATTAGCCAAAAAGCAGGCTAAGTAGGAGCCCGTACATGTGCGTTGGCATGAGGTAGTGGCCAGTTACTTCGATACATTTGTCTTTCATGAAAGTAAGTAAATTTCAGGCTCTCTTTTAATTTAGTTTTTATTCCTTTCATGTAGTCACAGAAGCCACGAAATGAAAATGATATTTTATAGCTTAACTAAGAGTTTTTCTAGATCTGCTTTCTTAAAATATGCAGAAATTGATAGAATCCATATAAAGGATAATAATTAAATATGGTTTATAACCTACTTATGAGAAAGAAGTTATCACTGCTTCTCTCGTGGGATCTAAGCCATATGTAATGGTCTCCATTACACAACATTCATATATTTAAGCTGAAGACACTCCCCCCCCCCATTTCTTCAGGGAACAGATCTGCATTTCCAGGCCTGTGAGTGCAGAAGGAAACCTTTGAACATGAGTTTCATTTAAGAGAACAAATCCCAGTTTAAATGCAGTATGATTATGATGGATGATCTTTCTGAATTGCAATGAAAATAAATAGGTTCCTTGCATAGAAGGAGGCATAACTTTAGCACGAGAACAAAGTGTCTCTCTGGAGCTGGGTAACAGGTATTAACTTACATGTCTTCCATGTGAAGATCACTGCAGGTAAACAAACGGGGACAAGGTGCAAGGATAATGGGCACTTAACCAAAGAGACTTATTTATTATAGGTCCAGTGCAAATGGGGGACAATAGTTAAGCAAAAGAATCCAACAGAACTGCCAATGAATGGGACTTTCAGAACCTTACTGAAATGTTCAGAATTACAGAATGTTCAGAACCTTACTGAAACGGACCCACTGAATAAGTTAGACAAAACCATGGCAACATCTGGTGGCCTTGAATAAACAGTAGCCTAGGTTGGGTAAAAGACCTTTCTGGGTGTGTCACGCTAACCATAAGAAGACCTGTATGATAGAAAGAGGACTTTTCACCCCAGCTAGACCCACTCACATGCACACACGTTATCTAGTCTGTCACGTGACTCAACTAGTCTAGGTCACCCTGAACACAGTACAGCAATTGCAAGGGGTCCATATTAAAAGATGAACTTGTGTTACGGGTGCAATCGATGTAAGGCTTTCTACCCCATCCTTAGATGGGGAAAATGCAAAAGTATACTGACACACACACCTCTCTGCCTATCTCCCTTTCTCTCCTCTTTCTCTTTCTCTCCCTTTCTTTGTCACTCACTGCCTTTCTACCCCTTATTAACCTGGGATGCCTGGCCCCCTATCCTGGGAAAGGAAGATGAATTCAGGTCAAGCTCAGAGTGCCTGTTTGCTTGCCGAGAGATGTGTATCAACTCTAAGTGATTTTTTTCAATACCATTTATGTGGCTTGTATTTATTTCCTTTAATCTTTTAAGTGCTGTTTAGTCTCTGTGTGATTTGCTGTGGATACTCATTTCTGATAAGATGCGATATCCTCCCAGCCACACAGTTCCTGCCTGGAGCCCTAAGTGACTGATAGGGTCGCAGCCCGAGCCTGGGCCTCAGGGGCGACGGGGTGGGGGAGCAGCTGGTAGAGTGAGTGGGCTGTGGGCATTTGTAGGTGCTTTCTTGCCTTCATTGCTTCTAGAATCGCTCTCACCTCAAACTGCTTTCTAGTTCCCTTTCCATGTGTCAGCCAGAATATAGTTAATCCCAGACTAAGAATGGAATAGGGGGATGTATCAAGTGAGGTACTTTGAAGCAGCTTTGGGAGATAGTTAGATTATTAGAATCCCTTGGAACCATGTATTGTAATATACTAAATTTATTTAGGGTTTTCAGGGAAGTACCATATAATGCATGCCCCGATATGGGTCTTCCCGGGCAATGTCAAGTAGCAGAGATGGCCTTCCCCCCCACCACCCCCCGCGCCCCACCTAAGACTTACACCATTAACATATGTCAAACTTCTTTTGATGTCACCTCTGCTAATATTTCTCTTCTTAGCTTTAAGGTTACTGCCGTGCTTTCCGGGTTTCAAGGGTGCTTCCTCCCAGTCTGTGTTGCAGTCAACTCTAAGAATCCAAGGACCCTCTATTTTTCCTTCTTGACATTACAGCTTTAGCCTGAATTTGTGGGGGTGGGGAGAGTGGGGCTAGAATTTTGCCGCTGATGCCCTTGGGTGACAGGCCGGGTGCTCATCTGCTAATTATCAAGCCGCTCTCTTAAAAAGAAGCATGATGCGAGCTAATACATCTATAAAGCTTATTAGTGGGTGTCTTTGGGCAAAAGCAGTAGAGTGTGCTGTGTTGTTTGTGAGTGAACCTTCACATTGCTTAGTGATCTGTGTGGTTTAGACATTTGGAAAACAGCCTTTGGTTTCCAGCGCCCTCTGCTGCCCTCCCTCCCTGCCCCCCGCCCCCCCAACCACATCATCAGAGATATCACTCAGTGGCAACCTCCTCCTTTTATTCGGGTGCTCTTCTCCAGCCTGGTTCTCCAACCTCACAGCCCAGTCTTAATGAGTGGAGAAGGGACCCCATGTGCACGCCCCCACACGCTCTCCCTCTAGGGAGCCGCAGGGACAGAGCTGGGATTGGCTGGGGATCCTTGAGCCAGCAGGCACCAATGTTCCCAGTCCTCCCCGACTGAAACATTGGCTGTCAAGGCCTCAGATCCTTGCTCCCCTCCAAGGCTCTTCCTCTGGCGTGCGCGGATTAGGCACCTGCTAAGTTGGTTCATTTGTACAATCAGCTGCTCTTCTGCTGCCGTTTCCCATACAACTTTATCTCTGATTGTGGTTTTGGAAAAACCCATTCTATTACTTAGCAAAGTAACTACGATCAACTCTAAGAATAATGATAGAGCGTTTCCACATATATATATACATATATATATGTATATTTTCTATATACAGATAAATCATGATTTCTTTTCTCTCTTATGGCAGGGCGCTTACAAACTGGTGTAGTCTGTTTCAAGTGCATGTTCAAAAGCTGGAGTGCTAAGAGGTGATCATTTCACCTTTTCTCAGCCGGCCTCTTTGACTAACACATTTGGTCTTTGTCACTGGGTCCTAAAAGCCAGCCATGAGTTCCTAGTGAGTGACTGAGCCGTGAGTGTGTGTCCTTTGATATCTTGCCTGTATCTCTCAGTCTGCCCTCAAACTGTTCATAATCTCATGAGCTGCCTGTCTTTCCAGTTGAAGATGAGCAGCCATCAACACTGTCCCCCAAAAAAAAGCAGCGGAACGGAGGCATGCGGAACTCACCGAGCTCCTCGCCCAAGCTGATGAGGTAAGAGGAGGGGTCACACGGGGCACCCTTCTGGCTCCTCGCCGCCCCTCTGGGCCCCCTCCCCACCCCACCCAGGCCCAGAGCCTCCCCTCCCCCGCAAGGCAAGCACGAGACGGGGGAGGGGACCCATCGTTAGGTGGCTTCTTAAAGGCTGGAGTATTTATTCTGTCAGCTTGTCAGCAGTTAATGATAGAGCTGAAAAAATTCTGTCATGAAAAACAGTTTGAAAAGCTGTTTGAAAAATACATAGGCTTTAAAGTCTTAGCTGTCACCATGTCCTGTCTATGTGTAGTTCCTAAACAGCAGTGGCACTAATGACGCCGGCAACCAATCAGAGGGATGCGTGTGGTTAGTTTGCCTCCGGCGAGTCTCTTTCTGCTGGAGTCCCTCCGAGGACTGTTTTCTGTACTTAAGGCCATATGTGAGATGTATCATCACAATCAAAAATGAACCTGAAGATTACCTTCCTTTTATCCTGTCGATTGAAATCAAATTTCTGTTAATTGATTTTGACTCATAAAAAAAGTCTAATAATCTGTGGACTTGCCAAAGCAAAGTTCAAAAGTAATCCAGTTCTGCTCAGGCTAAAAGCAATATTAATTATGAAATAGAGCGTGTGTGTAGTCTTTCTCTCTCTCTCTCTCCCCTACCTCCCTTCCCTCCTTTCCTCCCTCCTCCCTCCATCCCTCTCTTTCCTTCCTTCCTTCCTTCCTTCCTTCCTTCCTTCCTTCTTTCTTTCTTTCTTGGTGGTGGCTTCCTCTTGGAAATAGCAAATGAAACCAAGTTTCAACAGAGTTCTGCAGGTTTCTCTTCTGGGCCTCTTTATCTTTCATATCCCCTGGTAGTTTTTGATTCACCTGCCAATCCCAGTGCTTATTTCCTCTAACATCCTAACTCTCTAGCACCACCGTGATGAAACGGGAATGATCCCTAAATCATTACTGCCGTGGAAGCACCTGCCATCTTGATGCTTGATGCTTCTTTCTTCTTCTCGTCTCTTCTCTCTCTCTTTCTCTCTCTCTCTTGACATTGGCTGCTCTCCTCCCTTTGATTACTGGCATTAATTTATTATGGCCATTCTCCCCCCCAACCCGCCCCCCCGCTCTTCCCTCTTTCCACACATTTGCATCTCCCTGGCCCTCTATGGCCACCCTTCTAGGTTGCAGATGGGGCCGTCCTTCTCCCTGCTGTCGAGGACACAGGCTCCAGCAGGACTCCCCCCAGCCCCATGTCCTTTTCCGTTAGGATCATGTCTTCCTGTGAGATGTTTCCCGAACAGCCCTCTGCCTGCCCCTTCGCTCTGTCTTGCTGGGGTGTTGCTGATTTACATGCTTGTTTACAGTTTATGAGGAGGAATAAAATGCACCAACTGCCAAGCTTCTCATTTTTATGACGCCAGTTGTCATGCTAACATTCATTTCCTATTTCCTCACCTTTAGGTAATCGCCTTATCTAATGCTAATAGTTTTATCCATTTAAAGTAGAGAAAAGCCCAGGCGCCTTCTTTTACCTAAATTTAGAGAGAAGCAAATAAATAAATAAAGAGAAGTCTGAAAAATCTGAAACCTTTGGAGCCAAATTCCCTGTCCCTGTTTGCTATGTAAAGTATGGCTCATTTCTTTGATCTTGAGTAATAATAATTCTGAGGCGTTATACTGTTTTCATATGCTTCAAAGCTGTGTCAAAGTTTTGCTGCTTAAGGGTACTTCTTTATTCTGTTGGCTCTTGGGTACCAAGATGACAGGTCTTCTGTACGAGGTGGAGGCTTTTTTAAGTCGTAGCCTTCAGCAAAACATCAAATTACCAAATCCAGGGTAACATACTTCTACACAAATGCCTTTCCTGTAGATATATTATACCATATATATTAAATACTTTAGTGTTACACGCTACATTTTATGTGCAATAGAAAGTGATGGTTTGAGGTAGCCTTGGGGGGACTTTTTTTTTCCACAAGCAGAAAAAGCTAGTGTATACCGTATCAAGCATGGTTTTTACAGGACTTTCTGCCTGAAGGCCTTTGTAAATAAGTAATGATCAACAGATTGGCTGTGGGTTTTTGAAAAGCATGCCTATGTCAGTTTGCATGATGGGGGAGAATTTTCAAAGTGGGTCTTGCTTTCATTGCCTGTTGGAGAGGGGCTGAGGGAGCAGTCATCCCGGGCTGGGGCTGTCTGCTCCGCGGTGCATCAGAATTGCTAAACGTGGGTCAGGCGACGAGCTGAAGCTCGCCAAGCTACAGAACTTGGGTTTCTGGTGTCGGTGCCTTTGGGCTACTCTCTGACCACTGTGACTGCTTTACCCCACCTGCCCACCGCGGTCTCGACGGCAGCTCAGCTGGCACGGGTGGTCCCGTGACAAGTCAGAGGGTCTTCGACGTTCCTCCTTCACCGTGACTTTCCGTGTCCCAGGTGCTCTGCATCGTCTTCTGTCATGGAGGCAAAGGCCGGGTGCTGAGCCCTCCTTTCCCCTTTACTTCCAGCACGTGACTGAAGAAGCTGTGGGCAGTTTTGCTCAGTTTGAATGTCCGGCACGGACACACGGGCAGCCAGGACCGAATTTCGTTATGCCTCTCTTGTTGATTGAGAAGGAAGAGAGGGGCTCATGCCGCTTCTTGTGGTTTCTCCAGGTCACCCCACCTCTTCCCAGACTCCCTTTCCACTCTACAGAAGATAGGACTCTTAGGTCCTATTCCTTCTGACCTGAAAAATCCATAAAGGAAGATAATGACTTCTCTGAAGTGGGTTTTTCGACATGAGTTTGTGGCTTGGCTTGTTTGAGCAGAATCGATCATTCTGAATGTGGGAAGGCTTTAGTGGTCTACGGGCGGTGATAGGAACAGCTCCAAGAGAAACCTGAGAGTCCAGAACAGACAAGGATGGGCCTGAATTTACCTCTGTGGCTTCTGAAATAAAACAGGCTCCTGTGTGAGGGTTCCCTACAAACCATAGGCCCGAGTGAAGAGCTGCCGGGACCCTCCCCTTT
The DNA here is from genome assembly GCF_963455335.1 of Martes martes. NCBI lineage: Eukaryota > Metazoa > Chordata > Mammalia > Carnivora > Mustelidae > Martes > Martes martes. The sequence goes on from NC_137902.1 coordinate 49,851,749, forward strand.
GTTCTGGGATCAGACTCACCCTGGTTTTTCAGTGCCACCTAGCTCCCCGCTCAGCCATTAGGCGAACCGCCTTGTTTTGTGTGTCTGGATCCTGATGCACTGTGGTTTTTAGTCATCCTGACAGAAAACAACTCTCGCAACCCAACGGAGCCAAATGGCAACATCTGTGCTCCAAGACAGTGTGCCCCATGTCGTGACAGATGACCTTTGGCTTACAAACCCCCCACGAGGAGCAGACCATGGAGTTTCCCAGGTTCTTGTTATTTGCCTTCCTTGTTGATCTCTTAGTGTGCAATGATTTAAGGAACCTCTCCTTGTTTCCCTTTCGAGTCACCAGGCCCTCATGGCCCACTTGTCCCTGCCAGTGAGTCTTGTGCCTTGGTGCACTTGCTGCACTTTCCTTCCATTGCAAGACCGTAGAGGGCAAGAGCATCGCCTCTGGATAGCCAAGTCGAGTGCTCTTAATTTCGGGGGTCTCGGAGACCCTGCTGGACATCAAATGAAAGCTTTCTACAAAGTCTCTCTGGTGGGGGGGGATGCACACTGGGTACCATTTTGACTTCAACCGAAGCGGATTTGTGGCTTCCTTCATTCCCTGCCCAGCTTGCAACTGTGTTCCGTTCGTTCCACGCCCACCTTCAAGGAGCTGTGTTCACCGACACTGGTGGATACTAAGAGTATTTCTCCAGCAGGTAGACAGTATCGAGTAAATGCCTGGACTCCCATACTATATCCTCAAACTGGATCCAGAAACATTGTGCGTTTCAGCTGTCTGTTTTGATTCCTTTTCTTAGATTAATTCTCATCTAGCAAAGGCTTTTTGATAGCCTACTGTATTTGGGATTGTAGGAAGTCTTTGAGGAGCATGAAGAGGATGGATTAGAGTAGGTCTCTGCTCTTCAAAACAATCCCTGTAATGTAGGAGACGGGCAAGCGTGTATGGCAAAACAGAGTAGAAACAGCTTGGAGATGTACTGGCATGGGCTGTGAGAACAGAGAGAGCTGCCCTTACTTCCAGTTTGGGAGGCAGAGCCTGGTTTGTGAAGGAGCTTTCATTTAAACCTAGCCCTCGATGATGAGGGGGAGTTCTCTCATAATATCAATGCTTACCCTTGTTCATGGCTTACTGGGTACAAGGCATCATTCCAAGAGCATTATGCCTGTGAGCTCACTGAATTTTAACTATGGCTCCATAAGATGGGGGAATTATACTTTCCCCCATTTTACAAATGAAGACGCTGAGTGGCAGAGACGTAAAGTCTGGCGAATCTAGTGAGTCTTACCCAATGAGGAAGATTTGGACCCTGGTAGCTTAGCTTCTAAGCCCATATTATTAACTCTTTCACTGTTCTATCCAATGGATGAAATAAGGAGAGTGCTCAGGCCATAGTAAGTGGCTTGATGTGGCTGGAGCAGGGGGTTCTTGGAGAGGCATAACTGGACTTGGAAAGCTGAATGTATTCTTGTACCCACTCATGAAGGCCTTTGCCTATCACAGGTATTGGGAAACCCTTGCAAGTCTTGAGGAGACGGAGTTTTGGGAAGCTCACTGGTGGCAGTATAAGGAAAGGTATAGAACCAAGCCTCCACCAGGGGCTTTCTGGACACATGTTACATAAATAGGTGAGAGAAGAAGGCCCAGCCAGCCCCAGCCTCTGCCAAGGTCCTTCGGATGCCAGACCACTGAGGGTCTGAGCCAAAAGTGGGCCACAGTCTTCCCAAGAAGGACACACAGCATTCCTGATGTCAGTCCATGTTACACCTCTTTCTCCAGGACCTAGGAAACTTGGAGTCAGATAGAGGGGCCGTGAGCCATGAGGACTCATGCAGGATGTGCTGGGTAGATGGTTTACCAAAGAGATGGTCCCAGCCAGGCTGGCAAGGTTAATTGACAATACAGAAAACAGAGAAATTGAACATGGCGAGGGGAGTTTCATGTCACATGGCCTAGAAAATATTAGAGATCGGTTGCCTTCCTGAATAGGAAGGGAAGTAGGATTTGAGGAAAACCGATTAGCCTCTTGGGCATTTACTGATCATTAAGTGAAATAAACTCATCTGCTTGTTAAGTCCCATCCCTCTCTTTTGACTCCTACCTACCATGGGGTCTTTTTATTAGGACTGCCAACTTGAAAGGTTCTAGTAATAGAAAATGGCAAGATGTCCTGAGCCCTGTCAGAGTTGGGGACAGAATGCCACTCTCGCAGTTCCTTCCAACTGGGCAGAATAAAGAAGGCAGGCAGGGACAGCTTAGCTAAGTAAATTCACCTCTGAATGCACAAATAAATAGCCAATGACAGGCCCCCACGGGACTGGAGAAGAAAGGAATAGTGGGGCTCATCATACCAGGGCTTGGGGCAGATTTGACACAGGTCTCTGGACAAGTTGCATTCTCAGCAGAGGGTCGTTACCCCGCCCTCTCCTTTCAAGAGCATCTTGCCTGCTCTCCTCTAGGACTGAAGAACACGTCAGTCTTCCCAGGTTGTCTCCCAGACATAAAGGCAGTAATTTCCTTCTTCCTTTTAGAATGGTGGCAGCCTAATGAGAGATGATGTATGAGGTCGCAGTAGTTCTTGACTGTTTACTTGTTAGGCAGGGAAAAAGATGTAAGTAGATAGAGAAGTTGAAAGTGACACTGGTTTTGGCAGAGTAGCTAGAGCCTGGCCTGAAGGTTTTGTCAAGGTGACTCCAAGGATAGCCATGAAGAGGATGGGTGGGAGATGGGGGGGGGTGAGGAATGGGGGCAGCTGTGTCTCAGGAGAGATGCTCGTTACACAGGAGGGTGGGGGCAGTGTCAAAGGATGAGTGAAGCTAGGAGCCAGAATCAAAAGCCTGTATCCTTCCAACATAGCAGGAAATCCTATTGGTCCACAAAGGAAATGTACCCCAGAATGAGGCAGATTGTTTATGGTGCCGAAAACCCAAATATGAGCCCTTTTGAGGAGACCACCTGAGACTGTCTTCACAACCAGAGACTCGCTTGCACAGCTATCACTCTTGAGCCTTGCACTGGAGGACTTAGTTACTAACCGCCTTATTGTCTTTTATGGAGTAGAAGAGGAAATGAAGAGAAAGGAGGGTAGAAAACTGAATTATAAGTGTACTTTACAAGAACTAATATTTCACTTGCCTTTTTTTAGAAAAAAAATTTTTTTATTTATTTGAGAGACAGAGGAAGAGCATGAACACGGGGAGAGAGAGAGGCAGAAGCAGACTCTCTGCTGGGCGAGAAGCTCGATATAGGGCTTCACCCTGGACCCTGGGATCATGACCTGAGCCAAGAACAGATGCTTAAATGACTGAGCCACCCGGATGCCCCTTCATTTGTCTTTTTATGTTTGTTTATTTGCTGAGTAACTCATGGGCATGGAGGTGAGCAAGAGAGAGACGTGCAGGTGGGGAACCCCATCAGGTATTGATACAACCTTTCAAGTTCTGGAGAGTCACACAGTGAGAGTCAGGATAGGCAACTTGAGTGTAGTTTTGTCTTCAGCCCTTTGATTCTCCATGTGGATAGTGGGGCCAGAACTATGGAGAGCCATAGGAGGTACCTCCTAAAATCTGCACCTAGATCCTTCACTTGCATCACTCTGGCCCTGGCCTTGCTGGAGAGAATCATAGACTTCCGGTCTGTGTGTTGCAAACAGTTGCTAGCTTTGGTAGAATTGACTTGAACCATATAGTTTCTCCATCTGGGCAACACTTTATAGTGATGGTTCTCAAACTTCAGCATGCATACAATCATCTAGAGCCTCTTGTTGAAGCAGCTAGATCCAGTAGGTCTGGGCTGGGCTTGAGAATTTGCATTTCTCTCAAGCTCCCAGGTGATGCTGATGCAGCTGGTATGGGGCCACAGTTTGAGAACTACTGCTTCCGTGAATCAGAACAGCAAAGGAAGCTTGATGTAATAGGGACCTTTCTTGCAGAAATGTTCGGACTTGACAATGGAGCACTAAATAGTTGCTTCATTAAGAACACCTGTCTTGACCACTGTTGGCCATCAAACATGAGTCCTTCTTGCTGATCAGGTGGCTCTAGACCCACTCCAGACAGCCAGACCTGTTAAAGTCATATTTTCAGAGTCTCCCTTTAGATCAAGTTGCCCTATTTCATATATAGTCTCTGTAAAGTGAAAAACCATACAAGAGCCTTAGTTGTTCCACAAACAAATTGTCGCAAGATATCAAAGGTGAATGGACTATCACTGGGCACATTTTCAGGTCTCCATAAAAGGTCTGGTGAGTTTCCATTGACTGGTTTAAGAGTCAAGAGCTTGGAGTGAGGGACTAGAGATCATTCATCAGCTCCTCTCATTAGTTGGTTGTTTACTGAGCATGTACTATGTCCTCTGTGGGATTCTGGAAACTCACCAGAGAGTAAGATAGGAGTTGCTTGCACTCAAGAAGCTCAGCATCTAATAGATGAGACAAAAATGCAAATTATTATCTCAGAAGGAGCATCTCTCACTTCTATAGGAGCTCCTAGGAAGGGCAAACAGCTCCTGTCCCTGGTTATGGAGGAGGAACCTTTGAAACAAAGCGTGAGGCCTCAAAAATATCCCCCTAGCCCTGCAGTGGTGCTTGACATGATAAATATACTCCTCAGAATTAGTCTTTGCCATGGGACGAAGAGCCTGCCTCGGGCTGAGAAATTCTCCCACAGTTTATCTGGCCTCTGGTTTCCCAGGGAGATACTGCAGAGGGCTCCAGCCTACCTGGGATTCTTGGAAGGACAGGAGAGCCCTTACCAGATGAGAAATGAGCTCCCGAAACTCAAGCACTCAAGCAAAGGATGCAATTCAAAAACCATGTTGTAACTTTCCTCTTTCACACTTTTTCTTTTTCTTTTCTTTTTTTTTTTTTTTTTGGTGGTTTGTTTACTTGTACTTTAATGTAAATTTCTGAAGGCCAGTGTTGAACCCACTGCCACAGAAGAACTGGGATTTGCTGTATTTGCCTGTAAGGGGAACTGTGCTCTTTAAAATATAATACTGGCTTCCCCACAGCAGGTTTGCTAGGAAAGGGATTTGTGGTTTTGCTTTAGGCACTTGTCTTCAAGGCAAGCTTTTTGTGTTTCTGCTGTAGAAGGACGTTTAGTTCACTTCCTCAGATTAATTGATGGCAAGTGGCATTCCTTGCTCTGCAAATCCTCAAAACAATGATCTTTTATTCTTTATTCAAAGTCAGGCATGCTTAATTTCTAGCTGTGGACTTTGGGGGTATGAGCTAAGATTCAAGACGCAGAGATATGAAAAATTGAACTCACTGGGGCTCTCAGTGGCTATAAAAATGTGGGTATTCCTGAATGGAGCCTTCAGATACTGGAACATGGCAAAAGCTCTCCCAGGGTTGATTGATTATTGAGGTTCTCCTTAGCACCTTGTCCTGACAAAGGCTCATGGGGTAATTTCCTACTGATTATTCACACAAGCTCTGCAATTCATGAATCCCCCCTCACCCCACACTGTGCCAGTCTGCCTGTCTGCAGCTCAGGGCACTGTGCCTCAGAGCTCTGCAGTGGAGAATGAACAAAATCCAGCTGCCTCCTGAAAATGGGTGGTGGTGGGATGGGGCCAAGCAGCATTGGCTTCCAGTCAAGACCTGTCTGGTCAAACCTTGCCTCTCCTCTCACTGTTTGTGCCACATTAGCCACGTTACTTATCCACTCTTTCCCAACCACACAGATGGGTAATAATAGTAGAAATTACCTGCAAGTGTTACAGTCATGAGTAGATCATAAAACGGAGGTGAAAGTTTCCGCCTTGTAACGTTTGTGACAATTCAACTCATGGTGCCTATCCATTCGTAGTAGCAATGGTAGTAGAAATAATGGTAGTAACCTTATGTTTGCATTATTGAGCTGCTCTATCCTTACTGTCTCCCTTCCTAAGAGCTACAAATACATGAGCAAGCTTTTAGCAAAGTAGAAAGAACGATAATAATAATAATGGTAGTTAACACTTATTGAGGGCACATTCTGAGTCAGGTTCTATGCTAAGGGTATGATGGGGTTTACTCACGGAACCCTTAAATGGGATCCATTAAGTAATGATGGTGATTAACACTCTCATCTTACAGATGAAGAAACCGAGACACGTCACAATGTAGTGAGTAGTAGATAAGCCAAGACTGGCAGGCAGATATTTTGGTTGAAGCCACTATGCTATGTGGTCAAGAAAGAAAAAAGTCATTTCCTGCTCTCAGTGATTTCTACCACCTTTGGAGAAAGACTCTTGGTTCAAAGGAGTAAATTAAATTTTTTATTTTATTTTTTAATTTTTTAAAGATTTTATTTATTTGACAGAGATCACAAGTAGGCAGAGAGGCAGGCAGAGAGAGAGAGAGAGAGAGAAAGGAAGGGAAGCAGGCTCCCCACTGAGCAGAGAGCCCGATGCGGAGCTCTATCCCAGGACCCTGGGATCCTGACTTGAGCTGAAGGCAGAGGCTTTAACCCACTGAGCCACCCAGGTGTCCCTCAAATGAGTAAATTAACAGGCTTCCTCTTTCCTTTGAATTGGGTTGTCACAGGTATCGATCCAAAAATGTGGTTGCAAGTTAAAAGACTAGAGAGACGTTCCCTCTGGCGCAGAGTACATATAATTGTATATGTATGTTGGGGTGGGGTGGGCCTAAGGAAGGAGGGATATTGGTCCAAACTCTTTGAATCAGATACTGTGTATTTCTGGTCTAATTCTGTGTATTTCTAAACTGGTGGAAGAATGATTTTCTCCCTGAAATGAACATGTAACTGAGAGGCAAGAAGGGCAGCTGGGGTCACTTCTAGAGACCGATAGCTAATACATTGTACCCATTTTCCAAGGTGGACTGTTGTATGAGTTTCCTGCAGCTACTATAACAAAGTAGTATATACTGGAAATCTTAATCAATAGAAATTGATTTTTCTCACAGTTCAGGATGTTGGAAGTCCAGGATCAAGGTACAAGCAGGGTTGGTTTCTTCTGAGTCAGTGAAGGAAAGCTCTGTTCTAGGTCTCTCTCTTTGGCTTCTAGATGGCTGTCTTATCCCTGTGTCTTCACATGTCTCTACGTGTCTCTGTCTAAATTTCCTCTGGTTCTAAGTTCAGCAGCCATACTGAATTAGGGCCCATTTTAATGACCTCTTTTTAATTTAATTACCTCTTTGAAGACTGTATCGTCCAGTCACATCCTGAGGTACTGAGAGTTCAGACTTTGATATACAGAGTTTGTGGGGGACAGAATTATGCTCATTGACCAGCTATGCAGCAGATAGACCTCACCTCACAGAGTTTCTGTTACCTTAAAATAATGCATGTACATTGGCTCCATGGTAAATGACAAATGAGTCTTGAATCAATTACAGTGCATTTTAGAGGAGTTGAGATTACTTTGTGAGTTGAGGAAATGCATAAAATAATTAAGACCAGAAAGACAGTATCTAGTATTTCTCCTTACTTCTGACTAAGTGGTCTTTGAGGAATCATCTGAGAACATTTGAATGTGGTTCTCTTAATCATTTTGTAAACAAATTTTGCTTGGATGCTTTGTTCATGGAGGTTTCTGGAGGACTTCCTTTCCAGGTAAAACAAACTGTCTGGTTCTTCTCCTGGGCCTCTCCTGACTACAGCACTATTGGCTGTTGTGCTCAGTGACAAATGCTAGAACTTTCTTTTATTGATGTAAACTCCAAAAACCTTAGTTTGGAAGTTCCTGTGGCCAATTGGCTTTTCAGTGTTCACCCATGTCAGAGATCTCTGCAGTTAAGTCAACTTAAGCCACTTGAAATAACTATAGGAACAGACATGGTAAGGAAATTCATCCTGTCTTGCCCACAGTAGTTACGGACCCTTGTGTTGTTGGACTGAATCATGTTCCAAGCTTCCTTCTAGATGGTAGAACCCAGTGGATGAGGAACACCCATGATCCTTCATGGAACTCTGAAGTCTTCAGTCTTTATTTCTTCTTATCTGCCATCTTCACTCCAACAACAACCTTTCTTCAGTTACTTAGTGCCCCCCGGCCTTTTGATGTCCAGTGGTGGCCCGATAGTTCCAGAACACTTCTAGCAACCTCTTTCTCAGTGAGAGAGCAGTGCTAAACCTTGAAGTTCTTCTAGGTTCACCCAACATTTATAATGAAATTTCCGTATCCCAGCTTTTCTGGAATGTCTCAAATGATGAGAAATCCAGGACCTTGGGAAACATGTCATTTTTTTTTTTTAAACCCCTTCCATTTCTATGACATTCTTCATGTTTGGAAGCTTGATTTTTTTCTATCTAAATTCCACACGTTTCCTAGCCTGCTTTCAGTCAGTCATATGCAATCGGTGGATTCGATCTTCTCTTTGAGGACCGCTGGCCACGGTTTGGGGGACCATCCTTGGGCTTATTTGGGCCTCAAGTCTCTGAGTGGGTCCTAATGGCTGCTCGTAGATCAACGCTAAAATCTGCGATTCCTCCTCACCTTTCAGGGATCAGATAAAATGTTCCCTTCTCTGGGCAGCCTTCCTTAATGTTACTCAAATCCCAGGCAATTAACAGTTTCTTTCTTGGTATTCTCATGCCACCTTATATGATATAACACTCATCACACTGTATCACAACTATTGATTGACATTTTCTCTCTCTTGCTATATTATGACCCTCTCTTTGACTAGGGACTGCATCTTAATCATCAGGGTAGCCTCCATTCCTGGATCAAAATAGAAAATTCATGTTTATTCATTGCTTTGATGATTCAAGAAATCAAAGGTCAAAGTCCAGGTGCCATGGCTGGCCAGAAAAGGGAATGTTTTTGTTTGGGGAGATTTTTAATGGTCCTCAGCTTAGACCCTTTGGGGGCAGCCCTGGGTAATACATTTAAATTATCCAGATGAGGGTGAGAGGCATGTAGGGAGTACAGGGAGCAGCATGGCAGACCACAGAGACTTCTCAGATGCTTCTGGATATCCCAGTGCCAATCATGGCTTGCAACCCTAGTGTCAAATGACACCTGAAATTAATATAGCATGGTATGTCCACTATACTTTGAGAACAAATAACATTTTTTTTTTGAAAAAGAAATTATACATGCTTTTCCCAGACCCTCACCCCAGTTAGTGAGACTTGACATTAGAATACTGTCTTTTTTCCTCTCATTGAGGGATAACTGATCATCAGGGTTGTTTATTTACTTTCGTAAGATGAGGGTTGGAGGAATTAGGGGCAGCTCTCAGGACGTTTTGAGATAATACTTCCTCTATAACCAGTTTACTGGTCAAGAGAATTTGAAGCTGGCTCTGTTTCTTCCAGGAAAATTTATTAAGATCCTCTTGCAACTAGAATATGTTCTCCTAGGGCTGGGAAGGGTTCATTCTGTTCATTTTCTGAAATCTCTTCTCTTTGGTGCTTTCTGTCCACCTGCCTATCATAGACGGATATCTATAAAAACTATTAAAGATTCTTCAAGGGTGAAAAAAAAAATAACAAAAGTTGCTCTTGCCCTGATCTGTGACCAGTTCTTAGGAGCAACTGCCTTTTTATTTTAGCATTTTTGACTGAGTTTGGTATTTGAAAGGTGGCCTGGTGGTTTACAACACCTTCAGACCTCTCAACAGCTCAGCTACCAAGATGCTATTCCAAGACGGATTGTTCTTCTCCTTTGAAGATTAGATATGACAGTTCCTGTAGTAATCTAGCATGTTTGTTGAAGACACCTTTGCAGGATTGCCTCACACAATATTTGGTATTTGGCATCGCCTAAAAGAGATTCTCAGGAATAAATAAAGGCAGTGAGAACTTTCCCATCTTAAGGGGGTAGAGTGAGTATTGGGGAGGGCATTCATGATACATATCCTGATATCCCGAAAGCTTAATTCTAGGTCTGTGGATCACGTAGGAGAGATTCATATCCCACTCTCTATGTAGTGGACATATAAATGAGAAGTAGCAGAGAAACGTCAAGGGGAGAAATACTAAAAACTAAATGGTCACCCACTGATGCTTAAAATAGATGATTTAAAAGGCAAAATCACATTATAGTAAGTTTTTGGCATTTGAACCTATTTATATTTTCTATCTTGAAGTGGTGATATTCTTTAGAGAAGATAGCTCCCCTGTAAGGACACGTACGTATGTGTATGCCTGGGACTTGTCCTAATTATATGCAGTCGGTGTTGTAGAAACCTTAACGACCTATCCCCAAAACTGAGATATGGAATCACTACCAGAGATGGAATCTGGACAATGGATATGGCCCAAGATATAGGACTATGTCTCTTATGCTGTGAGCCTGTTAGACCCGCCCGATTTTATTGTAATGCCCAAGGTTGTCGGTGAGGCTCTGCCAGTCCATTGGAGGGGCGGCCTCTGTAGCAGCATCTTTCCTTTCCGCCAGTAAACAAGGCAAGAGAGTGAATTCAAGGCAAGTTTATTAAGATGCATCTGAGCTTGAGCTCTCATCCAAGGAAGGCTGCAGTCGGGAGGTACAGTGGGGGTAGGGGAGACCGTCATCGAATGGCGAGGGCAAATACAGTTGTCAAGGCAAGGAGAGAGGGTGTTGTTTAGTATTGAAATCATGTATTCCAGATGTGGGCATTTGGTAGTCAATCTGCTCTGAAGTGACATGCTGCTGAATCTTTAAAGGGCTTCAGCCGGGGAGAGCAAAATCTGATTGGGCAAATTGCTAAAATATTTAAAGTGCAGCCTGTTAAAGCTTTTACTGCGAAGAGCATCACGTCAGAAGTTGTAGTCAGGAAGAGCAGGTAATTGGCTTTCCATCCTCATGCCAGTCAGTCAGCATGAGGCTCTATTCCTATTCCTTCCTCTTCATTGCCAATGCTAATAACAACCCTTTGGTGTGAGCGTGTGTGTGTGCGTGCGCGCGCACATACATGCAAACACCGGGGAGATTGGATAGCTGGTAAAATGAGAAGAGGAGGGAGGAGAGGTATCCATGAAAAGAGTCTAAATCCACAAAATGACGTGAAGGCCATTTTAGAGAAATGGGAACAGGAGGGGAAAGGCAGAATTACTCACTGATAAAGGTCGTGGTGTGGCGGCGGTTGGGGCAGTTGTCTTTCAAAGAACGGGTTCTGCAAGCAAAAGAATGGCCTTCAGTGACAGCCACTTCCTGTGCATCTTTCAGTTCCTCTGAGATGTAACTCAGGGGGCACTTTCCATTTATAATTTATTACATTTTCCACTTAGGTTTTCTTGTCCTTTTCTCCCCAGGCATGACCCCTTGTTAATTCCTGGCAACGATCAGATTGACAACATGGACTCCAACGTGAAGAAGTACGACTCTACTGGCATGTTTCACTGGTGCGCACCCAAGGAGATAGAGAAAGTCATCCTGGTGAGTGGCGGATCACAAAATCTGTGCCATCCACTTCGGTCCCAAACTACCATTGCTGGGAATGAGGTTTCCCTAACTGGCTGGTGCAAAGATATAGTCCCTGGTCCTAACTATTTTTTGATCATTAAAATTTGGGACTCAGATTAAAGCAGCTAGAACTCTCATCAGAATATGTACCAAGGATGGAATTTTTAATCTCTGAATATTTATTGGCTCATTACAATATGGGGCCGTCCTGTGCTGTGTGCAAGGCATCATGGGAGGCAGTATGTATCTAATTCCTATGGATGTGACTCTCCTTGACTTCTTTAAACTTCGGTTTTCTTACCTGTAAGAAGATGAGATATGAGACTGACCTTAACTCCTAGGGTTGCAGTGACTCAATAGAGTTACTACTTCTCCTCCTCCTCCTCCTCATTATTATTATCCTTATTATTATTATTATTATTATTATTAAATACCAGGAAGAGTTGTGAATGCTACCAATAAAATAAACAATGTTACTTGTTTATAGCAATGTCTTGTCTTCTTCTAGATAATAGCCTTGTACATTTGGGATCCTTCTTAGCACATGATACAAAATGCATTTGTTGATGATGACAATAATGAGCCATGGAGCCACCTCGGATGTGGGGGCTCAGAGCCCTGTTTCATGATTGGGTCACGTTGGTAGCAGCAGTGGGCTTCTTCTGGTCTCTCCTAGGAACGTCAGCATAGATAATAATCCATTCTACTCTTCGGACTTGTCCTGTTAACAGCTTTAGGTTTTAATGCCCACATCAGGTTCCCTACAGTTTATTGTCCTCCTAATCCATGAAAAATGGATTAATAATCAGGAAGGTTAGATGCCTTCTCATTGCAGATTGCTGTGCCCTGCTTCTTTGTGTCAGCCAGGAAAATCCTATCATTTCTGATGTCATGGCCACCCTTCTTAGAAAAGGGCTGCTCCAGTTCCTCCGAAAGGCTTTGTACTCTAATCCACTGGATTTTCTCCTGTGTTTTATCTGAATGTGTGTGTGTGTGTGTGTGTGTGTTTTCTCAGTTTAATTATAATCAAGCAATTAAGAGCCAATACAGGGTTGTGCTAGAGGCTGTCTTGGAGGTGTGAACATTGCAGACAAAAGCCCAGAAAGTCAGAATTCTCAAGAAACAGCTATTGCCCGATTTAGCAGGAGCGCAAATGGTTCTAATCATGAGGAGGCTGCATGCATTTACATCGTGATGTATTCGCCGCACTTCTGCTCTGTTGACCCAAACCCAGACTGGTGTTACCCATCTGTGGCTGGTAGAGGGCTGGATCTCATAGCTGGAATCCAGGGTTTTAATGGCTTGCCCATACTCCTGAAGGGGGTAAGGCTGATTGGCATACAAACAAAGTCCCTTCTGGCATGAAAGAGTTTAGGGAAGTGAGTTACTGCTTCTGTCCTCTGAAAAATAACATCATTTAAAGGAATATTTATAATGGGCCATTTATGTGCTAGGCCCTGCTCTTGTGGCCAGGGGTAAGGCCCCTTATGATGACTGCTGCCACAGGGCTTATGTTCTAGGGGAGGCCAAGAGAAGATCTCCAAGTAAATGAAGGAATATAGGAAAGCATTTCAGACACTGATACAGGGCTATGAAGACATTCAAGGAGGGCCATGGGCTAGAAAGGGCTCCAGGAGGTGCTAGGACCACAGTGTGGTCCAAGAAGCCCTCTCTGAAGTCCCATGGGAGCAGAGATGAGAATACTCAGAAGAACCAGCTGTGCGAAGACGCTTCGGGGTTGTATGGACCCCCTGGGTGCAGGACACTAACAGCTCTGGGGGTTAGAAAACATGAAGTGGCCTCCATCTTGAGGAGGAAAGGATCATCTAATTAGAAGACATAACATGTAACCATGAAACAATGTATTTAAAGCTAAGTGTTATAGAGGCATAAAATGCTATTCAAATCTAGGGGAAGGGGACTAGAATGTATCTAAGTGGCCAGCGAAGTCTTCCTATGCAGACAGATTGTGTTTTGAAGCATTTAAGACCAGTAAGGCCCCGTCTGGGTGAGGCCTTCAAGGATGTATGGAAAGCAGCAGACGCACCTCTGAGTAGTTGCTCTGGTAGGTCTTAAGCCGGGCAGAATCCGACTCTCCGGGAACTGGGATCTTTTTTTTTTTTTTTTTATTGAAGATTTTATTTATTTATTTGACGGGCAGAGATCACAAGTAGGTGGAGAGGCAGGCAGAGAGAGAGGAGCTGAGAGGCTGAGCAGAGAGCCCAATGCGGGGCTCGATCCCAGAACCCTGGGATCATGACCTGAGCCGAAGGCAGAGGCTTTAACCCACTGAGCCACCCAGGCGCCCCTCGGGAACTGGGATCTTGACAAGATTCTTCTGGTGATGTTACTGTGGCTGGTGCTGCAAGGATTGGTGTTTCAGTCCACAGGGCTCAGCTCCTGTGGTCAGCCACTTTGCTAAACAGAGCCCTACCCCACCCTGCGTTGTAGGTTTCTAGCCCCCACTCTGGACCCAGTTTGTATTCCTCAGGTTCATCGAAGAGAGCTAGACTCCAATCAAAAGCAATTAGAAACCCCATCACAGCATGTTACAGGCTGGTTGATGTTCTGCTAACAGTATCCAGGCACTGAGACCTCCAAGCAGCCGAGATAACTAACTCTAAGTCTTCTCCATGAAGCAGTGATGTGGGGTGTTGACCTCCCAGTGGGTCCTCCTTAGTCGCTGTTTCTAAGATGTATCTCACAGTCCCTGTCTTAGGTGTTCCTGTACTATTGCAGAGGGAAACCGATAATGGTGACAGCCCCTGCTTTATTCTAACGATCAGGGAGTGAAAGCTGGCTTCTTCTCGTCCTTGGGGGTTACTGTAATAACCCTGACATTGTTGTGAATTGTAATATTGGCATTTAAAGAATCAATACACCGGTCAATTCTAGGGATTAAATCCAGCAGAGTTTGATATGTGCAGTGGACATTAATATGCCTCCCCAAAAGCATTGTAAGCCATATGGGGCCATCCAGGCAAATGGTGGGTAGAATCAGGAGGAAGAAAGGCAGGAATGGGAGGTACTGGACCAGAAGGAGGAGTGGAGAAAGGCCGCTAAGTGGCCTCCTGTGTTGCTCTCTTCGCTAACACGGTGAGCAAAAGTGTGGCAGTGGCTAACCATTTGCATGGGAAGTTGGGGTCCTTCACTCACTGGGGAGATTTTATTCATTCATTTGAGATTAAGCCTAGGGGGAAGACATGAGCTTATTGCTCTTGCTGGTGTATCTCTACATCCTTCTAATGCTTCTTTGGGAGTCTTTCTCTGATGACTTACCCAGGTGGGCCTCTCCAGGAATGTCCCTGGAAACTACAGACCAGCAGTAGAGAGGGGTCGCAAACTCTTTCTGTAGAGGATCATAGAATAAGTAATTTAGATCTTGCTGGTCATATGGTCTCTGTCACAGCTAATCAGCTGTGTTGTTGTAACATAAAAGCACCCACAGGCAATACCTAATGAATAAGAATGGCTGTGTTGCAATAAAACTTTATTGGAATTTGAATTTTATACAATCTTCACATATTATGAAATCTTTTTTTTCCCCCCAACCAATAGCAGGTTATAGACCAGATTTGGCCTGTGGGCCATATATTGCCAGCCCCTGGCTTAGGATATTATGTTCTACCTACTGATGTACTGATATAGAGTGAAATCCCATTGGTGACTCCAGAACTCAAAACTCAAACTTCTCAAGCTGAGACTCGCATAGATCTTACCATTTTATCATCATTTCAGCAAGAAAGCCAGAAAAGGCAGCTTATGTTATCAACAATTTCATGGAAACTAAGACTTCTCTTTCTAAACAACATAAATATTACTATTCCCTTTTACCCACCCTGCCCCAGGAAAGGCTACCGGCTCCTATGTGTCATGGCATAACTTTCTTAAATTTTGGTCAAAGAAGGTCATGGTATGTGTGGATATATGTTTATATATATTTATTACACCAATATAATGCATACACACATACTCAATATATGGCATGTCTGTAACATTAATGAAATAAAAAAAAACACATAGTAAGCACTCAGCAAATGTTTATCTTGATGAAAGTGATTTTTTAAATCCTTACTGCAACCTATGAGGTCTTTTCTCCAATGCTGCTCTACTTCTCCCTGTTGCAGACTCGAAGCGAAGCTGCCATGACCGTCCTGAGCGGCCACGTCGTGGTCTGCATCTTTGGTGATGTCAGCTCAGCCCTGATTGGCCTCCGGAACCTGGTGATGCCACTCCGTGCCAGCAACTTTCATTACCACGAGCTCAAGCACATTGTATTCGTGGGCTCCATTGAGTACCTCAAGCGGGAATGGGAGACGCTTCATAACTTCCCCAAAGTGTCCATATTGCCTGTAAGTCTAGGGTCACATTAGTGATGCTTTTTCCTTCTTTTCCTTCACAAAAGAAAATCCCAAATGGATATGGTAGTTGTAGCTTTGATTATGCGTCTGCTTCTTCATCTGGTTATGGGCCTGAGGACTCAGCCCTTCCCCTCTGCTCTGTCTAGGAATAGCTAAACCCTGGGAGACCTTATTAAAAGGAATTTGCAGCCAAGTTCAGCTGCTCATCGAGCATGAAGTTAGGCTGGTATCAAAGGCATTACCATATCAGTGTCTCTACACTCTCTCTCTTGTCTCCCCAAACCTAGTGCTTTGAGATATTATGATGCTTATAGCAGAATTTACTTATGGAACTTCTTCTATCCTCTTATTTATGACATTATTAATGCTTCTGTAAATCTTGGTTGTACCATTTTCTGTTTTTAACCAAGTGGATTTAACAGAATTCTTTCTTTATTCCTGCTGCCAACCCCTTCTCCTGGCCACTCCCTGCCTCCCATTCATTTAGAAGCCTAGAAATGTTTTGATGGACTTGTATGTATGTGTGTGCATATGGGCATGGGATATCCTTGATTTTAAAAAATGCTAGTTCCAAATCTAAAAGGGACATTTTGAGGTTCCATAATTTAGTGTAAGGACATGGGGTACATGATCTTGGAGTCATCTAATTACTTCCTAATCATTAATCAATATATTTTTCATAAACTTTTAAACATTTCTAGATTTGGTAAATGAGTAAACTGATTCAGTAAACACATGTAGTTAAAAATACTGACCTGTTACTCATTATCTGACCTGTTACTCATTAAATGCCCTCCTCCTCAGCAAAAAAAAAAAAAAAAAAAAAAAATACTGACCGGAAGAAAAACAAATAGTCCTATGCATAGAAGACCATAAACAGATATATACCTTTCTAATTTCAGTCATCATAGACTTGAGTATGTATGTTCATGATTGTCTTCCTACATGTGCTTTTCCATGTGGTCCACTGGGGACACATGGACTGGCGTCTAGAAGTATTTTGTAAAGAGCTTATTATTTTGCTGGCCTATGTGAGTCTGTGTGTGTGTGTGTGTGTGTGTGTGTGTGTACACATGCTTGTGTGTGGTGTATACATGTGTGTTTCCTTCTGTGTACCCTGCCATACTTGCATTCACCTATAGATATGTGTATAAATAAGCTCTCATATTTGCAGGTCCTTTTTAAACCCTCCAAAATTTAGCGCACTCAAGCATAATATCGTTGTACAAAATGGGCCTTCATCTCTGTCTTCTGTATTTCATTGTTTACACAGTGGCCCACATCTGGAGCCAGCCCACAGAGACTTGGTGTCCCTATGTATGTCATTTGTATTTCTTGAGTTTTGAAATCATGTGTATACAACTGTGCAGGGATTGTCTTATATAACAATTACTGCTGGATTCCCTACAAGGTGAAAATTAAAAGAATATGGATGTAGGCAATTGAGGCTTATGAACTGGCAAAATGATTCAGGAAGTTGGTCACACTTTTGTACTGAGGGATCCCTGGAAAGAGGGATTCTTCTCCATTCAAAACATACTGCTCCAGAGCCCAGAACTAGCAGCTTCTCAGCCCCATAGCACTAAATGCCTCTTCTCCATCATATCACTTTGTATTAGTATTTTGGGGGCTGAGAACAGAATCATGACTTTCACTGAGACATAAAAGGCGGTTGATGGTCTCAATCTGTGCAGCCACATACCATCCGCTCACAGCCCCTTCTCAAGGAGGGAGAATGGGAGGAAGGGATCCAGGGATATCTGGTGGTTGGCAGAACCCCCACCCCCCAATATAGTCAGTGAGTTAAAGGCAACTCAGAGCTCCATGTAGGCAAAGCAGAAGCTGGTTTCAGGCTGGAAAACCAAGTATATGAACTCTAGAATGAGGTCCTATGGCCCCGGAGAACCCTGACATGGGATGGCCTGATCCGTTCTGCTATGATCCCTCCTAGGGACAGAGAGCATGCGGAGGTCACACGTCTCCCCTCTACCAGTAATCCTCGGCTTGCATTCTCTACCTCTCTGTCATTACCTCCTTGCTCTGTTCCCCACAGCCCCCGCCCCCCGTCTGCCCAGTGCTTTTTGTTGTTACGGGATTAAAAAAAATCTGTTTACTGGCTTATTTATTTTTAATTACACTGGTAATATACAAATACATCCTTGTTATAAAATATTCAAATAAGACAGAAGTATGTAAAGTCAAAAACAAACTTTTTCCTTTATCCCCAATCTTATTCTCCTCCCTAGAGGTAAGTACTATTATTAGTTTAGTGTATATTTTTTCTGAAATTTCTTTTGGAAGGTACATGCATTTATAAGTATATTCATGAATATATACTTTTATTTTGTGGGTTTCTTTTTACATAAATGAAATCATACTTTTTGAATTACCTAGAACTTGTTTTTTTGTGGCTTTTCCCCCCTTCACTTATCCCACTGTTTCAGAGAGCCTTCCAAGGCTATGCCTACATGGAGAACTGTTTTGATCTCTTTACCCACTGCATAGATTTGCCTTGATTCTATGGCCAGTGGTGTATTCAACCACCCCTATGTTGTTGGTCAATTAGGGAATTTTCTCATTTTTGTTTTTTTGTTTTGTTTTGTTTTTGGTTTTGGTTTTGTTTTTGGGTTTTTGCTTGTTTGTTGTTTTTTTGAGAAGGAGAATGGGAGGGAGTGCAGAGGGAAAGGGAGAAAGAATCTTAAACATGCTCCATGTACAGTGTGGAGCCAGGGGCTCGATCTCACGACCTGGAGATCAGGACCTGCGCCGGAACCAAGAGCGGGATGCTTAACTGACTGAGCCACCTAGGCTCCCCTTTTGTTTTGTTTTGTTTTGTTTTCTTGCTGAAAATATGCAATAAAATCATTTGACTCGAAGCTTAACTCCTCTCCCCCCACCTTTGCAAGATGCACATTCCCTCCAACCCTCCCACCTCCAGGTTAATAAGCGGCACCATCAGCAACCCCCACCCCCACCCCAATCACACCGTGCTTGCTGGCTATTTCCCCTTGGCTGCATTGGAAATTCTCTGCATTTTTTTGCCCGAGACAGAAGTGACCTGCTATTAAATAAACAGGCATTTGAAACCTACCCTCTCGTTAGGTTCTGAAAGCCAGAGGTTGCCACAGGACAGTTTCTTAAATCAAGACAATTTCCAGGCAGGAAGAAGATGTAGGACCCTGGCATTATTCCTCTCCCTCGTTTGTTAGCAACGGCTTGATGGAGTGTGGAGAGCAAGCCTGAAATGCCGCCATCAGCACTGACTACCCTTTAGATTAGCACACAGCTCCTATTCCCTTGAACGTAGTTAGGCCAGCTTAATGTCAAGGCATAAAAAAGATACTTGTTAAATAATTTCCCAAAGCTCTGGCTCGATCTTTAATTTGTTTTTATTTTTTTTCCCCTCTTTCCCTCTCGTCCCTTGTACTCACTTTGGCTTCTTCTTCTTCTTTTTTTTTCCCTTCCTCTATGCCAAAGGGTACGCCATTAAGTCGGGCTGATTTAAGGGCCGTCAACATCAACCTCTGTGACATGTGCGTTATCCTGTCAGCCAATCAGAATAATATTGATGATACTTCGCTGCAGGACAAGGAATGCATCTTGGCGTCACTCAACATCAAATCTATGCAGTTTGATGACAGCATCGGGGTCTTGCAGGCTAATTCCCAAGGTAAGGACAGCCTGTAATACTTCTCCGCTGTGCCTACAGGGGACAGGGGCTGGCAAGAGGGATATCCTTCACTCAGTAATTCAAAGAGGCTCACATCAGCCTTCTTGGCAGTGAAACCCGCAGTCGCTGGGATGGTTTTCAAAGGGGCATCGGCTGCCTCTTCTTACCATCCTGGGAAGAAACAGGCTTGAGACCTTGAACACCCATATCCAGACTAGGTTGCCGTCCCAGAGAGGAAAGCAGCCTTTCAATTGCCACCCCCGCGGTCTTCCTGAACGGTGCCTTGGTGACCACGGTCACCTGCTTAGCATCAGGCCCCGGAAAGATGCTGCCAGAGGAATTCCTCATGTTCCTCTCCAGTATATGTCTTTGCCCTTGAGCTATGTTAAGCTTTGCCATTGTTATTGCTGCTCGGGGAGGTGAGGATTTACCCTGTTATATGCTGACCCACGGACGGTGACCCCTGGACAGTGGGGACAATATGGACACGAGAAGTCATTTAGCAAGAGTTGGCGCTCATCAGGCCGCACGTTCTCTACAGGAGGCATGACAGTTAAATGATTCACGTCTGCCTTCTCTGCTCTGCCTCTGCCTTCCTTGTCATTTTCTCTGGGATCCTGGGCAGATAGCTGCTAGTAAAGATGTCATCTAGAAGTCTCAGAGAGGCAGCACAGCCAAACCTCGTGACAAACAGCCTCAGTCATCAGGGCCTCGGCAGGATGGGACGCGAGGCCTCGGTGCAGGCTTGCTGTAAGTATTCCACTGGATGGGAGGACCTGGGGGCCTGATGGGGGCCGAATCCCATCATTCCAGGCCCAAAGGAGGAGGGAGCGTGGCCCGTGAGAACTAGCGCTAGAGCTGCTGGGATGGGAAGCGCCGTCTCCCCTGCAGGGGAGAGCTCAGCTCCGTCAGGCTGCCCAGACCCATCAGGCTGCCTGTGCATGGTCCTCTGTCAGCTCAGGACCACCTCCTTCCTATAGCTGCTCAACAGTGCCGTTCCTAGAATCCTCTTCTCTGCACAGTTCTGGACCAGCATCTGGCAAGAAGAGGGTGCCCAGGGATGAGATCTGAAATTTGGAAAAGACAAAGAGGCCTTAGTTCTTTGGAGGCAGCTGCAGCCTGACCCTGGGCAGATACGAGGTTCAAAGCATCTCTTAGGGGAGTTTTTCTCAGCATCACTGGCTTCGCTCCTAGGGACTGAGGGGGCTGCTGTGGCCTTCGTCGAGGTGCCTTAAGGTCTCCCACATCTCCTGTGGAAACTTCCACCTCATTTTGCAAGTGAAACAGCCAGTGGTGGCCTCTTTAACTTTAGTTCCTACAGCCTGTCCAATGATTGCAACAACATCTAATTTTCTTCGTACTTGGAATAGAGTGGCTTCTAGTCTTCATTTTTTTTTTTTAATTCAAGTTAGTTAACTTATAGTGTAGTATTGGTTTCAGGGGTCGATTTTAGGGACTCATCACTTTAAATATAACACCCAGTGCTCATCCCAACAAGAGCCGTCCTTAATGCCCGTCACCAAGTTATGCCATCCCCCCACTACCTCCCCTCCAGCGACCCTCAATTTCTTTGTTCTCTTAGCTATAGTCTCTAATGGTTTGCCTCCCTCTCCATTTTTACCTTACTTTATTTATCCTTCCCTTCTCTGTGTTCATCTGTTTTGTTTCTTATATTCCTCATGAGTGAAATGATATATTTGTCTTTCTCTGACTGGCTTATTTCACTTAGCATAATACCCTCTAGTTCCGTCCACGTTGTTGTAACGGCAAGATTTCATTCGTTTTGACGGCTGAGTAATATTCCATTGCACATCTATACCACTTCTTCCTTATCTATTTATCAGTGGATGGACATTTGGGCTCTTTCCTTAATTTGGCTATTGTGGACATTGCTGCTATAAACATTTGGGTGCAGGTGCCCCTTCGGATCACTACATTTGTATCTTTGGGGTAAATACACAGTAGTACAATCATTGGGTCATAGGGCAACTCTGTTTTTCAACTTTCTGAGGAACCTCCATGCGGTTTTCCAGAGTGGCTGCACCACCTTGCATTCCCACCAACAGTGTAGGAGGGTCTCCCTTTCTCCGCATCCTTGCCAACATTTGTCGTTGCCTGAGTTCATTTTAGCCATTCTAACCGGTGTGAGGTGGTATCTCGCTGTGGTTTTGATTTGTATCTCCCTGATGCCAAGGGATGGGGAGAATTTTTCATGTGTCTATTAGGAGTGGCTCGAGGTAACCCTCACTGATCCAGTCTGAAGCCTGGTTTTGACCTCTCCACGCCACTATCCCTTGCCTCTCCCCCAAATCTAAATCTTGGAATCCACCTGCTCAACCAGGATGCAGGGCGATACGTAAAGGCTCTGAAAGAGAGTCTCACCTACCCCACTGTGTCCTGGAGAGCTAGAGCCCGCCTCCTGCCTGCCCTCCCTATGCAGGGACTGCAGGTGACCGACAATGCGAGGAGATAGTAAGCTGACCTTCTAGGAAGTGGAAGAGGCAAGCCACATGTGGTTCCTGCCTTTAAGTACCGTTCTTCCATGCGTGTCCTCTCAGCATGAGCATCCCCTGAGGAGCTTGTTAGAGATGCAGCCTCTCACGCCCATCCCAAACCTCCTGTGTCCGAATCTGCATTCTAACGGGGTCCCCAGGTGACTCGTGTGCACTGCTTTAAGGCACAATAATCTGCACGCTAACAAAACCCGGTCCAGTGAGCACGCTGACCGACCCGATCAGACGCTCCTCTTCTCCTGGCGGGAACTAGCAAGGGGAATGGAAAGAAGCGGAAGCAGGAGAAACGCTCCCTTCGGGGGTGGGGGAGATGGAGTTGAGCGGGAGGGGCAGGAGAATACATGTCTGTTTTCTCCCAATTCAGTAACTGGGATTGTCAAGGTCCATAGATCAGAATCTCAATGCACAATTGAGTTACATGTGTATCTGATGTTGGTGTCCCTTCCAGCTCTCAGAAATCAGACCCCAGCCTCTTAGGTCCTATATAATGGCCAAACTGGTAAAAATGTGTTTCCTCCCCTCCGCACATACCCAGTTCTCAAAAGCCTTCCCTTTAGTATAGGAATAAGCAAGCAAAATAGGTTTTGGTGGGAGATAACAAAGAAAGGGAAAGGGAGCTTCTTTTTCTTGCAAAAAAAAAAAAAAAAAAAGAGAGAAGGGCACCCCAAACACACACTCATACATACATGCACATAAACATGTGTGCAGGTGCGCATGGGCCAAAAGAAGACAGAGGATGTATCTTAGGGCTTGTGGCAATTTTTAGACTCTTGGTCCGCAGTGTAGTGGGGCTCATGCCTCCAGCGGCTGGCAAGCAGCCCGTTCTGCTCTCAGTGAGAGACTGCGGGAACTATAGGCATACTGAGCCCACATTTCCCCTTGTTTTCTTGCTCTGTCTGCTCTTCTCTCGTCCTTGGTTTCTAACACTCTCCTCTGGGGACACTTTGACTTTCCAAAGCGGTGGCCATCAGCCCAGGAAGTGACTTTCCCTCTGATGGGTGAGTTCTCTGGTTTCACCTTGGGCTGCCCACCATGCATCCCACTCCTTGGGTTTGTCCCAGCCCATAGGGCTCGAGGGACAAACCAAGCTTCCCCATCACTGTGTCTCTCCTTGAGACCCTCTGGACCAGCAGGAATGCTGATTGGCCTGAAATTCTCACCACCCTTCCTCTAGGCATTTGTCTTCCCAACACTGCATGTGAATTGGAATTACAGAGTACGAAATGATTTTGTGTTCCTCTTTTCATTGGGGGAAGCAAATCTAACTTCCCCTGAGTGATAACAACAGAGGTTTCTGGCCACTGCTCCCCAGTTTTCATCATTATTTATTCTGTAGTCCTTATAAAACCCCCTCCTTTGCTTTGTCTTAAGAACTACATGACCATCTCTCCCAAACCCAGCAGGACAGAAGTGTGGACTCAGGACAAACACGTGCATCAGGGCCAAAATATCTATGCATTTTTATGGCAAGTTTTTCTAACATGATTCAGTGTAACATGCAAAACGGGTCTTAACACTGAGGAGGTAGGCTCTTTGTTGAGATCTGTGTCCAGACACTTGCCACCGTGCATTGCTTGGTTTCCAAGACCAACAAAACCTCTTTTCTTTCTCCTCTATTAACATTGCCTTTCGGTGTCACTGTTGTAGCCCACATGGTGTCAGAACTGACCCAGCCTAGGGATTCTGGACCAGACACTTTCTGAAAGATCTGAGATGTGATGCCTGGTTGTCAAAAACAATCACAGAGAGAAGTGGCCTACCCCATGCCAGATGGTATATCCGATGTGACAGTTGGGTCTATGAGATGCAGTTTTAATATACAGCAGGCAAGACTACGGTGACAATTATATAAAGCAGGTGAAGCTGCTTCTTGCTGGTCAGCAAACATCAGCTCAGAACCACTTTACAGCTCTTTACCAGTAACTAAGTGCCTTTATTTACAGAGCGCCTGTCACTTCCCTTTGGCTGGAGAGCTGGTGTATTATTTAGCACGCATTTATCTGGGGAAAACATTTCAATTTAAATCAACCAGTACAACAGTGGCTCTTGCCAGACCGTTTCCCTGTGGTTCTAAAAGACAAGAACGGAGTGTGATCTTGAAAGGGAGGGTGAGCAGAGGGCTGAAGGGTCCATTCTCAGCCTCTTGAGTCAGTGCCTGAAAAGAGGGAGCATGGGATTGAGTTTTCCTTTGTGCTTTTGTATCACGTTATGAAGTGAGCATCTTAGGGTTTCTTCCTGGTTCACCTTCTAGGGAGGATAACTCTTGAGAGAAAGAGAGAGGAATACACGAGTGTCCACTACACATCAGGCACTGTAAAAGCTCAGAACACAAAGATGACGAGGACTGAGTCAATCACTATCCTTAATGGCTCGGGTGAATGGAGGAGGTGCCCCCATGAGCAATTACGGTGCAAGAGACAAGGATGAGACTAGAAATACAAGAGTACATAAGTCTCCTCATTTTATGTATTTTAAGTTTCTAAGAAGAGGTGACATTTGTGGATGAGTTGAATACATGTGGCTATTGACCACTTGAAATAAGACTAATGTGACTTAGGAACTGCTTTTCTTTCCCTTTTACTTAATTTATAAATTTAAATTTAAATACAGGCATGTGGCTAGGGACTACCATATTGGATAGTGCAGGTCTAGAGTATAGGCTTATAGCCGTGTTAAGGGCGGCGATGATAGGAAGATGATGATTAGATCCACCTTTTAAAGAGGTAACAGGCAAGAATATGAGCATGGTTTAGATCTGGGATGAGATGGCAGCATGAGCTATGTAGGGAGACAGTTGCAGCAGACATCAAGGGATGAGTGAGCATGGACAGGACAGCTGTAGTGATGTCAGTCACAAAGGCAAGGCAGAAATTGAGGTGGATTTGAAACAGAAAAGAGTGCATCGAAGGCCAGTTGGGTGGAAAGGAGGTGTGGATGAGCAAGGATAGGAGTTGGTAATGAGTCTCAAGGTTGGCTACTGGGTGGATAAAAAGTGATTAAATAAGCTGAGGACTCAAGAGGAGACAGGGTTGTGGCAAATGGTAAAGAATTTGCTCCTGGTCCATTTCAGTTGAAAGTGGGATATCTAACAAGAGGTATAAACATACAACTATAGGGATAAAGTTAGGTTTGCAGTTACAGACTTGGAAACCATTGGTGATAGACAGGATATAGGCCTTGAATGTGGATATTTCCCAGGGAGAGAAGGCAAAGGAACTAAGAGAAAAGGGCCAAACCTAGAACCTTGGAAATGTCAACATCAAAGGGACAAACAGAGGAAGAGAATCCAGTGAAAGAGGTTGAGAGCGAAAATTTAAGGAAGTAGGAGTGGGTGCTGTCAAAGGTGAAGGAGAAGGGAGTTGAATAAATTCCAGATAGCAGTTTAGAATGCATCCTAATTATTTGTTGCTGCATGTTGCTCTTTGAGAGGCAAGGACTCTTCTTCGTTTGCTCATCTCCATGTCCCCAATGCCTCAAACACAGGAGCTGAAAGAGTTGACATGCCATAGGAATGTGTTGGACTGAACTGACTTGAAAGGAAGCAATGATTAGCACTGTCAGATTCTACAAAAAAGTCCTATAGATGAGGTCCTAAAAAAAGCAATGGCACGTTTGATGCTCAAGAAGTTGTTGATGACCTTGGCAAGAATAGTTGAATAACTTGTTGCCAGTAGACACTGGCATTCGGGGGTCTGAAGCATTAATGGGAGGTGAGAATTGGAAACCATATATTACTCCTTCAATTGCTGATAGGGAGAGATATAGGATATTTTAGAGGATCTTGTCAAAGAAAAGATTTCCTTTTTGTTTTTAGAATGTGGAGAAAGACACCATATTTGTTGGCTATAGTGGACTGAGGTGACACCCCACTGAGAAGGAAAGTTTGACACTTTAGGAGGGAGTTGTTAAATGATATAGGGAGGAACAGAGAGAGACAAGCACGAGAAGATGTTGTGGCCTTGAGAAGGAGAAAGAGTGACTCCTGTCCTTCTGAGACAGAAGGCTAGATGGGGAAGATGAGGCTGGAGGCAGCTCAGTTTGTTGGCTCTCCTTCCTTCACAAAGCAGCCAGTTTGGTTTTCCCTGAAGATCTGAGGGCCCAGGACAATTGAGATGGGGAACTGATGGTGACAAAGGTTCAGAGCAGACATTACAATAAACATGTAAGGGAGATGACTGGAGTGAGGCGAGAGCATGAGTAAGCATTGGTGAGGCCAGCTGGGGTTGGATTTATGATGATGCCATGAGGCTGGTCAACACAGCTCTGTGATTCCCTCTGCAGTTCTTGGCAGAAACAACAGAAAACATACAAAATGGCTTTAGTCTGGGGTGGAGATTCACAGAAGGTAAAGGATTCCATGCAGCTATTGAGAGAATATGAAAATGAGTGGCCACCAGGTCTAAGATGGTGGATAGAAAAGTCAAACCAGTGTTGGGACTTACAGAGCAAGAGGCCAAAACAAAGCAGGAACTAGATCCCCATGAGGTTGACAAACAGGGTGTGAGGCAAAGGCATGGGAGAGCTGAAGTGTGGGAGGTTTGATCTGAGAGGGGAATATATGATGAGCTTGAAGAATAAAATATTCCTTACAGAGCCAGAACAGAGCTTGCTGGTATTACACTGAAAACCGTTCATCCACATGAGAATTCAGAGTCCAAAGCCAAGGCTGTCTGACTACCACGAGCACCACCAACAGCATCAACACCAACAAGAACTCTAATAATAATTCTAATGCTCATGAACGTTTGCTGCCATTCTGTGGTAGGCATTTTGCCAACTGAGATGATATGCATTTCTTAGATCACTGCTTTTCACCCTTGGCTGCACATTGTAATCATCTGAGAAATTTCTAAAAAATATTTATGGCTGGGTCACACCTCAGCAAATGTGGTTTAACTGGTCCAGGGTACAACCTGGCCATGAGGAGTTTTATAAACTCCCAGATGATGCCGTGTGCTGCCAGGGTTAGGAACCCCTGCCTGAGCTGGTCTTCAGAAGAGGTGTATGTGGTAAGGAGGTTACCCTTTTGATTGGACAGAAGAGAAAACTAGGCCTTGGGGAGTGAAGTAATGGTTTTAGCCGGGGTCTCCTGGTCTCCCAGGGGTCCCAAACTTGAAACTATTTTACTTCTTTAGGACAATGCTCTTGGCTCAACTTGTTAATCTGCCTTCTTTCTTTCCTATTTTCTGGATTGTCATCAGCTTCCTGAGACTAAAAAGCCTTAAGTAGAGAGAAAGGGGGTAGGGGATGTACTGGAGACCAGGCTCTGGTTTCTACCAACTGGCTGTATCCACCATTTTGTCTCTGTCATGTGTCTCATGGTGGTAAGTGAACGATATTAGTTACCCAGCAGACAGGCCTTCCTCCTGACTATAGCTTTTGAGAGAGAGCCATGGAAAGGTCCAGCAGCACACTGCACTGAACAGCAGCATCGCTCACCCCCAGAGCTCACTGTGTGCTTCCCTCAAGAGCTTGGGTTTCTTCAAGAAGTTGGAGCATGTGTATTTCAACCTCGGGGTTAAATTTGAATGTTGGGTGTTAAGGTTCTTCTCTGGTTCCCTTTCCTGTTATATACTCTGCATTCCTCAGATTCACGCTACCTGTCCTGAGGGTGTCAACCCAATTCCACAAACCCTTATTAAGTACCTGTTGTGTGCCCAGACTGTGCATGCCAGGCATTGCCAGGGAGACAGGGGTGCATGAAACCCTTCTCCTGTCCATGCAGCCTCCTCTGTAAGCATGTAGCTCTGCCTCCGAATGCCGGTCTATTACTAGGAAAGAATTATAATCTGTGGAGGCTAATGT
Organism: Martes martes; assembly: GCF_963455335.1. Lineage (NCBI taxonomy): Eukaryota > Metazoa > Chordata > Mammalia > Carnivora > Mustelidae > Martes > Martes martes. The sequence goes on from NC_137902.1 coordinate 49,879,436, forward strand.
GGGACAGGAAGAGAAAGAGAGTGGGTTTGAGAGACACTTTGGAAAAATGCATGGAATTTAAGCAGGTGGAAACAGATAGAGATGGCTGCAGTCAGAGAGAATAGAAGTAAGGGGCAGGGGGACTTCGAGATGTGTTCGAGGGACAGTAATGAGTAAAATTTGGCTGGAATGCGGGGTATGTATAAGACAGCAAGAACACCGGAGGTAGAAATTTGGGTTAGGCATTGAGGGATTTTTAAAAAAAATTTTGAGTTATGAAGCTATAAATAATTCAGTAGGCACTGGGGAGCTAAGGCAGGTTTCAGAGCAAGAGAGTGATGGGACTGGACCTGAGGTTCAGGGAGTTTGATCTGGCAGCCCTATGAAGCATGGTTTGGAGCGGGAAAGAAGAGGATGCAGGGGACTGAGTAGGGATTGTGGTTATCCAGGAGACCAGGAACCTTGAACTGGCAAAAGAAAGGGAACGTTATTTTACTGAGAGACTGAGTAGATGTAAAACAGGTCGTGATCATGAGCTTCCTTCTCGGTGACAGAGGACAGTGATGCGCTTATAGGTAGAGGCCTCAGCACGGAGGGTCTGGCTGCGGGAGAACGTGGTGTTGGGAATGTTGGGATCTAGCCAGGGTTCATTTCTGTGTAGATTTGGCAGAAAATCTGGGGGCCATGAAAGGCAGATGGGTGGAGATGAAGTCCTGCCTCCAGGAGAGGGTCACAGCTAGAAGTCCACCCCACTGCTCATGCTCTACAAAAAGAAGAAAGCGAGGTGAAAGGTGAAAGAATGAGGAACATCTTAGGGCAGAGAGAAATGTTGGTGGGAGCTGAGGATCCACAAGCTGAGTTGGGCTCCAGCTTTCCAAGGAAAAACATATGTCACAAACCCGGAATGAATGTCCCCTGGCTGCTTTTCCTCACCCATCTAGGTTTTATTTTTCTATATTCTATGCCTTTCTATAGTCATCAGGTTAAAAAATATATATAGTGGCTTACACAAACATGCCAATAGATACACAAGCATGTATGTGTGTGTAGGCGCACGCGCGCACACACACACACACACACACACACACACACACTCACACACCCCTTGGTTCCTCTAGTCCTCCATGACCCTCACCCACGGTGACACTAAATGATATCCACACATAAGCAGATGCTCTCCCTTGCCTGCATTTCAACAAAGGTTAAGAGCCTCAAGTAGGGAATGACATTTTTCTTTTGGAAGTATGGCTGTGATCCTTGGAGAGACAGCATTAATTGGGGGCATAGGGCATATCCTAAAGTCTGAGAATTCTTTTACTGTTCTGGAGAAGAAAATGTGACTTCTCTTTTGTCTTTGGGGGAGGCTGTGTGGATTTGGACCTCGAAATTATTGAATGGCAGAAGTCAGGATTTGAAAAGACCTTCCTAACCTGGAACTTGGGGACAAAAGCCACAGGATGAAATGTAATGAAGACCACTGAGCATTAAGTTTCAAATAATCACTGGAGACAGGCAGCATAAACCTTGTGGATAGAAATGTGATTTATTTCGAATAGTGGTTGTTTCATCTTGTTCATTCTGAGAGGGAGTGTGTCAAGAGCTACGAAGGTCTGAAGGGAAGAACTAACAAACTCAAGAATGCCGCCAAGGGGATGGTCAGAACGGGGATGTGATGGGACAAGCTGTCACTTGCCAAGCAGTTAAGAGAACAGGGGGTAGTGGGCTAAAAGGGCCATTTTATCTTCTGCTCCATGGGAAAAACCAGGACTGATGGATAACGATGAAGGAGAACCAGATTGTAGCCTCACATAAGGAGAAGACAGTTCCAGAACAGAATGGGCTACCTACAAATGTAGTGAGCTTTCTGTCACCACATGTCCACCTACCAAGGGAAAGTCACTGACATGATCTTTGTGATGAGAGGGATGTTGGATCAGATGAGTTCTTTGGTCCTTGATAACTGAGGGTCTGTGGTCTTTTATTTTTATTATGTGGGGATCTGTGTTTTCCATGATTTACATTCTTACTCCAGAGAGAGCACTGTGGCATTTGGTGGGATTGGGGTTCTAATGGGTCTTTTAGTGGAAGCTTTCACGTCCTTCCAGAATGGCAAGGTCTGGGTGTCTCGGAGGCAGTGGGTGAGCAGCTGCACATCTGGGTTTTCCATTCATTTGACCGACCACCCCCATCTTCAACTCCCATATTACCCTTGGCATCCATCCTTCCCAGTGTTCCTCCTTTTTTTTCCTCCCCCCTGCACACCCAGGCCGCTCCCCAGCCCTCCACTCACCAACGTACCTAGACACACATCACACACATTCTCCCTCCCCGAAACCAGAGAAGCACTTTTTTCAGCTGCTCCCTATATAACATTCATTGCCACGATATTCTCTCTCAATTCTGAAAGGGCGGTGGGGGAGAAGCCATTTCTCTACCCACGGAATGAACAAAGCTCCGTGCTAAAATATTTTTCTTCAGTTGTAACAGAAACTGCTGTTGGCTTCAGTCCCCAAAACCAGAAAGACAATTATACTTAACTGTTTAGAGATTTATAAATACCATGCTAGAGTAGCCTCTAGGTAGTAACTTTAGATACCCAGCCCAATAATTTTCTTTTATTGGTTTGTGATTTAGATCTTATTTTGAGTCCTCTATAATAAGAGCAGTACATTTCATTAAAAGAGCTTACTAACCAATAAAGAAAATCGGGCTTAGGGCTGGAGCAGCCCAGAGCAGGGCCTGCCCTGGTGCACCTCCTCGGAGGACGGGCGAGACTAATCTCGGCCCGGGAGGGCACATGTACGCCAGCAAAGCAGCACGTGCGGCTGCTTTCTAAATGACTTCAACTCAGGAGAATTTGTCTTATGCAGCGTGTTTTACCATGTGAGGGATCCTCTTCAGACCACCATGGGCTATTCTGGTAACAAATTCCTGGCAACAAAAAACAAGGAAACACAGACTGAGAGTAGTTGTAACAGAAGACTGGAGAGCCTGGGCTCCTTGCTGAACCTAGGGACGTTTCTCGGCCTTCCGGACATGAGGATCTTCTTTGGGGAGTGGAAGTGGGGGATGAAAAATAAAAGCTGACCAAATCGCCTTTTCCCTCTGACTGTGCACAGAGCAGGTAGAACTCCCCCCTTGGGCTGTGCCCAGCTTGGGACAGCAGCCTGAAAAGAAAATTTGAGCTTCAGAGGTGGAAAACAGATGTGCAGTGCTGCTGGAGTTGGGCTGAACTCGTCGACCTCACATCAGGCTTTCCCCCTTAACACTTGCATGTGTCGTTAATGCTTCTTTTTTAAAAGCTGTAAGTCCTCTTTTTACCAAGGGAGTCATGCCCCAGGTGCATTCATAGGCAATATCTCATGTAATCTTCCTGATAAACCTGTTAAGGCAGAGGTCATGTATCTCCATTTTACAGATGAGAAAACTGAGGCCCAGGAAAAGGCAGCAACTTGCCCAGAGTCTCATAGCTTGTCAAGAGCACGTGGAGTTGATGTCCAAACTGATTCCAAAGCCCATGCTTTCCTCACCACATCGGTCAACTCCATAAAAGAGAACAAATGTTAGTCTCATGAGAACAGGTCTGAATCCATATGTCTGCTTTTAAGGGTCATGGAAGCATCCCCAGGTGTGCTAAACTTCTCCTTGCTCCCAGGGACTGAGGGGTTTTTGTTTATTTTGTTTTTTAATGTTCTTGTTGTGTGCAACCCCATTTTGTAGGCCCCTGGCCCTCCTTGCGCCAACAATCAGAGATACTGGGATTCTCTTGGTCCCCGTCTTCCTTGCTACAAAAGCTACACAAACACAAATAGAGTTGAGAGAAGTGTCAAGAGCTCTGCTTAGCCTGCTTCCCTGAGCAGTTCGTTGGCGCTTTCTTCCCTGTTAACACAGTTTTGATTTTGGAGCTGTCAGTACAAGGGTAGAAGGTTTGAGACCCGGATATTGCTTTCTGTTGTCTAGACACTTACAAAATATTTCCAGCTTTTATTGATTTATCCCACTGTCCAAGTGGACGTTTCCGTAAAAGATAGTAAATGAGAATAACCAGAACACGCTAGTCCCCAAAGCCTAGGATTTCAGGTGGTGTGTGATACTCTGAAAATGGTCCAGATAAATGGTCCTTTGGGAGGAAAGTGCAATTATATAACCAAAGAGAAGTAAAAGAATTCTTGTCATCCTATGGACTCTCTAAGGGCCCTCCCTGATGAGATTCTGGATAAGGATGAGTCAATCAGGAGTTCTTTCCTGAACGTTATACCCCATGGCTGAGGTTAGTGTCCCCACTCTGTCCATGGTCATGTTGTCATGGAACTAATGAGATCTGTAGGCAGAAATGAGGCAGACATATAAAATAAGTTGTATGGCACAACTTGAACACATATATTTAACAATACGGGTTCTGGAACATTCCAGAGTACTTTGCAAAATTCCTACTGTGAGTCATTTATAATTTTCTGAGGCATGAGTTTAATCCACATGTTGTGATGATAACTAACGCACAAGCCATGAGCCAGCAAATGAGCCTTACCAATCATCCAGTGGATTTTTGTCTTTATCCATCTATTTATGATTGAAAACTCATATGAAGAAAAGAAAAAACATTTATTTCTTTTCCTAAAAAGGGCCCTGCAAAGAAACCAACTGATTTATAATTTACTTTAGTTCTGGATTTATAGAATATTTAAGGACTATGAGTGGTTCTCAAGTATTTCAATTATACCTCAAGGAATGTTCTAGTGGAACTCATCCCCCAGATTCTAGAACAGCAGCATAGTACGCTGAGATCTTGTTGCGTATCTCCAGTAAAGAGTTTCTACCAGATAGAAAAGCCACACAGATGTCACTGGACGGTGTGTTATGAGAAGGCAGAGGCTACTTTGGGTGGCAGTGGTTGGCGGTAGGGGCTCTAGAGTAAGTGGAGTTGAATTTGAAAATAGGAATGATTATCAATACGTAAGGGGTCTCCAGGCAGATGGAAGAGGCTGAGGCAGAGTAAAAGAAGGCTCCTAAGCAAGAAGAGCCAAGCAAGAAGGGGCACTCGGCTGTGTGTCTGCTGGTGACAAAACAGAGGGACCTTAAAAGGTCTCAGGGTATCAGAGGAAAGGATTGTAAGTGGTGAGGTCACTGTTAACCTGGATGAGCCCTCAAAAGGATGGCCTGGTCTATCATCTCACTCATTTCCCCACCCCACCAACTGTCACAAATATATTGAAATGTGTAGCCCGGCACCTCACACCTCGTGGAGGTTTGTGGAGTGAGCAAACGAATGATTTAATCCCCGTTTCTGTTGTTTGTAGTCTGTGCTGTCTTTGCTTGCCCTCAAATGAGATAAAGCAGCTGGATAGGTTGTTAAATACCACATCCTTTTCTTCCAGGCTTTTAGTCACTGTCCATTCATTTGACTGCTGGCCACCGGGCAAGGGCTACAAAGATCCAGGACATTGAACTTGTCAGACTTGTCCAAACGTTCTCTAGTAAATTATCCTAGTCCTTTCACCTTTACTAATAGCTCCCAATTCTCAACCTTTGCCTGGGCTCATTGGGGGGGGTTTTGTCCAATACCAGCCCAAGGCCTGAAGAGGCTGTGGGACCGAGACCTCCAAAGTTCAGTAAAGGGCAGAAACCATCTCTGCTTTCCGCCCCAGGGAGCTTTGAATGTTTTCAGAGAGCTTTCCTGGCCATGCGAGAGGGATACTTCTCTTTGCAGCAGACTAGCCAATGGCACCGGAACACCTGGGCAGGAAGAATTCAGTGGATGGGTTTTGTCCCTCTAATTTAGGATGCTGAATCGCAAATGGGGCTGTCAGAGTGACAACGCAATCGTGTAGGGTCAGGGACCAGGTTCTAAATCCTCCTTGTGGCTGTCATGTGTTATTTGATTTTGGATAAACTCTCTTACAATTTCATTTCTTCATCTATGAAGTAAGGTTTGTTAAAGTGGCCCCACCTAAGTACCCTGAGGGATCATGTGTGAATCTACAGAGGTGATGGCCACAGACGGGTTTTTGTAAAACAAGAACAGCTGTAGAAACAGGATTTGCTATCAGGTTGAACACTGGCATGTGTGGGCTCTAGAGCTAACAGCTTGGGTTTGAATGAGAGCTCTGCCACCTATGAGACCTCTCTGTGCCTCAGTTTCCTCTGCAAACACAAATTGCACCTGGCTCATCAGATTGCTCTGAAGCAAATAAGACAAAGGGTTTTCTCTATACCATCCAGTACCTTCACATGAGTCAGAGAAAGTCACTCCTAAGACACTTTATTTTCTTATATTGACAGATGTTCTAATGTGATTGTGTTTGAACAACACACTTGCCCATTAACTGCTATGAAAGGAACACTGTAATAAATATGAATATATACCATGTCCATGGATGAGTGGTGGCTACTTAGATGAGCCTTCACGACCACACGGGGCCTCCTGTATTTACCTCTGGGATATCAGGGATGACCACAGTGGTGCCTACTCAGAGGACCTTCATAACCAACCGTGACAACCTGAATGAATGGACACAAAGCTCTTAGTAACTGGGATGCAGTTCGAAATCAAGCAACGTTAGCTATTTTTGTTGTTATTATGTTTGGATAGTTTTACTATGGTCTTTCATTCCATCCCCCCAAAATAACAAATGGCAAGAGAGGGTTATCCATTTGTCCCTAGCGGCCAGAATAACTACTGATTCTGCTTGTCAGTAGATATGCACAGAAAACAAATAGTGGTGGCAACCAAAACATCTCTGGGAGGTGGGCAGTCCAGGTGCAGTAGATTTACAGATGCTTACAGAGGAGCTGAAAAACAGGGGCAGATTGACAATGACCATGGGATTTTCCCTCCATAGATAGACTAGTGTGGCCCTTCACAATGGAAGGTTCTCTGTGAAGCAGAGAGGCTCGGCCTCACACAGCTCACTGCAAGTATGCAGAGTTGCCACTGGCAGAGGATGGCCTGTGCTGCTCCAGCTAAGTGATAGTGACACCTGTCTTCCCTTCTTGGCCTCTTTTGTCCTTTAAAAAAAAAAAAAAATTAAAAAAAATACATAAAATTATGTTGGGCCTCAGCCAGGAGACCAGGGGAACTTCTGGTTTTTAATCAGGGAAGGGATCTTGGATCCTTTTAAGTACCTAATAAAATGATGGATCTTCTCTTTATTCTTTCCCTTACCTCCCCGTAGTTGTATGCAGAAGTATTTGCATACAGGTTCAATAAGTTTGCGTAGCCTGTAGGTTTTCCACCTTAGCTGCTCGTGGTGATCAACCAGGGAACTTTTTTTTTTTAAGATTTTATTTATTTATTTGACAAACAGAGATCACAAGTAGGCAGAGAGGCAGGCAGAGAGAGGAAGGGAAGCAGGCTCCCTGCTGAGCAGAGAGCCCGATGTGGGGCTCGATCCCAGGACACTGGGATCATGACCTGAGCTGAAGGCAGAGGCTTTAACCCACTGAGCCACCCAGGCTCCCCAACCAGGGAACTTTAAAACCTCACCCAAGCCACGCCCCAGAGCAATTAAAGCTGACCCTGGGGATAGGATGCAGGCAACAGGGATCCCAAAGTGCAGCTCGAGTTGAGAAACACAGACCTAGCCTCTCTGTCACTCAAGGTAACCATGTATGATTCTCACACGGGGCTGCTGATTCTGTAAGCTTCCATCTCCATGGACCAGGGCGCCTCCCAAGGCTGCTTGCAGGGAGGTTTGCAAAGCATGTCGTGGACATTATAAAAATATGAGTTATGTGAGAAATGAACTTTGACCCATGAACTTCCAGGTGGTTTCCAGCTATGGGTGCACGGGAGAGGTCAAGGCAGGTGGGTGCCTAATCGGCAGAGAAGGAAATGGAGGAAGTTTGAAAATCAATCAAACCCTGGGTATAGCGACAAAGAAGGAATGTCATGGGTGAAGTTTCACACTTAATCTATAAACCTACTTTTAATAGGCCCCCAGGTGATTATAAATTCATGGTGGCTTTCTTTTTATTGAATTATATGAGGCTGTTCCACGTTTCTAAAGGAAGTCCAAGTGTGTCGTTCATTCGTTTATTTATTTATTTATTTATTTATTTATTTGCATTTAGGATACTGTAGATTTTTAAAAAACCCTCTTTTTATGAGCATTAATTATATACCATGCAAGGAAGCAATTGCTTCTATGTTATGAAATATTAAATCAAAATGCTTCCTGTTCCCAGATGTCCCAGAGATAAATACAGCAGTATTTTGAAGCCCCTCTTGGAGCTGTTTTGCCTGCAAATTTATTGTTTTGTCTCCATTTTCAGAAAGCCCTGTTTTCTGTGAAGTATAGCACTCTAGGTAGTTTTTAAGGCGCAAAGTCCTCTGGAGTTGCCTGTGTCGGCAACAACTCTTATGTAGATGGCACACGAGGGATGGCGCAGTGATCGGCTCCTTTAAGATGACAAATGGGCAGAGAGTGTTATTGTCTTTGATTGCACGCCTTACATCATCTGTATGTAGGAATAAAAGGGCCATACTTTATCTTTAGCCATTTTATAAATATTTAAGTCCTTATAGTTGCCTAAAGATATTAAAGCATATTTTACAGTAGTCGGAATATAAATATTATATATAGCTCGAGATACCAAAGTAGTTTAATGAATTCATAATTTTCTGTTCACATTTATTGGAATGTGTTTTATGTTCCAAAAGTTCCATTTAAAGAATAAGATACCATTCTGCTTCCTGACAACACACTGAGGGGTTGGCCAGCATTTCGGGCGGGGTCTAGGTTCCCGTGCCTGTGGAGGCTTTCATTAAGAAGCAGAAAGGCAGGAAGTCATGGCACTTGGATATATTTCCTCAATCTCTGCATTTAAAAATATATATCAATAACTTTTTGAATAAACAGTTCTTGGGCTTATTTAAATTACAAAGCCTTCGAAAGAGAAAACTTTTTATAGCCCTCTTCCTCTATTTCAAGGAGATTAATTCAAAAAACCTAAGTAAGAGCAATAAAGATGTAGTTTGCAATTTTCCTGTCCTCCCACCCCACCCCCTTTGGCGAACCCTGTCTGCCAGTTTCCAGCCTGATTCAGGGTATTGATTTGAGCAGTGACTTCCCAGTGCTTTCTGATCATGTCTCCCTAAGTTAAAGAGTTACAGCGTGCTCCTTACTTTTCCTAAATGCAAGGGTGGGACGGGGAGAATATTACTGCATCTCTTTTCAATTTTCTATTGAAATATAAAGACTTTCCTCTTTAATATTTCACAAAGTTTTCCAGTTCCCAGTGGGAGTCCATGCTGGGTAATGTTTGCTAATTACCAACAACAAAACTAGACATACAACGCTGGTAAATTACCTGACCCTTTCCATTTTAATGAGACAACAAGGATTTCGCGAAGTGATGTTGTTTCACTGGTTAATGGTGTCAGCAATGTTGTAATTGTGGGTTGAGACACATTAGCTGAACAACCACATGTAGAAAGGGCTTTCTCTTGACAAGCCCTTTGGAGACTAGAACCGTATTATCATTAAGCCTTTGTCATTTGCATGCTGCTAATCACTTACTTTATTATCCCGAGTATCCATTGTCTTTCTTTAATTGCTCTTTAAATTAAAATTAAAAATAGTTCTAAAGCCCACAATGGCTGGGATAGCGTCTTGATTATGAAGATAGCTTCAAGAAAATGGAACAACTGGTAACATATTGCTGGGATTATGAGAGAGTCCCACTGTTATGTACCATGCCTGCAGGCCCCATGGGCCTAATTGTGGCGGTTTCTCTTCCTTTAGCCCATACTGTTTGTTTAATAAATGGTTATTTATGGCCTTTTTGGCCATTATAGCAACTTTGGAGAAAGTACATCCTTCTCACCGGTTTGAGCCCTGCAATTTCATTCTCTGGGCAAAGGTATAAAATACAATTGAAAGGCAGGATCTGTACTAGAGCCTCTGAAAAGAGATTGTCTTGCTTCTCCTTGCTAGTGTATTCTATGCAGGTTTTCTTTTAAAATCTGGGGTCATGGGAGAGACATAAACTTCAGAGCTGGAAGGGACCTTAGAGTTGTCCCCATTTTCCAGATGAAGACATCGAGGACCAGAGTGGTTGCCATAACTATAATCATGGCGTAAGAGATGAGCCTGGATTGTCTTGTTACTGAGTAGGCTTCTGATGGGAGGGTCGTGCCTCATGGGTGACTCCTGAAAGAGGATATGATGTCATGCCTAGAGTTGTGATACGCAAGCTGCATGGTTGCCATGATACAGTGCATTTAGCGTGTGCCTCTTGTATGCATACATCCATGTGTTTGTTGATAGAGACTGTGTGCTAGGATACTGGAAGAAAGGGCTTGTGTCTTCTACTTCCTAAACAGGAAAATGACCCATGGATGACTCTGTGGTCATTCCTGAATATCCAGTGATTAACCCGGAGTTATCAGGGTTCCACGTCATATACGATGCCCCAGAATTAGGACAACAGGTTTTTTTGAGAACCAGAAGGGATTGGGCTTTGCCTTGTCTGCCTCAAATGAATAGACGGGAAAACTGAGTTTGGATAAGGCGTTGAGTCCTTCTAAGTTGTCATAGGGAGCTAAGGGTTGACCTGGTTTAAAACCCATATCTTTTGATTCTCTGTCCACGTCTCTGACAGTATTACTAATCTGTTGTTGACATCATCATCGTCATCTTCGTCACCATCATCATCAAATAGGTCAGTACTTAGGAAGTGCTTGCTCTGTTCCTGGCACTGTTGTAAGCAGTTTGCCTGTCTTATTTAACTTACCTAATCTTCCTGACCTATTCCTCTCCCATTTTACATAGGAAGAGACTGAGACACAGGATTTAAGAAAATTTCCCCAAATCACAAAACTAGAAACCAAACAAGGCAACACTCGAACTCAGGCAGTCTAGCTCCAGAATTCAAGTTTTTAAACCTCAGCGTTATGGTTCATCTCAGGTTGTGGTCAAGGGATATTGATTGTAGTGTAAACGACTTTTCCAAAATCAAATTAGCACCAACCAGCCTCTTCTTTAGTGAAGATTTGTGGGTATGGGGCATACCTGATCCCAGTTATATACTCATCTGTCAGCATAAACATATATTCAGGAAAGCCTTTAAAACTTAAAAGAAAAAATTTACAGTGCTTTCTGCTAAAGGACTATCAAATGTTTGGAACCTGGGCTGCTCTCTCAAGCCAGGCATCCTGTCTCGAGAACCCTTCAGAGACAGCTGGTTGAAAGTCATCGGGGATGGGATTCTGCTTTTCCTGAATTGCTTGGCAATGCCTTGGATCACTTGGCCAATCCATCTCCTACAGCTACTTAATTTTCTGTGCCCTTAAGATATGGATGTTTTAGTTTGCCTGGGATTTCGTAGCTCTGGTTTTTGCTACACTGGCCATTGGTTCATATTAAACCAAACAACCGGGGCCCATTTGGCATTTGGTGTTTTAAAAAGTAAAAGGACATTTGAACTACATGACAAATGCTGGAAAACAAAGCCCATAGCACTGAGAACATAAAGAAACTGTTTATAATGTAAAGGCAGTTACATTTTCAGTCAATCTATCACTTTAATGAGCTCTTTGCATTCTTTGATTAATGCTCACAAAAGGGGGAGAAAAAAAATTGATGTAATGGAAACAAAATGCTATATAGTCTTGGCAGCACAGGGGAAGTTTCTATGTGTTTTATTAGTATCCACTGCATATCACTGTCTTGCAATGTATATGTCTACCTTTTCCCTGGCTTAGCATGCCTCTAGTTTACTGGAAATGTGATCCAGCATGAAAGAGGAGACCCCATATTAGTGGCAAAACAGCCTTTGACCTCTTGTGGTGGCAGTAGAAAGGGAGGGTCCATTACAGGAATTCTGATTAATAATAATAATAAAGAAAAGGCTGACATAGTCCACACCTTATTGAAATGAAGAATCTAACAAGTATGGAGACCAAAAAAAAAAAAAAAAAAAAGGAACATTAAAGACACCGAAAAAAATATTTAAACATTAGAATGTGGTGATTAATACATAATTTGTAGTAATTTATTTGTTCAGTTTAAAGTAATATAGAAAATGGAAAAAGCACAGAAAAAGATGTCTTTGTGAAGTAACCAAACGTGGGAGAGAAGTTAGTCAAGGCAGGCTTCCTGGAGGCGGTGAAGGAGGGGCAGGAGCTGGGTTTGGAGGAAGAGAGGAAGCTGCATTTCTGAAGTGGGTGAGCCTTGGGATGAGAATCAGCAGGTGCCACTCCTCTGAGTGGGATATCAGCTCTGATTGTTCCTCCCTCCCACCACATGCCCAGTGCTCTTTAGAGCTGTGTGAGCATTCGGCAACCTTTCCTCTGAGTTTGAGTGGCCCTTAAAAAGTGGAGGTTGACATAGCAGAGACCTGGGGACCCTGAAGACTCGCAGGGCAGAAGGAGAGGGAGAGAGAATCCCAAAGAGACTCCCCACAGAGCCCCGCAGTGAGCCTCAATCCCATGACCCTGAGATCATGACATGAGCTGAAATCAAGAGTTGGATGCTCAATTGACGGAGCCTCCCAGGCACTCTGAGGACTCTCCTTTTAACGTGTAAACTTCATCTGGTTACTTCTATCCTAGAACCTTAGTTCCCCCCAACTTCCAAACCAAGTGGGATCTCAAAATAACACTGAAGATCTTTAGAGCTCAACAGGGTACATCCACCCACCATATCGCAAGTCATAAAGATCCCATGAGTTTTCAAGCTTTTTTCTTTTATTAATTTATAATTTCGATTATTTTTTTCTCATGGCACAAATAATATATATTCATTTTAGAAAATTTAGCAAGTACATATAAGCAAAAAGAAGAAAACACACATTTCCTATAATTTTACCCCTTGGACATATTAGTGTTGATACCTTAGTCTTGTTTCTGTTAGATATATTTTCCCCTTCCAAAAGGGATCATATATATTAGTATATAACCTGTGTTTCTCCACAAAATATTTTATCATGACCATTTTCTATGTTATTAAATATTTTTCTGCCTTATGTTTAGCGGGTTATACTTAACATAATCAATTTCCTAAAACAACATTCCTGTTGTTTTCAATTTAACATTGTTACTTAACTATGAATGAAGACTGTTGTAACCAAATCTTTTAATATAAGGAAATTATGGCCATACACGTATTGGTTAGGCCAAAGGGCACATAAAATTTTAAGTCATTTGATTTGTATCGCCAAAGTTTGTCTTATTTTTAAGTTGTAAGATGACTGCAGAGGGGATTAAAAAAAAAACAATTGACAAGTTGTGGAAAATTCACTATGACACCATGAGCTCTGGGGCAAATGAAGACATTAGACCACATAAATACTAGATTTCTTTCCAAATCTGTGTTCTTAGTTGTGTTTGAGTTATGAGTGATTTGTCCTTCCTTCCCCCCTTCTTTCCTTCCTTCCTTTCCTTTCTTTCTTCCTTCCTTCCTGACTTCCTAACAACTTCCTAACTTCCTTCCCTCCTTCTTAACTTCCTTCCTTCCTTCTTTCTTTTGAGAGATAGGTATTGGGACAGTCATCTCTTCAGGCTTACTTTAAGGAAAGACATTGTCTGCTTAATGAAACTTAATGAGCAAACAGCTATAGAGAACTTTGGTTGGTTGGTTGGTTGGTTGGTTCGTTGATTGATTTTGCTTTGGTTGGATTCAGACCCAAAACACAAATTCTAAAAAAAAAAAAAAAAAAAAAAAGAGGTACATTACACAATGGGTAGAGTCAACTTCCCAAGGTATTCATCAAATATGGTATCTAGCAAAAAGTACCATCAAACAATATTAATGTTACTTATTGTAAATAGAAGAAATAGAGGTTACACTGACCCAGGTCTTGTGCCTGGTCAATGGAAGTGAAAGGACAGTTTAAATGAAGATATAGTTATTTGTTTTAATACAAAATCAGACATGCATGAGCTATTTCACCAAGCAAACTGATTTTCTGTCTGGAGCATTTTGGTTGTAAGAGATAGACGTTCAACTCAAAAAGGGTTAAAGAAAAAGGGAATCATAAAACTGAGGTGCCTGTGGCATCAGAGCTCTGTCCTGTTCTCTTCACCCATTGATGATGGGCTAACTGGTCACCCCATACTTACCTCCTTCTGGCTTTGCAACCACAGCAAAAAACCCATAGTCTTTTATACCAAGTCCTGGGGAGAGCATAGGTTGGCCCCAGCTTGGGGGACAGATTCATCTTAAACCAGCCGTGTGCCCAGGATATTGGGGAACATCTTGCTGACCTTGTTAAGTCATACTGTCTTCATGTTGTCACTCCTGTGGCCAGGGTGGGGACAATGTTGCCCTCTGCCTCTCCCCACCCATTATGGAATGGGTTCCTTGTGTGGAGAAGGACTTGGAGGGAAGCAGAGAATCAGCTATCTTGGTTCTCCCACCAACTGGTTCCGTGACCTTGGGTACAGTAACTTCTTAGCTCTGAGCCTTAGTTTCTTCATCTGTGAAATGGAGAGATTGATTAGAGGAATTCCAAAGCTCTTGGGTCTCTAACATAGAGTGATTGGTAAAGAGGCCAAGGAGACCCAAAGGTGCGGTTTAAGTTTCTCAGAATTGTCTATTCATGTGGTTTCTAAGTTCTGTTTTTAGGATCAGGCTTGGAGCAGTTATCAAGTCCAAGCACATGAGCTATTTGGTCGAAATTGGCAGAGGCATTACCCGCCACCCCCCAGCCCCTCCCCAGCTCCGCAAACTTTGTCCCCCAGCACCCTGTCTTGGGCTAGCACACCTCAGGCTCCTAAACAGAAAGCAGTGGAGCGGAGTACCCCTTGGACAGTCTCTGAAGATGCTGCCTTGGTAGATTATCATTTTTTTATTGACTCAACACTGGTCAGCTGCCTGGCCTTCATGACTCTGGGACTCCAACTTTGTAGGAGGTCCCAAAAACTACTATGAAAAAAAATATTACGGGGTTCAACTAAGATTTTCCCTTGACTGGGTTGCTCTTGCAGACTCTTCCAAAAATCTGTCTTCCAAATCAAGACTCTGCATGTGGATGGTCCCCTTACAAGTTAGGCAGCAGAAGCGGTCATGCTGCTATACACGGAATTTTCTTGACTTCAGCTGCTGAAGAATTTGTTGGAATACATACTGCAAAATGACTACTGTGGCTATTACTATACTTGCTCAGGGGAGCTATTCAAATGCCTCATTTATTGGAGCTTAATAGATTAAAAGTCCAAATTGAGTCTCATGATATAAGCCTAATCAAGCTCTAATCTGCATAATTTTCCCATAAGCAGCAATGGGAAATTTGGATAATTTATGTTTCAGCGGTTGCCAATCATGTGTTAAATAGCATTGTTGCATTTCCTTATCAAAATATTTTTATTGATCTTCACTTCATCTGACATTTCACTTTGGGATTTTTTTTTTCCTGGCATTAACAGGAAATTTAATTCATCTCATAGATGATGTAATATGAGATGTTTCTCTTGATTTTAACATGTCTTTATAGATCATTTTTAACGGTGATCTTTTCCTTTTACAACTTCATATTGAATACCTGTCTCAGCAAAGCTAGATGACTTGGCCTAATTTATTTCCCTAGTTTAACGTAGCATATGGATTTCTAACCGTCATTTATATGCACACAATAAAAGATAATTTGGCCCACCATTTGAACCAATTCCTTTATGTTAAATCTATGGGGGTGGGAGAGGCACTTACCTTCACTTCTCCATCTATTCTAGGGGAGGTGATTGATAAGAATTTCCATCTCTCTCTCTCTCTCTCTCTCCCTGGAAAAGCGTGGGGATTTAACCAGGGAAGATTTAGAAAGTACTTTGTGTTTTCCCCCATGGAAAAGTACCGTAATAAAGCATTTATTATATGTGCCGAGTTGTGCATGCTATCGTACCAAAGCAAGTTAAGTGTAACTACAATGGGTCCCAGTTGTTATCTGCTATTGTTTAAAAGTGAAAACCGCGAAAGAGTACGACTGGCTCAGGGTGCCTGGTTGACTCCGTCGGTTAAGTGTTCAACTCTTAATTCCAACTCAGGTCTTGATCTCAGGGTTGTGAGGTCAAGCCCTGTGACTTAACAACAAAAACATGAGATTGGCTCAGGCCTCCAAATTGCCCACCTGGGTCAGCCCTCAAGGAGGGAGCAGCGCACACAGGGGGAACGGCAGCGTGGACATGGCTATCCACGGGCTCCAGTGTCAGCCTGCCTGGTCAGCTCCCAGATCTGCCATTTACCAACTGGTGGTGCTTGAGGAAGTTCTTTGACTGTTCTGAATCTTACTTTCCTTATCTATCACATGGGGATATTAACAGTGCCCACCCTCATGGAGTTGTTCAGAGGAATAAATAAGGTGGCCCATGAAAAGCCCTTAGTTCAGTTTTAACACATAATAGAAGACATAGCTTGGTGGTTTAGAGGAGACCTGGGGTCAATTTACCAGGGTTCAGCTAATTAGATCTGCTAAATTCTAGGTGTGCGCCACGGGGCCGGTTACTTACCTTCCTTGTGTTTCGGTTTCCTCACCGGCAAAGTAGTTGTATCTACATAGGATGGCTCTGAGAACTATAGTTACTACATGAACAGAGTTCAGTATATAGTAAGTACTCAGTAAGTGTTGGTGAATTTTTTTCGTGAAGTTCTGTTTACACCTATCTTCTTCATTCCTAATGATCTTAATCAGTCTGGTTCTAGAACACTCTTGCCTTTGTTTTGAATTCGTATAGACAGTGATGTTGAGTCTCATTTTCTAATGCATTCCTCTCTGCGTTACCCTGGAACCCAACCCAAGTCTAGAAGTCTAGCTATTCCTGATGATGTAAATCTTGTCTGAGCCACTGCCTTTTATTTTTTTTCCTACAACCACATGGTGCCTTGTGGATGCTGCACATAGATGCCCAAAACAACTAATAAAAAACCAAAACCTTGGTGATCTCCTTTGTATCCCCTTCTATCTCTTCACCTTGAACTTCTGGGGATGGTCCCAGTGTTTGTGTGAAATTCTTTAACTTTGTAACTGAAATGGCCTTGTCTCATTTAACTAAAGGTCACTTAAATTACTTAAAGTAACCTCCGTTGTGGGGGCTGAGCGCTACCCGTTCCTGGGAATAACCGATACCATGAAAAGAACATCAGACACTGCTGATTTTGTTCACCTGAACCCACCAGTGGCACATACCGTTAGGAACGCAAATGCTGGAAAAGAAGCCAGAGAGTAGTAAAAACCATTTTAGGAGCCTTGGAACTCAAGGAGGAAGTTTTATATTCCTAAATAATTAGAGTAGGGGGAGAGTAGGTCTGAAAAAAGAAGGCTCCAGAGAAATTCTACCATTGCTATAATGAATTAAGAGACTTTCTTAGTCTTTCTCAACAACTGGCCTGTTTTCAATGTACCTAAAGAACATCCTAACTATCTCCCTAAGCAAAAATCTTTCAAAATTTTTGAGCTATTGAATTACATCCTTAGATATTTTGAAATTCATTTTTATCACTGAAATGATCTAATTATCCCTACAAAAATGGATTCACACTGCTCATTGCCTTACCATTAATTTTTTAGGGTTTTCTCTACATGAAAATTTAAAAAAAAAATGCCAAAAGCTTCCTTGATTCTTTATCCATAGGGAAGAAGTGGTGATGGGTGCTATACTTTTCCACAAATACTTACTGTGTACCTAGTGAAGTATTATCACCAGTAGTCGAATTTTTGAGTACTTGCTTTATACTAGGCATTATACTACATGTTTTGAATACACTATTTCATTTTATCCTCATAATTGCCCTACATATGAAATACATCCAGTTTACAGACAAAGAAACAGAGCCTTATGGAGTCAGAGCTATGCTCATAGTTATGTAGCTCAGAAGTAAATGAATCAGATTTTGAACCCAAGACATCTGACTTCAAAGGTCATACTTTTAACATTCCACTCCATTTCTTCTCTATGGGCAGGCATTCCAAAGACAGCCTAGGAAGTTTAAAAAAATAGAAAACTCAGTCTCTGGCCTGAAGTTCTCATATAGCATGCTGAGTGAGCATGCTTAGGAGGGGGCGTGTTGGGCCCATTTATGGCTAATGCCTAAAAAATGGAAAGGAAACATAAGCCCCTCTCATCTGTCCCCGAAGATTGGAATGGGGAGGGGCCTTCACTTTAATGAGATCAGGTAATCTTTGGAAGTCATTTTTAGCTCCAAACTTGCCTCCTCTGGCCATGCTCAACAGAGAGAATGGGGATACATCTAAAGATTCAGGAGGCCATCTCCGTAAAAGTGACTGAACTTGGATCTTTTCCTGATTAAGAACTTCTCATCCTATCTCTCAGACGCCAACATTCTTAGACCTCTCTCTTGGCAAAATAAGTGTTTGTTTCTGAAATTAATTTCTCAAGTGTTAGTTTAACTATTGAAAGGAGAGTTTGCTCATTTCACCATTCTCAAGTTGTAGACTATGATCCCTGGAGTATATTTTATGGGCCCGTGCTCTCTCACGTGGAACTAGAGTGCTGTTTTATGTAGAGAGACTTAAAGTTCAACCAAAGATGTGTCCATGCAGCAAACAATGATGGGGTGGGGAGCAAGACAACTGGACACAATTTAGAGCTGCCCCTTTATCAACGGTTGCTATGACAAATGGGGTAGATGCCATCAAAGGCCAGAGTACCTCCTCTCTTCTGAAGGAAGGTACCTGAATTTCTCTTCTCTCCAAGGCCATTTAGGGAATCTGGGTCAGCCCTGTCATTTCAAACCACAGGTTTTCCATATTAGGACCTCTAAGAAAACAATGTTAATGAATTCTGTTTATCTTTCACACAACTCTACAGGAGGGTGAGGGGAAAAAAAAAGGTGAAATCTATTTCTTTTGTCTCTGCCTTTTGCTGTGAACAATATGTAGCTAGAAAAGGAGCAAAAGAGAAAGACCTTATCATTGCCGAAGTTTTCTTGCCAACAAAAGCATCCTGTTCTTGGGGTCATGCATAGGAAAGAGAAGGAACTTTTAATGGAGAGATGTCTTGGACACCCACCGTAGTTTGTCAGTTGCAGATGCTAATGGAGCCAGGCTTGGCGACTGAAGGGGAAAATGGAATATGAAAGCAAAATGAAATATGCCTATGAGGCAAGCATGTCATTTCTAAATGAAGGTTTCATGCAAAGGAGTTGAGTCTTTTCACAGCTGAAAATGGAATCTTTAAATAAGATAAAATAAAAGGATGCTGTGGCTTGTTGCAGGTTCTGTAATGAAATACAGTTTTCCTAATACTGTGTGACCTGCATTTCTCCCTGTTTTATGGGTGCTATTCCTTGACGTACAAACCCGTATTTTCTCAAGTCAGCATTTGATGATGGATGTCAAAATACAGGCCATGTATTATGCATATAGCATTACCGATTTAAGGTGTTTACTTGTCAAGTTGAAGAAATTCAAAAACGTCACATCCACCGAATCTGCACAGCTGTCACTTGTAGTTTTTCATGCTTTTGAGTGAAACTTCTGATGGAAACAGTTTAGTTTTCCCCTTCACTATTCTGGGGAAGAAAACAGCTAGCATTTAAAATGCATGTTCTTGGTTATGTGGTTAGCTGAAAGATACACATTCCAGAGTTTAGAAAGATGGACATTATACTGTCACTCGACATTACTTACCCTGTGCACAGTATACCCACATAAAGAGTAAAATTAAGTGCAATCAGGGAATGAACAATAAATGATACTTTTCTTTCTGAAAGTATGGCATTCAATAGTATGAAATGTATACACAGGAGAGCAGGAAATAGGGAGACTCTTTTATATTGTGCTGGCATTTCATGCATTATGCACCTCGAAAACAACAGGCAATTACGGAGCACCTGTCATTTCAGTCCGGATAGACAGAGCTTCACACGAACTGTAAACCAGAATCAGCCCACCACTGCCACAATACTGGAGACTAAGTCAGGGATCTGGTCACACGGCCTATTTGGAAGAGACCTTGGAAACTTAGCAAGTGACTTTGTATCTGCAAATCGTTAATTCACTGGTAAGCCCACCTAGCCAATCCCCCAAAGACAAAGAAGGGAAACCAAAGCGAATGTGGACATCTGTCTGCCTGTCCTCTAAGGTTGGGAGCAAACTGGGTCTTACAGCCAGCGCAGAGTTGATGGTAGCACTTGCCACATGCATCCCTGGATAAAATTAATTTTCGCCAAATGAATATATGGGGTTAAATAAATGTCTCATGTTTATAGGTCTCTATGCACATGCTTAAAGAGGCATCTGCTCAGCCTCAAAGTCGTGGTTGGGCCAAGCTCATTTTAACATACCCTTGGGATTTGGGTCTGAGAAGCCCAAATGGCAAAAGTCAGAAACCAAGTAGGCTACTATCCAATGTCCTGTGCCCGCATTTACTGTATGAGGTCTGTGTTTGGCACGTCAAGGAGTTCTGGGACCTGCGACAAGCCAGGGGAGTATGCGGTAGTCAGGATGACTTGCGCTACAAAGGAAAAGAGAAGAAAACTCTTCATTTGGGCTTACACAAAAGGAAAAATATAAACAGTTGATCCTTGAATAATGGGAGAGTTGAGGGGCACTAGCCCCCACCCTCCCACACACACAGTTGAAAATACATGCATAACTCTTGAGTCCCCAGAACTTAACTACTAAGAGCTTACTGGTGACTGGAGCCCTACTGGTAAACATAGACAGTCAAGGAACCTACATTTGGTATGTTGTGTGTATTAAACCCTATATTCTTACAATGAAGTAAGCTAGAGAGAAGAAAATGTTATTTAGAAAGTCATAAGGAAATTACATTTATAGGACTGCATTGTATTTATCAAAAATAATTCACACGTAAGTGGACCCACACAGCTCAAACCTGTGTTGTGGAAGAATCAATTACATACATATAAAACTGTGTGCGTGTGTGTGTGTGTGTGTGTGTACAAAACCAATGTATCCTGCCTCAGGATTTTTTATGATAAGAAATTATATGTATGTACATATACATATAATTATTATATATAAATATGCACATGATCTTATTATCATAGTATATATTATAATCCATTTGTATATACTGTATGTAAAGTCTCATGTAGTACAAAATCCTGAGGTCAGCTGGTTTTGGCTCTAAGGTTAGCTAATTCAGTAACTCAATGATAGTTCTATTTTATTATTTACTTATTTACTTATTTATTTATTTTGGGAGAGCGTGAGAGAGTAGGGGAGGGGCAGAGGGAGAGAGAGAGAGAATCCCAAGCAGGCTCCATGCCCAGCACAAAGCTCAATGCAGGGCTCAATCCCATGACCCTGAGATCATGACCTGAGCCGAAAACAAAAGCCCATGCTCAAGTGACTGAGCCACCCAGGCACTCCCTCAAGGAGTTATTTCTGTTGTTAAGTCTTTCCATCATTCGTTCAGCCAGTCTCGTTAAGCTGGCTTTGTGTTCAGCCGATGCCCATCCTAGTTGCAAGACGGCTGCCACAGTTCCAGGCACCACAGGTACAACAGTAACGTCCAGTGAATTTAAAGAGAATCTCTTAAGAGAATGTCTTCCTGCGTGTTCTTTTTAAGAGCAAGCAAACACTTCCTAAAAGCCCCTAAGCAAATTTCTTCCCACTTCCCTTTGACCAGAATCTGTCAAAAACTCTGGCTTGAGTCAGTCACTGGTAAGAGAATAAATAATAGGTTAGTTTGTGGTAATAGTCAGGATAGGTTAGGTTATGCTCTGATAACAACACCACCATGATCCCCAGTGTCTTCAAGCAACACAGATCACCTCTTCACTCACTCAGAATGCTTTGTGGTTTGGGTTGTTGTCCAGAGCTGCTGCCCAGTCTTCATCTCCATAGTAACCCAAGTTCCCATGGTGGCCACAGTCTGGAAAGGGAGGCAGAAAGTCAAATGTTTGTACCAGAAGCAATGGTACATTGTTCTGTTCACTTTTCATGGCCCAAAGCATTTCCTGTGTCACATGGAGGCACAGAGGTACAATCTTATCTGCCTGGAAGGTGAGGGGAACAAAAATCTGTGAACAAGATCAGTAATTGGTGTAAAGACCCATTTTTAGGAAGCTATCAAGGCAGGTTAGAATTATTTATAATGGCCTCCTACTTTGTACTTCACAAAAGCAACACACGAGTTTATTCTGTGAGTGCTAATTGTTGACCTGTAAATAATGCATAAACTATTTTTTTATGGTGTATGCATATTATTCATATTATTCCCAAGCTTTCCATGCCTCTGACTTTTCTCCCTCTCTCTTTCTTTTCTACTAGGGTTCACACCTCCAGGAATGGACAGATCCTCTCCAGATAACAGCCCAGTGCACGGGATGTTACGTCAACCATCTATAACGACTGGGGTCAACATCCCCATCATTACTGAACTAGGTAGGAGTGAATCTCAGCTTTGGGCAGATTTTGTTGTCCTCTCTTCCAGCCACATAGGGTATGCGGGTAGCCTATTTCTTAGCTCCTTCAGTATAGAGGGCTTTAGTACGGTTTGTTTTGGGGGAGGTGGAGAGAGGTATGGGTAACAATATGACAATACCAAAAGGAAAACTGATCTATCTTTCCTCTGCGATGAATAGACAGTTTCCTTCATGCTGGTCACTGTTCTCAATGAAGCCTGAGATGATGGATTTGAGATTGGGGCATAAACTAGGGAAGGGGGAGGAAAGGAGGAAAGGCATAACCCATGGACTCTTTCTGGTGATTTTCACTGGAAGCACCTCCAGACAGCTCCTGCAATCAGAGCCCTCCACTGAGGTACAAAGCCTCAGGTCTAAGCCAGACCCATTCTGAGAACCGGGTGGAAGCAATGGGCATTTAATCTATCCTAGCTGAACTTCTCAGCTAAAGGCCATGGTCCGTGAATGCCACTCTGGCCTGAAATATCATGGAGCTTGGACAGCTATGATCACGGGCCAGTGGAATGCAACTTTTAACCCGGCGGTGGCATTCCCTCCTATCATCTGTGAATTTGCAAAGCTGCTGAGTGGTGCCTTCCCCCCACCAAGACAATACTAACCACCTATGGCGCTGGGTCCCCTTACGTTACAACGTGTCCTCTGTTACTCCCTCACGCTCTTCTTTTTCTGTACTTTCCTCCACTCCCTTTCCCCAACCCTTAAATGCTGTATCCAATTAGCTAAACCTGGCAAGTTGCCTTTGGTATCAGTCAATCAGGAAAAAAACAGTGGGACGCACATTCTAATGATAACCGAACTGGGTAAGAAGCACTGTTTTCCTTCACATCAGTATCTCCTTTTGTTCTGTTGTTGGTGTTTCCAACTCTCATCGGCTTGTTTTTTCTTTCTTGGGCTGTAACAGAAAGACTACCCCATGGCACTGCTTTGACTGTGTTTTATTTGTGGCTCTGGTTGGAATCGACTGTCTTGTTCTGGCCTTTCTTAACGATTTTTTTCCCCACACAGCATCAGTAAAGCTTTGATCACACCCATCTGACCTGGCAGTTGTTTCCAAAGCATCTTTGCTCTAATTCATTTCCTTTGGCCTGGGCCTTCCCCCCACGCCTTCCATGTGTCCCCCTGCTCTCCCGCCTTCTCCCTTATAGTCCTCTTCCAACAAGCTGTCAGTTTGACTGACATGTCTTCACAGCTCTCAGAGAAGTCAAAGGAGAAATATAAAAATTTTAAGATAAGAAACCTAAGACGGAGCCTTCCCTCCAGCTGTTTATTTTCCTTTATTCTGACTTTATTTGCCTTTTTTCTTCCCCCCTATGAGGCCTTTTCTCAGAAGCTCTGGTCCTGAAGCCATAAAAGCAGCCAGTTCCTAGGGGACATTTCCTTACGAAAGCTAGATTTCAAGAAGGGTGCCAAGGACGAAGGGTTAGTGGCCACTGAGGCCCAGCCCTGCCCTGTGGCCCCCACCTGGCTGGTCCATAGCCTCCCGGAGATTCAGAGTAGACTCACCAGGAAGATGAAGGGTCCTGGTCATGACTACATCTGTCAGGCCCTTCACGCTTCCCTGTGACTTGGTTAATAACTCTGTAAAAGGCGCCCATCAGCAGCAGGTCTCAGAACTGGGGATTGATCTTCTAAATAGAGACAGTGGAAGTGCTGTTCTGTAGAGGGGTGGATGGGGAGGTGGGGAGCACCTGCCTTCCAATGACTCACAGATGAGACGAACATGCCATTCTCTTGGCCCCCAAATATATTTCAAAATAAGAGAGCAGGCTTTTAACACAGTCATCTTGCTTGTGAGGTGTCTGGAAACAGGAATAAATTGTCCGCCATTCAGCACTGCATTATTGTAGACGGAGCTATTTATCAGGACAAATTCACTCAGGTCAAGGAGTATCGCACTATTTTCTGTTTCCAGCAGCAGGAGAGGTGTCTTTTTCATGTTTAGAGAAGTTGGCTAAAAGCCTAGGTTTCTGGATTGCTCTTCTCGGGACCTTAGGGTTGTAAGAGGCCAGGGAGCTCGTGCAGCCCAGACTGCTGGTTGGAAAATTCATCCAAATATCTCCTTCTCAGAAACCTGCAGCTGCATTTCAAAATCACGACTGCCAGGGATTTCTTTTTCTGTTTCGAGTTCGTGTGCTACCAACTAACTAGGATATCTCGATTTGTGATTAGGAGAAGAGAAAAGAGAAGGCTTGGGGCCCCAAATCTGAGGCAACAATGCAGGCATTCAGTTAGCATAATTGACTGTCCCATAGCCTTCGTCCCTCCCCAGATTTCTTCTCTGAGTTCGGACAACCTTCCATGTGTTCACACCGCCCTTACCACCTGCACTAAGCTCTATCTTCCTGGTGGTAACACCAACTTTAGCAAGCATACCATCATCGTCTGACCACCTCGCTTCCCCGTACCCCCACCAATATTTACTATTTACCTACATGTTCTGAGATGTGGTCTGCATCACCCCAAACCAGTCAAATGCCTTCTAAAAAGCATAGAGGGAAGCCAGGTTTTTAAAAACTATGTAGTATATTCTAGTCTTCATCCACCTGGAGAGTCTCAATTGATGATAGTGGGCCAGAAGCTTCTAGATGTTCCACAAGAAGGACATTTGTTTAAAGCTCCTTAACCTGGTTTCCAGTTGTCTATGACCATAAAACATTTTGGGTGGAGGGGAGTTTTAAAAATCTCCTGTTAGCACCACATAATTACTGTTCTGTGAAGTAGGCTTTGGGTAACACTGATTTCCCCCTGAGACACTCCCAGAACTAGGCCCAGGATTTTCATGGAATCCTGGCTCCTGCATCCCAGTGACTACCTGGCTCGCTGACAATCTAGTCACCTCTCCCTTCCAGTGACCACTTCCCCTCCAAGTACACTGCCAGCCCATCCACGTGCTCTTGAAGAGAGAACAGACCCTACCTCTTTCAGAGTGTGGATACACACACCATCCTTGGCTATCCCAAGTAATTAAAACCATGCTCCTCCGCATATTGTCCAGTTTACATTTTCTGATTCACAAAGTGGTAAATGGAGGGAGGAGAGGAAAAGCTATCATTTGACTCTATAGGATCCTTGAGCAAGGCCTTACTTGCTTCTGAGAGAGGCGGAGGGAAGCTGGGAATTTTGCAAACATAGTAGGGTAGACAGAGCATTTAATCAGAAAGGCAATCTTGAGATAAGCTAATGCTTATCAAGGTCCTGGGCCAGGCTCACCAAGTACAATCTCCTAGGAGCTTCCTGACAGTCTCATGAGAGCTGCTAGTATTTCTCCCACTTTACAGAGAGAGAAACTAAGGTCCAGAATGATAAAAAGCATTGCTTGTACAGAGTTAGTATAGAGGCTGGGTTTAAAGCTTACTTGTCTGATCCTGCATTTTGTACTTTTACCCACCAGCCTGTAATTCAAGTGTTGCTGAGCAAAGATGTTCCCCCATTAAAATGTTTCTCTAGGGAAACAAGATGGTGTCATTTAAAACTAATTCCATGCCTAGACTGATATCCTATTATCATTTATTCTGCCTTATACAATAAACAAGCAAAGGTTGGAAAAAAAAAACAAAACAAACTTATCCAAAAAGTTATGCTCAGGAAATAAAAAATTAAAACAATAACTCTAGGAAAGAGAATTCACTACTGATACATTTGGAAAGGAATCAGAAGAAGGAAACCTCATCTATTCTTTTCCTAAAAATGCCATAATTATCCATAAATCACAAGTGCTCATCTCCTCCCCCACCACGCACTTTCTTCCCTATTACTTGCTCTGCAAAACTGATAATTTCTGAAGCCAAGATGGGAATGGAAATTAATTTGTCATTTAATTTTTAATAAGTTAAAGACATCTAGTGACACAGCCAATCAGTCTGCACGTGCCTGCCGGAGGAGTCCTTGAGGAATCCTCAGATGGAAATGAACTACAGCATCAAATGCTGCTTCTCCTAGAGCTGCAGCGTCTAAAAGATTGAACTGTGTAGAAGGGGAAAGGGAGAACGTGGGCGTCCCCATGCAGCTCGGAATGCACAGCAAGTCCTTGTCAGCAAGCAGCCGGAGACAGCCAGGGATCCGTCCCAGCTGGGGTCACTGTTCTGTCCAACAGGACCTGTCGGTGTGGGCCTGGATTCAGGGCTAGGGACACCTGACCCTCCCTGGGCCGACCCCGGGCAGGCTGTAGGTCCTGCCTGCAGGTGAATTCCTTGCTTTTTGCCTTTGCTGTGCTCCTAGTCTACTGCTCTTTGGTCTCGATAAGTTGCTTTCTTTTTCTGTGGCTAAACGTAGCATCCCAGCATGGCTACTCATGGCTACTCATCCTTGAAATACATCCATCTCTCAAAGGACCTGGTGACCGAAAAACACCCTGAAGTGTTTTTCGGTCATGATTCTAAAACTATACCAAAGGACTGACCAGCACTGTTCAGCCGTTCTCCGGCGGTGTGCCGTGGAGCAAGGCTGCTTGAACTCACTGGCTCTCCAGGCCTGGGAAGCTTGAATAATCACATAGGAGCAGTCCATTGAGTCCACCGGCTCCCACCCCAAGATTCATCGACAGCTTCTCCCATGCTTTTCTCTCCTTTTCAGTGACTTCAGTGTTGTTAAATCAGTAGCCTGCTCTTTCCCTGGCTTCAGTGTGTGTGTGGTGTTTGTGTGGTCTTTTGAGCTAATTCTCATTTCACACTTTTTCTAGTGAACGATACTAACGTTCAGTTTTTGGACCAAGACGATGATGATGACCCCGACACAGAACTGTACCTCACGCAGCCGTTTGCATGTGGGACAGCATTTGCAGTCAGCGTCCTGGACTCGCTCATGAGTGCGGTGAGTGGGCGCGGGATATGGGAGAGGAGCGCCTCCAGCCTCCAGCGTCAACGGCCTGGGACAAGAGCTGGAGCTCCAGGGGAGAGCGTGACCAAACAAAGCTTGTGATCTAGAAGGGCATACCAACATTTGTCAGACCATTGTAGAGATAAACGTTTGATTATGAATTCTTGGAAGTGTGAGGAAGATAAGAAGGGAGGTTTGTGGGGAAGAGTACCCCCTCCTACCACCACCACAGAAGGAAAGCAAATGCAAAGTCCTAGTGGTGAAGGGAGCTGGCAGTTTAAGGAAGCCAAAGCAAGACTTTGTAGCTGGGCCACAGTGAGAGAGGGAGAGGAGAGGATGAGGCAAGTTTGGACCTATAAGACCAAGAAACCCATTTGCATGGCTTTGGCTTTTTTCTTAAGATCAATGAGGAGGCACTGAAGGATGATTTTAAGCTGGCAAGTTGGTGTGATCAGGTTTATGTTTTAAGAGCATTGTCTTGGCTGGTGTGTGGAGGATGGCTCAGGAGGCAAGATGGTGGCAGGAAATCGGAATATGGGACTATCAAAGTTTAGATGAGGATAGAGCTGGCAGAGCCGGAGGGAGATGGGTACTCCAGTGGTTTTGGTCAGGAAGATTGACAGGGCTTGAGGATAGGTTGAATATGGGCAGAGGATGGAACAGGACGAAGTGTCAAGGGTGACTCCTAGGTCATTGCCCGTCGTTGACATGCAAGCCCTGGAAGAGGACGATGCATGAGAGTCAGGCCTGGCCAGTTCCCTGCTGCAGGGAAGGAATGAAGTAGTAGAAAAGGGAGGAGGGTGGGCTGGCTGAGGGATCAAAAGCATCACTGGCTTCTTTTATAACTTGATATGCACCAAATAATCAAGGCATTGTTTTTTCACTTTTGAGACCAAAAACAACTAACAATTAAAAAGTAGGCTCCAGTTCGTGGAGCTCTCTCGAACTGCAGAAGGCAAAAGCAGACACTAGAATGGGTTGTAAGTGGGGACTGTGAAGTGTTCCCACTGAGTGTCTTGATTTATTATAGAGAAAAGCCTCTTTATTTTGGAATTCTCAAATTCGCAATTTATGAAAATACAGACATAAGCTGGATAAAAACTGACCTTTGAGGAATCCATGAAAAAGAGTTTTATTGAATGCATTAAAACCATAAACATAGCTCAGAGAGTTTTTATACACATACATTTCTTAAAGTGCTTAAGAAGGCTATTCTCCTGAATGTGTTAAACAACCGATATGCTAATTATGCATTATTCTTCTCTATTCATTAAAGCTAATCCCAGAAGAACCTCTATTTGAGGAAAGAAAAAACATAAAGCTTTTTAAGACTAATTTAGGTTATTCTATATTCCTGAATGTGGTCCAACTGCAAGCATATCTTATTTTAAAAATTAGAATTATGGATCTAGAAATAATTATGAAACAATATTCATCTGAATTAAGGCTGACTTAGGCGTCATGCCAGACCTTCGCTTTCCAAAGCCAAGGAGGAGAGGAAAAGGATCACTAGAGAAGGCACTCTCAGTTTCCCAGGACTTGTGATTTCTTTCTGATGGCCCAGTGGTTCTGGGCCTAACCTCTCTAT
Organism: Martes martes; assembly: GCF_963455335.1. Taxonomy (NCBI): domain Eukaryota; kingdom Metazoa; phylum Chordata; class Mammalia; order Carnivora; family Mustelidae; genus Martes; species Martes martes. The sequence goes on from NC_137902.1 coordinate 49,908,167, forward strand.
CTGCTAGTGATGTTGGGCTCAGTCTGGGCAAACTCCTTAAGCAAGCCAGAAGGAATGATGAAAGCTACAGGGTGATCTAATACAGTGCCAGATTGTCTGTACTGGTCTTCTGTTTCAAACGGATTTCTGTAATTCGTCTCTTTAGAAATTTCATTTTACTCCTGATTCTAATGAGAGAGATTACAGAAGACTGGTCTCACTAAAAGATGATTGAACTGTATACAGTAGCTTTTTTTTCAAGAGCTCCAAAATGCTCTATTAACATTTTATAAAACCCAAACTTACACAGTTATTTATGTTTCTATGTATCAGACTTGCAGGACAGTCCAGGCAGCTATATAATCAGCAAAGCCACTTTTTCATACATTATTAAGAATTTCGAAATGATGACTGCAGAGCTTTAAGCCAAGTGAGGGGCCCTTCTGTGCATGGCCCATGGGTGACTGCACAGGCCACACCCACGTAGCCAGCCCCTCATACCAATAAGCCTGTAAAATGGATTTTAAGCAGCAAAGAACTTCACCCCTACACAACCAAAGGGGCACTGAGCGGCCATGGGGTGGAGGGGGGAGGGGGCACCTCTGATCTGGGCTGTTATCGCACTCTTGTCTATAGCACCACCAGGGAGTCAGTTCTTGGAAACTCAGATGAGAAATCAAAGTGGGTTGGTCTGAAATGTTTAAAAAGCCATCTCTAATCTCCTTTGAAATGCAAACATGAGTGTCTGGGAGAGAGCAGCTAAGGCATGTATGGAAGCCACGGGGCTGCCCACAGCATTCCCTCTGAACTCCAGCCTGGGAGAGGAGAGTATCAGGAATCTAGTATCAGCCATTGCCATCACCGTCGGCTTCATTCATGGAGGGCCCAGAACTGTGCAAGGCACTTCAGCCACAGTGTCTGATCTTTCGGACAATAATGCGAATAGACCTGAAACAAGATGTGTTTAACCGATGCACAGACAGTGACCATTAGTCAAAACGCCTGTCCAGTGGGTCCATGCCTGATTTCCTTGCTGGGAGGAACAAGTTCCACAGCGACGTGTTGCACTGGGTCTGCTTCAGCAGATCTCGTTGAATCCGGGCCTTCTCAAGGAAACGTTATCTGTGGTTTCTTTGCATTCCGCCCCAACCCTAGTTCCTGAAAAACCAGGAGATCAGTCAAGAGCCAAGGCAGTGACTAGAAGGAACTGAAAAGGTTGGCAGGGTTGTAAACTGATAAACTGAGACTTCTCTAAGCAGCGGGAGCAGGAGGTAAGCTTCCAGCCCAGGCATCCGCTTACAAGCAACGCCGCGACGTCCATACAGGCACACCTCCTCGGATGTCCATGTTCTCCTTTCTCCAGCCCCCAAATCACCACTTAATCATGTGTCTAAACAACCTCTGAAGGTTGTCCTCCGTAACTCAACTCCTGCCGCTCACTGCTTCATTGGTAAAAAGAATAATGTTTGGTTTGTCACAGGCGTCCCTGAGCACCCAGCGATGTTGCAGACATGGCCTCGTGGCTCATCAACGGCAGAAACACATGATCAGAGGCAGTAATTATGCTTGTGGGCATCTGCCTCCAGGAAGAGGCTCACGACTAAGCCATGTATTTTTCAGAGTGGTACCAGCTTGCTGCTCACACACACACGGAAAAGATGAAAGGAAGCCTCTCTGGATGTAGAGCTGGAACCGGGGCTCAAGTGTTCAGACTTCTTTGCGACAGACACCACCTCCCCGCCCCACCCCGCAGCCCCAATTTGAGCTCTACCTGGACAGAAGAAAAGTCACGAACCAAGACTAGACTGCCTGGATGCAGATCCCAGCACCGGCATTTACCAGAGGCGTAAACGTCACCTCTCTGTGCCTCAGTTTTATCATCTTTAAAATGGGGATAATAATAGCACCTACTTCGTAGAATTGTCGAGATAATTAAATGAGTCAAGGCTGTAAGGTGATTAGTGCCACGCATCGCACACGACAAGCTAGATATTGTATTTATTATTATTGATCACTGCCTTCACTGAGCACTTAACTGAATGCCAGGCACTATTCAGATCCTTGGGATTTAGCAGTGGAGAAGAGAGAGGAAGACCCCACCCTCGGGTTGTTGGAACTTTCATTCTAGTGGGCAATAATTATGTAAATGATTATGTAAATCAGGAATGATAGCTACCATTGGTAGTAGTAAATGAATAATATCAGATGGGCAAAACTGATCTGAAGACTGTGAAATCGTTTGAATGCATGTGGAGAGCTGGGTTAGCCACAGTGGTCAGAGTAAAGTTGTCTCAACTGAAAACCTGGAAGCTGACACTGAAAGGTCAGAAGAGAGCACCTGGGGGACAGGGTGATGAGCATTCCAAGGCCAAAAGATCAGGACAAAGCTGAACAGTGGTGCTGAGCTGACTCTGGGGCTCAGAGGGAGTGGTTGAAGGCTGCCGTGCTTGGAACGCAGTAGATTCAGGGGAGGGACAAGCAAGGAGCAGTCAGACAGGCAGAGGTATCGTCCACACTGTGAGTGTTCTGAGTACAAAAGACCACGTCCAGTCAAGTTCTAAGTCAAGGTTCAACTCTTCAGTCATCTTCGTTTGGATACCGCCAGGATCCTCCTGAGGTCACTGCTTCCTGTGTGTGCTGGCTGGAAGGGCAAACTTGTCAATGAGTTGACCAGTTGGCCCCTGATGTAACCCTCGATTATTTTCCTGTCCCACACTCCATCCTTGTGCACTCATTTTGAGAGAAGAAAGGAAGAGAAACGGCACAATACATGGGCATGAGGACCTGGATTGATATCTGGTTTCTAAGGAATCGTCTCTCATAGAAGTCCCAAAATGGCACGTTGCAGACAAATTCTGCATTTCCCCAAGTTTTTCCCTTTTAAGTGCAATCTGTTGCCAATACTTCAAAATCATAAGATTACACTTAAATATGGATTTCCAGCTTATTTTGTTTGGAGTCACAAAGCAGATTTCCAGATACCCACAAAGCACCAATTGGCTAGAGCTGAGCTGTGTGTCCTTTCACTACAGCCCACACTGTTCCCTGCTGAACTCTCCCAGGCCTGCTTCACTCATCCCACTGTCCCCTGCCTGTGCCTCCCAGTGAACCGGACTTACAGGCCTCCGGCTTCTAATTTTGTAAGCCTGAATGACTGTGGTTAGACAGCATCCTTGGGCTTCTGGCCATGTGCCTGTCCTTGGAGTCAGGAGGATGAGCACATGATGTCCATTTTCTTTGAACCCTCACCCTTTTTGGGACACACCACCCTCCCCCAGTGAATCCCCCAGGAGTCCAAGAAAAACTTCAGTATGAGCATTTTGGGCCAGGCATGTCTTTGCTTTGCCAGTTCACCAATACCCAGGGTGGGTATTTGCATGTTTAATAAATTAGTATAACAAAGGCAAGGACTTACAGGAGAAACAGTGTGGCACTGGCCCAGGAATTCGGACGTACAGGTTCCAGTCCCAATCCACCAGCAGCCCGTGCAGGTCTTTTCCACAGTCTGGGACTTAGTTGGGTCCAGCTGTTAATGGGAATGATGTTAACAGTGCCTTATCATGTTGGGATAATCGGGTAAGGACAAAGGCAGATGAAAATCTTTCACAGAGTAAACAAGTATTTCTTCAGATCAAATGTAACTACAAAGAAGTAGATTTATTATATGTTTGCGTGTACCTATATAAGCATATGTATATATACTCACACACACATATGTCTTATGTTTCTATATTCTCTGTTATCAGAGCTGGTTTCTGTTTGCCAGAAATAACAGAGCTTATATCAGTAAGACGGAAGAATGTGGCCATCTGGAAGATGGGCCCACATGCTTTGCTCTCTAATTGTACTTGGGTTTTGGCTGAACCCCAAGAGGGTGTTACGGAATAGACCAAGTTCTCCATCAGCCCAAACTAGTGGGTGCCATGTTGTATAAACAAATAGTTCCTCCCTGGCCCTCTTCCTTAGCCTCCACTCAAGAGCCTCATTTTTTTCTGCTCACAAGGTGAGGGACGGCCCATGGAGGCTGAGGAGCCTAGTGCCAGTGTCCATGTGGCAAATGGAAGGGTGCTCTGGTGCACCCAGAAGGTACCAACTGTCACGTCAGTCCAGGCAGGCCTGGGATTGGGGGAAAAACACAAAAACAAAACAAAACAAAAAAAACCAACAAATCATTCTCATCCCTCATGAAAGAAAAATACTAAAAATAAAAATCTACACCATGAAAACTAGCAAATCTAAAAAATGGCAGCTATGGCATGGAAAATGACAATTTTAGAGCAATTATAAACGAAAGGCAAAGTGCCATTAAAGTTAAGGCAATGTTATTAAAAGATGTGTTAATTTTCAGTTAAATTTTCTATAAAAGACCAATTAGTTTAAAAGGCTTGACAGCATTAACTGTGAAACATAAGCTCTGGTAATTATACTTTAAAAAAATAAAAAGAGGGAGATGCACCAGGGTGTTAGAAACACGGGCGCAGAGGGGTGTCCTCAGAGCAGGCTAGGTGGCACTGCGGGCTCAGATTTCCCGTGCAGTCAGGAACTCTGCCCATCATTCCCCTGCTTCCTCCATGCCTGTTACTCCGTCTGCATAAGGGATCTGAGAAACATCAAAGTTCAGCAGCCAAGCAGGCCATGCGTGGGATCTGGGCCAGCTCTCCGATATGAGAGATGACAACACAGAAACACAGGGAGGGGGAATTTTCCAAATGGGTTGCCTGCTAGCTGGTTGTTAACTTTTCTAAGCTACCATTTATTATTTGTTGTGCCTTCAGAGTTACACAAAGTATCTCTCTCTTTTTTTTTTTTTTAGTATCTCTTTTTTTTTTTAAAAAAAGATTTTATTTATTTATTTGACAGAGATCACAAGCAGGCAGAGAAGCAGGCAGAGAGAGAGAGAGAGGGAAGCAGGCTCCCCGCTGAACAGAGAGCCCGATGCAGGGCTCGATCCCAGAACCCTGAGATCATGACCTGAGCCGAAGGCAGAGGCTTTAACCCAGAGCCACCCAGGCGCCCCGCACAAAGTATCTCATTTAACACTATCTTGGAAACTGGCTTGTGCTGGGGTTTCTGTGTCCCTGTCACATGGATGAGGAACTGGAGGCCACTTTCCTATTGTCCTAGGTTAGGTGTTGAATGGCAAATCAGGATTGAAAAACCATACTGACTGAATTCTGAGGGCGGTACACATTACAAGGGGTGCTGTGGCGTCTTATTGGGAAGAAACTCTCCCTGACTAGGGGTGGAATCCCAACCTTGGTAGTGGGAAGAGGGACTCCCACATTCCTTAGACTACATGGGTAGCTCAGGAGGGGAAAGATCACACTTCCGTATTACAATCTGCCCTTCAGAACTTTGTGGTTCTTCGGTTCCAGTGTTTCTGTTAATCTAGAAAGGAATGACGCCCTCTGGGTCGGGTGAGTTGTACAGAAGTTTGTTCTAACCAGCACATTTTCCATGGGAATTGTCTGTAATAATTGGCATTTGAGGGACTAGCATCTATTTTTGCCACACGGTACTGAAACAGCCACTTTCTATGCAGAAAGCTCTGGATTGGCTGCTTAGCTGCAGATCAGTCAACGTATGAAGAAATCTGTGCCTTCCATTTTGACCAACTAGATCCCCTTTTTCAAGAAAAGCATTGTTTTTGCACTGAGTTACTCAGATCCAAAGAAATCTTGATGCAGTCAGAACATACCCACATGAAATATCCAAAGTACTTCTCTGCAGCTGAATACTGAGGCAACCAAATCCGAGCAGGAGTGCTCTGCAGACAGACATCATCATTCTCTGTAGTAGCAGATATTGCTGCCCACAGAGCTGCTCCTTGATGCCTGCATGGGAGGATCAAGGAGGAAGATCTAGGAGACAGGCTGGAGGGTAGAAATCTGTGTCCAGTGTCATGAGTGGTTTCAGGGCTGTTCAGCCACCCATGGAACCCTGCGACCCACCCTGAAATTATACCCATTGATGGGAAATTTTGAACATGACACACTCTTGGAGGAGAATATGATCTCAAGCCAAACCAAGACCTAGGGATTAGTAGATGCTCAATAAATATCAGTGACCGATTGATCAAAAAGTCTGTGTTGTTACAGTGTAACTGATTTCAACACAGAAGGGGAAACACATTAAGGCCAAATCTTTGAAATTTGTCAAAACAATAACCTTTCGTGTTGACCGTCTTGACTCATCATTGCAAAGCAGAACTTACAGTGTTTTTTGTTTAGAAATCACTGTTTTCATTAGAAAAGTTATTCATGTCCAGTAGGGCATATTTTGAAAGCACTGAAATATATAAAGAAAAACATTTAAGTGAACCATAGTTCCAATACCCAAAGATGAGCATGATTAATATTTTAGTATATTTCCTCCCAGATGGATAAATAAGAATCACCCCATTTTGTATCTTGTTTTCCCCCCCCTTTTTTTGTCACGCTTAGTATTTTATCCAGAGCATTTAATCATGTCCTATTTTGGGGCATCATGACTTGCAATGCCTCCATAGGGCTTCCTGAGTCTCTAACCTGTAGATATTCCAGAACCTCTTCAATCATTATCTACCTATTGTGAGACATTTCACTTTAAAAAGTTTTTGTTTTAACAATAATTAACCCTGTGATGAACATTATTTGTACATAATCTTTGAAGAAGAAACAACTTATTATCTTGAGGCAAACTCACTGGGTTTTTAACCAATTGGAACACTTTCCAAGCTCTTGATGCAGACGGCTGGGTTACCTCCTATTAATTCATACTGCTATCACAGGTGTGTAAATCCCATCCTGCATGCTCTAGCGGGCACTAGTTATCATTTTCTCTAAGAGGCCCTTTAATTGTGTTTATGGTAATTTTTGAAGTATATAAACTTTTAATTTATATGTAATCATGTAAATGCATATTTTTTTGGTGAATTATTCTATAGTTTTTATGCTTAAAAAGTGCCTGCCGAACAAGAGAACTATCAGGTATCCTGAGATCAGTTCAATATTCAGCTATATCTTTATCAGGTTATTTTTGGCTTTAACTTTTTTGCCTTTAACTGTTTTGTAACATTTGCTTCCTTTCTTTGGCCTAGTTTTATTGAGATATAATGGACTTATAACACTATGTACATTTAAGGTATATAGTGTAATGACTTGACATACGTATATATTGAGAAATGATTACCACAATAGGGTTAGTTGACACATTTATCACCTCACATTGCTGTATATTTTTGTGTGTGTGTGTGTGTGTACTTTTAAAATCTACTCTCTTATCAGCTTTTAAATATACAATACAGTATTATTGACTTCAGTCACCCTGCTATACATTACATACATAGAACTTAATATTATGCAATGACTGGAATTTATCTTTTTTTAATTAACATATAATGTATTATTTGCTTCAGGGGTACAGGTCTGTGATTCATCAGTCTTACACAATTCACAGCACTCCCCATAGCACATACCCTCCCCAATGTCCATCACCCAGCTACCCAATCTGTCCCACCCCCCCACCCCCCAGCAACCCTCAGTTTGTTTCCTGAGATTAAAGAGTCTCATGGTTTGTCTCCCTCTCTGGTTTCATCTTGTTTCATTTTTCCCTCCCTTCCCCTATGATACTCTGTCTTGTTTCTCAAATTCCTCATATCAGTGAGATCGTATGATAATTGTCTTTCTCTGATTGACTTATTTTGCTTAGCATAATACCCTCTAGTTCCATCCATGTCATTGCAAATGGCAAGATTTTGTTCCTTTTGATGGCTCAGTAATATTCCTGTGTGTGTGTGGGGGGGTACACACCACATTTCCTTTATTCTGAATGGAATTCATCTTATTGGAAACTTGTATCCTTTGACCATCTTTCCCCCACTCCCCATGTCCAGCCCTGGGCAACCACCAATCTGTTCTCTCATTTCTGTGAGATCACGTTTTTTTTTTGTTTTTGTTTTTTTTTCCAGGTTCCACGTGTAAGTGTGATTATACAATATTCAGATTTCTCTCTTGGACTTATTTCACTTAATTTAATGCTCTAAGGATTCATCCATATTGTTACAAATGGCAGGATTTCTTTCTTTCTCTGGTTGGGTAATATTCTCTTATACCATTTTCTCTAACCACTCATCTGTCAATGGACACTTAGGTTGTTTGGATGTCTTGGCTATTTTAAAAAGTGCGCAGCAAATGTGGGAGCACAGCTATATCGTTGAGCTACTGAGTTTGCATCCGAGGGGAATTGCTGGGTCATACGGTAGTTCTATTTGTAATTTTTTGAGAAACAGTCATACTGTTTTCCATAGTGGCTGCACTGAATTACATTCACAACCTCAGCACCTAGGACTTTCCTTTTCTGCTCATCCTCATCAACATATATTATTTCTCGCCTTTTTGACAACAGTCATTCTAGCAGTGGTGAGCTGATATCTCATTGGTTTTGATTTGTGTTTCTCTGATGGTTAGGGAAGTTGAGGACCTTTCCATGTACCTGTTGGCTATTTGTATGTTTTCTTTGGAAAAATGTCTATTCAGTTTCTTTGCCCATTTTGAAGAGGATTTTTTCATGGTTTTTTGCTACTGAGTCACATGAATTTCATTTCCTTTTTTAGAAATTTAATGTAAATATATTTTCGCAGTCAAAATAGATAAAATAAGTAAAATTATAGGAGAAATCAAACTCAATCGTAATTCTATCACCAAGACTTAGTCACCAAGTAGAATTTTGGGGTACTAAGTACAATCTTTTTTACATGAATAAACCTGTTATCAGTTGAGGTCTGCCCTTTTAACATGAATTTTATGTCATGTTGTTTATTTGGATCTTGCCTTTTTGCATATTTTACTATCACATCATATAATTGTTACTGTGCCATTAAATATTCTCTGAAAACATAATATTAATATCTGGACAATGTAAGTAACATAAGCATATCATGATTTATTTAATCATTACCATATTGTTGAAGAATTTTTTTCAGATAGCCAGTTACCCTTAAATCACTTCTTGAAAAAACATTTTTTCCCTATGGTGTATGACGCTTTCCTTATCATATTAAAGAACAGATCAGCAAACTTTTTTTGTAAAGGGCCAGGTGGTGATATTTTAGGTTTTTGAGAACCATACAGATTCCACTGAAAGTACCTGACTTCTGTCATTATAGCCCCAAGGCCCATTTGTAAACAAATGGGTATGTCTGGGTCCCAATAAAACTTTATTTAAGAAAACAGGTGGCAGGTTAGATTTGGCCCAAGGGGCAGATTTGCCAACTCCTGTATTTGTACATAGAACTATTAGACTCTTTTTCTCAGTAATCTATTCTGGTTGATGGATCTTCTCATTTTTACTGTTGTCTACATTGTTGTCTACAATGTTAATTTATGAAATATTTAATATTATCATCCCTGGGAGGACAATTTCATAAACTCTTTCTAGAGGAAATTTAGCATAGTTGTATCAAGTTTGTAGAAAGTCCAGTCGAGGGGTACCTGGTTGCTTTGTTGGGGAAGCCTCCCGACTCTTGATTTTGGCTCAGGTCACGATCTTAGGGTCCTGAGACAGAGCCCCGCATGGAGCCTGTGTAGATTCTCTCCGCCCCTTTGCCACCCCTTCCCCCGACTCACACACACTTTCTAAATAAATAAGTCCAGGTGACTCTATTAATAGCCATATTAAAATTTTACTGGAAAAAATATGACATTATAACATCCAGTTAACATGTTAAGGAACATGGTATTCCTTTTTATTTTTTTTCCTAATATCTCCTCTGTCTGCGGATGATCATTATTTTGCTTTCCCTTGAACAATAGTAGCTGTTTTTAGACGTGACCAGGAACTGTGATACTAAAGAGAGCTTCCAGGATAGGAGTGCTAATTCTTTTATTTTTTTTAGTTTTTTTAAAGATTTTATTTATTTATTTGACAGAGAGAGAGAGAGAGAGAGATCACAAGCAGGCAGAGAGGCAGGCAGAGAGAGAGGGGGAAGCAGGCTCACCGCTGAGCAGACAGCCCGATGTGGGGCTCGATCCCAGGACCCCAAGATCATGACCTGAGCTGAAGGCAGAGGCTTCAGCCACTGAGCCACCCAGGGGCCCCAGGAGTGTTAATTCTTAAACCTATATGACACTATGTTCTCTTTCTTATTTCTAATTTCATTTTTTTTAGTTATATTTGTCATAGTCTTGTTTATTTTTTCAAAGATTTCTTGTATTTATCAATTTAATATCCTCTTGTGATTTCATTAATTAATGCTTTATTATTTCATCCTGCTTTTTGAAGATAAAAAGGACAATAAAAGATAGTTCTTTTAATGCTTAGCATTATTTATTATAATTCTTTTGCACTTAATAATAAAATCATTTCAAGCTCTGAAATTGTTTCTGTAACTTTGGCCTTAATCCATGACATTCTTATATCCCATTTTCAAAGAGTTAATTGTTAAATACTCTATATTCTAAGTTTTGATTCTTTTTTTTTAAGATTTTATTTATTTATTTGACAGGCAGAGATTACAAGTAGGCAGAGAGGCAGGCAGAGAGAGAGGGGGAAGCAGGCTCCCTGCTGAGGGGAGCCTGATGCAGGGCTAGATCCCAAGACCCTGGGGGATCATGACCCGAGCTGAAGGCAGAGGCTTTAACCCATTGAGCCACCCAGGCGCCCCTAAGTTTTGATTTCCATCTTGAACTATAGTTACATGTTAGAATACTTTTCTTTTGAACTTGGAGAGGTTGGGGTATTTACTTTTATTTCTATTATCTTAATTTTCTAAATGTAAACTCTGAAGCTTATACTTCACTGTATATATTGAGATTTTATACTTTGAGCTGTTGATCGCTTTTTTGTAATTACTGTTTGGAAGCTATCTAAAAATATTGCAAAGTTTAGTACAAATCTACTAAATCGCTTTTATTATGCCCTTAATTTTCTCATAGTTTGGTCTGTTTGAGCTATGAAAGCTAGAAACACAGTGATATTTTACATATCACCCTCAGTCCACATTTATTTTACTCTAATTGTTAATTAGTTTTACCTTCTATATTTCAGTTATATTATTCTGTGCATAAGTAGGTTATATCTTTATTGTAAGTTGTAACTATCAATACAAAGCTAACTTGCTTAATGTAACATTTAAAATTTTTCCCTTGAAATACAGTTTTCTTTGCCTGTTTTGTTTTGTTTTTTCCTATTTCTCTCTGAAAATATCAGAGTTTGATTTTCATTTTGGCTTTTGAATAAATCTGAGAACCTTTGCAATTGAATCAAATCCCTTAGCTCATTTATGTTTAGTTATTAAAATATAATGCTATAATTTTGCCTTATGCTTTATACATGCTTCTATAATTGTGTCTTTTATAACCCAGCTTTGGGTATGTAGACTATATTTTTGTATGAATACTTTCTCTAGTGATGTGTAAACTATCTATATTCTATTTTTGATTCTAGTTAGTGGTTACCAGACATTTTATAAATATGTTTGAAAGTATATTTTCTAAGCATTATTATCTAGAAAAATCTAGCTCTGATTCTTCCTTTATATCCATCCTCTTCTCTCCTACCTCATGTTTCTGACTTCTAAAAATAAATTAATATTACCGTATTAACAAATAATTTTGTCATTTTTTCTTTCAAGAATTATCTTTGACATTTGCATTTAGTAGTAAAACATACCATCATTTCTTAAATTCCATGTTTCAATATATTTTGTCAGTATTTTTAAACCAAATTTGCTCATTTTTTTAATTTCTAGAAGTCTCAAATGATCTTGAAGGATGCTGATTTTTTTGTTCCTGAACATTTTTTTTTAATGAAGTACATCAATAAGTGCTTAAACAGTCAGAGGTTCCAAAATACTTGTTTTTTATTTTTAAATATTTCAATTGCCTTCCCAAATTATTGATGATTATTTAGCTGCATGTAGAATTCTTGGAATAAATGTATCCTTTTAAAACTCAGTTGGTATCATTCTTAAGTTTTCTAGAGAAGTCTCTGGCTAACCTGATCGTGAACATTTTTTCTTCCTTACAGCATTGTGTTACGTCACCTTTTTTCTTCATGTAGTATTTTAAATTTAAATATTCACCTGTTACAGATTTAAGTGATGGCCACATTCACTTGGTGAGCCATTTCAATCCGTATCCTCAGTTCAGGACAGGTTGTGTTCATTTGTTGTCTTGCTTGCTTACTCATTTTGACTTGCTCGAATTTTGTTTACAGTGTTAGCTTTTGTGAACACTTGCTATTTATCAACTTGACCTCTGTTGTCTTTCTTCAATATCTATCAGCATTCTCATTTTAAAAAAAAGACAGAAAGAAAGAAAGAAAAGCAAAGAAACATCTCTACACATTTCTCTATGTAGTTTCGGCCAACTTCTTAGTCTTACTTCCACATCATTGATTTTGTGTCTATATGATTTTTGGTTCTACAGCATAGTGCTTCTTTTTCACTGTTGTTTTGGTAAGAACACTTCACATGAGATCTACCTACTTAAATTTTTCAGTGTACAATACAGTATTATTAATTATTGCTTCTTAATGGATAAAAATCTGGCCATTATAAGTTTAGTTATCTTTTTAACTATTTCTCTTTTAATACCTTGAGATAAAATTAATAACCATGCAATTCTCCCATTTAAAATGTCCAATTCTGTGATTTTTAGTGTAATTACAAATATGTACAACCATCACCACAGTCAGTTTTAGAACACTTTTTTCATTGCCTCAAAAAAACCCTCCATATGCTTAAGCATCCCCCACTAAACTCTTCCCCCTCCCGACCAAGCCCTAAGCTTGGTACTTAATGTACTACCTATCTTTATAGATTTGCTTCTTCTAGACATTACTTATAAATGGATCATACAATATTTTGTGACTGACTTCTTTCACTTAACATAATGTTTCCAAGGTGTTAGTACTTCGTACATTTTTATTGTATGAATAACATTCATATAACTGAGTAATATTCATGCACAGATACAACACACTTTATTTATGCATACATTAGGTGATAGACATTTAGACTATTTCCGTTTTTGGCTGTTATGAATAATGTTGCTATAAACATGTATACAGGCTTTCATATGAACATATTTTTTAAATTTCTCTTGGGTGTATATATAGAAGTAGAATTGCTGGGTTATATAACTCTGTTTAACCACATGAGGAACTACTGAACTGTTTCTTGAAGTGGCAGTATCATCTTATATTCCACCAGCAGAGTGAAGTGTCAGGGCTGCACTTTCTCTACATCCTCACCAACTCTTGTTATGATTTGTCTTTTTGATTATAGCCATCCTAGTGAGTGTAAAGAAGTATCTCCTGTGGTTTTGATTTCCATTTTCCTGATGACTAGTGATGTTGAGCATCTTCTCATTTATTTTGTTGGCCATTTGTACATCTTTTTTGATAAATGTTTAAGTCTTTTGTCCATTTTTAAAATTGGGTTATATGTCTTTATATTGTTTGGATAGAAGATTTTATATATGTAATCTTACATAAGATTATATATATTATATATATTCTGGATACTATGTCAGAAATATGATTTACAAATATTTTCTCTCAGTCTGTAAGGCTTTTTTTTTTTTTTTCACTTTGTGGACAGTGTACTTTGATGCACAAAAATTTTTAACTTTGAAGTTGAATTGATCTTTTTTGAGGTGGTTGCCTGTGCTTTGAGTGTCATATTCAAGAATTCATTTTCAAATCAAAGGTCATGTCAATGTACCTTATGTTTTCTTCTAAGTGTTTCATAGTTTTAGCTCTTACATTTAGGTCTTTGATCCATTTTGAATTAATTTTTACATATGGCGTGAGGTAGGGGTTAAACTTTATTCTTCTGAATAAGGAAGCCCAAGAATTGTAGCACCATTTGTTTAAGAGACTATGTTCTTTCCCCATGGAATGGTCTTGGTACCCTTGTTGAAATCAACTGAGCAAAACCATATGAGCTTCTTTCTGGACTCTCATTTCAGTCCCATGTCTGTCCTTATGTCAATACTACATTCTTTTGATTATAGTAGTGTTGTAGTGTGTTTTGAAATCAGGAAGTGTGAGTCCTTCAACTGTATCTCTTTTAGACTGGTTATTTGGAGTGCTTACAATTTTATATGAATTTTACTATTTTTTTGGTTTTTAAAGATTTTATTTATCTGAGAGAGAAAGCACGAGTGAGGCAAGTGGCAGAGGGAGAGGGAGAAGTAGACTCTCCACTAAGCAGGGAGCCCAATGCAGGGCTTAATTCCAGGACCCTGGGATCATGACCTGAGTCAAAGGCAGATGCTTAACCAACTGAGCCACCCAGGTGCCCCTCCTATGAATTTTAGACTCAGCTTTTCCATCTCTATAAAAATGGTTTTGGGGGTTTTGACAGAGACTGTACTGAATCCATAAGTTGGGGGAATACTGTCTTAATAATTTTAAGATTTCCAATCCATAAATACGGGATGCCTTTCCATTATTTAATTTTTTTAAATGTGTTTCAACAATATTTGTAGTTTTCAGTGTACCAGTCTTGCACTTCCTTGGTTAAGTTTATTCCTAAGTGTTTATTCTTTGTGATGCTCTTATAAATAGAATTTCTTAATTTTATTCTTGTATTCATTGCAAGTGTATAGATATACAAATGATTTTTTGTATATTGACTTTGTACCTGCAAACTTGCTGAACACATTTATTATCTATAATTGAATTTTAAGAGATACCTTAGAATTTTCTATATATAACATCATATTCTCTGTAAACTGGGATAGTTTTACATCTTTCTTTCCGATATGGTTACCTCATTTCTTTCTAGCCTTGGCTCTTGCTCCCAGTGCTGTGTTGAATAGAAGTGGTTAGAGCTGACTTCCTTGTATTGTTCCTGATTCTGAGGGGAAAGCATCCAGTTTTTCACCAATAAGTCTGCTGCTAACTTTGGGGTTTTGACACATGTCCCTTATCAGGTTGAAGAAATTCGCTTTTACTCCTAGTTTATTGAATGTTTTTGTCACGAAAGAATACTGGATTCTTTTAATTATCTCTAATCATATCAATTTTAATTTAAATATCTTACATAAAAATAATTGGGTAAGTTATATGAAGTCCGCTTTCTTATAATCTCATCTTTTACTTCTTATAGAAACTATATTTTAAAACTTGAATTCTAAAACGGATGCTTCTTTTTCTTTTACTTCTTCCAGCAACCATTTAATCAGTCAAAATGATGCTTTTCTTTTATATCTTAAATACTGTGGTTCCCTTTAAAAAAATATTTATACTAGCTTTTTAAATTTCTCTCTACCTTTATTTCTCTCTACCAAAAAACCAGAGTTTGGTATACAAGGTCATGAATATTCTGCCGCCCTCTTTGCAAGCTGATAAATTCCTCTTGGTCTTGATCTAAAGGGGTAATTAGAGTGCAAAGGCCCTTGTCAAAGTTCCATGCCCAGCACTCACACATTTATCATGCCACAGTGTTAAGGAGGGGTCTCCTGCTTCTGCCGATGTGCTGACTGTAATGGAAGAGGATTTACCTCTGAAAATTTTGGAAACGCTTGCGGGTGTGCCCCAAGGCCACCTTCACTAGAACACACCTCTGATGGCTCTTCCCATTACTACTGTCCCATCCCAGGACGCAGGGCCCTGGTGCCTTTGCTGTGTCATTCCTGAGCCCAAACAGGGTCTTCAAATGGAAGCAGATTGAGAAGTACCGGTTCAAGGATGAAATGCATGGCCTTGGTTTGCCCATCCCTCACCCCAAATGTAAATAAAGGGAAGGCCAAGGATGAGCTGACAGGTCTCACAGAGGAAAGCTCCAGAGTCCCTGCTGTCAGGTCAGAAGCATTTATCAGCGCTGCTTGGACACCAAGCACTACTCAACGTGCCTCATGTGTATTAGTTCTATCGGCCTTATAACCACTCTGTTCATACATTTTACAGATCATGAAACCGAGGCACAAAAATGACAACTTTCCACGGTCACACAGTGGCTAAGACATGAAGCCAGCGTTAAACCCACTGCCTGACTCTTTTCCCTTGACCCAGCCAGCAACAGTTCCCCCTGTGCTTGTCTTTGTCCTGTTGCTGTGCTCCAGGGCACATCTGAGCTCTGGTGGAGGAGACATGCGTTCTCCTTAGGTGACTCCTGAGTAACATTCCAAGTCGTCTTTGCTGTTGAAATTGGCTATCACTCTGCTCTGCGGGTTTTAGGTTTTTCAAGTATTTCAATGAGGAGAGTGAACCCTGGCCTGGGAGCAGCTATCATCTGAACTCAGAGGTCCTCCTGGAATAATTTGCATATGAACTTGATCTTAATGACTGTGCTAATCTTGCAGTTGAGAATATCAAAGCCTAGAACTGGTTAGTCAACCTCCTCCAAGACAGAGAACCAGACAGAGAACCCATCCTTATCTGGTTTATTCCCCCCTATATTTTGCCAGGTCAAGTGTCTGAGAAATCGCTGAGGTGAAATGTAGCTGTCTTTCCTAACCCACTCCCAAAGGTCCATACGCCCTCAGAAGCCACAGGCAAACTCTGGTTTGAATTCATTTCACCTGCTTGATTTCTTCTTACCTTGAAAAATGGAATGCAGACCCTTACTTGAGATTTTTCTCGAATTAGTCTGGGTGACGAATGTCTTTTTGAGCTCTCTTATTTGACACCCTATTAATTTTTTTAAACTCCCATTGTTTTGTTCCTGACAGACCTGTTATGTTTCAGATGTGAGACAAATGTACAATTGAGGGAAACTTCTCTAATATGCTATATTTGCCTCAGACTATTGAGATGACTTAAAAAAAAAAGTGTACACACCAGGGCATCCTCCTCCTCCTAATTTTATCTGGCATATTTAATCGATAGAGATTTTTGGGTTAGATTATTATCAAAGCACGTAGTATTGTTGAACGTGTGGCCTTCGTGACACTCTTGGCATCTCTTTCCAACACAGGAAGAAGTTTTGCCACTGCTGGGGAAGGCTACTTCCTGGCATAAGGTGACAGGACCTCAGAGGTAGTTGTACTTGGGATAGCGCCTGGGCAGGCTGCATTTTGTGTCACACGTCCAAAGTCCCTTAGTAGAGCTGTGGAACTTGAAGAGAGGAAGCAGCATTTGCATCCCTGGTCACACCAGTCACGGTAAACACGAACCATTTAGATTTCAGCCCTTTAATGAAAGTTCCCTGAAGTGGTTTTTAAAAGTCAGGCTCCCCTGGCAGAACCAAGTAGGAGAAAAGAATGGAATAATTGGAGGCTGCTGTCTTTTCACTTCCCACATAAAATTATTTGAAGAGACAGGCCAGAACTTTAAACAAGCGATACCAAGAAAAGTTGTAATTTGGATGTCTGTTGTTGTGACGTTAGGGTGTTTGCTTAAAGGACTTTCTCCCCCCAACTCTCTCCCCAGACATACTTCAATGACAATATCCTGACTCTGATCCGGACCCTGGTGACCGGGGGAGCCACGCCAGAGCTCGAGGCTCTGATTGCTGAGGAGAATGCACTTCGAGGGGGCTACAGCACCCCCCAGACGCTGGCCAATAGGGACCGCTGCCGCGTGGCCCAGTTAGCGCTGCTGGATGGACCCTTTGCGGACTTGGGGGTGAGTTCATGGTGTAGAGGTTCCCTGAGCCCACTGACTGGGAATATAACTTGGGCTGAGTGAACGGGGTGCCAGAGAGTGAGGTGCTAGGCACCTGCCTTTTCTGGTTTCTATGGTAAATAACTACAAGGGGATGTTTACGGTTTACTGACTAGCAGGCCCTGTGCTTTACATACAGTCACTCATTTTTATTCCCACAACAATCCTTCGACATAGTTTCTATCATCAGACACTCTAAGGAGACTGAGGCACAGAGAGAGAATTGGCCCGATGAGGAATCTGAACCAGAAATCCTGGCTTTAGAGCCTGTGGGCTTCCTCACTCCCGTAGGTGTCTTCTACCATGAGCCAGGAGGCATCCGGTGGTTCCAGCACATGGCCAAGGCTGGGACCCCCTTTCCACAGGGTCTTACATACCTCAGGGCTGCTGTACCCCAAAGGCACACTCCTAGGCCATGAGGAACTTTTAGAAACCACCGATGGCCATGCCCAGTTCCTGGGATTCAGAGTGTTTGTATCTGGGTATGACTCAGGGCTTGGAAGTTTTTAAAACACCGACATGCACCTGGAGCCACTGGCCAAACAAACAGCATCTCACGTGGACCTTTAATGGCTCTAATTTTGGACGTTGGTCTTCGCATTTCTGAGGCTGGACGGAGTCACTCTCCTCCATGCCCTCCCTGCCGCAGAGGGGATGACTAGGACCTGTGGTCCTATGGGCCCCACGCACCCTCTGGGTTCACGTACTCTGGCAAAAGTCTGCAGTCTTTACCATGACTCGCAGCCTCACTCCACCTCCATGGATGTGTTCAAGGGGTGGAGCCACAAGTCTTGGGAACAGATGTATTTATTGCACAAATAATAGTGTTACCCAGGAAAAGGGTCACTTTCTCTATTTCTTCGGAAACCCTGATGCCGACTTGCACCATATTTTGGTGTGGTTATGGGCAAGGACCTATGTTAGACTGGGATCTGTCATTGACTTACTGATGAACGTTGGAAGGTAAAGACTTTAAATAATGGTAAGATTTGGCCCCCTTTGTGTTCTGTCATACGATGGCCATGTGGAAATTCCAATGACAGGAAGGGAAAAGGCAGCCACGTTACCCCCAGAGAAGTCATTCTTCAGGGCCCTTCCTGTTCTAACACCCACCTAAAGCCACCTGGCTGCATGAAGCCAGCATTTCCAAGTGAGTGGGTTTGCTTTCACATTCCACATCAGGCCCCAGACCCTTGGAAGGTGACCGTGAACTGATTAGGACTGTGAATCCCACTTATACAGCCTGCAGCTCCCTGCCTCCTGGGGAAACACATTCTCTACCACCAGTGCCATCTCTGAGGTCTGTAAATTGTGCTTTTCACACAGTCCTTTCCCTGAAAGAGTCTGTCACCATAGTACCTGGTGGGGTCTTTTCTCCTTGCAGTGATTTTAATTATCACTCGAGCCGTTTTGACAACACGGTCAGATCACAGTGATTACAGCTGAGCCGGGGCTAAACATAATCACCATTCCGCAGAGCTGGGTTCTTCCCAGCCAAACATACACCTGAGACCTTCAGGCTTTATACCCTCACTTCAAATGAGGGAGAGGCACACTCTCTTCAGGGCTCTCGTTGCTACAGATGGAAGACTGGAGAGAACTGGTGGAGAACCCCATCATTATCTGATCTGTAAAAATGACCGGTGTTAGATGTAAGCTGTTAATCACAATGACCTCTTTAGCCTCAGTCCCTTGGGACAGACCCTCCAACTCAGGAGACACCAACATGAGCTTTCATGAAAAGGGTCTGTTCCCCCTGGACTTCTGCTTTCAGACAAATAAAAACGTTTCTGTTCTTTTCTTGTTTCCCAGGATGGTGGTTGTTATGGTGATCTGTTCTGCAAAGCTCTGAAAACGTATAATATGCTTTGTTTTGGAATTTACCGGCTGAGAGATGCTCACCTCAGCACCCCCAGCCAATGCACAAAGAGGTGAGTATATTTCCACTCTGCTCTCCCAACCCAAATGCAGAGACAGAAATACCTTCTCTTGTCCCCCACGATGAAGACAATGCATACATGTGTACATGCTCTCAGTACGAAACTGACTCTGCCCACATTACATCCAACACTGAGTTTGAAGATTATGGGAGGTTTTTTTCTTTAATCACTCATAGCAGATGTAAAGATATTGTGGGAAGAAATCAAGTTTTATAGGTTAGTTCCTGAATAGGAGCATCTCCTCTAAACTCCAGCTACTGGGATCATTCTGTTGGTACCTAATAGATATTTCATATTGCTAGTGTTTAAGCTAGATGGTTCCTCTGCCATATCTTAGATGCCTGTATTTTTACTGACTATATTTTTAATGGGCTTATTTTTTAAAAAGATTTTATTTATTTATTTGATAGACAGAGATTACAAGTAGGCAGAGAGGCAGGCAGAGAGAGAGGAGGAAGCAGGCTCCCTGCTGAGCAGAGAGCCTGATGCGGGGCTCGATCCCAGGACCCTGAGATCATGACCTGAGCTGAAGGCAGAGGCTTCAAGCCACTGAGCCACTCAGGTGCCCCTTAATGGATTTTTTAAACTGTTATATATTTATTTCAAGAAAATTATATATTACCAATTTAAGCAGAAAAATATAACAGTTTATATGTTCTATATATTTTTTAATTCTTTATATTTTCTTTATATTATTTATATTTTTAGAATTGCATTAAAATAAATTCACAGCGATCCTAAAAGTACGTCATAGAATTACCAAACTCAGTGTATCTGTATAATACACCTCAAAAAACAATGTTATGAGTATTTTTCAGCTTTGCTTGCACATTAGAATCACCAGGGGTGCTTTTTAAAAATATTCTGATTTCTCTGATTTAATTGCTCTGGATTGAAAAGATAATTTTTTTTAACGTATAGAGATTATAGTATATAGCCAGAAGTGAGACTCTGGTATGTCTGGCTCGAGGATCCACTTCGAGGTGTACTACTATAGAGGAAACAGTAATTTTTATTTTTTGATCCTGTGTGTGTGTCTGGAACAAAAGCTGCAGTGCATTTGGGCTACTCAGATTCAGACTTGAACTTGATATTGAATTAGAAGGGGCACGTGGACTGTAGGAAGCACAGTTTGGTTCTCCTGTCATAGGCACTAATTCAGCATCTTTGCCAGACCTCGTGTGGGCCTCCTGCCCTGAGCCAAAGAGAGGAAGATTTAGTTCAGCTTGGAGGATAATGTTGAAGGCCTTGGACCAGCTAGAAGCCCATCCTCCAGATGCTCTTCAAGACCCGAGGAGCCTCTTGGTTCAGAGGGGGGTGAACTATGCACCCAGTTATCCTCATGCCCTGACCCCTCTGCTCTCCCGTGCAGGTATGTCATCACCAACCCCCCGTACGAGTTCGAGCTCGTGCCGACAGACCTGATCTTCTGCTTGATGCAGTTCGACCACAACGCCGGCCAGTCCCGGGCCAGCCTCTCCCATTCCTCCCACTCGTCCCAGTCCTCCAGCAAGAAGAGCTCCTCCGTGCACTCCATCCCGTCCACGGCAAACCGACAAAACCGACCCAAGTCCCGGGAGTCCCGAGACAAACAGAAGTACGTGCAGGAAGAGCGCCTCTGATATGTGTAGCCACTGCCACCGTGTGTGAAACTGTATCTGCCACTCATTTCCCCAGTGGGTGTTTCCAACAGTAACTTTCCCCCTTTTCCCCTGTAGTCCCCCCTTTTTTTTACACATATTTGCATATGTATGATAGTGTGCATGTGGTTGTCATTTTTATTTCACCACCATAAAACCCTTGAGCACAACAGCAAATAAGCAGAAGGACCAAAAGTTATTTATGATTCTAGGGGAGAAATAACCGAAAGGCATGCTCCAGACATAAACAGCTCACTGCAGGAAGCAGTTCGCAGAGTAGGGGAGAGCCACTGTGAGCCATGTCAGTTATGCAAAGCAAGTTTAGTCAACGTAGAAGAAAAGTTTGTTCTGATTTACCAGGATTATCAGGGTGCTTCGGGTTTTGATTTTGTTGTTTTCCTTCCTTCCTTTTTTTTTTTTTTTTTGGTAATACACATGCAGTAATATATACATACACATTTATTTGAAACGAGCAACCAAAACAGCAACAAAAACATATCGATTGTTTCCACTCTCTGGGCTGAAGTCTAGCAAAGCATTTAAAAGGCTTTCGCCATTTGTGTAGATGATTATTAAGCACCTGCTTTTATAAGAGAACATCCAAGATTTTTTACTCACCAAGGCCTTTTTGTCCCGGAGCTCGCTTCCTCTGGGAGTTCGTGTGAACGTTTCTGCCCTTACTGTGGAGGAAAGAATAGTATCCCATTAGTGGCTGTATCAAATTCTAGTCATTTAATTTAAGTGAACAGAGGTTTGATTGCGTATTAAATTGTTATTCTGTCTCCTTATGCCATATGACTAGCTATTTTTTTTTCTTTCACTTTTGACATTTGGGATGAAAAGCCATATGTATCATAAATATCAGATGTAAGTCATTAAAAACTGCCTTCCTGGGACTTTTACATCTTTTAAAAGGTGAATTACTTACCTTATGTACAGAATAAATAATGCTCAGGAAAGAGCGAGTATTTTTCCATGCATTCTCAGGGGACCTTTTTACTCCCCTTTGTTTGATTAGCTAGGGCCCCAGTGCCAGGTAGGAGCAAGGGCTGGGGCCGAGGTGGAGCGTGAGGAAAATAAACCCAGCAGCAGATCATGTTTTTCTAGGAGCTGACATGCTAAATAAATGAGAAGGTAGGGGGAATCGAGCTGTAGTTGACTCAACAAAGACAAAAGCTAGCCACCACCTCAGACTGTTGGCCCAGCTGCATGGTGCTGACTGTCCCAAAGCTGGGAGCTAGTGGAAAAACCCCTCCCCAGTTTCTTGAACACGGCCGATTCACTTAGGCAGGCGAATGACAACAACAGCGAGCTGCTCCTTGTCATCCCGAGGTGGGGGAGAAGTGTGCAACAGTGAGCCAAACACATTTTGGTATAATTTTTTTTTCTTTTGTTTTCCTTCTTTCCTTCCTTTTTTTTTTAAGTTAGTAAGCATGAGAGGAAAGGTAGAAAAATCCCCTTTTCAATATATAGTTGGTAGATGTTGTATGCATGCAAATCAGGCTTTGGACAGGGTGGTAGTTCTTTCAAATCGGTCACCTCCACTGGAACTGAATTCGTGTATGTGTGGACTAGCCCTGGGCTGGGGTATACCGATTTGAAATGTCTACCTTAAAAAAAAAAATTCCATAGAGCAGAGTAGGGGTGGAGGGGAGGAGAAAAATGCCACACCTATACCATCTCTAAAAAGGTGTTTTTATGGTGAATGCTTTGAGTTTAGATTTCGGACCCCCTCTCCCCCCAAGCATGATAGCTTTGGAGATTTGCTTGCTGTGTGAATTGACAAGCACTTTTACTGACAAAATGGTGAGGCTCAGTCTGAACCTCTGCCCCCATACCAAAGACAGGGCAGTGCAGTATTCAGACCAGGAATGGGGTGGGGCAAAATTGCATACATGGATGTTAAAAAGCCCTATGAGTGGAAGAATTTTTTTCAAATTATTTTTTCCCTATATACATCGATTTCTATATTATGTATAACTATCTTTTTATATAGAACTATATATCTCTCTATATATATCTATACACACATATATACACATATATGTGTGTATATATATACACACACATATACCCCAGTTTGGGATCCTGAAGAGCTTTTCATGCATTCTTTGCAAAGGAGGTTATAAAGTTGTGCCCATAGAACATTTATAACTATAAGAATGTGCCAGTTAAAGTGCTCAACAGGAAATATGACAGTTTAAAAGCATTGTAAAACTCACATAGCTTACTTCTCTCTCTAAAGTGCAACAAGGATGAATAGAATGGGCCAAGGTATGACAATTAATGGTTCTGCATGACCTAGCCACTGCTGGGGGTTTTCTTCTATAACGTTGTCCTTGTGAAAACTTTTGTGAAATTAAAAGAAAAAAAGGAGTTACAAATTTTATTCTGTTATTGGTTTATTTTTATTTATATTGTTCTGTTTGTGGTTTTATTTAGTTTGTTTTGCTTTTTTTTTTTTTTCCTCCCTTCCCTCTCCCCTCCTCTTCCTTCCCTATTTCTCCTCCTTCCTTCACTTTCTAAATTGCTCAGCGCGATGAGGCTATGCTGCTGCTACTGCTAGATCCCTTAGAGTTTGTTTTGGTGTTCTTGGTTTTTGGGGCTGGGTAATTTGGGGGGAACTTCTCTCCATTTGGCTTGCCTTTAAATCTGCACGTGGCCTCCCTGCCCACCTTGGTACCTTGCTCCAAGTCCAAAAGCATTTTCCCATCAAGAAACCCAGCTTCCTCCACTTCCCCCCCATTACCACCACCCCAACCCAGCCCCCCATCGGTCTGTCCACATCTCTGTGTTTATCTTGGCAAGACCTGCTAAATCAAAGTACGATGCCAGGTGATAAACTTTGCTGGAAAACATTTGCAGCTCTTCCATTTGGCAAACCTGCTTCTCGGTTCATATTTTATCCTCCTTTTAATTTAGACCAGGAGGCTTATTAGTGACAAAAGCATTGGTCTCCTTTATGTGTGATCAGTAGGACCCCAGATGAAAACTGCTCAGTTGTGTGTATCAACTCACACAGCACGCCCAGTTATCTGGGGCCTCACGGCTCAGGCCCTGCATTATCCAAGTCTCTCCTGCCACCTGCCTTTCCGGCATTTGCTTCATCCCAACAAGAGATTGGGCAGATAGCGGGAAGTAATTCCAAAATGCATTTTATATACAATCTGTTAGCAGCTCTGATGAGATGATGTTGTGACAGGAATGGAATGGGAACAGACTGTGACATAAGATGAAACTTTGGAATTTTCCCGGGACTTTGGGCACACAACTGAGAGTTGACTGTAGTATTTGGCTAATGATACGTTCAATGATGAATAGGTATCATTATGACCTCTCTTCTACTAGCTGAAACTACTCTGTTGTACTTTCCTCACTAGAACAAAGAGTCTCCTCCGTTGTTTTCCATGTGACTCCAAACTGCCTCATTCCCCTTTCAGGTTCTTTTAGAAGGGAAGCACACAGGTTCTCATACTATGTCTCTCCCCTTCTTGCTCCCCATGAAGAAAGAAAAGAAAAGAATAAGGATGACCTAGAAAGAGAGGAAGTAAGAGAGAGAAAGAAAAAAAGAAAGAAAGGAAAAGGAAGGAAAGAAGAGAGGAAGGAAGGAGAAGGAAAAGAAAAGAAGAAAAGAGAAAGAAAAAAGAGACACACAGGGAGGCAGAGGGAGGAAGGAAAGAAGGAAGGAAGGAAGGAGAAAGAAAGAAAAAAGGGAGAGAGGAAGGAAGGAAGGGAGGAAGGGGTAAAGGTAGAAAGTGAAAGAATTATTTGAAGAGAAAGTATATGCATTTAAAAAGACCAACAGCTAGAACCTCAATTATCTGTGCCCTTCTACAAGAGAAGCAATTTATAAGCCACTCAGTCCAATTTGCTTTAGGCTTTGCAGGCTTTAGGCTTTACAGGGCTGAACCTTAAATAAGTGAGTAGACCAGGAGGTGTGGTGAAGCGTTCTCAGCCTCGGCCCTCACTCGGATGATCATAAAATCACCAACATCCCTAAGGACTGCTGCCCAGGGTCCTTCCTGAAGCCAGTTCAAATGGACAAAGAGAAAGCTGGACCCTTATATAGAGAGTTTGACCACAACTGGGAGAAGTTTCAAATTCTGTATGAATATTACAGGTTGTAACCCAGACCCTTAATATAAATGCTCAGTAAATATGTTTAAATAAATTGGTCTTAAATATTTTCAGGCCTTTCATCAAGCTATCAGTTATCTTTACTCCCTTGACTTATCTTAAAAAAAAAAAAATACAAGAATGCCCCCTGGGTGCTTCCTGATGTTCTGTGCTGTTGGCACTTTCTGGAGCTGGGCTCACAGCTGAGAGGGAGAATAGCTTTATAAGTACAGCGAGACAGAGGTACTGCCTTTGCCTCCTGCCAGCATTGTCAAGATCTCAGATGACCAGTAAAACCTTTGACTGGCTCTTCTTCAGCATGGGAAAAGCCTAAAGGTGTCTGCATCCCAATAGAGACAATTAAATCAACCTGTCAGGTTCCTATAGCAACAGGCTCCTGAAGGATAAAGAGGAGCATATAGAAACTTCGGGGCCCGTGGAAGTCAAGACAGGGTAAAAATCAGTGTCTCACTCAGCTTCTTCAGCCCATCCCTGCTTTGTCATAAAAGGGTGATGCAGAATAAGCTGTGGGCACCTGTCACTAAACTGCTTGCCTGTCTCCCACCAGATCGCACATCTTTTGCATAGGGAGGGGAGAGGGAATGGTCCCCTGCCACCGGAAAGGGAAGAGTGAAGAATCTGTCTTTGGGGTGTCAGCTGCACAAAGGCCCCAGAAAAGGGCCAGAGCAGGCAGTCTGCTCCGCCCAGTGAATGGCAGCGTTAGACTTTAGTTAAAAGAGGCAAATAGAGTCATGGCGGACAACTGCAAATAAGTGTCAGTTTTCATAAACGGCGGCTACTTTGGTTATGGTAGGGATGGTTTTCATTTCTATGAAATAGCCATACTTTGCCCATGGAGAGGGAAGAGGGCAGTATGCATGGGTGGGATCCCCTGAGGGCCTTGGGGTGTGTGGGGCAGAGGGTACATGCCAGCCTTCCTCCTGGAAAAGTGAGCTGTGAAACCGTCCAGCATTATCTTTGAAGGCTTCGGCTCCTGGTTAGGGTTTACCGTTCTCAGCTGTTGTCTCTATCCACACGGACCCTTTTCCTTTCAAGCCCTTTCTCTCTAAACCTCAGCTTGTGGTACAGCAGGAAGAGGGCCAATTATTCCAAATACCTTTGCTGTATTATCGTCTCTCCTTTCATGCATTCGTCTCTGGGGAGCAGTTATGTGAAAAAGCGAAATCCCACAGCACTGACAACCCACGGAGCCAGCAGAGAGGCTCAGTGTTCACAGCCCAGCCTGTTTCTCTGCTTGCAGGTACCCAAGCGGTCAGGGCAGCCCAGGTCTGGGGCTCTTACCTCCCACAGCCCACTCCTCCAGGCTCTTTGTGGCTTGAGGAAGTCGTAGCTCTTACCGTGGACCCTTCTATCTCCATGATGGAAGTAGCAATGGGAGACACAGATGGTTTGTGGGTGGGGCAGGGCACCTGTTGAGTACAAAGCCATTATTTTAAGGATGCAGGTCCCACGGCAGGCTAGCAACCCTAGACTCACCAGAAAGAACACTGGGTCACTCCTTCCTCTCATTTCCTTCCAAACGGAGATAACCCAAGTAAATCTTCCTCTGTCGTCTCTACTGCCAAAAGCCCCATTCTGCAGGCCAACACCCCAGTTTATGACCTTTAGATCTCTTCCTCCAGCTCATCTGCGGCCACACGGAAAAGGACCACCCATCGTCACGGGAGCCCTTTAGTACTGAGAATACTCACGTTACTGCTAACCTCACAGGACAAGCTAACACCTTAGTGCTCACTTAGCGCCAGACTCTGCTAAGCAGTTTACGGGCAGTAACTCACTCAATCCTCACACGAGCTCAGATGTACACGCAGTTCACCTCTCTGTTCAAAGGAATCTGTAGGACAGATTTGTTCAAAGTCATCCAGCCACAGAGCGGCAGAGTGGCATTGAAAACTGGCCTATGAACTCTGCCCCTCTGCCGTCATGGCGGCTGCCATTATTAACAGACGCTCAAGAGCTCACACTTACCAGGTATCTGGACCTGTGCTAAGTGGTGCACCAGCACTAGCCCCTTTCATCTAGACAACAGCGTTAGAAAGATCTGATCATGAGCCCTTTTTACAGAAGAGAAGCTGTAACTGAGCTCAGTTACACAGTGACTTGCTCGGAGCCATGCAACTCCCGTGTGAGACCCCAAATCCCTTTGACCTTACCCTCCTGCCCAAGGCCATCTCCCTAGCCCACACCTCCCTGCCAGTCCTTGGTGTGTATCTCATGGCCCAGCTGGTCTCCATAGGTGCCATCTCCCGACCACAGTGCCGGTTCTTCTAGAAGCATCTCTCTGCAGTCAGTGTCTGGGTTGTATCTCTGCCATGCCCCCCCGTCACTGATCTGGGCAGGTCACACACCACCCTTGCCGTGATGATGTCAGGCTCAGCAGCCTCGAGAGAGGCTTGTTAACAAATGGGGCTGTTTTTCTCTGGAGGGAGGAGGTCCTCACAGCCAGATCTGTCGCCCTTCCCATCTCAGGGACAAAAATGAAGCTCCCAGAAATCTTTCTGGCCTGTGGGATGAGGCAGGGAGAGGAGATAAACTCAGGGATTTGGATTTATCCTGGACCAAGAGTACATATTCAGTACTCACTTGAATCCCTTCCCTGAGTATTCTTCCTCCCGGCCAATGTTGTAGCCTTCCCCTGGCACAGTCTCTTTTTGGAAGGCGAGATTCAATAAACCCAAGTGTCATAGTCCTACTTGAAGCACTCTCTGTTGAAGCAAATGAGTAATGATCATTACAGTGTGTGTTCCTCTGATGCCCTTAGGGAGAATCTCTTCATAAAATACCTCTGCCCCTGGATATTTTACTAGGATGCTCAGAGCATTGGTATATTTCAATTTCCTCAACATCCTATCCAACCAAGTCTCCAACAACATACATATTTATATCTCATAAGGCACCCAAATTAAAAAGCCTGTTTCTCAGGCATAATGAAAACCTCCACTCATTACCAGGATGTGCCGGAACATAACTCCTTTTTGTGTGGAAGCTGAACGGCCAAAACACAGGGGCTACTCTACATAGATTTTCTCCTATGGCAAGAAGTGTAGAAGGAAAGAGAGAATGAAGCTTAAACGGGGAAGTAATGCTCTCTTTCTTACTGACAGCAGAAGGAAATTGATATTCTCTCTGCTGCGAAAGGTCAAAATGCCAACTTTGAATTGAACTGTAAAGACTAAATTCTGAACAATTATTCTCTGCAGCAGTTGTAAAAATTTCAGCAAATTGCAGCTGTCTTAGGTCTTTCGCCCAAAAGACCTACTCGTTTCCATCAGCAGAGTTCAGTTTCCTTTCCAACCTGGCATGTCCAGCCTAGCACTAAATCCCTTTGCACAATCAGTCCCCGCAGCAGCACAGCCAAAACCAAGGGCAGCTCAGGCAAACAGCACAGACGCCCGGTTCTGCTTTTCTGAAAACCATCTTTACACATAAACCATTGGAAAAAGTCGGAGTTTGAAATTGTTTCAGCGGCCTGGCAATGCTTTTAAAACATGATAACCATCACATTCTACTCCTCTCTGAAAGGTTAGTTTAATCGTAGATCACAAAAAATTGGTTTCCACAAATGCATAATGGTTCATCTATGTCACACTTGAACTAAATGGTTTTTTAAATGGAGCTGAAATTATTTTGATGTGTACACAGTCCTGGATTTCTATACAACCTTTTTTAACCAGTCCATCAGGAACCTTGCCTCTAAAGCCTCATTAATAATTCAGATGTGCTGATGACTTTAAAAGATCTATGGAATTGAAGCTTAGGAAAAAAAAAAAAAAACTCTGCTTGACAAAAAGATAAATGAATGTAGAAAGAAGCTGTAGGAGTCTGGCAAGCTGTAGATCATCTCAGAACAGATTGTAACTTTATCATTCTGTCAGGGGGAATAATTTAAAGCACTTAATCAGTTAGTTTCACTGTGAGGATGTAGCATTATGAATTCCTATCGTCCAATCTGTTCAAATCAAAGTGAACTTAATTATAATAGGTGAGAGGGCCAGAGCAGGAGAAAGGGGAGCGGAGAATGATGGGAGAGAAGGTAGTTTCCTGGGGGTAAACTGAGCTGTGGAACAAAGGGTAGTGAGCAGGCTCTCACGGAGGCACACCCCAGCTCCAGCGACACTGTTTACACTGAGGGCTCAGACTTGACACAGCAGGAGAGAGGACGCATCCAGCAGAAAGCAGCAGAGCGGCTGTGAGCTGACGGCAGGTGTCGAATTTATAGATCATTAGGCTATCAGACAGACAGACGTACAGACGTACAAACACACATGCGCGTGTACCTCCACGCACTCTTCCATCCAGCCAGGTGAGCGATTTTGGTTAACAGATCAGTCCGGGACCCCTGACCAGGCTGTTGTGACTTGTTCTGATAGGCAGCAATGAGGCCATTGTCTCTAGAGCCGTGGGTGTGCCTGAAAGCTTTCCCCCTTTTTCTTTTCTTTTCCTAAGCCACAAATAGGAGTCCCAAATTAGAATGTCCTATTTGCCCAGTCTATTCATGTCTGAACACAGGGTGAGTTATTCAGAAAGTTTCAATCCTAGAAAAAGGCAGGGGCGAGGCCGAGTTGTGTAAAACAGCACTGAAATGCTGAGAGGATGCTAGGCCATTTTCTCCCCCGCCCCCCCCAGCGCACCCCCAACCTGGCACAACCCCCCCCCCCCCCCCCCCGCAGTCCTCCAATCGCTCTGACTCAGCATTCTCTCAGCCATCTCTGTGTTTAGAGTGGAAATGAAATGCCAAGACTTGGTCAAGCTCCCTTGTCAACAGCTCGGGTTATTATAGTCGGTTAAGATATTGCCACTAGGAATTCCTTCCCTAACTTTATACCAACACAGAGTTTTCGTTCATGAAATAAAAGCCATCTCAAAATCCTCTTCAAACTTTGGTTGCTATTCTGATGTTTAGTCTCATTGCCCAGCACAATCCGTGGGCTTACTTTAAGACCCTCAAAACTGGTGGGTAAAAAAAAAAAAGAGAGAGAGAAAAAGAAAAAAAATAAGAAGAATGGTGTATTGAGCTATAACTTGAAGTATGTCTGTAACAAACAAAGCCAGGTACAGGCTAAGAGGAGGAGATCCTGCCTAAGATGCTAGATCACCGGCTCTCTGTCAGGGACAATGTCCCTTATGTTTCACTCAAACCAGTGAACGCACAAATCTTTCCTCAGGCACAATGTTCATGCCCAATATTTGATGTATTCAGCATCTCCTTCCTACCAAAGCTTTCCAGGCCACTAAAAGGACCCCGGAGAACATTGCTGGAGCTCCTCTTCCAACCCCTCCTCATGCTCAGAGGTCCACCCATTGTGCCCCCAAGTTCCCAAGGGTGCATTGGCCATCACTTGCCACAGGCAGCAGAGGTGTCCCACGTTCTGGGCTTCTCCCTACACTGCCTATCTCTTAGCAACTACTCACTGTCAGCTTCTATCGATTACAGTTTTGCATTTTTTTTCAATGAACTTTCCAAAGGCTTTATCCTAGGACTAATTAAGCTTCTCATTTCTCCTTCTTGTTCTCTATCCGTTTTGCCCTTTAGCAGAAAAGAAATGGTTTACAGATGAACCGGATAATGCCTATCCCAGAAACATTCAAATCAAGCCCATGAGTACCCACATGGCTAACCAGATCAACCAATACAAATCCACAAGCAGCTTGATTCCACCAATCAGAGAAGTTGAAGATGAATGTTGACTCCCAGGAGACCAGAACTATTTTTTTAAAGCCTGACAAACTTCATAAATGGTGACGTGACTTTTCTTCCTCTTACATGCTGAATCACTGGTGGAGACGTTAGGATAAGCGAGAATTGCAAGAAAAATAAAGTAGACAGATCTTTCTCTTTGTCTGCCTTGAATATTGCTTCCATGTATTTTGGAAAAGAAAATGATTTCATTTATAAATGAACATACTAAAATAGTCATGTATAGCCTCTAGCATTTTAAATTATTTTTATTTATTAGAAAGAAATATATTTTTTCTTTTCTTTTTTTCATTGTCAAATATCTTCCCTGTATCTAAACAATGCAAAATCAACATGAGTAAGTGGCCAGACTCCTTGATACATCTTTCTCTTCTTTCTCTCGTTTCCTTTGAGGAGAATGATGGTCACCACCACAATTAATTGTAACGAAGGCCAATGGATTACTAAAACAATTTTCAAATTGTCCAATGATGTAAACATGTATTTTAGTAAATTCATAAAAGACAAAAAAGGGGGCAGGTGAATTTCCATGGATGGGTGTTGTATCTTAGCTGCACTGACACCAGCTCTTAATAAATGGAAACTTATTTATTTTCTCAGTTGAAAGTCATATTTTTGTAGCTTTAGTTTTCATTCTGTATTGCTCATCCCTTTGTTCATATGTTTGAAGGAAAGACCTTCTTGCAGCTTTTCTACAATTACCAGATGAGGTTGATCCGGCCAATAAACGATGCCAGGAGGGTTGTGAGCACGCCTGGGACATTGACGTTGAGGACTAGATACACATGAGATACCGCTCCGTTTGTTGTGTGAATGGTGGGGACTCCTCTATGCTGTTATGCTTCCCATTTCCTATGTCCAAACCACCCTCGCAAGTACAGGAATTTCAATTCTGGAAGGGTTTGGTGGACTTTTTCCCCATGCCCCAAGTCTCAGAGCTTTTAGCCTGAAAGCGTATAAACACCAGTGGATAGTTTCACTTCACAACAGGATATGATAATACATTCGTTCTTTTTGATGAGTTTTTGTTTAAAAGCCAGAAACATTTTCATGATCAAGGAGACTACTTTTGCCCAGATTTCATTTTATTTTTTTCAGGCTTTCCTTTAGTTGTTGGGACAAAACACACAAACTTGCTGCAACGGTGTAAAACATAATAACGACAAAAGGAAAGCAATGAATGCACTCAATCCTGACTGTTAGAAAAGGCTTTGAAAATGACCGGCAATGAAATCAAATGTCTCAGCCACTTCCAACTGTGCTCAAAGATTTTTCTAGCCATCAGACACAATTACCAAGTCTCAGAGCTCTGCCGTGGCTTGCATGCTCGGTGTCTAGTCGTCCCGGCAACTGTTACGTTCCAAACAATTTAGCAAATCTTTCAACTTCAAAATGATCAATCTTTTATACAGTCATCAGGGTCTATGGAGAAGCATGGATGTGATAGTGATTTTTCTTTTCTTAAAAATGTAAACTGTGGACACTTGAAGAAACCAAACTTACCAAAATATCCCCCCAAAGCCCCATGATATCTCCTCCATTATTTCTTTAGGCCATGACCCTGTGGTACTTAGGATATTAGTGCAACTCAGATCAGAGCCAAGCAATGAAGTCACCATGAAAACACATGTCCACTAAGTACTCCAATGACCAGTGTAGGCAAAATGAGCTTCTGTCCCTGTCTACTCCCTGCAGAGCCCATGTAGTCGTGCTTCTGCCCTGTAGGCGCTGTCCTGAAGTGACTTGTCAGACTGTGGTTACCCTGTTGTCACATTTTGTAGAAGTAGTTCTATAAAAGTATCGTGAATATAATGTACGTCCAATTGGATTGTTAAAAAACTACTTATAACCAATCACTAGTCTAACTAAAATGACTAAAATGATGTCAGCAGTCTATATCCGGGCTTTTGAACATTTCCTGGTTTCCAACAGAAGTAAAAAAGGTTTGTGGCGGTGAATCCCTTGTTCGGATTTCACAACTTTCCTGAAAGCTAGGCCTTCTTCTACATAATGATTTTGCATTGGGGTCACCGTGGTACGTTCACACCAACCCACGCTCTTCTTTCCTTCATGAACCCTGGTGGGCTCTTCTTCATGCTGTTTCCTGACAACCGTCTCTGAATTTGTCATAACTGTTTGGTGTCCTCTGGCAGGCAACGGTGGCCACCTAAAGGATCTTCCCTTAGAGAAGCAGTGTCCTGTGCTTCTCGAACCCATCTCTCCACACCAAGGCACTCTGAAAACACAAGTGAAAACTCCAAGACCTGACTGGCTAGAGATTTGGATTTAAACTCCTTTGCTTTGCTTTTCTCTTTTCTTTCCTTTTCATTTTCTTTCCATTTAAGTATTGCTGAAAGAAAACTTTTTTTTTTTTTTCCTTTTGACCAAAATGGCTAAAATGGCTTCCTATAGCAAAGGGCTGCCCCAAAAACTAACTGGAAAGAATCTATTTTCTTCTACGGTAGAGTAGCAAGCTCATGTTGTTTTGCTTTCGATAAATTCAGTAAAAATTTGTTCTGATACAGAAAATAAAAATGAGTTTTGTTTTCTTGAGGAAGTATGCAAAATGGTTGGTGGCTCCTTTGGCAAAAACTGGTGCCTGGTAGGTTCAAAGTGACCCAAGAACAGAAACAAGATTATAAGACCACTGAAGGACCCAACCCAATGTTAGGGCTTCCTGATTAGTTTCAATGTGTTGACCTTTCTGGCCAGGAAGAGGTCGTCTTTCAACCCCACTGTGACAGAACCATTCCCATTTTTCTGACTAAGTATAGACCAATGACGGTCATCATTGGTACCATCTGTCTTGTAAGACTATGATCTCCTATCCCAGTTTAGGGTTCCAGAAAAGTCCTTACCCAAACTAAAGTCTCTTGGGTGCTTTGGGAATCAAAGATCCATCAAGAGGCTATTTAAGAAGTGGAAATCACCCGTTTACAAAGACATCATCACCATCATTATCTTTCTTTTTAAGAAAACTTTACTTTCATCTAAGCAATTTTACATTTCAAAATGTCACCTTGAACTAATATAAAAGACTTTAAAGATAAGTGATTGTGACTAAGGCATGTTGGGGAACACCAGAGCTCTTTCCTCTCAAAGGTTGGGGCATCTTATGATGTATTTTGTACAGAATTTAATTAAAGACTTAAAGCAACAGGGGATTAAAACTATTTTGTTAAAGTTGGAAAAGAGATAAAGCCTAAAAAGCATAAGCATAAAAGCATAAGAGGAAGCATAAGAAAATTGGGGATTATTTTCATGTTGAAAGGCAAAAGAGTACAACTTCCTTACTTGGGGTTGAATATGATTGTTCAAGAGCTATATCTGCAAATAACTAGCTATGAACTTGGAGAACATTCATGAAACCATCAGAGTCCCAGGGACCTCATTTGTAAAGGAGAGTGATTCACCTAAATGGCCCTAAGGTGCCTTTCAGATCTGGGAGGATGTGAGTTAGGATAGTAGTGGGAGCCTTAGAATAGACCTTGGAAACAATCTTGTCCTGTGCTGATGGGCCTCTTGCTGCAGCACCCAAGCAGTACTCCTGGTGTACAGTTTTTGCTCTGGACATGTGGAAGCTGAGTTCATGCCTCTGCTTCACACTTTGGAGTCTCCTTAGGTTCAAAATGCAGTTTCAAAATTCAGGTTCTCCTGGGTCACATCAGGTCAGACTTTTCTGTTTGTTCCTAGGATTTTCTTTTCCATCTCAGCCCTGCCTGCCCTTTTCTTGGCTCCAAGCGCAGTTCCAGTCAATCCCTTCATCTCTAACCCATATCTCCACTTTTCAATATGTAGTTAGAGTCTCATGACTCCTAGATTCCTATCATTTTTCCTCATTTTTATTTCCACAGGTGAATCTGGGGTTTAGGAAGCAACCCATCTTCTCACTTCATTTCCTGTCCTGTTCGTTTGATTTCTTTTCTTCCATTCATAAGTCAAATTTTGATCTACCATTCTTCATTTTCAATGAGAACCTCAGTAAAGAAAGAAAGGAAGGAAAGAGCAAAATGAGGAAGAGAGGTAGGAGAGAGGAAAAAGAATATCAAATCAATTGATTTGATCATCAGCCTACTCACAGGAGACCAAACAGATCCATTCAACTTGGACATGGCATTCTATGGTAGAATCTGTCCATTTTCTCTTCTGTTCCTATAGTCTGTCTATTCACTATTCCGTTCCTCTTTGTGGTTTTTGGAATGGTAGTAATATCACTGTGGTCCTTCAAAGGAACTTCACTATTTAGGGCTTGACTCATCCTCTTTAAAAATCAAAGGGAACTGAGATTTCACTTATAACTCATCTGGTAAATTCCCTTTCTGCCCCTCCCCTACTCACCCCATGTTCCCAAAGCGCATTTAGTTTTCTATCCAGCAGAGATGATTTGGCACTTAAATCCCATGATCATATAAAGCGGTGATATGGCCCTTTGGATTTATTAATGAGAAAAGAGTAATTAGAAATTATTTCCAGCCAGCTTATGCAAGCGTGGCCATATTGGTTTTTTAGGTGAAGTCTGCTCTAGTTGGTTGTTGCCCATTTAATACCAGTTGTTCATATTTTTAAAATTGCCATAAAATAAGACAGTTCAGCCTATACTTTTATCCTTAATTTTATTTCCTAAAGAACTACAGAGCCTAATTCGCCATTGCTCTGGCAAGCTCGTCTGGAACATGTACAGAGGGAAAGGAGCCTATGTGTCCTGAAGCAGCAACCCATTAGCTGGACACCAGTTAGAGTCTGCATTGTATCACAGTCTCATGTGGTTAGACTGGGGGAGGAATGCTGAGTTAGACTATCTGTACCAGACCTTCCTATTTTGCTTCATTTATCTAAAGACAGGCCAAGCCAGGAAATGCATCTAGGAGCTAGGAAGAAAGAGCAAAAACAAAATGATATAAACAGCAATTTCAAGCACCATCAGCCAGGTGCAGGTATGTGGTGGCAAGAGTTAGTGCTTTGGGTGGAAAGGAAGGAGAGATTGTATTGAATCATATCGTTTGGGAAGAATGCAGAGTGATATAGTGCTTGATAGGTTTTGGAGGTATTTCAAAGGGAAATAGATGGCTGGAGGAATGTAGAGAATGAAGGTTTTCCAGTAAGAGGTGACTTAATGGGCCATGGCTCATTGGTGGGAATGGGATTTCAATACATAGGCCATTTTGTCTCTGGTGACACGATCCTACAGGGGAGCTGAAGAAACCTAAGATGAGACCTCAGGAAATAGATAGTCTGAAGGGCCAAGCCAAGAGGTTGAGACTTGAATTAGAAAGCCATGGAAAGCCACCAAAAGTTTTAAACAGAGTGATGAACACCAATGCCCGTGCATTTTTTAGGTTGAAAGTTTTGAGATGTCAGCTCCTCCTGGAAGTCATCAGGAGAGCATGTGCAAAGCTAAATGTTTTTCTCAGCTGCATGGAGTTCTCAATGGTGCACATTCCAAGTCAAAAGCAGTATATGAAGAACCTACTTTCCTCAGATGAGTGTTATGGATCATACTCATTGTAGAAGTTTAGTTGGAGTTAGTTGTGGGGGTTGGTGGGCAGATTGGGTGTCGGGGCAATGACTGGTTCTGGAAAGGTTCTTTGTGAAAGAAACACTGGCTTTGGACCCCAAGAGAAGAACCATGTGGAGGAATAGAGAAGAAAAGAAGACAGGAAAGGGAGCCAGCGAATATGGAAAGCTGAGCAATGTCGTACTGGATTCATTCAGAGTAGAAGAAGCTGAGAGCTTTCCATCAAGGAACACCTTGCAGGCAAACGAGTGGGCAGGTGGAGCTGGGGAGAGGCTTCCAGCAGGCTCTGGATTTGGAAATCAGATCCATGGAGGTCCTTGTGAAGTGGGGAGCATGCCTGAATCTTCCAAAGGAGAAAGCATAGGTCTGAAAGGCCATCTGGCAGAAGACTCAGGGGCCTACAGCCATATTTATAGGGGCTAAAAGGAATAAAATAAGTAGATACTCTTGGGATGGGAGAGCCACAGTACTCCAGAACTAGAGAAGCAAGAAAAGGGAAACTAAGAAAGAAAGGGTGGGTTATCCATGAGGTTGGAGATGAGTGGTACTGGAGAGGATGACTCAGAAGTGAAAGGACTCACGTGGTAAGGGTAAGGACTTTGCTTATTCATCTTTAACCGCAGAGCTCATCATGAGGCCTGGCTCAGGCTGGGGCATCAGTTGGCCACTGTGTGTTACTTCGGACACCATGGGAAACGCAAGGTGGGCAGATCCTCTAGGTCACTGACACTTTTCCTGGAGAAGGACTCAAAGGAGAGGGATCTTGAGGTGGGCTTCCTCTTTCCGCTCACTGTTCATGTCACCCCATTATTCTGCATCCCCTTCTGAGCAACGCATACACTGGAAGCTTTGGTTTTGGCGTTCTCAGAACAAATGTGACAATCACTTTGCTTTGGTGACTTTTCTGGGCAAACAGCAGGAGGAGCGAGGTTTTTTGGAGTGGTGAAAACCGACCTGAACTCCTAGGTAGATTTTAAGTTTAAAAAGGTTTCCTTTGGTCTGTTTATCCCCTCGAGGATATCTGTGTTTCTTCTCCTCTACCTTGCTCTTCAGCAGAACAGGGACAAAAGTGACCCCAAAGCTCTCCAGTGTGCCTGCCTTAGGAAGCACGGCTGGGCTGACTGTTCAGAATCTTAGATGGGAATGTACGCACGGCCCGGAAGCGCACCTGCCAGAGCAAACCAGAGCTTTCCTCACACGGGATTCAGGGTCAATGTGAGAGGCAGCCAGCAGGTAAGGGATCCCTGCCAACAAGGTTGACAGAGCCCCATATCCACACTAAAGCAAAGCCCCGCTGCCCCAGAGCAGCCCACTCCCTTTCCCTTCCTTCCGCTAAGTACAGCCGGAGACACATTTGACCAGAACTGCAACATTTCAGACATAAACCAAACCCGGCCTGGAAATCCTAATTAAAAACGTTCCATTCCCAGGTGGCACAGTCGCATCCTGCCTAAAACTTCTGGCCCACATCCCATCCCCCAGATGCTGAAAAAGAAACCTTTCCCCACTTAACACCCAAAACCTGCATTCGATGTTTCTTCAGGGGACAAAGGAAAAAAAAAAATAGTACACTTCTACAGAGGTCAGCCTACATGTTCATTAAGGAAAAAGAGCGTGGCTTATTCATCTGTCTTTCAAACTTTTGCTTGTCGGCATTATGATTATGATTATGATTAATTACTATGAACAGGAATTGGAGGAGAGAATAAATGCTGGTGCTCTGAAATGATCTACCCAACTCTGTCATCTGTAACAACCAGTGATAACTCTCTTGTCTTGTAAAAAGGGTTTGTACATAACTTGTACATGGTTTCATTTTGTATTTTTCGCAGATTAAAAATTTATGTATTTGTGTTCTAAAACAACGAGTGTTCTTTGCGTTTCTCTAACACCCATGTCTTTGGGGGATTTTTTGGGGGGGGTGGTGGTGGTGGTGGTGGCAAAGTCTCTGAATTCCTGTCAGATAGTTTAGCTCTCTCAGATGAAGGCAAGTTTGTGGACTGATAAGAGCGATGGGCTTGCCTTTCTACTGCCCTTCCAGCTCCAAGTGCAAAGGGACCATTACAGGTCCAAGGAGGTCCAAGGAGGCTGTCAGCGGGTGCTAGCCCAAGGCAACAATGGACAGTGGCTGAGAGGGAGAGCCACTGTTGCTAGATGCGGTGCCCAAGAACACTTCAGGGCCAGGCCATGGCCAGTGGGACCACAGGCTCCTGCAGGGGTCTCCCACAGGCAAGCTCCTAAGGACAGAGAGGCAGCCTTCAAACACGCCCTTGGAAAGCTAGAACCCTTCTCTCCTCAGCCACCTGCTTCCAAGCTGGCTACTCTTTCTTGACTTGTGCACAGCGAAGCAAAGTGCTTTCCCCCTGCATTTCCGTGATCAAAACCCAGGACAACCTACAAAAGTTTTGACTCATCTTGCCTGACCTCACCCCCAGCAGGGCAATGGATGAAACTTTGTCTCAAGACAGAAAAGACCTCTTAAAAATGAGCACTGTGGTTTCAGGGCTTCTTCGGCATCCTGTGAGTTTGAATTCTTTGAGGGAGGCTGGGCCCCCAAGGTTAAGGCTGGTCTAGCCTGGAGGAAAGGAAGGAGATAGAGAGCGGAGAAAGCCATCCAATCTATACACATGTAATGTATATAATGTATGGGCACTTAACATATTCTAGGGATTACTTTATTGTTCATCAGCCAAATATTTACTCACTAGCTAATATGTTCACATTCCTCTACTGGGACCTGGGGATACAACAGTGAGTAACCTCATGGTCCCAGTCTCCAGTCTGGGAAGGGATGGAATCAACAGATAAATAGGTAACAGTCATGTATTAAAAATTGATCCAGAGGGGTAAGCATGATATGCCGTTAGAAACACATAAAAGGCACTCAGCCATTTGAAGAACAAGCTACCCATAGATTGATACTTTCAAAAACAAACCCCTGTTCTACCTAAGTCAACACTGGCCCAAATCAGACCTCCATTCACGGGGTCAGCAAGAGCAGTTCTACCTGTCAGGGTGTGCCAATTCCTGCCAGTCTCTGTATTTCAGTTTCTTGACTTGCCTTCTCCAATATTTGCTAACAAATCTGAATGTTGTTGGGGAGAGTGTAATTGCAGAACATATGGTCCCCATTAGTTAGGCAAACTCCACTGCCAAATCCGGCTCCGAGGAAGGAGTCTGCATAAAAGATGAAGTATTAGAAAAAGATCGACAGTGACAGAGAAAGCAAATAAAAGAGATGAGACAGTGAGTTACAAAATAGCAGGCTCGGCATACACAGCACAATGAATGCGGAACATATTTTTCTATTTGTTGCAAAAACAATATATGTGGATTTGTGCTAAAATCTCCCTGTAGCAAAAATCAAAGTAGACCATTCACCAGAATCAATGTTAACTGCTTTGCAATGTCAGATAAGATAGATTCTGCCTGGGAGAAAAACTGGGGGGAACGGAATAGACAGTGTGCAAAAGAAATAAAGCATGAATGATATCAAAATGTAAATACCAGCATAGGCACTATTTTAAATGTTAATGGACCAGGCCTTTGAGAGAACAGAACCTCATGCTTCCTAAACGTTCATAGTCAGAGAGTCTGAAAACGTAAGCTAAAAATCAGAGATAATACATCCCCTAAGACCTGGAAAAGATGGCTGGACAAGGTGGGAGTGTTGGGCCTCATTGGGCAGAAGGCAGTTCCCCTGCCCAGTCCAGCTTCTGAAAGTTGCCAAGGAAGGAGGGCAGTGCCTATGCCCAGATGCACCCTCATGGCATGGCTTCCTCTTTCCAAACTGCTAACTTGGAGCTTTTGCACCCACTGCCAACCTCATGTTCCTTGATTTTCTACCTGTTCTAGTTATTTCACCCATACCTAATTTGACAGATTTTTTTAAAAAGCTATTTAACCATAATCCAGTCTTTCAAAAATAAATAACTTTGTATAGAATCATCAAACTCTTAAGTACTCTGTTTCCTTGGTTAGTATACTGTTTAATTACACTGCATACTACAGTAACAAGTACAAATGTTTAAACAAGCTTGAGACTGCTGGTGAGCTCAGCTGGTGGAAGCACAAGGAGCAGACATAAAATGCCAGTGCACCACAGAAAGCAGTGAGCATGTTCCCAGATGGATGGAGAGAGAGCATCCACTAACCCAGCCAGCTGATAAGTCATGCTTGATTAAGAGGGCTCCTATTAGAAATGGGTGTAGATCTCTATCAGTGAGGGGTGAATTAAGTGAACTTATTCATCCACTTAACGGAGAACTAGGCACCCAGTAAAAAGGATGAGGTAGATTAATGTATATTGGGGTTGGCAAATTCATCTCTGAGGCCCAATGTAGCCTGCTGCCTGTATTATAAATAAAGTTTTATTGAAACACAACTATGTCAATCATTGTATATCATCTATAGTTGATTTCCTGCTGAAACAGCACAAATGAATAATTACAAGAGACTGAATGATATATGAAGCCTAAAATATTTACTGTCTCACCTTTTACAGAAAAAGTTTGCTGATTCCTGGCCTACGTTACATACAATGAAAAAACATAATGTATATTATGATCCTACTTCTGTTACATGAATAGGCATGTGTAAATTCATGAAAATTTGGAAGGAAATTGGTCAAGCCATAGACCGTGATTATCAAGATAGGACAGGAGTAGAGGGGAAAAATTACAAGATGTATGAAAGAATTTTGCTTTCACTTTACATTTCTGTGTTGTTTAGGTTGGTGTAGATTAAGCACACACAAATATATATATGCATACATATATATATGTGGGTATACACACACACACACACACGTATATATATATATATATTTTTTTTTCCTCCTTTGTTCTCTCTGGTTTCGGGTCTCTTCTGAATTGGTTAGTGTATATTTTCCCAGGGGAGTTGCTACCCTTTTAGTATTTTGTACTCTCATCTGTTCTTATCTGGATAAAATGACAAGGCAGAAAAACTCACCTCAAAAAAAAGAACAAGAAGGAATAACGATAGCTAGGGACCAAATTAATATGGACATTAGTAGGATGTCAGAGTTAGAGTTCAGAATGACAATTATCAAGGTGCTAGCTGGGCTCAAAAAAAGCATGGAGATACTAGAGAATCCCTTTCCGGAGAAATAAAAGAATGAAAATCTAACCAAGTAGAAATTTAAAAAGCTACTAATGGGGTGCAATAAAAAAAGCTACTAATGAGGCTCTTACTGCTGGGATAAATGAGGCAGAAGAGAGAATTAGTGATATAGAAGACCAAATGATGGAGAATAAAGAAGCTGGGAAAAGCAGAGATAAACAACTACTGGACCATGTGGGGAGAATCTGAGAGATAAGTGGTACCATAAGATGAAAGAATATTAGAATAAGTGGGATCCCAGAAGAAGAAGAAAGAGAAATGGGCAGAAGGTATATTGGAGCAAATAATAGCAGAGAATTTCCCTAATTTGGCTAAGGAACCAAGCATCAAAATCCAGGAGGCACAGATAACCCTCCTCAAAATCAATAAAAATAGGTCAACACCTGGTCATCTGATAATAAAACTTACAAGTCTCAGTGACAAAGAGAAAATCCTGAAAGCAGCTTGGGACCCGAGGTCTGTAACCTATAATAGTATTGACTGGCAGCTGATCTGTCCACAGAGACCTAGCAGGCCAGAAAGGACTGGCATGATATATTCAGGGCACTAAATGAGAAAAGTACCCAGCCAAGAATACTATATCGAGCTAGACTGGAAATAGAAGGAGAGATCAAAAACTTCCAGGACAAACAAAAACTGAAAGAATTTGCAAACACCAAACCAGCCCTACAGGAAATATTGAAAGGGGTCCTCTAAGCAAAGAGAGCGCCTAAAAGTAACAGACCAGAAAGGAACAGAGACAATATACAGTAACAGTCACCTTACAGACAATACAATGGCACTAAATTCATATCTTTCGATAGTTACCCTGAATGTAAATGGGCTAAATGCCCCAATCAAAAGACACAGGCTATCAAAATGGATAAAAAATAAGATCCATCGATATGCTATCTGCAACAAACTCATTTTAGACCCAAAGACACGTCCAGATTTAAAGTAAGGGGGT
This sequence comes from Martes martes, assembly GCF_963455335.1. Classification (NCBI taxonomy): domain Eukaryota; kingdom Metazoa; phylum Chordata; class Mammalia; order Carnivora; family Mustelidae; genus Martes; species Martes martes. The sequence continues at coordinate 49,950,759 of NC_137902.1, forward strand.
GGAAAACAATTCACCATACTAATGGACATTAAAAAAATAATAAAGCTGGGGTGGCAATCCTTATATCAGATAAATTAGATTTTAAGCCAAAACATATAATAATAGATGAAGAAGGACATTACATCATACTTAAAGGGTCTATCCAACAAGAAGATCTAACAATTTCAAATATCTATGCCCCTAACATGGGAGCAGCCAATTATATAAACCAACTAATAACAAAATCAAAGAAACACATCAACAATAATACAATAATAGCAGGGGACTTTAACACCGCCCTCACTGACAGGGACAGATCATCTAAACAAAAAGGAAATAAAGGCTTTAAATGACACACTGGACAAGATGGACATCACTGATCTATTCAGAACATTCCATCCCAAAGCAACAGGACACACATTCTTCTCTAGTGCACATGGAACATTCTCCAGAATAGATCATATCCTGGGTCACATATCAGGTCTCAACCAGTTCCAAAAGATTGGGATAATTCCCTGCATATTTTCAGACCACAATGCTTTGAAACTAGAACTCAACCATAAGAGGAAAGTTGGAAAGAACTCAAATACATGGAGGCTAAAGAGCATCCTACAGAATGAATGAATGAATGAATGAATGGGTCAACCAGGAAATTAAAGAAGAATTTAAAAAGTTCATGGAAACAAATGAAAATGAAAACACAACTCTTCAAAATCTTTGAAACGCAGCAAAGGTGGTCCTGAGAGGAAAGTATATAGCACTACAAGCCTTTCTCAAGAAACAAGAAAGGTCTCAAGTACACAATCTAACCCTACACCTACATAAGCTGGAGAAAGAATAACAAAGAAAGTCTAAACCCAGCAGCAGAAGAGAAATAATAACGATCAGAGCAGGAATCAATGAAATAGAAACCAAAAGAACTATTGTAGAACAGATCATCAAAACTAGGAGCTGGTTCTTTGAAATAATCAATAAGATTGATAAACCCCTGGCCAGACTTATCAAAAAGAAAAAAGAAAGGATCTAAACAAAATCATGAATGAAAGAGGAGAGATCACAACCAACACCAAAGAAATACAAAGTATTATAATAACATATTATGAGCAACTATATGCCAGCAAATTTGACAATCTGGAAGAAATGGATGCATTTCTGGAAACATATAAACTACCAAAACTGAACTAGGAAGACATAGAAAACCTGAACAAACCCATAACCAGTTAGGAGATTGAAGGAGTCATCAAAAATTTCCCAAGAAGATCCCAGGGCCAGATGGCTTCCCAGGGAATTCTACCAAACATGTAAAGAATTAATACCTATTCTCCTGTAACTATACCAAAAAAGAGAAATAGAAGGAAAACTTCCAAATTTATTTTATGAGACCAGCATTACGTTGATCCCAAAACCAGACAAAGACTCCATCAAAAAGGAGAATTACAGCCAACATCCTTGATGAACACAGATGCAAAAATTCTCACCAAAATACTAGCCAATAGGATCCAACACGACCAAGCGGGATTTATTCCTGGGCTGTAAGGTTGGTTCAACATCCGCAAATCAATCAATATGATACAATACATTAATAAAGGAAAGAACAAGAACCATATGATACTCTCAATAGATGCTGGAAAAGCATTTGACAAAGTACAGCATCCTTTTCTGATCAAAACTCTTCACAGTATAGGGATAGGGGGTACATACCTCAATATCATCAAAGCCATTTATGAAAAACCCACAGTGAATATCATTCTCAATAGGGAAAAACTGACATCTTTTCCCCTAAGGTCAGGAACACGGCAGGGCTGTCCTCTATCATCACTGCTATTCAACACAGTACTAGAAGTTCTAGCCTCAGGAATCAGACAACAAAAAGAAATCAAAGGCATCTGAATCAGCAAAGAAGAAATCAAACTCTCATTCTTTGCAAATGATATGAAACTTTATGTAGAAAATCCAAAAGACTCCACTCCAAAACTGTGAGAACTCATACAGGAATTCAGGAAAAGTGTCAGGATATAAAATCAATGCACGGAAATCAGTTGCATTTCTATACACCAACAGCAAGACAGAACAAAGAGAAATTAAGGAGTCTATCCCATTTACAATTGCACCCCAAACCATAAGATACCTAGGAATAAACCTAACTAAAGAGGCAAAGAACTTATACTCAGAAAACTATAAAGTACTCATGAAAGAAATTGAGAAAGACACAAAGATATCGAATAACGTTCCATGTTCATAGATTGGAAGAATAAATATTGTGGAAATGTCTATGCTACCTAGAGCAATGTACACATTTAATGCAATCTCTATCAAAATACCATCAACTTTTTTCAAATAAAGGGGACAAATAATTCTAAAATTTATATGGAACTAGAAAAGACCCTGAATAGCCAGAGGAATGTTGAAAAAGAATACGGAAGTTGGCAGCATCACAATTCCAGACTTCAAGCACTATTACAAAGCTGTCATCATCAAGACAGTATGGTATTGGCATAAAAACAGACACACAGATCAATAGGACAGAATAGAGATCCCAGAAATGGACCCTCAACTCTATGGTCAACTAGTCTTTGACAAAGCAGGAAAGAATGTTCAATGGAAAAACGGCAGTCTCTTTAACAAATGGTGTTGGGAAAATTGGACAGCCACACGTAATGAATGAAACTGAACCATTTCCTTACACCACACACAAAAATAGACTCAAAATGGATGAAAGACCTCAATCTGAGATAGGAATCCATCAAAATCCTTGATGAGAACACAGGCAGCAACCTCTCTGACCTACGCCGCTGCAACTTCTTCCGAGAAACATCATCGAAAGCAAGGGAAGCAAGGGCAAAAATGAACTATTCGGACTTCATCAAGGTCAAAAGCTTTTGCACAGCAAAGGAAACAGTCACCAAAACCAAAAGACAACTGACAGAATGGGAGAAGATATTTGCAAATGACCTATCAGATAAAGGGAAGGGGCAGTATCCAAAATCTATAAAGAAGTTATCAAACTCAATACCCAAAGAACAAATTATCCAATCAAGAAATGGGTCAAAGTCATGAGTAGACATTTCTACCAAAATGGCCACCAGACACATGATAAGGTGCTCAACATCACTCGGCATCAGGGAAATACAAATCAAAACTACAATGAGATACCACCTCACACCAGTGAGAATGGCTAAAATTAACCAGTTAGGAAATGACAGGTGTTGGCGAGGATTTGGAGAAAGGGGAACCCTCCCTCATTGTTGGTGGGAATGTAAGCTGGTGCAGCCACTCTCAAAAACAGTATGGAAGTTCTTTAGAAAGTTGAAAATAGAGCTACCCTATGACCCAGCAATCGCACTACTGGGTATTTACCCTAAAGATACAAATGTAGTGATCCGAAGTGGCACATGCACCCGAATGTTTATAGCAGGAATGTCCACAATAGCAAAACTATGGAAAGAGCCCAGATGTCCATCAACAGATGAATGTACAAAGAAGATATGGGATGGATGGATACACACACACACACACACACACACACATATGTATATACACATATATACATATACATATGCATATACATATGTGTGTGTGTGTGTGTATATATATATATAAAATCATTTGCAATGATGTGGGTAGAGCTAGAGGGTATTATGCTCAGCAAAATAAGTCAATCAGAGAAAGACAATTATCATATGATCTCTCTGATATGAGGAATTTGAGAGGCAGGGTGAGGGTCATGGGGGGAAGGGAGGTAAAAATGAAACAAGATGGGACCAGGGAGCGAGACAAACTATAAAAGACTTAATCTCAAGAAACAACTGAGGGTTGTTGGCAGGTGGAGGGGAGGGATAGGGTGGCTGTGTTATGGACTTTGGGGAGGGTATGTCTATGGTGAGTGCTGTAAAATGTGTAAGACTGAGGATCCACAGACCTGTGCTTCTGAAGCAAATAATACATTATATGTTAATAAAACTAACTAATAAATAAATAAACTATCTTTGTCTTGACAAGCAGGTTTATGTTATACATGAAATTTTATTTTTTAAATGAATATTTTAAGTGATTTCTTACAGGAATGTTTTAATTTATGCCTTTTTTGTCTGTTAATATAGCTTCCCTAATCTGAGGAATAGTTTTCATGTCTGGTATATTTTTTTCTATTACTTTTTCTTTTTAATCCTTTTTACTTATATTTTATTACAATAAGAACATTTAACATGACATCTGCCCTCTTAACATATTTTTAAGGGTATAACATAGCATTGTTAACTGTAGATACCTTTTTAAAAAATCCTTATTATTGGTCATTTGTGTCTTGTTTTTAAGCCTCACATAAACACCCTTTTAATTTCCATTAGGAAGAATTTATTGGTGATGAACTCTATTAATTTTTCCCTGTCTGAAAAGATCTTTGTTTTTCACTGGACCCTAAATGATAATTTAGTAAGGAATGTAGTTCCAGTCTAGTTTAGACAGCCTAAACTGTCTTTCCTTCTTAGGTAATCTGTCTCTTATTTCTGGATGCATACAAGATATTCTCTTTGTCTTAAGTGTTCTGTGATGGCACAGTAAGTGGAGTCTTTCATATCATGAATTTTATCATATCATGATAAATTTGTTTTATATCATGAATACACTTATTTATATCCTCTTATTTTCTTTTTAATACTGGGAAAATCTAAAGAGATGCTTCATTTAAAAAATTTCATTATTAATAATTTGTGTGCTTTTTAAAATTAGATTAATGTTATTAGTTTATTAGTTTTTCCAAAGAATCCTCTTTTGGCCTGGAATAAGAATAATGATCCCCAAAGGAAATTGTAAAATACAGAAGCAAATAAAGAGGGGGGTGGGAGGTTGGGTGAGCCTGGTGGGGCTATTACGGAGGGCACGTATTGCATGGAGCACTGGGTGTGGTACATAAACAATGAATTCTGGAACACTGAAAAGAAATTAAAAAAAAAAAAAAGGAAGTTGAAAAAAATAAATCTAAGTAAATAAACTTAAGGAAAGGATTATTGTAAAAGAGGAAAGCAATATAAGCAAAGAAAAAATAAGTCAACAATATAAGAGGAATAGATACAGAGTGATGATCAGAGTTATAATATTCACAATTGTTCAAACTGTTCAGAAGAATGTCAGAGATATTCCTTGGTCTTAGACACTATTAAACTTAGTGTGTGATGGTAAAATTTAAGGGGAACAATTTAACAGATGAAACTGAGTGTAAAACTCCCAAATCAGTAGGGAAGAAAATGCAACAACAAAAAAATAGATTGATCAGAAATCCACCAGAAAAGATTTTTTTAAAAGGAAACATAAGGAGGCAGCACAATTAAGGTGGTAGGAAGAAGTCAAAATAGATAAATAGATATAAAATGAGCTGAATGTATTTGTTAAACATTAGTTAAAACATTGTTAATGGGACTTCCAGAGGCAGCCAGGTAAAGTTGGAATGCTGTACCTCTCTTGGTAGTTTTCAACCGTTATTTATCTAAACATATTTTTGACTCATTCTCTCACGGCTCTGTTCAGTAGTTTTATGCTATGTATATTGGTGGGCTTGGTGGTGTCCCTCATTTCTCTGAGAGGCTGTTCATCTTTCTTCATTCTTTTTTGTCTCTCTATATCGCAAAATCTCTAACAATCTATCATCAAACTGGTGTTTATTCTCTCCGTTCAAATACACTCTCAGGTCCTTCCAGTAAATATTTCTGTCACTGTACTTATTCACTCCAAAATTTCCACATGGTTTTCTTTTTTTATACATAACTTCTTTGTATTTATTAATGTTTTCTATTTGTCAATATATTTTCATCATTACCTTCCCTTGCTTATTTAAGCATGGTTTCCTTTAGTTATTTAAATCTTTTTCAAAAGATTTACTTGTTTATTTTTAGAGAGAGAGAGTGCATAGGGGGTGAGGGGGAGACAGAACCCCAGGCAGGCTCTACTTGGAGCCCAATGCAGGAATTGATCTCAGGACCCTCAGAGGTGAAATCAAGAGTCAGCTCTTTAACCAACTGAGCCACCCAGGTGCCCCCTTTTGAATTTTTAAAAGCCGCTTTGAAGTCTTGCTCAGCTACGTCCTACATCTTGGCCCTTTCACAGGTGGTTCTGTTGTATGGTTCACACATTCCTCTTCATGTCTCATAATTTTTGTTGAAAACTGGACATTTTAGATAATACGTGGTAGCAACTCAGAGAACCGATTCTTCCTCCCAACAATACCTTGCCATTATTACTACCTAATTTTTTTAAAAAGATTTTATTTATTTGTCAGAGAGAGTGAGCACAGGCAGACAGAGAGGCAGGCAGAGGCAGAGGGAGAAGCAGTCTCTCTGCTGAGCAAGGAGCCCGATGTGGGACTCGATCCCAGGACCCCAGGATCATGACCCGAGCTGAAAGGAGCCGCTTAACCAACTGAGCCACCCAGGCGTCCCATTACTATCTAATTTTATGTCTTATAAAGAAGCCAAAAGTAAGAAAAGGAAAAATATATATTCAGAGAATTTTTAAAGTATGAACCTCATTAATATAGCCCCTTATTAGACCCTTCTTTTTTTTCGTTCTTGTTGTCTGATTGTTAATTCATTTCCCGACTTGCATAGACTCTTTCAGTAAACTTTATTTCTCTCTTAAGTATGAAGCCTCCGCTTTGCTCATCAGGGGACTCAACCTAAAGCATGCTGATGTCACCCCGAGATTATGGCAATTTTAGCAGGGCTTTATGGCTGTCTCTCTGTTTCTCTGTGAAGCTTTCTTGTCTGTTTCTCTATTTCTCTTTCTTGGTATCACACCCAGCTGTTTAGGCTTTATGAATTGCACACTAGTTGCTCTGTTTTTTAAATATACTCTAGAGCTTAAATTGCACCATTATTTGATCTAATTAAATAAAAGCCTTTGATAGGAGCAGTTTTTGAAGTTGTTGAGCTTTGTTTTAACCCTAGGGTGGCTCTACATAGCTGTCTCCCAGATTTCTTTCTAGTGAACCAGGTGGCCTACCGTTTGTTAGCTGATGCTCTCACCCAGCCCTAAGCCCTCTCTTAATTGCTTTCCATTAAGAGTACTCTAATCTCGAACTTTCCCAGGCTCTGGTCCAAATACGGCAAGTTCCCCTGAGGAGAGCTTTGGAGCTAGCTCTGTTTTTGTCTCCTGCTTCTTCGATTGAGCCAAATTCCAAGGCCACTGTGGTGAGGGTGGGGATAGGCACGGTGGCTTTGCTTCTTTTCAGGGACACTTCTGCCTAAAGAGCAAGGTAGCCCCTGGCATTTTCTCGCTTCCCCTGCACGAAACTTTTGCATTACAATTATGCTCAGGCAAGGGTGATCAGAGCAATCAGTATTCTTGATCTAAAGCCTCTGCCCTACAAATTAGGCCTGGCTGAAGGAAGGGAGCCCTTATATCTTGGCCACACTCACCTGGAAATTGGTCTCTGCCACACGGTGGAAGGGGGATGACAAATCTTGGTGGCTTGCTTCTGTCACGGAAATGAAGTCGTCCTTCACGGAGAAGTGGTGGGAGAGGGAGCCTCATCTTCTTTGTTACAGAACCTGGACTGGATTGCCCAACGGAAGAACCAAGTGGCGCTCAGAGATCTTGGAGGCTAGAAGGCTTATTCGACGCCGGTGGGCCGGAGAAGAGTGATACCCTGAGCGCAAGCAAGGCTGGCAATTTATACACGTCTGCTTCCGTATACGTGGCACATTTTAGCGCCTGCGCACCACAAGCGGGGCAGGAAGAAGAACCCGGAAGAGCCCCGAGGTGGGGACTCGGATGCCCTACTGCCTTGGTCGGCCACCTTGGAACACAGATTTTCCTTATCATCTTGAGTAAACCCGTCAGAATAGTGCTCAATATCGAGCTCAGAAAGGGGAGCGGGAAGAGAGGGTCATGCCTCCAGAACCACAGATTCATACTTTTCTTACCAAGGCTTTGTAGATTTTCTGGGATAAATGTTTCTTCTTTTACTGTACGTCCTGGAACATATGTCTGGAAACTTTAAGTGGTTATTTTCACAATTTTTACCAGTTAGCTATTTTACTCAGGAGAGGATCTGCAAGTCTTCTAAGACTTCCACTTAGGACACTTTTCTTCAGGAAGGTCTTTCTCAAGATACAAAAAAAGTATAAACCATAAGAGAAATGAAAAAATTTATTTAAAGGCATTAAAATTAAGAAATCCTCTTAACTAAAAAGAGTATAGCAAGAGTAAAAAAGTATACCTATTGTGAGAAGTTTTTTGAGCAAATATAGCCAACAAAGAATAGGTATGTAGAATATATAAAGAACTTACCCAAGTTAATAAGAAAGACCATAGTCCGATGGAAGAAAGTGAGCAATAGATATGAATTGATAATTTATGGGGGAAGAAACCTAAATGGTAAAAAATACTCATAGAAACACTCAGCCTAAGGAGTGCAAAGTAAAATCACACTGAGTCTTTATACATTTATACCGTTATATGCCCATCAGATTAATAAGAATTAGAGTATCTTATGAACAATCCTCAGTGCCCAGCTTTTGGACTCCAAATACCGTTTTGTCCTAGAAGAAACCAGAGCTCCTTGAGGGAAGTGGATGATTCTTCATCTGGACAATGATAAATACAAGATAATACATGGAATCTCCTGTCATGGTAGACATCAAGGAAGGTATCAAAACTATCAGAGGCACTCAGGATCCAATTCAAGAGGGCTCCATTAGCTGAAATTGAGAAATCTTGAGCATTGTAAAGAACAAGAAGTAGAGTGAATTAAAATCCATCAAATAAACTTGAATTCATGAGCTTTTATACATTTTTTATTATTATAAATAAAAGATAATGCAAAAAATAAATTCACTAGTTGTCATTGAAGGATGGCTGTAAACCAAATCATTTTTCAAAAACTGGTAAATGGTGCAATGAGTCATCTTTATCTCAACTTTACTATATGAACCTTATCACTAAATAAGTTGATAGTAGAGGAAGGGATACTTTTTTTTTTTTAAAGATTTTATTTATTTGACAGAGAGAGAGACAGAGATCACAAGTAGACAGAGCAACAGACAGAGAGAGAGGGGGAAGCAGGCTCTCCACAGAGCAGAGAGCCCAATGTGGGGCTTGATCCCAGGACCCTGAGATCATGACCTGAGCCAAAGGCAGAGGCTTAACCCACTGAGCCACCCAGGTGCCCCAGAAGGGATACTTTTATCTTAGTATTCCTGCTACTCAATTAAGAAGGGATGAAAGACAGAATGCAGTATTTTGTAACACCAAATGAATCAGTGAATCTAGAGTTGAGCATCAAATGCTAAAGTCGAAAAAAGTGAGACAACCAGACATTGTGATGGAAAAATACAACACTAACTCTTTAGCCCGTAGAATGAACTAGAGATTTCCAGGAACATGTCAAAAGACGTCATGGAGAGATAATCAGTGAAACCTAGTTTATGGGAAATTCTAGAGGACCAACTACCTACTTTCTTAATAAAACAAACACAGAAGAGGAAACAAACAAAAACTGTAACTGAATGATGGAAACACAAAGGTCTATTATACTGTTCTGTCAGCTTCTTGTATGTTTACAATCCTCCATTAAAAAAAGTAAAAATTTTTGACAACACCAAATTTTAGTAAGGATTTGGAACAACAAGTACTCTTACAGATGCTAGTAAGGGGGAAACTATAGGTTGGATGGAAATATAGTAATCTCTAGAATATCTGAAGATGTGCATGACCTACAACCAACCAATTCCTCTCCTGCGTATACACTATACAGATACCTTCACAGATGTATGCAAGGATGCGGGCACAATATTTTCAGAGCAGCACATTTTTGCATGTGAGAAAAATTGGAAGCAACCTAGCTGTCCATCAACAGGAAAATAGATTGTGGTATATTCATCAAATGTGTTTCAATAGAGCAGTAAAAGTTAATGAACTATAGCTACATAAATCAACTTTGATGACTCTCACAGACACAATCCTGAGGTGGAAAAAAGAAAAAGGAAAAAAACCAATTTTAGAAGAACCCATATATTTTACATAAAGTTTTAAATGTATTTAATAATGTTATATTCACATATATATAAGAGTAATTGCAGATGGTGTAAAATTATAATGAAATGCAAAAGAATGACAGCTGCCAAACTCTGGGCAGAAGGTACCTGTAGAGGAGGGAGGTAATGTGTTTGAGGAAGGGTCTAAAACGGGCATCAAACATATTAGTAATGCATTAACTGGTATGCTTGGTTTTACACACTTTATATAAATGCTTTATATAAATATTTTTTATATAAATATTTATATATTTATATAAAATATAAATATTTTTATATTATATAAATATTTTTAATAAATTATATAATTTATATATAATTTATAATTATAAAAATTTTTAATAAATTATATAAATATTTTTATATCATTTTGTCATGTTGAAGTTTCACAATTTTTAAATGTCGAAATGTATGAAGGAGTTAAATAGAGGTTAGGAGCATGGTAGACTCTCAGCACAAAGAAAGGGAGCAGAGACCCTGCCTGGGCAGCACAGGGAGCTCCATGGCAAGGGGATATTTGTGCTGAGTCTTGCAGGATGAAAATGAAATGACCTCTTTCTTTCTTCTCAGAGACAGAACCAGAAAGAATGTTCCAAGTAAGAGGTGTCATTTTTGTTGCTGTTGCGGGGCCTGCAGGCTAAATCGAGGGTGCTAATTTTTTTTCTTGTCTTTCATTCCTTCTCTCCTTCCTTCCTTCCCTCCCTTCTTCTTCTCTTTCTCCCCACCCTCTTGCTTTTTTTCTTTCTCTCTGCCATCCAGCTAAGAATGGTTTTCACAATTTTTTAGAGGTTACATTCTTTACATTTTTTACTTTTACATGAGTTTCTACATGATATCCTCAGCCTGGTTTCTTGGTCCACAAACCTTAGAATATTCACTCTTCAGCACTTTCAAAAAAAAAGTTTGGAACTTTAAATGTTTGTTTCCCAGTAAGTCTGGGTGATCTTGGTTCAGAAACAAACAAACAAACAAACAAGAAACTACTTTTAGTTATGAAACTTCTTGTGACATCAAGAGAGTAAATGAGGTTTTATATTAATTGCAAAAGACAGAGTCATAATTAAAACTCCTTTCAGCAAAAGGAGTAAAATGTTGGCTTATGAGTCTGAAAGCCCAGGGTGATGGCTTCAGGTACAACAGGATCCAGGTGCTAACATGATATCATAAGAATTTTGTCTCTGTGTCCCTAGACTCTGCTTTCCTCTGTGTTGACTTCATTCTCAGCCAAGCTTTCTCACTGCGGTGGAAAAGATGGCCTACAAGCAGCTCCAGACTTATAAGTGGGCAGCTGTGCAACCCCCCATTTGTGATGTTTTCAGGAAGTCTGAAATACATATTCCCTTTCCTGGCTTGGATCAAGTGTCTACTTCTGAATCTGGGAGTGGGTATTACACCTCCTTGGAAAACAGAGCCCAAAAGTGTTAAAAAAAAAAAATGACAATACTGTTCTGCAGAAGAAAGGATGAATTTAGAAGATCCCTAAAAACTTGATGACAGACACCATTTTTGTTTACCCCATAGCTATTTACCTTCCCTCCCACCTCCACCTCAAGATCCCAAGGCTGATGTAAAACTGACTGTCCCTGTGCTTCGGGAATAATATATTCTTTTATACTTTCTATTTAGTCTGCTCACTTCTTGGCATACTGCATGTCCGGATCATGTCTGTTTTGGTTTCAGGATGCAGCTTGGAATTTACATTTGCCATCCTCTTGTAACTTGGTGACTTTTGCCTTGGTTTTTCAATAACACTCTCAAAAAATTCAACTCTTTAAATTCTTCTTTTCCTAGCCATAGTAGAAATCAGTGGGAATCATGGCACACATCACAATAATTAACGGACATTTGGAACCTCTACAAGACAAATAAACCTTGGCCTGATCATATTTTCAACATTATTGCAACCTCTTAGGATGGTAATGTACTTCGTTTTCCAGATTTACCAAAGCCTGAGTAGGAATGGGGAAAGGAAAGAAAGAGGTGAAGAGGTCACAGCTTCTACCATATTTATTGTGCAAAACTGGTGGAAAGCACACTTACTCAATTCTAGGCAACAGCCTTAGTTATTGCCATCAACATACCATCAACACACAATCTATAAGTCATGACAGGGAATCAGGCCATGGCAAAACTTGCAGGTTTTGCTTAAGCAGAACTTGCATATCCTTGCTTAAAGCAGGAAGTCTACCTAAATAATAAATTTTGTGGGGGAACAAAAAGAAAAGGAAATGCACACAGATATGGACTACCCAGACAAGTTCCTTGGATGTCAAATTTGGAAACAGAGATGTCAGGATTTTAGAAAACTCTCCTCTTTGCACTAAACCAGACTAGAGTCAAGGCTACTGGACCTGTCCTTAGGCAGCCAAGTAAAAAGAATGTCTGTGAGCAGCCACCTTCCCAGGCCCAATACAACCGGCCAAGCCTTGGTTCACATCCCCCATGTTGCTGAGCACCTCCCCGTTGCACAGACTCACTTACTCAGGGGCTACTACTCCATCACTGTCACTGGAACTACCACCCCATCAATGGATGCTTCTAGTCCATCCCATGTACGATTCTCTAACCGGAAGCTGGTTGTCCCAGTCCTGTCTGTAAGGCCCCTAACACAGCAGGTCCTGTGTGAATGGAAGTCACCATTCAAGAAGTCAGTGCTCAGTGGGTTAAAATCTTTGCCTACAGCTCAGGTCATGATCCTGGAGTTCTGGGATTGAGCCCCGCATCAGGCTCTCTGCTCGGCAGGGAGCCTGCTTCCTCCTCTGTCTCTACCTGCCTCTCTGCCTACTTGTGATCTCTGTCTGTCAAATAAATAAATAAAATCTTTAAAAAAATCTTTAAAGAAAAAACTCAGGTTCTAGTGTTAGCCACTTGAAGCAACTATCCTTCTGGAACAAGCACTGAGGGACAAGTCTCAGTGGAAACGTCTGAAATGGAGCCCCACTCCATTCCTGCTAACTCCTGACACTGTATACCACATGCTCTACCCCAGACTGATACCAGGCACGTCTTCCACAGGGCACAGCACAGCCAAGAAGGCAGTTGGGGGTACTCTGCAGCCCAGGTGCTCGGGTTTGAGTCTTCCTCTGTTGATGATTAGCTGCATGGTCTGTTTCATTTCCATTCCTCAGTTTCCCTGTTTGAACAAAACAGGTATGATCACCTTCATCCTCACGAAGACTGAGAGAGTTAATACTGGAAGCTGTGCTCAGACAATACCACGCACATAGTGCTGTAAGTGATCAAAATAACTACCCATCAAATGCCAGGTCTTCTTTAGACACAGCTGTTCAGTTTCTAAGAAGTCACATCTGCATTTCCAAAACCGGGAGAGGAAAACTGTCAAAAGGAATGACAGGCTGAAAAGGAACTGAGCAAAAACGAAACCCAGAAAGGACCCATCGACAGGCCACTACCCCGCCAATCCCGGGAAACAGCCTCTAACCCCTGCTGGCTGCCAGGAAGCCTGCACGGAAAACCTCGCCTCCCACTCCCAGAAACGGAGGCAGAGCCAACCGAGGAGGACGACAAGCAGCAGAAGGCTCCAGCCAGCAAATTAACAAGCTTCTGTCTGTTTAAAAAAAAAGAAAGAAAGAAAGAAAGAAATCAGGCAGAAGTCCCTAGTTGTAGCTGCTGAGATGCTTCCTGGAGGAAGGTGGCTGACTTTTTATCAGATGTGTCACTCGGTGAAATAATTGCCAGCAATAATGGTGCAAGAGCAGGCGGCTCAGCGTCCTATTTATCTATGTCTGTTCTATCTTTCAACTTCAAAGCGCCCACTGCCTCACAGAGCACATCAAAATGACACCACTGTTGTTAATGACAGTGGTCTAACGCAATACACAGAAGTCAAGTGATTTCTCTAGATAGGCAAGAGGAAAAAAACCTCTCATGGAGCAGCGAGGCTTATGTGCGGGCCCCTCCTGATGCTCCATTTTAATTCACAGGTAGGGGAGACGGGACTGGATTGCAGATTTCTTCACCTTTCCGAAACCCTAGAATCCCAGGAAGGCGAGAGGAGAGGAGACGTAAGACCAGTCAAGAGGCCAGAGAAAGGGGATTATTTCTCTGGTTTTCCAGTAATTTGTCCCCATGTTGCCAAGGATGGGGCCTCGTTGTGATATCAGAAAAAGCATGGGAGCAATTGTGAATAAGAGGAAAAAGCTTTCCATTGTCTTTTACTTACGTTCCTCTTCAGCAACCTACTTGTACCACCACCTCCCTTGTATCTGGTCACCTCCCTCCACCTCTCCTGGCACACCCTGCAGGAAAGTGACATTTAGACATCATGGCCTCCTCAGATAAGGCTCCCCAACGACTATCTCCACCCTGCCTGTGTGGTTAATGTGGCTTAATCAAGTCAACTACACTCTCTTAGACTCCTCAGTTTCATCTTCTTCTTGACCTTGTGCTCATGTATCCTGCAATTTTCATGTCTTCTGGGTCAATACACCCATCCCTTCTCACTGGGTCTATCTCCAAGCTAGCCACCAAGAGTGCATATTGAGAATCCAATGCCCATGATGATGAGATATTTTACATGCTTATGATTTCCAGTCTCACCTGAATCTATCTTTCTTCATAATCCCTTTCCTCATATCAGGTCATTGTTTTTCGTATTTCTTCAGCAGCTTTCAGGAAGTCCAGCATACACCATAGCCAATGGAGGGGATTATAAAACACATTTTTCTGGGCCCCATTTCCAAAGATTCTGATTTAGCCTATCTGTAAGGGGGTGGGGTGGAGGAGCCTAAGTTCTAGCAAGCTTCCTGGTGATATTCATGATATTGGCCCATGGGTCACACTTTCAAGACCACTAACATATAGCTCCTGGCAGATGGTAAATTTTCATTACATTATTGCTTTAAAAGATCTCAATCCTTCTCTTTCCCCACTTCAACAGACCTCTTCTACTTCACAACGACAGTAAAAAATTACTCTAAAATGAAAAACTCTTTTACTTTTTCTTTTCTAAAGTTATGTTCTTACCCAACTCCAACTCCTACCTTTGTGTGTCAGAGGAAGTTGTGGGTTCATTGCTAGCTTCTTGAAGTACGTGGGTCAATGGGAGGCTTATAGACAAACATCCAAATCTGGTCTTCGGGTGATCTACTCCATCATCTGCACTCACCACTACAACAAAATAAAAGCAGAAAAGGTGAAGGGCCTTCTCCTGGACAGACTCTACAGTCTGACACAGCTGACCATTTTTCTCTTGACTCTTGAAGATGGAAATGTACATTACAAATGGAATAGTAGCAAGAGCAAGGATCTGGGAGCCAGGCAGATCTAAACTTACATACAAGCTCCATCGTTGTCTACCTGCATGACCTTTGAAGTCACCTTAATCTTCTCTCCTCAATATAGTTGTACTGATTATTGTAGTACGATTCTTTGACTGCAAATTCAGTGGTACAAGAAATAGAACTTCCTTTATTTTCTTCTGATATTGGGATCCCCCATTTGACTAAGGGCAAAGAGTCAATCTCAATCATTTCCAGGGTTTCCCCTTTTCTTTTCCATGGATTCTTGCTTTGTCTTGGGGACTGCTATAGTTCTAAGATTTGGATTGAGGATTTCTGATCCTGGATTATAGTCAGGACTCACCCTTACTGATATCTCTGAGATGTCCATTCCCATCTGGTCTTTTCTGTCTGTCCATGCAGGTGGCTGTGAGTCAAGCCTCATTCCTGAACCCAAAGTCTCATTAGGCTCACCCCTATCTGAGCTATTTCATGCCCTTTGTGAGTAGACAGGAGCCAGTCTGCTGCTCCCTGACTTTATTGGTCTGTAAGACACTCGGTGGGGCCCTTTAAGACCTTTCCCCATTTCCCTGCCACTCTCAGCTTGAGTCTTTTTCCACTGCTGTTGCAGCTTGCTGAGACATGGGGAACTCTTCGAGCTGCCTGTGGCCCATTCTGTGGCACATGCCCTGACCTTCCCACTTCCCAGGGCTCTCACTGTGAATCAGAGACACAACTCTCTTGGTTATCAAATTTTCTAGAGCTATTTATTTTTGAAGATTAAAGTCCTAGGCTTTTTCAAATCAAAAAGCTTTTTCTCTTACTTTCTTTTGTAATAGTCATTCTATGAATGAATGGGTTCCACATGGGAAAAGACTGAAGGCTACAGAGATTGCAGGAAAAATGTCAGTTAATGTTTCAAAACATCTAAACCACATGTATAAAATTAGATAAGATGATTTTTAGGCTTATATGAGGACTAAATGCTATCACACAGGTGAAGTTTCTAGCAGCATCTGATTTGAAACATACTAGATGAATATGGTTCCCTTCCCTTAGTTCCTCCTGACTTTCTGACCATGTGTCTTTTCCTCCATGGCTTTTCTTCCACCCTTTGCCTATCTTTGCTTTAAAACCTAGCACTTTCTCCTGGACAGCTATAGACATTTCCTACTCCTCTTGCTCAGAACTGTACTTTATGTTATCTCCTCACATTTCTCTTTCTTCTTGGATGTCTTAAGTCAGAAATAGCACTACATTCACCCCCTGCCCCCCCCTTCCTTAAGGGGGAATCCTTAGCACTAATCTCAATGTCTTCCTTCTGCACCAACACCTGACATCTAACCAGCTCCCAGTCAATGAGTATTTCTCCATTTTGATCCTCCCACTGATTCTCCCAGTCACTGGCATAGCCGGGTTCCTCAAAATATGTTACCTTACATCTCATACTCTGAACTGGCCCCCCCACCTTCCTGCTTTAGTCCATCCTCTGAAAATATTCAATTTCTAATACTTAGACATGATTATGTCACCACCGCACCCCACCCCCAACTTAAGTATTTACAATAGTCCATCACTCCTAAAAGGTAATGACCTTGAAAGGTCTCAAATATCTAGTGCCCATCTGCACATCCATCTTTACTCCTCTCTTCTTTCCTTTCTCCTCTGGCCTTCACACACATCTCCACTAAGTGCTCAGCAATGATCTTATAAAAGTAAACTTAGTAGGATGACCAACTGTGACACGGCACAAGAACTTAATTACTACTAAAAAATTAAGGCTTGGATATATATAAAATTATATAAATATAATTATACAAATATATATTATGTAAACATTACTATATATATTATATACATAAGTTATATTACATATAACATAGTATAATTACACATATGTTATGTATATAATATAGTACATATATTATGTATATGATATAATGCGTATATAGTGTGTATATATATATGGTTGCTTTTAAGGGACCTCAATCCTTTCCTTTCCCCACTTGAGCAGACCTCTTCTTCTTAGCAACAGAAATAGAAATTACTATAGATACAAACTCCTTTAATTTCTTTTCTTGTAAGTTACTTTCACATATATAATAGTATCTATAATATCCTATATTGAGTATATTTAATATAATTGGATAAGATATATGATATATATGATAAATTATGTAGTAGAGAGTTTCCATAATAGAGTCACATTCATAGCAGATGAAAAGGAGAGAACAAAGAAGAAAAAAAAAGGTTAACCTCAATATTCTATCCACATCATCATGATGAACATAGTCCAATCCTTGGAATAGAGAAGATCCTCAACAAACAGTTCTGGAGTAAATAAATGTACCCTCGGAGACCTTGCTGTGGCTCTCCTCTCTCTCTTGCTGGGAGCTCCTAATGGGTGGAGATCATGTGACACACTCCCTTAAGCGCACTGTTGCTGGGAATGCCCCTTTCCCACCTGAGCCACTGTGTTTGCCACCACAATACTCATTTTTCAAGCTCAGCTTAAATATCAACTCCTCTGTTAAGCCTTTGTTGACACTGTGGATCATTTCTCCCTTCCCAGGAAATTAGCTGTTTTTTTGTACTTCTACACCATTTGGTGAGTTCCGTTTCCAAGTGCTTTAGCATTATGGATTCATTATTTGGTTTACATATTATATCCTATTCTCTCATTGCAAGGTAAACCCCTCAAAAAGCCTATTTTCTTTGGATTCTAGCATCACTGTGCATAGCAGACACTCAATTTTTGTCTGGTTTCATTGGGTGGAGAACTCCAAGGCCAGAAGATTAAGAGCTGTTAGCCCAACCAAACACATTGAGCAGGTGTGCCTGGGTTTTATTTTTAAGCAACAACATGATGACTTCCTTTCTAGGATTTTAGAATCATCTTTACCTAGTAATACTCCCTTCCTCCTGTTGGCTCATCTGCCACAGACACGGGGGAAATCCAGGTCCTTGTTCCCCAGGAGGGACAGCAGGCTATAAATCCATGGATTTCTTGCCTCCAAAAATTCAAACACTCCAATGAACAAATATGCATTTGAAGACCCTCTGCCCAAACCAAAGCAGTGTTATGGAGCAAGTAGCAGGACTATAGGAGCTTAGTCACAGAAAGTCAAGGAAATCTTGTCCTCCTGGCACACAGAATTTTAGAACATAGTGGGATGTCCATTCAGCAACCCTTCCTAAACATACCCATTTGGTTACAGTGCATCGTAGTTCTTGAGACACATCTGCTCCTTTTTCCAGTGGATGGTTGAAATATATGGCCCATTTTTAAAGATAAACACATTTCCCTACCTGTTTGCACAGCGTTTCTGCAAAGACAAAGACAAATTCTTCTTATTGGCAAATTTTCTACTTCTAGCTGGAGTTTATCTTGTTGCTTCACTGTAAACCTTTGGTTTCCATTTATGTCCCTCTAGGAAAAAAAAATAAAATAAAAAGAAGATATTACAGAAATTTGGAAGATCAATTTTTCACGTCGTTTGCTCTGACTCAACTGAAAAATTATTTCAACATCCCTTAGGTATCTTAGCCCCCCAAAGCCCTATCCACAGTCCAGCTGGTCTCACTCCCCAAATGTGGAAGCTAATCATTGAAGCCACATCTCCCCTATTTAGTATCTTTTAATGGACAGCTAAAAGCTTAGCCATCACATCACACCTGCCATTGTGTCAATCAGTTGGGAGGAAAAAAAAACATTCTGATGTCAATCAAGAAATCCTTGGGGATGTTGTAACCTGTTATGATGCATTACCCTTTGACCACTGTGACTCAAAGAGTCTAGCATCAAAGAGCATGTGCCAGAAATAATTAGAAGCTAATCTTAATTGCATTCACATAAAAATGAAGCATTTAGCTTTGGAGAGTTTATACTGTCTGGACAAGAAGGCTAAGGAGTCTATCTTCCTGGTGCCACCATCAGTATTGCTATTAATCAGAAGTTGTGGGTTGAGATTCAAAGCTATTGCCCTAACTGCAGATATTTAACACCAATGTGATTACTATTATCCTGTATTAATGTCCTGCCACAAGTGTTAACAAGGCCAGTAGAGCAAACGGACTAATTTTCAATGCCCCTAGCACCCTGTGGTGAAAGAGATGGATTTTCCAGGAAACAACCATTGTGGAAAACAACAATATATAGGGCCGAGACTGGCCTTACACATTTTAGTGGTTACAAAAATGTCTCCCCCCACCCTTTGTGAGTTACAGCTCACTAAGGTACGACACTGAATCACCTTATCTCTCTCAGTAACTGTTCTGTTGTGCCTGGCTCAGGGGCATTCATCTGAATGACACCGACCTCAAAATCGGAATTTGGGCTCTAAATCTTGAGCGTGTGATATTTTTCTTTATGGGCCAGATTTCAGAGAGCCCAAAAGAAGAGAGAGAATCACCAGCACACACCTGACTTGCACTTGTTCACAACTCATCTTGACCATTGCAACATCCTGTCCTTAGAATGACCTTACAGAAAAGAAGAGCTAAAGGGAATAGCTACGAGAATGAGAATGGCCGAGGAGTAAATAAAACAACAGAGAGGCAGGCAGGGGCCATGGTGCCCAGGCTGAACCAGAATAAAACAAATTCATTATACTGTAAATTGCTCACACTCTATGGGAGCCTATTATGAGGCGTTTGTGAGAACCGGAGGAGGGGGTGGATTCCTACTATATCCAAGCCCATTGATCACTCCCAAATCCCCAGAGACAAGGAAATCTAGCTCCTGATGGATTGCTCATGGTTGTAGAAGACGAGTGGAGAGTAGGTAAATTAAGGTCCCAGATAACCCTATTTATGGGGCAAAGAACATTACGGGTCTTTGTGCTACATTTGGGCTGCGAATGCTTGCAGGTAATTTGCCATCCTGAGGGCCCAGGACAGGGCCAGGCAGAGTGTCTTAGAGCTCAGTATATTTCTGTTGACTTCAAGAGGATCATCATGGAGTGTTAAGGCACTTTGCACGTAGTAAGCACTCAATAAATATCACTGATTCAGTGGTTGGTCAATCACCTCCTCCATTTAAACGTCCTGCTCTGCTGTGGATGTATAATCCAATCCCAAGATGTATGAGCCTTCACGTCTTCACATCGTGGCTTCATTCATTCATTCATTCGTTCAACCATTCATTCATTCAACGAATATTGTCAAAGCAGTTACTATTGGTAGGCCTTATCGATCACATGTTCTGGAGTGCAGTAAAAGCTTTGGCGTCAGACGGAATCCGTGTTCAAATCCTGGCTCCATGATATTGAGCAAGTTCCTTACTGTCCCTGAGCTTGTTTCTTCACCTGCAAATTAAGTACAAAAATAGCGCTTCCCTTGGGTTATTGTGAGGATTAGAAGAGCCTGTGTAGTGAGATATTTAGAACAGAGCTGAACACATAGTAAACTCCATAAATGTAGTGTCTTAAAGGCCCTGCCTAAATCTGGGCATCGTGCTGTCACCCCCTCCCTTGTCTTATACAGCCCTTGTTAATATTGTCTTCCCCTGAATGCAGCTGTCATTATCTGTTTTGTCAAGTTTGGTTCTTAACTTTTGCATTTACATGGTGGTCATTCTTTGTTGAACTATTATTCTGTGAATCCCTACCTTTGTCTTTTCCCATGGAGAAATATAATTGCAAAAAGGCCCAGGTTGTGACCAAATTATGAACTGGGGACTGAGTCCAGATGAAGGTCAATGCAGGGGAAGCTTACCCGCACACAAGTAGATGAATAACATCCTTACAGGGAAGAGCAGGTTGGGGCTCAGCCAGGAGAGGAACTGATGAGCATCTGATGATTATCCCAAAGAGAGTGGGGCATATTCTGTAGTGTGGGGATGGCCCTAGAGCACGGGGATTCCACAGGGGGAAGTTGGGAGGAGAGTGGTCCACAACACCTGGATGAGGAGAAAGAACATTTACCATATGAACTATTGCTGGGGGCCATCAGTAGTCATGTTTGCCCTATTTCTTCATCTCTGGCCTTTAATTTCAGTCCCACTAGCAGGAAGAGTGTCCTGACCCCCTTGGCATATCTGGATGCCCAGTCATAGGGTTGGATCCAAGAATATATTTCTTAAATATAGACTGCTAAATAGCAGAGAGATGAGAAAGAGGCTGTTATGGCCTCTGAGTCAATGTTTCTGCTTTTCAAGTGGGCTTCTCCGCTCTCCAAAACTGTGAGCCAAGTTTTCTGAACGTGTGCATATGGGCATTGTTTTTCTCTGAGTAGAGGGTCATTAGATTTCATCAAATTCTCAAAGAGGACTGCAGATTGTCCCTGCCCTGATTTGTTCAGACGAATGAAATGGAATGGTCTATGCCCCTTTGATACCCATCAAACATTCTCATGTCTCCCCACTGGGGACAGTAGAAGGACAGAAAATATAGGGCCAGCCCCTCCCAACCTCACTTCCGTGAAAGCAATCTTTACTTATTTTTCATATAGAAATAGTTTTATCCTAAAAAGAAAAAAAGAATAGTTTTATTCTATAAAAACATGTAAAACTGGTCAGGGAAATGAAGAGTGGGGTTATCTAGCCGGAGTGGGTCCTTCAGTTTTTGCATCCACCTGCCGCAGTAGCCGGGCTTTGTGTAAATGGTGTGCAGTATCTCCTCAGTGTCTGTGGCTTTAGCCTTGGACTGTCCCCGCAGCACTTACTTTATAATTCATTGATCTCTCAAATGATCACTTTGTTTCTCATTTTCCTGTTTCCATTCTTACTATATCTGTTTTTGCATTTATTTAATTTCTGGCAGCGATCTTGACTCTTGTCAAGGGTGATTCTGTTTCTCCAAACCAGCTACGTGGCCCCAGATCTCCTTAGGTAACACTTTTCCAATTCAGTCCAGCCCCCAATCTCTCCAGGCCTGAGTCCTATCATACAGATGGAATGGATACTAGGGCGTTGGGTCCTATTTACCCATGCTTTGGAAAATATAGCTAAAGCATAGCTCTGGCTTCACCCTTCAAGCTCCACACCCTTTCATCACATCTTCTGAAACCCAGAGGACATTCAATTCAGTGTCCATCCAAACATCAACCCACTACTGCAACCTATTACATTGCATAGCTGCCTGTAGTGTTTGATTCCTCAAATCTGCATAATACATAAAATGAAAAAGAAACTTATATTCACAACAATAAGAAAATAGTCAATTATACTGTGGTATATTCACTCAACGTAATGGTACATGGACAATCTAAGTGATACTTAGGAAAAATGTTTAATGACATATGAAAATACTTATGATTAAATCCTGAATGAGAAAAGTAAAACTCAATTATACAAAAGCTTTCTGATAAGTGATGAATAAAAGGCAAATTATTTGATATGGTCCAGGTCTTTATGATTCTTCCAATTACTCCTGATGGTTACAAGGTGGTTGCTATAGCTCTAGCCATCAAGTCTACATTACAGCAGAAATAAAGGGACAGGAATAAGGAGGAAAGGGTATTGCCTCAATCAACAAAGCAAAGCTTTCCTGGAAATCCCCCAACACAGTTCTGCTTGTGTCTCATTGGCCAGCACTTTCACCCATGACCAGTCCTGCCTGGAAAGGAGATAAAGAAAAGGAGTTTGGAATGGGGATTACGTCAGCCCGTCAACAAGTGCTCCAAGTGGTAACTGAAGAATCTCCCTGTCTACCTTCTGAGCTTGACATAGTCTATCACAGGAGCCACTGAATTAAGGCCAGAATGAAAAGACAAATATCCTCCTTTTTGTTCATTTGTTCATTTTTTCCTTCTATCCCTCCATCTCTCCTTCCACCCCTCCCTCCATCTAAGCCTATCTGCCAGATACTTCTCTAGGCACTGGCACCACAACAGTGAACCTGATACACTCAAGCTTCACTCTCAGATGGCTTACCGTCTAGTTGGAAAAATATTTGCTTATATTGCATATTTGCTTCTCCAGCTACTGGGTAGGTTGCTGTGGGGACACATGACAGGAACAACAAATCTAGAATAGAGAGTGTGTATGGGCTTACATCAGAGAAGTCTGGGGTGAGAGGGAGTGACCCCAGGCAGAGATACTTGAATGGTGCAAGAGGGGGTTTTTCTGCTCAGGTTGGCTGTTGCTGAGGAGCTGGTACCAAAGAGAAGGGGTGGTACAAAAGAGCTGGCTATAGGAAAAACTGGACAGGGACACAAAGGCCAAGTGATAGAAGGTCTTTTCAGGAGAGTGAAGAAGTTCCAACTTTCACGAGTGAGCAGTGGAATTCTGCTTTCGCAGGAATACATGCAGAGACCTTGCTTTTGGAAAGACCTCAATGGCTTCAGTGTAGAGGATGGGAGGCACCACACTGGAGAACTGAGGAAAATCAGGGAGGCTGTGGCAGGGGTCTCAGCCGAAGATCATGACCTCAGCCAGCAGAGTGGCAATATAGAGGGAGTGTCTATGAAGTCATGGCCAGTAGAGGGAGAGAGAAGTGTGTGGCCTCTAAGTGACTTCACACTCAAGAGGTTTTGTTTCCACCATCTTCATAAAAGGTGGGAAAGTAGAAGTTACGTGTGAACCTAGCATAGGGATAGATAGTATAGATGTGAGTATATACATGCATGTATGATAGGATTTATTACCTAGTCCTTTATGGAAAGTATTCAACTGCACATGACCCAAGTCATGTCAAAATTGTCTGCCTCTGCAAGGTAAAAGAAAATAAAACTTCTGTGGCTTACACAAACTTGGACCTATTTCCCTTACAGAGAGAGGTGGTTGGTTCAAAGATGTCAGAGCAGGTACCGCTTTTGGAGTTGTCCTCATTGTCACAAGATGGCTGCTAAAGCTCCACCCATTATTCAGTCAAGACAATGGAAAGATTAAGTGGGAAAAGCTGTGCCAGCATTATGTATCCTTATATGAGGAAAGAGAAATATTTTATAAAAGTCATTTCCCAGAAGACTTTTGTTTATTCCTTATGGACACTGGCTACCCCTAGCTGCACGGAAAACTGGTTGGCCAATAATGGTCTTCAGGACACCGTAGAAAGAGGAAGAAAGGGAGAAGGGCTCTGGGAATGGCTCTTCAGCAGCCAATCAACAGTGATTTGCCACCAATGCGTTATAAGCCTGGGTTACAGGGGAAGCTGTGGAGGCAAGCATGTAGCAGAGGTCAGTCACAGTCATGAATTTTATGAAAGGTTTGCTGGGAAGCTACATTTAAGAAAATATATATGGTGACTATGATTCCCCTGACAGCACAGCCGAGTGATTTGCAATATACTTGCATTTCATGGCCCTCGTTCCAAGTACTGTCACTCGCTTTCATGTCAGACACTCGAGTTGTTTCAAAATCACCAGGCTGGTCTGCTATTAAATTACACACACGTGCACACACACAGACCCTTTAGGAGCCCCCAGCGTATGATGAGAAGTGTGCTTGCTCCTGTGATGGCTGTGGCATCAACACTATTGATTTGTTTGGGCTGGAACTCTGGGGGGATTAAAACTACCCTCTACCCCAGGTCTCTTGCCAAAGGTCTGGAGTCTAAATTCCTTTAAAGCAGTTTTACACCTTTGGTATCATTTGATTCTCATGGCAATCTTGCAAAACTGGTTTTGCTTACTATTTTAGAGAGAACTGACTCCTCCAAAATGAAATGACTTGCTTGTGATCTGCTAGTAGAGCATGGGAGTCAGCAGACCTGCTTCAAAGGAAGAGTTTCTGGATTTAAATCTTAAGTCCTTATGATGCTTGCTGACTCGAAAGAGTTTCAGAGTAGCAGCAAAAGAGGACCACTGAGGAACAAAGGAAGACCAGAATTAATAAGCTGAACTATAATTGTAGTTTGGGAAAATGTCCTGTTTATGTCTGTGCTAACAAAGCACCCGAAAACTTAGTTGCATAAAACACCAACTATTTTGCTCATAGACTCTGTGGCAATCACAGGGGGGGATGGATGATATCTAGAACCTCAGAAAGAAAGAGTTAAAGGTCTGTGAGTTAATCCATAGCCAGAGGCTGGATTCATATGATGGCTTTCACCCACATGTATGGCTCTTGGGCTTGGATGACTCCAAGACAGAGCTCAAATGGGACTATTAACTTAAGAACATATGTACAGCTTCTCCATGTGGCTTGGGCTTCCTCACAACATGGTAACTTCAGGGTAATTTGACTTTCTATATGACAGCCTGGAGTTCTAAGAGGTTGTCTTCCAGTGAACAAGGCCAAAACCTGAGTGGCCCTTTATGGTCTAGCCTTGAAAGTCACACTGTGTCTTCAAACTCCATTGGTCAAAGCAGGTTCAAATCCACCTAGCTTCAAGAGGAAGGGTGCGAAGCATGGTAGAGTTTTTGCAGCCATCTTTAAACACCTATGTAGAAGCCAATCTGTATCAGTTACTTTATTTTGAATTGTTATTGAGTTGGAGATACGTATTACACTCTCTTCACAGAGCTTTTAATCTCTAAATGTATTTCTTTGGCCCTAATACTAACACTAACTAGCTCTATGACCGTAGGACTCTTACTTAGTTTCTCTGAATCCCACTTTCTGTGTTTTTAAAATACATATATCACTTCTCTGGGTCTCTGTGAGAAAAGAATGAGACAAAGTAAGCGAAGTGCTAACCAAAGACTTATTCCACATTTATTCAACACAGACATCTAGCGCTTTCTGTGTGCCAAGCTCTGCTCTAAGTGTTTCACAAAGATTACCTCATTTAATCCTCATGTACCCCTGTGACATGGACGCTGTAATTATCTTCATTTTAAGGATGAGAAAACTGAAGGGCAGAGAGGCATGACTTGTTCATGGTCACAAATCATGTAAGTGGCTGACCCGGACTTGAACCTAGTAATCTGGCTCTAGATTCCATACTCCAAACTACTCAGATGTGCTGCCTTTCAGGAAATAATAAAGATATGAATATGTACTTTCCTATATAATCTCCTGAGCATCTACTAGTAGCAGTGTGAACCCAGGACTCTGATTGTTGCAAAGATCTGTTCATCTAGACCAGAGGTCTGCAAACAATGACTGTGGTCCAAATCCAGCCTCCCCCGCCCCCGTATTCACTGTGTATTACCCGGGGCTGCTTCCCCGTTATTGTACCAGAAATGAATAGTTGTGACAGAGACTGTCTGGCTTGCAATGCTGAACATATCTATTATCTGGCCCTTTAGAGAAAAGTTTGCCAAGCCCTGTTCTAGACTTCACCTGCAACAACACTTTGTCCTGGATTTCTTGGAATTTCATATGTGCTGAGCCTTTGCCCTGATTAACTCCTTCATTTAACAAGTCGTATTGAGTACCTAATGTATGGCGACCACTGTGGCAGACTCCGGACAATTTGGTGAATACTAAGAGATATGATCTTAATCCCCAGAGAGTTTATGTTCTGGTTGAGGGAAATTAAAAAAAATTAAACGGTACACAAAACCCCTGTTTGTAGACTGTAACGATTGCTAAGGAAATAAACAAGTAAATAGCAAGTAAATAAAGTTAGAGAGTGGATTTCTTACATACAGAAGTCGTTTTAGTTGGCAACTCTATTATTGCAGCTAAAAGCATTCTAATAAGAAAGCACATGAAGGGGGAAAGCATGAAACAGTCGTGTCTGAGAGAGGAATAGAAAGCTTTCTAGAAAATGTGGAAGAAGGGCTGCTGGGTGCAGAATGCCCACCTCCAGATGTCATAGTGAATTGAAAGTGAACCTGAGCAGCCCTATGGTGTAATTTTTTCCTTCTGCAATGTGAAGTAACTGGGATGCAGACGTCGGGAAAGCAGATAGTGGGTTCAACAAAAGTTGAGGTTTTAGAGGATAGCAATAAATGGAAATAAGGTGAGAGACAAATGGACACATTTAGCCTGGACACCAATTTTTTTTGGGTTCGTTCATTGTATTAAAATGATGCCTTTGAATGCTTTTAGATGGAGCACATCCATTTGGTTCACCACATCCCTGAACGTTCTTACTGTGTTGTGTCTTGCTGGTTTCAATCATTAATGTTTCTTGCCTGACCCTGTAAGCTTCTGAGATCTCAAGCACTGAACTGTTGTAGTAAATGACAGACTCTTACCTGAATGAGGAGAGCGTGCAAACAGAAGTAAGGGATTATGAGAGAGTGGTAGGATTAATTCATCGGAGACTTAAGTTTTGATGAGGTCAGATAGGAACTAAGAGACTATTAAAGTAAGAACTGGAAACAGGGAGTTTTCTTAAGAAGGAAAGGTAGTAGTCTATTGTTTGCAAGTTAGAGAGTGTGGCACAGGGAGGGAGTAGCTGCTGTCTGTGTATGATAAAGCCAATACCTCAAATCAGTGGGGCCAAGATGGACTTCTAATAAATGGCCCTGGGGCAGTTGGGTAACCAACTCAAAAAAGGTCAGATTAGTTCCATACCTCTTGCCATACACAAGAATGTTTAGTACCTGAAGAGTTTACTTGTATCAGAGATTTAGATCCAAAGAATTTCTATATTAGGCTAGCTTTTGTGTAAGATGTAAGAGAAAATAGCAAAATACACACATTAAACACAGGAAACTCAGAAAGGATAAATCAGAAGCTTGTTGAAAACATAGAGAATAAAATAAGAATTCACTAATTCATACAATTATTAATAACTAATTGAATAACTTAAAAGATGGGCAAGAAGGGGACATTTTTCCTTACAGTTGAATTCCAGGCAATAAACGTAAAAGGAATGATGGAAATTAAAAATCACTACAATAATGATAATTTATTATCATCAATCAATACTAAAACTGGGGATGGGAACAAAGATGGGCTGATAAACAGGATTTTTAAGCAGTCTTGAAGGAACTTCTCAAAAGACTAAAAAAAGAAAAAAAAGAAAAAGAAAAAGATAATAGGCAACATCACTACAACAAAGTGACCAAAGTTACTATTACCAGTTATGGGACAAATTGACTGCCAAGAATTGGTAAAGATGAGGTAAAACTTCTGAATTGTGTACTGGATAGAACAACATCCCTTTTTTTGTATTCTTGCCCAAAATGCATAACTTCAGTTGAATCAAAGAAATATTAGACTAACCCAAATTGAAGGACTATCTATAAAAGAGCTGGCCAGTACTTTTAAAAAATGTGTGAAGTCATGAAAGACAAACACTGAAGAAATGTTTCAGGTTAATGGCTGTTAAGGAGACGTAATAATTAAATGTAATGTATGATGCTGGGTTGGATCCTAGACCAGAAAATAGGTATCAGTGAGCCAGTTGATGACATTTTAATAAGATCTATAGTTTTGATAATAATATTTTATCAACATTAATTTCTTGATTATGATAATTATATTACTGACATTTTCAGAATCTGGATAAAGTTTGTACAGGAATTTTTTGCACTGCTTTTGCAACATTTGTATATGTTTGAAATGATTTTGAAATGAAAAATTAAAGAAAATAAATCTAATAACCTAATTTGTTTTGTGTATAGTAGCATATGCTTCTATACATATGCTTGTGTATGTGAATGTATACAATAACATTTTTTTCTTTTTCTTTATGTAATTACGCAAAAAACAACCAGACCTAGCCACTGGTTCCTTCATTGTTCTTTTGATGGGCAGCAGTTAGAAAAAAGAAATGAAAAGTACCCTTTGTACATTCACCTCCCTAAGGCAAATATACTCATCTTACTTTCTATCCAGGATAATTATTGGCCATTCACTGATTTCTGTGCTAATTTATTACTGAAATAAACATTATTCTTAATTGATGCATCTTCTTCTAATAATAATCTTGTTGATGTCCATTAGTTAGAACGGAATTAGTAAAGGCTCAAGATATCACCAAAAAACTTTTCTTAGTTTTTTGTGGGTTGAACAAGTCAAACACAGGTTCCCTTTGAAAGTGCTTTTCAAGCCCCTGGGAGCTTCTTGACTGCTTTATCTGGGTAAATGGGAGGGTCACGATTAACCAAAACATATCAAATGTTTCTTCTTGGACACAGGGAATAGCTTTTGTTATCATAGTCGCAAGAGACAAACAAATCAGCTGATGGGCTGCACTGGAAATTCCAAAGTGTGTGTCTAAACAAAGTTTCACCTTCCTAAAGTGCCCGAGTCCTCTGAGCCTGGGCTTTGCCCCTCCTGTAAATGATCCGCACTGGAACATTCCAGCCCATCACCTCAGCTTGATCAATAGTTGTGCTGCATATAAAGTTATGTCTTGCAGGATGTCAATATTAACCTTTCAAGTGTGCCTCTTTTATGATTTATTCATCAATAGTCCTACTAAATATATTTTATATCGGGCGAGCAGTTATTTTTTACCAGGAAGGAAACTGACATTTCAAAGCTGACTACCTTCCACAAAGACACCGTCTTCTGCAATCAGGAAGACATCTCACCCACTTGGGCTGCCACTGACCAGCCCAGTACTTATCCATGCAAGCTGGAAGGCATCTCCCCTGTAACGACCTTATGGGTTAGTGTTCTAAACCCTCCATAGCACCTAAGATTATCCTGAACATTGAGTAAATGCTCAGTAAATCCTTCCAAATTGACTTCAGTATGAATCTAGATGTCACCAAGTTTGTCATGAATTATTTCACTACTAGTTGTTCAGTGGCTATGCTTTTCAAATCTTTTACTACATGGCAGGTACTGAGTAAAAGGTTTTCCAATTTTCAATAACTTCAGTCCTCAGACAAATCTGGAAAGATAGATAATTCTATCCCTTTTTCTACAGATAAATAAAAATAGATAGAGTAGCATCCCCACAGTCACTTGGCTAATAATACTGAGAGAGCTGGAATTTGCCACCAGGTAGAGCACAAAAGGGATGTTTACTCTTTTTTTTTTTTTTTTAAAGATTTATTTATTTATTTATTTATTTGTCAGAGAGAGAGAGAGAGAGAGAGCGAGAGCGAGCACTGGCAGACGGAGGCAGAGGGAGAAGCAGGCTTCCCGCCGAGCAAGGAGCCCGATGTGGGACTCGATCCCAAGATGCTGGGATCATGACCCGAGCCGAAGGCAGCTGCTTAACCAACTGAGCCACCCAGGCGTCCCGGGATGCTTACTCTTTCTGCTGTGTGTGTCAGCACTGCCCGTGGGGGAGGAGAGCTTAGAATTTAGGAGCCCTTCTAAGTACTTCATGTATGTCCTGTAGTTAGAAGCTGCATGTGCTGTGAATCCAACTATTCAAATAACCCAGTTTTCTACGGGCATTTTGTTCCTGAGTAAAAACATGCAAAATCTAAAATTTTGCCTGAGGCACCAAGAGACCTGTGCTAGTTTCCTATTGTTACAATTACAACAGACCGTGGTCTGCGGATGTGGACATATTTGTAGGGCAACTCTTCAGCCTACCACAATACCACAAATGTAAAATTTCCACGTGAGTTGACACACTAAAATGTAAATTTTCAAAGCAAATAACAGAGCTTGTTTTATGACTCTGGAAACCCCTCAACCACTCTGAGGGCATACAATTGTCAAGAATGGATTATGAGTTTGAGGAGTTCTTTATAGATCCTGGATATCAACCCTTTGTCTGTACTGTCATTTGCAAATATCTTCTCCCATTCCGTGGGTTGCCTCTTTGTTTTGTTGACTGTTTCCTTTGCTGTGCAGAAGCTTTTGATCTTGATGAGGTCCCAAAAGTTCATTTTCGCTTTTGTTTCCTTCGCCTTTGGAGACATATCTTGAAAGAAGTTGCTGTGGCTGATATCGAAGAGGTTACTGCCTCTGTTCTCCTCGAGGATTCTGATGGATTCCTGTCTCACGTTGAGGTCTTTTATCCATTTCAAGTTTATCTTTGTGTACGGTGTAAGAGAATGGTCGAGTTTCTTTCTTCTACATATAGGTGTCCAGTTTTCTTAGCACCATTTATTGAAGAGACTGTCTTTTTTCCACTGTATATTTTTTCCTGTTTTGTTGAAGATTATTTGACCATAGAGTTGAGGGTCCATATCTGGGCTTTCCACTCTGTTCCACTGGTCTATGTGTCTGTTTTTATGCCAGTACCATGCTGTCTTGGTGATCACAGCTTTGTAGTAAAGCTTGAAATCAGGTTGATATCCAGGATCTATAAAGAACTCCTCAAACTCAACACACACAAAACAGATAATCATATCAAAAAATGGGCAGAAGATATGAACAGACACTTCTCCAATGAAGACATACAAATGGCTATCAGACACATGAAAAAATGTTCATCATCACTAGCCATCAGGGAGATTCAAATTAAAACCACATTGAGATACCACCTTACACCAGTTAGAATGGCCAAAATTAGCAAGACAGGAAACAACGTGTGTTGGAGAGGATGTGGAGAAAGGGGAACCCTCTTACACTGTTGGTGGGAATGCAAGTTGGTGCAGCCACTTTGGAGAACAGTGTGGAGATTCCTCAAGAAATTAAAAATAGAGCTTCCCTATGACCCTGCAATTGCACTACTGGGTGTTTACCCCAAAGATACAGATGTAGTGAAAAGAAGGGCCATCTGTACCCCAATGTTTATAGCAGCAATGGCCACGGTCGCCAAACTGTGGAAAGAACCAAGATGCCCTTCAGTGGATGAATGGATAAGGAAGATGTGCTCCGTATACACTATGGAGTATTATGCCTCCATCAGAAAGGATGAATACCCAACTTTTGTAGCAACATGGACGGGACTGGAAGAGATTATGCTGAGTGAAATAAGTCAAGCAGAGAGAGTCAATTACCATATGGTTTCACTTATTTGTGGAGCATAACAAATAACATGGAGGACATGGGGTGATGGAGAGGAGAAGGGAGTTGAGGGAAATTGGAAGGGGAAGTGAACCATGAGAGACTATGGACTCTGAAAAACAACCTGAGGGTTTTGAAGGGGCGGGGTGTGGGAGGTTGGGGGAACCAGGTGGTGGGTATTAGGAAGGGCACATATTGCATGGAGCACTGGGTGTGGTGCAAAAACAATGAATACTGTTACGTTGAAAAGAAATTAAAAAAAAAAAAGAATGGATTATGAGAGGAGAGTTTCTTTAGTGAACACTGCACTGTGTATCCTTCCCAAAGGGAAAGGAGGGGAAGAAGCTATGTCCCCAGTTTATGAGTTATGGGAAGCTACCAAGGGAGCTGATATACATCAGCTGGAGTCTGACAATGGTGGGACCCTGTCTGAGGATCTCAGTGTAAAGGGCTGCAGCTACCAACTTGAGTAGCAGGGCTGAGGGAAATAGAGTGTGCATTTGAAAATTATCTTCGCATCCACCCGCATAGGGTTTTGAGTGTTTCTATGGACCGAAGGAAGGCCATCAAGGAGAAAGAAAGTGAATCTGATGCCAATTTAAAATTCTATGGGTTGGCAGATGGCAACTACACATATTGGGTTGAGCATTTTATAATGTATATAATCATGGAATAACCGTGTTGTCCACCTGAAACCAATGTAGTACATGTCAACTACACTTCAATTTAATTTTTCAATTATAAATGAATAAAGGAGACAGACATCTCTTTAAAAAAGTACCATACATATATATGGAATTCTGCCACTGAGTAGAACCTAGAGGGCTGCTAGGTTTCTAACAGATAGGGACCTGTGAGGAGGTCTCCAACAAACTAAGGCCTGAGGAAGGCCTAGGGGAAGATGTATACCTCGTATCACAGGATTACAGTCAGGGGACCCCCAGAAATATCTGCAAGAGACATCATCACTTCAAACTCCACTTTACCTTCCCTGGGAAGGAAGAACCTTCTTCAGAAAAATGTTAGTATCAGCTTGCATCACTATATTTTTATTACATATTTATAAAATGAGTACACTGTTAGGATGAATGAACATAAAGGAAGATTAGAGAGAGATGCCAAATAAAACCATTACGAAATACTATTATATGCCCAGGAGAATGGGGAAAATTAGAACTGATAGTGTGGGCTGAGGAGGTAGAACAAGAATATCTTATATCTGGGGATGCTCTAAAGTTCTGTGAGTGAGAGTGGGGCTGTACTTACACAGAGCAAGATTATTGGAAAGCTTCCAGAGAACAGGTTCCACTGAGATGAGAATAAAATATTTGGTAAATTATCTGGAAATATCTTATAAAACTAAAGCTCCATATACACTTGTCTCTACCCATTAGAAATGAGAGTTTAAATGTTTCAGAAATCATATACAAGAATAATCATAACAACCATATCTCAGTACCCTCACCTGGAAGCAAGCTCTGTGTCCAACAAGAATAGAATGGTAAATAACATAGGGCAAGTCCAGACAATGGAATAATACACACAGTGGGAGAAAACACAGTAATGATACACAGGACAACATGGATGAACTTAAAGACATCATAAAGTGAATGATGTTAGACACAAAAGGGTACATAAAATATTATTTCATTTTTATGAAGCTTAACAACTATTCTGTAGACACAGAAACCAGAATAATTGTTACCTCTAAGAATTAGTGACTGGGCAGAAGTACAAGCAAGCCTTCCAGGATTCTGAAATATTCTATATCTTAATCTTGGTGATTGCTACACTTGCTATCCATATAAAAATTCAACAAATTATAAACTTAAGATTTTCACATTTTGGTGGGTATGTGTTATACCTCAAACAAAACAGAACACTACTAGTCACACAAAAAGACAGAACTATCTAACCAAAAACCTATAGGAAAAATAATACAAAAAATAGAAACAGACCCATGGTGATTAGGGTGGCAACATCTTTAAAATAAAAGCAATTAATTTGTTTAAGACAAAAGAGATGAAGATGGACAAAGTGGATTAAGATATAGTTTTGCTAGAGAATCAGAATCTATAAAAAAATCAAGTAAAATTTCTAGGATAAAAAAATAGAGTATCTGAATTTAGCTTTTACCTATGACAAAAAACTGATATGGAACAGGTCCTCCCATTATTAGTAAATACAGACAACACAAAGTTTATAAATCTCTGGGTAGTAGGGAGCCCAAACTGATTCCTGAAGAAGAAACACAAAAGATGCAGGCCCCACTTAAGGACAAGTGTTCTAGATGTGCATAAGAACAATGTTTAGGTCATGATGCAGCAAGCTAAAGTCCAAACAGAGTTCAGGAAACTTGCTGAACTGAGGAGGTACAGAACAGAGTTCAGGGCCACTGCAGAATCTGTGGTTAGGACACAAGAAAGAAGAAATTTGTGCAGAGATGAGGTCCCAGAAGTAGGTGTAGGAATTTCCTGGAAGTCTGTGACTAAGTACTTGCACAGGACAAAATAAATAGGATTTCCAAAAAGCAAGTTCACCAGAGATGAGAGTAGAACAGATAGACTAGAGTTCAAGAGGTGCTAGGGAACAATGGAAGTCCAGGCTGGCTGGAGCAGAGACACTTCCTTAACTCCTTGCTGACATCTCTGGCATCCAACTGAGATGCCAAAAAGGGCAAACCTTAAGAATAGACACCTAGTCTAGAAAGTCTACTCAGAACCTCCCTAACAAAACCAAGATCTGACAAAACCTATAGAAAGGGCAGAGTTTGAAGGGTGAGTCCTTCCAAGTTCAATAAAAACAGCAACAACAAACTTGAGAAAAAGTGCAGGCTTTTCACAAGCCTACCTAAGAAAATGTAATAAACCAAGCCCACACAAATGTAAGTTGAATAACCATAATTAAATTGTATACTTGAATACACATCTACTGTCTCCAGAGGAATATAATAAAATTTAGAGCCTTTACAATTCATCACTAACAACATCTAGTAGAGAATGAAACCTAGTAGACATGAAAAGAAATAAGAAAGCCATGGCCCATAGTCCAGGAAAAAGAAACTATAGAGAAAAAGCAACTAGAAATTCTAGAAAGAAAAAAAAGGAATCTAAATGGAGGAAAAAAAATATAGACATTTAACAGCAAATTAGAAATGACAATAGAAAGAAACAAAGCAGAGAGATGAGTAGAGATTATCCAAATGTTAAAAGACAAAAGTTGAGGAAAAGTGACAGTGCATCAGTGTGACAATATCAGCCCCAAGTATGTGTAATGGAGTCTCAGAGGCAGGAAATGGCGACAATAAGGCAGAAAATATTTTGAAGGAATAATAGCCAATAGTAGAGAAGGGCAAGATGGTGGAGGAGTAGGAGACCTAAATTTCAACTGGTCCTAGGAATCAGCTAGATAGATATCAAATCATTCTGAACACCTACAAACTCAACAGGAGATCAGAGATAAGAATAGCAGCAATTCTAGGAACAGAAAAGCGACCACATACTGGAAGGTAGGACATGCAGAGAAGTGAATCCGAGGCGACATATGGGAAGATAGACCTCAGGGGAGGGGCCGGCT
Source organism: Martes martes (assembly GCF_963455335.1). NCBI lineage: Eukaryota > Metazoa > Chordata > Mammalia > Carnivora > Mustelidae > Martes > Martes martes. Next base: position 49,986,230 of record NC_137902.1, read on the forward strand.
CCCTGGCAAGTGGTAGAGCAGCTGAGCACAAAATCAGAACTTTTAGAAGTCTGCTCCACTGAGGGACATTGCTCCAGTGGCTAAACAGGGGGTGGAAACCTTGTGGAGACAGTGTGGTCTCAGGTCCCTCAGGGGCACAAAGAGACCAGGGGTGTCTGAGTGTGGCAGGGCCCCCATATATTGGAGCAGGGAAGCCAGCTGCAGAGATGGAGCCAAGGAGGGGGCTCTTTTCTTGCGGTTACCTTAAACCATGATCCAAGGCACAGTCGGGCCATTACTCTTCAAGGATGAACCCCACAAGTGGCAGATTCAGGGAGACTAACCTTCCTTCCTGCCCTGGGGGTAGTGGTGTGGGAGCATGCTACAGGAATCTGCTGGGCTTGGAGACTCCAAATGGGGCCATGCACCAGAGGTAGAAATGCTCGGTCACAGGCCAGGGGAGCACAGAGCATGGCTAGAGACCAGGGAGATGGGAGGGACTGACTGCTTTTCTCTGAGGGCACACTAAGGAGTGGGGCCCTGAGCTCTTGGCTCCTCTGGGCCGGAGAATGGGAGGCCGCCATTTTCATTCTCTTCCTCCAAAGCTCCACAGAAAGTGTTCAGGGAACAAAAGCTCCGAGAGTAAACTCGAGCAAATTACTTACCCTGGCCCCTGGAAAGGGTGGGGCAATTCCACCTTGGGCAAAGACATTTGAGAATCACTGCAACGGGCCCCTCCCTCGGAAGATCAGCAAGAATATCCAGCCAAGACCAAGTCTACCCATCAATGAAAACCACAGAACTCCAGAGTAGGGGAATATAGAACATAGAATTCATGGCTTTTCCCCCATGATTCTTTAGTTTTACAAAGTTAAATTTTTTTATTTTATTTTTTCTTATTCTATTTTTAAATTTTTTCCTCTTTTCTATTTTAACCTTCTTAAAAACTATTTTATCAATACCTTTTCAAAAAATCTTTTAAAATTTTCATTGTCATAGTCATATTCTATCCCTTCATTGTATTTAACCTTACTTTTTGTATACATGTAGGTTTTTCTTTCTTTAAAATTTTGGGATACAGTTTCTTCTAACAGATTAAAATATACCCTAAATCTAGCACATGGCTTTATTCTAGTCTCCAGCCTGATCACATTCTTTCCTCTTTTCTTTTTTTCTACCATTTCTTATCTTATCAATTCCTTTTTTAGAATCTTTTAAAATTTTCATCTTTACAATCATATTCCATCCCTTCATTGTGTTTACCCTTATTTTTGTACATGTACAAGTTTTTCTTTCCTTAAAAATTTGGGAGGCAGTCTCTTCTAACAGATCAAAATATACCCCAAATCAAGTGTGTGGCTCTGTTCTATTCAGCAGTATATATACATATATACATACATACATATATAAAATATATAATAAATAATATAATATATATTCATATATTCATATTCATATATATATAATAAATATATATGTATGTACATACATATATAAAATTTTTTTTCTCCTTTCTTCTCCCCCTGGTTTCAGGGCTCTTCCGATTTGGTTAGTGTGTATTTTTCTGGGGTTGTTGCTACCCTTTTAGTATTTTATTCTCTCATTCATCTATTCTTATCTGGATAAAATGACAAGGCAGAAAAGCTCACCTCAAGAAAAAAAAAAAGAACAAGAGGCAGTACTGATGGCTAGGGACTTAATCTATCTATCTATCTATCTATCTATCTATAGTGCTCGCTTCGGCAGCACATATACTATCTATCTATCTATATATATAGTAATATAGTAATATGTCAGCACTAGAGTTCAGAATGAAGTGCTATTTGGGCTCAAAAAAAGCATGGAAGATACTAGAGAATCCCTTTCTGGAGAAATAAAAGAACTAAAATCTAACCAAGTTGAAATTTTAAAAAGCTGTTAATGAGGTACAATAAAAAATGGAAGCTTTTACTGCTGTTATAAACAAGGAAGAAGATAGAATTAGTGATATAGAAGACCAAATGATGGAAAATAAAGAAGCTGAGAAAAAGAGGGGAGAATTTTGAGAGATAAGTAATACCATACGATGAAAGAATATTAGAATAAGTGGGATCCCAGAAGAAGAAGAAAGAGAAAGATGGGCAGAAGGTATATTGGGGCAGAGGATTTCCCTAATTTGGCTAAGGGAACAAGCATCAAAACCCAGGAGCACAGAGAACCCCCCTCAAAAATCAATAAAATAGGTCAACATCCCATCATCTAATAGTAAAACTTACAAGTCTCAGTGACAAGGAGAAAATCCTGAAAGCAGCTTGGGACAAGAGGTCTGTAACCTACAATGGTATTAGGCTGGCAGCAGACCTATCCACAGAGACCTGGCAGGCCAGAAAGGACTGACATGAGATATTCAGAGCACTAAATGAGGAAAAATACACAGCCAAGAATACTATATCAAACTAGGCTGCCATTGAAAATAGAAGAGGAGATCAAAAGCTTCCAGGACAAACAAAAACCAAAAGAATTTGCAAACACCAAACCAGCCCTACAGGAAATATTGAAAGGGGTCCTCTAAGCAAAGAGAGAGCCTAAAAGTAACAGACCAGAAAGGAACAGAGACAATATACAGTAACAGTCACCTTACAAGCAATACAATGGCACTAAATTCGTATCTTTCTATAGTGTCCCTGAATGTTAATGGGCTAAATGCCCCAAACAATCTACATGTTTAATGCAATCCCTAACAAAATACCATCAACTTTTTTCAAATAAATGGAATAAATAATCCTAAAATTTATATGGAACCAGAAAAGACCCTGAATAGCCAGAGGAATGTTGAAAAAGAAAACCAAAGTTGGCAGCACCACAATTCCAGACTTCAAGTACTATTACAAAGCTGTCATCATCAAGACAGTATGGTACTGGCACAAAAACAGACACATAGATCAATGGAAAAGAATAGAGAGTCCAGAAATGAACCCTCAACTCTATGGTCAACTAATCTTCAACAAAGCAGGGAAGAATGTCCAATGGAAAAGAGTCTCTTCAACAAATGGTGTTGGGAAAATTGGACAGCCACATGCAGAAAAATGAAACTGGACTATTTCCTTACACCATACATGAAAATCGACTCAAAATGAATGAAAGACCTCAATGTGAGACAGGAATCCATCAAAGAAGAACACAGTCAGCAACCTCTTCGACCTCAGCTGTGGCAACTTCTTCCTAGAAACATTGCCAAAAGCAAGGGAAACAAGTGCAATAATGAATGATTGGGACTTCATCAAGATCAAAAGCTTTTGCACAGCAAAGGAAACAGTCAACAAAACCAAAAGACAACTGAGAGATTGGAAGAAAATATTTGCAAATAACCTATCAGACAAAGAACTAGCATCCCAAATCTATAAAGAACTTATCAAACTCAACACCCAAAGAACAAATAATCCAATCAAGAAATGGGTAGAAGACATGAACAGACATTTCTGCAAAGAAGATACCCACATGGCCAACAGACACATGAGAAAGTGCTCAACATCACTCTGCATCAGGGAAATACAAATCAAAACCACAATGAGATACCACCTCACACCAGTCAGAATGGTTAAAATTAACCAGTTAGGAAATGGCAGATGTTGGCAAGGATGCAGAGGAAGGGGAACCCTCCTACATTGTTGGTGGGAATGCAAGCTGGTACAGCCACTCTGGGAAATAGTATGGGGGTTCCTTAAAAAGTGGGAAATAGAGCTACCCTATGACCCAGCAATTGCACTACTGGGTATTTACCCTAAATATACAAATGTAGTGATCTGAAGGGGCCGTGCACCTGAATGTTTATAGCAGCAATGTCCACAATAGTCAAGTATGGAAGGAGCCTAGATGTCCATCAACAGGTGAATGGATAAAGAAGATGTGGTATATATATACACAGAATGGAATACTATGCAGAAATAAAAAAAAACAACAACTAAATCTTGTCATTTGCAATGACATGGGTGGAACTAGAGAGTATTAGGCTAAACAAAATAAGTCAAAGACAGAGAATTATCATATGATCTCTCCAATATGAGGAATTTGGGAGGGAGGGGGGTTCCTGGGGGGAAGGGAGGGAAAAATAAAACAAGATTTGACTGGGAGGGAGACAAACCATAAGATACTCTTAATCTTAGGGAAAAAACTGAGGGCTGCTGGAGGATGGGGAGGTATGAGGTGACTGGATAATGGACATTAGGGACGGTATGTGCTATGGTGAGTGTTGTGAATTGTGTAAGAATGATGATTCGCAGACCTATACCCCTGGTGCAAATAATACATTATATGTTAATAATAATAAAAAGTAATAGCCAATATTTCCCAAATGTAGTTTAAAAAACACTTATTTTATGAGATTCAGGAGACCCAGAAAACCCCAAGCAGGATAATACACACACATGCATGTGCACACACACATACTTCTATGCACAATGGAGTAAAATTGTTGAGCAAAATTTCAAGGAAAATTTTGAAAGCATAAAAATAAAGACTGCTTTACATCTTCACTTACAGGGAAGCACTAACATGAATTAATATTGATTTCTTAAAAACAATGAAGCCCAGAAAACTATACAATGTCATCTTTAAAGTGGTGAAATCAAGAAACATATAAACAGTGAAAATACCCTTCAAAAATGAGGATAAAATTGTTGGACAAACAAAAACTGAAAGAATTTGCTGATAGCAGACCTGCACCATAAGAAATGCTAAAGGATGTTCTTTAGAATGAAAGGAAATGATACCAGATAGAAATTCAAATTTCCAGGAGTTTAAGAACAGCACAAAATGTGTATCTATTACAGTCCTCTTTGCAAAGCAAAAAATTGGTATCATACTAAATGTCCAACAAAAGAGACTATTTATTTTCCTTGTGAATCTATTTAGAAAAACTATAAGGGCATTACAAATGAAATTAAAGATCTAAATGATATAAGAAAATGTTCATGATATATTTTTTGTCTTCTTTATCTAATAATTTCTGAGAAAATTGTGGGAAAACTTCCACTATGATTGTATGTGTGTATGTTGTTGTATACATATACGTTCATGATTTTTATATCATCTTGAATAATTGCTGCTTATCGCTATAGTGTTTTTTTTTTTTTTTTTTAAGAGAGAGAGAATGTGCACAAGCTGGGGAGGAGCAGAGGGAGAGGGAGGGAAGAGAATCACAAACAGGCTCCACGCTCAGCACAGAGCCTGACATGAGGCTTGATCGCACTACCCTGAGACCATGACTTGAGCCACAATCAAGAGTCAGACACTCAACCAACTGAGCCACCCAGGCATCTCTTTCTATAGGTTTTTTTTTTTTTTTTTTTAAATTTTAGTCATACTTTTTAGGTTAAATTATATGTTGTTGATACTGACAAAGCCACACTAGTTTTCTTTTAGTGATATTTTTCTGGTTTATCTTTTCCCCAAATAGTTTGTATTCCACTTTTCTGCATCATTTTTTTTTATGGCATTAACTTAAAATTGAGTAGTTCTTTGTATTCAGTCAGAGAGTCATTGTTTTTAAGTACATTTAGTCTGTCTCTACTTGTCTTGACTCTGAGGTATTTCCCTTAATTTGCTTTCTCATTTTGTCTTTCTTTTTCCTGTCTCTTTTTCTTGCATCTTGTTTACATTGTCCCTGCCTTTGTTCATCCTTCTTTTCTCACTGAAAATTATATATTCTTTAAAAATTATAATTATGTATATTTGCTTTTAACACTTTAAGAGTGGAAATACAATTACAATTTTCTCCTGAATATTAAAGCAAATCATCATGCTTTCCCTATTCATTGCCATGTTCACCTAACAACCTCTTCTCAAACTTTCAGCTCAACCTAATGGAACCCATAAACACAGAAAGAAAATCTCAACACAGTTAGAATTATCTATATCATGCAGCTTATCTCTTCTAACCACAGGAAGATAGAGTTAGAAATTAAAAAATAAAAGATAGGGACACCTGGGTGGCCTAGTCGATTAAGCATCTGCCTTAAGTTCAGGTCATGGTCCCAGGGTCCTGGGATTGAGTCCTGTATCTGGCTCCCTGCTCAGCAGGGAGCCTGCTTCTCCCACTGCCTGCTGCTCCTCCTGCTTGTGCTCTCTCTCTCTCTCTGACAAATAAATAAATAAAATATTGTAAAAAAAAAAAAAAGATAAGAACACATGTAAGGTTGGAGCTGAGCATTCTTTTCTTTAACTAACACTTGAATTAGAGAAGAAACCACAAATAACTTACGACACATTTAGAAACCCAGTAGGATATTGCCTGTAAAGGCTTGTGAGGTGCAGCTAAAGCATTAGTCAGTGGTAAAGTTATGTGCGTATATGAAAATGAAGATATGTTAAAATAAAGATACTGAATATAAGAGAGGTAATTCTGCCACTTTGTAAAAACAAAATAAAAAAAGACAAAGTGAAACAAATTATGAGTGTTTGTCAAAGTAAGTGAAATGAAAATTAAAATAAAGTTAGGTGCAGAAAACAAAAAGATGTGACAGTAAACACAATACAGTGAAAAGCTTTTAAAAAAATTGATCAATAAAAAAGACAAATCTTTTTTTAAAAAGATATTATTTATTTATTTGAGAGAGAGCACACTGAGAGAGGGGCAGATGAGGAGGGAGAGGGACAAGCAGACTTCCCGCTGAGCATGGAGCCCAATTAGGGTCTGGATCCCACAACACTGTGATCATGACCTGAGCTGACTAAGCCACCCAGGCACCCCAAACAGACAAACCTTAGATTATATACATAAGGATGAAATGAAATAAATAATATTAGGAAAGCCAGATAAGACTGAAGTCTAGATACTCTGAAAGTAAGGAATCATTTAAGAGTGTGATGAATAATGATGGCAATAAATTTGAAAAATGTAGATGAAATGGACTATAGATAAGGAAATTACAGATTGCTACAATTGCCTTAAGAAAACTTGTAGGTCAGAGTAAATCTGTAACCATCAAAAACCAAATCAATTTTAAGACTTTAATTTTACTTTCTTTCCCAAACAACAACAAAACAGTTTTATGGGGAATTGGCTATCTTTGAAGAAATGTGTCTTACAGTTTCAGATACTAAAAGAGGGGAAAATGTCTTGCTCACTGTCTTCTGTTACTGTAATGGATAATATAATCAGACAAGGATAAATTAAAATAAAATTATAGACTGGTTTTATCTTTAAACATAGATGTAAGACTCCTAAGTGTAATATTATTAATTATATATGTCAATATTGTATTAAATACATGTAATACCAAATTTTTATATTAAACACATATTTCAACATGTATTTTATAGAGAAATTGATATATGTGATGTATACGGTTTGTTCATTTACTTATAAAAGCTATGCAAGTATAGCTCATTAGATGGAAGTCCTACATAATATACCATATTACCATTGAATATGTTAAAAATCTTTAACAATTATATTTAGGTATGAAATATGTAATACATACTATCATATATTTATCAAATAATATCAATACATATATTAAGAGATCTGTATAGCTGTATCTATACCCTGTATCTATACCCTATTAAACAAGCAAGGAGAACTGTATATCAGGAAATCCCTCTATGTAAATCATGAGATTTTAAGAGTAAAGAGAAGCAAAAATATCCATTTTAATAAATACCAAGAAGGAATTTAATGAAATTGAACACTCATTGTGGATTTTTTTTTTTAAAAAGGGAAAGATCATATCAAAATGCAAAATGAAGGAGTCCTTCCTTACCCTGATAAAATGGTATTTTTCTGAAACCTACCGGAAATATCTGACTGCATGGTGAAACTTTAGAAACCTTTAAAGTTAAAAGCAAATTTAGGATTCCTGCTATCACATACTTGAACATTTTATTGGAGTTCCTAACCAACACAATAAGAGGAAAAAAGAAACAAAACATATAATAGTTGGAGAGAAAGGGGCAAACTCTGTTACAAGAATATTATTTTCTATGATAAAAAAAAAACCCAAGAGAATCTACAAAGTATTAGAAATAATAAGATTGTTAGATAGAAAATCAATATAAAAATTAGTAGTATTTTTACATGCTAGAAATAGCCAATTAAAAATACAATTTAGGGGAGCCTGGGTGGCTCAGTCAGTTAAGGTTCTGCCTTCAGCTCAGGTCATGATCCCAGGAACCTGAGATTGAGCCACATCTCAGGCTTCCTGCTCTGTGGGGAGTCTGCTTCTCCCTCTCCCTCTGCCTGCCACTCTGCCTGCTTGTGCTTATGTTCTCTCTCTCTCTCTCTTTCTGTAAAATAAATAAATAAAATCTTTTAAAAATGTACAATTTAAAAAATATAATTTCTAACAGCAACAAGGCTTTCAGAACATCATGGATTTAAAAAAAATAATTTTATTGATAGACATAAAAAATGCCTAAATACATGAAGAAATACACTGTGTTTATTCTTTAGAAATTTCAATATTCCCAAATTTCTCATATTCTCTAAATTTATGTATAAGTTACATGTCATTTCAGTCTAACTGTGTGAGGGAAAACAACTTCTAGTTATGCTGGAAAGCAGATGGCAAATAAAATGATCAAGAATGCTTGCTGTGAACCTGCTTTCAAGTGCCAAGACAGGCCAGTATCAACAAATACCATCTTGGATGGAAGCGTTGCCTTTGCCTGACATGTGATGACATCTTCGGCATAAAGGCAAGGTAGTGCAACAAGAATTCAGTGGCTTTTGGATTTGGCAGCACTCACAACTGTACATTTTCTCAGAGTCATTGGGTCAGTGATAGTCACTTTGATGATATGCTGAGCACCACCTGTCTTCTGTTAAATTTTTATATTTGCATAATCCAATCAGTCACTTTCAGTGCCTGGGTATGTTCTCCCTTCCTATAATGCAAAATCGAGGCAGTGATTTAACAAGGTGATTCTTAAATTCATATGGAAAGGTGAAAAAGAAAAAGGTAAAAGATAGAAAAAGATAAATGATATAAAATATAAAAAGATAAATGATATAAAATATAAAAAGATAAATGATATAAAAATATAAAAAGATAAATGATATAAAAAGTCAATTTAAAAAATAAAATGAGGGGGGAACTTTATGAAGGGAAACACCAAAATGAAAAGCTTCTCCTTAGCCAAAGAAACAATTCACAAAATGACAAGGAACCTACTAAGTAGAAGAAGATATTTATAAATGATATATCCAATAAGGGACGAGTATCTGAAATTTAATTTTAAAAAATGTATACAACTTAATTCCAAAAAAAATCCAATTAAAAAGTGGGCAGAGGACCTGAAGAGATAATTTTTTTTTCCCAAAGAAGGCACACAGATGGCCAACAGGCACCTGAAAAGATGCTTAACATCACTAATCATCAGGGAAGTGCAAATTAAAACCAAAATGAGATATCACCTTCCACCTGACAGAATGACTAAAATAAGAAACACAAGAAATAACAAGAGTTGGTGAGGATGTGGAGAAAAAGTACACTGTTGATGGGAATGTAGATTGGTGCATTCACTGTAAAAAAACAGTATTGAATGTTCTTCATAAAATTAAGAGAATTACCACATGATCCAGTAATTCCATTACTGGCATTTACCCAAAGAAAATGAAAACACTAACTCAAAAATGTCTATCCACATCTATGTTTTCTGCAGCATTATTTACAATAATAACCAAGATATGGAAGCAACCCAAGTATCCATCCATAGATGAATGGATAAAGAAGTTGTGGTATATATACGCACAATGGACTATTACTCAGCCTAAAGGGCATGAAATCTTGCCATCTGCAACAACATGGATGAATCTAGAGAGTATAATATTAAGTGAAGTGAGTCAATCAGAGAAAGACAAATACTTTATGGTTGTACTCATATGTAGAATTAAAGAAACAAAACAAACAAGGAAAAAAAGAGACAAACAAAAACAAAAAATGTTGGTTGCCAGAGGGGGAGTGGGTGAGAGGATGGGCTAACAAAAGGTAATGGGGATTAAGGAAAAAAATGAGTGGGAATTGCCTATCAAATAATAAGTCTTAACAAAGTATTAGTTGTTAAGACACTATGGTATTTATGCCTAGATAAAAAAAAATTAACTAGTAGTTCTGAGTTAGAGCCACAAATAAACATAGGAGCTCCATGTTGATGAGTATGCCAATACAGAATAGTGGGAAAGGGACTTTCTACCAAGTAAATAATGTTGAGGTAACTGGTTAGTCACAGTCACATGGAGACAAAACCAGGTCTTTACCTCATACTTTATATTTTTTTCCCCAGAAGATGAAAAGTATGAAGATCAAAACTTTAAAAATTTAAGGTAAAAATATGCAAAGAATATATTTAGAGGATTTGGGGAGGTATCCTAAGTAAGAGACAGAAGATTATTAAAAATTTCCTATTTCATCAAAGTCTTCGGAAAAAAGTGAAAAGACAAGCCACAAACAAGAAGGTGCTCACAGCAAATATCATTGACAAAGTTTTGAATTCAGAATATACAATAGATTCAGTGAATCTATTGTATATAGATTCACTGTAAATAGGAAAAATTTACTCAACCCTACCTAAAATGACAATAGGCAATTTAAAGTGGAGGCACCAAGAAGGTAACCAATACCCATGAAAGGTAGGCAATCTAATCCAGAAAGATCAAGAAAATGCAAATTTTGAAATTGAGATATTTCACCATCATCAGACTTAGAAGTTCAACAAAATGAAGTGTTGGGAAGAAGTAAGAAATAAATAGCTCATGTACACTGCTATCGGGAGCATGGATGGGGAAGGAAACGGGATCTTCAAAGGAGTTGCCCACGTACATATGACTTAGCTTCCTAGGAGATTCGGGAGAAGCTTGAGTGAATCACGTGCATCGGGGAGGAGACCCAAAACAGGAGAGGAGAAGATGTGAAGATGGAAGATACTGTGTGCCCTCACACACTGTTATGGGTTGAAATGAATCCCTCCCAAATTTCTATGTTGAAGTCCCACTTCCCAGTATTTCAGAACATGACTGTGTTTGGAGATAGGATTTCTTTTAAAGACATAGTTAAGGTTAAATGAGCTCATTAGAGTGGGCTCAAATCCAATATGGCAGGTTTCCCTATAAAAAGAGGAGATTAGAAAACAGACATACACAGCAGAAGACTAGGAAAATACAGGGAATAGATGACCATCTACAAGCCAAGGAGAGAGACTTCCCCATCTATGCTACTCCTAAACACCTCTATCCCATAATTGGGGACTTCTTCGGAGTTTTAGAACCTTCATTTTTCTCCTTTGAAAGATTAATATAATACTTCAAACTGAGCTCCACCAAAAGAACTATGCCACGTGGACAGTATAGCAATGGATCAGATTAGACTGCTGGTTCTTCACTCCATAGTTTCTACCTTTATGTGGGTCTTCCCGTAAGATTGGGCTTGTTTGGTTTGGTTTGGTTTGTCTTTGGTTTGGGTTTCAGAGTTTATGCCTAACAAAAAGCAAACAAATAATCACTAGTGGGTAAGAAGTAAGCATTCAAACTTTATAAACAAGTCCATTTTTTAAAAAGTCAAAAATGATTAAAAATGTTGTAAACAATCTTTCTTTGTGTCTAACTACAAACTTTTCTATTCCACTTCAACTCAGTGGTGGTGTTTTTTTCTCATTCAGCACCTCTCCACATTAGAAATCAAAACAAATTCATGTCATGGACCGGAAGTGGTACAGACCTATTTACAGAATAAGGACATTATTAGAGGTGATGCCCAAGGACATCTCCAAAAAGTGATTCAAAAACTATGAGCTCTGCCTGTGGTACCTATGCCTCAAGTGGGTAAAGCAGAGGTGGGCTCGTTTTTGGCAAGACTTGTTATTCTACAGATTTGGAGAAAGTTCACATCCAATTATGGTCCTTGCCACTGTACCACTATGAACAGGTCAGCTCACACTAGAGCAATTAAAAATTTCCAATCTTCATGAGGAAATCATGTGTGGAGGGAATATGACTTGCATCCCTAACCCCATCTTATCGAAAATCCCCCTCATCCACAACTCTTTTCTTAGATGGTGCACAAATCCTTACGGCTGTTTAATGACTTAAGGAAGACTGGTGGGTGGGGTGTACTCTGCATTCCTGCAACCATCCTCAGCTGTCTTCCAGGATTATTAAGTACCCAGAACTGTAAACTTCTTGTTTCTTTAAAAATTGTTAAAGCAGAAATGCCAGCACGTCAATAGCAGAGTAATATCCAAATCATATATTATTCCTTCCAAGAGGCCAGAAAAAGGCAATGTGCATCCCCCAATGAGGACAAGACTAATCACAGAGCTAGTGCCAGGCCTGTGGAGATTTCCCCGGGGAGCTAATCATTTTATCAGATATCACGGCTTCTCTTGGTCTCAACATGCTCTCCGGAGAAGATTCCCTTCCCTCCACAGGCACCACCATTCTGGGGAAAGAGCTTTTTATAAAATCTAACTGGGACAGGGCTGGCTGGTTCAAGGGTGGATGGTAGTAGCACACAAAGAAAACAGAGAGATGCAGAGACCCTCCCCCTACCTGAGGACAGTGGCTTGACCCATACATAGCATCTAGACCAGCAACTGGTAATTCATGGTAATTACTTGATTTAAGTACTTACATGAAAAATTGCTGGCTGCCAATAGCCTACATGTCATTTCTCCTTCCATTGTTTTGGTCTTCTTCATCCCTCCATATGCATAACTATTTGGACTTTGGAAATATGTGCATGCTCACATGCAGGTGTACACACACACACACACACACACACATGCACATGAATACACATTTAGAAAAGAGGTTGTCAGTACAGTTTGCCACTCTGCTTCTAAGGTCCTGCTTACCCAGATCAAGATATAGAACTCTTATAATCATGGATGGCTACAAGATTTTGCATTACTGCCTTTCTCCTACACCTGTATTATTCAGGAAGGGTTAACCCTGTCACTTTTCCATCATCTATACAGCAAAATATCCTCACAACTTTGCTCATTTTGACCTAGTCCTGCACATCTAGGGAAATGCATTAATGCGTCCATTCAGGACAGGCACAATTCAGCCTCATGACAGATAACACCAAGCTGTGCCAGGATGCAACATGTGGCCAAATCACAGTAGTGTGTGGGTTGACCTGGCCCAAGGTCACCAGAAACCAAGAGCTTCCTGTAGTGACTGAGACCTCAGGTGCATAGAATGATGGAGAATGGACCCATATAAATCACGATATTGGCCATGGGGTCAAAGAATTCTGGCACTCTTTGGGGTTCCTAGGGGGATGGATAGAACTCTTTCCAGGTCTAAAATGCCACAGTTGTGGCTCAGAGTTGCCTCAGTCTTGTTAGCAAAGCAAAAACAATGACAAAAAGTTAAATGTTCACTCAAGTGGCATTGAATTGACCTGGCCAGAGATTAAAATGTTCTTTATTTTGTTCTCCCAAGTTACCCTGCACTCTCCTGGCCCACACCTCTGAGACAGCCAAGATGGACGACAAAGGGGCTGTTAAATATCTTGCTGACAATGTAAGGAAATGAAGAGATTGTCAGCAAAGACTTCCATGAAGGTTGCAGGGACGGGAGAGGGCAATTGTTCTCTGAAGCACGGTTGTCACTCTGTGTTAATAACTGCATCTGACCTTTTCCTGACAAAGGTTCTTTGCTGGGTTCCACATCAGGCGGCCAGAATGATTTAAAATTTAAGCCCTGACAACAGGGGACAGTCCATTTGAGTGAGCCAAGCACTGCACTTTGTTTTCTCCAAAGCCTTTGCCTGTCACTGAAGCTCTGTGGAAGGCAGACAAGAAGTGAGAAAAACAATGCCAGGGCCTCTCCTTAAAGCATGTGCTTCATAACTAAAGAGCTTAAAAACTACCTTTCAAGTACTTTTTAAAAAATCAGCAAAGACACCTTTTCTTCTTTTACCTCAGGGATGACGAAAAGTAAGGAATAAGTATTATTGTACCCCTCTCCACCATGAGACCTGGCCTAACCTCCCTCCACAGACTCTCCTCCATTAAAACTGATCTTTCCATTTGGTTCCAACTGTTCAATTGATGTCTTGGTCCAATTCTTGTCTCAATTCCTCCTATCAGCTTTCCCACAGCCCCAAGTACACAGACAGTCCACTATTGCCTGAGCTGTTGGCGTTAATCCTGAGCTCTCTGGAGAGTTTTCTGATATGTTATCTTCGGCTGCTATTTAGCTAGGATCTTTTTTTTTTGGCCATTAACCTATCAAGCTGGCCTTGTCTCTAGAAGTAATAAAAGTTAAATAGCTAAGTGTTGATTTAATAAGGGGGCCTATTAGTCAAAGATACTGTATTAGGTCCAAAGGAAAAGCACAGAAGAGTCAACCGTGAGCTCTACCCTCATGGCACTTCTGGTCCACTGGTGCAGAGACAGGGTGTGAGCTGATGGAAGAGGCAATTGTAAGTTGAGCAGGTTGCTTCCAAATCCAGGTCAGCTGGAGAGGAGAACCCAAGATCGAGTGAGTCTTAGTGCTGAAATTCCTTCAGTTTACATGTGGCCAAACTGAGGCCCAAAAGGTGACATGGTTTGCTATTGTCAATGTTGGGTCCATTATCAAAGGAACGAGACTGAGACAAAGTGAAAGTTATGCAAAGCCTTATTCTATGCCAAGCATTAGAAGTTAGACTGACAGGCCAGGGGAATGAGGCTGAGACAAAGTGAAAGTTATGTAAAGCGTTATTCTATGCCAAGCATTAGAAGTCAGACTGACCGGCCAGGGCTGCCTCCCTTGGTCTTACAGGCTAGTTTTAGAGGGCACAACCACAGATCTCTACATATGTGGCTTTGGCTGATTGGATGTTTCCACCTGTCTGGCCTTGTTTTAGGGGTGTGTTTTAGTAACAGTTACTTAGAACTGATATCAATAATTGTTGAGGCATTTATTAAACAAAATGGCCTTGTTTTAGGTGTGCGTTTTGTTTTAGGTGTGCGTTCCAGTTACCTGGAACTGTTATCAGTAACTGCTGAGGCATTTATTAAACAACAAAATGTCTACCTAGGCAACATGGAATCACTAAGGCTATGGAGGCCCAGGCCCTAGGGGTTTAACAGGTTTTAACGTGGAATCGGCCCCAACAGTCAAGGGTTAGCAGGTTTGGGATGGTATGATTCTCATAAGAACTAGTAATAATGATCACACACATTTCTTGAGTACTTGTTAAGAGTGGGGCCCTGTGCTGGGAGCTTTCCATGCAGTTGCTCATGTTATCTTCACCACGACCCGAGGGGTTGGCCTTATTGTTTTTTCCCTGGTTACTCATGCAGAAACTGAGGCATTAAGAGACTTTCCCTAGGTCACAGACTTAGAGAATGGGGAGGCCAGGTTGAGAACCTGGGGCTCTGCCACTATTGGCCCTCTGTCCTTGATCAAACTTCCTTCAAAAAAAAAGAAAAGAAAAGAATGTACTGAAATGAAGTTAAAACTCCTCGCTTGTGTGCATGATTTCTTTGCTCTTTGTGAATCCTGATCCTGGTCTCTCCTGGTTCCAGGCTCCGAGTGTCGTTAAAAGCATTAGTCACAGACAGAATCATTTGCTAAAGGGTCTTGGTTACCTCACTTGTAAAATGAGAGGGTCGGACCAGATAATCTCAGAGGTCCCTTCTGGTTCTTACGTTCTATGATTCTATGATTGCAAACAAAGATTGCCATCCTCAAAGACTGTAAATTTCAACTCCTTTCACAAGCCCTAAAGAGGAAGGGAAGGAAAGAAGAATTGATCGCATGCTTGTGCAAATTTAAGTAATAGAGAACAGAGATGCTACCCTTGTGAATTCCTGGGTGATATGCATGACTTGGAAAAAGAAGAAAAGTATTTCATGCAATACCACAGGGCACCCTTAGCTCAGCCTTTCTTCCTGAAATAAAAATACAACTGAGTTTTTCAAGTTAGTTGGTTGATGTATCACCCTGTTTCCCCTCATCATTCTCATATGATTCAACAAACATTAGAGAGAAATTTTTCTGCTTAAATTCCTTCCTGCAACAGAAGTAAATATCTTACTTTTATAAAATACATTTCTTAAAGATAAAATACAGTTCTACAATGCTGTTTCAGATAGATTTGCCATAAGTCAGATACCCTCGTTCAAATAATGGACTATGAACATAATCCATCTTAGGGAGTCAGGAAGTACAGGACTTGGTCTTATTAAGGTGCTCTGTTATGAGGCCCAGTCACTGATACAATGAATTGTTTTTCAACTGGGCTGTGGCTGCCACCATAAGTCTTCAGCTTGAATGAAAAGGCAATTAAGAAAGGAAGTTAGAACAAGAAACTCAAACCAAATACTCTTCTTTTTTCCAGTGCTAACCTAATTAAAATGGTGTTTAAATGCCAGTTGGCTGAACCTAAATAAAAATGTGCAATTAAGGACACCAGCGAGACTATAGCTCAAAAACTCCCTCTCCTGCGAGCGCCATTTGATTCTTATTTTTCTTTCTTGCAGAAATGTCTTCTAAGGTGGAGTAAACTCTGCATGTGGGCAATGGAAAGGTGGCATATTTCAATTCCCTACTTCCCAAACCTAAGCTACCCTGAAGCTGGTTGGCCTGAAGGGCACAGTATACTTCCAGCCACTTTGTACAGGGCCCATGAGTGTGAGAATGTTCAAAACCCACAGCCCAACCTACTTTCTTACGCAGTCATTATGAGAAAAGCCTTAGTCTCCTAAGAAGGCAAGAAACTGCATTCCTTCAAGGACTATATGATCAATCTATTGCTGTGTAATGAAGTACTGCAAAACTCAGTGGCTTTAAAAAAAGGTACAGAATTGTCATCTCATAGGTTTTTTTTGGTCAGGAATCTGGGCGTGGCTTAGCTGGGTCATCGACTTGAGGGTCTCTCATCAGGTTACAATCAAGGTTTAACTTTGCATTTGGTGATCATGATGCATAAAAATGTGAATCATGAAACATTTCATGATAGGCTTCAAGAACCAAGGAGGACTAAGCATGAGCAGATTTATTTGTTTCATCTGTGCTTCCTCCAAGATACAGACTTGCAACTATCCTGACTTTTTGGAAATTGTCAATATCCTTCAAGGTATTCACACCTTTGGATCCAGTGTGGCTACAACTTGGACATTATCACAGGGAAATAATCAGTGCTATATAGTGACATATATTGCAGGGTCATTGCTATTGTAAGTAGCAAAATTCAGAGTTGTTAAAATGTAAAATAGTCAGAGAAAGTTAAATAAGCACTGTTTGTATATATGATCAGATATTCTGCAACTTTATTTTTTTAAAGATTTTAGTTATTTATTTGAGAGAAATAGAGAGCACACACAAGTTGGGGGAGGGGAGAGGAGGAGGGAGAAGAAGAAGTTGGCTCCCCACTGAGCAGGAAGTCCAACTCGGGGCCCAGTTCCAGGACCCTGAGATCATAACCTGAGTCCAGGGCAGACACTCAACCAACTGAGCCACTCAAGAACCCTGCTCTGCCACTTTAAACATACTTGCTGGCTGGTAGTAAAATGTTGCCATGCTCATACCAGTGGGAAAGCTAAAGTTAGAGATTTTCAGTTCCTTGTACAATGTCAAAGTGTCATAAAATGTCTATGCTGGAAAGCTGACTTCTAGTCATGTAGTCCCACTCTACTTTAAGGGAGAGCCTTCTCTATCCTTTTCAAGTGGTCCTCCCACATGTGTGCTGTCCACCTTCTAATCCACAGACCTATAAATATGCTATTTTGCATTGCAAAGAGGAATTAAGGTTGCAGATGGGATTGATGCTACTAATCAGCTGACCTTAAAATAAGATTTTCTTGAATTATCTGGGTGGGCTCACTGTATTCACCAGGGTTCTTAAAAGTGAAAGAGGAGGGACACGTGGCTGGCTCAGTTGGTCAAGTGTCTGCCTTCGGTTCAGGTCATGATCCCAGGTCCCAGGATGGAGTCTCGCATCGAGCTCCCTGCTCAGTGGGGAGGCTTCTTCTCCCTCTGGCTGCCACTTCCCCTGCTTGTGCTCTTTCTCTTGACAAATAAATAAATAAAATCTTAAAAAAAAAAAGTGGAAGAAGAAAATCAAGAGAGTCAGAGGGAGATGTGACTACGGCCAGAGGGACATTGTTGGCTTTGTAGATGGAGGAAAGGGGCCATAAGCTGAGGGATGCAGGCATCTTCCAGAAGCTGGAAAAGGTGAGGAAAGAGGGTTTTCCTCAAAGCCTCCAGAAGAATGCTGCCTTACTGATACTGTGATGTGAGCCCAGGGAGACCCATTTTTAGATTTTTGACCTCCAAAACTCTACGATTATAAATTTGTCTTGTTTAAGTCACTAAGTTTGTGGTAATCGGTTAGAGAAACAATAGGAAACACATACAGATGGGTAGTTTGCTGCTTCTTAAAACTACTTCCACGTTTCAGATCTTGTACGACAATGTGGAGGAATGCACTAAATATGTATTGACCAGCATAAACCTGAAAGATAGACTTGGTTTATCTTTACATTTCTGATGTCTCACATCAAATCTTAACATAAAGTCACATTCCAATTCATTGGAATTATATTCCATATCAGACCAAACACAATGTCTTGCAATTATATGCTGCCTTTGGCATTCTCAGTTTGGATTACTTCTCAAATGTGGTAGAGAGTGTCTTGGATTCCTCCGCCTTCTTAAAATTCTGAGACACATATTCAGTGAGTAATTAAATCTCTTTGAATAAGTGATACACTATTAAAAACTGGTGAAGTTGAAGACTTGTTCGGAGTCTTATTCATGACCTATAGCCTGGCCTTCTCAGTAGGGATTTAGTAAAAGATGTGTTCCTCTTACGCCGTTTACCAGCCTTGAATTGTTAGAGAGGAAATAAAGGAGTCATCACGTTATATGGTTCGATATTAATCTTCAGATTTCATAGTTGGTCACAGTATTTTATTTATTACCATTTTATGCATCAAGTACAATATTCAGAAGCATAGAGACAGCTACATATACTCAGGGACTTCTCACCTACAGAAAGTGGGCTTGGTTTCTCTGTGTGCCCTTTGTTGACTTGCATGAACCAGAAGATGCATTTCTAATTATGTCAGAACATCACCCAAAGATGTGACTGTTGTTAAAAGATCACAAATTAAATGGCAAGAACCGAAGGCAACCCGGAGTTTTTCGAGAGCAATCTTACAGCTTGGAGAATTCATAAACCAAGTAAACCTTCTGACATAACTATAAAATGTGGTATAAACCCTAGAAAAAAATGGCCATCTTGAAAGGGTAACAGCACTTTTATGAGAATTCCAACCGCACCATGGCAACATCAACCCGTCAAAGCAAATGAAGGGTAGTAAAAGTAAAATTAAACATGATGAAGGGGACACCAGCTTGCTAACAGCTTTCCAAGCAGTAAAGCTTTCAAATGTTATCTCTTCATTGGTCTGTTCAATCACACATGCCTGCTACCAAGCTTTATCATATTATGTATCTTTCTCATCACAGCAGCCTGCCACGGGTTTGATGGACTTGTCTGTATGTTCACAAAGGAGGGAAAGAGAAAGAGAGCACTCCCGTTCCCCCCACTGCAGCCCCTCCCCGTGGATCCTCATCCCTCTTCTGTAATTCTCTCCCACTGTCCTCTCTTGCCCTTGTTCTGGTGTCCAACATGAGTCTCCCTGGCATAACAAAGGTTGTCTCGCAGCTCTGAGCTTTGGGGACTAAATATAGATCAAAGCCCCATCCTACCCTCAGTCATCCAAAGGACAGATTCCAATGTGCCTCTGACTTTGTCCTCTCTCTTTGCTTCCAAAAATCAGCATCCTTCTCTCCTCAGGCTCCCCCCTCCCCCCGCCCCCCACCTAATCCCTCTTCTCTACCCCTTCACCAACCTCCCGTGGGGAAAATTGTGAAGCCATTTTCATGCATTAACAAACAGACTAGCTAATCCCCTGGTCTGAATGCCTTTACCCTGTTTGCAGGGACCCAGAAAACTCAAGGTTACATTTATTCTCTGACCTATACAACCACCAGGGAGTCAGGATAAATTCTGGTCTTTTCAGTGCTTTAAACTTCTTCCCGACTCTATTTCCGTGTCCTAAACAAATAAGGTTCCCATTCATTGTGTGTGTGTGGTGTTCGCACATGCCAAATTCCTCAGCCTGTGGACCATACGAGTTATTCAACTGTATGGGAAAAAAATAGAAAAGCAAATGACTAATCAGCCAATGGAGACTTCCCATGGCCCACACAGTGATGAGGAGATTCAGGAAAAAATGTAAAAGCCGGGCTATCTTGCTGTGGTGCTTACAAATAGTCAATAGGGGGTGGAAACGGAAAGGAGAAACCAAGAAAAGAAAGACAAAGTTGCCACAGCCAAGAGTCTCATAAAATGGCCATGTTTTAGCCGGAGTTTACTGTCTGTTAGTGTTGGGAATTGAATTGCTTTCTCTACTGCGGGCTAGTATGTGAACCCACCTCCTTTTTCTATGATCAACATTAAGTGTGTTCCCAGTGAAGTCAGCCCTTTGATTCATTCTTCCATTCGACAAACACTTACTGAGCCTCAACAGCTTGGAGAGAAGGACTTAGAATGTGTATGAAGTCTGAGGAAGGGCTGCAGTAGAGAATTCGGCCAGGGCTCTCAGGGAGATGATCCCTAAATGTGCTTTGATGGCTCCCACCATCTCTCTCTTCCTACATTTCTCTCTGTGTGTGCCACAGACGAGTCCAGTGGCAGGCATCTGGCTGTCTTAGTCCTAGATTTTGCTGATTCTCTGTCTCCTATTCTGTTCTTGTAAGATCGCATATCCTCCCCCACCTCTTGCCTACAGTCGTTGCTCAAAGCACGGCACTCATTTGGGAAAATACCCAAAGTACGAACGAGATCATGGTTCCAACAAGAGCCCAAGAGAATTCTGATAAATTTAATCATGTTGTGTGACTGTGTGCATACACAAACACACACATTAGTGCGTGCTTGCAACTATACACACACATACTTCACTTTTGTTGCCTTAGTCTTTAATTGATCCTAAAGTAATCAAATCAGTCATGCATCTTCTCCCAAAGTGTAAGAATTTCTTTACGTGGTTTGTGATGTCAAAGCCAACACACTATACTTCTTGGAGGGTCCTCATATAAACTGAAAAAAAATCACAAAAATTGAACCACATCATCATATAAAATTCAGAGTTGAAAGCAGATTGAGATCTAGAGGAGGAGAAGGCTGTTTTTGTAGCCATCGTCTCTCACCAGTTTGCTCTGTGGCCTTGGATGAGTCACTTTTATTTTAAGATATAGATATAGACATAAAATTATAAATATAAGTATGTGTCTACCTCTATCTTTAGCACCAAGTACATATGAATGTATTGTGCTAGCTGCATTAGTTTGCTAGAGTTTCCGTACTACAAACTGAGGGGCTTAAACAAGCAGGCGTTGTTTTTCTCACGGCTGTGGAGGCTGGGTGTCCAAGAGCAAGGAATCTGCAGGGTGATTTTCTTCTGAGGCTCTCTCCATTTCTTGCAGGTGTGTACGCACATCACCTTCGCTCTGTGTGTGCTAATCCCTGGTGTCTCTTCCTCTCTTATTATGGGCTCATTTAAACGTAATCACCTCTTTACAGACTTTATCTCCAAATATGGTTACATTCTGAGATACTTGGGGACTAGAATTTCAATACAAGTATTTGGGAAGATACAATTTAGTGCATAACACTAGGTGCTAGGGCAACAAAAATAAATGGGACATAGTCCCTGCCTTTTAAGGATCCAGCCATTGAGACAGAAATAAAGTTGATTATATGGCAGTTTAAGAAGTATCGCAAAGAGGCAGACACAGCAGGTAGGGAGGCACACCCAGAAATTGGCAGGTCCGCTTGATGGGATCACAGAAAGCCTCAGGAGGGAGATGGTGTTTGCTCTGGGTCTTGCAGCTTTAGTAAGAGGTCTCCAGGCCAATGGGGGAAGGACAAGGAAAAGAATGGGCATTTTGGATATGTAGGGTCAACCCAGCAGACCAGTGCTGTCTCATATTAGGAACCTTCTGTGACACTTGAGAGATAAGAAATGTGTCCAGCTGTCCTCAGCCAATTAGATCCCTAATTGATCTAAGTTTCAGTTTAACCTGTTTGAGCCATGGTGAATTCTGTAGGTCTCGATTCTGTACAGTGCTGTCCTCGGTCTCTGGAGGAGAGACTGGACACTAACTCTGTCTGTTTACAATTTGAATTGGGAGATCAGATACAGGTGAAGTAACTGGAAGAATATTACAAAGAAACACATGAATCTCACCCCAAATACTCACCTCTTCACCTCTGCGCTTATGTTTCCTCCTGGATCAAAAAAGAATGACGCCAGATTATATCTTGTCTAAATTCTGCTCAAGGAATCAAATGGACTATTACAGTGAAACCTGAATAGTATATTAAAAGGAAAAAAATGCACAGACACGTTACATTAAATTATTAATGTTATTTAAGAACATAGATTTGCTCAGGATCCACACTGTCAGGGTTTGAATCTTGTATCTTTACTGGTTATGTGACCTTTGCCAAATCACTGAAATTTCTCTTTGCCTCATTCTTCTCATCTGTAAAGTGGCAATAATGACAGTGCCTATATTCATAACATTGTTATGAGAGTTGAATGTATTAATATTTGCAAAGCACTTATATCCGGTCCCTGGCATATAATAGGTGTTACATAAGGGTTAAATATAATTTTCTATAAATGCATAAACATAAAATTGGGAATAAAATTCTTTATGTATATAACTCTTGCTTAACTAAAAACAAAGAGATTTGAAAACTATTAGCTATAAAGAAAAATAACTTAAAATTAATTGAAAACAAAATGAGAAAACAAATACAATTCAAATTTATACTGTTACTTCAGTGTGATAAATAATGTTTTTGCTGAAACTAAATCATAGAGGTTGTCCTTAATTATAGAAAGATTTAGCATCAGATCTATCCCACTGTGCATTTTTTTTTCCTGTGCTTTGACTTAATAATACTAGTACAGAAGAAACTTGCATGCAAAGTAAGCTTTTCAGAATTCTATGAATGCCCTCAAGAGTTGGTTTGCTAGGTGAGGACAATCAGACCTCATTCTCTATCAATACTACACTAGTGAACAGTCCTGGAATGCCAATTTTAATTAAAGATGATGTCAAATTACATTGGTAGTGAAACCTGCATAAAATTGTTCTCTAAATCACAAAGTTGCTCAAGTCAGAAATTTGAAGACCATTCATGACTTCTACCTCTTTTTCCTTGTCCTTTAACTGAGCAAGCACGCCCCTAAAATATTCCCTGACTCTGTCATTTTTTTTTTTTATCTTTTCCTAAAGGTACGATCTCCTGAGATTATGGATTCAGACCGTAAGTTTAGAGATTTTTTTTGAGTATCTTATTTTTGCTTATAATATCTGTGAAGACTGTGTAAGAGGGATGTGGTATGGGAATGTGGCTTATGAAAATGGGGTACAGGTACTTACATGCAAACCTCTTCGCTGTATTTCTGTTGGACAGAACTCTAAATTCTAGAGTAATCTAGAGTTACCCACTGGTATGGTGAAGTCCTTCATAAGTGGAGGTTTTAAGGTAATTACCCTACGGCTTTCTGAGTTCCACATGCTATATTTAGTTGGACCTGACCTGGAAGCTTCTTTCTTCATGGTATCTGTTATGACCCAGTGTGTGAGCCTTTCCAGCCTGAATCAATACACAAGATAAACCTTTGCGAAGAGTTTTGCCTTTCAGCTGGATTGAAGTAGGAGTTCCAAAGAAACACCTTGCTGTGCTGGTCTGTGGGCCACTGGCTCTTCCCCAAACCACACAGAGTCAATGTTTAAAGCAAAGAATCATGGCAGGCCGGTATGGAGTTAGAAATGACAAGTTCAGCCTCCTTGTTTTACATGTGGAAAAGTCAATGTTGAACTTCCCAAAGAGAACAAAGCTCTTGAAAGCATCACACTTCTTGGAGCACTTCTATTGAATGGGAAGTGTAAAGGTTTCGAAAGGCTGTCTTTTCTTTTCAGAAGCACTGTGGCCTGGGAAGATCTCAGTGCTTCCATCATTTGGCTAAGTGACCTTGGCTGAAATGTGGGAGACTTTCTTGATCCTTGGTTAATGCAGAGGTAAATCTGACCCTTCTGTCCTCTCTGTTCTCAGGCTGCCCAGGCTGCCAAGTGTCCCAGCCTTTGTCACTGGCCATCACTGTATTTGTATACCTGTTCCCTTGTATTACAGATTTCCCAAGTAACAAGAATGCACATCTTGTTGGCAGAGAGATTCTGTGGTCAAATAATTGTTGGAATGCAGACCTGAATAAGGAGGTTTTCCTAGGACTTCTTAGAACATTTAATATGCTCCATCTGCATTGAGAATTTCCACCAGGGGAATAAGCAGGAGGTCGAAATTCACACAATTTTTTGGAACTGGAAAGTTTTTTTTCTAGGGTACATCAGGTGGGACCTCGATTTTACCTCCTTGTACACAGTTATAATGTCTTAGCTCCTTTTTACCCAAAACATAAAGCACTATGCTGAGCACATGTACGTCATCATATGAAATGAAGAAATGAGTGAAGTCGCATAGTTTCCCAGGCTCTTACTTTGCTCATCCAAGATAATGTAGAG
Source organism: Martes martes (assembly GCF_963455335.1). Classification (NCBI taxonomy): domain Eukaryota; kingdom Metazoa; phylum Chordata; class Mammalia; order Carnivora; family Mustelidae; genus Martes; species Martes martes. The sequence goes on from NC_137902.1 coordinate 50,010,792, forward strand.
TTTAGGTTACATGTTGTTTTTCTTGATGGTTTTAAAGTGTTCACAGGGAAGATTTAAATGAACATAAACTGTTAAACTGGCAGTACTTTGTGTATTTTGTGTTACCATCAACATCACTGCTATCACGACCAGCCTATTACTGGTAATAAGTGTTTCCCAGAAAATTCTTTCTTTTAACCCTTGCTCTTCATGAGGTATTAAATAGCTCGTAAGCTTTATTACTATAATATATGTCACTTCTAAGTAGAATCAGGTAGAATTAAATAGAGTTTATCAGACACAGGTGAGCGGATCATTTGCTGGATCAATGTTTTCTAAGTTGCCTGAAGAAAAGGGGACTCATATTGTTTAAATAAATATTCACCTGCAACCCTCATTTATGCGATTACAGAGTTTGGATTTATATTATTGCTACAACTATAACTACGTATATGTATTATTGCTATAGCTATATGTATGTGCATATTTCTGTGTTGGATGTATATGCATACGTATATACACTGACATGTGGCACACACACACATATATGCATGTGGACATATGTATATGATGTAGGTATTATTTATATATAATAGCATATCATTTATTGAGCAACTACTATGTGTCAGGTATGGCCACAGACATTTCACATGTATTGTCCTCATCCTCACAGTAACTGTGCAGAAAGCTGGCATTATTTTTCTTACTCTAGGAAGAGGAAGCTAAGGCCTCGAAATGTTAGTGATAACCTCCCAGAAGAGTAAGAACCCTGTGCCTTAATTCCTTGAAAAAATCTTTAAGAAGTACTTGCTCAGCCTAAAACAAACTAGCTCAGACCTTGCATTTATACTGCTTACTGGGATAAGTGATGGCCCATGCCCAGAATAAGAGTCTCCAGCCTGAATGGAGGGCAGACAGTAGCCAAGCAGCAGAGCGATATTCGGAGCCTAATACTGTATTACTGTAACTCAAGCTCATCCAGGGCCCAGAGGAAAGGCAGTCTGCCTCCCATCACAATGAACATTTCCAAGATGCCATCATATGGCTGGCATCCTCAGCCTTCTATGCCACTTCTCAGTCCTCATAGCAACCGTGTGTGGGCTACGGTTATTTAAACCATTTTTGCAGATAAGGTAAAAGGCCTAGAGAGCTGGAGTAATTTGCCTAAGGTCACAGAGTTAGTAAGTGGCCAGCTGAGACTTGAACTTGGGCAAAGCGAATTTCGCGGCTGGGTACTTAGCTCCTACACCAGAAACAGTGGTTTCACTGTACCTACGGCCTCCTGAAATCCAGTGTCACCTTGGCTGCCAAGTCCTAATCAATCCAAGGTTCCTTCTAACCATGTTATCTTGTCACCATTACCTTGTGATGTTTCATTACCATAACTGTCTCCCCAGTGACTTTAAGCTTCTTCTCCCATCTGTGCCTCCACAAACCCCCACTGAAGAGGATAGGCCACAGGCATTCAGCTGTTCTCCCTCACAGTCCAATTTTACTCCTCCCCACTGCTCAAACTACTCCCAGAGTTTTGCCTTCTGATGCAAGGTTTACAAGGGAGCCATCATCGCACAATTACCCTCAACCACGCAGCGCTGACAATGCAATCATCTGTCAGCAAATGAGCTGAGCCATTCCTGTATGAGGCTGTCTGGACCACACTTGGCAAAATCAGGTTATTACCTTCATGCCTTCTAACCAAATGCAAACAATAGAGCTCTCCATTACCCAGAATGGGAGCACAGTGTTCTTTGGCTTTCCTGCCCACATACTGAGATTCAAATAGCAGCCACAAAGGTAGGGAGAGAACATCTCAAGACAAAATGCCTTTGTTCCATCTCTTTAACTAAGAAGAGTTGAACATGTTTTGTAGAAAGCTCTTGGAAACCAATTATAATATTCCCTGCACGTCTTTTCGCTGAGAAGTGTGTTCCCTGTGTTATCTGGCAGGTTTGTTTCTGGGGCACCCAAATTTAATCTTTTCATCTGGTCAATGAATAAGGGTAAAGATTGATTTAAAGACCCATGGGACATTCAGACAGGGCACAAAGCTGTCCAGGGCATAATGCTGACCAGGTAAGGCAGACCCTCCAACTCATTTCTCCCTGCCTCATCATTGTATCATGCATATTTTCCAACATACAGAGAAGTCTAAAGGATTTCACAGTAAATCACCCAACCTACCCCTACTTAGTTTTTATTACATCTGCTTTATGCTATAGCTCTCCAGTTATCCATCTTCAAGTGCATTTTGAAGTAAGTGGACTCTGATACACATCACTGCAAATACTTCAGGACATCTAACATTAATTAAACTTAAAATTTATTTATACTTCTCTCTTACTTTTGAGATTGGAGGGACAATATAATGTGGACCCTTCACTGAGTTTTGACATATGCATATGCCTGTGTAAACCAAACTCCTATGAAGATAGAGAATAGGACCCTGGTTCCAGAAAGTTCCCTCATGCCACTTCTGTCAGTCCTCAACCCCACCTCCCCAGAAGCAACTACTATTCTGATTTTCTCCCCTACCATAGATTAGTTTGTTCATTCTATGTATCACATATACGGAATCAGAGTTAGTATTATTTTGTGTAAATTTCCCCCCTTGGCATGTTTTAAAATTCTCCCATGCTGTGCGTATCAGAAATTCACTCCTTTTAATCACTGAGTGGTATCCCTTATGTATGGATATACCATACTTTGTTTATCCATTCACCTGGTGATGAACACCTATGCTCTTTCCAGATTCTGGCTAGGGCGAATGAAAGCTGCTGTGAATGTTTGTATACAAGTCTTTATATGCGCTATGTTTTCATTTCTCGCAGGTAAATATGTTGGAGTAGAACTGCTGGTGACAGGCTAGGGTATGCTTACTTCTATAAGAAACTGCAACCTTTTTTCCCAAAGTAGTTATCTCACATTACACTCTTACCGACAATGTTTAAAAATTCAGTTTGCTCTAGATCCTCACCGACATTGGGCATGGTCAGTCTTTTTCATTTTAATCACTTGGCTTGTGTGGTACTTTCATCCGTGAGGTGTTAATTTACATATGCGAGACGACTAAGGATGTTGAGCACTTTGTCACATGATGCTTATGGCCAAAAGTATATCTTCTTCTGTGAAATGTCCATACAAATCTTTTGCCCATTTTTTTTAAAAGGGTGGGCCTGGTCAAACCTTGGCCCTTATTCCAGGGAGACTAATCTACCTTGGGCATGTGCCTACATTAGGAAGCCCCAGTCCATCCCTGCTTCTCTACCTCCCGTCGAGGCTCCGAAGAACCTGAAGAGATAATTTTTGAGTAAATGTTGGTCGCACTCCTCATTTGCTGGGTGCTGCCAACAGGCAGCGGGAATTGACGGCTTGTTAGCAAAGCCTGGCCCCTTTGTGAGATGTTTTCAGAATGATTGATTTACAATAAAGTGGTTCCTGGTGGGTGCACGCAGGTGGAACTGATGCGGATCGATTCCAGTGGCGCTAACTAATCAGCTGTTTAAACTGGCAGGGAGAGCGCTCAGTGACAGACACAGCGCGGCCATCATTTTCCCCCTAAGATTACAAATTAACTTGTTGGGGTTTGCTGGGGTGTGTGACAACCTGGAGCCCAGCCTCAGAGGAGGGGAGGGCTGTCGTGCCTTCAGGGAGGCCTCTCTGGGATCCGCCTTTACAGGCAGGAGGAAAAGAGATCTCCTCCAGGAAAACTGTGGGGATTTTCATCCTCATCGAAATTCATCTCCACTCCCTAGCGAGGGGGCCAGCTGAATTTCTAAAAAGGTCCACTCTTATTTCTGTTTTCATTTTTCTGTGAGCTGTTTGCTTGACCCAATGGCAGATCTCTCTTTCTCTATCTCTGTTTCTCTCTCTCTCTCTCTCTCTCCCTTTCTTCCCTCATCTGTCTCCTCTCTGCTCCTGAAGAAAACTCTACATCCCCAAATCCAAGCTTTCTGGGGTTAAGGAGGGCCATTATTTTGTCTTGTTTGCTTTCCAGGCTCTTCGCTTTATAGCAGGATTATACTGTGGTATCTTTTCAACATTGAGGTATTTGACTTTACTCTATTAATTATAGCACGTGATCCTGAAAATTGGGAGTTTTCTAGGCTGAAGAGACCCGGTGAGGTGTGGAGGGCCTTGAAAATAAAATGGGAGGGCTGGTGTGACTGTGGCCCTGTCAGGGCACGAAAGTGAAGGCCTCGCCTACCTCCAGATTCTAGGACCAATCTCGGCCTCTTACCACAAAAGCTTTTCCGTTGGTTACCTTCTCCTCGCGATACCTTCATGCGCCGCATGGGCCCACCACCTTAGTCATGAGAAAGCAGAAGCTTAAAGACATCCTCAAGGAGATACCTGAAGGCGGGGATATCTGACCTCAAAGGCGGGTCTTTAGATTTCAGCGCGTGGGATCACAGCTCCGGAAGCCTGAAGCAGCGGGTTAAATAGTACGTGTACTCTAGAAGTGTCTGGAAAGGCATTCCGATGTAAGAGGGTGAATCTGTTAACACATTCCAAATTAGCACTTCAAAAGGATTTGTTTCTTCAGAACTTGCTACTGTTCTTCTGAAGTGCTAGGGGAGGAATCACCAGGTGAGCGCTGGAACAGGCTGCAACCAGATATTAAAACTGAGTGTGAAGCTCCAATAATTAAATCAGTGTGGCCCCAGGGATAAACAAACAGGCAAACGAAGTTGAATAGGTGGCTTTGTAACAGACTCTACTGTTTGAAAAAGCAAAATATGACAAAAGAATGATCCAACACTTGGGGAGAGGGGATGGCAAGATTAGAAAACAAACAGCTCCCGACAATCAGAAAATCGTGAAGGGGATAAAAGTATATTTAGATTCCTAACGGATGACCTGCTACAAAATAAATACCAAATATTTCATGACATAAATGTAGAAATCCAACTCATATGTCTTCAAAACATTTACGTGATTATTTAAGTCTTTGGATTCAGAAAGTCTTTGCAAGCGGAAAAACAAAGGGAAAACCGCAAATGAAAATATTGATGAATTTAATACATAAAAATAAAGCTCTATGTATCTACAAAACAATGTAAGATTAAAACCCAACAACAAACTAGGAGGAACATTTGTAAAAATTATGGTGAAGGACCATTATCACTTAATATATAAAATGTCATTCAAATAGGTCAGAAAAACAGGAATCTCCATGGATATGTTGAGGTCAAGGATTGAAGAGAGAATTTATATGGAGGGAATTAAAAAAAAACATTAAATTATCATTTTTGTCATCAGCTCACCAGTCAACAATAGGTTAAAAATAGAGATAATGGGATATTTTTCATCTCTTTATTTAACAAAGATGAACATATGATAATACTTAATGTTGTCAATAATATAATAAAACAGAGACTCTCATACTCTTATGGATGATGGTTAAACTGTACAACTTTTCTGGTCTATATGCTTATATATTGTCCCTGATGACCTCTCCCCTCTGATCTCCTAAGGCTATTTTTCCTTTGTTCTCTGTTCCAGAAGAAGGGGATTTTTCCCCCCAGTTGACGTCCTGCAGATTTTCTACATGCCTAGAAAGCTCTCAAATTTCCCCTCTTACCTCCCTCTCACTTCCTTCTTCTGCTTTTCATTCCCTGACTCTCCCCACTTTCCTTGTTCCTGAACCTTCCAATTCTCCCCTCTTCCATGTTTGTCCCTCTTCCCTACCATCCTTTCTTTCCCTCTTCCCCTTCCTCTCCATCTTCTCCTAGACTTACTCATCCCTGAAATCTCAGATCAAATATTACTTACTCAATGCGGTCTCCTTATTCTCCCTAAAAGCATCAAATTATCTGGTTATTTGCTCTCATAAGCAGTTTGTGTCTTTCCCTTATAACACTAAACACAATTGGAATTTATATATTTGTAATTATTTGATTAGTACATTTCTCCCTCCCAGGATTATATGAATAGTGTCGCCATTAGTTACCAGTGTCTAGCAGGGTGCCAGAAAATAAGAGAGTTGATACATATTTGTTGGACCTTTTAATGGCTGACTTCCTAAAAGATCACTAGAATAAACTGAGGCCAAAGCAAAGCTAACTTTATTAAGCGTACAGCAGTAACGGAGAACCTACCTTGACAGAGTCTTAGTCGTGTCTCAGAAGAGGGTGGTCACGGATACAAATCCACAGGGTTTGGGGATCTGGGTTCAAGTAGTTTAAGGCAGGTGTTTAGCATGAAGAACTGATAGGGAATGGCCAAAGTATGATGTCATAGTTTAAGATTGGTGAGCGCAGCAAGATAAGGACCTTTAACTATGTCTTCTAAGTAAAAATAATTTGATATGTGAGTGCTTGGCCCCATGAACAATCTATTGTTTTGACAAAGGTGTCTGTTTATCCAGATGAACAAATTAATTATTCATATAACTTTGCTTTCAAACAATTTCTAAAGCTTAAAGTGGAGTTATTTATTGGTTTATAGCCTTATCTTAATGAGCAACAGTTTCCAGGAAGAAAGAGTAAAATCGTATTGATACAGCTGGCTTTGGTTCTCAGTCTTGAGAGTTAAACTATGTGGCTGCAAGAAAGCTCAATTCTGAGATGAAAAAATGGAATGCCATTCTGGCATATATTAAGGTCCTTCAAAATGCTTTTACAATATTTCCCAGTAGCTCCTTTCTAAGAGTCTATTGTTTAAAAAAAAAAAATCAGGGACACAGAATTTTATGTACAGGGTTTGGAAGTGTCTCTTTGGGTATGGGGCAGCTCTTTTTTTTTTTTTTTTAAAGATTTTATTTATTTTTATTTGACAGACAGAGATCACAAGCAGGCAGAGAGGCAGGAAGAGAGAGAGGAAGGGAAGCAGGCTCCCCGCTGAGCAGAGAGCCTGATGTGGGGCTCGATCCCAGGACCCCGGGACCATGACCTGAGCTGAAGGCAGAGGCTTTAACCCACTAACCCACCCAGGCGCCCCTGGGGCAGCTCTTAAGAAGCAAGATGACCCAGCCCTTGAGAAAAAAGAAAGGCTAGAACTTGTGAAGGAGGGGGAAGTAGAGGTGGGGTGAAAAATTGCCAAGGTTTTCTCAATTTTGCTTTTGATCCATTTATGGAAACCACATTCAGTATCTATTGAGGGATTCTCCTCTTCTCTAAAACTAGCCACATGTGTCTAAGAAACACTTGGAGATGACTCAAGCTCCAGGAATGCCTATAATTAAAGCTCATCCTTAAGTTTCAACAGTTAATGACTGAGTTGTAGACATGCTTATTGTAACTCTTGTCTGAATAACAATTACCTGATGAGATTCCATGAAAATGCTACAAATTCTGTGGAGACAAGGCCAAAGTTTTGTTGTTGTTGTTGTTTTTAAATATCTAGAACTCTTTCTCTGACCCTTCTTTATCATAACAATGCATATAATGTGCAAAATAAACTCACATTTCCTTTGGTCTTTTTGGTTAAAGGCAATGCTTTTCAACTAAAATCCGTGATGCCTGATGTGTGACAGTGGAGACCCTAGATAGTTAGCCAGATTGTAGGAGAATGAGCTGTGGCTCTATCTGAGGGCCTAGCACATCAGTGGCTGGATTTATATCCTAAGGTATGAATACTGCTTCCAAATAAGACCCCTAACATTAATAGAAATGCTTGATGATAAGAGAGAGAGAGACATTTGGTTTTCCAAAAAGGATAGACAGAACAAGCTATATCTCTGAGATATTTTTGATCAAAATTATAAACTGCCTTATGAGGACTGGGGAGAAAAAGCAGTTCCCACTAGGAACTAAGATGGGGTAATTAAAAAAAAATCATGACAGATAAATCCCATTTCTTATTTTTCATGTTGCTTGCCAATCAAGCATATGTACACATTTTTTTTTTATGGCATTTGGCCAAAATTCTCAAAGTTCTTAAAATATCTTTGTGAACAAATAAGGGGTTGACATATTCTGGAAGGTGGTTAGAACTTGGCTGAAGGATTGCATCCAAAGTGTATTAATCAATACTAGTTTTAACCTGCATTAATACATCCATTTCAACTGAATATTCAGAGTAACTATGAACCAGCAGAGGTCAGTCATAGTGCAATAAAAGCTTATATTATGTAGTGCTAACACCCTGATGGACCAAGGTCATATTCAGGGTTAATTAAAACTGTCCTGCAACAGAAAAATCAGTAATCCTTCCTGTCTCACAATGTTTTAAAAACTCATGAGATTTGATATTTTAATGATGATTTTTTTTTTTTTGTCTGAGTTACCTGAAATCAACAGCTTTTCGGTCAAAACATATGGCTTCACTGAGTAATCTAAACAGAGTGCAGTTTCTTAATTTGATCTTAAACATCGGTGTCAAATCTATTTTAGCCAATGATTGTTAACCTCAACAACAAGCTCAAAGAACTTCAGTAATTGAAGGAAGTAGATGAGGTGGAGCTAATTATGAAACAATTAGTCAAATCTATGAAAATAAGAAATATATGAATATTGCATTGTTATATGACATTAAAAGAGTCATTCACCCGGCATATATCATCATGTTCATATCACTCTACCATCTAGATTATGCTATGAAATCAAGGAGATAAGCAATAAACCATCATAAACAGTCATAAACAATAAAATTATGGATGTCAATTAATTTGTATTTCCACCTAATGTGAACCTCATAATGTTTGTGGCAAAAAAATAGAAAACAGAATATCACCTTATGCCTTAAAATATATATATATATATATATATATATATATATGCCTTAAAATTTGTGGGAAAATATCTATTAATCCCATGAAGAGGTGACCTTTGAATTGATTCCTGTATTATTAGTCCAAATCAGCCAGCCATGTAGGGATGAGAACAGAAAGTTCTAGGCAGAGGGAGGGAATGGAAAAGTCCTACCATGGGAACAGGCATGGTATATTCTAGGAACCAAAGAAGATTTTCAGTTGTGTTTTCATTATCATTTGTTTCCAGGAATTTAAAAAACTCTTCTTTAATTTCCTGGTTGACCCATTCATTCTTTAGTAGGATGCTCTTTAGTCTCCATGTATTTGGGTTCTTTCCAACTTTCCTCTTTTTTTTTTTTTTTTAAGATTTTATTTATTTATTTATTTGACAGATCACAAGTAGGCGGAGAGGCAGGCAGAGAGAGAGAGAGAGAGGGAAGCAGGCTCCCTGCTAAGCAGAGAGCCCGATGTGGGGCTCGATCCCAGGACCCTGAGATCATGACCTGAGCCGAAGGCAGCAGCTTAACCCACTGAGCCACCCGGGTGCCCCTCCAACTTTCCTCTTGTGATTGAGTTCTAGCTTCAGAGCACTGTGGTCTGAAAATATACAGGGAATGATCCCAATCTTTTGGTACCAGTTGAGACCTAATTTGTGACCTCTTCTGGATCTCTTCTGGAGATCCAGATCTTTTCTGGATGTGATCTCTTCTGGAGAATGTTCCATGTGCACTAGAGAAGAATGTGTATTCTGTTGCTTTGGGATGGAATTTTCTGAATAGATCTGTGATGTCCATCTGGTCCAGTGTGTCACTTAAGGCCTTTATTTCCTTGTTGATCATTTGTTTAGATGATCTGTCCATTTCAGTGAGGGGGGTGTTAAAGTCCCCTACTATTATTGTATTATCGTTGATGTGTTTCTTTGATTTTGTTATAATTGGTTTATATAGTTGGCTACTCCCATGTTAGGGGCATAGATATTTAAAATTGCTAGATCTTCTTGTTGTACAGACCCTTTGGGTATGACATAGTGTCCTTCCTTATCTCTTATTATAGTCTTTGGCTTAAAATCTAATTTATCTGATATAAGGATCGCCACCCCAGCTTTCTTTTGATGTTAGCATGGTAAATTGTTTTCTATCCCCTCACTTTAAATTTGGAGGTGTCTTTGAGTCTAAAATGAATTTCTTGTAGAAAGCATATTGATGGGCTTTTTAAAAAAAAAAAATCCATTCTGATACCCTGTGTCTTTTGATTGGGGCATTTAACCCATTTGCATTCAGGGTAACTATTGAAAGATATGAGTTTAGTGCCATTGTATTGCCTGTAAGGTGACTGTTACTGTGTATTGTCTCTGTTCCTTTCTGGTCCACCACTTTTAGGCTGTCTTTGCTTAGAGGACCCCTTTCAATATTTCCTTTAGGGCTCGTTTGGTGTTTACAAATTCTTCTGGTTTTTGTTTGTTCTGGAAGCTTTTTATCTTTCCTTCTATTTTCAGTGATAGCCTAGCTGGATATAGTATTCTTGGCTGCATATTTTTCTCATTTAGTGCTCTGAATATATCATGCTAGTTCTTTCTGGCCTGCCAGGTCTCTGTGGATAAGTCTACTGACAATCTAATATTTTTATCGTTGTATGTTACAGACTTCTTGTCCCGGGCTGCTTTCAGGATTTTCTCTTTGTCACTAAGACTTGTAAGTTTCACTATTAGATGATGGGGTGTGGACCTATTTTTATTGATTTTGAATGGGATGCTTTGTGCCTCCTGGATTTTGATGCTTGTTCCCTTTGCCATATTAGGGAAATTCTCTACAATAATTCACTCCAATATACCTTCTGCCCCTCTCTCTCTCTCTTCTTCTTCAGGAATCCCAATTATTCTAATATTGTTTCATCTCATGGTATCACTTAACTCTCGAATTCTCCCCTAGTGGTCCAGTAGTTGTTTGTCTCTCTTTTGCTCAGCTTCTTTATTCTCCATCATTTGATCTTCTATATCACTAATTCTCTCTTCTGCCTCATTTATCCTAGCAGTAAGAGTCTCCATTTTTTTATTGCACCTCATTAATAGCTTTTTTTATTTCCGCTTGGTTAGATTTTAGTTCTTTTATTTCTCCAGAAAGGGCTTTTATTTCTCCAGACAGCATTTCTCTAATATCTTCAATACCTTTTTCGAGCTCAGCTAGCACCTTGAGAATTGTCATTCTGAACTCTAGATCTGACATATTACCAATGTCTGTATTGATTATGTCCCTAGCCTTTGGTACCGTCTCTTGTTCTTTTTTCTGTGGTTTTTCCACCTTGTCATTTTATCCAGATAAGAATATATGAAGGAGAGAATAAAATACTAAAAGGGTGGCAAAGACCCTAGAAAAATGTACGCTAACCAAATCAGAAAAGACCCCAAATCAGGGGGAGAAAAAAGGGGGTAAAAAGAAGTTTTTAAAAATTAAAAAATATATTAAACACACACACACACACACACACACACACACACACACACACACACACATATAAATTTTAGACTGGTGAATAGAACAGAGCCACCCACTTGATTTTGGGTGTATTTTGGTGTCTTAGAAGAAACTACCTCCCAAAATTTTTTAAAGAAAGAAAAACATATATATACAAAAATAAGGGTAAACACAATGAAGGGATGGAATATTATTGTGAGGATGAAAATTTAAAAAAAATTCTAAATAAAGAAATTGATAAGATAAGTTGGTTGGAAAAAGAAAAGAAAAGAAAGTGGAGAGAATTTGCTCAAGCTGGAGACTAGAACGAAGCCCTGTGGCAGATTTAGGGTATATTTTGATCTATTAAAAGAAATTGTATCCCAAAAATTTTTTAGAAGAAAAAACCCTATATGTATACAAAAAATAAAGTTAGATACAATGAAGGATAAAATATGACTTTAATAATGAAGGTTTAAAAATACTTTTTTAGAAAGGTATTGTTAAGATAAACTAGTTAAAAAACATTAAAAGAAGAAAGAGGAAAAATTTTAAAAATTAGAATAGGAAAAAAATAAAATTTCAAAAATTAAAAAAAATTTAATTAACTTTGCAAGACTAAAGAATCACGGAGGGGCACCTGGGTGGCTCAGTGGGTTGAGCCTCTGCCTTTGGCTCGGGTCATGATCTCAGGGTCCTGGGATTGAGCCCCACATCAGGCTCTCTGCTCAGCGGGGAGCCTGCTTCCCCTTCTCTCTCTGCCTGCTGCTCTGCCTACTTCTGATCTCTCTCTGTCAAATAAATAAGATCTTAAAAAAAAAAAAAAAAGAGAATCATGGAGAGAAAGCCTTGAATTCCATGCTTTGCTTTCCCCTCCCCTCTGCTGTTCTCCTTGATCAATGAGCTTGATCTTGGCTGGATGTTCTTGCTGATCTCCTTTGGGAGATCAAAGACATTGATTCTCAAATGTCTTTGCCCTACGCAGAATTGCGTTGCCCTTGCCAGGGGCAGGGCTAAGTAATCTGCTCAGGTTTGCAGGTTTGCTCTCAGGGACTTTTGCTCCCTGAACATTTTCCATAGAGTTCTGGAGGATGGGAATGAAAATGGCTGCCTCCCAGTCTCCGGCCCAGAGGAGTTGAGGAGCTGAGAGCTCAGGGCCCCACTCCTCAGTGTGCCCTCAGGGAAAAGTGCTCAATCACTCCCGTCTCCCTGGTCTCTGTCAGCGCTCTGCGCTCACCTGGCCTGTGAGCATTTCTATCTCTGGCACACAGTACGGCTTGGAGTCTCCAAACCCAGCAGATTCCTGCCTCAAGAAAAGGAAGGTGAGTCTCCCCGGATGTGCCACTTGTGGGGTCCCTGCTCAAAGAGCAGTGGTCTGACTGTCCTGCAGATCACAATTTAAGGTAACCCTGAGCTGAGAGCTCACTCCTCAGCTCTGTCTCTACAGCCAGCTTCCTGGCTCCAATACCTGTGAGATCTGCTACACTCAGACACCCCTGATCCTTCTGTGACCCTGCGGGACCTGAAACCACACTGTCCTGCGAGGGCTCTATCCCTGCTTAGCCTCTGGAGCTATGTCCCTCAGTGGAGCAGACTTTTAAAAATTCAAATTTTGTGCTCTGTTGCTCCACCACTTGCTGGGAGCCAGCCCCTCCCCCCACAGATTATCTTCCCGTGGGTTCGGATTCACTTCTCCGCAGGGCCTACCTTTCAGAAAGTGGTCGATTTTCTGTTTCTAGAATTGCTGTTCTTCTTCTCTTTGATCTCCTATTGGGTTTGTAGGTGTTTGCAATGGTTTGATAACTATAGCTGAACTCCTGTGACCTGATGTCCTCTCAGTCTGCTACTCCTCCACCATCTTGACTCCTCCCACCAAAGAAGCTTTTCATAGCTGGAGTGGGTGAAGTAGGTTAGAGTTAATCTGGTCAGGGTTGAGAGGTAAGCAAGGACCAGTTAACATAGTGACTAGTAGTCCAAGGACAGGAATTTGAATTTCAGTCTAAGCAAAAAGGGAAGTGATTGGATGGATTTAGGGAAAGAAAGAGTTTTACCTGATCTGTTTTTAAAAGGGTCCCTCTTGGCTGTTGAGGAGATTATGGAGTGCAGATGATTAAGAACAAAAGGAGGGAGACTCATTAGAAAACTATTGCATCCATCTAGACAAAAATGATGTTGGCTTGCACTAGGGAAGAAGCTGAAAAAATGAAGAGAAGTAGAGCCATTCAGGATATATTTTGAAGGCAGAGCTAGGAGGATTTGAAAATATGGATGAGTTAGAGTGTGAAGGAAAAGAGTGAATCAAGAATGGCTCCTAATTTGGGGGTTTGAGTGAATTTAGTGGTCGGCTGTGCTGTTAAATATGGACTAAAAATATGTACTAAGCATCTACTATGTAGAGAACACTTTTTTTGACAAGATATATTCTTCTAACTTCTAAAATACTTTTATTGCTAACAGACTGTGAGTGCAAATCACATAAACATTTAATTGTCATCAATATTTCTATTTTATTTCAAGCAAATATTCTAAGTAAGCATTTTTTTCCTGACTCTCTCATTACCTTTGTTGTTAAAACATAGATCAGGGGTCGGTAAACATTCTTCTGAAAAGAGCCAGATAGTAAATATTTTAAGCTTTTCAGTCTATATGAACTCTGTTGCAACTATCAACCCAGATGTTGTAATGTGAAAAGAACTATAGACAACATGTTAAGGAATGATGGGCATTGTGGGAATGATGTGGCTATATTTCAATAAAACTTTGTTTACAAAACAGGCAGTAGGCCATATTGGTTGGGGGGGGGGATTGTAGTTTGTTGATCCCTGGCACAAATTATAGGTCCCAGAACAAGAAAATCTAGAGGGGAAAAAGAAAATCAGTTCATGAAAAAAGAAGTCAAATACTTATTTGTTGATTGACAACAATGCATTATGGAAGTTTTAGTATTTATTTATTTTCAATTTTTTTCACTCATATTATGTCCAATGTCATTCTTCTGATTTCCTCAGGATCCCTCACTCCATATAATCCTGATAAGACTATAAATCATGGTACTTTGCTCTCCACCACAACAATGGGTCCTTACCCAAGTTCACCAAACAGAGTAGTTTTTCCACATAGCCACAGAGATTGGGATAGAGGTGGGTGCACTATTCAAGGAAGGTCAATTGGAATATTACTCAGCCATCAGAAAAGACAAATACCCAACTTTTGCATCAACATGGATGGGACTGGAGATTATGCTGAGTGAAATAAGTCAAGCAGAGAGAGTAAATTATTGTATGGTTTCACTTACTTGTGGAACATAAGGAATAACATGGAGGACATCAGGAGAAGGAAAGGAGAAGTTAGCTGGGAGAAATCAGAGGTGAGATGAAACATGAGAGACTGTGGACTTTGAGAAAAAGAGGGCTTTAGAGAGGAGATGGGTCAGGGGAAGGGTGAGCTTGGTGGTGGGTATTAAAGAGGGCATGTATTGCATGGAGCATTGGATATGGTACATAAACAATGAATCTTGGCACACTGAAAAAAAAAAAAAAAGAAACTTCCCTGTGCTTGATGTATAGATAGGAGAAGACAGTTTTCTTGACTGAGGGTCTGCTGAGAGGGGGCTAAAGTTGCATAAATTACACAGATTATTTTGCCAGGCATTTGGTCAGTTCAGAACAAATGCAAGCAGAGATAAACTGAATCGAGAGCCATGACAACATTGTTTGGAAAGCTTAATCCAGCTATGTCTAAAGCCAGAGAGACATGCCAGAACTTCCTAGTTCTGTAAATTAGTAAATTCCCTTTTTGTTTCAGCTAGTTTGAGTTGAGTTTTGATCAGTTGCAGACAAAAGTTTTTAGACAAAAGTACTGCTTCATTGAATTTGGAAGGGGAAGACAATTACGGTTTGAATTCCTTGAATGTGCTGAGCATAATACATGTTAAACTTAGTTAAACTTGAAAGGTGGGACTGAGACAGGGACTCAGAGGTAAGCGATTTGCCTGAAGTTGTGGAAGTTTTTGGTTGAGTTATGATCTGACTGTTGATGTTTCTGACTCCCAGCACCATGCTATTTATGATACCGTGTAGTAAGGAAGCATAAAAATTAAAGGAAAAAAATAATATAATTTTTGGATTCCTCTCTCTATTTCTTTTAAAGTAGTTTTATCTAGGGCTCCAGAACTGCATGAAAATAAAGGTGATTCTGGAAGCAGCAGAAAGACAGCTGAATCTCTAAGAAGTTTCTTTAGTAGATGTTGTATATGAGCTGTTAAGCAATCAATCATGGGCCAACTTTCAAAGCTGCTTTGAATCTTAAAATGGAATGTTTCTAGCTTAATTGTCCATAGGCTAAAGCTGGAAAATGTTAGCTTTCTTTTTTCCTGCATAGAGAGACCAGATTTCATATGTATGCAGGAAATGCGGAGCCAGGCTAACCATTCATTTCCATATCTCTAAGTAGGCTGTGTGAATTTGATGAGGAAGGGCAAGTAAGGGATATAAAATCAGCATCAAAGATTCATGCTGAGGAAACTCTTCTTGAGAGCTATATGGAGACAGGAGTACAAGAGGGGTTTCTTCCTAGGTGGAAAGAGGTGATAATTAAACATAATTTGTAGAAGAAAATTAATAGTGATGGACTTGAATCCTTTATAGCAAATGTAAATTTCAAAGCAATTTTGTGTGGAGAAGTAAAAGGCTATAATATATGGCTGAGTGGTATATTCTGACAGTAATGGTCCTCTTGTGCAGTGAGTTATTAAAGACTTTCATCTCACAGTTTTCAACAATGAAAAGGAAAGCAGTTTGGGGGCATTTTCTGAGATATGTCCCTTGTGTTGATTTAGCTTGTATGATCAGTAGGTTATCTCAACAGCTGTATAGAAAAGGTTAAATTTGCTAAGAAGGTGAAAGACTAAAATGTGAGAAGGGTGCTATTTCAGAAAAATGTATTGTTTCCTCTCTGGGACTAAGAAACCATGACCTTGGACAAGTCATTTAATCTCTCTGGGACGTGGTCTCCACATCTTGTCCAAGGATGTTGTCCACAGCTTTTTCCAACTCCAAAAATCTAGAATTCCCCTCTTATGATAAGAATAGCCTCTTGGGAATGAGTTTTCCTCTCCCTCTAGGGAGTTCGCCCTGAAGAAACCTCAGGGATGTTTCACTTGGAGTCATTTTTGGTCTTTTCTCCCATATTTTTGAAATAGATTCTAGAATCAGCTTCAGAACTGCATCCCTTCAGGGAGCATAAGACAGAGATAGGGAAAGACTGGAGCCATTTCACAAAGCTTGTCACTCAAGCTTTCATAAAGGTCTACAGAAGGAAAACTTGTCTGGGAACCAACAGCTCAGCCCAACCGGATCACAACAAAACAAATGACTATGGGTTTGGGTTGTTCTTTAACAGTCTTGGCTTGTGAGAATTGGACCCCACAGTTCTTGGATTTTCTGGTGAACTTTTTTTTACTGTTTGTGTTTCACTTGAGAAGTTTCTATTAACCTATCTTTAAGTTCACTGGTTCTTTCTATGGCTCTGTTGAGTCCAGTTGGGGAGCTGTCAAAGACATATCTTTATTTCTGTGTTTTTGATTTCTAACATTTTCTTTTGATTTTTTAAAGTAGTTTTCCCCACTCTGCTAATAATACCCATTTGATCTTGCATGTTGTCTCTCTTCTTTTTTTCATTAGAACCCTTAACAGATTAACCATTGTTACTTAAAATTCCTTTTCTGTTCATTTAAATTCCTTATCCGTTAATGCGTCTATCTGAAATATGGTTATGATGATTGCTTTTTTTACTCAAACTGTTTTTTCCTTGCCTTTTGATAGGCTTTTTGGTTTTTTGCTGAAAATTGACATGCATGAATAATAACTCCTGAGGTAAATAGACATTTCAGGTGGAGGGTTTATATTTGTCTGGCTATGAATTGGGCTGTACCTATAGGGAGTAGAGACTCCATAACCCTCTAGCATCCTTGTTTTTGTTTCCTCCCTTGGCCTTAAGCCTTCTCTTTGGATTACTTCTCAGAGGCAGTCTCCGTCCTACAGCTTTCTCAGCTGTAATTTTGTTATACCAAAGGTTTGCTGGTATGGTGGTTGGGTGTGGGGGAGGGAAGACGTCTCAGTCAGTTAGTGGACTTCTGTCTCATAGTGTGGCCTTCACAAGTGTTTCTGTCCCTCCTCAAGATATACAAGAAGTACAACTTCCCCCCGCTTTCCCTGTGTCAAGTTTCCAAGACATTTCCTTGAAGCTCTGTCCCAGTTAATTTTTCCTCTCCTCCCTTGGTGAAATACAAGTGCTAGAAGAGAGTAAGGTGGAAAGGACATCTCTTTCCCCAGGTTAGATAAATTTTCCATATTGCTGTATGATGAAATATTTCATCTCTGAGATTAAATAAGCCTTTATTATGGAAAAGGAAAGGAGAGGATTGTGTTTGCTGCTTTTCCCCTCCCTTTGTCAGCACCATAGAAGATTTTTCTTGGATCCTTACGCGAGAATCTGTGGGTTTCCTGGAAGGAAAACCCAAGAAAGTGTGTGGGCTCTCTGATTGCAGCACCCAGGAATTTGTCATGATCAAGCTAGTTAGCACTCAGACTACAGCAATCAGAATCACTAGTAAAGGAAGTAGTTTCACAATTTATGGCTTCTAGTGGCTTTAGCTCCAGGTAAGTATGTCTCTAGTGCTGTATCTCTCTGGATGCACCTGTCTCTAGATTTTGGAGTGGCCGTATGCTCTGATACCTCAGTTCTCTGATAGCTTTAAGAACAATTGTTGATTTTTACTTCGTGCAGCTTTTTCTTATAATGGTGAAAATGATGACTTGTAGCTCTTTAAGTGTCAGCTGAAAGAGGTAGACTCATATCTACCAATTTTACTGAAAAAAAAAAATAGATGTGCTCCATTTCAACCCTGAAACCCACACAATTTGCACAAACCGAGAGATGTATAAATTGAACAAGTCAAACAACTTTATATAAGGTAGAAGCAATCATTAAAACCAATAAGATATATAACATAATACAGGTTTGTTGTGCTGACTGTAAGATGAAAAGAAAATTCCAGAATGGGTGCTAGATGGTGGAGGAGAGGTGCAAGGGTTCACTTTCTGGAAGGTGCCCTCATCATTCTGTACCTCTTTCTTGGTTAACATTTTAGAGTTCATGTTTTATCTTGCAAGCTCTTAGAAATAAAATCAAAGGACAGAAAAACATCTGTCTAAGAAAATGAAGGCTAAATCCAAAAGCACATCGAAACATACGGATAATGCACACATATTCAACAGACTGAAGAGATGAAGAGGAAGCTGTTCTTTATCCTTCTTACTTGGCATATATTCCCAAATAAAAATGTTTTGGTTCATTGAACCATGACCCACAGTTTAAATTCGTTCCATATGATATTCTCTGACTAGAAAGTGTGTCTAATAAATTGCTTAATGTGTCTTTGCTTAAAACTATAACATTGAAATACCACATCTTAAAGTATATTTACTTAGTGCATTTCAGGTGAAAAAAGTCATTACTACTGCCCCCCCCCCCAATGTCATATCCAAAATATGGTAAATTTCGTCAAGAGCTATTATGGCAAAACAACATTCACTGAGCACTCCCTATGTGAAACAATTCTGTAATTAGTTGTAGCTTTTAATCCTTTTAAAGTCTTGATTCAGTTAATCAGTAACTATCTTTCCTCTAGAGCAATGTAAAAACCATAGAACACTTTCATTTTCCTCACTTTTACCCCTAGCTTCTACCAATGCCCATGTGGTAGCTGCCTGGAATTTTAGCTCATATTACTGTTAAAATTCTTTTTTTTTTCCATAATAAATACATACTTAGACCTGACAACCAGTGGTTCTTCCTTCTCAGTTGACTGTATCTTCCCACATACTCCTGCTTATGTCTGGATTCGTTTTCTTTCCTGATGTAGTTCATCCTCTGAGAAGCAGTTATTTTCAGAAATAATCTAAATTTATAGAGCTTTGATGTCCAGACTCACTCTGAAATCACAATGTGTGTAGGTGTAGATTTCTAGAATTAAAGTATTTTCTTGAGCAGTTATAAGTGCTCCATTGTCTTCTTGTGGCCAATATTGTTGATGACAAATGTACTGTTAACTGAATTCTTAAAGTCAGTTCTGAAGCAAAGATGTAAGGATAAGTAGATTTTCTCTTGCTAATGCCCTGTGGTAGATCTCTAATATGTCAGCATAGCATTGGTGTTGGTGGGGTTTGTATTTTAGTTTGGCTCTGTCATCCCTCTTAATTTAAATGCATGCCTTTCTTACATTTTTAGAAATTATCAGTGGTCTTTTGGAATATTATTTTCCCTTTATTCTCTCCCTTCCTTCCTCTACAACATCTGTTACATGTTGGGACTTCTATTCTATCCCTTAATGGTCTGTGGATATTTAGAATTGGATTATTTGTTTTCTATAATGAGATAATTGGTGTTCTTTATATATTCTGGATACAAGTCCTGTAATTTAGATATGTTTAGGTGTGCGATTTGCAAATATGTTCTCCCAATCTGTGTCTTGTCTCTTCATTCTCTTAATATATCATTCAAAGGGCAGAAGTCTTTAATTTGGATATAGTCTAATTTATCATTTTTAAATGGCTTCTCCTTTTAGTAATTTTTAAAAGATATTTATTTATTTATTTATTTGACAGAGAGAGAGACAGAGGGAGAGGGAACACAAGCAGGGGCAGTGGGAGAGAGAGAGAAGCAGGCTTCCCACTGAACAGGGAGCCCCAAGTGGAGTTTTATCCCAGCACCTTGGGACCATGACCCAAGCCGAAGGCAGACACTTAATGACTGAGCCACCCAGGTGCCCCTCCTTTTAGTATAATATCTAAGGAAGACTTTCTTCTACATTTTCTTCCAGAACTGTTAGTTTCAGGTGTTATATTTAGGTCCGCAATACACTGTGATTTAATTTCTGTAAATATTGGAAGATATGAATTAAAGTTTTGTTTTTGTTTTGTTCTGCATATTGATGTCGCTTTTCCCAGCATCATTTGTTAAAATGGCACTTTACTCTCCACCAAGTAACTTTTCCCTCTTTTTTGAAAGAGAGAAACTAACCATATCTATGGGGGGGGGGGTCTACTTCTAGTTTCTCTATTCTGCTCCATTGTTCATCTATCTTGACTTTAATATCACACTTCTTTGATTACTACAACTTTATAATAATTTTTCTTTAATAATAAATCTTGAAATCAGATAGTATGGTTCCTCCAAATTTTCAAATAAACTTTTCTAAGTTGTTTGAGCATTTCTAGATCCTTTACATTTCTATGAAAATGTTACAAACAGCTTTTCAATTTCCACTGGAAAACATTTTGAAAATTTGGTTGGAATTGCATTGAATCTTTGGCTCAATTTTGGAATAACTGATACCTAAATGATATTGATAAGTGATATTCAGCCTCTCCATTAACTTATGATTTAAAATTTCTCACAGCTGTAGAAAGGAAAGTTCCTCAACTTGATGAAAAACCTGCAGCTGTGTCATTCATAAGACCAAAAGTTTCATGCCTATGATAGGAAATAAACAAGGATATCTGTTGTCACCATCTCTGTTTAATGTTGTGCCCGAGATCTTAACCAGTGCAATATGGCAAGAAAAAGAAGTAAAAGTAAACAGATTTAAAAGGAATGAGGAAGACTATACTTATTTGCAGATGATAGGATCATTCATGTAGAAAATCCAAGAAATCTACAAGAAGCTAGGCAAACTAATGAGTGATTTAACTAAGATGGCAGAATATAATGTCAATATATAAAACTGATTGAATTTTTATATAGTAGCAATCAACTATCGGGAGTTGTAATTAAAAATAATACCATTTGTAATATTGTAAGCATTAAATAGAGATAAATATAAAACAATCTGTGTGTTTTAGCTACCAACTATAACTGGGAGAATTGTACAATATTCATACATC
This sequence comes from Martes martes, assembly GCF_963455335.1. NCBI lineage: Eukaryota > Metazoa > Chordata > Mammalia > Carnivora > Mustelidae > Martes > Martes martes. Next base: position 50,031,857 of record NC_137902.1, read on the forward strand.
TGGTGACCGAATAATGTTATAATGTCAAATTTTACAAAATTAATCTTGAGATTCAATGAAATAATAGTCTCAATCAAAATCTCAATGTTTAAAGAAATTGATGATTTGATTCAAAATTTTATGAAAATGCAAAGGCCAGAATAGTCAAGATTATTTTGAAAGTGAGGATCACTGGAGTATGTAACTTATTGGCAAGACTTACTATTAAGCTACAGTAATTAAGACAGTGTGATAGACATATAGTTTAATGGAATAGAATAGACAGTCTAGAAATAGACTCACACCTATATGGTTAATTGATTTGTAAGAAACCTGCCAGGTAATTCAATGGGAAAAAGAAAATTATTTTTATCAAGTGGTGCTGAAACAATTGGACCTCATATCAAAAAAATTAACCTCCCCTGTTATCTCACACCATATAGAATAAATAAGTCATCATGGATCACAGGACTAAAGAGCGAAAACTAGACAATTTCTAGAAAAATCTAATGGAGAACATTTTTGTGACCTTGAGTTAAGCAAAGCTTTCTTGATAGGACACCAAAAAAAAGCATGAAGCATAACTAGACAAAAAATGATGATGTAGTCTTCATTAAAATTAAGAAATATGCTATCTTGAAAATAAAAGAGCAAGTACCTTCTGGGAGAAAATTTGCAAAACATATCTGATAAAGAACTTGTATTCACCATAAATAAAGAGCTCTTACTATAAATAGTAAAAAAAAATACTTTTTAAAAACAGCGAATGGTTTGAATAGTTACTTCGCCAAAGGTTGTATGTGACTAGAGAAGGAACGAAAAGTTGCTAAGTATCCTTACAAAACTGAAAGGGAAATTAAAACCAGATGAAATACTACCACACATCCAGTAGAACATCTAAAATGAAAGACCAACAACCTAAGTGTCGGTGAGGATGTGAAACAGGCCTCTCACTGCTGGTGTAAACACAAAGCTATGCTCCCACTCTAAGAAAACATATTGGCAGTTTCTAATGAGGTTAAACATACCTTTACCATTTGACCCAGCATTTCCACTTCTGAGTATTTATTCAAGGAAAATGAAAGCATGTATCTGTTTGTTTCATATGTACAAAAGACTTGTACCAAAATATTCATATCAGCTTTATTCTTTTTTTTTTAAATTTTAAAGTTTTTTAAAAATGTATTTGTTAGACAGATCGCAAGTAGGCAGAACAGCAGGCAGAGAGAGAGGAGGAAGCAGACTCCCTGCTGAGCAGAGAGCCCAATGCGGGGCTTGATTCCAGGACCCTGAGATCATGACCTGAGCCGAAGGCAGAAGCTTAACCCACTGAGCCACCCAGGCACCCCATATCAGCTTTATTCTTAATAGCTAGCTAAAAACTGGAAAAACCCAAAGGTATATAGGTCGGTGAGTGGGTTAACCATAGTGTGACATGTCCATGGGAGGAATACCATATATAGGTTCAAAATAATCAACACGATGAATCCTAAAAGCATTATGCTAAGTGAAAGAAGCCTGATACAAAAGACTGCATATTGTATGATTCCACTAGAATAAAATTCTAGGAAAGGCGAAAAGAGTAACAGTCACAGCAAGAAGTCCAGTGGTCACCTAGAGCTGGCATGAGAAGGACTGACAGCAAAGAGGCAGATGATACTTGTGAGGTGGGGAAATTATTCCAGACCTTGACTGCTGTTGTTACGTGCCTATCTGTATTTGCCAAAAAGATAGAATTGCATGTTTTAAATTGATGGTTTCTGTAGGGAAAATGTCCCTCAATAAAGCTGATAGTAAAAAAAAAAAAAAAAAAAAAAAAGACTCCAGAAATGCCAGAGAAAACAAAGAACCTTTTTTTTTTGGAAGGAAAAAGCTGAGGATAAAATAAGAGACCACTCAGAAAACTTTCATTCCATCAAAATCAGAAGTGGCTCTATAAGGAAGGTCTCCTGAATAACCCAGCCGTGTTCTTTGATCCCAACCAAAATTCCCCCCCTTTTTTTTTCTGGTTTCCTTTGTTACCTTTTCCTTGAAATTAAAGATTGCTTGTTCTTTTATTGACAAAGAACTTTTAACATTTCAGCTTTGATATTCAGAATTTTAAAAGATTCACTCTGTGAATCTTTCCCTCACTTGCCTTAACAACTGCTTAGTCCTAAAAGCTGTCTGGCTAGAAAAGATTTGTAGCGCAGTAGGAACTGTAGACTTGAGATATTTTTAATTATGGCTTAAAACCCCCCACAAAAGGGGAATGCAATTGTTTTCAGCCTTCCTTGTTAGCTTACCATGCACGTATCAATGGCTTCATTACCAACACAGTCACACAAAAGTATTTGAAAGTTTACTTCTCTTTGGAACATCTTTATCCCACAACTTTTATGGCTTTTTCATCTTCCATAACTGTCATCTTCAGCATTTGCAGCCCTTCTCAAGAGAGAGGAAGAAAAATATGTTGTGTATATAATATATGATGACTCAACCCTGTTGTTATCATCACTCATAGGAGAGATGGGGGATCATAAGGTATGAGTTATCCCTCACTCCCTCATTCACAGAGATAAAAACATAGAAATGCCATTCCAACATTTAGGTAAGATATACATACTAGGAATGGCGGAGAAAAATAAATTGTCCCAGTAACTCCTATATTCCTTCCACGATAAAATGGTAGGATTGAGGGAAGCAACGGAAGCCTTTGGAATAAAATCATCATTCCACCAAATGTGATCTTTATATTTATTTACATAAAGTCTCCCCAGGTTTTGGGTTTTCCACAAGGACCAAAGAGAGAGTCTCTAAACACATCTACTTGTATATGAAATGGGCAGATTCCAGTAGATGGTTCTCCTGTTCAAGAGCTAGATTTGCTTGTAGAATTTTGGGACTCACAAGTGATTGCAAATTTTCTGAGCAGTGACCCTAAAAAAGAGCTTCAATGTTGTAACTTTGAACACATTCTTCACCCTAATTTACTCAGTGCAAATGTACATTCCATAACACTACTCGTGTTAATGTCTATACGTAGTGAGTGACCTTTTCCAGGATTTGGCTTAAGGACCCTTGTTTAAATGTTTTCCCATATTGAAATTGTATGTATTTGAAGCTCTGAAAGTCATAATGATCAATTTTGGTCTTTGTATGAGATAGTCACTGTCCCACCAAAGTTCACCCCCCAAGTTGCAATCATTATATTATTATAGGAATTTGTGAAACTGGGTGACTAAAGTCCCATGAGACGTACAGAGTAATCCAGTGATATTTATTGTTCAATACATTTTTCCCTCTAGCAACATACAGATCTTTAAAGAATGTTCTTAAAAATATTAACATATTTCAGATTTTCTTGCATCTACAAGCCCTAGTATATATCATCCCTGCAAAGCAGCATGGGAACTTAAAACAAAACAAAACAAAACAACAACACCAAAAAGACAACAGCAGAAAGGTTTTACATGTGGACTCTTGTTTGTGGCAGAGCATCTTTCATCCTTAGTGAGACTATTAGAACTGCAAGGGAACCTTAAGGACTGTTAAGATGATTAAGAGCCACATTTAATAGTTGCGCCAGTAGCATCTTGACAAACATTTTAATTTTATATCTCTCAAGTAAGCCCATAAAACAGCATGATCTAAAAATCCTTAACAAATATATTAATAAAAATTTAAACATGCATGTATTACTTACCCTGTTTTGAGTTAATTACATAATAATATTGCCATTTATACACCTTAATCAGATTAAATATTGATCAGTGCGCTTTTCATTGATACTTCATTATGACACAATAACTGTCTTGTTGTATCTGGATGAAACTTTAAATTAATTAAAGAGTTTGGATGTAAATGAAAAGTTATGGAAAGAGATCCTATTAAACATCAACAGGACTAGAAAGCTCAGTCTATGAATTAAAGCAAAAAAGAAAAATTCAACTCAACCTATTTTAAGGGTTTAAAATAATTAGATCTGAGAATGATGACCCAATTTTTTTTTTCCATAGGCTTCAGCTGTATTATCAGTTAGACTGGGTTCATCTATCACTCTGTGTTAAGGAAGAGGTTATGAAATATTACAATTATTTCTAAGGATTATGGTCTTTGTTTATTTCAAAAAGAAGCTAGATTTTAAACAGCATCTAAGATTTGTTAGCATGTGATTAAGGCTGTTTATTTTCATGCTGATGAGCTGAGAGCTGTTTCAATGGAGAGATGCTGTAATTTTCCCATGATCTGGAAAATAATTCATGGCACTTTTTATGTTGTCATTAACTGTCATGTCTCTTGAGTTAAATATGAGCCCTGTCATTTGGAAGTCAGAAAGCGGCTCCTAAATTTCTCAATTTCATTAGCAATTGATTCAAATCATTTCCCGAAAATAGTCTGAATTGACATATGAATTGTAGTGGTTCCTCTGCTTGGTGATTAATTAATCAAGCCATCAGGTTCACATTAAACTATTTATCAATCTTACGATTTCCTGCTTTTCAGAAAAAATTAAAAAGCACTCTAATGATATTTTATGAGTTTGGAGAAAAATTAAAATGGGACCAAAAAAAGTAATCTGTCCTTCCTAATTCTGAAGCTTTGTGATGTCAATTTCTGTCAGCCAAGACACTCGGGGAAAATAAGCTGGAAAGTGCACCCTAGGGACGGTGTCTTGGATCATCCTGCGGGCCTCAGTTTCTCCGTCTGTAAGATATGAAAAATGAACTAAATGATCTCTCGTTTTTCTTTCACTTTAAAAATTATAGGAGTCTGTGAATCAAAATGGAATGTGATCATTGTTACCCTTAGTTTTATTATTTTGTTGTGTACCATTGTCTTACAGTAACAAAAACCAAACAAACAACTTAGGGTTATTGATAGAGCCTCAGAGCCTCCAAATTTAAATTGTAATGGACGTTCTTGGCGCAACATTGGATACTGTTCTGCAATTTGGCTGTGCAATACTATTTTCCACCAAAGGCCATATTATTCTGGGTGTTTTCTGTTGTGCTCGTATAACCAGGGACCCCAGCTGACTGCTTCGGCCCAGAATGACCGTATGAACCTTTCCAAGCGTTGGGCTGCACCCAGAGCTGTTTGTTAGCTGAGAAAACTGCTGGCACAACATCAAGCTGTTTGCCTATTTAATTTCATTCAAACTTTGCTGAGTTTGAGTTAATAGCCAGTTCTTTTCCAAATAAACAACTAGCCAACCGAATTCAGTCCCCTTTCTTTCAGATTTGCTGTGTGTACAACTGCAAAACAAAAGACTCATTCCACACAAATCCCTCTGGTATTACTTACAGAGCACTGAGGTTTCTCTCCTGAAGTTAACTGCATTTTAAGTGCTGGCCTTCCTCTGGTGTTCTAGAACAGAGCGTGCAAGCCACACAGAAAGGCCCCTGCATGGGCTCCCACCCTTCTCTCTCCTGCCAGCCGCGCTGGGGCAGAGGCCGCCTTCCTGGCTTCATCTCCCGGGCCACTGCCTCCTCAGGAAGGCGGGGGAAACGGAATGTCCTTTTCCTCATTTCTTCTCCTCTGGGCAGGCTGTGACTAGTCGGTCCTGTGCGGTGCCAACTGCAGACTTCAGATGGAGTGAAGAAACCAGAGGAACCATCCAAGAGCGCCTGGCTTCCTCGGAGCCTGTGGGAGAAACTACCTTCCTCCCCCAACAGTGGGAAGGTCCCTCCTCTTGAGGAAGTGGTTGGAGGCCTTTGGGTCTGAGGTCTCACCGGTACTGTCGCGGTGCTGACCGTGCCCCACCTCTACCCTGCCTCGGCCACACGCGCATCTTATCAATGAGGAGGGCAAGAACCAAGGAGAACTTGCCCAAGAAAGACACTTTTTGGAAGACTCTCGTCTGTAAGGTTTTTACGGGCAGGCTATGTGACACGCAAACCCGCAAAGGATCCCACATTTACTCTTCAACTGTATCTCCGAGTGAGCTTATCTATACAGCTGCCAAGATCATGGCAGAATTGGAGAAAAAACAAGGTTCATCACAGGACCAGAAACTTGTGCTCAATTTTGGAAAAATAGTCTCCATAACCCCCATTTTATTAATTTGGTGATTATCCTAGACATAGCACTTTTTTTTTTTTTTTTTAAGTAGGCTCCATGCCCATCGTGGTCAAGGCTCGAACTCATGACCCTGAGATCATGACCTGAGCTGAGATGAAGAGTCAGATGCTTAACCGACTGAGCCCCCTTCGCACCCAGCACAATATATATATTTTTAACTTAAAGAGTTAACTTGTTTAGCATAACCATTTGAACATATACTATGATTTTCATAACTCTGTGTCAGTATTTCTCCTTATTTTTTTCATATACCAGGAGCTTTAAGGAAACAGAGAAGCCCGGGCCTCCCAGTCTCTCTCAGGCTTTACTCGTTCGTCCTGAGTATCCTTCATTTTCATCTCCACAATGCCAGAGTCCCACTCCGCGGGAAGACAAAGCCATGTAGTAAAAGGAAAATAACATATGGGAGAGGCACATTACAAGTACCAAACGAACGACCTAAGCCCTATAACAGTCTTGGTGCATTGCCAAAGAACACCTCCAATTATATTACTAAAGAGAAGAAAAAATCCCTCACCTCTAGATGATATTCTACTCCTGCTATTTTGTTATAATGCACTTGTAATGCAGAACTATCCCAAGCCCTTTCTGGAATATGCCATGCTTTCAAACTCCCGGGCTAGCACCGTGAGGATGGAAAGGAATTGCATTTGCAAATGTCAGCCTACCTCATCCATCTCCCCTCATTCAAACAATACGCATTCGAGGTTCAGCAATCGGAGTTATATATTTTTCCTTAATGTTGTTGTAAGGTAATGGTTCTCTTATCTGAAATTCATCAGCCTGCTATAAATTTAAACTCCATTACTGCCAATAGAGAAAAGCTAAGCACCAAACCACTTTCAATAAATTTGCACTTATGCAATTGAACTGATACGGCCTCAGAGGAAAAGGTGAAACTCGTCTTGAGATATTTAAGTTAGTCTGAGTCACTGCTTCGTCTGGTGTTAAATTGGATCCATCGAGAAATGTAGGGCAGCACTCATCAGCCCTGAGTTATAAGAAGAGATTTCAGGCTGAAAAAAAAAAAAAATCTGTCTCCAGCATTCATTATTAGATGGTGTAATTCTAAGAAACCAGTGGCTGGCTCTTATTTGGCACAACTAAATGCTACAAATGGAAACCTTGATGGATGAATATTTTTATGAACAACATTAATCAGGCTCAGGCCAGCCCAGGTCCTGGAAATTTGTCATGTCCGGTCATGAAGCTGTAAGTGAGGATGTCTCTGTACTCAAAGCAAAGAGGGTAATTACAAACACTTGCAAGAAGCTTCAGGATTGACAGGTAATCCCCACCCAGATCTGTATACCTGCCTAGGGATACAACAGCTGTTGTTACCGTCTTCTGTTTCTGATCAGAAACCTGAGGCTCAGATACGTGAAATGACCACCTTTCCAAGGTTTGGGGAAGTAACGACTTATATTACGGCTCTGTGTTTCTGGCAGTGGAAGACTGAGAACACACCGCATTTAGCAGTCTCGAGAAAGGCTCCCAGGGTCTCTTGGTGAAGAACGACATCTTGATCAGGAGGCAAAAGAAGAAAATCAGGTACCCACAGAATCACAGCTGTAACTTCCTTGGAGAGAGGGCCTCCAGAAGCTGACCTTCTGAAGCAGTCCAGCCTGGGGAGACGGGTCAGCTGGCCAATTAGAGTTGATGGTTTTAAAAGCAGAGGACAGCATGACCAGGCCAGAGCTTCCGATCTTGTAAGGACTGGGGATTTAGATATTTAAGATGAGTTCTATTTATGGTCAGGAAAAAACACATCTCTGTGGACTCATGCATGGGAAGTTTAACTCCCAGGGCATAATGAGCAGGCTACAAGTGGTGGGGGCTTAGCTGTCAGACACAGACACAGACACAGACACACACATACACACATACACACACACGCCCACACCACACACCCTCCCTGGCCGTTTCTCCCAGCCCCAGCCCCAGTGCCCGTTCTAAGGCCAGAACTGGCATCACATACCCGTTGCAAGAACTGAACAGCATTTGCACTTAATTGGATGATATACATTATTCATGAGCCTTGAGTCTGTGATGATTTTGGCATTCATTAGGGGGGAAAAACGGGGCATTAGTTTTCGTGGTACAAAACATTCCGTATTAAACTTCATTTGCAATCCACTTTTAAATGTGAGGAATTAGAAATGCTTTTAAGCAAAGTTAGGAACTATGAAATAGCTGGAAAACAAGTAGCAACAACTTCTAAAGATGGCGAAGAAAGGAGTAAAAGCTGGGATTTTCAGATGTCTCCCTACTCAGAGCTCTGAGTTCCAAGCTCCAAGTATAGGAGAGGGAAAGTCACACTGAAATTAAAGCAGGTTCATAAAAATTACAATAATGATACAGGTTTGCATGCATATGCACAGACTTATGAATGTATATACCAGATATATTATATATGGATATCTCTATTTTATATTGGAATATATGTATATATGCCCATACACATGTATGTATTATATATATAATACACATATATTCAACATTTATTTAAAGCAAGGGATGAGTTGAGGGTTCTTTTGTTGTTTTTTTTTTTAACTACATCTATTTTTCCAAAATAAAGGCATCGTTTCCTGGGAGATAAATGAGACCTGGTTTAGAGTGGTATCATGCCCTTTTTCATTCCATTTAGAATAAAGATTTCAGATCATACCAGAAGTTTCTCGAGAATGAGGTTAAATCCACCTCGTTTCCCTTTTCACAAGTATATCTAGAATCCAGAGTTGAGATCATCTAAGTCTATCCCTTTATTGTACAAATGCAGAAACTGAGGCACAGTAAGGGGTCTAGGAGCCCTGGTGCCCAGGGGGTGGGGGGCAGAGGACATTGGGCTTTCTCAGGAACCTTCACATACCTGCTCCCCACATGACATGGCTCCCTGGGAAAGCCCCCTAGTCATGGGCCTTGAAGTCACCCAAATCTGGGTACAGACATAGTCATAGTAAGATCTTAGGTAAGCCTGTTCTTCTTGTTAAGCCTCAATGCTTCAGTTACAAAATAAAGACAATTTTTTTTTTTTAAATAAAGACAACTTTTGAATGTTAGGAGTTTTGAGGTGATAGCTATAGTAAAGCCCTTTGGACAAACATACATTAGATCTCCGTAAATCTTCCCTGTGACTGTTTTTTTTTATTTTAAAGTCTGAACACACAGCCTACCTGGACATTCTTGCTGTTGCTTGCTAGCTGCCCCACCTTGGTGACACTTGTCTAACATTCTCAATTAGACGTGGAGTTCCTTAGATCAGTTTCATCTTTAGTCCTACTTCGTATTCCCCAGTGTCTGGTCTTCATTCAGCCAGCCGGTGCTCAGCAATGCTACCAGCTGTGTTTTACACAGTGGGACAATTTATGATGTGCCGTCTTTTCACGTGTCCCTACAAGGTTGAAGTACCTCCCTTCAGAAATCAGTGCCTATTCTGTACTGCAGAAAATCCCACGTACAAGAATATCGACAAGCAAAGTTCCCTTCATTGTCTCAGTTAATGCCCGCAAAGACCCAGGCAGGCAGTGGCCACCATCTGCGTTTAATAGAGGAGGAAAGCAAGTTTGCAGGCGAAAGGGAGCTATGTGTCTGCCTTCCGTCCAGCAACAAAGGGATGGGCGTGGAAAATAATCTCAGGTGTCCTCTCCTACATTCAGCGGGGACCCCACTCAATACGCTGTCTCTCCACACAGACTCACTGTCTATTGTTGTGGGTTGCGCTCCACAAAGCAAGGCCCCTATTTAAGTAGGGTGTTTTCAGAAGAGTAGGATAAAGAGGTTGGCTCATTTTTGCAAATGTTTTATTTGAGAAAGTCCCAAAGCTAGAGTAAAGTGATTGCCCGTCACCAAGGGTCTGAAGCATGGCTCCAAGAGGCTCATCAAAAAAGGGAAATTTCTTTGAAGTTTCCCATTAAAATTCACATCCATTTGAGTCAACACCACATTAAAATATATGTGTTTATTTTAATACACATTTACTGCTTAAATCTTGAAGTAAAATAGGTATTCCAAGAAAAGGCACCATTTTATCTTCTGGTTCAGGGCAGCCCTGGCCCACAGCTGTACACTGAGATTCAGAAGAATGGTTGGGGCTCTCTGTCTCTACGGTAATCCCCCAGTCTTGGCTCCAGCCCCGACGCATGGTGACCCCCACAGTCTATTATCATCAGGACGCAGCTAATGGGCCTCGATGAGGGCAGGCCTGCACACGCAACCGGGCTGACCCATCCGTCAATTTTTCTTAAGGAGCCACTGAGGATGCTTGCTTCCCACAAAAGCCCTAAGAGCAGCTGAACTCATTTCTCTTCTGTCCATGTGTATTAATTCCCGTTTCTGTAATGAGATACAGAGGAGGGAAAAAAGGGCTGAGGACTGATGTGGAATCAGATTGGGCCTGATGAGTTATGGAGCCTGCCTTCTCATCAGCGATGTAAAACAGCCCGGGCTCTATTTACTGCTGCTGTCAGCAGGATCGATAAATAACATTTTCAGTGACATGAAGAGGGAACGTGTGAGCTCAATGAAATGAAGGGGAGCCAGAGGTAGAAGCAGACAATGCCCTTTTTCTCTTTCTGCCCCGGCAGGAGTTACCTGTCTGCCTGGGGGAGAGAAAGGGGGGCACGGATCTGGTTTCACTTTGAAGGGAGGATGCTGCGTCCCAGAAGGAAGAGAGGGCTTCTAGGCAAGGAGGAAAGGCAAGGAAGGGCATGGTCCATTATCCTCACTCGCACTTCCCTTCTATGCTGAGGCACAGCCCCAGCTGAGCCTGTAAGCCACTATCAGTTGGCCTGGGTGGGCAGTGCCCCCATTCTTAGCCCCTTTAGAGGGAGGCATCTTGGCTTATTGTTTAGACTGGACAAAAGAGTACAGGGCCAAGGTAGAACCCAGAGGAGGCGTGCCTGACTGTCTGGTGGCTGAGAGGACGCCAGACACTGAGAAGGGCCCCTGCGGTTAGAGGCGTTAGGTGGGGTGACCTAGACCAGAACAGAATTCCAGTTCCCTCCTGCAAGAGTTTGGAGTCAAGAATTAACATAGTCACAGAACTCCCACTTTGAGGGAATCTCTGAGGTCATCAGAATCATCTCTTCGGTACAAGAAGGGCTGAGCCCGCCTCTGCCCACGAGGAGATCTCTAGCTCTTTTCATGGTCGGCGCCCTCCATGCCACGTGGGGGGTGGGATCTGCTGATGCAAGGCCTCAGCCCCTTCCTGGAGCCCCTCGGCTCTCCATGCCCAGTGAGACTGGCATCCTGCTGGGGCGGGCGGGGCTGGGGTCTCGGGAACACGGAAGACAGTCCCTGGGCAGTCGGTCCTGCCTTTGCGGTGCAGACGGCTTGGTAGCAAGGTGCCCGGAGCTGAACACAGCAAAGAAGCTCGGTTGCAGATTTGATGAACAAAATCATTTTGAGGACTTCATTTGCACTAATTCTTCCTCCCTCCCTGCCCCCCCCCCAACCCGCCAACACTTTCTTAGCATGTTCATTTGGGCTAAAAACGATGCACGGTTAAAAGTCAGTTATAAATCTTGGATATGTCAGACTCTTTGTGGCATTTCAAAGTTCTGGCTGAAACCAGCTGTGAGAGCTCCCGGAGCATGGGGGAAGAGGGAGGAAGAGCAAGAAGGGAGTCATTAGCATGTGAGTGGAGAGAAGGGGTGGCAGAGAGAGGAGATGGGCAGAAGGACTAGAAAGAAATGAGGGGAAAGAGGGGAAAGAGAAGAGAAGAAAGTGCTGGAGGAAAGGGAGGGAAGAGGGACAGGAGAGGGGCTGGTCTGCAAATCCCTGCTCCCCTCAACCTAGCTCCAGATTTGTAAAAACCATTACTTGGGTGGAAAACAACATCACCAGAAGAAGTTCTTCAGAGGCTGTGTCAAAAAGTACCAAGAAAGAGAATCATAGAATATATATTCTAATTCCCAGTATCCTTGGGGGAAATCCAGTCGCAACATGATTATGTGAAAGTTAAAGTCCTTTCTTATACTCATAATAGCGGATGCTTACTGTATGCCATGCAGTGTTCAAAGTTCTTTACCAGTATTCATGTACCAGGTCTACGTACCAAGCCTATGAAATTGGGGCCGTTACTGTGCCTGTTCTAGCAAGAAGCACAGAACCTGAGTAATCGTCGAGGGCTGCACAGTCAGGAATGGAGGAGCCAGGATCTGATGTGGCCCCAGAGCATGGATGGCTGAGCACCTTATGCTTCTGCCTCTCATTCACTGTTGAATCATGCATTCAATAGGTATTTATTGAGCCCCTACTATATAGCCCCTCCTATATATGTCAGTCCCCCCAGTAACATCACCTGGATACCAAGCATACAGGCAAGAACGGGCACACTCTCTGCAATGAAGGACAGCAAGAATGATGGGATGAGCCCTCACAATCAGTGATAGCTGCTTGGTTATTTGTCCCCATGCTCTGAAAGGGTTAAGCAAGACAAGGGCTCAGGAATCTGCCTTTCTATTATGCTCCCACATGATGTCAGTGTTGCTGGTCTGAGGACCTCACTGGGAGGACCCCTGAGTTAGAGATAGTGTTGTAAGCAGAGAGAGCAGAAACTGAGACCTAGACTATGGTGGGCTGAGAAGTTTGCAGGTGAAGAGGCAGGAGGAGAGATTGTCCATAGGCCTGGAGGCAATAGGCAGATGCCACTTTGGGAAATGGAGGTAATGGCCAGAGCCCAGAAGTGTTCTGAATGAAAGAAAGGAGGTGACGCTGAGGACCCAGGCAAATTTAATGCAGCTCTCACCCAGTTGAGGAGATTATTCCCCATGAAAAATTCTGTAGAGCCACCACACAGGGTCTTTGTTTCCAAAAAGTAAAACCATCTTTTGATATGAAAGGCAACTTGGATTTCCAATCACTTATCTGGCCTTCCTCCATGTTGTCTTGGAAAATTCATTCCGGGTTGCACTGACCTCATGTTTCTTTTGCTGCATGGGAATAACAAACATGCATAAGTCCATGACATGCCTTTCTCCAAGATAAAACCCAGCCCTTTATGGCAATGGCATAGATGACTGCTTCCGCAAATGGTTTTGAGAACTAGGAGATCCCACTGGCTACTCAAGGGGTTCCAAATCCCACTAGTGTAGCTGTCTTATTAATCAGTGGGATCACCGTGAGACTCCTATTCATGTGCAAATGTGTATGCAGGAAAGATAATTTGTTACTATCACAGTCCTCATAAATGCAGTTATAGAGAGGAGTTTAATGGGGTATCTCCTTGTTATCAACGGCTGGGGCTGAGACTTGGGGAGCAGAGGGGTCTCTTACCATTCCCTGACAAAATGTCTTCCCCTTCATAGAGGTTGTGCTCTTTATGACCACTGGACTATGAGAGACACATACAGACACAGCGGTGTCCAGAATCATCTATACACAGGTTCAATGTGATATTCATTGACCAGTTCATTTCAGTCCATGTGAAAGTTGCCTTGGGGCTCATAGAGGTGGGCATACACATTCTCTCCAGAATTGTTTTATGGTCCCAATCGCAAATGGACAATGAAACTTTAGGAGCCACATCTCAGGTATAGCATGTGAGAGTAGGTACCTAAGTGGGTGGGTCATTAGGAATGAGTAAAAATGCAGCATGAAGAAAAAGAGGAGTAGAGTGAGCTCCAAGAGTGATGGGAGACGCAGAGGGATGGAAAAAGGGAATCAAAGGAGCAGCCCTGGGGCACCAAAGACACACCTGCTTTAGCTTTTGTTGGGGAAGGAGTGGCAGAATTTAGGGTCAGTGAACTTGGTTGTGGACCAAGAAGAAGCATGATGTCACTCACTACCGTGCTCCTTAAGTGAATTACATTCTGGTCTGGAATGGCAGAGTAGGACACATCTTTCCTCAAGATAGAAACCCAAAACCCAAACCCAAACCAAAATAAAGCAAACAAACAAACAAACAAACAAAAAATCCCAAACATACCAAGGGAAAAACAAATCACTTAAGTTCTGAAACATGAATTGCTCTTTGAATTTTCTTTTCTGCCACAACAGGTATATTTCCCTGAGTACCTTAAGGCATCTGGCAGTTATCCTGGGATGATGTGATTGTTGGCGGGGGGGGGGGGGGGTAGCAGTGGCAGGAGGAGGAGTGTGAATAGGGAGTCCTAATGCTCCTACTGTTGGCTTTCTCTGCCTGTTTAAAAAGTGACTCTTCTTTTTAGAAATAGGTTAGCAAGATCCCATGAACTTTCTTTTTACCCTCATCAGATGTTGATCAGAAGGACTGATGATGTTTTTTCTCTCTCTCAAAACCTGATAGATGTCAGGCCCCCAGCTTGTTAACTGCTGATTTGGCTATCATTAGTTTCTGCTTCAGATGACTGCCCCATTTATCTTGGCTTAATACATTACCATGCCAACATACGGTGGTATATAGGTATTCTTTTATTATGCTCAAGTAGCATATTGAAGCATGTTTCAATTTAGAATGACACACAAATCTAACTTTCCTCACCCTTTAATTTGACTCAGTGGAAACACAATGTGGGCATAACAGACAACGTACAGTCTATTAGCAATTTTACAGTGAATCACTGTTAGTGTCTGTCATCTTAGTATTTATTTGACTAAGTCGCCTATGATCTAGTTGAACATTTCATGTATGCCTATATTTTGCTTCCTGACAACCTGGGTAAGAAGCACATCTAGGACGGCATATGAAATATGCATGTGTCCTCCCATGAAAATATTTATAAATAAATGATTTTCATAGTGAAAAACTTAAACAAGGATGGCACAACGGATTCTGCTCCAATATGCATAGTTATTATTGAATTTTTAAAGTCATTAAAGGAAAAAGTTCAAGAAACAGCTTTGCAAACCAGGGATACAGAATCAGCTTTTGTGTGTCTGAGGCTTTTCTGGGAGAAAGAGGTGGGGAGAGTTCTCAATTAGCCACCAGACCATAGCAAAAACAACAACAACAACAACAACAAAAAACATTCATTGACCTTTTTGTGATGTAGTGTGAATCTTCTCTCCATATTTGTTGCTTTAGAAAATGATAAAAAGGACCGTTCAGAAAATTCAAATTTGTCTCCAAGCACTCCTAATTCAATCACAACAGCACTTCAATAGATCTGAAAAAATAACAGTATACACATACATGCACACATACATCCTCGAGATAATACAGTGTATGTCGACCCCTATGCATGTACGTGCGTGTGTGTATATATGTGTATGTATATATGTGTGTGCATATATGCCTATATACATGTATGTATATATTTATGCATGTATATGTGTATGTATATATGTGTGTATGTGTGTCTCTGCGTGTATACGGTCACCACGTAAAGGAAAGTTGTATCTCATTTTCCCTTTTCACAAACTCAATCTTGAACCATCCTTCTCAACGCATTCCTTACTTGTTCTCCATACAACCTTGAATAACTGCCTTGTTGATATTCCTTTACACTTTTTAGTTGCTATGCTTTGGGCTTCTTCAGCAGTGGTGTTTCATTCCTATACTATTACACAGGATCATTTTTATCAAAGGTGATAGAGAGTTTCCAGTTACATGAGACAGTGAATTTCCTTGTTGTTTGGTTGCTGTGACTTTGTTTCCCCTAATTTGAAATGGGTTACAGGATATATAGCTTTAGGCATTGCTAGATCCACGTGCTCAGATGATGTTGTCAGGGCTTTCTGGCTATCTTGCTGTGTCTGGATTCACTTTTCCACTGTATGATCATGTCATTCTCAGAGAAGCTCTTTCCAGGTAGTGAGAAACATGGTGTTTAGTGTCCTCAGGTCTTTACACTAATGATTCATGATGGAAGAGAAAGAAAGCCACTTTTTCAGTGCCAATATGCATAATCTCAGGGAGGTTTCTGACTGGCCCTACTTGGGTCACCCCTAAATCACTAGGACAATCACTGGATCTCTTTACACTTTGGGTCTAGCCTGGTGACTTGAGCCCAGCTTAGGGCCAGGAGGTTAAATGGGGTTCCATGATTAACTGCCTCATCATAACCACATGGAATGGTATGTGGGTGATGAGAGATAGGGTGGGGAGAGCTGCTACTATAGAAAATGGGAATCAGAAGAAACCACCTCTCTCCCTTACCTACCTAGGTACCTTGACTCAGATTGCCTCAGTTAATCATCTCTCCCAATCTTACTAAACTTAGGACTTTCCAACCCATTATACTTTCTCCAGTCCTCAACTACATTTTTCCCAAGTGAATTTGGGAATCCCAATTTTTCCCATCCTCTACATCACAGCTGCATTTGCTCAGAATTTTCCCAGAGAAAGCAGGAGTCAACAAAAGCCCAAGAGATAAAACGCTTGCATGGCCAATAAGCCTTAAAGTAGGCAGTAAAAGATGGACAGATGGTCTCCATCCAAGATTCTTGGAAAAGCAGCCAGACATTCTGTGCACGCTTGATAAACATCAAACAAATCACAGACATCTGTGAAGATGGGTTCTACCCATGACCACTGGCTGGATCCCTGGAAGAAGAAGAAAAACATACTCTCAGTCATGTTTCCTAGCCCAGTTCCTCCACACATTATCTTGCCTTCAAACATAAGCCTTCTCTAGAATGACTTGTGTTGTAGTACCTGGTATTAAAATTCTAGGGTAACTTAGACATAAGACAATGAGAGAAAATTACCTGATTTCTGTAAACTTGATTTATCTTTTATCTGTAACATGGGAATAAGAATATTTATTTCATGAGACAGGTGTGAGGCTTCAATCACTTAATCTCTTTAAGCTTCAGTTTCATGTACAGTGAACATATAGTAATACTATACTCATAGGATAAGTTAGAGACCCA
Source organism: Martes martes (assembly GCF_963455335.1). Classification (NCBI taxonomy): domain Eukaryota; kingdom Metazoa; phylum Chordata; class Mammalia; order Carnivora; family Mustelidae; genus Martes; species Martes martes. The sequence continues at coordinate 50,048,693 of NC_137902.1, forward strand.
CTCCATTTCCATTCTGCTCTTCTTCCTTAGTAACATAATTCCAGTTTTGGTAGAGGTGGCAATACGCCATGATTTTAAAAAGACCCAGCCTTCCTTGCATATGGGTGTGGTCAAGAAAAGTGGAAGTTTTTAAGAGTGACATAGGGGAATCCTTACAAAGGGGGCTGATGCAACTGATTCGCTTTTGCCTTTATTTCTCCTTTCTTTCTTTTTAAAAAATATTTTATTTTTATTTATTTGAGAGAGAGAGAGAGAGCACACACAGAGGGAGCTGGAGAGGGAGAAGCAGGATCCTGGCTGAGCAAGGAACCCAGCTGGGGGCTGGATCCCAGGACCCTGAGATCATGACCTGAGCCAGAGGCAGACGCTTAACCTACTGAGCCACCCAGGGGCCCCTTATTTCTTCTTTCTATCTGCATTAGGATGTGACGTCTTCAGCTTCAGCAGTTATCTGTGGGGCATGAGGAAAGACAAAGAGTTGCTGAGACCTTGGTTTTGACATCCTCGAGTTGCTGAAAGGAAGCCAGCAATCTCTTACTTTTAGACTTTTTGTCGTTTGAGAGAAAAACAAATCCTGTTGTGCCTAGTCCTCTGTAGTCAAGTCTCTGTTACTTGCAGCTAAATTCAATGTATAATTGTGTTAAGATTGTTTAAGGTTCAGACAAGTAATCCATATAAAACACTCATTGCAAAAATCTGCAGTATTGACTCTAGGATACTTTGATGCTGTTGTTTTTTGTTTTCACCAGAAGGTGTCAATGGAATGTTTTCTTCCAACTATGTCACAACTATTCTGACTTCAGAATGTTAGGATGGGCAAACCTTGTCCCTTGAAATCAATGAAATAGGATGATAATAATAGCTAACATTTACAGAGCAAATCTTGTTTATAAACATAACAGAGGTAACCCACTGCCAGGTACATGGCAGGTGCTCAAATTATTGTTTTTTTCGTATCCATTTCTTACCCCTTCTTCTAGTGCAAGGGCGTGTCTGTCCAGGAAGAGGCAGCCTCCTTCAATAAAATGCAAACGGTAATAAGTTCCAGGTGCACTCAGGAGGTGGTCGCAGCAAACAGTGCCTTCTCACTAAAAGGAAACCTCAAACATGAATTTTGGAAAAATAATGAGTTTGGGAGCAAACTGTCTTTTATAGGGGACCTGACAAGGCTGGCTTCTAATTCTGGTTAGCTCTAAAGGGTGGGTCCAATTAGTAGGGCTGGGATTAGCACTATTGGGGCAGACCAATTCATGGACATATTCGGTCCGCTATCAATGTCACCCTCCCCCCCCCACACCCCCTCACCCCCAGGCCTGCTGGGGAGGTAGCCTCCACCATCAGCGTTTCCATGACGATGCAGTATATTTAGTCAGCAGCACCTCCCGAGTAAACAGTAATCCTTCAGAAAAACAAGAAGGTCATTACAGCAACTTGTCAAATCAATGCAGAGGGTGTCGAGGCCGATTAAGGCATCTTCTCTCGCAGCTGACACAGTGTCAATAGTACTGGGCCACTCCTGCTCAGGCAGATGATTGAAGTGAAGTGCCCATCAGTCAGGGCGTTGAGGTGGGCTAACGATTCCCCGCGCTGCCTATTAGAGCTACATGACAACTCAATCCTGTTTGCTGGCAAAGAGAGAGAGAGGGAGAGAGAGAGAGAGAGAAGGGGAAAAAATAGTGACCTTGTTGCTTTGTTTGAAGCTGAATTAAATTGACAAGAGCAGCTAATCTTTACCTAGGGCGATTAACAGAATTAAGGACCACAACAAAGGCACCCAAGGTTTTAACATCTATGCAAGGGCTCAGGGATGTTTATGATGTAGGAAGCTCTCCTTTGGTATTCAGGTACAATCCAGATATATATTCTGGGCCAAGCCTTCTCCAAATGAAGCGTGGGTAATCCCATTAACACCCTGCCAAAGCTACGTGTAAGGACACAAGGCTTTCACGGAATATGTCTCTTCCAGCACCAGCCGGGAAGCCTACTCTTCCCAGTGGCGCTGGCTGATGACTTTAGACTGAAGAATCTAGGCTAGGGAAAGCCATAAATACACAGAGTTTTTAATATATTTCCCAGGAGAAGTATTTTGCCTTATTTTCAATCTTCTAAGCCTATGCTTCCAGAGCAATTTTTTCCCAAACCATCCAAAATAAGAGAAGGGCCTCATGGCAGGAGAAAAGAACTCTCAAAGAAGGAAATGAGAAGCTTGAGAGATTCTTGGACAGAAATATTTTTTTCTCACTTACTGGAACATTCTACCCTTGATGCAGTTAAAGGCATAGGCTCCAGCATGAACAAATTAGGACAAATTGGAACACTGATATCAAAGATAAAAATTTTATTTTTTATATACAATTGCATTTAACATTTACTAAGAACACTCTTTAGTGACCAGAAGCAGGAGTCATCAAATCCTTTTCTGTAAAGGTCAAATAGTAAATATTTTAGGCTTCACAGACCTTATCATTCCTGTTGCAACTACTGAACTCTACCATTATAGCATGAAAAGAGTCATAGGTAATATGGAAATTAGCAGGTGTGGTTGTGTTCCAAGAAAACCTTTGTTTATAATAACAGACTGTGAACCAGATTTGGTCTGCTAGCTGCAGTTTGCAGACCCCTGATCAAAAAGATTGTAGCAATTCCATGCACCCAACTAACATTCATGGAGTGCTTTGTATTTGTCAGGCACAGCGCTAGCTGTTAGAGGAAAAAGAGGGAACCAGCCAGTCCTTGCCTTTGAAGACTTTGCAGTATAATGGAGAAGATCACTATTTGTGTGCATGACTATAATACAATCTATTAGGTGCTATAATTAAAAAACACAGGTGAGGATGCCTGGGTGGCTCAGTCAGTTGGGTGTCTGCCTTCGACTCAGGTTATAATCCTGGGGTCCTGGGATCGAGCCCCACATTGGGCTCCCTGCTCAGTGGGGAGCCTGCTTCTCCCTCTCCTCCTATTCATGCTGTCTCTTGATATCTTTATATGAAGTATATACAGATATACCATAAAATAAAATAAATAAAATAAAATAAATAAAAAACACAGATGAAAGTAATAAATTCTTCCTAGGGCAAAAAAGTTCAGAAAAAATGACAGAAAACAGGAGACTTTGGGGCTACACATTCAAGAAGCTTTAAGTGGGTAAAGTAGGTAAAGACATTATATATTGAGTATAGCCAGAGTGTAGTGTGTGTGTGTGTGTGTAAGAAAGAGAGATATCTGGAAACAGATATTACTGGTAAAATGGGAGGGGCAAGGAACAGAGAAGGAGACTTTAGGGGACAAACTTGTTGCAGAAAGGACTCGAAAGGTACATGTGGATCAGAGGAATGGATTTGTATGGCAAGCTAAGGAATTCATACTTTTTTCATCTATAGGCAATAAGAAGCAGTTAATGATTTTAAGCAGAAGAATAATGCAATCAGATGGCTGTGTGGAGACAAGGAAAGACTAGCAGAGACTATTATAATAGTTCCAGGCAAAAAGAATAAAATTCTGGGTTAAGATTGATCAGGGAATACAGAGAAGAACAAAGATGTGAGAAATGTTTCATAAATATAATCTGTCAAGCTCCTGCTCTAATGGATAGGGCATATATGGCTAAAGGGTTACCTTGGCATCAGTTCCAAGAAAGTTGGTCTTGGGGGAGTGTAGGACTTTGAAAAAAAATTTGCACAGGACCAACTAAGACAGCACAGCAAAGGGAGAAATTTAGTCTAAGAGGATAGCTAAGAATATCACCATGGAAACAGTCTATAAAAGCCAAGCATGGAAGATGATCCAAAGGTAAGAGTGAGGCATTGGATCACTGAGGTGAGAAGCTCGTGAAAATTGGTGGAGGCCAGAATACAGACCTGGAAATATGGTTGGAGCAAATTGGTCATGTGAGGTACATGTGAGATCATTCCTCAGTTTGGTATGGTGCCCCTGTGAGGAGATTTAATAATATATGGGCTCATATAAACTCAGATACAATCAATAACACCAGGAATTATTCCAAGACTTCTAGCTGGGTCATTCAAAGCAAGATGATATTAAAGGAAGTAACAAAGACAGAAGATGATATAGGCAGAGTGATACTGAGTTTACGTTGGGGTATGATGAATTGGAAACACCTACAGATTAACTGGTGGCTTGTTGAATTTAGTGATGTAGAGCTAAGAACCGGACATGTAATTTTTAAAATTATTTTTTATTAACATATAATGTAGTATTTGTTTTAGGGGTACAGGTCTGTGAATCATCAGTCTTAACAATTCACAGCACTCACCATAGAACATACCCTCCCCAATGTCCATAACCCAGCCACCCTATCCCTCCCCCCTCTCCCCTCCAGCAACTCTCAGTTTGTTTCCAGAGATTAAGAGTCTCTTATGATTTGTCTCCTTCCCAGGTCCCATCTTGTTTCATTTTTCCCTCCCTTCCCCCCATGGCCCCCCGCCCTGCCTCTCAAATTCCTCATATCAGAGAGATCATATGATAATTTTCTTTCTTTTATTGACTTATTTCACTTAGCATAATACCCTCTAGTTCCACCCACATTGTTGAAAATGACAAGATTTCATTTTTTGATGGCTGCATGGTATTCCATTTCATTCATATATAAATATATATGTATACACACACACACACACACACCCCTACACACACACATCTTATTTATCCATTCTTCTGTTGATAGACATCTAGGCTCTTTCTATAGTTTGGCTATTGTGGACAATGTTGCTATAAACATTCAAGTGCACGTGCCCCTTCAGATCACTACATTTGTATCTTTAGGGTAAATACCCAGTAGTGTAATTGCTGGGTCATAGGGTAGCTCTATTTTCAACTTTTTAAGGAAGCTCCATACTGTTTTTGAGAGTGGCTGCACCAGCTTGCATTCCCACCAACAATGTAGGAGGGTTCCCCTTTCTCTGCATCCTTGCCAACACCTGTCATTTCCTCACTGGTTAATTTTAGCCATTCTGACTGGTGTGAGATGATATCTTACTGAGGTTTTGATCTGTATCTCCCTGATGCTGAGTGATGTTGAGCACTTTTCACGTGTCTCTTGGCCATTTGGATGTCTTCTTTGCAGAAATGTCTATTCATGACTATCCATTTCTTGAGTGAATTATTTGTTCTTTGGATGTTGAGTTTGGTAAGTTCCTTATACATTTTGGATACTAGCCCTTTGTCTGATATGTCATTTACAAATATCTTCTTCCATTCTATCAGTTGTCTTTGGTTTTGTTGACTCTTCCCTTTGCTGTTCAAAAGCTTTTGATCTTGATCAATTCCCAGTAGTTCATTTTTGCCCTTGTTTCCCTTGTCTTTGGCAATGTTCCTAGGAAGAAGTTGCTGCGGCTGAGGTCAAAGAGGTTGCTGCCTGTGTTCTCCTCAAGTATTTTGACGGATTCCTGTCTCACATTGAGGTCTTTCACCCATTTGAGTCTATTTTTGTGTGTGTGGTATAAGGAGATGTTTCAGTTTCATTCTTCTGCATGGGGCTGTCCAATTTCCCCAACACCATTTGTTGAAGAGGCTTTCTTTTCCCAGTGGACATTCTTTTCTGCTTTTTCAAAGATTAGTTGACCATAGAGTTGAGGCTCCATTTCTGGCCTCTCTATTCTGTTCCACTGATGCTGTGTGTGTCTGTTTTTGTGCCAGTACCATACTGTCTTGATGATGACGGCTTTGTAATAGAGCTTAAAGTCTGGAATTGTGATGCTGACAACTTTGGTTTTCTTTTCCAACATTCTCTGGCTATTCGGGGTCTTTTCTGGTTCCATATAAATTTTAGGATCATTTGTTCCATTTCTTTGAAAAGAGTTAATGGTATTTTGATAGGGATTGGATTAAATGTGTAGATTGCTCTAGGTAGCATAGACATTTTCACAATATTTGTTCTTCCAATCCATGAGCGTGGATCGTTTTTCCATTTCTTTGTTTCTTTCTCAATTTATTCCATGAATACTTTATAGTTTTTGAGTACAGAGTCTTTGCCTCTTTTCTTAGATTTATTCCTAAGGTATCTTATGGTTTGGGTGCAATTGTAAATGGGATCAACTCCTTAATTTCCCTTTCTTCTCTCTTGTTGTTGGTGTATAGAAATGCAACTGATTTCTGTGCATTGATTTTATACCCTAATGCTTTACTGAATTCCTGTATGAGTTTTAGCGGTTTTGGAGTGGTGTCTTTTGGGTTTTCCACATAAAGTATCAGATCATGTGCAAAGAGTGAGTTTGACTTCTTCTTTGCCAATTCAGATGTCTTTGATTTCTTTTTGCTGTCTGATTGTCGAGACTAGGATTTCTATACTATGTTGAATAGCGGTGGTGATAGTTGACAGCCCTGCCATGTTCCTGACCTTAGGGGAAAAGCTCCCAGTTCTTCCCCTCTGAGAATGATATTTGCTGTGGGTTTTTTATAGATGGCTTTGATGATACTGAGGTATGTGCCCTTTAATCCCTACACTATGAAGAGTTTTGATCAAGAAAGGATGCTATACTTTGTCAAATGTTTTTTCAGCATCTATTGAGAGTATCATATGTTTCTTGTTCTTTCCTTTATTAATGTATTGTATCACATTGACTGATTTGCAGATGTTGAACCAACCTTGCAGCCCAGGAATAAATCCCACTTGGTCGTGGTGAATAATCTTTTTAATGTACTATTGGAGCCTATTGGCTAGTATTTTGGTGAGAATTTTTGCATCTGTGTTCCTCAAGGATATTGGCTGTAATTCTCCTTTTTGATGGGGTCTTTGTCTGGTTTGGGGATCAAGGTAATGCTGGTCTCATAAAATAAGTTTGGAGGTTTTTCTTCCATTCCTATTTTTTTGGAACAGTTTCAGGAGAATAGGTATTAATTCTTTACATGTTTGGTAGAATCCTCTGTGAAGCCGTCTGGCCCTGGGATCTTCTTGGGAAATTTTTGATGACTCCTTCAATCTCCTTACTGGTTATGGTCTGTTCAGGTTTTCTATGTCTTCCTGGTTCAGTTTTGGTAGTTTATATGTTTCTAGAAATACATCCATTTCTTCCAGATTGTCAAATTTGCTGGCGTTTGGTTGCTCATAATATGTTTTTATAATAGTTTGTATTTCTTTGGTGTTGGTTGTGATCTCTCCTCTTTCATTCATGATTTTATTAATTTAGGCCCTTTCTTTTTTCTTTTTGATAAGTCTGGCCAGAGGTTTATCAATCTTATTGATTCTTTCAAAGAACCAGCTCCTAGTTTTGTTGATCTGTTCTACAATAGTTCTTTTGGTTTCTATTTCGTTGATTCCTGCTCTGATCTTTATTATTTCTCTTCTGCTGGTGAGTTTAGACTTTCTTTGCTATTCTTTCTCCAGCTTATGTAGGTGTAGGGTTAGATTGTGTACTTGAGATCTTTCTTGTTTCTCGAGAAAAGCTTGTAGTGCTATATACTTTCCTCTCAGGACTATCTTTGCTGCATCCCAAAGATTTTGAAGAGTTGTGTTTTCATTTTCATTTGTTTCCATGAATTTTTTAAATTCTTCTTTAATTTCCTGGGTGACTCATTCATTCATTCATTCTGTAAGATGCTCTTAGCCTCCATGTATTTGAGTTCTTTCCAACTTTCTTCTTATGGTTGAGTTCTAGTTTCAAAGCATTGTGGTCTGAAAATATGCAGGGAATGATCCCAATCTTTTGGAACTGCTTGAGACCTGATTTGTGACCCAGGATATGAGCTATTCTAGAGACTGTTGCATGTGCCCTAGAGAAGAATGTGTATTCTGTTGTTTTGGGATGGAATGTTCTGAATAGGTCTGTGATGTCCATCTGGTGCGGTGTGTCATTTAAGGCCTTTATTTCCTTGTTGGTCTTTGCTTAGATGATCTGTCCATGTCAGTGAGGGGAGTGTTAAAGTCCCCTACTATTATTGTATTATTGTTGATGTGTTTCTTTGATTTTGTTATTAATTGGCTTATATAGCTGGCTGCTCCCATGTTAGGGACATAGATACTTAAAATTGTTAGATCTTCTTGTTGGATAGACCCTTTAAGTATGATATAATGTCCTTCCTCATCTCTTCTTATATTTTTTTGGCTTAAAATCTAATTTACCTGGTATAAGGATTGCCACCCCAGTTTTCTTTTGGTGTCCATTAGCATGGTAAATTGTTTTTTACCCCCTCACTTTAAATCTGATGGTGTCTTTGAATTGCTTGCAGACAGCATATTGATGGGTCTTGTTTTTTTATCCGTTCTGATACCCTGCATCTTTTGATTGGGGGCATTTAACTCATTTGCATTCAGGGTAACTATTGAAAAATATGAGTTTAGTGCCATTGTATTGCTTGTAAGGTGACTGTGCATTGTCTGTATATTGTATATTGTCTCTGTTTCTTTCTGGTCTGTTATTTTTGTGCTTTTGAGGTGACTTTTTCTGTCTTGTCTCTTCATCCAGAGAAGAATAGATGAATGAGAGAACAAAATACTAGAAGGGTAGCAATGACCCAGAAAAACATACATTAACCAAATCAGAAGAGACACGAAACCAGGGGAGGAGAAAGGGGAAAAAAGAAAAAAAAATTATATATATATATTTATATATAATTAGTTAGTTAGTTAGACTGGTGAATAGAACAAAGCCATATGCCACACACTTGATTTTGCATATGTTTTGGTCTGTTAGAAGAAAGTGCCTCCCAAAAATTTAAAGAAAGAAAAAAAATAAGGGTAAACACAATAGAGGGATGGAATATGACTGTAAAGATGAAAATTTAAAAAGCTTCTAAAAAAGGAACTGCTGTGATAAGAAGTTGGTTAAAAAAAGAAAGAAAAAAGAAAAGAGGAAATAATGTGATCAGGCTGGAGACTAGAACAAAGGTGTACATTAGATTTAGGGTATATTATGTTCTATTAGGAAAAAAAAATCCCAAAATGTTAATGAAAGAAAAACTTATATGTATACAAAAAAAGGTTAAATACAAGGAAGGGATAGACTATTACTATAACAATAAAAATTAAAAAAGATTTTTAAGAAGGTATTGATAAAATAGTTTGAAAAGGTTAAAATAGGAAAGAGGAAAGATTTTTTAAAAACAGAATAAAAAATTAAAAAAATTTAACTTTGAAAGACTAAAGAATCATGGGGAAAAAAACATGTGTTCTATGTGCTACATTCCCCTAGCTCTGGAGTTCCCTGGTTCTCATTGATGGATGAACTTGGTCTTGGCTGGATGTTCTTGCTAATCTTCTGGGGGAGGGGACTGTTGTGGTGATTCTCAAATGTCTTTACCTGAGGTGGAATTGCACCGCCCTTTCCAGGGACCAGGCTAAGTAATCTCCTTGGGTTTGCTCCGGAGCTTTTGTTCCCTAAACACTTTCCATAGAGCTCTGGAGGATGGGAATGAAAATGGCAGCCTCTTAATCTCCAGCCAGGAGGAGACAAGAGCTCAGCATCCCACTCCTCATTGCACCCTTGGAGAAAAGTGCTCAATCACTCCCGTCTCCCTGGTCTCTGGCCGCTCTCTGAGCTCACCCAGCCTGTGACCGAGCATTTCTACCTCCAGCACATGGCCCCATTTGGAGTCTCTAAACCCAGCATTTTCCTGCCGTACTCCCATGACACTCCCCTGTGGGAGGAAGGTGAGTCTCCCCAAGTCTGCCACTTGTGGGGTCTCTGCTTGAATAGTACCACTACTATTCAAGCAACTCTACTATCCAAAACTACTATCCAAAACCCAACTGTGCCTTGGATCATGGTTTAAGTTAACCCTGAGCTGAAAGCCCCTCCTCAGCTCCATCTCTGCAGCCGGTTTCCCCACTCCAATACCTGGCAGCTCTGCCACACTGAGATACCCTCATTCTGTGACCCTGAGAGACCTGAGATCACACTGTCCCCCCGAGGGTTCCACCCCTTTGTTAGCCTCTGGAGCAATGTCCCTCCATGGAGCAGACTTCTAAAAGTTCTGATTTTGTGTTCGGCTGCTCTACTGCTTGCTGGAGCTGTCCCCTCCCCACTCGGTTTCTCTTCATGTATATCACCTTGGAATCACTTTGCACATCCTACCTTCCAGAAAGTCACCGCTTTTCTGTCCCTGGAATTGCTACTCTTCTTCTCTTTGATCTCCTGTTGAGTTTATAGGTGTTCAGAATGGTTAAATAACTATCTAGCTGAACTCCTGGGATCCGATGAGGTTTAGACCTCCGACTCCTCTGCCATCTTGGTCCTCCTCTCTTTTTGCACTTTTGGACATATAACTTTGAAACTAATCCATATGTAGCTATGGTTTGAAGCCCACAGAATGGATGAGAACACCCAAAGAGACTGTGGCTGAGAAGAACAGCGAAAAAGAATTCTATAAAAAATACTAATGGGGAGGACAGAGAGGGCAGAATCACTAAAAAAAGACAGGGGAAGACTGGTCAAGGAAGTAGGAGAAAAATCAAGGGAGAATAGTATTTCTGGAATAGGGGGATGGCTAATGGCAAATGCCACAAGGACGTGAATTTAGTTGAAAGCCAAACAGAACAGAAAAGCCTTTGGGGTAATTCTTGGCAATCCTGAGTTAGAAAAACAGTGTGGATAGAAGCCAGATTATCCTCGGGTGAAAACTGAATGGGAGACACTGTCAAGACTTTTGATGATAAAAGGAGATGAGAGGTATGTTTATAAATTTAGGAAGATATATAGCAGAAGGAAGATGATCAACAATGAAAAATACTTAAAGATATTTGAGCTCAAATGAAAAGCTGATAGAGAATGAATATATCAGGGAGGAAATACAGAAAAGTTTGGAATGGCATTTCCGAAATTACCCTATAAACAAGAATTATTTGTGAGTATTTGTGAAAAATGTTCCTGGTCCCCAGTTCAGAACTTCTAAATTAGTAGATTTAGAAGATCCACCAGAGGGATCAAGGGATTTCAATGTATAATAAACATCACAATTGACCCTTATAATCATGCTGGTTTGGGACATTCCTATAAGAATATTTGAAATTAGAGCAGTGGTCCACAAATTTGACTGTTTATTGGAATCCATGGAGGTGCTTTAAAAATATATCAATGTCTAGATCCTACCTCCAGGAGATGCTGGATTATTTGGTCTAAAGTTCTGCTTGGGTATTGGGAATTTTATAATTTTCTGATGGGATTCTAACATGCAGCTAATTTTGAGGTATAGGTGTAGGAAGAAGAAGAATAAAAATAATTTTGGGGAAAGAAGTGAGATAAATATGCTTGTTTCATTCTTCTGTGGCCTATATTATATTGAAGAAGTAAAAGGCTTCATCATCTGTTGAAAGTAAAGGGGCAGAAGTGGAGTGTTGGACTTAGGGAAAGAGATAAAGGGAATGGATGGGAATATGAATTGTAAGAGCACTGAAGATGTTGCTGAAATGATATCCTTTCTCAGCAGTGGGCAACTATTCAGAAATAGAGTGACTGGTTGGCTCTGTATCTGGTGCTGGGTAAATAGGGAAAATAGAGAAGTGTGATCAGGGAAAAGAGGATTGAGGCACTTGGAGAGATTAATATCATTCAAGGAAGTTGGTTACCTAAAGACTGCCATGAGTAGAAGGTCATAATTTTAGTTTAGAATCCTGGAACCTCAATCTTAAAGAGGAGCCACAGAAATGAAGTGAGTATCTTTGGACTAAAGTTGGTTAAGGAAGTATGTAGTTTAAATTTTGAGATATGGGATTGTCTAGTGAGGCAAAGGACTTGAACTCTTTATAAAACCTGGCTCTTTGACTTGCTAGTTGTATGACCTTGGGCAAATTATTCAACACATGGAAGCCTTGATTTCTTCATCTGTAAAATAGGGATAATAATGCTTGTTAGAACATTGCATGAACAAGGTGGTGGTCAACAACATTAGTCTTCAAGAAAGGTCCAACAGGATAATAATTGGTCCATAAAATGATTCTTGGTGATGAGTTTTTAACAGAATGGTGAGGGCAGGAGCCAAATACCAATCGGCTGCAAAAGAAAGTCATGAAGTGGAGACTCTTTCAAAAAGCTTGGTGAAGAGGAAGATATTTTAAGGTAAATTTAGGAAAAGTCATGGTCTATGGAATACTTACAGGACTTTTGTGGTGATCAAATTAAATAAGGAATACAAAGCATTTAACCCAGTAGACACACAGTACTCACTAAAACCAATCTATCATTATTATTACTACTATTGCTATTATCAATACCACAGTTTTGTGAATGATAATCACTGCTTTGGGGAAGTTAGAATATCAGATGCTTTATGAGTTTGGTGATTGTGTTGGCTAGATGAAGAAAGTATCACATGGGGCCTGAAGTGGTGAAGTGGTGAAATCATGATGGGTAAGAGAGGTCTACAAGTAACAACTCAACTAGACAATATTCTGTTATTTTTAGTCACGTAGTCATGTTTACTACTATGTTTACTACTATAATGGGGTTCCATGATATCCACTTGTAACTATATCTAAAACTTGGGGCCATTCTAAAAGTTGCTTGATGAAAGCTGCCTTTATATTTGTGTCATATTTCTGTGCAACTCATCAGTTTATATAACTGACCTACTCAATCAAATAGAATAAAATGCTGCCAGGGATGGGGAGAATGAGAGCAAGAGTGAGAAAACCTATTCCCCAAAAAAGCCTAGTAAAAGAAACCATTAGAGAAAAAAAAAAAAATAATAGCGTTCATTACTGGTCCTGAGCCCTGCTGGGCACATGTCTATATCCTATAACTAGATAATGCACTCTAGCATCCATAAAAAGAAACCACTGCCACAGATGTTGTGCCATGTGGAAGGTCAGGATTCCAGAGACGATCCAAAGTGGACATTTCTTAGAGGGGTCTGGTACACTTAGTAAACAGGGGAAAACATTTTCATCCTATAATCTATCCTAGGGACAATCATGCAGAAGCCCACTTATTTCTGCAAATAGAGCAGAACCAATCACCAAACAATGAAGGCTTCACAGTCTTGGGAGAAAGGCTTAATGGAGTGCTTGGTTTCAAATAACACCTCCAGTGATCCAGATCTATTTTGGAGGTCCTTGGATCACTGAGGAGTAAAATTATTATAATGACTTTTAGTTGGCGAGACTGGATCCAGTGAATGGAGGTTGAAGGGAGGAAGATGTCAGTTTAGCATAAGAAAAGATAGGCTGTTGAGGAAAAAGTGATTATTTTTATTTGTAATTGGAGATTCACAAAATGAAAAAATGAAATGAATAATCAATTGCTGGGATCTTTTGGAGCAGTTGAAGCATCCAATGGGAGAGTAGACCATTCTGAAATTCCCTTCTGAATCTGACATATTACTCTTGATGTTTTAAAAATATGAGAGCCATGTTTCATACTCACATGCTAGGTTGAACTTAACTCTTCCCTGGAGCAAGTCAAGATTGGGTTGGTCAAAATTCTTTCTGACAGGACTGACAGAGGATATTGTAGAACTCTGGAAAAAAAAAAAAGTTGTAAAGAGAACATTTTTGGGAAGAGAGACTTCCATTTATATCTATTGAGTTGTATTATATTTGAGACTTTAAAAAGTTGTCTCTTTTAGTTTGCACTGAAGAACCAAGGAGTAAGTACTATAATCTCCATTTGTTTAATGTGGGTATGGATGGTTTAGAGCAGTTAAATAAATTGTAGATGATCACACAACTAGAACACCAGTACTTAAAATCAGATTTATTTTATCCTACAGTTGGGCTCTTATCACTACACTCTATTGTTCTCAGCTTCTGTCAGTTGCCAGCTGCATGATTTGGGGTATACTGCTCAAACTGCCTCAGAATTTTTGTCTTAGATAATAAAATTGTAGTGTTGTTGTACAATATTACATGGGGAGCTTCTGGGTAGTTGAAAATAATAGCTGCTACCTAGAGCTACACAAGCCATATAACCTGTAAAAATAATACAGAACAACAAGAAGAACAAATAAAACTATACAAAACTCACAATCTCAGTACAACTAGTACACAGATGATTAGTAAACTTCAGGATAATTACAGAAGTAAAATTTACCAAATTTCAGTGAGCTCTCACTCAGACTCTCACCATAATCTGTTTATGATAAGCAAAGGCAATTTGAGAAAAACTATAAGAAAAAAAGAAGATGGGAACTAAAGCTGGACATAAATTGTTCTAAAACCACAGCCAGAAAGACAAAGTTCACCTTATGTGTGAAAATACTAAAAATATTTATTGATAGATCTGATTATTGATGTCAAAAAAACGTGCTTAAAGGTGCACCTGACTCGAAATGCTAGTTTTTGAAAGGCATGACTTCAGGGAGAAGATGCAAAAAAGAAGGGAGAGGACTTGATAACTGAATGGTGAAAGAGAAAAGAAGCCAAATGGAAAATTTTAAGGTTGTTCCAGACAATAAGCAAGCAAAAACCCAATGAATAGTGGACACAAAACATTTCCCCACATCATGTGTACACACACACACACTCTACTAAGGAATTGAACTCTGCTATACTGGCAGAAGAGAGCAATGCTGAACTAGAAATGTTCTAAATACCAAAAATAATAAATAAATAAATTTTTGAAAATCAAGGGAAGACATTTAAAAAGTCTATTCAAAGCTATTTTAAAAAATCAGGAAACAAAAGTGAACAAATTTCAGTTGATGAAAATTGTCCTCAAAAAAAGAAAATAAAAAGAAAGAAAAAAAAGAAAAGAAAAAGGAAACAAAGTCATGAAGAAAAAAACCCTATAAGACAACATTGCAAAATTAAATCAAATATACACAGGCAAGCATTTGGGAATATAACAAATCACCTTGAATCAGAAATTCAAAAAACAAAAAAATGGAAAGAGATTTTAAAAAGCAGGGGGAAAAGTGAAAGGATAGTTTGTTGAACCAAAAAAAAGGGAGGGGGCAAAAAACAATTAAAATTATTTCAGAAATGAAGACTAAATTACAAAATACTAAGTGAAATAGATTCAAACAGAATTTTGATAAATGGTATAGAAAAAAGGTAGGAAAAAGCCAAGATAATGGAAATGAGGTAAAGAAAGGAGCTGAAACCAAGAGTTGGGTGCTTAACTGACTGAGCCACCCAGGTGCTCAAGTATATTATTATTTTTAATTTCTTCCTTCCATTGCCTGCTCCTGGCTGCTCCTCCCTCTCCCTTCTCTCTGCTCCTTCCACCTTTGGGACACTGCTGCACAGAATCCTGTGTTTCCTTCTATCAATACACCTGCCTCCCTGCTTTGTAATAGTTGACTGAAGTATCTATATAGCACAAGATATCATGAGCTATTTGAAGGCAGAGTCCGTGATTTATTTATTCAGTTCTATATCCCCAGCACCTGATGCATAATAGATTCTCCATAACTGTTTGCTGGAAGAAAATGACTCAATGAATACATGAGAACAAGAAGTGGGCCAAGATCCTTACTTATATACCCCAGCAAAGGTAACAAACCTCCAATCTGAACATTGCCCAGCATCCGAGGACTTACCAACTGGAGTCTGTGTGGACTTCTGAGTAAGTGGAGGAGGTGGTCCTAACCAAAGGGCCAGGCTTGATCGTCTTATAGCAAATACTGCAGGAGTACAAGGTGGTGAGGAACTTGAAATTGGTATCAGCCAGTGATGGATTTATATCCCACCTATGTCACTTAATGATAAATTTGAAATGTTTGTACAATTGCTTGACCTTGCTGAGCCTCAGTTTAGTTGTCAGTACCATCGGGCATAACCCCTTCCTGACATCCCTACATAATCCCCACATGTATCTGGTACTTAGATTAAAGACCTTGGTTGTCATGTCTCTGGCATAGAGTCTGCCCATAGCAGGAGCTCAGTAAATGATGGTTGCCATCCCATTCCCCTCTTTTTCTCTCCTGCTGGACACTCATACTCACTCCAAAATCCTCTCCACTATGTTTATAAAACCCGAAGGACGTCCTTTATGTAGCATGACATTTCCCTTAAGATAGGAAACCAATGGTGCCATCTGGGGATGTGGCCATTGTAAATATTTGTTCTCAGGTACAGGAAGATTCAGTCCCAGAACTCCAGGTTTCCCAGCATGCTCTCAGGGCCATCCAAGGTGCATGATGGGTCACTGACAGAAGCAATTGGAGAATTGTTTCCTAAAACCCTGCTGGAGCTCTGCATAATACCAGTCGAGGGGCCATGGAGCTCCAAAGCCAGAATTAACCAACATATTCTTCTCTCCTTTCAGTAGATACTGAATTGGTGTCTGTTAATCAACCTGACTGGCTTCCAATAATCACAACTTATTTTCCAACTTGACAAGACATGCTTAGAGGAAAAGAAAAAAGAGAGCATGCAGGGGGCTAGGTGGAGCAATGGATAGATAATCAACATTTTTAATTGAATTTCAGGTTTGAGCTTAAGCTTCTTGTTGGAGATTCTATATTGGCTCTATCATTAACAGAATAATTCTACTCTCATTTTCTCATTATTTTAAATTGAACAGCAACAGAAAAGTGTGATATCTGAAGCACATATGTTTCTGGGGAAAATTAACTGAAATGATGGAAGTGATAGTTTAATCCAGCGCTACCTAATAGAACTTGCTGCAGTGCTGAAAATACTCTATTCTGTGCTTTATCATATGGTAGCTTTTAGTCACATGTGGTTATTGAGCACTTGAAATGTGGATAGTGCAAGTGAGAACTGAATTTTTAATTTTATTTAATTTTAATTTAAGTAGCCATGTACGGTTAGTGACTATGATAATGGACAGCACTGAGAAGAAGAAGAGAAAAGCAAAGTCCACTGATCTCAGAGTACTGGGGTTCGTCTTGCATTGCTCGATGGAGTCAGTTGCCTGACTCCATGCTTCAAAGTCTCTTGTGTGGTCCTGTCCAGCTTGCTCTCCTCTCTGTTATCTCTGAATTGCTTCCACTGAATTCTAGCAATTGTTTACTGATGTCTACTTCATAAGCTGCCCTCTGCTCAGTTTTCTAAGGTTGCTTTCCTTTAGAGTTTCCTGCCCTGCACCCATTTCCTTTTACATAATGGCTTCCTAGTTTTTTCTGGAGAACCATCTCTTCTCTTTCCTGACACACAATTCAAGTGGTCTGGTCATAGCAGACTCCCTCCTGGGGTCTAGGAGTACACACTGCGAGCAGGCCAAGCAAAGCACTACATCCCTCTGGCTGTAGTAACTGGTGAAGGGACTGACCCATGATACAAATCTATGTGTCATGGAGACACTCATGGAATAATTTGCAAGGGTCATTACAAAGGAGAAGCTTCCTTTCTGTTGTGACCGCTGAGTTGATAAAATGGAAATGTGGAGTGCTGGTAACCATTTGCCACCACGTAGAGATGAATTTAATATAGAGGAGAATACAGTTAAAATTGCAGAAGGATATTTCTGATGCCATACCTGTGAACACCTGAATCCAGGGATCTGAAGATATAGACACTAATAAATTACTTTATTGTCTCCCTCCCTCCTTTTCTTCCTCCCTCCCTTCCTTCCTTTTTCTGTTTCCTTTTCCTTTTTTCTTCTCTCTCCCTCTCTCTTTCTTTTTTTTTTTTTTTTCTTAAACAAATTTAAGTTTGGGTTCAGATAAAAAGGATTGTGACTAATATATAGCTTCTGTAAGAAGCCCTCTACAAATCTGACCCCTTCCTGCAGCTCTTTTAATTTCCCAGTGCTACTATAAATGTATCCTCTATTGGATTCAAGCACATATCCCCACTCCCCTTTTCTGTGTCTTGGCTTTTTGGTGTCCTTTCCATGCCAAATGTAACAAACTTTCTTTGCTGCTTTCCAAGTCCTCTTCTGGGTCTCTAACCCAGGTCCAAGCCCAGCTCCCTCTGCCTGTTCTAGCTCCCCTCTGTTTCTAGTTCTCCGAGCTCTTGCACAGCACTTCAATCATGTTCACTCTCCTGTGTTCACTGTGCTCTGTGAGCCTGACTTTACTCACCAACCAGACTTGGAGCCTTGCTGAGGGTAGACAGTACATTCAGCCCAGTTTTATTTCTTGCATATAGTCTCTCTCTGGGCCTAGTATAGCAGGACTCAACAATTCTGATGGACTGGTGGATTTATTGATAGAAAGCCAATATTTTATTTTACTTTATTTTCATAAGGATTTTATTTATTTACTCGACAGAGGCAGCATATACAGGGAGAGTGGCAGGCAGAGGGTGAGGGAGAAGCAGGCTCCTTGTTGAGCAGAGGGCCCAGTGCAGGACTGGATCCCAGGACCCTGGGATCATGACCTGAGCCAAGGGTAGATGCTTAACCAACAGAGCTACCCAGGTGCCCAAATAGCATATATTTTAGAAATACTGCTTTCTGGATGTCTAAGAAGGCAGGTGGTGGGAGAGACAGCCTTGAAATAAAACAACTAAAACTTATGAAAAAAGTAAGTTTATTTATTTATTTGTTTGTTTGTTTTTACATTTTATTTATTTTTATATTTTCTGGAAGTTTCATTCACACTTTCAAGCAAGGGTGGTATTTCTTTGTTTCCAATTGGCTTATGTCTTTTTCCCGGCCTAAAATTAGTAAAGAGAAAATGGAGAGAATTATATATTGCTGAGATTCCAGAAGTCAACCATCAAGGGTTGAGGCAATAAAAGTTTAAGACAATCTACAGCCCATTTGTCTCCTGGAGATAGTATCATCCAACCAGAATGTGTTTACAAAAAGACCACTCAGTGCTCCCAAATAAAGGCAATGGGGAATAGAAGAAAAGATAAAGGCATTGTCTCTGTGCTCAGGGCATCCAGGCTCCTTAGATGGAAAAGTTAACATTTCTGAGATAACAGTGAACAAGATAAGACAATATATAATGAACTCCATGGGATAGATCAGTGGTGTAGAATTTAAGAGATGTGGGAGATCACTGGGGGTTGTAGGAGTCCCTGAAATTATCTTAGAGAAGGTAGGACTTAGGCAGTGTTTTGAAGAAGAAATGAGAATTGAAGGAACAGAGGGAAGAATTACATGGACATAGAGAAGATTTAAAGAAATAAATGTTAGCATTTAAATCTAATACAAGAGGTTCAGACACCTGCTATTTTATGGTTCTGACTGAAAATCACTCGTAAATGCTTTAAGAAATTAGTGTCAGGGCCTCTCAGTTTGAGTGTGCCGGCTGTACCTGCATACCTAAGAGGGCTCCATTCACAGTGTAAGAGCATAGGTGTGTATGTGTCACAAGATTTCCTTGCAGATGGAGTAAAGTAACTTGCTCCCACAAAATCACTATGCTAGTGTATGAGAGATAGAACTCAAGCTCTCAGGGGAGGAATGCCTGCCTTTTTCTATTTCTTACAAAGTCACCTTACAGGTGAGTGGAAGCTTGAAATTTGGAGGAAGACAGGACATGCCCAACACAGTCAACATTCATGGAATCTCTTGTCTCTAAAATCATTCTGCAAGGCCTCAGGAGACTCTCAAGGAGAAGGAAATGACATCAACTCCCAGGTTGTTTTCGTTCTCCCAAGGGTTTTTCCATGGTCTCTCTTGAAAAAGTTCAGGTCCTCAAATGATTGGAAAAAGTCAAAGCGAAATAAAAGTTAGGGTCAGGTGGATGGTGTAGGGAATAAAGTACCACAGAAATGTGTCACCAAGAGGGTGCCTGGGTGGCTCAGTGGGTTAAGCCTCTGCCTTCGGCTCGGGTCATGATCTCAGGGTCCTGGGATCGAGTCCCACATGGGGCTCTCTGCTCTGCGGGGAGCCTGCTTCCTCCTCTCTCTCTGCCTGCCTCTCTGCCTACTTGTGATCTCTATCAAATAAATAAATAAAATATTTTAAAAAAATGTGTCACCAAGAGACTCCACTGTGCATTAGTGGAAGAACACTTGAGGTGGGCCTTGATTGAGCAGTAAGATTTTCTTTGTTAATTAGAGATGGAGTGGGAATTTCTAGTGGAATAAAAGTTAATCCACATAGACAGCAAATGAAGTGTGGGAAGTGACAGTAGTATTTATTTTTTCCTCCAAAGCATGTGGAATTGAGTTCTGGTTTCAAGTCTGACATGTTAGAATGTGGAAGTTGTTACTCCCATGCTCACAAGAAAATAACCTTCTAGGGCGAAAATCAGCAATTCTTCTTGGATCATCAGAGGATTGTGATTATAGGCTAAACCACTGCACTGAAAGCTGGAGAAAGAGGTCATTACAGAGAATCATAGTTTACTGAGAGCACAAGCCCAGGAGCAGAGGCTGCCACTGGAGATAATTCTAGTAGGAGCACTTAAACTACAATTTAAAAATTTCCAGAGGCTCAGCATAGACTAGTTTGAAAGACAAAGTTTTAGGGTGAGGGTGGGGGACCATTCACTTTTGTGAGCTTCACCTCTAGGAGTCCCACAGGCTTTGGAGAAAAGTGTCCTTGGGTTTCTGGTAGGGACAAAGGGAGTGAAGAAGAAAACATTTTTGAAATACTCCCAGAATATTCCATTCTCCTTAACAAAGACCTTCTCTAAAAATTAACTACTTTGTACCACCATGAAAGATGACCATAGAAGGTACTATGTATGGTGATGGACGGTTAGCTAGATTTGTTGTGGTCATCATTTGATAAAATATACAAATATCAAGTCATTATGTTGCTCTCCTGAAACTAATAGGATGTTTAATTATATTATACTTCAATATAATTATACCTCAATAAGAAATAAAGAGAGAAAGAAAAAAGATAGGAAGGAAGGGAAGAATGAAGGAAGGAAGGAAGGAAGGAAGAAGTAAGTTAAAAAGAAGAAAAAGGGAAGAAATTATTTTACCAGAGCCTAATGACAGGGGTTTACCAGAAACTAACTGACCAAAAAGAAGCAATATATCCAACTCCAGGTCCCCCTTGCTTTCAACATAGGAGAATGGAAGTGTCCATGTGCAGCTCTTTTGGAGGTCACAGCCCAGGACACAGGCTCACTAAAACAAAGAAAATTAATTACGGGATTGTAGAATGCAATCCTACCCCCTTTACCACCATGTCAATTAGGCTCCTATATAAGACTGCTTTACAAGTAAAAGAAATTCAAAGCTCATACTTTATTTAAGAAGTCTCTCAGGAAACTCAAAGACATTAGGGAGCATAAAGACAAAGATACTAGCAGCAATTTTAGCCTCTGACATCTACAGCTACAGCAAACAGCAAATGTGGTGTAGCTTCCAGCCAGATAAACACAAAAATTCACCCTAAAGCCTTATTTACCTCAGTTTCTTTACCTCAGTATATCACTTCTGACTTTTAACAAGAAATGGTAAGGCATACTAAGATGCAAAACACAGTTTTAAGAGACAAACAAGCACTGGAACCAGACTCACTATGGCTGAGATATAGAATTACCAGACAAGGAACTTAAAACAACTTTGATTAATACTCTGTGGTTCCGATGGAAAAGGTATGCTACAGAACAATTGGGTAATGTAAGTAAGCAGAAATATATGGAAACCATAAGAAGAAATCAAAAGGAAGTGTGATAATTCAAAAACACTGTAACACAAATTAAGAGTGCCTTTGAAGGAGTCATCTATAGACTGGACACAGCTGAGAAAAGAAATGGTAAAACTGAAGATACATTTGTGAAAACTTCACAAAGAGAAAAATGAATGAAAATAAAAAGGAACGGAATGTCCAAAAACTGTGGGACAATTACCAAAGATGTAACAGGTGCATAAGGGGAATACCAGAGAAGAAGTGAGTGAAAAAGGAGCAGAAGAAAATTCAAAGTAATAATGGCTGAGAAATTTCTAAAATTAGTGACAGACAATAAAACATCAGATCCAGAAAGGTTAGACAATACCAAAAGAGTGAATATTACAAAAGCTACAACCAGGCATATCATATTCAAACAGCAGAAAATTAAAAAAAAAAAAGGAAAATCCTTAAAGAAGCAAGAAGATGGGGATATTTTACATATAGAGGTATACGGTTAACAATTACAGAATCCATACAAGTAAGAAAAGACTGGAGTAAAATATTTAAGATGTTGAAAGGAAAAAAAAAAAACACCCACAAAAAACCCACAACCCAGAATTCTGTAGCCTGAAAAATTATCCTTCAAAAGTAAAGAATAACTGAAGACATTCTCAGACCGAAAAAAAAGTTGGCGGGGAGGGAAACATCTTGCCTTGAAAGAAATGTTAAGACAGTTCTTTAGAGAAAAGGAAAATAATATAGGGTAGAAACTCAGATCTGACTAATAAGAGAAAAAGTGCCAGAAAAGAAATAAATGAAGCAAAATTAAGTTTTTAATTTTTCTTATTTTAAATTAATATAACAGGTGGCAGTCTGTTCACAACAGTAGCAACAGTTTATTCAATAACAGTCTAATATGGATAAGTGAAGTGTTGGCAACAATGTTATAAGAAATGGGAGAGGGGGAAAAGGGAAGATTCTCTTACAAAGTACCTATATTAGCCATGAAGTAGTAAAGTGTTATTTGAAAGTGGACTTGGATTAGTTGTAAATTTATATTGAAAATTCTAATGAAATCACTAAAATTTTAAAAATTTATAATTAATGTGCAAAGATGACAGAAAATGGAATCATATAAGATGTTCAATGAAAATCAGAGAAGAAAGAAAGTGGAAGATGAGAAAAGAAACAAATAACAAGAATAATAGATTGAAACTAGTTACAAGTATGGTAGATATTAAGCCAACTATATCAATGGTCACTTTAAATGTGAATGATCTAAAAATACCAATTAAAAGATGGTGAAAGTGGGTTGGAAAAAAAATAAGTACCAACTAGGGGCGCCTGGGTGGCTCAGGGGGTTAAAGCCTCTGCCTTCGGCTCAGGTCATGATCTCAGGGTCCTGGGATCGAGCCCCGCATCGGGCTCTCTGCTCGGTGGGGAGCCTGCTTCCCCCTCGCTCTCTGCCTGCCTCTCTGCCTACTTGTGATCTCTGTCTGTCAAATAAATAAATTAAAAAAAAAAAAAGTACCAACTATATGTTGTCTACAAGTAACCAACTTTAAATATGAAGATAGTGTTATATTAAAAGTAAAGAGATGGAGAAAAATGTACTATGTTAAATCTAATCAAAGTTGGAGTAGCTATATTAATTACACACAAAGCAAACTTCAGAACAAAGAAAATTATCTGGGATAAATAAAGGCATTATCATTATAAAGGGTTAATTCTCCCAGAAGACATAACAGTCATTATTGTGTATGTGTCTAACAACAGAGACTTAAAATACATGTGACAAAATCTGATAGACTTTAAAGAAATAGAAAAATTCATTATTATGAATTTCTGAATCATAATTATGAATGACACATGGAGATTTCAACACCCCTCTAACAATAATTAACAGATCTGGAGGTCAACTATATATGAATATATTTAAATAGAACAGAACCCTCAGTCAACTGAATCTACCTGGCATTTATAAAATATTTCATCCAACAACAGCAAAAGACATATTTTTCTCAAGCATACATTGAAGATTTACCAAGATAAACCACATTCTGGGCCATTAAACATACTGCCATATATTTAAGAAAATAGATATAATAGAAAGTAGTCTCTCAGACCACGATGGAATCAAACTGGAAATCAATAACAGAAAAATAGCCAGAAAAATAATAAAATATTTGGAAATTAAACAATACGCTTCTAAATAACACATGGTTCAAAGAACTGTCAACAGAAATTTTAAAATATCTTGAACCAAATGAAAATGAAAATACAACTTATCAAAATGTGTGGGATGCAGGAAAAACAGTGGTTGAAGGGAAATTTATAGCATTGAAGGCACATACTAGAAAAGAAGAAAGATCAAAATCAATAACCAAAGCTTCCACCTTGGGAAACTAGCGAAAGAATAAATATAACCTAAAGTAAGAAGAGAAGGAAAAAAAACTTAGAGCAGAAGCCAGTGAAATTAAAATAAGGAAATCAGTGGGGAAAATCAATGAAAACAAAAACTGGTTCTTTGCAAATATCAATAAAATTGATAAATATCTAGCCAGGCTAACTAAGAGAAAAAAAGAGAAGACCCAAATGATTAATATTAGAAATGGAAGAGGGGCCAACAGTACTGATTCCATGGACATGAAGAGGGTAATGAAATTCTATTATTAAGAACTCTATGTCCCCAAATGTGATAAATGAGATGAAACTGACCAGTTCGTTAAATGATACAAAACCACCAAAACTCACAAGAAGAAAAGTAGATAACCTGAATAGGGCTATTTCTATTAAAGAAATTGAATCTGTAATGACCAATGGGAAATGCAGAAAAATGCAAATAAAAAAACACAATGAGATATCATCTCACGCCTGTTAGAATGTCTAGTATCAGAAACAAAGACGAAAACCAGAAATAACAAGTGTTCGTAAGAATGTGGAGAAAAGGAAGTGCAGCCACTGTGGAAGATACACAGAAATGCAGAAAAATGCAAATAAAAAAACACAATGAGATATCATCTCACACCTGTTAGAATGTCTAGTATCAGAAATAAAGACGAAAACCAGAAATAACAAGTGTTCGTAAGAATGTGGAGAAAAGGAAGTGCAGCCACTGTGGAAGATAGTATGGAAGCTCCTCAGAAAATTAAAGCTAGAACTACCATATGATCCATTAATTCCACTTTTGGGGATTTATCTGAAGGAAATGAAATCACTGTCTCAAAAAGATATCTGCTCCTCCATGTTTATTGCTGCATTATTTATAATAGCAAAGACATGGAAACACTTATATGTTCATTGATAGATGAAGGAATGGAAAGAGAATATATATATAGATATATATCTTTCTATATATATATATCTTTATAAAAGAAGGAAATCCTGCTACTTACAACAACATGGATGGACCTTGAGGGCATTATGCTAAGTGGAAAAACTGAAATAAGTCAGACAGAGAGAGACGCATACTGTATAATCTCACTTATATGTGGAATCTAACAAAACAAAACCCACACTCATAAATACAGAGAACAGATTTGTAGTTGCCACAGTTGGGGGGCGGTAGTGAAATGGATGATGGTAATAAAAAGCAAAATCAAAAACAACAACAACAACAAAACAGAATGAAAGAAATGAATAACCTTCCAAAACAGAAAGCACCAAATGGTTCTTTGGTGAAATCTACCAAACACTAAGGAAGGAATTATGCTATTTTTTTTAAACAATCTTGTCCAGAAAAATAGAATTAGTGAGAACATTTCTTATCACTTTTCATGTGGTCAGCATTATCCTAATACCAAAACCAGGCAAAGACAGTATAAGAAGCAAAACTATAGACAAATATCATGCCAAAATCTCTCAGTAAAATAGGAATGAAGGGAAACTTCCATGACTCGATGCACATGTAGAGAAAACCTACAGGTAACATCATATTAATGCTTAACAGGTTTTTTCCTGTAATATTAAAAACAAGGCAAGGATGTCCCCTCTAAACAACCCTCTTCAACCCTACTTAACATTGTACTAGAAGTCCTAGCTAATGCAATGAAGCAAGGAAAGAAAATAAGAGGTATGCAATTAGGAAGGAAGAAATAAAACTGTCTTTGTCTGAAGCTGGTATTATGGTTTATATAGAAAATCCCAAAGAGTCCATGAGAAAAACTCTTTGAACTAAGAAATAATTATACCAAGTACAGGTAAATATAAAAAAGTCAATCACTTTCCTATATACCATCAATAAACAATTGGAATTTTGATTTATAAACTCAATGTCATTTATATTGGCACTAGAAACAGAGAAATTAACTATTTCAAATCTAAGAATGACAACTATATATATGTATTATGTATTATAAATATGTAAACAATATATATATATACAAAAATCTATGAGGAAAACTGCAAAATACTCATGAAATAAATCATAGAAGATCTAAACAAATGGAGAGATATTCCATGTTTGTGGATAAGAAAACTCAATATTGTTGAGCTGTCAGTTTTTCCCAACTTGATCTTAGATTCAATGCAATCCCAGTCAAACTCTTCAGAAGTTATTTTGTGGGTACACACTGATTCTAAAGTCTATAAGGAAAAACAATAGAGAGAATAGCCCACACGATATTAAAGAAGAACAAATCTGAGTTTCTCACTACCCAATCTCAAGACTTGCTCTAAAGCTGTTCTGTAAATCAAGCCACGTGGTATTGGCAAAAGAGTAGACAAATAGATCAATAGAACAGTGTAGGGACCCCAGAAATAGATCCACACGAATATAGTCAACTAATCTTTGACAAAGGAGCAGATACAATTAAATGAAAACTCTATAGTTCTTTCAACAAATGGTGCTAGAATAACTGGACATTCACAGGCCAAAAAAAAAAAAAAAAAAGAATCTAGACATAGACATTACACCTTTCACAGAAATTAACATTCCTGTGAAAATGTTATGGATCACAGATCTAAATATAAATTGCAAAATATGTCTTCTAAATAATACAGGAGAAAGTCTAGGTGACTTTGGGTTTGTCAATGACTTTTTGGATATAAACCCAAAAGCACAATCCATGAAAGAAAAAAATTAATAAATTGGACTTGATTTAAAATTAAAAAGGTTTTCTCTGTGAAAGTCATTGTTAAGAAATGAAAAAGTAAGCCACAGACTAGGAGAAAATACTTTCAAAATATACCAAGAACTCCTAAAACTCAGTAAGAAAATAGCCCAATTTAAAAATGGGTAAAAGATCTGAATAGACTTTAAGAAAGAAGATATACAAATGGCAAATAAGAATAAGAAAAGATGCTCAAAATCATATGTCATTAGGAAATTGCAAATTAAAACAATTAGATGCTACTATACAACTATTAAAATATCTAAAATCTAAAACACTGATGATATCAAATGCTGGCAAGAATGTAGAGTACAGGAACTTTTATTTATTGCTGCTGAAAATGCAAAATGATACAACCACTTTGGAAGATAGTCTCGCACTTCCTTTCTAAATTTATCTTTATTTTTTTTTCTTTATTTATTTGGCAGACAGAGACCACAGGTAGGCAGAGAGGCAGACAGAGAGAGGGGGGGAAGCAGGCTCCCTGCTGAGCGGAGAGCCCGACACGGGGCTCGATCCGAGGACCCTGAGACCATGACCTGAGCCGAAGGCAGAGGCCTAACCCACTGAGCCACCCAGGTGCCCCTCGCACTTCCTTTCAAAACTAAGCTTACTTTTCATTTATGATCCAGCAATTGCACTTCTAGGCATTTACCCAAATGAAATAAAAATTTACTTCTACATGGAAACCTGCATGTGAATGTTTATAGTGGCTATACTCATAATTGACAAAATTTGGAAGCACCAAGATTTTTTTTCAAAAGGTGAATGGGTTAAAAAACTGTGGTACACCCATACAATGGAATAATATTCAGTAAAAAAAAAAAAAAAAGAAAGAAAGAAAGAAAAAAAAAAGAACTACCAAGCCACAAAAGATTTGAAGGAATCTTAAGTTTATATTGCAAAGTGAAAGAAGCCAATCTGTGAAGATTACATACTGTGTGACACCAAGTAAATAACATTTTGAAAAAGGTGGTTGCCAAGCATTGGGGGTTAGAGAATGAGGGATTGATAACTGGAGCACAATAATTGAAAGTGTTCTGTGTGATACTGCAATGGTGGATATGTGACATTTTGCATTTGTCAAAATCCATCAAACTCTACAACACAAAAGATGAACTCTAATATAAACTATGGACTTCAGTTAATAAGACAATTTTAAGATTGGTTCATCAGTTTTAGCAAGTATACCACAGCAATGCAAGATATTAATAATAGGGAAAATTATTTATGGGGTTGGGGAGAAGGGGAAGTGGGAACTGTTAATACTTCCTGCTCATTTTCTTTATAAACCTAAATCTACTTAAAAAATAAATTCTATTAATTTTTAAAAATACATAAAATTTGGAATATAATTTAAGAACATCTTAAACAACTGGAAAGCCAAAGTATTTCTTGTGGTTCAAGAAAGAGCCACAGACATAACCCCATGATTCACATTCCCCCCATATGCCATTCATTGTATACTTAAGGACATAATGTAAGTGGGAGAAGTTTGTGTCATTAGAAAGACTCAGGGATATGATTGTCACATGAAAAGGCACAAAAGTCTTTCTTTCTTTCTTTCTTTTTTATATTTTATATTTATTTATTTATTTAATTTTATTTTTTCAGTGTTCCAAGATTCATTGTTTATGCACCACACCCAGTGCTCCATGCAATATGTACCCTCCTTGATACCCACCACCACGTTCCCCTCATCCCCCACCTCCCTCCCCTCTAAAACCCTCAGTTTGTTTCTCAGAGTCCACAGTCTCTCATGGTTCGTTTCCCCCTACGATTTCCCCCAATTCACTTTTCCTTTCTTTCTCCTAATGTCCTCTGTGTTATTCCTTATGCTCCACAAGTATGTGAACTGCATGATAGTTGACTCTGTCTGCATGACTTATTTCACTCAGCATATTCTCCTCCAGTCCCATCCATGTTGATATAAAAGTTGGGTATTCATCCTTTCTGATGGAGGCATAATATTCCATTGTATATATGGACCATATCTTCCTTATCCATTCGTTTATCAAAGTGCATCTTGGCTCTTTCCACGGTTTGGCGATTGTGGCCATTGCTGCTATGAACATTGGGGTACAGATGGCCCTTCTTTTCACTACATCTGTATCTTTGGGGTAAATAGTATGAAGATTCTTTACTCTAAACATGCAATAAAACCACTTTACAGGCAGTGCCATTCCTTTTCCCAGATATTTCCCCCATGGTCCATTCACACTTCCTTCAATATTTACTGAGTATAATATTGTGGATCAGAGCAAAAGCTCTGGAGTCAGATGGCCTGGGTTTAATTTCTGATTTCACTATCTATTTGCTGAGTGACTCTGGGCAAGAAATGCCATATCCTTGTGCCTCGACTTTCTCCTTTGTGAAAAGAGGGTAATAATACCACCTACTTCATGGAATTGTGAGGATTAGAATGAGTTAATTCATGTGAAGTGTTTAGAACATTGTCTTTTTGGGACATCTCCCTTTTGCAGCTGTAAAAAATAATTAATGTATTAAAGGCTCTGATAAGTCCTGAAATAAGAAAAGCTTTTAAGCATAGGTTTTCTAAATTCATCTGACTAACCAATTTTTTTTTCAATTAAGAACTATTAATATTCTGCAGAACTGATGCTCATTGGAAAATATGTTGAGCAATGTTGGACCCAAGTATCTACCTTCTTTGCCCATCATTTACCTCCTTGGCCTCTTCTCTTATCATGGCCCACGTGATCTAAATAAGAATCACAATCTCTTTTTCAATGACCTTTGTATTATTGGGCTGAATTTTCTCTTAAAGAGGGAGATATTTGGAAGAGAGTGATCTTTTTGTATCATCTTCCTGGTTGATAAGATTTCCTCCTGCTGTTTGTGATATTTTCTCCATCAGAAACTCACAGTAAGAGAATTGTGTAAATTGTTGGGAAGATGCTCAGTCCCATGTAGGTCTGATATGTGTCATGTATTGAGTGCTGGCAGCCTGTAAATATTTAACAGCGATAGGTGGTTTCACGTGAAACCACAGAGAAGTCTCCCAATAAGAATACACAGGGGCAACAAGTACCAGGATATTTAACTGGGAAGTGAAGGATATTGAGAGGAAGCCAACATTTCTAGAGCTGCTTCCCTTTCTGCTTAGAATAACCAGTCACAGAATGGCCAAGTTCCAAGCAAAGTATAAGTAAAGAAACTCAACAAATGAATATTAGCAAAGCAATGCTATTAGTAAAGAGAAGTGAGTATCCACCAATTGTTTTTTGGCTCATGGGGTGGCCTTTAAAAGGAAGTCCTGGTTTGAAGGATTGGATCCAATTTCCAGAGCTAGAAAATATATCCCAGACACAGCACACCCTTGAGTCTGTCGAAAAGAATTAGATCCCCTCTAAATTGGGACAAGGCACTTCTTTTGGTGGCAGGAAGACTTATCTTGCTAGTGGCATGTCAGTATTCCCACACACCATAGAGTCTTTCGCATTCTACAGATGAAAGATATTATCCCACCCGGGAAGATAGCCGTTATTCCCCCAAATGAATCAGAGGCTGTCATACTCATATGGACACCATTTGTGGAGTGTTTATATGAAAACTATGAAATTTAATAGGCTGGATAAAATAATAAAAAAAAATGAAAAAGGGGCAAGCAGGAACAAAAATACTAAAGGTTTATGGTTGGCTCTAAGACATGTCTTAGGAATACCATTTCTCAAACTGTGTTCCTAGGAACACCAGAGTGCAAAAGAGGGTTTTGGAAGAAAATGTTCTGTGATCCAACTACCTTACAGTCATTTGTACTTTACAGTCCCTGGTCGCAAATGCCATGTTAATGACTCTGTAAATCCTAGACTAAAATTTTAAAAATATCTTGTTTCATTTTGATTTATTCTGACTTTCCCCAGATGTCTGTGAACATTTGGCCATTTTATTTGGAATTTCTATTAAACTTATTATAGTCCATTACTTAGTAATGTTAATTATTTTTTTCTGCTAGCTATCAAACTCTGTTAATCTGTAAACTGAGTCAAGAGACTCAAAGTTGACAATACCTGCCCCTCCTGATTGGACAGGCCAAGAAATTTCATGGGTATGAATGTGTTTTGTGTTCATGGGAATGAATGTTTGGCAAAATACAGATCAGGTGCTACGTGGTCGAAGGCTCGTAGAAGTGAGCCTGACCTGGTGGGCAAGACTAATTAGTTGCATGAATCTATTTTGACATCACTGTTAACGCTAGATTTAGCTTCCTCTCCCCACCCCCAGAAATGCAGAGCAGATTTTCAACAATTAACTTTTCAGTCCAACAGATGTTTATTAACTTTGTAAAGTTAGGATTCTTTCTCTGATGAGTGACGGAAAGTCTAACCCAGACTGGCTTTATCAAGAAGACCTTCTGATTAAGGGTGAGATGATGTCACAGAAATCAAGGGTTACTGGTGGGGAGAGAGTGCTTGAATACTAAACAAATGAAGATGGGGCCATCCATTTAAGAAAAAAAAAATTAGAAAAAATGTCAACTATAAGCCCCACTCTAAATAAAAAATAAAAGTGAATATTTATTGAGTGCTTAATTTGCCCAAAGCAGAGTCCTAAGAGCTTTATATATATTAATTCATTAAAGCCCTGACAAGTACTATGTGATAGATACCATTAGTATCACCAGGTAACAGAAAAAGGAAACAAAGAATGAAGTTAGAAATTGACCAGTGACTCCTGGTTAGCAAATAGGTAGCCTGGCTCCAGAGCATTTCAGTTACTGTGCTGTAGTGACTGACAATAGTTTTAGTAGATGCTAAGGACATGGAAATGAACAGATGGAATGTCTAATTAGGAAAACCTTTTTACCAGTGGAGGACAAAAAAATGTAAGTACATGATTGTAACTCAGAGTGCCCCTTTGTTTAAGAAAAGCAGAATGGGTAAAGTGCTATGAGGGCTGGGAAGGGGGAGTAATCCCTACACCTGGGGTGGAAACTATGCAAAATGGGGAAGAGGAAGTGAGAGTGTGCTGGCCCTTGAGGTGTACACGGCTCTGTGCCTTGGGAAGGGGTAGAAATGGCGGAATGTTCCAGGCAGCGTATGTGAGGAAAGTTGATGCGTTTTTCTAAAAACTATCCAGAATTATTCATTATTTCAAAATGTCTTTCTTGAGCACCTATTAAGTATCAGGCACACTTGTAAGGACCTAGGGCACATCAGTAAGTGAAACGGACAAGGATCCCCATCCTCACGGAGTGCGCCGGGGATGCTACCTGTGCTTCAGAAAGAAGACGGAACAGCAAGAGGCTGGAACAGCAAGAGGCTGGAACAGCCCATCTCTTCCTGTCCTTTCCAGCAGGCTGGAATGTCTCCCTTATCCAAGATGGCTAGCTCTGCCCTGTTCTGTATTTTGCTAGGCTCCCCAAAGAAGAGAAAGGGTAACTTTGATCTTCACTGTTGCTACCAGCAGGTTGCAAAATAAGACAAAACAAAACACCAAAAACAAAAACAAAAACAAAACAAAAACCCCAAACAACAACAACAAAAACAAGCCGGAAGTCCCCAGGAGAGGCAGAGAGGCCGAATTCCCTCTCTTTCAGCTGAGCATGTTGGCCCACAGTTGACAGAAGCATGGAGCAGATTGGCATGACTGTGAGCGTGTGTGGTGTGCGCTTGCACACATGTGCACAGTGTGTGTTGGGTTGCACATGTGTTGTGTGTGGCATTCCCCAGGGGTAAGGAAGGCAGTGGGCTTCCATTCCTCACGGGTGGCTCACAGTCCAAAACTTGGAGAGGGGAGCTGGGCATTAATCATGCAGGGGAGAGGGCAGCATTTTAGTTTTCAGTTAATGACAAACTTTATTAGAGAAAAAGAAAGAAGCAGATGCGTCTTGTTCTTTCCCATAGTTCCTCGCAAGGCAGGCAGAGTTCAGTGAAAGGCTGAAGAGGGAAAAACAGACAGCCCTTTTCCCAGGGATAATTGAAATACTCTGTACTATTTTATTAGGAAAAAAAAAGAATCTTCCCTCCCAACTGGCATTCTCAAACTTATGTATCAAAAATTTCCAAAGAAAAGTCACACTAGTCAATGTGAATTTTAAAGATAATTATTTTTGTCATCTCTTCTGGAATCTGAGTTCTGGGATTTGATTCAAAACTTGAGTCTCAAAAAAAGAAAACTCTGTCTATTGGCTTGTTCTCTTTGAACCCTGAATAGTTACACTTAGTGTTCTTTCTTTTAAAACAATCTGCACCCATCACACTAATTCCTTCCTTCCTTCCTTCCTTCCTTCCTTCCTTCCTTCCTTCCTCCCTCCCTTCCTTCCTTCATTCATTTATCCAGCAAGTTTGTTTTTTAGCCCTTGCTGTTGCCAGACACTGGGCTCGGCAATGAAGCTATAAGATAATGGGATAGACTTGGTCCCTGTGCTTGTGGAGATTAGTCTAACTCATGACTTGTATCTGTGATGGGGTGAGGGAAGTGTACTTGAGAGAAGAGGGAAGAGTCCCAAAGTACTTCAAATCCAGAGTTTTCCATAGGACTGCCACATGGCAGAAACTAGCACCTACGTCCTCCTTTAAGCTTGCAATTTGGTGTGTGTTCTTTCTCCAACAAGCTAGAAAAATAGTCATTTTAATGTTATTTTACCAGAACATACCATGTGGGGATTGGGAATCATGAGCGCCCATAAGGGCAGATGGCCCGGACCCTACTTTTCCGTTAAGATGGCTCTGCAGCCTGCTAGCAGAGACCCGAGATTTAAGATACAGATTGTGTGATTTCAAGCTATGGCTTCATCGTTTGTTAACCATGTGGTCTTGGCCAAGTTATTCAACTTGTAGCAAGTGACAGTAAATACGAGTCCTAATATTTTGTCCATTTTACAGATGAGAAAGCTGAGGCATAGAGAGGTTACTTCGTGTGAGGTGCGTACAGTGGTACCTAGCATATAGTAAGCCCTTTGTTTTGGAAAATAACCTCTAGACACTGGGAATCATTCTCTCCACAAATATTTGCTGAATGCCTACTCTGCCTTGCACTGTGGATGAAAACCAATACAAGGCCAGGGTGATCCTGTTCTCATGGGGCTCATGTGGATATACAAAATTATAATCAAGTGCAAAAATCACTATTTTTTGGAATGGGCTTATTTCCGGAGTTTGATGATATCTTGCAAACAATGTTTCTTTCTTGTTCTGATAAGGGCTGTCCTGACCACAGGGGCTCTGTAACCAATGGAGACTCCAGCTTGAGTCTACCTGGATAATGGGAGCGACTCTCCAGTGTTAAGGCGTAGATGACACATGGAGGGAGTGGGGTGTTGCTATGCCAAGGCAGGGTCAGCAAACAGAGGGCCTTCTGCCACTGAGAAGCTCTTTTCTCCTAATTCTTGCTGTGAGTAAAGGCCACTCTAGAGTGAAAGAAATGTAAATGTGTTGTTGTTTGGACGAGACTCCCTTGAGAGGGAGACAAAGGGAACTTATGGGGTCCCCAAGGGGGCAGGTCTTTAGACATACTCCCTCCCTGAAGGATGTGCCTCCCATATAACTGAAAAATGTCATAGCTCAACTCTGGAGCCCTCAGGTCATAGAATCTGTGAACTACCC
Source organism: Martes martes (assembly GCF_963455335.1). Taxonomy (NCBI): domain Eukaryota; kingdom Metazoa; phylum Chordata; class Mammalia; order Carnivora; family Mustelidae; genus Martes; species Martes martes. The sequence continues at coordinate 50,082,701 of NC_137902.1, forward strand.
TCTATCTCAGCTCCGTAAAGGACACAGGGCTGGAGGCAGAGTGTCCACTGTCTGTCAGCTTAACTGATAGAGCAAGTGCTTTGTACATGTAGACTAAAGGAAGGAGGATACATTTACATCTCTGAGCACATGATGATTTGAGAAAACATTATAGGAAGCATGGAATGCTTGTATCAGGAGATAGGATTAGATACAGTGGGGCATCTTCAAATAGAGCTTTCTGGCTCCGAATTCTGCCAGCTATACCCACCATGTCTAGTAGGGATGCATGTTATAATGAGCAGCTATCAGATTCTGAGCACTTGTCATGAGTCAGACATGCTTCATGTTTCATCCAACTTAGTGTGAGTTAATATTCCATCTAATATCATTCTCGCCTTTCCATAAACAGAAAGTTATTATTAACACCCATTTTGCACATGCAGAAACTGAGACTGAGAGTAGTTTGATAACTTGCCTGAAGTCCCTGAGCTAAACTGTGGGACTTAAATCCAGGTGAACTTGATTTTTTTTTTTTTTTTTGAGAGAGAGAGCACAGAGGAAGAGGGAGAAGCAGGCTCCCCACTGAGCAGAGTCTAATGTAGGGTTCAATCCCAGGACTCTGAGATCATGACCTGAGCCAAAAGCAGACTCCTAACCAACTGAGCCACCCAGGCACCCCCAGGTGAACTTGATTCTAAAGTCCAAGCTCTTAGTCACTACCTGATAGTGCCTACCCAAGAGAAACAAAGTGAAGGCAGATGACAAGCTCGTGGGAAAGCAGTCACAAAAAGGGAGCCCAGGTCTGCGATGGTGGCAAGGACTGAGCTGTAAGGGAATCCACACAGCTGAAATGAGGAAGTGTCTCGAGTAGCCTAAGCTGGGGTAAATGGGGAGGTAAATGGGGAGGGCATTACTTCTTACCAAAGACAAGGTCTGGCCTAGCATCTCTGTGAGCCAGGGGCTGTGCTGGGCCCTGCAGAAAAGATGTCATCCAGGGCCTGCCCTTGTAAACCTGTACCCCTTACAAAACGTTTGGGAAAAAGGGCTCAGAGCAGGAGGCAGAAGACCTGAGTTCTGAGTTCTAGTTTTACAACGGTCTCTCACTTACTGTACAATCTCAAGGAGGAATTCCCCTCTTTGTGCCTTGGTTTCCTTATGAACCAAAGGAAGGTCCTTGACATCCTATAACATGGTGATTCTATCACTTATATGAGTGGAAGATCAAGAAAGAAAGAAAGAAATGCATTGCTTGGAGAATCCTATACCTAAATTGGACGATATTCCCCAACCTTTTCCCTATCTCCCTCAACAGCTTCCAAAATGTACAAAGAGTACAAACACCCAGTACTAGATAGCACAGAACAGGAGCTCTTTGTTGGTTCTTTTCCTTTTTCCTATGCTCTCATGATCCTGTAATGAACACTTAGGTCAGATTTGGAGGCAAAATGAAGGTGACTGGCCCTAGGTGGCTGGACTTCCCACACTGGAAGAGGAGGCCATCAAGTTAGAGGTCAAAGGCTTACCCAGATGCCCCATCTTACTGCACTGGACACTAAAGGGGATTCTTTAAGTAGGAGCAGAGAAGAAAGGTAGGCAAGTGTAAAATTGAAATGAACATGGGCTAGAATCTGAGTTTAAGAGAGACACAAGTAGAGGAACATATTTTATACCTATCCAACAAGGAAGGACAGTGAAAACCTTTACTTTGCTTTGTTCTATGGTAGAGACACAATTCTAAATGAGGAGGTTATAAAAAAAAAGCTGAGGTAGGGTAATAGGTCATTATAGGTAAAATGTTTCGGGGCACTAGACATAGGGACATAGGGACAAAACGAAGAACTTTCATGCTGGAAGGAAATGAAATCACTTTGTCTTCCAATCCTTAGGAAAGTGCTATTCCACCATTCAACAAAGCTTTATGAAACACCTACTGTGTATGAAGATCTCTTTCAGGTACTACTCAAATAAAACATCTAATTTCACAAGAACAAAAGAACACAGAACAGTCCAATCAGAGACAATCAGCATACAACGGAGAGAGCTGGAGAATGGTATACAGATGGTAAGACATTAGAAATCTCAGATATTCACCCTGCATTTGTAAGGCCCATGTTGTTCTACAGTGGTAGTTGCTTCCAGAACAGAAGAGAAACGGGTTCATAGCAATTTCCACTGAGCTGGTTTGTTTCAAAGCCACATTCTTAGTGACCCCTTAATGCTCCAAGCTGTGGAAATTCAAATACATTTTCTGCTGAAATGGAAGCCTCATGATTGGTAAGTTGGTGCTGGCTTGCCTCTGATTTCAGTGGATGTCAAAATCTGGCCATTTAAAGTCCTGGCCGGCTCACTCTAGAAAAAAACAGTAGGTTCCGTGCTAGGGATCTAAGACGGCCGTGGCCATAAACCAAGGTGCTTCATACAGGGAGTTACAACTGGGAACAGATGGTGAGTATTTCACAAAGTAGGGTGCAGCCCCTACTACAATCATTCTCTCCTCTCCTCTCTGGCGGTGAAAAGCTGGACAGGACTCTAATGGCGGCCTAATGAGCATGATTAAAACCTGGTAATGACTCATCCTGGGAGAAAATGTTCAACCCTGCCGAATACATTCTGTTTTATTATCTGTGAACTTCTCACTGATGGGGACTGGAGATGGACGGACGTCCACTGTGCGGAGGGTGCGAGGTTTGCAGGGAATGGAAGGTCACTTCAAATGACCAGGGCTGTGATGCTCTTCTGAGGACAGGACCATCTCTACCACTCCACCCTTGGTTTTTCCCCTGAAGGCTCCAGCCTCTGATCTGGCAGGAGGAGCAATTGTTGAGTCTAAACAGAAATGCGTTGTTTTTTGCATAGATTTGATTAACACCGTGCTGTCAAGTCTTTACCGTCAGGCCAGATTATATTATAGTCATGACAAGTAGGTAATGAATTTACATTGACTAATCCATACAATGCTAAAGATTTTTCTGTCAGGATTCATATCCAAAATGTGCAGGACACTGTCTGATGTATGGCTCTGCTCTGTGCACCGATGTGACCCGTGGCTGGTGTTTAATGTCCCATGATGAGAGCTAAGTGACAGACAGGAGCTGGACACGGAGATTCAGGATTGTTTGGAGAAATTTGTAAGCAAATGGCCAAGGATTATCTTGTTTCTCTCTGTTTAGGCATCTTATGCCTTGCTTTCTTTTCCTCTAGGAGCTGAAGCAAGCACCTTTGAGAACCCCCATAGGACCCATGACACCTCCAGAAATAGCATGATACTTTGATTGCTCCTATCTAGATACCTCCCTTCTTACTGCTCCTTGTTCCAGCACTTTGTTTCCTCTGTGACGTCTTCTCAACATGATGCTGACTTCTTGTCTGGTTCTGGCCTTAGGTATCTGAATTCTGCACCACACCAGACCCAACACACTCCAGACTACTCATTTTTTTTTTCCCCCCAGAATCCTGGCTCTATTCTAACCATGACCTCACCAGCCCCTCTAGCCTCCCTCAGTTCTAGCCACCGTGTCTTTGCATAACTACAAGGTGTATTGATGGCCATCCCTTCATGCCAGTAGAAGGCCCCTGCCCCCATTCTTCCTGTCTGGATGGCAAATACCAAACTACAGTGGACATCAGAATTGTAATTCACCACCCTATCCATTAGGTCTGCACTAAGTCTCATGAATTTTTTTTTTTTTAACCAAGTAGAACAAATGACTCATTGTGCTTGATAAAAGGGTATGCATGGTCCACCCTTCAAGAATTAAGGATGCTCCTTTCATATCATCTCCAGCAGGTCCCTGTTCCTTGGCAGCAGTGTCTGCACTAACAAATTTGTTGACCGGGGGATGTGAGCTGATGCAGCCATTGTGGGATCAACTTTCTGAGAGCACATTCTCCCCACTCCACCAGAATTCTGGTCTTTCTCATAGCTTGATCTAGGCCTATAAACATCAAAACATTTGGCCTGCACTGGCTCTCTTTACTCTCAAATTCTGGTGATGAGAGGTGAGAAAAATGTATTATAGTGACTCGATGAAAGCTCTTTCTGGAGAGACCATCTGGGGTGGCTGCCAGTGGGAAATTGGTAGGGGAGAGAAGGAAGGAGTAAGCTCATTTTCGTAGTGACTACAGCTTCCATGTGGTCATTCGTAACTCCGCCATAAGTCTGAGGCTTGCAGGAAACTTAGACAAATCCAGGAAGTTTGGTTTATACTCTACACAAGGGGAAGTTGGGGTAGGAAGCGAGAGAAATAGCACTAAGATAGAGGATCATGACAGGGAGCTTGAATTGGGGCTATCAAGAGTCATAATCTTGATGTGTTAAAAGGGGTGCCTAACTGTGGGCCTGTTAGGTGCTGGGGCTTCACGAGCATCACTGTTCGCTCTTTATAACAACCCTGTGTGGTGAGTAAAATCCTCACCCTTTCCCAGTTGAGGAAATGCAGGTCCAGTGAATGTGGGAGCCCACTTCAGATGGCACAGGCCACATTGGCCTTAAGAGGATTGGAATTCAGGTCAGCCTGACTCTACCACTGGAATACATGGTGTTCTGAGGATATTGAAGATGTTGAAATTGTTCCAAAGCCGTGGAAGTTTTCTGTCTGAAAGTCAGTGACACCACCCTAACTCTTGCCTATGAGTCTTCCCTACCAGGGGGATAATACAGCATTTATCATGCCTTAGTTGGCTCTTCGTGAGTGGCTAACACAAGACTATTGAGATGGATCAGATAAGCCAGATGTTGCTGTGATGTTAGGTGATTATCAAAGACGAAGGTCTTAAGTGTACGAATGTTTTCTTTCAGGTAAATACCAGCATTGTAACTACATAAGCATGTGTATATTTATTCTTAGAGTTTCTGAAGGTTGGGGGGGGGTGGATATGGACTGTTTATTCCCCTCTCACATGATTCACTCTGCAGCTCAGTTCAAATACCTCCTACTCCAGGAAGCCTTCTTGATTTTTAGAATTGAATTTTGCACCCTTTCCCCTGGGTTCCCCATTGGCCTTTGTGCATTCTTCATCACATTCTGCCTTGCAATTGCTTGGGCCTATATCCATGGTCTTTTTCCAGAATGTACATGTCTAAAGGAAAAGGACTGTGTTTTAGTCATGTCTGTTAAAAGCCAATGCTAAATAAATGATGATCGAGATCACAAATGGGAATAAACTGTATATAGCTAAGTCAATTCTTTGTCCAAGGCCTCATGCTTGATATGGACCACAAGAGCCTGGTCTTTCAGATTCTGAGAACTTAATCACAAATATACCCTGCAAGGGTTTTATTGAGAGTCCAGTGTTGGCAGAAATGCCAATGAATAAGTTAGCATATTGGTCCCAGGGCAGCCTAAGTCTTACACGGCCCAGACCCAAAAGGGCAGATCTGGGCATCTGGAAAGTTGAATTCCCCTCATTTCTCTCCACCACAAGAGACCAGCTGTTGTTCTGTGAAACCAGTCAGCAGGTACTTTTTCTCTTGTTTCATGCCAAATCAGTGACCCTATGCTTGTCCTTCCTCTGAAGGGGTCTGGCCCACTGCAGCATCCCACCCTGTCTTCTTGAACAGTTCCCATCTGTCCCAGTGGCATTTTCCATTTTCTAGGGGCTGAGCCATGGCCTGGAAGAGCATTCAGGTTCATGTCAGAGGCTCCTCTCAGCTTGTGAATCCCAGCTGGGGGCTGGAGCACCACCGGACTTCCAGGAAGGCTCATAAAGGGCCAATTGTAACATTCGCACTCCTTTGGAAGACATTCCTGTTTCCCAGTTGGTTTTGGCGAAAGGGGTGGTTGGCCAGGAGAAGGAGGCAGATACATGTCCAAAATCCAGCCCATGTGATCAGGCCCCTTCAGGAAACTTGGTGGGACCCCTCCCTTAAAGGCCTCCCCAAGGTGACCTTTTTAAGCTCCTTGGCACTCTTGGCACCATCACCATTTAATGTCATTTTATTTGGATATTTTGTGGTATTTGTTTGCATGCTTGGGGCTGTTTATCCCTGGTTCAAAAGCTTTTTGGAAGTAGGCTTTAGATTCTTTTTAGAGGGTAGAAAGTTCTGTCCTTCTTCAAGTGGAGGTGTTGAAAGGTCTTGTTTGTCCAGGGAGTACCTACTACAAGAGAAGGAAAGCATACCAAAACACGAGTTTTTCTTTAGGCATGGGGTGGTTGGGGAAAGATGCTAATTCTGGATCTAACTTTGGAGTCAGTCTTTCAACATTTACTCGTTTGACTTGAATTTATTAAACACATACCCTGATGTTTGGCATTGTACTAGGTACCGACCTATTGGCTAGAAAGGAAAATGAGGTTCCTATTCCTGGGGAGATTCCAGAAAAGTTATAGAAGCAAAATTTTCTCCCTAGAAACAGCAGGAAGAAAAGAGAAATGACGGCTGCTCTATGCCTGGGTTCTTTATGTATAATCCAGGAATTCCAAGGTCCATGAACAGGATTCTGTATGTGATAGTTCATGCCTGTGTGTGTGGGTGGAGGGTATGAGAGAGAGAGAGAGAGAGAGATACTTTCTTGTATAGGTGTATAGACACATATACACCTTTTTTTTTTCCCCTGGGGAGAAGAATCTGAAATCCTAGTTTTATGGCAAAGACTAACAAATAAAAATAACTAACATCGATTGAGAACTTACTACATACTGGCTACTGTTTAAAGTGCTTCACACAAATTAACTCATTTCATTTCATACCAACCTTCTGGGGGTACATATAGTTGTTATTCCCAGTTTACAGGTGTGGAAACTGAGTTTCTGAGAGGAGGAAGAACTTGCCCAAAGTCATCCTGATGACAGACCTCCAGCCGTCTCAATCCACAGGCCATGTGATACCTCTCAGAATGTTTGTATTAGCTTGGGAAAGGAGGAAGGGTAGTCCTGAGGACTGTTTTCCAACAGATAAGCCCAGTACCTCTGCAGCACAGTCCCTTCTGAGACCTTCCCTTTCTCTCTGGGGTCCTGAGAACAGGCTGCCTGGGTTCATGACAGATACTCCCCAGCTCAGCAACGCTGGGCCCTGACTCTCGGTGTTTCGCACACAGAACCCTCACGAAGCCTCTCTGCATCCAAAACCAAGGTCTTTCCTCTGCTTCTGATGGCACAGTGCACCTTAGCTGAAAAGATGTCTCTATTCTCCTCCTTCATTCTCCCCAAAAATTCTCCATTAAGGAGGAAAAAATGCAAATACACTTCTCCTCTAGCAACCCCGTTGCACAAAGGGGGCATGCTTATCAGACATTAACCTCCCCAAAATATGTATTCCTTAACACAGCAGATATTTTTAAAAAATAAACCATACTCATTTTTTGGTATATGCCAGAAGTCCTCCTTATAAACTATTAGTTAACATTTACTAGTCCAGTCATTCTCTATAGGAAAATGTTTTTTGAGCCTTTTATTTTATATATGAGCAGAATTTTCTCCCCAAAGAGAACAAACTATGCAAACTTAACAGCTCCTTTATTCGTAATTTAAAGATGAGTCTTTTTTCTGAACATGTATAATTTATGTTTGTGCATTAATTCTGTAATTAATGGTTATAAAATACATCAAATATGTAAAGTGCTGCATAAGTGCTTAATTAAAATAAAAACAAAAAAGTGATGATAATTAATTGTTCATCCCAAAGGCAAGACAGTATTATGGTTCACAGTGACTATCAGTTAATATTCTTATTGTTAATAATAAGCTCAATTTTTTGTGTAAAATAGAACACGTTAAAATTTCCTGATTAAACCCTGAGTCAAAAGAAAAAAAGTTCCTAAAAAATATTTTCATCATATAAAGCCTCTGTGGGAAAACAGCTTTCAAGTTTTGCATTTCAAATCCTTCGTTGAATTTAGCTTCACTATAAATTTTTTGACTCGGAATTATACTATTACAATCCCACAGTTTTCAAGTTCCTTATCTTCCCCGAGGAATTCTGAAAATACAGCAAAGCCCAAGCAGAGTGATCTTAGTTATAAATACAGGTTCATTAGTGTTGAAATAGCTAATATGCAGTAAGACGCCTCCTGCATGGAAGGAACTGTTCCAAGAGCTTTAGAAAGTATTCTTTTGTTCATTTGACAAACGTGAGTACCCACCGTGCACTCGACACTGTGGTATGTTCTAGAAATACAAGAAGGAGCAAAAGCAGGTGCAGGTTCCACCTTCCGAGATGCTCACGATCCAGGGGCAGACGCAGACATAAAAGAATGGCAAGCAGGATGACTGCCAGAAGGAGCAAGCATTCCCACCTTGAGTTCTGGCTTTGTAGATCAGGCAGTTTCCCGTGTAAGATGGTGAACAACAGAATGTTGTCACTTAGGCTTTCCTACTTTGTTTTTCTAAATGTGTTTGTTGAGGTTCCCTGCTTTTAAAAATGACATCTTCATAAATAATCCATCTGTTTTGACTTAATTAACCAAGAAAAGATGAATAAATCAAATGGATGTTATTTTACTTACTGCACTCGGAAGGTCAATTCACTGAAAATAGACAAACCAATGTGCGTTTATGGGAAGCTATTCATTCACCAGGGATCCTTACAAGTTCATTGGATTAACTCAAGCTTCCTTTGTCAACCATGCGGGGCAGCGTCATTGGCAGATGGGCAGGGCCCATGTTTTCCTTGCTTGGTGGAGGGGTTAAGGTGGAGGCAATCTCTGCTTGTAGAAGTGATGTTTCTTAAAAACCAGCTCTGTAGACTCAACTGCTTCTCCCTGCTTATGTCCTCTCCAGAAGCAGTAGGCCATTAAAAAGAGACAAATAATCTTATTTTGAAAAGTGAAATATAACTTCCTGTCACTATGCTAATGAAGCAATAAAGTTGGAATTCATAAAGTACCGTATTTAATGAAAAGACTGCCGAGAGGATTTCAGTGTGGTGCATTCTAGACCAGCCACCGCCATAGAGCTCTTTCTTCTAAACATGCTTGGGCACTGGATCTTCTACTTGTTGATCTCAAGCCTTTTAATCCTGTGATAGAAAAATCTCTGCTCTTGATGGATTAGCACATCTCATACTCAGAGGATACTCCCGGATTTGCATGTGGGCAGGTGTCCTTCTCTCCATAATAGAAATACAGTGTTAGCCCTTTCAGCCATCTTGACCCTCTTAGCCAGGAATTTGCAATTTGAAGTCATGGGTAAACCTCAAAGGATTAATAAACCCAGAGACATAAATACCATGGATTTGTCTTGGGAGAGGGTGCATTCTTTTTTTATTTGAGTCTCAAAATCGTCTATTGATTTTTCACAAAAACAAACCAAAAAAATGTTTGGAAAGTATTGCTTTTTCTAGGTTCCTGTGGTAGATTCCATTAATGATTCAAATGTTTCACCTTTCCCCCATCCGTATTTTGACCATAGGATTTTGCAGTTGTTGCTGCTAAAGAAATAACATCTAGATCCCTATTCCTTAAATCTGGGCTCAGCCCTGGAACTTGCTTTTGCTAATATAATGAGGAAGAGATTTCATGTGTAAGTTCCAAGTTTAGGCTTTAAGAGACCTTGTGTGTTTCAGCATGTTCTCTTTAGCTTCTGTCATCATCATTGGCAAGACAGGCCTGGGCTAGACTGCTGATTCCAAGAAGATAAAGAATCCTGAACTGGCCCAACCAAGGTATCTCTACTGAGCCCAGCTCAGAGCAAAGCTCCCCGCTCCCCAACAACCTTTACAAATGTGAGTCAGCCCAAATGAAATGAAGCAAACCTAGTCCTCATCAGGAGCAACCAGCTGACCCATGAATATTCAACCTATACTAATAAATGATTGTTATTTTAAGCCACTGAATTTGGGATAGTTTGTTACATAGCAATAACTAACTGATCCAAATCCCAATACTTAAGGAGAAATTCCTGTCCTGCTCTAAAGTCTCTGGAAAGATCCTTGGGATCTGATACTCATCAATGCTTCAAGTCCAATCTTGATAACTTCTCTCTTTGTCTGTCCTTTGCACATAAATCTCGGGAAAAACTCCATAAGTACTTACTCCAGAATTGCTCTGTAAGTGTCCTGTGGTGAGCTCACCTGACCCACTCTGTCCCATGTGCAAAGATTACTGTTCATAAATTATTGTAGGCAGGATACATGAGGGGAAGGCAAGACTTCTTTTAACTCAGGTTAATATCAGGAGAGGACATTAGCAGAATCAAAGTGAGATGATAACAGAATATAGATGCTATTGAACTGCTAAGGCCAAAAAGAGGGGCAGGAACACTGGTTATGGTTAATGGGACAGTAAATGCTTTGATATCTATCTGTTTTCTGTTTCAGTTCTCTTTAGGATCTTCACTGTAAGAAAAGCAAACTCTGTCTGGCAACATGGTCCTTTGGACACAATTAATCATGCAATTCCTTTACCTATGGGCTCAATTTTCTCCTCCTTTCTACAGAAGAGATACCTGAGGGAGGAAGGTCAGCTCAACACTCCCATTGTTCACTGGCCTTCTAGACTATATTTCAATTTAAACAATGAATTCAGTGCATCCAAAACACCCCCAGTTAATGACATCGCCTTCCCTCCCCTCACACCTCCAGTATTCTCTCATATTGTAGCTATGTGATCTTGGACAAGTCCCATCATGTTTCTGAGCCTTGGTTTCCACGTGTGCAAGCCTTGGGGACTGGATCATTTGATGATCTTTATAGCTTGTAATCAAGTAGTTTTGTGATTATCTAATCTACTCAACCAGATTCACAGAATCATCAGTTTTTAACTTCAGAAGGAACTTTCACAATTATCCAGCCCCAACACTTTAATTTATGAAAGAGAAAATGAGCCCCAGACAAAGTGAATTCCTTGAATCCACCCAGCAATTTAACAGCGGAGCTGAGGTAAGAACTGGGTCCTCTTTCTTTTTCAACATTGTCTCTCATTTAATGTCCTTGAGGATGGGGCTGATTTCAAATTCATCTTTTTCATTTTCAGCCACACAGTCCAAGAATTGTAACCAACACTCAATAAATCTCAATAAATATTTGTTGACTTGAACTGGGAATGAGTAAGCATTGGTTGTTCAGCCAAAAACCAAATTTCCGAGACTGTGCAGCCAAGAGAACATGACTGCCACATTCCCTGGAGGTCTTCTTCTCTCATGTGGGGTGGAAGTATGATTGTGTGTAACTAGTTTAAGTTACGTTTTGATCAAAGAGCCAAAACAGCCCCTTATCCAGCACTCGGTTGACATCACTGGGTCTTCAAACACCAGCACTGCTCACCATGAAGGTGTGGTGGCAATTTACACATAATTTCTCACTCACAGTTTAGGTTTTGAGATGAGATAGGTTTTGGGCAAGGACATGATGGATTGGATTTAGGCAGACAGCCACTAAAAGTGCTTATTGTTTTAGAGTGAACTAATGTTTCTCTGAATAGAGAACAATTTATACACACAATGAAGGTAAAGCAAAGGAATGAAGTACTGAGGACAATCAGGCTTGGATTATTTATCATAGTCCCAAATAGTCTCCTCTCCCATTTTTGAAAAGGTACAAGACTGAATATGTCCTTTCCTGGGTGGCATTGCTATTGAAATGAGGAGGCATAAAAACCACACATTATCCCAGCCTGCTGTCTTGGGAAACTACGTTAATAAAGCTCAGCCTCCTCTCAAATCGAGCACTTAAAGCATTCCAAGGGCGCTAGTTTGGCATGTTAATGAAGGTCCCCCAGAAAGAATGTCCTGTCCTCAAACATGTTTGGGAATTTCTTGGTTAAATTATTTTTTAAAAGTTTAGTTATTTTGTCTTTAAAAATTAAGTGAAAAATGTCATATTTAATACACAAAAAGAATATATGGCATATATAAGTTATGAAACTTAATGGTAAAATAAATATCCATGTGTCCCCCCAATCAACTTGAAAACATAAATAGTGCCAATATCTCTGAATCTACTTGTGAATTCTTCCCTGCTTCCTTCAATTGACCCCCTACATATTATCTGTATATATACCTATATATATATATGTACACATGTGTGTATTAGACATTTAATTTTGATTTTTGGTAACTTTGTAAAAATTGAATCATACTATACTTAATCTTGAATGACTCTGTTTTTTTCATTCATCATTATATGTCTGAGATTCATCCATGCTGTTGTATATAAGTGTAGATCATGGAAATGTTAGTGGTGGAATGAATAGCCTTATAAATGACTCTTACAACAAATATGCAAGAAATTGTCTAGTATACACATGTAGAACTAAGTCACAAGTAACGTACATGTTTAACTTGACAAGATAAAAGCCAATTGTTTTTCAAAGTGATTATACTGATGCATTCTTTACAGCATCTCATATACACATCCTACATACACATTATTTACAGCAGTATATAAAATAGTATTGCCTTGGGACGCCTGGGTGGCTCAGTCAGTTAAGTGTTTGCCTTCGGCTGAGGTTATGATCCCAGGGTCCCAAGATTGAGTCCCACGTTGGGCTCCTTGCTCAGCCAGGAGCCTGCTTTTCCCTCCAGCCTGTTGCTCCCCCTGTTTGTGCTCTCTCTCTCTTTGACCAAAAAAAAAAAAAAAATAGTATTACCTTTATACCCAGGCAAGAAGTCTCTCCCTGGCCTGTATTACTGGAGATTATACACTTTGGACCACCTTTCCAAAAATTTTCTAACTTCTATAGTGCTTAAATCTGGCTTGGACCAAGAATGCTGTCTGGGTAAGAGGGCATTCCAGGTTTTAGTTCATCTCTTTAAGGTGTTCTCTGCCTCTTTAACCCCCATTCCAACATACCTGTCCATCTACACAGGAGGAGTTCCCAGACTGCTATCTCTGGAACTATCCTGGGGCCCCAAGGTGGGCTCTCCATTTCAAGGGTTGGCCTGGTCAGCACATTGCTTCTGCAGACTGAGACAGTGTTTCATTTTCAGGATTGAATGAGGCTGAGTTGCCCGAATAGTGGTGACTAACTGATAATGGATTGATCTAATTGTTTACATAGACAGAGTCCCTGACGAATGGATTTGCTTAGAAGCCCACACACATTTTGGGAGGGGTCATGTATAACAGTTCCCAGTATCCCACAGTCCCATCACCACTTAGTATTGTCAAACTTCCCAATCTTTGCAACCTAGCATATCGCTGATTACTAGTTAATTTGATCTTTAAAAATATTTTTATTTGCCATTATAATTTATAAATTATATAATTATTTGCCATTATAATAACTTTTCTGTGAAGGGCTTTTTGAAGTCCTTCAATCATTTCTAAAAATTGTGGCAAAATACATGTAACGTAATATTTACTATCTTAAATATTTTTAAAACATTTTTTTTTTAAAGATTTTATTTATTTATTTGACAGACAGATCACAAGTAAGCAGAGAGGCAGGCAGAGAGAGAAGGGAGGAAGCAGGCTCCCTGCTGAGCAGAGAGCCTGATGTGGGGCTCGATCCCAGGACGCTGGGATCATGACCTGAGCCCAAGGCAGCGGCTTTAACCCACTGAGCCACCCAGGCGCCCCTCTTAAATATTTTTAAAGATTTATTTATTTATTTATTTTAGAGAGAGACCATGAGTTGGGGGGGCAAAAAGAGAAGGTGGGGAGACAGAGAGGGAGTCAAGCAGACTCCCTGCTGAGCACAGTGCCCAATGGGCGCTCAATCTCTCAACCCTGAGATCATGACCTGAGGCAAAATTAAGAATCAGATGCTTAACTTGACTGGGCCACCCAGACACCCCTATGTTAAATATTTTTAAATATTTAATTCAGTGCTGTCAAGTATATACATATACTTGCCGTGCAACAAATCTCCAGAGATTTTTCATCTTGCAAAACAAAACTATACCCATTTAACAATGTGTCTTCATTTTCCCCTTTGTCTAGATCCTAGTAGACACCATTCTACTATCTGTTAATATGAATTTGACTATGCTACCTATCTCATATAATACAGTATTTGTCTTCTTGTGTTAACTTATTTCATTTAGAATAATGACCTCCAAGTTCACCCATACTATAACACGCATCAGAATTTCCTTCCTTTTAAAGGCTGAATAATATTCCATTGTATGGATGTACCACATTTGCTTATCCTTTCATCTGTAGAGATATTTTGTGGCTTCCCATTTTGACTACTATAAATAATGCTGTTAGAACATGGGTGTACAAATATCTTTTCAAGACTTTGCTTTTGATGTGTGAGTGTGTGTGTGTGTGTGTGTGTGTGTGTATCCAGAAGTGGAATTGCTGGGACATATAGTAATTCCACTTTTAATTTTTTGAGGAATGACCATATTATTTTCCATAGGGGCTGCAGCATTTTATATTTCTGCCAGAGGTGCATGTGAGTTCCAATTTATGCAAATCCTTGCCAACTTATTTCATTGTTTAATAATAGTCATTTTAATAGATGTCAAATGTTATCTCATTGTGGTTTGATTTGCATTACCTTGATAGTGATATTGAGTATTTTTTTACATGAATGCTGGCTATTTGTATATCTTCTTTGAAGAAATGCATATTCAAGTCCTTTGCATTTCTAAATCCAGTTATTTTGTTGTTAAACTTCACATGTTTTGAATATTAACCCTTTCCCAGATACATAATTTGCAAATCTTTTCTCCCATCCTGTAGGTTGTTTTTTCACTCTCTTGATTGTGTTCTTTGATACACAGAAGGCTTTTCGTGGTATAACCAAGAAATCACTGCTAAATCAAATGTCATGAAGCTCTTCTCTGTGTTCTTCTAGGAGTTTTATAGTTTTGGATCTTTCTTTGATCCATTTTAGCTAATTGCTGTTGATGGTGTGCAGTAAGGGTCTAACTTCATTCTTTTGCATGTTTATATCCAGTTTTCTCAACTGGATATGTTGAAAAGACCAACAATTGTATTGAAAACCAATGTGTTGAAAAAAGACTGCTTTTTCTTCACTGAATGGTCTTGGCACCCTCGCTGAAAAGCATTTGACCATGTAGATGCAAAGTTTATCTGTGGGCTTTTTACTATACTCAGTTGGTCTATATGTCTATCTTTATGTGAGAACCACACTTTGCTGGTTACTGTAGCTTTTTAATCAGTATCGAAATTAGGAAGCACGGTGCCCAAATTTGTTCTTCTTTTTCAAGATTGCTATTTGGAGTCTTTTGAGATACCATCTGAATTTTAAGCTGGGTTTTTCTATTTCTTTTTTTTTAAATTATTTTATTTTATTTTTTTTCAGGATTTTATTTATTTATTTGACAGACAGAGATCACAAGTAGGCAGAGAGGCAGGCAGAGAGAGGAGGAAGCAGGCTCCCTGCCAAGCGGAGAGCCTGATGTGGGGCTAGATCCCAGGACCCTGGGATCATGACCTGAGCCGAAGGCAGAGGCTTTAACCCACTGAGCCACCCAGGCGCCTCAGTAATTCTATTTTTTTTAAGATTTTATTTATTTATTTGACAGACAGAGATCACAAGGAGGCAAAGAGGCAGGCAGAGAGAGAGGGAAGCAGGCTCCCTGCTGAGCAGCCCGATGTGGGGCTCCATCCCAGGACCCTGGTATCATAACCTGAGCCAAAGGCAGAGGCTTTAACCCACTGAGCCACCCAGGCACCCCCCACTTTTTTTATTAATAATTTTATTTTTTTAAGATTTTATTTATTTGGGTGCCTGGGTGGCTCAGTGGGTTAAGCCTCTGCCTTCGGCTCAGGTCATGATCTCAGGGTCCTGGGATCGAGTCCCGCATCGGGCTCTCTGCTCAGCAGGGAGCCTGCTTCCTCCTCTCTCTCTCTCTCTCTGCCTACTTCTGATCTCTCTCTGTCAAATAAATAAATAAAATCTTTTTTTTTTTAAAAGATTTTATTTATTTACTTGACAGACAGGATTTTTCTATTTCTGAAAAAAATGCCAGTGGGGTTTTGATAATGATTACATTTAATCTGTAGATCCACTTTGAGTAGCATTGACATAAAATATTAAGCTTTCCAATCCATGAATGTGATATCTTTACATTATTTCTGTTGTCTTAATTTCTTTCAGTGATATATTGTAGCTGTCAGTGTACAAGTCTTTTGCCTCCATTGTTAAGTTCATTCCTAAGTATTTTATTCTGTTTGATGCTATTGTAAATGTAATGTCTTCTTCATTTCCTATTTGATTGTTTATATTAGTGTATAGAAATACGACCAATTTTCTGCATGTTGATTTTGTATCCTGCAACTTTGATGAATTTGCCTCTTAGTTCTAATAGTCTTCTTTTCATGGAAACTTTAGGATTTCCTCTAACAATTAAAAAATGTGGGTTTTGTTTTTTTTTAATTTGGAGAAGTTCATTATGTTTTTCAGATACTAATCCTTTCTTGGTGACACTTTTCCCAGTATTATGGTTTGTCTTTTATTTATTGTTTTTCTTGTGTCCTTGGAGGAACAAAAATACTCATTTTAACTCTTTTGGTTAGCACTTTTTAAGTTTTAAGAAACAATTTTCCATCTCAATTTCATCATGAAACTATTCCCTTATATATGATTCCAAATTTTAATTGTTTAGTATTTATAATTAAGTATTTAATTATCTAGAATAGATTATGTGGTATGAGGTGAGTATATAATATAATTTAAATTTTTTCATAATTTTTTCAAGTACAGACATCTCTCCCTGTACCAATTATTCACTAGTTTCTCAGTGATGTGACATGTTTCCTCTGGCATTTATCAAGTATTCATTCATGTGTGGAATTCTGTCTGGACTCTACTTTGTTCCAAAGGAACTTTCTTTACACAATACTGACAGTACCTTAATTATTTAGCTTTAAAATAAGTCCTGATACCTTGTAGGGAATGTCCCCTCATCCTATTCATATTCAGGAGTGCCTTGGTTATTTGTATCTTTCATATATATTTTAGAAACAGTTCATCAAGTCTTTTAAAAACTTCATTTGGGATTTTTATTGGAATTGCATGAAATCTGTAAGTCAATTTAGAAGAACTGACATCGTTGGGATTTTAAGCTTTTCAATTCATAAACAAGGAATATTCTCCATTTATTTAAGTTATCTTAATGTCTTTCAGTGTATATTTTTAACATTTCTACATCAAGAAGTTGCAAGTCTTTTGTGAAAGTTATTCCTATGTATTTATTTTTTATTATAAATGTACTTTTTTTTAAGTTACATCTTTTAAATGTTTGTTTTTCTTATAATGAGATGTAATTGCCTTTTTTTATATTGATATTATATCCAGCCACCTTGGAAGACTCTCCTTAATTTTTATAATTTATCTTCAGTTTCTTTCTTCTTTTTAATGTAGTCAATTATATCATCTTGTCAATATTATTTTCTCATTTCCATTCTTATACTTAGTACTTCTTACCCTTTTCCTACTGTGCCAGCTTGGATCTCCATTACAATATTTAGTAGAAATAGTGATACCAGGATTCTTTTTCCCCAACCCCTCACTTTTTAGGGAATAACTCTAACTTCCCTATTTAGAATTCTATTTATACGGTATTTTTGTTAAACATCTTTCATAAAGTGAAGGAAGGACATGTTTATTCATAAGACTTTTTGTTTGTTCATTGTGTTCTGTTTCCTTTTTGTTAATAGTTGTTTAATTTTATCAAATGATTTTCCTGCAACTATTTTCATAATCAAGTATTTTTCTCTAATAATATAATTATATATTTAATAGTTACATATTTTATAATTGTATATTTAGTTCAATGATTTTATATTTAATCTCCTTTAATGGAATTCATAGATATCAGAACACAGAATATGCTACTGAGTAGCAGAAAATTTGCACCTAAACACATAACAATAGCAGTCATAATTAATAATATAATAAGAGTGTATTACACTAAAAACAGAAAGACTTGAAAACAGCAAAAGAGAAAAATCAGACACTTAAAAAAGATATGAGACAAAAGCAGTAGTCATAATCAAAGCCAAAATATAATAGATAATAGATATAAATGCTGAGCTATGTAACCAGAAAAACCATCTTTCTAGAATGAAAATGAAACAGAGATTTCTAGATAATTTCCATCAATGCACATTACTTCAAAGGACTGGTAGCTCTCAAAGAGTCAGAAACAGAGTTACCAAACGACCCAGCAATTCTATTCCCAGGTGTGTATCCCAAAGAACTGAAAATAGGTACTCAAACAAATACTTGTATTGAATGTTCTTAGTAGCACTATTCACAATAACTAAAAGGTGGAAACCACCCAAACGTCCATCAATGGACTAATGAATAAACAGAAACAAAATGCATAGAGGAAAAACGTGAACGAATGAATCTACATGCTGCAGCATAGATGGAACTAAAAAACATTATGCTAAGTGAAAGAAGCCAGACAGAAAAGGTCTTACAATTCAATTCATATGAAAAATCCAAAATAGTTAAATCCACAGGGACAGAAAGAAAATTGGTGATTGCCAGGGGTTGTGGGAGGGGAGAATGAGGAATGAATACTTAATGAGAACAGGATTTTCTTTGGGGCTGATGAAAATTTGGAACTAGATAAAGGTAGTGGCAGCACAACATTGGAAATGGGCTAAAGGTCACTGAATTGTACTATAAACTGGTTACTTTTATGTAATATGAATTTCAACTCAATAAAAAATTATTTGCAGTAATTTTCCAGGTTCTAGGTCTGTTTTATCAGGGGAATTTGTCAGAGTACCTGTTCCATGTTGCACTGGAATTAGAAGTAGCATTTTGTTTTTTTAACTGCAGAATTCCTCAGCTATTTTAATATGCTAATGTACACTGGCACCTTCCAAGTAAGAGAGAGAATAAACAGCACTTTGGAGGGTAGGGAGTGATACTGGGAAGTCCAACTTTAAAGAGAGCCACAGATGGTGGTTGTAGTAGTAACAGCAGTAGAAGTCATATCGTAGAAGCTGTTGTAGTAATGGCTAACATTAGTGTTTCATAATCTGGGCCCTTTAGAGCTGTTAACACCCATAATCCTCAGACCATCTCTGTGAGGTAGAGTGGATTATTTATTATCCCCATAAACAGATAAAGAAACTGAGTCCCAGTTCTTTAATAGTAGATACGGGTTCAGCGCACTTGCATCTGCCCATCGACAGATATTGACACTTCCAAGTTCCCTTAAGGTAAACATTTCCTGCCCTGGACAGAGGTAAGCAGACAGAAAAGTGGTCCGAAAGAAAAGCCAGCTGAGAAGCCATGGGAGAATTCCCATCCAAAATCTGGTGGACAGTTATGAATCCAGGTAGTAGATTTCTGATCCCTGTGTTTTTCTATAAGCACTTACTTTTCCTCTGGCCCAAGAAGCCCTCGTCTAGAGCCCACCTCCTATTTTGCTCCTCACTGCCCCAGTTTTATCCAGTGGACTTCTCCTACCTCTTAATTATAGCTATACGTAAATAACCTACGATCTGTGCATGAGCTTCGAGCTCACACTCCCTTGGGGAAAATGCATACTTCTGTGTTTCTTTAAGGTTGCAGGACTCATGTCACGGTACTAATTCAATATGGGCATTGGTACCAGGAAGGGAGGTAGACTTGGGATTGACTGATTTTCCTCCTGTTCATACCCGGAGCCTGCTCCTCAGCTTCCCTCTCCATGGGCTCCCATCACCCTCGGTGCCATCCATCACCGCTGCAGCTCAGCCCGGTGATGTATTACACTAACATATCATTAGTGCAACGGCAGAGCAAGGAGCTTTGATGATGTATTGGGGCCATACATCATCAGAATGAGTCACTCTGATGATGTATAACTCAAAAGATGGTACTATCCAGGGAAATGTGGACATACCATAAATCAGGGACAATGTTAAAGCAGAAAACCCAGGATGGCCTCGAAGGAAAATAAAAGTTCAGGGGTCTCACGCAGTAGGGGTTGAGAGACAAAACTAGTAAATTCTTAACGGCTCAGATTGAAGCTTTCTGTTAGCTGTGGCATTCTTAATGACTAAACCAGATCATCGGCATCCCAGAGTGACGCTTGGGTTTCCTTTCCATCTGGAATTCAGTTTGGCTTCTGCTTTCCTGCGAAGCCCCCTTGTCCTGAGGGAGATCCAGAGACCATCAGATCAAACGCAAAACACCCCAGGTCTGTGCTCTATCCGGGTCCTCTTGGATTCGTCAAGCATACGATGGATTGTGGGGGCTTTTCAGTCTATGATGGTTCAAGCTTACATTCTTTCAGAAGTTCTCTGCCTGAAGCCTTATTGCTGAAATTCCTCAGACTCGTGAAGGGGTGTGAGTTTGAAATTAGATTGTAAAAATAGAGCCAAGGGAGCTTGGCTGTAGGAGTTAGAAACTTTTAGCACGTAGTTGAGGATTTCTATTTGTCAACAGGCTAGATCTTGCTGAAAGTCTCTTTGCTTTTCTTTCTACAAAATAGTAACAGAAAAGGGAGGAGCCTCTGTAACATTTAGTTCAAGACAGAAAATTCCTGAATTAGATTTTTATGCTGTCAATTCCTCAGTTGGACTAGAAATGTCGACACTTGGGTATGGGACCTCCAGTAAAGTCCCTTACCTTCTGTCCTCTTATCTTTTCCAGCTTTACCTCCTCCACAGGAAGATAAATTACGGAAAGCATCAGCCTTCCTTCGGTATCCTTGGATTGGGGGAGGCTAATGACATTCTCATAGTTAAGAGCATAAACCTCTTTGTAATTTTTAAAATTAGTAGATAAAGAAAGTCTTAAGGAAAGGGAGTTGAGAGCCATAAAGCAGAAGGAGGAGGTAAGACCACACGCAAGCACACTGGGAAAAAAAACTTAATGTTTGTGTTTAATGCTTTATTTAATGCCAAACTGTCAACTTGAGATCTGAGGCCCAGGCATACTGATTCTACCCCTCCACCCATCCAAAATAGAATAAAAATCAAAGCCTAGGTGCATCAGGACTGGAGAATATCAGAACTCAGCCCTTGGCATATGGGATCCATTAGAGGCAAGAAGTCTTCCTCTGGGAGTTCCTTCCCCCATCCCCACCCACACTCCTGCAGGGGGAGAGCCACGAGCAAAGAAAGGCACTTCCAGTCAACCCTGTTCACGTTGCTGTGACTCACCGCCTTTGTTTATTGCAAACTCTGCTGCGGGCTCTGTCCTGGAGGGCAGCACACTTGAAGACCCTCCAGGGGAGTGTAGGAGAAGGGCCTGAACCAACCATAAAACACAACCACCCCTCCCCCTCCTCACCCTGTGGAAAGAACTGGGGGGGCTTCACCACCTGAGCAGCAGTTAAGAAACAAAATGCCCCCCCCTTTTTTTTTGTTCTCAAATAGCTGTGCCTTCAAAGGCCTTTAAAAGTTGAAATAAAACAGATCTTGCTTCTGCTTTTTATTTATTTTTTTGGTGGGGGGTGGGGGAAGGGGAAGAGAACGAGGAAGCTGATAAAGCCAGTACATTCCTTGGGAGTTGTTTATAAAGCAGCAGGAACCGAAAGCATCCCATAATGCCTTAGAGACCCTCTTGCTGTTGAATGGGATGGTGTGGGAGTCACCTGTGCCTGTGTGCATGGCCTCTCTCTGCCTGTGCAGAGAACTGGAGGCCCAGGGTGTGGGGCCCCTGGGCATGTGTGTCCAGATGGAAAATCCAAGGGAATGGCTAGAAACAATGCCAAGAGGTGTATTGAGGGAGTTTGGGATCCACAAGACATTATGACTCAGTGGTCACCATGGGGATATGAGAGAACACAGAGAATTTGCCAGAAGCAATAGTTTTGGCTATTAGTGCCATTTGCTTTTACTCAAGAGTGACTTGAGTCAAGCTGTGTTGTGGTATCGCCATCGACTGCACCCTCAGATTTGGCCCCTGGGACTGCAGCTTGGGTCAGTGCTGTGCATCGGCTCATCAGACCTACTAGATCCTGAGAATGTCAAAAGTAATAGCAGCAACAGGCACGCTGCCGTCACGCATTTATTGTGTATCAGTACTGTGTTACTGTGTTAAGCACTTGACTTATAGTATATCTCACTTAATCGCCACAATAGCTTGAAAGGGCAGTTTTACGCACCCCATTTTCACGTGGTCACATGACTAGGAAGTGGCAAAGTAAGATTTCAACTCTCAATTTCCTTCGGCTCCGAAGCTTTTACTTGTCAGTACCTTGTAATGTCTCCACAGGGGCAGGCCTGCAATGTCACCCAACCAGCTCTCAGTTTCTCCATCACTTCAGCTTCTTCTCAAGCTTCTGGCCTTCGGGGACATCTCAGGCTTCCTTTCTAGAAGCCTAGATTTCTCTAAACTTGAAACAAGAGTTATTGTGTCTTAAAGCTCCTGTTATCCTGTGCGTGAATTCAAGAGCAGAGAAAGGGTCCTGAACATCAAAGGCCACTTGCCCAGAAGCACAGAGTAAAGGAAGGAAAGTCTTGGGCTGGATGGGTCTGCCTGGGGAGCTGCTCTTCGCTTGCCAGACAGCTTGTGGCCTATTTCATACTTGCGTTTCCATCATTGCCTCTGGAATTGGTCTAAAAACTGTGGCCTGACCACTTGATAACATGTCTACCCCTCCCCTGCTTTTGGAGCGACAGCAGCCCAGAGTCTGTAGGGCAGCAGAACCACCCAGAGATAAAACAATTCAACTTTCCCTTAATTATCTGAATCTCCAGAATAAATAATGATGATGATGATGATGATGATAATAAATAAGACCCTTGCTATGTTATTTTATGCCCCCCCAACTTTAACATAATAACGCATGGTTTTACAAGATGGAGGTGCAAGAACTAATAAAATATATGGTTTAATTAACTAAACTTATGCTGTAGTCCACATTAGAAGGCCATGATTTAGCATGCACTCTCATCCTCAGGACAGAATAATGCAAACAGCATAATTAAAAGTTGATGAGAAGTATATTTATTGGGCACACAGAAAGAAGGGACATCCAGATTTATGATACATAAAGTAAACCTTTAGTTTACAATATAATTAATATTTTAAAAACCACAGCGTGCATATAATGCAGTCGAAGAGTCCGCCCCCGCGGAAGGATAATTTCTTTGGTGCTGATCTTGGCCCCGTTTAATAGTAAATTATGTTCCTGAGCATATACAAATGTAACATGATCTATTATGATCTGGAGATGATGCTCATTGAGATGTCTGCGGCTGTGATAGATCGTGGTTGCGCGTCTCCAAAGACACGGAAGATGGCTGAAGGGCCAATTATTTATCTGTGGCATGAATTCCGTGGCTATTAGTCACACACATGGTGACGCAAAATGAGGGTATGCCACTACATTTTAATCAATTCCCGCTGAAGAAAACCCCTCGTTAGCACAAAGCTGAGGACACGCGGAGTTTGCAGAGGAAGAGAGGGCCAGGCGCGGAGCGAGAGGGAGCACCCAAACAGCGCTCTGCTGTGGCTCTGAGGACCGACCAGCATTTATGGTCTTGGGTCACAGGTTTACGCTCATGCAACACTCATCACTACCCTGTGTGAAAGGTACCGTTTTCATCGTGCCTCTGTGCAGACAAGGAAACTGAGGCCCCGAGAAATTAGCATGCGGGTAAAGGCTGAGCGCCGGGATTTCCAGCTTGGGTGGGCGGCTCATCTGCTCCACCCAGGGCTTCCAGGAAAGACCCTGAGAGAGCTGAGTAAGAGTTCCCTGCAGTCCAGTCCACATTTCTCCTTAGAGGCCAGAAGCGCAGGGTCCTCCTCCCACACAAATTCCTGTCTCCATTCAGACCTGCTCCCCAATTGCCTTGCTGGGAGGCAAATATCGGGCACATCCGTTCCCTGTCCTTTCATGTTCATTCCAGAGATGCTGGTAATCCTGCAGTCTGAACGGTTGCCAGGAACCTTGCCCTGATCCCAGCCTCGAGGCCATTCCAAATAGGGTCATGGTTGATGTTATTCAGCTGATGTGTTTCCTTTATAAAAAGTTCTAATATATAACAAAATCTGTGAATCACCTTCTTTTTCTTCCTTTCAATCTCCCTTTCTTCCTTCTTCCCTTCTTGTTTTCCTTCTTCTCTTCCTTTATCTATTTTTCAACCCAGAGATTGGGTTTAACAAATATACTTTGTTGACTTTTTACAGAAATACAATATACTTTGGGTGCGGATTACAGTCAGAATAGGAAGTGTGAGTGTGGCCCAGGCTGGACTGGACTTCTCTTTGTCTGAGGTTTTGATACTTGGATGAGAGAGCCAAACTAGGATGAGACTGAAGCGATGAGGTCCAAAGCCCCAAGTCCAGGTACTTGGAGATCCTGTGAGTTCTGCTGTGTGGCTAAGCGTCATTTAAGCGTCATTTGCCTATTCTCTATAAGATACTCAAGATTATTCCATAGCCTGTGAAGCGTATAGATTGGGTAGGGGAAATTAGCCATTTATTCCTCCTTGCAGTCTTCTGGGACTCCCTGTAGTAACAGTCCGGGTGATGGGACATGCGGAGTAAACAGATAAATGGAAGAGTAGGGTTCTAAAGACACCGTCTCCATTCCTTACAGTGAAGTAGACTAATTGGCCTAGGGAACTTTGACAGGATACCTACTGGAGACTGTGGGCTAAAAATGGAAATCAGCATGGCTTCCTTAGCCCCAGGAGGGACCCATTTGATTTGAGATGTGAGAGGAAATTCACGAGAGCCCGAGAGACACCAAGTCCCAAAAGGGGGTGCCAGGCCCTGGGCATGAGCTTTGAAACCTTGTCCCGAGTGGTCTAGACAGGAGTCCATCCACCTTTCAAATAAGAATTTTTACCAGGTTTCAGTGGAACAAAATGAAACACTTACCTACAATCCTAATGTTGTTGGAAACACTCTCAGGGAAGATGCATGCAAAGGAAACACACAAAATAAATTAAGTACAAAGTAGATAAAGAAAATAATATGAGTTCTTCTTCATTATCTGGTTCATTACACTTTTTAGTGCTTATTAAATTCGTTGTTAAATGATTTAATTTTGTTTTGGAAAAAAAAGTGGATGAGGAAGGGAATAAGAGATTAAGGAGATAAACTGCTGAGGTTTCCATTTTGGAACTGGTTACAGAACAAGGATACGAGGAGAAAATTAATTTGTAGGTCTCTCTAGGGGAGTAGTCAACACCAGGCACCACAACACACACTATTTGCCTTATTTTTTGCTTAATTGGCATGGCCTTCTCTGGGGAGAGCTCAGCCTAAGCCAAGTAAGAGGATAAATCACCTTTAGTGTGGCCCCTTCTGGGTCATGGATAA
Organism: Martes martes; assembly: GCF_963455335.1. NCBI lineage: Eukaryota > Metazoa > Chordata > Mammalia > Carnivora > Mustelidae > Martes > Martes martes. Next base: position 50,107,768 of record NC_137902.1, read on the forward strand.
TTTTTCTGACAGCCATGTCAGATCAAGATGCTAATGTATCAGCTAGCTCCTCTGTATCCCAGCACTGAGAGTGTAATTTCCTTCCTATTAGCACACATACACACAAACACGCTCCCGAGGGTGGTTTAGTGAAGGTCCCTAGTACTGACTTAGGGAAGAAGAACACTTGAAAGGTGGGAAGATGCTCGAGGCCAGGACAATAGCAACTTTGCTTCCAGATCCACCGCTCCACCCCCTTCGAGAGGGTTTCCTTCATTTGAGCGCGGACTTAGTATTTTCTAGATGCTGCAGAGGCCCTGAGATGCGTGACTGTGTATTATCCTTTAGGTTCGTGGTGGTGGCAGTTGTCCTAGAAAGGTCTGAGGGTTTCATGACAGATAGCATCAGCATACATTACCTTTACCTGCTAAACTATTTGGAGTGTAATATATGCCTTTAGTTTAACACTGTGCCTGAATCCACATGGGTACAACCAATGAGTTTTGAGATAAGCTCCTAGAAAAGTTTTTCAAAGGTAAACTCATAGTAGTTCAGGAAAGAGGAGACTTTGTGCACTCTTCAAAATGCAGCATGTAGAGCACAGAGAACCCCCTCAAAATCTATTAACGATAGCGGGGATGCCCTCGGGGTTGGCTCTATTTGCCTTCTAAGGCCCAAGTTTGGTCTCGTGAAGAAGTAGTAGATCCTCTTGGCTCCCTAGAACTGGATCACAGGGTATTAATGCGCAACTCTAGGCAAGGACCTAAATATGCCCTTGACCTCCTGGCCTTGGCCTACTTTCCAGTCTCACCTCAGCTGGAACAACCCTTTTGTCCGAATAGTAAACTATTCAACATTCCCTTTATGCAGTTTGATTCTTCTGCTCTTCCACTCCCTGAGTCAGAGAGAATTCCTTTTTCCCTACTTGTCTTCTTCTTTATCACAGCATTCATCCCAATGAATGAGCACTACTTATTCATGGGATAGCCTCCCTCACCAGGCTGTGAGTTCTTTGAGGGCAGGAACCACTGTTTTATGCACTGATAAGCAGGTGTTGTGGATATCATAGGGTCTGGCACACAGTAGGTCCTCCACAAATGCCGAGTGGCTTGAATGTGGCATGATAAAATCTTAACCTCAAAGGAAAATAAAGGAGATAGGAGATTATGCCAATAGTTCTAAGGCAAAGTAGAACGTATCAAGGCATTTGACACAGGTTGCTGTCTCAAAGATTATAGCAGTTAATTTTTATTTTTTTTTAAAGATTTTATTTATTTATTTGACAGAAAGAGAGACAACAAGAGAGGGAACACAAGCAGGGGGAGTGGGAGAGGGAGAAGCAGGCTTCCCACTGAGCAGGGAGCCTGAGGCAGGGCTCGATCCCGGGACCCTGGGATCATGTCCTGAGCCGAAGGCAGACACTTAACGACCAAGCCACTCAGGTGCCAAAGATCAAAGCAGTTTAGTGAGGAGAGAACTGAGAAGAGTTCTCTGTTAACGAGGGTTTCCCTTGGCTCCGAACGTGTGTGATTCTGACATGTAGGGATGCTGACACCATAGAGGCATGGCATAGGCCAGAATGGTGCTGAGGGCATCTTCGTGGGCCCTATGTAAGGGCTCACAAATGAAGTTCTGGGGTATAAAGCATCTTCTTTTTGAATTTAAAAGTTGGTTTTTTGCCTTTCCTGTCCCAAACCTGCCTTTCCAACAAGACTAGTCTTCTAAATCAAGTCCTTTCTTCCCCAGTCCATGCTGATGGGAAGACATTTAAGACCTCAGCCATTGGACAGAGGGTCTCCCATCAGACAACCATGAGTGCCGAGGCTGTGATGATGTCTCCTAAGGGAGAAAAGAGTGATCCTTCTGCTGCCTCTGACAGTGGAGAGCACCTGGGCAGACAGGCTGGAGGCCTGAAAGTTCCTTGGCAGTGGGGACTCAACATTATGCCCATACAGCATCCATCCCACTCTCACTGACCATCCATACTCGGTGTGGGAAATTCACCACATCCTCTGCTAGAGATGAACTGTACTGTTCTTCTCATCTTTTTTGTTGCCCAGAGACTTCCACCCTCTGCTCCGTGTGAGCAACATCATTAATCGGAGAGACAACAGGGAGAGAGCTGGCACTGACCAGCGGCAGAGCTGGAGGAAGGGCTGGCCTGGGCAGGTGCCAGGGATGAGCCAAGCAAAATCTTTCTTTTATCCTGGTTCTTCCCCTCCCAGGAGCCCTCAGTCTCCATTACTAAATCCTCCGCAAACTGCAGTGAGGGCAAAAAGCAAGCCTGTGCCTTTCATAATGGATTTGGGCATAAATGAGGATTGTTCCTAGGTAACTCACCCTGCCCTACTTTCTCCCACCAGCTTTCTAACAAAGTCAACCAGAGAGCAAACAGAGTTGGGTTTTCAAAGTCTGAGATTTAAAACAGAAAAATCCTCTTTTTCACAGCGCCTGTACTTACAAATATGTATTCTGTATTTATACAGCATATTAAAACCCAAAACCTACAGTAATGCAACATTAAAGTCAAGAAATGCAAAAGTGAAGTGTTTATGGCATTGTTAGCTTGCCCACATTGTGCATTCTGCATAATGAACCTCACCTTGAAATTCAAGCCATATACCATGCGGCAGAGTTCACCCCACCAGGCAAACCTTAAACCTTTTGCATTTTGTGAATTTCATTACCTCAAATTGCAATATTAATAACTGAAATGTGCAGCCAAGAAAATGCTAATTTTCTGCTTTTCCTTTCATTTATTTTTCTTTCATCTATTTTACCCTCTAATTAAAAAAGTGGGGAAGGTAAAGAAATAAGGAGAAAGGTGGAGGGAGGAAACCAATGAGGAGAAAACTTACTACACAAATTCGCAGTATTAGACAATTTTATGGGAGGAGAAACTGAGGCCCAGAGGGGGATGCCTGTGATTACTCAGTTTAGTGGGGATCTCACAGTAAGTTTCCCACTGTAAACTCAATCCTCTTTGGCGGCATTTCCCAGCCCATTGTTTGATGAGGCCCAAAACCAAATGAGAAATGGATCCCCTAGCAAATAAGGGAAAGGCAAAAGCCAAAATTTCTGTAAGCAGTCAGAACTACTTTTCTTCTACTTACACTATCTGGTTTATCTTCACTTAGCATAACTCTGATCTCAAGGGGTACAGAATGACTTTAAATTACTGCATTTAAAGAAGACTCTCATTTCAAATAAGAGAAAGAATACATTCTCTCTTTGATTATTTAATTCCCAAGAAGAACACACTTAAGTAGCCAGCATGGACAGCATCCCAGGGGCTACACACATTATAATCGGCACCATTCCTTTCAACCCAATGAGCTGGCATCCTTGCAGGAACGGTTGCTCCCCATTTCATGGAGTCTGAGATGGAAACCCTGTTGACAGCCCTGGCTTCCTCTCCATCAGCCTGTTGTCTGGGCAGGCTGGCATCATCTGGAAATGAGAAAGGGTCAGTGTGACCTCAAGTCTGACTTCTCAATGAATCTGCAACTAAAGCTGCTTTGGCACCTGGGGTGCTTACAGAATCAGCAAAACATGGTATGGATAGGTTTCTATTCCAAGAAATTTGAACACAGAACATGCCTTTGTCTGTTTCTTGGCTAGAATATATCCGAAGACAATGCCAACTGGGCAAATGTTAGCTCTGTTATAAGAAAGAGGAGAGAGAGGAAAGCAAATGCACACTTAACAACCCCAGGAAGAGATGCACCTAGATGTCAATCATCAACTTCTAGGACTTTCTTGAAAACGCGGAGGGTTTCCCTACAAGGGGAATGTCGCAATGGAGACCTCACTGTTTCGCACACCTTGTGGATATGGGGGTCAGGTTTCTGTTTTGTGAAATTAGAATTGCAGTGATATATTCTGTGCTGGAAGGCTGGAGATGCCTCTGCCTGGGACCTCCCTCTGCAGAGACGTTTATGAGGAGTGTAGCAACTTGAAGGCAATGTTCCAGCTCCTATCTCTGCCTGCAAGGCAATAAGAACCAAATGCTATAACTGAGGGGTGAGGGGCAGGAGAGGAGTGCTCACAAGAGGGCTTTGCTGAGTTAGAGGACTCCTTTACACATGGCCCAGAAATGCAGTGAGTACAGTGGAAACATTTAATGAGGGAAGAGGTGGGGAAAGAAGAAACACCCGAGAGAGGCGGATCGAAGTTAGAAACTGATGCCCATCAGACGGGAGATAGGAGGAAAAGGGGTTTTTCTTTCTCCATCAATCCTGCCCAGAAGTGGCCTACCCTTTGTCAGTCAGTTTATTGAATCCAAAAGGTGCTTACCCTGGCCAGCAACAGCCTGCTCTCCCTTCTCCCACATCTCTCCTCAAGTCCCTGCTGCTCTCCTCCTAACAGATGGTAGCACACACGAGCATTTTTCCCCCTTGCTTCTGATGCTAAGCATGATTTACAGGCTTGAGTTATTATTTATCATTATTCATTTTCTGTCAGCAGTGCATTGAAGGTTAATAGAAATGCCAGCATGCTCACTGATTTACTTAGTAAAATATTTGTTCCAAGGTTTAGGTCATATGATTGGTGTCTGAGTGAGTTTCAGGTTTATGCATTATGAAAAGCAAGATGACTTGACCTTCAGCCACCAACACTAGCACCATATATTACTTTAGTGAGTGACCTTCAGAGACCTAAGATGCAGTAGATGTATTCAACACATGTTAGCCTCCTCCATATTGCTGGCATTGTATACATACCAGCCGAGTCTACGCAATGTAAGCTGAGCCTCTGAGCCCATCTCATGAATGGGAGGCAGAGGAGATGTAAACTCAGGCTAAACCAGATCCTTTCTTAAGATAATAAACCGGCTTTGCAGTCCAGCTGTGCTGAGGCTGTGTGTACACATGGGGACTAATCGCTTCACACTGCCTCCTGGGCTCCATGCAGCTTGTCAGAGAGGAGGCAGACAAAAGGACAATTCTGAAGGAAGCTGGTCTTGGATAAGCAATTAGTCAGGGTCCCACGGGGGAAAGTGGGTTTGCTGGCGTCATGGTGTTGTGGTTGCCGGCTGGAGGTGAGCGAGGAGGGAGGTAGCAAAGAAGGGTCATGAGCCTTGGTTTCTAGATCTTGGGGCCAGGTTGGCAGAAGAGATCTAAATAGCATTACGGTGATACAGAAGTAAATAGTGCATCAAAAGTGAGCATCATTTCTAAAGGGCCAGTTCTAACCATTATGTTAACTGTAATGTAGTATAGGATAGTGGGTTCAAGGCATGGCCTCGGATTCAGCATTCAGGCGTCTCGGTCCTAGCCCTGATGGGCAAGTTGGCTTAACCTCTTTAAGACTCGACTTTCTTATTTTTAATAAGTGTAACTCTCTCTTGAGACTGTTGAGAGGGTCAACTGAGATAATTTAAGGAATGTGCCTAGCATAGGGGCTGGTGTTCTCTCTGAATGCTTGCCATCATTTCAAGTTCTGTGACTAGATGGAAGGGGTATTGCTGAGAACAGCCGGCAAACCTTCATGTTTGAGAAGAGACTTGGTGTGAGAGTTAAAAGAGGAAAACAAATAATGTAGGTTGGTGGAGAAAATGGGGATCCTGAAGGAACAGAAACCCTGCTGGCTGCCAGAAACATGTCACAAGCCTGGAGCTAGACATGAAAGTCAGGATGGCTGAGAGCCTAACTTGCTTTCTATTTCCAAACTGTGCTTCTTCCCCAAACTTCTTCAAAGAGAAGTCCCTTTGGACTATCAATGTCTCTTTATTGATAGTACACTAAATATCATTTACTTTCAAATCTATAGACGTCTCTTTAGATTTGCCTCAGACATGGTCTTAAGATTCAATGATCATCTGATGTTCTCCAAGGAGCCTCCCATTTACTTTTCTAATTTGTCCTTTGCTCCCCACCTTACAAGTAACACATGATATGTTTAAGTTCATTCACTTGGATTTAAGTGAACAGGCTTATTCCAACTTTTCATGCCAACAGGTGGGGGCAGGTCTTTTGTCCCTTAGAATAGTGCCTTTGGCATTCTGCACAGGTAGCTTTAATAACCCTAAGCCCCATTCACTTCTGAAAGTGGCACGAACCCTCTTTTGCACATGTAATATTAAGAAAATAGCCCTTACTAGAGAAGGGTTGAGGAGGATAGCTTAACATCCAGTGGGAATCCCATAACAAGGAACTAAACACAAGGCAGCTTTCTTTAGAGAAAGCAGATATTGGAAATAGATCCAGAGGTTTCCCATGCATTGGCCTAAAGTATAGGCAATATTGAGTTTGAAGTAGGAAAAATTATCTGTCACTGGGAACACTGCAGTGAATTAGATCAAGTCCATAAAGAATGGAATACTGTCCTTATATAAAGTTTTCTGGGGAAGGGGAACAAAAACAGAGATCCTATATCCAGGGCATTCACTCTGTCCAGTAGCCAAACTCATGTCCAAGGCCATGATACTGGGACTCTGTTCTTCGTATCAATCGTTTATAATAGAATAACAGAGTCTTAGCACTAGACAAGATCTGAGAGGTCATTGAATCCGATATTATCCCTTTGCCACTGAGAATTCTGAAGCCTGGATTTGTTGACCTGGGATTGATAGGATCAGGGGTAGGCCTGGAATGGAGATCATCCTGGCTCCTGGTGGTGCACTTAGCCCTTCTCCACATTTGCTTCTGTTCCAAAGAACTCTTTTCTGAAATTGGCCGTGGCGAGAAGCTGATGATTGGGTTCCAGCTGCCCAGACGCAGGCCCATTCTCAGGAGAGCCACCTTCCCTTGTCTTGAACAAAGGTGGGAATGCCAAGAAAGCCATGGTGTGTCAGAAATGTTGATGGCTAAATATTGCAATGTAATAACAAAGGCAACCTTCAGAGGAATAGGGAAACAAAGCAATTTAAATATCATTTAAATAATTTTCCCTTCTTCCCCCTATCTTCACCCTCGACTATTCAATGAGCCCATCTGAATTCTGAGGGCATGTTCATCCTCCCACAATGGGGCTGAGTGCTGGAAATGTCCTTTCATTTAATTTCCAGTACTAGCTAAATTATCTATTGCCACGATCTGTGATTGATTTAGCTTTTATTGCTCTTGGCTGTGACAATCTATAAGGACCCAGCTGATTTCCCCTTTTTGGGTTTTAGGCTTTATTGCTGTCATTTTAATGACAGATATTAAACATAGGGAATTCTCATCTGTATTTCCTCCAATAGGCTGAGCTGTATGTTGTATCTGAATGTGAAATGATATCAGGAACCAGTTCTTCCAAAGTCTCCTTCTCCTACTTGCTCCAAGCAATCACTCCAGAAGTCTGTGACTATTCTGAAAAAGATCACGTATATCTTCAGGCTCAATTCATTATCATGATACCAAATATATAGTAAATATCTATTAAATATCTGAAATATAAATTAACAAGTGAAAACTGCATTAACCCTTGGCATGTGGACTTTTCCATGAATCTGCCATTAATCCTCATTTCCAAATGCTAAGTGAACATCTATTATATGCAAGGAAATTATGCTACATGTAATTCAAAGAAGTCTATAATCTTACTTTCCATGAACTTGCAACTTATGGATAAAAACCAAGTGTATACATTAAAAAAATCAGTAGTATAAAGGATGGTGATAAATGAGGTTGCAGATTTCCCAAGGGTATAAAAGAGTGAGACAATGTCTTGAGTTGAACAAATAAAGAGAAACGAAGTAGGAAAGATGATTGAAGTTACAGAGAAAAGGGAGCTATTTGATATTATATTAGGTTGTTTTCAGCTACAAGAGACAGAGACTCAGTTCAAGTTCATTTATTGGCTCACATAATTGGCTTCCAGCACTGCTGGGTCAAAGCCCCCTCTGATGTCATGAGAAATCTAGAATGTCTGTCCCCTACGAGACCAGAAGAAAGAGTATTCTGTTCTACCCTATGTCTACCCTCCTTTTCATATCATTTCCAGTTAAAACTTCTTTGATCTTCAAACTTGGACACAATTTATTCAATATAAGAAATAGAAAATTTCTGGGGCACCTGGGTGGCTCAGTGGGTTAAAGCCTCTGCCTTCAGCTCAGGTTCATGATCCCAGGGTCCTGGGATCGAGCTCCGCATCTGGCTCTCTGCTCAGTGGGGGGCCTGCTTCCTCCTCTCTCTGTCTACCTCTCTGCCTACTGGTGATCTCTGTCTGTCAAATAAATAAATAAAAATCTTAAAAAAAAAGAAATAGAAAATTTCTAAATTTAAATTTTCAGATGTTCTCTTAATTCTTGAAAATAAGTCATCAAGTCAGGCTGAAATTCATAAGCAGCAGCATAGTCAAGTCATGTAATAAATTGGCAGGTAAACTGTTTGAAAGCCCAGATTCCAACTCTGCATTCTGTTTATCACTGATAGTCTCAAAATGGGGTTGTCTCTCTTCTTCACCATGACAGGTTCATGAGATGCATTATACAATGATATCCTACCTCCTGTTCCTGGGTGCTGCTTCTAATATCTTAATTTGCTAAAAAATTCAATTATCAACTCTAGGTTGTCCATTCAGAGAGATGACATTGTAGAACCTGACTCTATTAGAAATTATTTATGCTTGATTATTATGAGATTATTTATGGATAGTGATAGTAAAGAGGGAAAAGTTACTATTTAAAACAACAATAGTCAGGGTGCCTGGGTGGCTCAGCATGTTAAAGCTTCTGCTTTTGGCTCAGGTCATGATCCCAGGGTCCTGGGATCGAGTCCCACATCAGGCTCTCTGCTCAGCAGGGAGCCTACTTCCTTTCCTCTCTCTCTGCCTGCCTCTCTGCCTACTTGAGATCTCTGTCTGTCAAATAAATAAATAAAATCTTAAAAAAAATAAAAAATAAAACAACAACAATAGCCCCATAGATTTGGATTTTTGCTTACTTGGGAAACACAGAAAATATGTGTAGGTAGGAGTCAATGTTTATATTTAACGTAATTATATGTATAAGTAATATATTATAGGTGATACAAAAAAAACTTCAAAATGCTTTTGTTGATATTCTTCTTTTTGAAGACTTGAATGATCGCAGTGAAGACATACTTATTAAATCTATAGATGGCACAAAGTTTTGACGAAAAAATCTATAAAGAGAGCTCTACAATGCTTTTTTCATTTGTCCTCAAAATCCCAAATACATATCACATACAGTGTGAAAACAGGTTTCAAAACAACAAAAAGGAAATGGAACATTAAGCTCTCCCTTTTTCTCCCCTTTCTATCCCTCCAAAAAAAGAGTTTTAATCAGCTACCAGAAGCCAGAGCTTATAGCAAAGCCAACAGGGAGAGACATTTGAATTGCTTCTGGTAAGAACAGAGGTTAGTGACTTGAGAGAATTAAATATAACTTAAAATTTTAGAGGGTGAGTTTGTTTTCATATGGAAAAGTTGGGTTTCCTCATCCCAAGAGAAGATCTTCTAACATGGGAAATTTCAAAGTGTTCTAGCTAACTCAAAATCTTTCATTCACTCAGAAAAAATTTGCTGAATGGCTTCCATGTTCTGTTCACTTGGGAACATACCAAAATGTACCCACCCTTACTGGCTGGGGGATTAAGGGGAGACAGACCTGCAAAATGAGGAAAATGGGAGATATTGGCTGGGATTGAGGTGAGAGTCATCTCTGGAGACTTCCTGAATTACACAGAAAATAAAACAAATTGAAAAGTTTAGTAAATGTCCAATATTTGACCGTGTATCTGATCCCAGGCCTGGAGTTTCATACTTACCTCTTCACATCTTCAGCAACACCACAGCCAACATCTCCACCAAACCCATTTCCCAATCTTCTGAGCAGAGAGAACCTGAAGTTGGCAGTGGTGTTGAAACTCTGTCTAACTCCCTGGAAGGGCCCTGGGAGGAACAAGAGCCAACAGAGGATCCAGATGTCTCAAATGAATCCAAAATTCAGTCATAGGACCTAGGACTGGCATCCAAATCAAGTAATAAGTAAACCAATAGTCATAGATTACTGGGCTCCAGATGCTTTATGCTTGCTCTACAGTGTTTTCAAAAGAGGTTTTAAAGTCAGAAAATGGGTTGGAATTCTAGCTCACATCATTTTTTAGCTGTGACTTTAGTAAGAGTGTAAAACATACTATCTTCTACTACCATTATTATTACTACTATTCTACAATTCTAACTTCTACTACTGTAACTGCCATCATGATTACCCTGTTGGATGTTATATAATTCACCATAAAACCTTACGAAGTGTGTATTACTAAACTCAGCATACCAAGAAAAATAAACAAGGAAGAAAAAAGAAAAGAAAAAGCAGAACTTAGATCTATCAGCTTGTCCCAAGTTGTATAGCAAAGTGGTAATGGGACTAGAATTTGAATCCAAGTTTGTTTGACTCCAAAATCTTTGTGCTTATCCAATAACCCTTCATACCTATAGGGTAGACAAGAATTTAGCTCCCTGAGAGCCAAGAAAAAGAGAGAATGTGGAATGGTTGCTTAAGATCCTAAACTATATATAGGGAAAAAAAAAAATCTTAGCAAAGCAAGGGGGACCACAGGGAGGATGGCTCTGGAACTATTTCAGACACCATCTAAAAAGACTAACCCTGTCCCAAAGGCTGCTGATATGTCATATACCATTGTTGGCTTAATCACAAATCTTTCCTTGACCTTCCCTGTGCAAGTCAACTTTTGCTCAGTACAGATGACCGTTGGACCATCCTCCCCCTTCTGCTGTGGAGATGAATATTTCCAGTGAAGCCAAATTGTCCAAGATGGTTATCATTTAAAATATGGGGTCCTCCTCTTTTATAAGTCACTGAAATATTCTGGAAATTCTGATTTTTATGTCCAAACACTCCCAGGCTGACTCTTACAAGTAGTTGAAATAAATTGATTAGGGTTATTTTTAATTTGGAAAAAAACAGGTGACAGAGCAGAACCCATCTCCAGTTCAGCTCACTAGCACTTGTTGCTGCTGACCTTGCAGAAGGGACGTGTTGCCGCCAAAACAAGGAACTCAGAGCCCAACATCTTGAAGAGAGTAATAGCCACATCCAGAAAGATTCTGGGGGTACCACGAATATTACCAATAAGGAAGTACATTATATTTATATTTCACTTGACATCAGTTTCTCACAAACTCCTTGTGAGAAAGGCCGGGTGTCTTAAAGATGACACAGGGAATACACAAAGGAAGAGGCAGCGACTTAGTATATTGTGGGTCTTTTACCTGAGCGAGCTCATTTACTCCTCCCACAGCATTAGTAGGTGGAGGTAAGTTATTTTCTCTCACTTATAAGTGAAGATATTCAGGCTCAAATAGTTGAAGTAGTCTGCCCAGGGTCAGCCATAGTCCCCTGGAGCCAGGCTTCCAGGTCTTTCCACAGGTCCACACTGCCTTACTCTCCCAGACCCCAAGGCACTATGACCCCATTCCCAACAACCCACTTCAAGAGAAGTAAAATTTGTATGGCCCATGAGGGCCTCCATACTTAGGGGTATGTTTTAAACCTGGACCATATTGTGAAGTTCCCATCCAAAAGGCTAGTGTGAAGTCAGCCTGAGGTAAGTCCACGCCTCTATCTGCAGAGTCAGTGAGGGAGCAAATGTGAGAACTAATTCACACCACTTTACCCAATACAAACATCTCTCCAAGTCTTGGATCAAGAGAGTACCCAGGGTTCCTTACTTAATCACAGCTGTCTCTCCCATGCGGAGACAATTTGGGCTTGAGCCGTCCTCTCCTGTGGAGAAATCAACTCAAACACTGTTGCCAATTTGGGGCAAATGAACTTTTGTAATCATAAGGAGTTTTACCATTTTATCAAATGCTTCCTACCTTTTTACCTGTCATTTTCTCAAACTCTTCCTGTGTGCTCAATGCTTTAAATGTATGCATTTATTTTATCCTTACAACACCCCTATTGGCTAGTCTTTTTTCATTTTAGACAAGGGAAAACAGCAGATCTGAGTTATCTGAAGCCAGGCTTCAGACCCAGGTGTTTCTGATTCTTCAGCCTCGCTCTTGAAGCAGAGACTCCCTTACTGAGGTTTCGGCAGCAGCTCAGGTATTACTGACTCTGTCTTTAGGCACTCGCCCCCTTTCTATTTGGGATAGAAGGTGAGGGACATCCCAACAACCTCATTCCTTGAAGGGGTGGTTTGGGCTTATAGGGCTGGAATTTGAGGTCATCTACCTTCCTACTGCCTATCACTTGCCAAAAAAAAAACCAGGAAATATACCTGGTGTTAGTGCCAGGTACCAGCTGAAGAGGATAATCAGTAGAGTCTACCAGTGTCGGCCCAGAGCGGAAGGAGAGAGGTGCTTCCGGCACGGTGTTATTGATCACGCTCCGCAGCCCTCTCCACCATTCAAAACAGGGATATGGCGTTCTGCACGTCCAAGGGGCAAGAGCAGGAGTGCAGAACAGGAGCCTCAGAACCTCAGCCGGATCCTTTTCCAAGTGGTTTGCAGAACCCATTCAGGACCAACTGCAAAGCACCAGGTACCCAGTCAAACTCCCCCCAATGCAAAGACCCTTTGTTCTCTTGAAAACTTGTCTTTGTTGGTGAGGTTGCTATTGTTGTGGTCTTGGGAGGGAGGAAAATGCCGACATCTCCAGTTTTTAATATGGTAAATGTCAGTGTTTATGCCTGCGCGGGCTGGCCTAATTATCCTGTGTCCTCTAAAATCTTCCACTGTAATTACCACTCACCGCAGTGACACCTACTGCTAAAGGGAGAGCCATAAGCTGCAGGAAGCTCAAAGCCAGAGCACACTCAGCAAACTGCAAGCAACACCGGCAGCTGTTTCTGGTTTCGAAGCGGTGGGAGCTTCCTGAGCCATTTTCCCTGGTCCCTCCGGAGTAAATGCCACCATGGTTGAAAAGTTGGAAATGTTTGTCAGGCCCGGTACAAAGCTGTGAATGAATACTACAGTAATTTGCTTCCCTACAATCTTCTCCTTTCTCTAAACCAGCCATGGAAGCAACTGATGGGGCTAGAGCAAAAGAGGGGAAAAGAAAAGACTATTAGCACCAGTGGTATCTGGTATGTCGTTGCTATTATGTGTATAATAGCCTTTGTGTTATCTACATATGTACTGTAATGCATAGAGAAAGAGCTGCAGAGTTGAGACAGCTCAAGAGAATGGCTTTTAAGCAAAACGCTATGCTAAAGAGACTGATTGTCCTTCTTAAAAAAAAAAAATGCCCATTAGCACACATGGGCAGTATTGAATCGCGTTTCCAGTGTAGAGGGAATAGTTTGGCCTGGCTTCTACGCTTGCACCCGTACAGAAAGTGGGGGGGGGGGGGGGGGAAGAAGACGGAGAAGAAAAAGAAGAAGGAAAGGGGGGAAATCAATAAATTCAGTGTAAGCAAAGTCACAGCAACCTTTAAAATAATAAGACAAATCCATTTATTTCACAAATGTCTTCATTTCCAAATGCCATTGTTTGGGGCACTCCGCTGTCATTGTCCGTGACATTTTCGAACACTTGGCTCTTAATCATTTAGGTGTAGCCGGAGTTCTCCAGCCACAGCCAAGTTAAAGGATTATACATTCACCCCACTGCTTTCACAGCCTTGTGCTGTGGGGTGAAGGAGGGAGGCCGGCGGTGGGGGAAGAGACAAGGCTTAAATATGGACAGAAAAGCTCAGCTGTATTGCTATATACAATGAAAAGTAATTACAGAGAAAAATGAAAGCTGTTTCTTGCTGTTAGCAGGAAGAATAAGAGAATTCTGTACCTTTTTAAAGCTCTGAGTCCATTTTGATGTAATTGGTTCTGGAATTATTTATGACATTAATTGCTGCGCTATCGACTGCCTGTCAGTGGCTCTGGCAGTTAGTCCATCTTTCTTAGCAGAGACAGCCTGCTCAGCCCAAACTAGACTGACAAGCTAATTATACCCATCTTCCCCTTCAATGACAAATGCTGCTCATCGGAAACCTTTCTAGAAATAAGCTCTCATTCTTTTCCCTTTTTCCTGAGCCAGACATAACGGATATCTCAAGGTGCAGATCGCAGCTAAAACTCAGCTCACAGGGCTATTAGCTCTGAACATCTCACTTGAGCCAAAAAACCTAAGCATCTTATGTTATCAAACTGTATGTCATTCCCTGATGCTAGTTTTCAGGGATGAGCAGGGGCCCGGCCTGTCAGTCAGAGCCAGGCAGCAAGAGCCAGGCTGACTGAATTAGCCCAGATCTTCTTAACCGTCAACCGAGTCCCACTCAGGTGATGATATGGCGGCTGGGGAAATGCCTTCTGTGCTTTGTACAGCTGCTGTGGGGGTCGTTTTGGGATGCTCAGGGCAACGGCCCATTTTAGGAAGACAAGGTTCACAGTTTCCCTGGCTGCCTCTTATCCAAAAGCCCCTTTGTGATTTAATTGTGTAAATTATTCTTGCCTTCAAGGTTTATTTTGCATGCAGATTTAGTAGGACACGTTGGAGGCAGGACACCCACTCTGTGGGGCTTTGCTTTGAAGAGTGGGTACCCTTGTATGTGGCCTACTTAGAGAAGGCCCAAGAAGAGAAATGAGGGGACCCTCTTGCTTTAGGAACGTGCAGGCTGTTTGGGAAGACAAGGCATGCACATAGACCGGCATAAAGAGCCTTTTCTCAAAGCATTCAGTAAACACAGGGAAGTCCTATATTTACGAGAAGGCTGGACAGCGTTGACAAAAAGAAGCAACTCTCCTTTGGACATACCACCTGGTTTATTGTCTGCCACAGGTATTTTTGCTCTATTTTGTGCTGGCCAAAATAAATTGGCAAAATTAATTCTCTTTTTAAAAGTTAAAGTGTTGCAGAAAAGAAAGGCCCCTGTGTGTACTGTTACTCAGTTGGGAGGAAACTCAAGGTGGCTGGAACTGGGCCTTAGGCAAGACACACGCTCTCAGAATCCAAACCTGCAACATGAACTGAATAACCCCAGTCTGTCTCCCAGTCAAGCCTTGTTAGGGATAAATCTAGAAAAATTATAAAAACACTGAATGAACAAGAATGCTGTTTGATTGTTGCAAAAGGACAGTGGTAAGAACAGGATGAACCATGGGTTTTGGAACAGTAAAGTCACTAGAGACAGCTTGCTTTGAGAAAGATCTTAGAAGGCCTCTGAGATTGTGGGATTCCCTAGGACAGTATTAGGTGCACTGCGATCTTTCACCAAATTTT
This sequence comes from Martes martes, assembly GCF_963455335.1. NCBI lineage: Eukaryota > Metazoa > Chordata > Mammalia > Carnivora > Mustelidae > Martes > Martes martes. Next base: position 50,122,882 of record NC_137902.1, read on the forward strand.
GATATTGTCTTTCTTCACGGCCGAAAGGGCCATTTATGGAAGCCAAGTCTAGAAGCCATGAGCTGCAGGGGAATTGTATTATATTAGCTGAGCTAAACTGCACATTTCCTAGAATTCCCTTCCCTGCATGGTTCCAAGTTGGTGCCACATGAGATATTTTGTATGAGATTTAGAAGGGGACAGTAGAGGTGTGACCATATTCTTTTATTCTCCAGAGGTCGGGGGAGGCAGTCATACATTGCCACTTATCTGCCAGCTTATCTGATTGGCCTGGATCAGACGTCAGGGTCACAGCTCCTCTAGATGCTGGATCATCTGCTTCAGCTTTTCCAACACCTGGAAGAGGTGCCGGCAGGCACCAGCCTAGGTGAAAGGTCTAATGGTGAACCAAGTAGATATTGATTCTTACCTTTGTGGGGCTTTCAATCTACGGGAGAGTCAGACATTACACAAAACACAACCCCCCAAAATGAGTAATTTTTTTTATTAACATATAATGTATTATTTGTTTCAGGGGTACAGGTCTGTGATTCATCAGTCTTAGACAATTCACAACACTCACCATAGTACGTGCCCTCGCCAATGTACATCCCCCAGCCTCCCCATCCCTCCCACCCCCCTAATCTCAAAAAATGAGTACTATGAGAAAAAATAATTGAGTGCCCTCAGAGAAAATTTGGGAAGAGATCTAATTTAGATTGGGTAATCAGAGAGGGGTTCTCTGATGAAGTGCCACTGAGAATGAATCCTGAAGGATAAGAAGTAGCCAGCCTGACAAAAAGGTGGACAGAGTACAGCCCACACACAGGGGAAGAACAGGGCTCAGGGAATGGATCTTGGAAGAGGTAGGACTTAAATTGGGACTTGAAAATTAGGTGAGTTTTCTATTTTCTTTTTTTTAGATTTTTTTTTTTTTTTCAGAGAGAGAGAAAGTGCAAGCATGAGCAGGGGGTGGGGCAGAGGGAAAAATAGATACCCCACTGAGCAGGGACCCTCACGTGGGGCTGCATCCCAGGACCCTGGGATCATGACCTGAGCTGAAGGCCGATCTCTAACCAACTGAGCCACCAAGGTGCCCCCAGAATAGGTGAGTTTTTAATAGACACAGAGAAATAATTCCCATTGTGGGCCTTTCTACATCTTTATTGACCTTGGGAAAATCATTTTCATTGCCAGGCCTTAATTTCCTCTTCTATGAAATATGGGGTTCAATTGGGATATCCCTATGGAAGAATTATGTTAATATAATTGAATATGCCCAAGAAGATGAACACTTAAGAATCAAAAGCCACTTGCATTAACCATGGCCAAACACAAATAACCTGCAGAAGTTGGAGAAAAAGTGCAGGTTCCTCATGTTGCTATAGTCACTGCCCATTAATTGAACGGACTAAGAGCTTCCCTTAGTGAAGATTTACTCAGATGTGAATAGATGATGGGGTGCAAATTAGGCCTGCTTAGGAGAAGTCTCATGGATGTCTTGGCTTCTTAAGAAGGAATTTGTGCTTATTTTCAGTGAATTATTTCAGTGGGTCAGAGAAAAGGAGTTTCCCAGTTAGGAAGTCCTTCCCCACTAGAAGGAAAGGGATAATTGCAGGTCTAATCTGTGGACACATCATACATATTTTTTTTCTCCTGGTAAGTTCCTTGGAAATATCCACATAAATTTAACATGATGGTCTAAAAATTGGAACCTTTAAATCTCTCACTCTGTGCTTACAAATTGTGGGGCACTGAGGGTAAGCTTCTTAAGGTGATTTCCACCCCCCTACTAATTGTATAGATCTGCTGAATAGGTGGATCAGGAGAAAGGTGTCATGGAAGTCCCCTCCCACCCACCTCACCATCCCCAGGCAGCCACGGGTTCATTTCTGTGTGTCTCCTTCAATATTGCCAGAAAAGGAGGAAATTAGGACTTCTCTGAAGACCTTCATCTGAACCAGTGAATCCCATGAAGGCAGAAGAATCTCTTGGGTCCCCAACTCAGGGATCAGAGCCTGGCCCACAGTGGGACCTCAGGAACTGTCAGTTAGTTGAATGGGCAAATTAACTTCAAGCCAAGATCTGCTTTGATCTTATCTGGCTCATGTGGAAATTGAAGAATGGCAAGGAGGTTGGAGAAACATTTAGAGAAAGAGCAGCATCCTGACACTTGGCAAGAAAAATAGACTCTTGGTCAAGCTGTAGAGGAGAGTTCCCTCCTGGGGCCCTTACCAAGGTGACCTTGACCCAGGTGACTGTTCTCTAATCTGAGCTCCGCAGGTAAAAATTTCTTTCCTAGCTAGAAAAATGTCCTTAAAAGAAATAGTGAACTTGGCAGTCTTTCAAATTCTGTAGCTTAGATTTTCAAATAAACATTTTACAACATGACATAGGATGGCTTAAGCTTAGTCCTGATGAAGAGAGAAATCATCTCGCAATTGCAATGCTAATAGCAATAGTATCTTAGAGTTAGTAAACAGATCATAAACTCCAAAGTCCTTTTACATACACTACCCCATTCAGAATGGCACAACTACAACTTCATCTGCCATATGGGCAGGGACCTGGTATTTCTTGTTTGTCACTGTATTCTCCTCACTTCAGTAAATAGTTGTTAAGAGATCTTTGTTGAATAGATAATCGGATGCTGGCTTAGAAATGCCATATCATTTTCCCAATGTCAAATAGTTAAAAAATAGCAGAGCAGTTTCATTTCAGTACTGGTAGTTAAAAATGGTTTCCAAATGTGCTCATAACTCAGCCTCTTGCCACACCCACCATGGCAGGTAGACTCCCCTTGAGTTTCACTGATACAGGTAGTGTTCAAGCTGAAGAAAGGAAAAAGTTTTAGATCATAAAGGAAAATGTGGAAAAACAACAACAGCCATCCAATGTAGATTGCTTTATAGAAATTAGCTCCCAAATCCCAAAGAAGATCAACCTTTATTATAACTTTTTGTTATATTATGGTTTATCATGTCATATGGATTTGTATTTTAAGGTCAATGCATTATTTTTTAAAGCTCATGAAAATGCCCAAGTAATATTTCTCTTTCTAAAATTCCTTTGATTTTTCTGTAAAAATATACTTTGACCAAAATTTAACAATCGTGCAGTTGATATGCATATGCCTTTCATCTTTAAGAACAATATTGTTTAGCACTCTATTCATGGCTTCTGGAAATTATCCCTTGGGTGCTTCTAAAATGCTTCTTGCAGAGGCAGTCCTGTTTGCAACAATTTGCCAGTCTTCGGGATGGCAGGGTAAACGAAACATTTACATTCAGCCAAACCCAGAAAATCTGTAGTATGTAACTCCAGGAAAAGTGCTATATTCAGTAGTACTTTCTCTTTTTAATTTCTGGATTTAAGGCTGCGTTTGGAAAGAAGAGAAAGATGGGCACCCCCCTTTCCTTCTGGTCGATAAGCTCGCATCAGCTTGCCTAGAACTCACAGACATTATCTTCACTCAGGACAGGTGGCGGAAAGGGTGGTTTGCTCCCTCCTCACCCTGTCCTTTTAGGTTTCCGACATTTTTAAGACACATGTAGAATTTTTTTCAGGTGAATGCCACTAGAGATTTAATAGAAGATGCATTTGTTTTTGACTTCTAATTAATCAAGATAACATCTCTCTCAACCATTAGACAGTAAAATCAATACCTCAGGCAGCTGTACCACCAGTTAGACTTACACACCAATACCTATTATTGGCAAATCAGTGATGTATTTAACCATGTTGTACTCTATCATTTTATAATATGAGACCAATGTGACTATGTTGAGGGTGTGGAGAGCAGGATACTTTTGCCTGTGGACCCAGGAATGGGATTTCTTCTGCAGGCCCCAGCCCTGGCCCAATCCCTCCCTCACCCAAAGCTGGGGTGATGATTCATTTCCCAGACTCTGATTTGCACAAAACCATATACTCACCACGAAGGATATCAGAATTCCAGAATATGAGAAACAGAGGTAGAGCAAAGATCCTGGATGAAAAGGCAGGACAACAACCGTGAGAGATGTGGGTATGTCATGAGCTCCTTCCATCAACAGGCAGTGGTGATCCCAGCTATTCTGAGGCCCTGTTTTCTGGAAATAGCATGTGGAGGAAGTCTTAGGTCTGTCTGAGGGAGTAATGAATCTCTGGGGAATTCACTGTAGAATTTGCATAAGTTGCACCTGCCCCATTCACTATAAATATTCTTTGAGGCAAAACCCACCAAGTCAAGGCCTCCATGGTAGGGGGAGGACTTTGCCTTTGAGACAACTTATAGCCTCCTGCTGACCCAGAGCTAGAGCACTGAGTCCATGTTATGTTACTGGTTAGGTATCCAACGCACTGTGTGACCGAGAAAGGCTACATGGCAGGTGACTCTCTCCTGGACCCTAAACACAGTCTTGACCAGTCACTCAAGTCGTGCATCACTACTGCTCTTTACTAGAGTGCCCTAAGTTTCAGTCATCCCAACTTTTCATCTAATTTGTAAGTATTCTGTGAGCAAGACTCTTGAAGGCATGATAGATTCTAGGTGACCTGAGACCTAAAGAAGACACTCTGGTTCAGGGAAGAAAGCGCCTGGGAGGGGCTGAGTAAAGGTACCCGATGGGACACAGAGGCACAGCAGAGCTAGTGCTAACCTTTAAGACAGGCACACTCTTCTGACTGATCATTTTCCAGAAAACATTCTCTGTCCCCCTCAGGCTTCCCCCTCCATGCCCTGGCTATACTTGGAACGCCCTCTCTACCACATGTCACAGTAAGAGATCTCTTTCCTGTCTCTTCCCTGAGTGCCTGTGAGCCCCAGGAGTCTTGTTCCTCTCCATTCCTCCAGGGCTAAGCATAGACTTGGTCCAAAGGGGACATTCTGTCAAGGGTAACTATTTTCCTGTGGAAATTCAGATGTAAGCACCACTGAACCATGAAGGTAGGACACCACAAGTTAGTCTGAGTATGAAAAGGTTAAGAAATACTGAATGAATCCCATTTTCCAGGATACCTGATGAAGGGAGGAACACAATTCTAGAACGCCTATATTATAGGCAAGATGGTAGGGAGAGTAATAACAACAACCATAACCATATCTATCGTAATTATGAAGATAAGTGCATGGCATTGTGTGTGTCTTTCTGAGGCTAGTTTTAATACCCTGTCATGTTGAAGAGAAAGCTGACTCTGAGAGGTCAAATCTTACACCCACAGTTTACACAGCATTTGAACTTGAGCGGGTCTGAATGTAAAACCTGGGCTCCTTCCACAATGCTAAATTACCTCCCACTGAAAACTCTAAAGTGATTTTCTTCAGTTTTTCACTGAGACATTTCCCCTTTTTCCTCAACATTCAGTTTCTTCCCCAGAGCGCATGATGTTCTCAGCCTTGTGTTCCTCTCATTGGAAAGCTTGGAATGTCAACATATACAGAAAAGTACATTTTTAGGAACATGATTATGCTTCCAGAATCTATTCTTTTGGCACCAAGATAATGATTCAGTGGATCATAAGCAATGCCCTGGAGACTTAAACACACAAACACCCTACAAGGGGTGAACTTTCATGCTGTGTGTGCTGGATATAAAGGATGAATTTCTGCTGACATGGTTTCTAATGGAAAGGCTTCAATTGGGTGCTCAGTAATGTGAGCCATTACTGAGCTCATTACTCAATAAGAGATCCCTTCTTCATTCTTTGCTTTGTATTCAAACTTACAGTAGCTAGGAGTCTATATCGTCCGTGAGCTCAGTTAAATTTTTCATTAAAATATTTTTCTTTAACATATCCTTGGGTGGGAGGCTGAAGCTGTAATTTGTAGCACAAGTATGGGTGAAATGAGGCATCGTGTCTCTGGCCTCAGTCTTCAAGTCACTTCCCTCTTAATGAGATTTTTACACTCCCACCTCATATTGTCTTGCACTATATGGTCTGCCCTATTTGAATAGAAAGTCCTGGATCAGCCACAATTTGCAGTCCAATGCACTGCTCACAGGTTTGTACAAATGAATCAGGGTTTTGATTAATTACCTGGTCTTAGCCTTGATGTTAAATCTTACCCTTAATGCATTGCCATGTGAACATGCATTATGGATTGTGAAACCATTCACCCACAAAGGAAGTTGTTTGGCTGGCATTTAATTTTACCACTTGTCAGCACCATGATAGGAGAGAGGAGCCATCTTTTGACAGAAAGTGTTCTGAATTCTACTAGAGTGTGTTGGGGATGCACTAACCTCTGCAGGGCATCTCATGATTGTTCTTCCAGTCTACATTCATGTTTCAAACTCTATTGGTTTAAGTCCCTCAGTATTAGTCAGCAAAATCAAAGGTGGCTGGTCTCATAAAACATAGGCTTGTCCAGTATGTCTTTGACTCACACTGTCTTGTGGTAGCCCATTCACTATTCTCTCTTCCTCTATAGTTTTGGGGGCTTCAAGTGAGCTATAAACACAGGCTCCTCCTTCCTTGGTCCAGGGCACACTCAGACTCACTGCTCTGCTCCCACGTCAGACATGTCTACTTTCTTGCATCGATTCATTATTTTTGTATTCATTCATTTAATAAATATTGGTTGAATACCTACCATGTGCCAGGCACTCAGCTAGCGGCTAGGGATAAAACGATGATTTTAATTGGCATGGTTCTTTTACTCATGATTGTTCGAGTTTATTGGAGGAGATGGTAATACAGTATGCAATTATGCATCATCATAAACACTAGGAAGGAAAATAATAGCATACAATTAAAAAAAAAAGATAACACAGGACCTACTTGAGATGGGCTGGTGGGAGTTAGCGTGTAATTTCCTTACTTCCTGACCACCCACCTCCTCTATACTTGTGTAATTGTCCTTGACTGAAAAGAATTTCCCCATTCAAAGAAACACACCCTTCCTGGAGCACTTGTATCCAATGACTGGTCCATAAGAGGACACTAAGTTCTGGCTCCCTTGCCTCGGGCAGGATAGTTCTGAAGCTCCAGAGCCCATTGTGGAATCTGCTGGGGCCACTGGGAAAGCTGCATGAGGTTCACCTTCTCTCTCAGAACAGTGCTGCTCCCCTCACTCCCTTACAGGTCTTGTTCCGGAGGGCTGTTTCCAATAAACCTGCATGAAAATCTCAGTTCCCCAAGAACCTGATCTGTGGTGCAGCCCATCCCACAGGTGGCACTTATCTGAGGCTAGCAGCAGGAAGAATGGGAGACATCCCTCCAGGCAGAGGGAACAGAATGTACAAAGGCCAGGAAAGAGAAGCACTGGGAAGTAATTATAGGTCAGTAGTTGTAGGGGCTGCTGTACTCTGGAAGTCCTCCCTTATGCGGATATGTTCCAAGGCCCATTCATATGCCTTCTGATCTATTTCCCCACCCAAACTGTACTACAATTTAGACCAGCTTCCTTCCTGCTTCTGAGGCCTTGACTATGGGCTTCCTCCAGCCTGCACTGTCTTTCTCCTCTCTTATCAACTGCTATCTTCATTAACTTTATTTTTGAAAACTTGATTTCAAGCTTACTATTTTTTCCTCTCAACTTAGTGCTTAGTTATTAATGATTCTCCTTTTATTTGGGTTTCTTTAAAAAATGTTTTGCTTGTGGAACCTTTATAGCCCTGATGAGACCAAAAGATGCTTCATAGAAAGAATGGTTCAGGAACTTCTATGGAATTCTCTGTGGCCCAGAGAGAGTGCTGAGGGAGTGATGAAACAGAGAACCATTGAAAGTTCTTAGAGAATTAATTTAATTTAATTTAATTTAATTTAATTTAATTTTATTTGACAGAGAGAGAGCAGGAACATGAGCAGGGGGAGTGGGAGAGGGAAAGCAGGCTTTCTGTTGAGCAAAGAGCCCGATGTGGGGCTCCATCCCAGGACCCTGGGATCATAACCTGAGCCAAAGGCAGATGCTTAACGGAGCCACCCAGGCATCCCCGGGTTCTTAGTTATGGACAGCAGGACCTAGTCTGGCTAGTTCAAGAAGGAAACTTCTTAGAGAATATTATATGACTCACAGAGTATCTGGGAGAGCCAGAGAACCAGGTTTGGAGGTTCTTCAGAGAAACATAGCCTCCTTTATCATGGGCTATGTCAGTGGGGACATCACTGCCCCTTGGCTCAGGCTGTACCTCATACCCAGACCCAGTGCTGAGTCAGGATATGTCACTAGTGTCTCAGTCACTGCTGTCTCTGGGACATCTCTCCCTCCATCTCTTTAGAGTGGAGTCTGGCTGGCATCTGATTAAGTGAGTCCCTAGGTTCTGAATCAGAGTCTCACACAGAAACACCTGACCAGGGGAGCCAAGTCACATGCTTGCACTGCCAGAAAACTGGCAAATCAAGTTTCGGGCATCTTCTGTAGGGTAGTGATTCATAGGTGGAAACATTGGAAGCTTTGGAAAGGTGTTCAAATGTGATGGACAGGCAAAAACACTGACTAGCGAGTACTACATTTGGATGGGAGGGGGAGTGGAGATAGAGCCTGAAAGGCTTCTATTACCAGTCTATGAAGTCAACCTATATCCAGGGGTCCTCATCCCCCTACCGCCTTCACATTTGATCCCTGAGAAAGACCTTGTGATTTACTTCTTAAGCATCTCTTAAAAGCATAAGTCTCCCTTACCATCATCCTTACTCAGGGTTAGCAAACTTTGGTCTGCGGGCCAAATCAAACCTACCTCCTGTTTTTATAAATCGAGTTTTATTGGACCACAGACAGACCCATTTGCTAATAGGTTATCTGTGGCTGTTTTGAGTGGAGTAGTTTTGCTAGAGACCATATGGTTGACAAAGCCTCAAAGATTTACCACCTCGTCCTTTACAGAAAAGTTTTGCTGACCCTTGTCCTTGTCTGTGCCAGCACCACCTCTTACTGGAGTTCTGAAAGAACTTCCTAAAGAACCCCACATTTCTTATCAGTGATTATGTCTGATAGCCAGGGTGCTCATTGCAAAACATAAATACACTCATGTCAGTGTAAGATAAACTTATTCAATAAACTCTCATTATACTTAATATAAAGAGCAACATCCTCAAAACAACAGTAAGATCCTGCAAAATTTGACCTGAGTCTGCATGCCTGCTTGGCCAGAGGGACAATAATACTGAGTGAAAGACATCAGCAGACATGGTTAGAGTATGTGATGTTTCTTTGATGATCAAGGATGAAAGGTGATATTCTGACAAAGCGTGAGTTGAGAATTTGCCCCCAGGTACTGGATATAGGGAGAGGCTTCCACTCTTCCCAAGCCCCTCACACACACAAAAACAAAACAAAACAAAACAAAACAAAAAAAACACCTGCTGTGGATTATACTCCATGGAATGAGGATTCAACCAGAAGCAAGAATCTTGATTTTGTCATTCTCTTATTTCTAGAAATACCATCTTGTCTCCCTCTCCTCTCACACATCTGTCTGATGTGAAGTCTCTGACTGCTTGCTCTTTGGATGCAACTGATAAATGCTTTAAATAACAGCACATTTCTCTTTATTGAAGGACTACATAAATTAATGATTAATTTTCCAGGTATGGTGAATTCCACTAGGACCAGGTCTCAAACATGCATAAGGTCTATTCCTGAAATGAGCCCTCTGGTCTAAGATGAAATATCCTCACACTATCATTTCAGCAGGTTTAGCTTTTTTGTTTGGTTCATTCAGGTTTTTTGTTTTTATCTTGTTTTATCTTTCTGAACTTCTATTTTATTATGCATAGTATACAATTATCACTTGACTATATAATAAAGGGAAAATATAGGAGCCATCAAAAGAATAAATTAAATCATCAGTTGAATAATTTGTCCATTTTGTGAGTATATTTTATGTTTGTTCTTTTTGAGATTAACAAGTTTTAATAATTACAATAACTTTTTAAAAGTTTTAATTTTAGTTCCAGTTAGTTAGCATGTAGTGTTATATTAGTTTCAAGTGTATAATATAGTAATTTAACACTTCCATACTAATAATAGCATTTTAAATGTTATAAAGCCTCCAATATTACTACAACTAGTCATCCTTCTCGTCAGACTGCCCACTCTATTGTTTTTAACCCTATTCCAGGAACTTCTGAAGATATTCTTACTAGATGCCAATATCAAGGTATTCTCTTCTGCCCAAACATGTAAAAGTACTCTCCAGGGGGCCATGGGGCTATTTATTCTATACCTACCTACCTACCTACCTACATACCCATTATTTGTTTAGTTGTTTGGAATAGAATATTAGAAGCTAAAATTGGTTCTAGGACTATAAAACTTGGGCATAATGACAATAGGCATATTACTTATTTTTAGAAATTTTAAATAGAATTTTTATTGGAATATGATATACATGAAGAAATACAAAATATACAAAATACACAAAATATAACATAGTAGAGCTCAATGGATTTTCCACAAAATGCACACAACCATATAACCACCACCCAGATCAAGTAATACAATATTACTGATACTACCCAAGATCCTTCATAGCCCATTCCAGTCAGTGCTCCTCCAAAGATAACAAGTATTAAGACAACTGTCACATTGTGTCTCTTCTCTTTTTTTTTTTTTTTCCCCATTAACATATAATGTATTATTTGTTTCAGGGGTACAGGTCTGTGAATCATCAGTCTTACACAATTCACAGCACTCACCATAGCACATACCCTCCCCAATGTGTATCATCGAGCCACTCTTTTCCTCCCCCCTGACTCCCCAGCAACCCTCAGTTTGTTTCCTGAGATAAAGAGTCACTTATGGTTTGTTTCTCTCTCTGGTCCCATCTTGTTTCATTTTTTCCCTTCCTACCTCCAACAATCCCCCACCCTGCCTCTCAAATCCCTCATATCAGTCTTCTCCTCTTCTTAAGAGGACAACATTTATATTAGATTAGAGCTTATTGAGCACATTTTTTGGAAGGATACAATTTAACTCATAGTAGTTTTAAAGCTCTAGTTAGTTGTATACCTAGTTAGGATCATTATGTCTTTTTTTTTTTTTAAGATTTTATTTATTTATTTGACAGACAGAGATCACAAGTAAGCAGAGAGGCAGGCAGAGAGAGAGGGGGAAGCAGGCTCCCCGCTGAGCAGGGAGCCCCATGCAGGGCTCAATCCCAGGATCCTGAGATTATGACCTGAGCCAAAGGCAGAGGCTTAACCCACTGAGCCACTTAGGTGCCCCCCATTATGTCTTTTTTTTTGTAAATTAATATTTTATCAATTTACCCACCTTTATCTTTGGTTATTTTTTCCCCCTCTAAATTCCAGCCTTTTTTTTTTTTTTAAAAATTAATGTTTGCAAGGTAGACTTTGGTACTTTTTGCTCTTAATCTATGTATATTCTATAGTTCCAGAAAGATTTTACAGTTTCTTTTAGTTATATATTTATCAATTCTGATGGTCCTTTTCTTGCAATTGGTATGTTTACACCATTAGTACTTAGTGATGTTGATATGTTTAGGTTTAAATTGTCATTTTATTGTTTTCTGGTTTTTATTTCTCTGTTTCTTCTTTCCTGCCCTTTTTGGGGTTTTCAGACACTTTCAACAGTCTATTTTAAATTGTGGGCTATGTTTTTAAATATATTTATGTAATTTTTATTTGTTGCCTTAGGGATTACAAAATATAATCTTAACTTCAACATTCTACTTAGAATCAACATTTTACCACTTTGTGTGTAAGGTAGGAAGTATACCACAATATAGGTTCCTGCACCACTCAGGACAATGTTTTAATTTTTTATTTCAATGGACTAATACATCTTTAGAGAACTCAGTAGGAAAAGGATAACCCCCTTTATATACCTAGATAGTTAGTATTTCTGTTGTTCTTCCTTTATTTCATAGTTTTAAGTTTTCTTCTGTTATCATGTCTCTCTGTTTAATGAACTTCCTTAAACAATTCTTCTAGATCGGGCTTGTTGCTGGTAACAAAATCTCTTAGCATTCCTCCATATGAGAATGTTTTTATTTCACGTTCATTCTTAAAGGATACTTTTGCTGGGAATTCAATTTTTTATCAGATAAATGCATAATCAGACTCTCTATTTCTTCTTGTGTCAATTTTAGTGAGTTGTCTTTTTTAAATTGAGTTTTTCATCTAGTTTTTCAATTTTATTGGCATAAATTGTTCATGAAACCCTCCTTCAAATGTCTATAGGATCTGTATTTTTATTCCCTTAATTATTCCTGATATTTGTAAGTTGTGCCATCTCTCTCTCTCTCTCTCTCTTTCATCTATCTTCCTAGGGGTTTGTCAAGAAAAAGAGAAAAGACATAAATTACAAATATCAGGAATGAATGACTAATGCAGCTCTGAATATTAATGTATATATCTTTGTGTGGACATATGTTTTCATTTCTCTTGGATAGATTATTAGGAGTAGAAATAAAACATCATATACTAAATTTACCTTCAAAATTTTAAGAGACTGACAAATTGTTTTCTGAAGTTTCTGTACTATTTTACATTCTCATCAGCAATGCATAAGGCTTCTAGTTCCTCCACATTCTCACCAATACTTGATATTGTCTTTCTTTTTGACTATAGTCGTTCTAGTGGATGTATAGTGATATCTTAGCATGATTTTAATTTGCAATTCTCTAGAAATTAATGGTATTAAGTGCTTTTTTGTGCATATTATCCATTTGATTAAATGATTGTTCAAATATTTTGTCTGTATTTTAATTGAATTTTTCCTCTTCTGGAGTTAGAGGAGTTCTTTATATATTCTAAATATGAGGCATTAGAAAATCCAGGATGTTTTCACTCTGCCTTGTGTCTACTGTCCTCTAGTTCCTTTTGACTTGTACTTTAGGTATGCAGCCTCAGGGTAAGCCGGGAGTGTGACAATAGCTTGGAGGCTCTCTATCTCCATTGATCATGTATATAGTCTCAGCCAAAAATATGTTTGCCCCCATCAGGACTACAACCTCAGGCTACCAGAATGAAGCCATTGGCCTTGCTACTTGTCTTAGAGAAGTCATTTCCATTGAAGATGGGCAATACCTACTGCCCCGAATGGAGTGAGCCCTCCTCAACAGTGTCAGAAAAACTGCTGGTCCTCATGGCCTACCCTGTCCTGGCAGAATCTCCCTATCACCTGCTGAAGGAAGGGGGAATGGGATTAGCTCCAGCCCCAGGTCTGAATGCCACAGAATCCCACTGTTCTCATCCTGAATTCAATGATTTATCACAGATCGTTATATGACTTTGGTAGAATTCCAGAGTAATGACATATTACTGGTTAATTTGTCCAGCTTTATAGTTACTTTTTTGGGGAGAACATTTGCCAATCTCACTTGGCTGCGAATCCTGACCTTCCTATCTTGAATTTATACATTCTTCTTTTTAATATATGCATTTAATTCTATTTATTTTCTCCTGAGAACAGTTTGAGCCTCATTGCATAAGCTTTGATAAGCTTTATTTCATAATAATTCAATTTAAAATTTATTTTAATTTCCATTTCAATTATTTCATTGCCTCATGGGTTATTTGTAACTCTATTGTCTAATTGCACACTTTGGGGAGTTTTAATAATCTTTTGTTATTGACCACTGGCTTCATTAAACTATTATAAAAGAACATACTTTAAATCAGTCATGATTTTGCCCCCCAGAGGACATCTGGCAATATCTGGTGATGAGTGCTGTTGTCATAACTGGGGGAGGGGAGCTGATACAGGCATCTAGTGGATAGAGGCCAGGAATACTGCTAAGTGTCCTATAATGCACAGAACAGTCTCTCATGACAAAGAATTTATCAAGCCCAAAATGTCAATAGTGGCAAGGCTGAGACACTGAAGTTGGTTGAGACTAACATTAAAGTCTAGCATGTCACAAATTTTGATAAATGTTCCATACGACTGGAAAAGAATGTGATTCTCTCAATGTTCAATTCAGTGTCCTCTATTAGATTCATATTTGTTAATGGATTCTAGATTCTTACTAATTTTTGTCTATTTTTTCTACCAGTTACTAAGAGAGACATGTTAAAATCTCCCATTTTGCTTATAGATATATCTCTCTTTTTTTCAATTATTACATATTTTGAGGTCATTTTTAGGTTCATATAAATTTTTCTGTCTTCTTGGCTAATAGACCTTTCATCAGGAAATCACCTCTAGTAATGCTTCATGCCTTATCTGATATTACACCATGTTTCTTATGGCTACTGTTTCCATATCTTTTCTCTTTTCTCCATCCTTTAATATTCAAGCTACTCTACAATTTATCTTCAGTTGTTCTTAAATATAATATGAGTTTGAGGTTTTATCCAGTCTAAGAATATTTGTCTTTTATTGGTGTATTCAGGCAATTTACATTTAATATTACTATCAAAGTATTTGGGTATATATTTACCATCTTACTGTTTTTCATTTATTATCTACTTTTGGTTCCTTTGTTCCTCCTTTCTTCAAAATTTTTTGATGAATCAAGTATTTTTATTATTCTTTCCCCTTTATTTTGTTTGTTACAAAGCTTTTTTTCTTCTATTCTTTTAGTCATTTTCCTAGATATTACAAAATACATTGTTGAGTTATTAGGACCTAATATGTTAGTACTTTCACCTCTTCCCACACAATCCTTAGAATATTTAATCTCTGTTTATTCTAGCATTTTTGATATTTTTCATTCAGTTGTTAAACATTTTAATTGTGGGTATGTATTTTAAATCACACAAGACATTGCTTTTTGGTACAGTCAATATGCTTCTCTGGTTGTCCACATATTTCCCTTTCTTGTTATGCTCTTTATTCCTTACTGCATACCCTTGATTTTGTCAGATAATTTTCTTTTTACTAAAACTCCCTTTAGTCTTTATTTAGCTCACACTTGCAAGCAGCAAATTCTCTCAGTCTTTGTCTAGAAACTTTATTTTTGTCTTCACTGTTAAAGGTATGGAATTATAAAGTGGCAGTCGTTTAATCTCAGTACTTCAAATATACCACTCTGTTTTCCACAGTCTGCTCTAGTTTCTCTTGGGACATCAGCTGTCTACCCTACTACTGTTCCTTTTAAAGGTATTGCATCTTTATATTGGCTGCTTTCAAGCCGTAGAATTGATTTTAGTGTGGTTTGCGTCATCAGCTCTAGGGTTTATAATGAAAACATGTTGTGAATGGGAGTATATGGGCTCGGGGTGGGTATCTCCTATAGGATCTTGCAGATTTCTTACTCCATGGGGAGGGGCACTGTGCTGTTAGCCCAAGATGCTGCAACAAAATACTATATACTGAGTGGCTTAAGCACCATTTATTTCTCACAGTTCTGGATGCTGGGAAGTCCAAGATGAAGAAGCTGGCAGATCCAGTTCTTGGTGGGAACTCTCTTCCTGTCTTGTAGATGGCTGCCTTCTTGCTGTGTTCTCATCTGATAAAGAGAACTCTGGTTCTCTCCCTCTTCGTATAAAGACAAAAATCCCACAATGGTGGCCCCACCCTGATGAGGCCATATAAACCTAATTACCTCCCAAAGATCCAGCCTCCAAATTCCATCTCGCCATGGGGTTAGGGCTTCTGCCTATGAATTTTGGGGAGACGCAAGCATTCAGTCCATGGCAGGCACATTCAGAGGGAAAGGGCCAGAGCAGGGGCTGATAAAGGATCCTTTCGTCTGAGTCTAATAGTGGTACTGATATTAAGTACTGAGTCTATAACAAAGATTAAACTGTAAATGTAGAACTAAATGTAAATGTATAAAGTTGACAATTAGGACAACAGTACAGAATAAAATAGTACCTGCTTTAATAATACAGAAACTATACAAATAGAAATGGAGCAACAAAGGAGAAAAAGATGAGAGGTAGAAAAGTAGGCTGACTTCCTCATGTTTAACAGGTAGAAATCAAAGCATACCATTTAAGGTTCACAAATCAAGTACTGTGTATCCTCTACAATGCATACTTCTGTTACATGAGTTTAGGCCATATGTAATTTGAAATAGGTATAGATGGTGCTGGAATACCAAGGAAATCACTGATTCATGTATGATATTTATCACTCTGTTAATATTTCAAACCACTAGGAAATAACAGCTAAATGTAGCAAGCCACAGAGGAGTACAGGACTGTACATACCATCCAGCTACTTCATATTTTCTTTCTTGGATCATTTTGTCCATGGGCCCTGTCTTTGAGGGATTATTGCACATAACTCTCCAATTATTGTATATTTGGTCCTTGTTTCCAGACATCAGCAGAGGCAACACTTGCAACACACACACATGCACACTCATGGACACACAAACACACTAAACTTTAATAAGACTAGGAAGGATAGAAATGGAATAAAATAATATAGTAGGAAAGGAGGGAAAAAATAAAAAATAAGCTAATGTATTTATTGCCCCCTTTAGGACACCATATCAGTCAGCGTTTCAACAGAGAAGCACAACCAGTTCGGGGCGGGAATTATATATATTAGCCAGAGTACTGGCTTTTGTGATAGTAAGGTAGGTTAGGCAAGTTCAGAATCTGTAGTATGGCCCATCAGGAGAAGAAAGCTGGAGTCTCTTAGGCAGGAGCCAATACTGCAGTGCACAGGTGGAATTTCTTTCTCCTTAAGAAAACCTCAGACTTCTTGCTATTAAGAACCTTAAACTGATTGGATCAGGACCAGCCAGATAATTAAGAATAATCTTTTACTTAAAATCAGTTGAAGGTAGATGTTATTCACATCTGCTAAATACCTTCACAGAAACCTAGACTAGTATATGATGAAATAACTAGGTACTAAAACCTAGTCAAATTGATACAAAGCTGATCATCACAGAAATGAACATGAAGAATTTCAGGTTGGATTAAAAGACAAAACCCATGAACGTTTCTCTAGGAGTCTTTCAACTTTGTTAGAAAATTTTCAGAATGAAATGTACATAAATATTGATAAAAATAAAAGCAAAACTCTATGTTCTGTATAGAAGATATACCTAGTACATCGTGACCTAGAAGATGTGGGGGAATAAAAGGCAACTATAAGCAAGCAAGAAGAAATAAAAAATAAAATGATCTAGCAAACTTAATAATACATTTTATTGAATTTAACCTCAAATCCTAAAATAATCCTAACTCTACTATATTTTATTTATATATGTATATATAATATATATGTTAATAATATCAGGCTAAGAGTGTAATGTTGAATGAATACAGAACTGTTGTGATTAGATGCATTCAATAATAAAGCATTTACATTCATAAATCATGTTGATTCATAAATCAACATGATTTATGAATGTGAATTCTGTAGTTATATAGATAAGCAAAAATAATGTTGGCCTAAGATTTTAACTCATCTGTCTTTATAAGGAAACAAACAAAAGTCTCAAATAATGTAATTGAGGGTGCCAGGGTAGCTCAGTTGGCTAAGCATCTGACTCTTGATTTTGGCTCAGGTCACAATCTCAGGATCATGAGATCGAGCCCTTTGTCAGGCTCCACATTGAGTATGGAACCTGCTTAATATTCTCTCTCTCTCTCTCTCTCTCTCTCTCAATCCCTCTGTCCCGACTCCCCAGCTCACTCTCTTGGGAAAAAAAAAAGGTAAAAAAAAAGTAGGTATATTAATTGATATGTTTTGAGCTTCAAACGCTGAAAATAAGGACTATACCTTCTTGGAGTACCGGGGTGGCTCAGTCAATTGAGTGACCCACTCTTGATTTCAGCTCAGGTCATGATTTGAGAGCCTAGGGCTGAGCCCCATGTTGGGCTCTCCACTGAGCAGGTGGTCTGCTTTAGGATTCTCTCTCCCTCTGCCCTCCCCCTGCTCTCTCTCTAAAATAAATAAATAAATCTTCAAAAAAATAAGAATATACCTTTTTTTTAAGGCATAGACTATTTGCAAAGCTTGCCCATATATTAGATCACTTGGAAATTCCCAATAAATTTCAGATTTGAAGCACTAAAAACTGTGTTATGCTTACAATGAAATCATATTAGTAACAACACAAATAATATAAAAAAGTCCCATAAGCATCTCTTTCTTCAAATATAAAATAGAAACTGAAATTATAGCATATTGAGAAAAAAAAAGAGTGGGAAATTCTAAAGAACATTCTAGTAAAGGAGCAAAGTGAAGACATTTTCAAGTGTGACAGAACTTGATCATAGAGCAAACACCTTTTAAATGCTTTAGTCCTTTTTCTTTTCTCTCTTTCTTTCTTTCCCTCCTATCCTCCCTTCCTTCCTCCCCTCCCTCCTTCCTTTCCTTTTTGGTGGTGGTGGGGGGATGAGAATACAACCACACAATGATGCAATCCAGCATAATAAAAGAGAATTGTGACTTGTAAAAGGAACATGGGGTGTTCAATGTCAGAAAGCAGTACTGCAATGGCTAAATATTGCTGATAGAATAAGAGTGTGATCTGGCATACAAAGAACGCAGAGAATGCAGCACAAAACTTCTTTTTGAGAAAAGTACTCCACAACCAAATCTAGCCAAGCAGGAGGTATCAAAACCAAAACACTCAGGAATGGAGAAACTCCAAAGAAAAGACTGGTGGTGAGCAAAAAATTAATACAAACAAAGAACTAAGGTGATTATACTCTGTGTATTGTGATTACAGAACATAAGTGTTTAACTCTTGGTAAGTAAATTTGGGAGGTGAGGCTAGGAATCTTGACAGGAAGTATAAAAGGGCCAACCACTTACCTTTCATTGTGTGAATTTGATCACTATTGATTAAAATTGAAGTGAAATTTTAAGATGTATAATATTTCCACAGTCTCTTAAAGTTGGAAGTTCATAGTTTTTAGCCTTAGATAATACAGACATTTATATCTCTTGTGGTAAAGAAACAAGGTAAGCAATTCCCTTATTTTTAAATTATTTTTCTTTTTTCCTTTCAAAATTATATTTAATTAAAATAACATGGGTAGCATAATCTGTTTTAGTTTTTCTCCATCCATCCATGTATGTACTTTAGAACAGTTTTGAAGAATGTTATCTAATTTTTTGAGATACTTATGGGCAATATGATTTTGGATATTACTTTTAACTTTTTTTCTTTGGTTACATTACTCTTCCTTTATGTTTCACCATGTTGTTTGAAAAGTTCATGATGAAAATACGTAATTTAAAAAGCAAGCTATAAAAACATTTCAAGAATCAGAATGGGGAGCTGATGGAGGAAATTTTATGTAAGAAAACAGACCGACTGAATGACTGCTTGATTACAGAGAGAAAACAAAGAGGAGAACGTAAAGTCCTACTGAAATGTAGAGGCTGGGCCAATGGCAGAACCCCCAGCAGAGCAGGGAACCAGCAGAGAACATAAGTGGAAGGAGCAAGCAGATTCCTTCAACCTAGGGTGTATGCATATCAAGAGTTATTGTCAGTACGGAATTGCAAGGTGAGAGGTTGGAAGACAATTAGTTAGAAAGACACAACTGAAAAAAAAAAAAAAAGAAAAGAAAAAGAAAGAAAGACACACCTAGGAGTAAGCATTGTAGAGATGTGAGCTCGAATCACAGAAAAGGATGAGATACCAGGAGTGATGTGTGCATAGGGAGGGCCTGGGGGTCCTGACACAAGCCGGCCATCACTGTTCTCGGGCAGAAGGAGATACTCTGCTGTATGGGTCATCTCCACTCACCAAGGACAAAACCAGAACAGAAATTGGCTGAAGCTGAGTTATAGCAGCACATATGGCCCAAACTTACCTTGGCCCTGCAAGGGTGGTTGCGATTACAGGATCTACTCCGGGGCCCTGCTAGTCTCAAATTTCAGGCTCTGCTTGGGTCATGGTGACACCAGAATTCTCATTCCACTTCAGCATTGACTGTTGGCATTTGTAGAGGCAGACAGTCACACCAGAATTGATTTATCACCGTGCCTGAGGCTCCAAGGGATTTTCAGTAGAAACCAGATTCAGAGCCTCTAGGTACCACTGACTTTTTATCAAATAATTATTTGTTGGATTTTTATAAAATGAAAGTATTTATAAAGTCCTTATGTTATTTAAAAATGCTTAATGACAAGCCAATGTATTGAGTTAAGAACCATTAAATAAATACATTCTCTGTTAGGAGGCTGGAAGGCTAGGCTAAGGATTATACTCACATCTGCTGCCATCCATCATGCCTTAATGCCAGTTAGCCATCACTTCTGGGCTGGAGTTAATCAAGCCAGGCTCTCCCACCAGGTGAGCTTGGTTACCACCTGTTACTTTGGCTGGGTGAGAGGACTGGCCATGGATTTTTATTTAGCTGAAATATTTGACTTTGGCAGACTGTTAAAAGAAGTAATATTTCAAAATAATGCAACAGAGGAATATTTATGAAACTATTTGCACAGTGTTACTGAGAAGCTAGTTCTCCTTTCCCATTATAAATCACTCTCCAACCGGGTCAGAAGAGCAGGTTTGCCAAATATTTAGATACTGCAGGATCTGCTGCAAAGATCATTACATTAAAGGAATTAGAATCGTCAGAAGTTATTGGTGGGGGAGAATGCTGGCAGCACAAACATCGCACGTGGAAATGTGGGAAAGAATTAGAATAATTGAAACCCTTTTCTTGGAGGGCAATGCAGAGAACAAAGCAAGAGAGAAAGCAAAAGCACATTAAATCAGTGTGGCCAGCTCTGCCTCCCCCTCCTGATCCTCCCTAGCAGGAGGGCACCTACTTTGGGTGGCTGATCCCAGGTTATTGCAGCTTGGCAATATCACTTGGTCAGGAAAGAATGTTTTCAAGTTTTCTGAACACTTCCCACTGGCTCTGTCCATTTGTAGTTACCATTCTGGAGTCGGGGCATGACAAGAATTGGAAATGACATACACCAAACTCTGCATATCCTGGAGCCAGCCTTGATCGCTCCGCCACTGTCACGTCAAGCTCCATCACTCCTGGCCACTCAGTGCCCGAGCGCATGACACCTGTCAGAAACTTTCAAGTGTCTGCTCGTTTCTTCATCAGGATTGCCTACTTAGCCTGGACAAGGAAGAGATGACATTTGGGATGAGGGAGGAATGGGCAGTGCCGCCTTCTTTCTGCCTCCTCCACCTGTCAGTTTGAGTTTTCTCTCAACATATCAAAGTTTAGATCCAATCGCCTTGTCATTTAGAAATGCATGCAATGGTGACCAGGTTTGAAAACAATGTGGGAGAGAGAACTTGGGCACATCTCCTTTGAGAATGATGCATTGTGAGGAAATTAAACAAAGACAAGAGGCATTGCATTAGACTATCTTTGCCCTTTGGAAATGTGCTGCTTTGGGATATGGGTGGATGCACTCAAGTCATCTATACACATGGATTCCTTTGCATTTTTTTAATCTTTTCATTAAAGTGGAATAATTGGGCATATGAGTTAACCAAAATTGTAGAGGTTTTCCTGGTGGGAGGTTTTAGTTGACTATTGTTTTTCTTTTTCTTCTTTTTAGTAATACTTTCATTTTAACATAAGATACAGGGGCAAGAATATGGGTCTTAATTAAAGACAAAACTTCACAGTGTTGCAAGCTCTGTATGGATGCATGTCTATAATTCATCTTCTCATTAACATAATATGGAAAAATATGTAGGCACAGAAGTACTCTCCTTGTCCATCTAAATTTTCCCCCCACTGGCCTTAAGAGATAGCATAAGAGTTCTTTCACTGGCCTTCCACAAGGACAAAATGAGTGTTTTTTTTTTTTCCTTTAGGTCATCTGAGCTGTTATGACACTCCAAACAGGTTGCACAGAGGTAAGCTGTATCATTGAACTGCTTCATCTCCCACTAATTTCCACAGCGCTTAAACTCTGGCTTTTGCACCAAAATGTCACCCAAATCTGTGATTTTTTTTTTCTCAGTTGTTGTTGAAGTAGAGTTCACCCACAATATTAGATTAGTTTGAAGTGTGCAACATAGTGATTTGACAATTCTATATATTATGCAATGCTCAGCACCATAAATGTAGTTACCAGCTGTCTTCATACAATGGTGACACTTTTTATTTTATTTTCCCCCACAATAAATGGGCTTTCTCAAGAATCTACGCCAATGCAGGGCATTCAACTAGAGCTGAGGAAGTTGACGTCTTGTGGGGCAGCATCTTGTCAGCCATACAAAAGTCCTAATCTTTTTTTTTTTTTTTTTAAATATTTTATTTATTTGACAGAGAGAAATCACAACTAGGCAGAGAGGCAGGCAGAGAGAGAGGAGGAAGCAGGCTCCCTGCAGAGCAGAGAGCCCGATGCGGGGCTCGATCCCAGGACCCTGAGATCATGACCTGAGCCGAAGGCAGAGGCTTTAACCCACTAAGCCACCCAGGCGCCCCCAAAAGTCCTAATCTTATAAAGCTTGTGCACACAGATGCAATAGAATGTTTGTTGCCTTGGGGGACAGGTGTGGTGTCATTCCACTTCTGCCCCCAACTCTCTTCTAAGCCTTGAGCTAATGACCACCATTTTGTGTCTCCATCTCTGGATATAGAATGGGAAGACAAAATGATGATTTGCTTCACTCATGAGATCCTTTAAAAGCTAAAAGAGGTAATGGTTATGGAATTACTTGAAAAGAATAAGGGTAGTATTAGAATAAAAAATGGGGAAAGTTTACATAATTACTACAGATATATCTTCTAAATACTGTAGATGGTCTCCTATAATCTGGCTTATCCTCAACAACCACACATACAAATAAATGGACCCAGGAGCCATGTTTGTGTGGGGTGGTGCCAACTGACTTCTAGAAGGTGAAGAATTAGGGACACACAGCTTGGATAGGGAGATTATAAAGGATGTCTTATTGTTCTGGGTTAGAACCGGAGACTGAAAAATCTTCAAGATTACTTGTATAACATCAGAGAACTATTTGTTCCCAGAAAAGAGAAGATAAGATGATCTTAAGAGTAAAAAAGAAATCCGGAGAAAAAAGAATATAAACATATAACTCTAACCCCACCCCCTCCCCAGGAATGGGATTAAGGGGCATGTCAACAGCAATGCTTATCTCTGGGCAGCAGTTTGCTCCTCTCAGCTAACACCCAGGGCAGCACGACTTGCAGTCAGGGACTTCAGGGAGAGAAATGCAAACCCATAAGGCTGATTTTCTCTCCATATCCAGGTGTCTGATGTCAAGTAACACCAGCCCTTATAGAGTGTGAAATTCCAAGGGAAGGCAGTGTTGTGCTGGGAAGGATGTTAGCAGTTTCCAAACTGATAGTTGGATGATTAGCCCCTCAGATGAGAACTCACAAGGACAAGGAGAAACAGGCATGGCTATAGGGCCTTCTGTGGACAGGTAGGTCACCATGGAAGAGGTACTGCACCCACAGAAGCCAGCTCAGCCTGTAGCAGACAGGGGTAATGGAACTCATCACCTATTTGTGAATGCAAGAACTTGTTCAGAAAAGTATTCTCTCCTTTGTTTAATATGCCCTCTAGGCTCAGAAAATGGACTAGATCACCCTTCAGAAGTAGCACCTCTACTCACCCCAGAGGAGGAGTGAATCTGAAGTGGGAAATTAGACTCTGGCCATCTTGTGTCAAGATCTGCCCCTCTGGGTTCTCTTTGTGTGCTGGCCATTTGCTTGGCTGATTTTATATTTTGTTCCACTTGCCATGATGCAGGTAAGCTCATGACAGCGGAGTACCTGTACTGTGCAACTGGCAAACAGGCGGTATAATCTTGGCTGGCACCATACCACACAGTTGAATTTAATTTATCAACAATTAAAAACAATATTCTTGTCCCTATCTGACTCCTAGGTCTACATTTTATTGTTTTTTTGACTCCTGGAGAGAAGGGTTACTCAAAATCTTAATAAGATTGTGAGTAAAACAAATGTTTAGAACATTGACATCAAAAATAAACTGTGGAAAGTGATTAAAAGTGAATCATAGGTAAACTCTCAGAGTCAATGCATGACTTATATACTATGCAATAACCCTTGAATAATTCTTCCCTTGATCCTAGTAGGGACTGTACTATATTAGGAATGACCTATATTAGAGGCAGGTGTTTATGACAACATGAACAAATAAAATGTAGTAAATATAATTATGAAGTTGTGAACTGGGTTCTAAAAAGCAAACTTCACAAATATACAATAAGAGCATGTAGCTGCATGAGAGAGAGATATGTAACATTTGTAAACAAAATGAGGGTTTGCTAATAATCTCTAGGACTGTAAATTCCAATGAGAACCTTAAACATAGAGCTTAGAGTCCCATTCTATTATGCCTGGGGGGAACCACTCTGGAATTTTGAGGCCAGGTTGGATCAGACACATTGCGTAGGACATAGGAAACTGGGGAAGACCCACAAGTGACAAAGCAGAATGGTGAAAGAAAGGGACAGTGGGATCTGAAGAGTGGTACTCTATCTCCTGGACAAAAGAGACTCGAGAAGAGGCACAAAGACCATCTTTAAATATCCAAGTGGCTATCATGTGGAAGCTAGTTGTGTGGCTGCAAGAGACCCAAGTGGTAACTATAAAGAAGAGTTTTCTAACAACCAGATCTAATTGACTGCACCCCCCCCCAACCCCGAGTGAGTTCTTAGTTATCAGAGTATAGACAGAATTCATGTGTTAGGTAAGAGTTAAATGGGATGAGGTAACCTATACATTTCGAGGTGTGATATGCTGTGATTCTAGAAATTACTCATATAACACTTATCCACCAGCATAGTCTTGAATTATTATAACTATCTAATTCTGAATGTGGATTCTCTTCTCCTTTTTCCTTACTAGTTCACTTATAGGGGCTAACCTGGTGTCTTGCACTTGAGCATTTGACAAATGTCTACCAAATAAATGAATGATAGGCACTCATATTTTTGATGATGGTGATGATATGCTCAATAAAATTTGACTAGTAGATTAATAAACAAAGAAGAATGTTAAGTATTAGCAAATTTTTTTCTCATACTGTTTATTAACACAAGCAATTCTTCTTGATTTGGTAATATTTCTCTTTAACATTCTTTACATATGAGTTGACTACAATATGCTGAACAGCCTTGAGGCATCTCCCAGTTTGAAAAAGAGCAGTATAGTTTACATTTTACAAAGGATGCTGACATCCATTATTTCTTTATAATGCTCAATATAACTCATATAGCTCAATGAAGTTGACATTTTCCAAATGAGGAAACAGGGCCCAGAGATAGAAAGGGACTTGCTCAAGGACACAAAGCCAGTAAGTGCAAAAACTGAACCAAGGACAAGGTCCATTAATTCTAAGATGCATGCTCTTTCCACTATATGTCAAATGCCTCTGACAAAGACCCTATGTAAAAAGAGAGAGAGAGAGAGAGAAGAAAGGAAAAAGGAAAAAAAAAAAGGCTACATGCTTCTATTTGGTTAAGTTGGTCAGACTACCTACTCTTCATTTTCCCCCATGTGTCTCCCTTCCTAGCATCCTGCATTAAGTAAAGCCAGTTGTTCACAGAAGATATGGTTCTGGTTTGCCTGGATGCTGAGTTGATGATGATGCTATGTGAATATGACCACGACATAACTTGTCTTTATAAATATCCATTCCTTGCAGGCTTGTGAAACTATTCACTTGAAGTCTGAGTCCATTTGGCAGGGAGAGAGGACAGGGCAGCTGTAAGTTGGCACAGTTACTCTAGGCTAGTCCATCGCAAGCCACCTCACTTAAAGGAGGACTGGAAGCTGGTGCTGTGGTTTAATACCAGGACTGCTGGCAGCTCCCACCTTGTGACCTGGAATTGCAAGGTGATCGTGAAGAGAAGCTTTGAAATATCATCAGACATGCTCTGAGGGTATGCTTGCTGCTGCTTAAGTGCTTTGGAGAAGGGGCATCTATTAAATGTGTTCAGTATTCTCCTTTCCCCTTCAATCACATCTTCTCTCACTGTTTTCTTTTTCTCTCTCCTTGAGGAAATAGTCCAAAAGTAACATGTTCTTGTAATAATGAACTGAAGTTTACTCATGTTAATTCATTTAATAACCTTGAACCTTCTAATGTGCCTGATGCTAGGCTAAGTTCTGAAAACAGAGAGCTCAAAAATACTGTTTATATGATCAATGAATCAGTTTAGTAGGAATAACAGCCATTAGACAAAAAAGTATTACTAATATTGAGATATTTGCAAGATGCTATAATTGGTATTCCTGAAGAAGTTTATCAGAATCAGTGGAATATAAATAATAATCATATGTATAAGAAAATTTTCCCAAGCTGAATAGGAGTGTGCCTATAGAGGACTCACCACATATGAGGTAAACTCAAGAAAAGAGGGCAACATTTAAATATCCTGAAGAAAGTTTATTTTTAGTAATTGTCATAGTCTGAATAAAGATTCCTAGCAGAAGCAAATAGTGATCATTTCTGGAAGGAAGCTCTCCCTCATAAAGGCACTTATTACTGTTTTAATGATTTTGCTTGTATAACCATAGTTCACTATAGAACAAAGTAATGCCAGTCTTAAAATGCTTTATATTTTCTCTGGAGTTTTTAGTTGCCTTTATTTTATTCTCAAAGGTTTTATTTTCACCTTCTTTAGGCCTTTTGTACAGATACCCTCCTGGTGTTTTCCTTGATAACTCTCTTGAGTTTAATCCAAACAGTTCTTTGTAGCTCCTGTCACAATACTTCCACTGCAGATCACTTGCCAAAATATGGTCACATGGCGAACTGAATGCCGAAATAAGATTCAATTCTTTATTAATTGACGTATATCCTCAAATTTCTCTCTGTGTCAGCTTAGATTAGATGTAGCTCATATAAGAGAATAGTCAGAACTAAATAAAACTCCAGATACAGTTTTCTCTATTACAAAAAGGATTTTGGAGGCAAACAATAAAGAGCCATTAGGGTGAACTCATATTGTCATCTGGGAAATAGTGTCTCATCTTTCTTTTCCATTATCTTCCACCTGTGGCCTTCATCCTCAAGAAAGCCAAAAAGCAAAAATGAATGTTAGAGCTCCAACTACTGTATTTACAAATGGAAGAATAAGATGGTGTCATTCTCTCTCTTACAGATATCCCCATGAAGCCCCCTTCACAACACATCCACTACAAATCATTGGAAGAATGTGGTCAGCCAGCCATTCATAGCTACAAAGGAGGAAGAGAAAAGAGAAGTATTTCTTTTCTATTTTTTAAATTAACATATAATGTATTATTTGTTTCAGGGATACAGGTCTATGATTCATCAGTGTTACACAATTCACAGCACTCACTATAGCACATACCTTCCCCAATGTCCATCACCCAGCCACCCCATCTCTCCCACCGCCCTCAACTCCAGCAACCCTCAGTTTGATTCCTGAGATTTAGAACCTCTTATGTTTTTTCTCCCTCTATGGTTTCATCTTGTTTGATTTTTCCCTCCATTCCCCTATGATCCTTGGTCTTGTTTCTCAAATTCCTCATATCAGTGAGAACATCTGATAATTATCTGTCTCTGATTGACTTATTTCACTTCGCATAATACCCTCTAGTTATACCCACGTTGTTGCAACTGGCAAGATTTTTGGGTTTTTGACGGCTGCATAGTATTCCATTGTATGCATATACCACATCTTCTTTATCCATTCATCTGTTGATGAACACCTAGGTTGTTTCCATAGTTTGGCTATTGTGGACATTGCTGCTATAAACATTTGGGTGCAGGTGCCCCCTTCAATCACTACATTTGTATCTCTAGGGTAAATACCCAGTAGTGTGATTGTTGGGTCATAGGTTAGCTCTATTTTCAAGTTTTTGAGGAACCTCCCTACTGTTTTCCAGAGTGGCTGCATCAGCTTGTGTTTCCACCAACAATGTAAGAGGGTTGCCCTTTCTCCGCATCCTCGCCAACACCTGTCATTTCTTGACTGGTTAATTTTAGCCATTCTGACTGGTGTGAGGTGATATCTCACTGTGGTTTTGATCTGTATTTCCCTGATGCTGAGTGATGTTGAGCACTTTTTCATGTGTCTCTGGGCCATGTGGATGTCTTCTTTGCAGAAATATCTGTTCATGTCTTCTGCTCATTTCTTAATTGGATTATTTGTTCTTTGGTTGTGAGTTTGATAACTTCTTTATAGATTTTGGATACTGCCCCTTTATCTAATAGGTCATTTGCAAATATCTTCTCCCATTATGTTGGTTGTCTTTTAGTTTTGGTGACTGCTTCTTTTGCTGTTCAAAACCTTTTGATCTTGATGAAGTCCCAATAGTTCATTTTTGCCCTTGCTTCCCGGGCCTTTGGTGATGTTTCTAAGAAGCTGCTGCAGCTAAAGTCAAAGAGGTTGCTGCCTGTGTTTTCTTCAAGGATTCCTATCCTTGAAGATGGATTCTTATCTCACATTGAGGTCTTTCATCCATTTTGTGTCTATTTTTGTGTGTGGTGTAAGGAAATGGCCCAGTTTCATTCTTTACATGTGGCTGTCCAATTTTCCCAACACCATTTGTTGAAGAAACTGTCTTTTTTCCATTGGACATTCTTCCCTGCTTTGTCGAAGATTAGTTGACTATAAAGTTCAGGGTCCATTTCTGGGATCTCTATTCTGTCCTGTTGATTTATGTGTCTGTTTTTATGCCAGTACCATACTGTCTTGATGGTGACAGCTTTGTAATAGAGCTTGAAGTTTGGAATTGTGATGCTGACAACTTTGGTTTTCTTTTTCAACATTCCTCTGGCTATTCAGGGTCTTTTCTGGTTCCATATAAATTTTAGGATTATTTGTCCCATTTCTTTGAAAAAAGTTGATGGTATTTTCATAGGGATTTCATTAAATATGTAGATTGCTCCTGGTAGCATAGACATTTTCATAATATTTATTCTTCCAATGTATGAGCATGGAATGTTTTTCAATTTCTTTGTGTCTTTCTCAATTTCTTTCATGAGTACTTTATAGTTTTCTGAGTTCAGGTTCTTTGCCTCTTTGGTTAGTTTTATTCCTAGGTATCTTATGACTTTGGGTGCAATTGTAAATGGGATCGAATCCTTAATTTCTCTTTGTTCTGTCTTGCTGTTGGTGTATAGAAATGCAACTGATTTCTGTACATTGATTTTATGCCATGACACTTTCCTGAATTCCTGCATGAGTTCTAGCAGTTTTCGAGTGGAGTCTTATGGGTTTTCCACATAAAGTATCATATCATCTGTAAAGAGTGAGAGTTTGACTTCTTCTTTGCTGATTCAGATGCCTTTTATTTCTTTTTGTTGTCTGATTGCTGAGGCTAGGACTTCTAGTACTATGTTGAATAGCAGTGGTGATAGTGGACAGCCCTGCCATTTTCCTGACTTTAGGGGAAAAGCTTTGATTTTCCCCATTGGGAATAATATTTACTGTGGGTTTTTCCATAGATGGCTCTTATGATATTGAGGTATGTACACTGTATCCCTACAATGTGAAGAGTTTTGATCAAGAAAGGATGCTGTACTTTGTCAAATGCTTTTTCAGCATCTATTGAGAGTATCATATGTTTATTGTTCTTTCCTTTATTAATGTATTATATCAGTGATTGATTTGCAGATGTTGAACCAACCTTGCAGCCCAGGAATAAATCCCACTTGTCGTGGTGAATAATCCTTTTAATGTACTGTTGGGTCCTACTGGCTAGAATTTTGGTGAGAATTTTCACATCTGTGCTCATCAGGGATATTAATCTGTAATTCTCCTTTTTGATGGGGTCTTTGGTTTTGGGATCAAGGTGATGCTGGCCTCATAACACGGGTTTGGAAGTTTTCCTTCCATTCCTATTTTTTGGACCAGTTTCAGGAGAATACGTATTCTTCTTTAAATGTTTGGTAGAATTCACCTGGGAAGCTGTCTGGCCCTGGGCTCTTGTTTGTTGGGAGATTTTTGATGACTGCTTCAATATCCTTACAAGTTATATGGGTCTGTTCAGGTTTTCTGTTTCTTCCTGGTTCAGTTTTGGTAGTTTATATGTCTCTAGGAATGCATCCATTTCTTCCTTTGTTCTTATAGTTGTTTGTATTCCTTTGATGTTGGTTGTGATCTCTCCTCTTTCATTCATGATTTTATTAATTTGGGTCCTTTCTCTTTTCTTTTTGATAAGTCTGGCCAGGGGTTTGTCAATCTTATCAATTCTTTCAAAGAACAAGCTCCTAGTTTTGTTGATTTGTAGTACTGTTCTTTTGGTTTCTATTTCACTGATTTCTATTCTGATATTTATTGTCTTCTGCTGGGTTTAGGCTTTCTTTGCTGCTCTTTCTCTAGCTCAGGTAGGTGTAGTGTTAGGTTGTATACTTGCTACCTTTCTTGTTTCTTGAGAAAGGCTTGTGTTGGTATACATTTTCCTCTCAGGACTGCTTTTGCTGTGTCCCAAAGATTTTGAACAATTGTGTTTTCATTTGTTTCCATGAATTTTTAAAATTCTTTTATAATTTCCTGGTTGACCCATTCATTCATTCATTCTGTAGGATGCTCTTTAGCCTCCATGTATTTGAGTTCTTTACAACTTTCCTCTTGTGGTTGAGTTCTAGTTTCAAAGCACTATAGTCTAAAAATATACAGGGAAGGATCCCAGTCTTTTGGTACTGGCTGAGACCTGATTCGTGACCTAGGATGTGACCTATTCTGGAGAATGTTCTATGTGAACTAGAGAAGAATGTGTATTCTGTTGCTTTGGGATGAAATATTCTGAATAGATCTGTGACATCCATCTAGTCCACTGTGTTATTTAAAGCCTTTATTTCCTTGTTGATCTTTTGCTTAGATGATCTGTCCATGTCAGTGAGGGGGGTGTTAAAGTCCCCTACTATTATTGTATTATTGTTGATGTGTTTCTTTGATTTTGTTATTAATTGGTTTATATAGTTGGCTGCTCCCATGTAAGGGACATAGATATTTAAAATTGTTAGATCTTGTTGGACAGACCCTTTAAGTATGCTATAGTGTCTTTTGTCTCTTATTATAGTCTTTGGCCTAAAATCTAATTTATCTGATATAAGGATTGCTACCCCAGTTTTATTCAGATGTCCATTAGCATAGTAAATTGTTTTCCACCACTTCACTTTAAATTTGGAAGTGTCTTGGTCTAAAATGAGTTTCTTACAGACAGTATATCAATGGTCTTGGTTTTTTGTTTTGTTTTGTTTTGTTTTAAACCCTGTGTCTTTTGATTGGGGCATTTAACCCATTTACATTCAGGGTAACTATTGAGTGATATGAGTTTAGTGCCATTTATTGCCTGTAAAGTGACTCTTACTGTATATTGTCTTTGTTCCTTTCTGGTCTGTTACTTTTAAGCTCTCTCTCAGCTTAAAGGACCCCTTTCAATATTTTCTGTAGGGCTGGTTTGGTCTTTGCAAATTCTTTTAGTTTTTGTTTGTCTTGGAAGCTTTTATCCCTCCTTCTATTTTCAGTGACATCCTAGCTAGACAGAGTATTCTTGGCTGCATGGTTTTCTCATTTAGTGCTTTGAATATATCATGCCAGTCCTTTCTGACCTGCCAGATCTCTGTGGACAGGTCTGCTGTCAATCTAATATTTCTACCAATGTAGTTACAGACCTCTTGTCCTGAGATGCTTTCAGGATTTTCTCTTTGTCTCTGAGGCTTGTAAGTTTCACTATTAGATGATGGGGTGTTGACCTATTTTTACTGATTTTTGAGGGGAGTTCTCTGTGCCTCCTGAATTTTGATGCCTATTTCTGTCCCCAGATTAGGGAAGTTCTCTGCTATAATTTGCTCCAATATACTTTCTGCTCCTCTCTCTCTTTTTCCTCCTTCTGGGATACCAATTATTCTAATATTGTTTCATCCTATGGTATCATTTATCTCTTGAATTATCCCCTCATGGTCCAGTAGTTGTTTATCTGTTTTCCCCAGCTTCTTTATTCTCCATCATTTGGTCTTCTATATTACTAATTCTCTCTTCTGCCTCGTTTATCCTAGCAGTAAGAGCCTCCATTTTTTATTGTACCTCATTAATAGCTTTTTTGATTTCTACTTGGTTAGATTTTAGTTCCTTTATTTCTCCAGAAAGGGATTCTCTAGTATCTTCTACGTTTTTTTTTTTTAATTTTTTATTTCTTTTCAGCGTAACAGTATTCATTGTTCTATTTTTTTTTTTTTTGAGCCCACCTAGCACCTTGATAATCATCATTCTGAACTCTAGTTCTGATATCTTACTAATGTCCATATTGATTAGGTCCCTAGCAGTCAGTACTCCTTTTGTTCTTTTTTTTGAGGTGAGTTTTTCTGCCTGGTCATTTTGTCCAGAGAACAGATGAATGAGAGAACAAAATGCTAAAAGAGTAACAATGACCCCAGAAAAATATACACTAACCAAATCAGAAGAGACCTTCCAGAAAGTGGTCACTTTCCTTTTCCTAGAATTGCTGCTCTCCTTCTCTTCAATCTCCTGTTGTGTTTGTAGGTGTTCAGAATGGTTTGATAACTATCTAGCTGAATTCCTGGGACCAGACAAAATTGGGTCTCCTACCTCTCCACCATCTTGCTCCTCCCCTCGAGAATGTTTTTTTTAAGCTTCACTGAGATGAGTCTAATTAAAAACTATTTTCTATGGCTGAGCTAGAAAAAAAAATGGATCATGGGGGAAACAGATTTTTCTCTTTCATATCTGAAAATATTTTTACTTTGATCTTACATTTGTTACATATTTTGGCAGAGTATAGAATTCCAACTTGAAAACCATTGTCATCAAACCTTTGAAAATATTCTTCTACAATAATTTAGTGCTCAATATTGGGATAGCAGATTAGTCCTTCAGAAGTATCATATTCACCTGATTTACTTTTTCAGTTTCAGCAAGCTTTTAATTATTTATCCTTAGAGTTCTGAAATTTCACCATGGTTTTTCCATTTGTTTTATCATATCTTTTAGCTATTATAAATTATATTCCATTATTTCTTAAAATATTTTCTTTCATTCATTTCCATACATATTTTTCCACAACTTCTGTTACTTGACTGTTAGACCTTTTAGACTTGGCCTCTGTCACTTATCTCTTCTGCTCTATTTTGGTTTCAACCTCCTTTCTATTTTACTTCATGGATAAAGGTAGTTTGGAATTTCTTCCTTCAGTCCTTTAACCAGTTCTTCTACTGAATATTTGTTTTGTTTTGGCAATAAAATTTCAATCATTAAGATATCATTTTTATCCCCTGAATTGATCTTTTTCATCAAATCCTATTATGCTATGGATCACAGGTCGGCTCACGTGTCTCTGAGAATATTAATACTTGTGTGTTTTTTTTCCCTTTATTTTCTTTGAAACCTTCTTTTATTTGTTTACCTTATAATAAATATTATGTCATATTTTATTGTTCAAATATTTAGTGACTGTT
Organism: Martes martes; assembly: GCF_963455335.1. Classification (NCBI taxonomy): domain Eukaryota; kingdom Metazoa; phylum Chordata; class Mammalia; order Carnivora; family Mustelidae; genus Martes; species Martes martes. Next base: position 50,156,054 of record NC_137902.1, read on the forward strand.
GGTTTTCCATTCATATTTAAAAATAAGGAGTTGTAAGAACTTCAGTTAAGATAGCTCATGAAAGAAAGTTCCACAACTAAAAACATTATAAAGTTTTGGAATACCCACATGTATATACATAAACTTGAAAATTTGCAAATTTCAAAAATAAAAAGGAAATGCAAAACCATATCTGAGTATAAAAATAAAAGGCAAGTGGCCCACAGAGGCATTGGATCTGAATACAGGATAAATGTCTAGGAGAGTAGGTTTTAAGATTCAGGCTATTAAGCAAAATAAACTGAACTTGAGCTCCTGAATAAGGCTTAGAGCCTGGAAGAACATGACATGGGATTCTACTAACTACTCTGAAAAATATGTGGTAAAAGATTTATCTGCATTAAACTGAAAACCCAAGTCTGTGCAATGAGAGATATAGAGTTCAAATTTGCACTACACTCCTAGGGAATGAATTATTAAGCAGAAAATGAACCTATAAGTTGCCGTGGAATTGGTAATACCCAAAAGGTCTAAGTAAAAGCAAATTTTAAATTATCCAATAGAGATATTCCTTAGCATAGAAAACCAATTATTATCCTAGCAAACAAATACCAATAAAAAGATGGAGGAGGAGGAGAACTAGGACAAGGAGGAGAAGAAAAATTATAAACAAAATATAATCAGATTCAGCAGGTACAATAAATAGGAAAGTTACACCCCATGAACTACAGGTAATAAACTGAGTTGAAAGAAACTTTATAAAGTTAGGAAAATCTGGAAAAATGAATTTCTAAAAATAAAACACATAGCTAAAAATTTCCAATTCTGATGAAAACTATAAACACACAGATTTGAGGAGCTCAACAACCCCCAAACAGAATAAACCACACCACAGTGCATAATATTGAAATTGCTGAAAACCGGTGATGAAGAGGAAATCTTATAAGCTGCAAGGAAAAAAAAAGCCACATTACATACAGAGGGATGATATTAGAACCATTGCAGATCAGAAATGATACAAGACAGCATAGTAAAATGACATATTCAATGTGCTGAAAGAAAAAGTGTCAACATACAATTCTATATCCAGTGAAAATATCCTTCAAAAATGAAGGTGAAATAAGGCCATTTCTAAACAAGCAAAAGCTGGGATAATTTATTATAAGCAAAATCATACTATAAGAAATCACACAGAAAGTTCTTTATGCTAATGAAAATTTTAAATGGAAACTCAGATTTCTGCAAAGAAACAAGGTAAATATGGGAATTAGAAAAATGTGTGTGTGTACCTTTTTCTTTATTTTAAAAATTTCTACAAAAGCTATTTTTTTAAATGAACATGATAAAATGTATTAGGAATTTTATATATGTAGGAATAAAATATATCACAATAATAGCACAAAAGATGGGGGAAGGGGAATGAAAGTATCTTGTTGCAAGGTACTACATTGCATGGGAAGTAAAGATGAATTAAAAATGTGTAAGTAGAAGATGCTTACTGTAAACTCTAGAGCAACCACATATACAAGAAAAAGTGAACTGGAACACTAAAGCTGCTAAATTAATTGATAAGCAATATTAAGCAAGGCAAAGACAATATAAGAAGAGAGAACAAAAAGTACAAATATAAGTTAAATAGCTAGGTGGTAGAATTAAACCTAAATATATTCTTAATTTCATTACATGTAAATTGTTTAAACAGTCCATTAGAAAGCAGAGATTGTTCAACTTTTTTAAAAGTGAGGAGTAATTATATGCTATGACTAGGAAAATAATTTCAAATAAAAAGGTTAAAAGGATGAAAAAGATAAATCATATCAATACTGTAATAGCTATATTAATGACAAGGTAGATTTTGGAATGAAGAATATTATTTGAAATATAGCAGGACATTAAAAATGACAATTTCAGCATGAGTATGTAATAACTCTGAAGAGGTAAGCAGTATCTAATAACAGAGCTTTAAAATACATAAAGCAAAAACTCAGAGACCAAAAGGAAATATAGAAAAACTCATAATTATAGCTGGAGATTTCAACATTCATCTTAGTAATTAATAAAAATGTATATATAAAATCAGGATATTAAAGACAAAAGTATAAATCAATTTCTGTTAGTTGACATTTATAGGACAATATATCAGCAATAGCAGTGAGATATTCCTTTAAAAGTGTACATAAAACATCCAACAAGCTATAATCTAAGTTAAGCTCATTTAGAAGGATCAAAGTCAGAGAGAATTTGATTTGTCAAACATACACACAAATTTAATAGAAAATACCAAAATTTATTGGAAAATATTTGGAAATTAAGTGACTTCTAAATAATCAGAGTAATCAGAGACATCACAAAGGATATTATTTTTTAAATGACATAAAAATTACATATCAAAATATATAGGATTAAGCTAAAATGGTATTTAGAAAGAAATGTATTGCTTTAAAATCTCATGTTAGAAAATAGGGCAGTTTAAAAATCAGTTATTTAAGTTCTTATATTAGCAAACTAGGAAAAGATAAGTAACTAAAAGCAAGTGAAAGGGAGAAAATAACAAAGAGAATGATGAAAATTGATGAAATAAAAAACATACATACAAGAGGGAAAAATAAATGAAACCAAACTTGGTTCTCAAAAAATATGGGAAAAATTAAGTAACTTCTAATAAACTCCTGGACCATAGATTACCAAACAGACATTAGTGGGACAACCAATGAAATGTAAAGTCTGTAGATTAAATGTGTCCAACATTGATTTTCTGAGTTTGATAATTGTTTCATGGGTATGTAAGATGTTAACATTTAGGGAAGTTTTATGAAAAATATACAGAAACTCTACACCATTTTTTGATGACTTTTTTGCAAGTCTGAAACTATTGCAAAGTGAAAATGTCTTTTAATTTTAATTATATATATATATATATATATATATATTTTTTTTTTTTTTTACAGAGGGAGAGAGAAGGGGTAGGGGCATTGGGAGGGGAAAGAGAGAATCTTAAGCAGGCTCCACAACCAGCATGGAGCCCAACATGGGGCTGTCTCACAACCCTGAGATTATGACCTGAACCAAAATCACGAGTCACATGTTTAACTAACTGAGCCATCCAGGTGCCCCTGAAAAAAGGTGTTTTTTTGGTTTTGTTTTATTTTGTTTTGTTTTTAAAGAAATTTCCCAAGATGGAGAAGAAAGACTGTAAGAAATAAAAAAGGCAAGATATCGACGGGGAGAAAGTATTTGCAATATATAAAGAGTTCTTACAACTCAATCATAAGAAAACACAAACCTGTTAAAAATGAGTAAAAGATTTGAACAAATATTTCACAAAATGGGGCATGTGGGTGGCTCAGTCAGTTAAGCATCTGCCTTCAGCTCAAGCCATGATCTCATAGTCCTGGAATTGAGCCCCAGATCAGGCTCCCTGCTCAGCAGGAGTCTGTTTCTCCCTCTGCCTCTGTGTGCATGCTCTCTCTCTCCTAGCTCACTCTCAATTAAATAAATAAAAATCTTTAAAAAAAGGAAAAATCTTTTTAAATTTCACAAAAAAGATATATGAGTGTCTAATAAGCACATGAAAACATGCTCAAAATTAGTCATCATCAGGGAAGTGCAAATAAAATCACAATACTTTAACATTACGTTTAAAATATCATGGCTAAAGTTTTAAAAAAATGATAACACTAAATGTTGGTTTATGCGTAAAGCAACTGAACTCTCATACATTCCTGTTAAGAGTGTGGAATGGAACAACCTCTTTGGAAATAAAATGGGGGTTTTAAATAAAGCCAAAAACACTCCTAACATATAACCCAGAAATTATATGGTTAAATATATATCTAAAGGTAATAAAAAAAAATATCCAAACATGAATAAGAATGTTCCTGGCAACATTATTCAAAATACTTCAAGCTCTAGTAATTAAGACAGTCTGGTACTAGAATACAACACTGAATGTGAACTAGCTGTAATTTAAATAAATACATAAAAAAAGAATGAACAAAAAAAATGGGCTAAGGACTTGAAAAGATACTTTTTTTTTCCCCAAAGAAGGTATTCAAATGGCCAAAAAGTACATGCAAAGATGTTCAATACAATGAGTCATAAGGGAAATGCAAATCAAAACCACAATATACCACTTCACACCACAAAATGAATATTTTAAAACAAAAACTCCAGAATTTGGAACCCCTATGTTCTGTGGTTGGAAATGGAGCGGCTGTTATGGAAAACAGTATGGCAGATACTCCAAAAGTTAAACACAGAATTACCATTTGATCCAGAAATGCCTCTCTTAGGTATACACCCAACAAAATTGAAAGCAGGGACTTAGACACTTGTAAACCCATGTTCAGGACAACATTAATCACAACTGCCAAAAGGGCAAAACAACCCCAAAATGCATGAAGATGAATACATAAACAAAATATGGTATACACATACAATGGGTTATTATTCATCTCTAAAAATAAATGAAATTCTCCTATATGCTATGATGTGGATTAACTTTGGAAACATTACACTAAATGAAAAAAAGCAGACACAGAAGAAGAACTATGATATAATTCCCCTTATGTGAGGCACCTAAAATAGGCAGGTTCATAGAGACAGAAAGTAGATTAAAGGTTCCCAGGAGCTGGAGAGGAGGGGGGCGGGAAATGGGAGCATCACTGTTTAATTGGTGTGGGGTTTTTACTTAGGATGATGAAAAAGTTCTAGAAATGAAGAATGGTAGTAGGACTGTACAATGTTGTGAACATACTTACGGCTACTGAGACACTTAAAAGTGGTTCTATGGTAAATTTTGTGTTACATGTATTTTACCACAATACAAGAAAAGGAAAATTATCCCCAAACTTGAAAAAAGGCAGATGTCCGCAAAGGAAAATGAAGAAATAAATTGTGGTCTCTCCATATGCCGGAATACTACTTAGTAACAAAAAGCGACAATGTAAATAAATCCCACAATTATAATACTGAGCAAATGAACCCAGCCACAAAATAAGTATATGCTGTATGATACCATTTATATCAAGTTCATGAAAAAGCAAAAAGTAATCTATAGTAACAGAAATAGATTAGCTGTTGAGTAGTGTTAGGGGTTCTAACTGTGAAGGAGTAGAAGGGAACTTTAACTTCTTTTAGGAAAGAAGGGGGGAAGAAAAAATTTCACAGCTATAGCAATTAGAACAGTAATATCAGCACAAGGAAAGCTGATTCCACGCACTGAAAAATGGGAAAGGCAGAAAGAATTCCACGTGTATATGCAAATTTGGCAAGGGCAGAGGTGACATTGAAAAGGAGAGAAAAGATGAAGTGGAACAATAAACCAGCCATGTAGTCAAAAAGTCTAATTCTATCTCTGCATCACACCACCACAAATTTCAGATGGATCGAACATTTCAATATGCAAGACAACATTTTATAGCTTTGAGAAGAAAATATAGTAGAATAACTTCATGATTTCAACTACTGAAGAATGTCCATAGGCGTATCACAGCCCCTGCACCTCTCTCACCTGATGCACCACAAAAATTAAGAAATCTGATCACATCAAAATGGAAAAGATAACAAAGTTAAAAGGTAAAAAAGAGATTCACACATTACAGCCAAGTTTTCCTATCTAGATTATTCAGAGAGTCCCAAAAATCTTAGTGCAGTTTTAAGCTTTAATCCTTTCAGAAGTATACGTGCTACTAATTTTTCATTAACATTATTTGAAAAGTTAACTGTGTATATTTTTAAATATTGGTATATTTCTTATTAAAATTCAACATAATTACTGTCTTGTGTTACAGAGCACTCTAGTCAATTTTCAAATTTTGTAAAGAACTCTTCTCAGCTGTTGCTCAGTGAGGGAAAGAATTGTTTATAATGCTGGCCTCAAGATCCTCCAAGAAGAAGGTTTTGATAAACACATGACAGAGACTTTGAACATGAACTCCCAAGGAAAAGTCTCATGGATGCAGCTCAGGTCATGTAGGTGGCCAAGTAGTAGATTTCCTGCCTTGAGCCACTGTCTGAGAAAGTGTCATGCAGAAATGATTACAACCAAATAAGTTAAAATTAAAAATTTATTTTTCAAACCCACAAAAATAAATAAGTAGAATGGCAGGATAAATAAGTACACTGCCAAATGATATGTTTGTAACTGTAGCATGTAAACTTCCAGAGTCATTAAAGCATAAAACTCCACTAAGACTTTTGAAATGCTCTGGGCAATAGATGCCCAAATGCATATGCACAAATTCCTAACTAAAATCACTTATTTTTCTCTCCACATTGTTCTTTCAGTTATTTTATATACACGTGAGCTCTATTGATAGGAATATAGGTACTCATAATCATAATATCTTTTTTAGATTTAGCATTTCTTTTAGCAATATTATATAGTCTGTATTTTTCAAGACTGTATGTCATTTATTATGAGAAATTGGTCCATGCCATTATGGAGACTGAAAAGTTCTACCATCTGCCATCTGCAAGCTGGAGACTCAGGGAATCAGTGGCATAGGTCAGTCAGAATCCAAAGGCCTGAGAACCAGGAGAACCAATGGTGTAAATCTCAGTCCAAGGGCAGGAGAAGATGAGTTTTCCGCTCAAGCAGTGAGGCGGGCAGAAAGGGGAAAATTCCTTCCTCCACCTTTTTTTCTATTCAGACCCTTAAGGGACTAGGATCCTGGCTACCTACACTAGGAAATGCAATCTACTTTACTGAGTCCCCTGTTCAATGCTAATCTTATCCAGAAACACCCTTACAGAGAAACCAGCAATAACATTTAACATGGGCCTCCCATGGGCAATGAAGTTGACACAAAAAAATTGACCATCACATCATCCATCTTTGTTCTTTAAGGGATGTTGAGTGAAAAGAAGTCAGTTGCATATGGATTCATTTGTATAAAAAGAAGGAATCACATATATATCCACACACACACACACACACAACACACTAAGATCTCAGTTCTCTTCAGGTGGGGAGAAACAGTGTTGTATAATTGGGGGAAAGGCAAATACGGGGTTTATTCTTCTCTTCGACAGGTACTAATGAACAGAAGTCCATACTCTTACCTGGTTCCTGCCAAACTACGCAGAGGAGGAAAACAAGTTTCACGAGGACAACTAAAAACCACCGGGAATCGCTTTAATAGCTAAATGGGGAAAATGCAAAGATAAGAGAAACCATCACAGATAAAACTTAGCCTTCAGTAATGAAGCCAGCTACAAGCCACAGTTTAGGATTTTTAGCTGGAAATTAAACTAGTGTTGAGTGTTAACAGGACTAAGGATTTTTAAATATACATCAAACAAACCATGTCCAAGTTCCCCCCAATCTTCCCCAAGGGGTGTGAACTAGTCAGGCTGGGATTACAGCAGTCTGAACCGGAATTTCTTACCCAAGGCAACTGGGGACATCAAAGGATTGAGGAGAGTAAAGGTCTGAGCTGCAGTGCAAAGACCCAAGGTAGAAGAGTCAAGCCAGAAGGAATGTCTGAAAGATTACTAAAACTAAATGAGAATGAATGGCCAAAATTGGAAGTGACACTAAAGTCAGACATACTGAAAGGAATATATGATCAGAGAGATAAGAACAGATTAAATCAGTTGGAAGCAAGAAAGGAAAGGGGGATTCATAAGAAACATGCTGGTCTAACAAGTCTGGACTAAACACAGGGCATGCAGCATAGAATCTGGGTTTGTTGACTTTGATGCTTTAAGGATAGAACAGAGCAGGTGCATACAAGCATACATTGAAGATACTGTAGGTTTGGTTCCAAGCTACAATGATCAAGGGAAATCACAAGAAAGCAAGTCAAATGAAACTGTTGGTTTCACAATGCATATAAATGATTTTTACACTATACTATAGTCTATTAAGTGTGCGATATCATTACATCCAAAAAAACAATGTACATACCTTAATTTAAAAAATAGTTTATGGGTAAAAAATGATAACCATCATCTGAGCTTTGAGTGAGCCATAGTCACTGATCACAGATCAGTCTAGCAAGGACAATAACAAGGAAAAAGCTTGAAATATTGTGAGAATTACTAAAATGTGTCACAGAGGCACAAAGTGAGCAAATGCTATTGGAAGAAACGGCACCAATGGACCTGCTCGATGCAGAGTTGCTGCAAACCTTCAACTGGTAAGAAGCGCCACTTGTACATGCACGATTTGTAAAGCACAATAAAGTCAAGCGTGATAAAACGAAGTACACCTGTATCATTAAATTATGATTCAGTAATCTCTGTGAATGGATAATGTATATTAATTCTTACCTACTTCAAAACTCCATCACTGAATCGTCTAAATATCATGGTGAAGCCACCACGAGCCACCTTGGTTCCTCTCATCACAAGGAATCAAACTGAAAAGTCAGTGTTTAAAGGAAAATTATTCCCAGTAGCTCTCAAATTCATCCTTATTTCTAAGATTGAAGGAATTATTCCAACTTGGAAAAGGAAATACTGTAAGGTAAGTGATGTGAGAAAATGTAAACATTAATTATTTCCAGATTATTCGACATGTTAATTAAGGCTATGCACTTGAATTTAGGTGTCATCACTCGTCCCAGGAGTTGTTACCATTTACAGCCGGAACGCAGGGACAGTCAAACCCTATTGCCAGCATCTTCAGCCCTGCATAGAGGGCTTCATTGTTTTCCTTAAATATCTTGGCATTTGTGTCATATTCTCCAGGCATCCCTCTGCCTCTGAACTTAACGAACATATGAAGGTTTGGCAAGAGCATGAAACTACTTTCTCTCTTTGATCTAACTGCCAGACACCAAGTCTTCCCCTTATCTTTCAGCTGGTCCAAGCAGCAAGGGCACTTACAGTAGGATGCTGGTTTTTGTTGAATATTAAGCACATGCCATAGTCATCTTTGGGCATAGACAGCCATCACACATATGACCGCTTATGCCCACACTGCTTTGTCGTCCATCTTTTCCTCATTGCTTTTATGAGAGAAACCAATAAAACATGCCCGAATAGTGGCCCTCCACACTTATATCAAAGATCATTCCATGTGAAGGAGAAGATGTTACTAAATATTGCTGTCGGGCTATACATCAGCAACCCTTCTAGTTGGCAGAAAATGGTCTTTTCGCTTCTTTTCTCATTATTCGCTTCTTTTCTCATTCAGCTCATTCACCTCAGCTCCCTATTTATTCCTGTCCACTGTGTCCACTTCCAGCTCTGCCTCATTGCTCTCCTTTGGCATGATTTCATTTATTATTATTTTTATCATCCCTATTTGAGGAACTCACTCCCAGACATTCCATACTTAAACTTTTTTTCTTAGAAAAATGCCTTTGTCCTAAGTTGTATGTGCTCCCACCCACATTCCGTAACACTTTAGAAAAATCACCACATGCTAATAAGTTAGTAGGTACAAATAACATAACTTACTATCTACCTCACCCACGAAGTAACAAATTAACATTATAATTCCCCAAAGAAGAACTCCTAAGGCTGGAAAACTTCAGGTAAACCTATAGGAAGATGATATTTTTGGACAGTGGCTATGTCTTCTAGTATTCTTCAAATCCCTTAAGTGTGTGCTGATGGATTGGAAGTAAGACACAGTACTCCGCTAGGGGCCGATAGTCTGTTTGTCATATGAATAAGTAACCAACGTGTTTTGTGCTCCTCTGGTCTCATTTTTCCTTCCAGGTCCTAGTCACGGTAGTTTACTACGTGGTATTTGGACAAGTTAGAGGGAGCGGCCCAAGTAATGGTAAACGCCGTTCTTCGGCAAAGGCTTCTTGGAAACAGAATTGGGATAAACAGATGGTGAACGTCACATTGGATCGGCTGCATTGGACAGACACCGTGGAAGAGCCCCAGTGGACCCTGTGTTGTCCAGCCCTGGCATTAGGCAGCGACGCGGATCTGACTTAGGCTCCTTTTATGAGTAGCAACTACTGAACACTGTTACTGTGTTTGATGAAAAGAGCCCTGTGGATTGTTTTTGATCTGCATATTAACAAAGAAGAAAAAGACAGCCAGGTTATTTCTTAGAAGCAGCAAGAAAGATTTTCCCTTAAAAACGTGCAAGACATATCCCTGCTGGAACATGCGCACACGCACGCGCACGCACACACACACACAGACAAAACCGAACAAAACAGAACAAATGAAAAATCCTTTCATCCAGAATCCGTGGCTTGCTTTCTTTTATTCCTTAGTATACGTGAACATGTGAAAATGCACAACACTCAGACGTGCAGCCTGATCGAGTGATCATCTCTTATAATGTGCCTCTATTTAAAGCAACAAACAGATGGAGGGTTTATGAGCAAGGCTGGTAAAAGTAAAAGCAAATTATTGTAATAGTTGTACTTTTAATAGGATTCCCCACAATCTAAAACATTATTCCCCAAGGAACAAATTGTTCTACAAAATCGTGTTACTTAGGAAAAAGACAGTCTGCCCTGACTTTGCAGAGGCAATAGAGGACTCTGGACGGCCTTCTACTGCAGGGGCTCTCAAGGCAGACCGGTGTCCTGGGAGAGAGGATACCGGGATGCCGGCTAGCGTGATCTCCTAAGAAAAAGCTCAGTGGAATAGGGTAAAAGGCAGAAGGACCAAGGGGCAATTGGAGGTATGAAATAATTCTGAGCTTTGACTGAATTTCTTACCTTCTAATGCTCTACTTTAAAAAAACAACATTTGGGAAATTCTTACAGATTTAAGATAAGCACACAACATCAGTTCCTGCTCTACCAATTCAGACCAACGTCTCACTCTACACAGCAAATCTTGCTCCACAAACTGTGCAACTGTAAACAACCCAACACAAATTCATGACCATCATCCCAGTTCAAGAGAAAGAAAACTCGTAATAATTCTATCATTAAGATGAATGGACCATAGTGATGGCCTTTACGTAAATGATAATTAAAGCTAATCTTAATTAAAGTTATTACACCATTTTGGAAGAAAATAAACAACCCAAAGAGAGGGGAACAATGCGGTCAATAACTCACTCCAAAAATATTTTTTTGCCTCCAAAGCTCGCATTGAGGGAGACATTCCTGTGCATGATACAAATGGTTCTGACATTACGAAAAGTAAACAAGTAAGAAAAATAAAGATGGAAAAATTCTGTGGTCAGTTCACAAGTGCTTTTTTATTGTTTAAGGCAGGGTTAAAGCCTTTTATAAAGACAAGGATATATGTGCTGCTAGATTGGATATGACATTGGACTCGTCTAGCTGCCCTTGCACAGAAATCTGGCTGCCCATAATATGCCATGGACAAAACATGTGTTGGTGCTTCTAAACAAAGAGCCAGGGTGGGACCTAAGGCAGCTAATTTAAAGCATTACCCCAATACTGTTTTATAGCTCAAACAGACAAAAGGTACTCAGCTCTGGTTATGAATGGATTTGAGAGATAAAGGCAAACATTGCATATCCTCTAATTATTAATGGCCTTGAGGATTTTGATCTAAATTTGTCTCCATAACTGATTAACTTGCATAATCTACAAGAGGGACTCCTGCCAGCCTCATTGTAAGTCATTCAAGGACTGTGTTGACTCGGGAGGCCAGAGGCCACGCAAACAGTCTAGAACTGGGAAAGTAGGTTCGTCTTGGGTCCTTGGGGATTTTGAGTCCCCAAAGACTCTTACAGTAGCGACCCTCTAGTTATGTTTTGCCTGTAACTCGGAGGGACTCTCTTTCAGGTTTTGCTATCCTCAATTTAACCTAATAGTGGGAGATCCAGGGCAATGAACACTTGGTCTAAACAGAAGAAGCAAAAATAAATGCTCTTGTGTCAAGAGCGGCCAGCCTTTCAAATGTGTCCTAGAGAGATTTCACTGGTGTGTCGGTATATTAAATTAAATTATAGCTACCCAGCGAGTACGGTAATGCTTCTTTTCCTTGTCAAATTCGTGCTGAATTTAGGCAAAGATACACAAAGATCCTCTCACGAACTTAAGGATTTCAGTTCTGAGAGGTCCTGAGGAAAATTCAAAGGGTTTGTGCCTTCTATTAAAAACTGTTTGGGGTGCCGGGGTGGCTCAGTGGGTTAAGCCTCTGCCTTCGGCTCGGGTCATGATCCCAGGGTCCTGGGATCGAGCCCCACACAGGGCTCTCTGCTTGGCAGGGAGCCTGCTTCCTCCTCTCTCTCTCTCTGCCTACTTGTGATCTCTCTCTGTCAAATAAATAAATAAAATCTTAAAAAAAAAAAAAAAGATTTGGTCTGATGGGTGTTTTCTGTGGTCCTCACTTTCTTTTTTAACTTCCTGACCCATCACCCTATTTTCCTCACCTCACCATCTTTAAATAGTACCCGGAGGAACAAACCAGCTCCGAACTACAAATACAGCCACGGGCATGGCTGGGCGTGTGTGTGGTTGAAAATGAATAAATACACACATACATAAATCCCAGTCCTTGGTGCAACCAGAGCCTGGTGCTGGGAGAGACTGCCTGACCCTGCCTACGATTCAGGGCAAGAAATGGATTTAGAAATATACAAAACAAGACCGAGTCCACGCTTTTACAGTCAGGGATTTAGGGAGAGCGATTTACTCCAGTACAGGAAGGGGAACAACACAAAGGCAGCCCTAAATGTCCAAGCGGGCTGAGAACTTCTACCCTCCGTTCTCTGAAAAACCACAAACCAGAATGCACCGCCCGGAACAAAGAAAGATGCTAAAGGACGGTGTATGTTGCAGGGTGTGGGAAGAGCGGCTGTGCAGAATGCAAGGGATTGAAGTTTAAGGTGAATAAGGGAGGGCAGCCTTCCTCTAAACTGTGACTATTTCACTAAAAATCAACCCATGGCACAATGGTATCAGAGGGTTCTCTACTCAGTAAGCAAGCTGAAGACAGTCTCTCTCGCTGGACCACGGCCAGCGAGCATGCTCAGGGAGGCCCCAGGTGTGACCTCTGCTCCCCTGTGAGCAGTGGAGGGACCAGGCAATCTATCATGGTGTTCCTCCTGTCAGCCCTGGTGCTTCGCCGCCGCTGTCTGTCACCCTAGTGGATGAGACCTGCTTAAGGGCATTCATGTCAATCTCTATGTGGCCACTCAGTCTAAGGCAGAAGGATGATCTTGACAGGCCTGGCAAAGTAGCAGAAGGTACCAAAAGCTGAAGTCATAGCCTTCCCACAGAGATGCAGTGTGGGCCAGTGTTTTTTCTTTAGCTTTTTCTTTATTTTTACTTGCCTTTTTTTCTTTTATTCTTATGACACAGGCTAAAGCATACAGAACTTGCCATCAGAGCTGGTCATCTCGGATAAACCTGTTGCCCTCCGAGTTTTTCCCGTAGTAAATGTAGCGACACTTTCCCAGGACACCTGCAAAGAAAAGGAAACACATCTTCAGAGGTGGCACGATGAGTACAGCAAGGAAGCACGGTGCAGAAAAGCAGATACACAACATGGTCTCTGGTCCAGTGGGTGGCAGCAAATGGGTTAAGCCCCAGAAAGGAAGGACCCTACTTTCTTGTCCTCAGAGTTGACACTCCAATAAAATGTGATCAGAGCACAGGCTTCTCGGAATAACATGTTCCCTGCACAAATTCTCTTCCACCTTTTCTAGTTTGGCCAAGTACTCCTCAAAATAAAGCATAAGCCTTTCTCTAAGTTCCCTTGGTAGAGTTTCTAAAAAGGGAAAATTAAGACTTTCAAGATAGGTCCTACCCAAGCAAAAGATGTAAAACAATTTTCCCAGAATGTGACTCTTTTCAAGTCCTTCACCATGAATCAAGATTATGACCTTCCAGGGAGAATCTCCCAAATCCTGGAAGGCATCAAACACATCTGGGTGATCAAGGAACAGTGGTGGTGTTGACAAAATGCTACATGGAAATCAACAAGAGCCTCCAGCATTAAAGGGCTTCTTCTTCCCTTTTTTTAGGTTGGCTCCACACCCAGTGTGGAGCCCAACATAGGGCTCGAAACCATGATCTTGAGATCAAGACCTGAGCTGAAATCAAGATTTGGACTCTTAACTAACCAAGCCACCCAGGCACCCCAAAATGGCTTCTTCTAACAGGAGGCCTGAAATGAATTCTCACGTTGGAATACCATTGATATTCATCTTTAGTTTTATTTTAAATAATTGTGTGGCTCCACATGCAGTTTTTGTTACATTCAAGGAAATTGTAGGAGAGTTTAAGTATGAAAAATACCTCTAGAATAGGGCCAAATCTTTTAACCAACTCAATATTTATTCTAAATATCCACAAGAAGTCACCTGCCACAGTTATTATGAAAGCTTTGTACGATCATTAAGGGAAAATCAGTTTTTCTCAAAGAAAATGTTTATAATTACAGTTTGCTTTTTGCCATATTGCTTTTCTTCTAATCTTAAAACAAGTAACTTAAAACTCAGCTTCACAGAGTTGTCTTATTACTGAAAATACGTGAGTCTCTCAAGTGTGCATAACCAGAAAAAAGCAAAGAAATGCCCATAAAACATTAATTCAAGAGCCACAAATCTACCTGTAAAAATAGCTACCTATATGCATCATTATTTTTTTTCCTATCAGTCTGTTAGTGTGAAACCAACAATCATCATCTGTTTTTTATTTGGGGTAAATTAGCACTAGAAATTATCCAGTTTCTTCACAGCAGAAGTTCTAAGGAAATATTTTGGTGATCCTACAAGATGTGATTCTCTACTACAGAACTTCAAATATTTTTCTTAACAAAGGATTAAAAATGGCTCTTAGAAACTTTTAAGGACAGGGCAGATGCTCCCTGGTTTGGATGGCTTGGGACAAAGTTGGGAATTCCCGGGGTCACAGGATCTCTTGAGAGTGGACCAAAGGGAGAGGATGATATTGTTTCATGGCCTCAGTCTGGTCTTGGCTTTGCTCTCATTACTTCTGTTTATCACGTTTCTGCGAACAAGGTTACTGCAAACTCATCTTCCCCCTTAGCCAGGCTTTCCTCTTGGCCCCAATCCCTAGTTTCTGCTTTTCAGAAATTAGGTGTTTGGAAACACTGAGCTTGGATAAGACCTCCTTGAGACCTTTCTTGGGGCTAGAAATTATTCCACTGGCTGTTGGCAGCTCTGAGCTGCTCCCTTTATTATGCTGCTTCATGTAGCACCTGTGACTGTACTAACATTGTCACCAATGCTGGGAGCTGGCCTGTTGGTCAGGCTTGGCCAGTCAGGTTCTGTTCCAGGAGCAGTATCCCTTACAGACCTGGGTGTGAGTGTCTCAGATGTTTCCCCACCAAGGGATTTCTTGAACATAACTAACTCAAATAAACCCTAAGAATCTGGAAGGATGAGACCAAGGGATGTTAATTACTTTCTATAGCACCAGGACAGCATGAATTTTTATAAAAAGAAATGGATAGGGCTGTCAGATATCATAAAGAACACAATCTTTCTCTTGAATAAAAGAATGAAAGTCAGACATGCGTGCGTGCGTGCACACGCACACCCACGCACGCACGTGCACACCCACACACCACACACTAGCGGGTGCATTCTCTCCAGTAAACCCTCCAGTACGTTCAGAGATTGAATTTCTTTCCTCTATCCTCTCTCCTTGGTAACCGTCAACTCCAGACCTTGCCTAGCTACAACCTGGATGGCCAGTGCCATCCTGGAAACAAGCTGGCTATCCCTGGAACGTGGGCTGGAATGTGGAGGGAGGGAGGTGAAGGGTTCTGAGCCCTGTTCCCCAGGCCTTCTTTCTGGTCGGCACTGATGAAAGTCCTTTTTAAGGCCTGCCCTGTTCCTTGCGGCCTGGAAGCAAGAATGTTTATAGACATCCTGGTGAGAGAGGGCTGTTTGATGAATGCAGGAGACTGGCGAGGTGTCAGAGCTTGGAGAATGAGGCAAGGACATGAGGTATTAATATTGTCAATGATCTCTTGACGGGAAAACAGATACCGCACTCACCGTCAGATTTAAATAGGCATCGAGTGCATTGATGACAAAAGGGCAGACTTCAAACAAAGAGCTGTGTGGTGGGGAGCAGAGCTAGTCTCTGTGCTGGCAATAACCTGATCTGAAGAGACACTGTCAGGGCTAGAGACAGGCCCAGGATTGTGTGCGGTGACAGAAAACAGAGATGCTGACAGAGATACCAGTGCCATATTATGCCAAGGATATTCTAACACTGTCTGCCGTGCTAACGAAAGCTGACATCACTCCCTATCACTTGGGGTCTTCTCCGCCCGCTCCTGCAGAGCAGTTCTCCCCAGACATCATTACAAAACTCTCAGCTCGAAGTTCCTGGCAGCCCTGTTCTGTCAGAGCACTTGGGGTCAAGGGGCCTAAGGATAACCTCAGTCAATCTAAATTTGGACTTTGCAGGAGGAGCGCACTCATCCCCCGGTATCTCGGCTACTTGAGGTGATCAGAGCGCCAACGTGTGAGGAGCTGTCACCTTGAATAAAATCCTTACAGGGAAGGCACCCCGTCTGTGGGCTGCTCCAGAAAGGCACAGGGACGGCCTGCCAGCCAAAAATGAGATCCAGCCGCTAGTGTTCTCCTAGGGAGGAAGGTGGTCTGGCTAGTGACAGTTAAAATCGGCTGAAATTTTTGAACTCGCGCCACCTACAGTGGTTTAAACTAAGCAAGTGTTGCCTCTGTTGAGAATCCTACCCGAGTGCACAGTTGGGCTCACATGGGACATTAGTGTTCCAAAACATAAACAAACAAACAAATAAATAAAATTAATAAGGGAGAAAAAAGAATAAACCCCACAATCCCATGTGTGGCCATAGGACTTTATCCTTCCTGAAGATTATTTGTAAAATAATGGCATGTGCTTATAAATTAAGTGAGGTGGCAGCATGTTTCTCTCTCCCCGGCCTCCCCGTGGCCCTCTTCTCCTGTCATGGCAACTGCCATAAACTGTGAAAATTACAGAGGGAACAGTTTGCTTGCAAAGAACATTTTGACAGGGAGGCGCTCTGAGGCTGGAATTTGGGAACCCGCTGGTTGTGACTCAGTAGGCGGTGGTTTCCGCGTACATCTGTAATGCATTCACTTGTTTGTATCTCCTCGAACTATAACGTCTTGGGACTGCAGGGGGAACAACACATTTAATGGCATATGTAGTGTTTTTAATTAAAATATCTGGCTTTGGCCATAAGAAGTGAAGCAGGCTTGCCATGCGTCAGGCTGACATGTATCTGTCTGTGTGGAGGGTTTCTTTTCAGGGTCCCTGAAAAATGACAGTGTGCTGTCCCCTGGGGAATCTTCTCGTGCCAAATGAGACTCCTAATTTTTCTTAAGTAGCCAGCTCTCCCATCACCATAAGCTTTTAAAACTATAATTATGAAAAAAATGTATTGGGAAGAATCTGTTTTAAAGAGGTCCTTTATCTTTTAAATGTTTCCCCCTCTGGAATGGATGTTCTAATTACGCAGGTTAAGTTATGACCTTGGGGCTGCCTGAGGGGCGAGAAGCAGCATCTTTTCTTTGGATGCAAGTCTGTGATGTCGGGGCAGTACCAGAGACTGTGCCGGGCAAGACCCTCAGAGTCCCCAGGCAGAAATGCCTTGTACCCACATGCGGGGTCCAACAAAGACCCCCGGGCTCCCTGATCCCCTGGATGGCCTTACATTTCCAGTTGCATTTCTGCTGTTTATTGATTAAGGAGAGGTGAGAGAAGACCTGTATTTAAATCCAGCTCTACCCCTAATGGTTATGTGACCATGTCCATGTCCCTTTTCCTTACTGGGCTGCATTCCCCATTTGTAAAACAAAGGCAAGGGGCCAGATAATCTTGGAAGTTCATTCTAGCTCTGAAACAAGTGATTTAGTATTTTCAAATGCTTCCCTTATGAAGACAGGGACGTCAGATCCAATACTGCTTGATGGAAAAGGCAAATCCAATGGTCAGTTAATCAAAAATTTGATTTCAACTAAGTTAGCTCTTGAAACTCATCCAGGCCACATTCCCATAATATATAGAAGCAGAGATCGGCTGGACCTCAAAATCCCCTAGTAAGGAAGTTCCACTAACTTCTGTGCAATCTGGAGTCCACACTCACTGCTGGGACATGCTTTCTGCAAACTAGCCCATGTCCTGTTAGCTTTGATATGAGCCTGTTAACTTACCAACTTTAGATTCAACAGAGCTCAACTCTAAATATCAGAGTAAGTGGTTGGTCATTTATATCTTAGTTGTGGAACAATAGTAATCTAGACACACACACAAACATATGAATACAAAAACTTATTTGATGATGGAGTACAGGTTGGGCCAATAAATTCATATTTGTAAAGTTAAGTAAGAAGTATCAATGCTATTGTCATTATGAACATTAGTTTTGGTAATCATCATTTTAAGTGCTATTATCACAAATGTAATTATAGCTGTGTAATGACAAACAGATTTTGATCCAGTGATTTTGATGACTAGGAGCTTGCCATTAGACTGTGCTGTGGAACAGGCAAAGGACAGAGGGCTGGCTTTTCATGGAACCCCTGTTTTCCAATCTGTAAAAGTAAAGGAAGGAACTAGACCCTTTATGGCCTCTGAAAAATAGTGACGACAGTGCTGTGAAGAGGCGGGTCCAGTGACAGATAGGGAAAGAGTATCTGGAGAGTCTTTCTGGTCCACTGTAGAAGGTTCTAGAACTATATTTCCATGTGTCCTGTACATGTTCCATTTCCACGTGTCCTATACATACCTGTGAACGTGTCACCTCTACAAAACTTCCTCCTCCCCAATCTCTAGAGCCCAGCGGCTGAAACAGTACAGAGGAGGTGTTCAATAAGTGCTTGATGACTGGATAGATTAATACCACTGAAATTATTACCTATACACAACTTGAACAGAATCCATGAAGTTAGGAATTTCTATTACTGAACACTCATACCTTAACCTCTGCTAAGACTACATGTCTGAAACAACTTAACAAGAAGGGGGCAAAAGGACAGAAGGCAACAGTCTCAATTCCTAAACACCAAGGTAGTTTTTATGCTGAACACTTTCCTCCCACAGTAACAAAGCAATCACAATATCTGGCTGGAGAGAGAGAAGCGAAGTGAACGTTATCATCCAGACTTAAGAGCTGTAAACATCATACACGGAGAAGGACATTCCCCAGAAAGCACATTCCTCAGTCTTTGGTACATGTGGGCCGCGAGTAAACTGGGAGCTGGAAGGGAATAAATGCCCATGTTTTATGATCTTGAGAAGTGGCTGGAGCAACAGCCGGAGGTCAGCCTGTGTGATGTGCTATCAGCTCTGCTGTGGATATCAGACCGGATTCAGCAGAGTCTGCAAAATTACAGGCTCCTAGCACAACATCCTCCTTTAGGGTCAGCTGCTTAAAGACTAAGGCAAAATGAAAAGAAGAGAGATTGCAAAAGGTCTTAAGGGAAAGGGTTGCTTGGGAGCTGTTTTTGTAGAAGGAGGACAAAGCCCATCATCCACGCCATGCAGATTTCCCCTTCGTTGGCTTGCTCCTCGGAGAAGCCTCAGGCTGGGAAGAAAAGGGGAAAGGTGCTCTACCCTGGAGAGGGTAAAGACATCAAAGGAGAAAGTGAGAGACTTCCTTCCCAAACTAGCTGAGTGTGATTTTAGGCAAGGGTCTCAGTTTACAATCTGCTTCTTGGGTTGGAATCCGGTGCCATGGTTGTGCAATGCTTGCTAATCCCAAAAACATGTGCAAGGGCTCCCACTGTCTCCTCCATTAACCAGGGGCACACCATCCTTGCTGACTACCACCTCAAACAGCGCCATGCAAGGGATGTCCCCCAGTCTCTCAAATGAGCACAGTCCTGAACTCTTCTCCTTTATTATACAAAACAACCCCAAGAGGGGTAGGAGCAGCAGGCCCTGCTATGCTGCCCTGAGATATGGCTGTGGTCGACACTTGAATTCTGCTGTTTTTAACCCCAAGGATGCTTTGACTTCATACTTATGAATATAAACATGGAGACTAGCCTGGTAATTTTTTTGTTTGAGAAAGCATTACTTATTCAGGGAAAACTCCATTTAGCCAATTTAATTCCTTAATTTTTAAATGCAAAGTTAAACCCTATCCTATGTTTCACATTTTGTTCCTATTTTGTCTAGTTTATTTTCAATGGAATCAACTCTTTTCCACGTACTTTTTACAACAAGGCTAAATTTCTCAGCTTTTGCCCAATATCAAAGTTTACCAGTTAGAGCTTCTAAATCTCAGAGTCATCAACTTTTGTAAAGTCACATTACCCGAATAAAATTTTGTAGATCTGAGTTGTAACAGGAAGACTTGTGCCTTCTTTTAAAGTTTAGTCAACTCACTTTATTGTGTGTAGTTTTGGTTTGTTTCAATTTTACTTTGTTTTCACTATTTCCACCACGGCTAATTTCTCCTCGTGAATTTGTACCTTTTTCAATATACCAACAAGATATAAATCTTGGTCAGTTGTTTATTTGTTTGTTTGGTTGGTTTTTGTCCATTATAAATTACATTATGTGCAGGTTTAGTTGCTGTCAGTTATATTTTGGACTGGCTCTTTCTACGGGCAATGCTTATTGTCAGTTAAAGTAAATGATAGTTTTTATTCGTTTCTTAGCACAAAGAGTGTGCAGGACAAAGATCAATACTCTGGATGCATGACAAAATCTGAACGGTGGGGTCCTGACGTGCTGCTTTCTACCAAGCACCGGTCAAAACACAAAGCAAAACAAAATAAAAACCACAGCATGGACCACAGCATCCAAGGTTTGGATGCATCCACATTCTGAAAGAAAGCTGACCCCAAATGCCGGGCCACCTATCCCTTTGAGAAGAGGGCACCTGGCCCCAGGGCTCATTCTCCTAGAGAGGCCTAATGGGACGTTAAACTTTGCACTGAGAGAGAGGAGATTACATAACCTGCTTACACGAATGCTGGGCCTTGTCAGGCCTCACCTGCGTGTTTGCAAGGAAGGAAAAGCCAGGGAGGGAAACCAGTCAGCAGAGAAAGGATCTTGGCAAAACCTGCACTGAAGGTGATAGCAATGCAAGGCTGAGACGCCAGCCTCCCAGCCTGGGGGAGGCTGCACGAGTGGTCACATGACTGGGCAGACAGGTTGATGTGTGACAAGCCAGAGCCTGTGGAAAATGCGCTCTGGGCTCCCAGGGCAGCTGAAATGAGGCTTGTCGTTTTAGACCAGGGGAAGGAGGTAGGAAAAGAGGAGAAAAACACAGGGCCAGTTTTGCCCTCATAGAATCTGGTAGTGGGGGATGTAAAAGCTGGTCCAACTCCTAGAAATAACTGAACCTTTAGGAGGACCCTCCGTAACCAGCTCCACTGTTCCACCTTGAGCCCCTGGTCCCTGCCCTCAGGTTGCAGGTGCCGTGGCCTTGCCCAGACCTCACCCGGGCCATTCAAAGTCCTTTCCACATAGAAGAAATATTAGGCTGATAGAATTAAAAGTTATGTGGCAGCAGATGTTTCCATTGTGTGAATCCTGGAAAGGAAACAGTCAACACGCTTTTCCTCAGATGTCACTGCTTTTTAAATTGTGTTGTACTGGGATTGTTCAGGTAGACAGAGACGGATGGGAAGAATCCCAGTCTGAGGGTGGGCTCACTTGTTCTTTTTTAAACATCATTAATATGATTGGATCTTATCTCTACATATGCTGTATTTCAATCAAATAGGGACATATACACATCAGACATATACATATACACATCAGTTGCTCCAACAACATCACTCCATTAAAAACAAAACAAAACAAAAAACCTGCTAACTCTTCTTAGTAATCCAAATTCTTGGTTTTTCGTCTCAGGTTACATTTTTTTGTGCTCGTTAAAATGAAGCCAGAAAGTTTTTATTCCAACTTCCTAAATGATGATTTATTTGTACACTCTCATAAGAATACTCTATTTTGCTTTTCTTCCTAGCAAGCTTAAACGAATAGGATACTTTTGTTTAAAATTATTTCTTTAACTGTACTGAAGAATTTGCATTGAGACAAAATTTAAACGTCTTCATTTTAGGTCGAGTCTTTCATTTCATAATGGCAGAAAATGAGGTTCAAAGTGGCTTCCCCAAGGTCACAGTGCCAGACCAGACACCCATGCAACTCTACCTGCCTAACCCAGGTATCTCTGAATCATAAGACACTGCCTTTAAGACAGTGAGGCACTCCAAAGATCAGTCTGACAAAGGCTGACTCTTACCTACTTTTCCATTGGGAGAAATGGAATCTTCAAGGCCCGTTTGGTGTGAGCACGTTCCCCTACTCCCCATCTCTGTATTCTAAGTGGGGTTTAATGGATTTGAGATGGGCTGGATTCCAAAGTGCATGCCAAGATGGAATGCAAATCAGTTCAGATTCATGAAGTTCCCTTCCGTGCTGCTCACTGATGGATGTCACGTAACCCAAGCTGTCAGTCAAAGTGGACAGTGGTCAAGTGGTATGGCCTCATTTTTCCTTCTCAGTGTTCTTTTTTCTTTTTGCTGAAGAAAACTCAGAAATCTTTCAGACAGGGGATAGAGACAGAAAGAAAGAAAAAGTTCACCCCTTCGTCACCTCCACCATTTCCACCATTATGTCCACATTCATCTTTTCCATCTCCCATCTGAAGTCAAGAGCATTGCCACTAGAGGGCAGCATGAATTTAGGAAAAACAGCAGCTTTTTTGGGAAAGAAAAAAAAAATGATGGCAACTATTCAGGAAGGGCCATTAAAGCCACACTGTGCTTTTGGTCACCAATTATAGGTTCTGTAATGATCAATATGTCACGTTTGCTCAATCTATGCTGAAGGCTTTCTGGAGTGGGGCTACCAAACACCCCCCTTTTGGATTCCTCTAGCCTCTATTTCCAAGACTGATTTTCTTTGCCATCAGTTGCTGTAATTCATCCTCCAGGCTCAGGAGTTGGGGATATTTACATAATACCGGCATAAGTGTAAAGAAG
This sequence comes from Martes martes, assembly GCF_963455335.1. Classification (NCBI taxonomy): domain Eukaryota; kingdom Metazoa; phylum Chordata; class Mammalia; order Carnivora; family Mustelidae; genus Martes; species Martes martes. The sequence continues at coordinate 50,178,879 of NC_137902.1, forward strand.
TATGCAAACTAATAAACAGAGATAAATTCCTGAATATCCTAGAAAAATACCATTTTCATTGCAGAAAGCCAAAAGAAAATATGCCAGCCAATGGCTTGGCAAAAAAGGGAGAAAACTCAAAAATAAGACAAAATAAAACTGGATCAATAAAATATACAAAAGTTGTGTATATGCCATTCACACAGATCATGGCGGCCCTAAACCCACCCAACTATCATCTTCCCTCTTACAGTATCTGGTCCAGACTAAACAGAATAGAGGGGCAGTGGGCACCTGGGTGGGTTAGTCAGTTAAGCATCTGCCATGATCCCAGGGTCCTGGGATTGAGTCCTGCACCAGGCTCTCTGCTCAATGGAGAGTCTGCTTCTCCTTCTTGCTTTCCCTCTGTGCTCTCTCTCTCTTTCAAATAAACAAAATCTTAAAAAAAAAAAAAAAGAAAAGAAAAGAAAAAGAAAAAGAAAGAAAGGAAGAAAATAAAGAAAAGAGAGGCAGAAACAACTCAAATAAAAATAAAATAATAATTTCAGCTTCTCTTTGACTACATTTGGTGCCTATCATTAATCTCTGGTACATAGGTCAGTGTTTATTTTCATGGCCTGACAGCAAATGACCAACTTCCTTTAGGAGAAATGAGGTATTCATGGGTTTCTAGGGATTCCAAGCTTATCATTATTTTTAAAACAGCAATAAATGTATGACATTCTAGGCCATGACATTTTAAATGAGAATTTTTTAGGGTTAAAAGAAATGAGCAGATTAAATCAGAGAAGGGAGTACACAAAAATCAGTGTTGCTAGATGAGGGGAAGGAGAGCTGAGCGCAGGTGTGACTCTCCATCTCAGCTAAGAGACCTTTCACATGGTCAGCGAAGCACGCATAAAATGGCTCTCACACACTTTCTTCCCATACACTTTCTTTCCTCATATAACAGTCATGTGATTGACTAGTCACTAGGGGAATGTTGGGTTCCAGTTAATTAATTAAATTATCTCATTAACTCGTGGATAACTAGAAACCTTTCCGAGTTTGCTCTCCTACATCAACACTATGTAAAACCAAAGCCAGCTTCCTCGTCTTACCAGGTATATCACAATGACCACAAATGAGGATTTCTCTGAGTATCTATAGTGAGGATGATACAGTTTAGAAGCTTCTCTGGGGTGGGAAAACTGCTCACTGAATGTTTCTCAAGGTCTTAAGATCTCCTTTATATATGAGCTCCAAAAGGGCAGAGATGACAACTTTTCATCCTTGCTTCAAGAGGCCCAGGGTATGTAGGTACTCAATAGATTATTTTTTAGTGTGGAATAAATGAAAGAATCCTAGGACGCAACTTGCCCTTGCACCAGAATCACCCAGAAGTTTGATAAAAACAGATGCTTAGCCCCATCCCCAGAGTTTCTGATTAGTGGATCTCAGGCAGGGCCAAGAATTTGCATTTTTGTTAGTTCCCGGGCAAGAGTGATGCTGCTGATTAGGGGACCCCACTTTAACAGACACTGTTCTAGGACAACCCAAAGGGGCTCCTTTTTTCCTTTTTTAAAAGTATCTTTTATTGACATTAGCTTTTATTCTTATAAAATTAAGATCACTCAGATTCAGAGACAGAAAACCTCGTTGACTGAGGGTCCTAGTGTATTGAGTTTTAGTAAATACAGTTACTGTCTCCAAACAGCAGTCTGAAAACCAATGGCACCTAAAGTTAATAATAACAATAATTTTTATAATAGTTGTTCTTTAAAGAGAAAAAAACATAAAAGTTTAAATTTAAGTGATGTGTAGACTATATTAACAGAAGAAAAGAGGTTTTTTTTGGATAAGTAGGGTAGAACTGAACCTGGAAACCATAATTTATGAAGTATAAGAAAAAAAAAACTTGCAGAAAAATTTCCCAGAAAGTCTTTAGCTTTCCTCTAAAAGGACAGAATCTTAAATGAACAAATCAGAGCAGTGGGGGTCCTCCTGCAGAGTCTGAATGGGAATTTTGGCTTTGCTCTCAAGCACAAATTTGCTTTTGGGTTTCAGATATGCTTCTATTAGAAAGCTTACATCAAAAGGGGGGAAACATCCACAGTTCTGTCTAGTTCTTCAGGCTAAATTTTCTCAAGAGAGTCATTGCAAATAAAGACAAGTGGCTTTTTTTTTTTCTTTAATTCTTCTTCAAGCTGCAAAAAAAAGAACCTTTCAAATAAAATTAAGCAGACCCAGTAACAACTGGGTTTGTCATAACTCAAACTCTGCAAGGATTGGGGGAAAGACCTTCCTTCTTGGGCCCATTAGTCCAGCCTCCATCTGCCCTTCATTAGAATCCAAACAAACTTTTCCTGTACTGATATTACTATAATCTTTCCTAATTCCAGGACACCCTAAATTGCTTTTTCCAAAAGGAAAACAAAAGGAATCTGCTGACATATGAGCTAACTGAAAGAAGTTTGCATTATATAAAAAACAAAAACAAAAACAAAAATATGTCGTTGCAGAAAGCACAGCATAATTCTCGGGCACTAGTAAATCTCAATGCCAAATGCCAAAATGTTTTCATTATTTCCTGATCTTTACCTTCCCATCCTCTAGCCTGCCGTGGAAAAATAAAAAGTCCATATATATGCTAATGCTAATGAAAGAAACTATAGGTTAAGGAAGAATTAATAGAAGAAAGTAGTTTATAAGAGCAATATGAACCTCTTGTACATTTTTTTTTTTTTTTACTCAAGATAAAGACAAAGTAAACAGTAGAAGAACATATTATAAGGGCCTTCATTAGGGCCAGGCTCATTAAAACTTAATGAAGGCACCAGAGTCTCTCCAACAATATTTAGAGGGGTGTACTTTTTACCTATCAGTGGAATGGCCTGGGTTGGAGAGACATTCCTGACAGTGGGTGGTACCAGGTGTTATCTGTCTCTGGAACATACTACTTTGATGGCTTGGGATATTACCCCTTTTATTTGGCTGGCTTGAATTCGTCAGGATTCACCCTGTGGTGAGTTAACATGCCTCCATATTGAAAAAAAATTGCCCATGGGCCAATGTGAGCCTTGCACCTAATAGAATACATCTGGCTCTGACAGTTTGATGCCCAGCTCTGAGCCACATTCGGCAACACAAATTAACAGCGTAGACATTGCCCACGCTGAGCAGGAAGTAATAACCTGCTACCTGCTACTTGGCCAAAATCTCATTATAAGCCATTACCGTAATTGAGGGCCAAGACTCTGTGGATATTAGACTCCCCGAGCGCCAGTCGTTAGTTCAGCAGAAGAAAGACTCCGAATGGAGGGGGCGGTGGGGCCGACTGAGGAGAAACTGTTTTGGACCGTAGCGTGAATTCCTTCTCCGGGGTGCTCTGTGGCTCTGGGAGCTCTGGGAGTGGTTTCTCTTCTGTCCCAAAGTCCACAGGACCTCTTGGGGGGAGGGGGGGCTCGGGACTCCTGGAAGCTGACACAATTCTTGGTAGGTCTCCAACAATGCTATGCAATTAAAATTTGGTTTAAGTGAATACTGAGGATAGCCACAAAGGGAAGAAGAGGGCAAAAAAAGTCAGAATTCTGAAGAGTAATAAGGGTAGAAGCTGGGGTGGAGAAAGGCGGAAATAGAGCCTCTCTAGAATTACTGTATCTATATGAGCTTTCAGTCTTCTGCAGGGGGCAAGGCCAGCCCCTTTTCCCCATAAGACTGGCCCTCTTAGTCTCTGTCCAGGGTCAGGCAGCGAGGGATGAAGTGGTGAGGGTGTGGTGGAGGGAAACAGGACAGAAGTCCAATGGATCGATCAAATGGTGCATCAATTAACCTGGGTTTTGGTGTCATGAGGACGGTTCTGGACTTCAGTAACCATGACAGCTATCAATAAATGTCTCTTGGAAGGAGTTACAGAGGGCCAGGGAAAGGAGTAACTGAAAATACAATAAACCATCTCCAGGAAGTCCTTCTTATCCTGCTACATACAAACCCCTCCCTGGCCCCACACTTCACACACACCCCAATAAGAACCATAATCTCCAATTATGGGAGCTTGTTTATGCCACGTTTTACCTTGGTTATACTCAGGGGTAACCTAAACCTTCTGAGTGCCAGGACTTGTCCAGAAATGACTGGAGGCCTAGTTAATAAAGCTTCCAAGGCATCCAGAAGTTTCCATCACCTCCTATGCCATGTCTCAGTGAAAGAATCCCTGGCCTTGGAATTTTGAAAAGTCATTATTTTGGGGGAAAATAAATACGGCAGTGGAGGAGAGAGGCTGCTGCTGAGCGCGAGGACATCTGTGAACAGCAGGTGCACACGCGGGCCATGCTAAGACAGTCTTCCCATCTCAGCCACGCCAGCCTCAGTGTTTTTCTTCACCTAGAGGGTTAAGCACAAGCTGGAGCCTACGAAATGGCTGCTGTTGGTACAAGTGAGGCCTTCCCTATAACTAGATCCTTCAGGAAAAAACAAATTAATCAACAGCGAGCTGAAGTGGGTTTAATGATTGCATTCTGCATACAATCAGCTTTTCCCTTTTCAAGGGCCATCAATATGTCAAGGGAAGACATATCTGAAGGATATAGCTCTTAACATCAAGGTTATCTATTCTCCACAAGGCTCCCACTCCTTGCTGAGCTGATACTCCACGCTGCCTGTGTCTAACATTTTCATCAACTCTGCAATCAATCAAGGTAATAATGTTGTGCAAAAAATCAATTAACAACGCAATTAAACTTTCCTTATTATCTCAAAGGGCTGAAATAATACCTAAAGGGAAGATAGACTCACTGAACGCAGACATCCATAATCCAATGTGAAAGTGAATTATGAGGTTGGACAGATGCAGGCATGTGCGGGTGCTGTTATTTTCCAGGGGTTATATCTCATCGTGGCAGTGTATCAGTCAGCCCCAATCCCAGACCCTAAAACTCCAAATTACTTTTAAGAAATATATGATGTGCAATATCCATTTCATATTCTCTTTTAAAGATAACCCCCTCCCCTCCAAAAAAATTGAACGGCCATATTATTCAAAGACAAAATGATCTTTCAACAAGAACATAAAATATAAAAGCTATAATAACATTTACATCTGTATAGCACACATCTCTGTAAATGCAGGTCATCTATTATACATAATCTGCGGAGCCTAAGAGGCCCGGGATGCGGCACAACATTTAAAACCCAAATGCGTGAATGTGCAGACTCCTATGGGATGGCCGTGCCTTCCCCCAAGTGGAGGTCTCACCCTTGCCAGCCCACACTCACATGCGCGCACACATGTACGTGCACACATGGAGAAGCATCCAGAACAGAAGCATCAGTCATTTAAAATGAGAATGACTATATTATTTAGTAATTACACTCAGCTTGCCCCGAAACACTGTCCTTAGGAATGGAGCATTTATAGTACGTAAAAGAGATGATTATTAACCTTTTGCTGCAGTGAGGACTGCGAAGGGCTTGAGATTTCACGGTGAAAGAGGATACGTAGTAGAAGAAGAGGAAGGGGCTCCCTGACATTTTCAGAGCTCATCTTAAATGGTTCAGGACCCACGTGCAATGGTCTGGCTCCAACAAAAGACGGAAGAGGAAACAATAACCAGAAGAGGGAAGGTTAAACAGACAAACAAACAAACATTAAAGCGAAAGCCGGCAAACAAAAAGCGCTGATCAAATATTGACATTAGTTGAATATACTCTTAACTCCCGGAAATAAAACACAACAACACTTATAAGGATCAATATGAACAGATACCAAATGTGAATGCCCACACAAAAATCACCTCCCTCCACTCATCCTTCTCCATCATGGCACCAGAGGCTTCCCTATGGCGGAATGGGAGGATCTCACAGCGTATATGGAGAACCTAGGAGATCCCTGGAAATTCATAAGAGCCAAACGAACTGATCCAGAAAGGCACAATTCCAAATTTGGGCCTCGGAGAGTTATCTGAATCAGAACAAGGAAGGATTTCTTTATCAAACGGGCTGCTTTATCAAACGTGTTGCTACGTGAACTCCAGGTTTCGGTAGCACACAGCTATTCTTCTAGTGGTGTGGATTTCCATATATGCCACCTGGAGTTGTGCGCGCATTGGCGCTTGAAAATATCATTGCTCAACAATGAAGTCCCCCCCCCTTTTTCTTTTTTTGCAAGTCACTCACTTGTAACAAGGACCCATCTTCTTAAGCCAACTTTCCCCATTTTCAGCACAGCAAGAAGGCAGGACTAAGCCCCAAGTGCAGATGTACATGAACAGTAAAATGAGACAAATGCATGCACAAGCGCTCCGTCTGTAATTTCTTACGAAAAATAAGAAAGCAAATCGTGATGTACTTTTTAGTACAGAATTTCCACAGAGAAGTGAAACAGGTTAGTGAATCCTGCCATTTCTCTAACCTTAAGGAACATAATTAATATGTTTTCATTTTCAATGACTATATTGTGTGTGTATCAACTGGAACTGCTCCTGCTGTGTATTTGATTCCACTGACGATGGGGTGGGTTGGATTTTAAATGATGTGTGAGCACTTCTGTTCTTTCCGTGCTCTGGTTTATGTGTTATTCATGACTTGCATTACAGACATGGCTGATACACAGATGTAAATGTTATTAAATCTTTTGTATTTTAGAGGCTTTGTGAAAGGCTTCTTTGTTTTCAAATAATTCTTTTAACCACCAGAAATAACCAGTAATACATGACAATGTCTTGGGAATTTTTTTTTTTTCACTGAATTTTCTGATGAGATTTTCTCCTCTTTACTGCTGTTTTTTCATCAAAATAAAAATGTGGGATAAGTGGGCAGACAGAAGAGTTACATCTTCATAGTACCAGTCAAGAACACATTCACGTGTGTGTGCGTATGGGCCTGCACAAGTGTGTGCTGTGTGTGTTTGTGGGTGCTTGTGTGTGTACTGTTCTGTTTGTGCTGTGCATTGTGTCATATGTGTCGTATGTCTTACTTTGGTCTGTGGGCATCTTGAGTATGATTGTGTTCTATGGGCACGTGGTGTGTACATGGGTGTGAATATGTTGACATCATTACGCTGGATCAGAACTCAAAGTTGCCAATTCTCAACTGCCTGCCAAGGAAGCAGTTTCCTCACAGCGTTTTGGTATCTGGCATAATTTTTAATCTGTTTTCACTTTCTTCCATCCTCTTCACATTCCTTAGGATTTCAACCGAAACATGGCGGAGGATAAACCCCTTCCTACAGACAGCACTTGATCAGTCTGTGCCTCTTACTGGCTCACTTTTCTCTATTGATTTTAAATTTAAACGATGCTCTGAGGCTGAGCCGTGCACCTCCACAAATATAGCTGACTTCACTGAAGGAGGTCAGGAAAGACAGAGAGGTGTGTTTCAGTCCTGAGGTTAGGAGCCCGACTTCAAAAAGCTCTAAAAGGAGAGTAGGCTCGGGCCCTCTCCCGTCCTCAGGGCAGTGGGGGTGGCTGCCTGATTTCAGACATGCCCATTTTAGAAGCACAAGAAAGGTCGTCTCAACTCGGGGAAATGTGGAGGAGTCCAAAGATCAGGTTCTAGCTCCGGGTCTATAGTCTGTGTCCTGTGCAACTTGTTCAATTTGTCCAGACCTTGGTTTCTTAGTGTCTGGAGAAAACACTTCTTACTTCTGTTCTAATAATATAATCCCTATTATCCTCTACATATATTCTCTATGCTGTGCATAGGTCATATGGTTGGCACAAAGATAGAGACCTTTCTCTTTCTGTGTCTCTTCCTTTCCTTGGTTTGACCCCTTCCCTCCTAGAATATCTATGGCCTTCATACTCCCCCTTCCCTTTTTTGGGGTTTCAACTATAGAGTTAAAATATAACGGTCTTGAGATACCTGGGTGGCTCAGTAAGCTAAGCGCCTGCCTTTGGCTCAGGTCATGATCCCAGGGTCTTGGGATCGAGTCCTGCATCAGGCTTCATGCTCAGTGGAGAGCCTGCTTCCCCCTCTGCCTGCTGCTCCCCCTGCTTGCATGCTCTCTCTCTCTCTTAAAAAAATATGTAACTGTCTTCTTTCAGATGCATGTCCCTCCACACTTTTTCTAGGAATCAACTAGTTTTCTGATCACTAATTCACATGAGGATATTAACCGTTGACAATGAAACAGAGTTTCATCACTTCAATAAAATATTTTAAAAACAGACACATGAAAAACTAGATGAACTGAATGACTCTTTAATGGAATTTAGGCAAAACAAATAAGTGGGGAAACACTATGTGCCAGGAACAATCCATGATACCCAAAATGAAGAAGAAAAGGAAAGAAAGGGAGAGATTCTTTTTACATTTGAGGAGCTGACAGGCCAGTAAGGGAGATGACTTGTCAAATAAAAGTAACGGCAATAAAATGTGCTGTAATAATATTATGTACAAAATGTTATGCAAACATAGAAAAAAGATTAGCTCTACCTTCGGGAGTGATGGGGTGAACAGAAAGCATTTAAAAAACCATTTTCTCTATGTGTACTTCCCTTTTTACTTAAGTCACAGATATATTTGTTGTTAATAAGTTAGACAATACAGAAGGCATATTTAAAAACTTATTACTCCTCTCAAGACTTCCATGAACACCTGATATACAGTGACTTCCCGGATTTCCTGCAGGAGAGATATAAATATAGGCATAGATGTACAGACATGACAGAAATGTAGGTATAGATGTAGGTATACAGATATACAGAGATACAGCTATAGACAGTATAGATGTAGACATAGGCATACAGATATATAGAGGGATGTTGATATAGGTGTGTGTGTGTGTGTGTGTGTGTGTGTGTGACACACATCATACATATTATATAGATATGGATGTATGGATGTATGGATGTAGATGAAGGCCAAACTGCTAAGTAAAAATTCAAGGAACCAAAAAGTACATAAACTCAGTTACTTTTGGATAAGAAAGAAGTAAAAATAAGAAAAAAAAAGGGGGGGGGGACCTGGGTGGCTCAGTTGGTTAAGCGACTGCCTTCGGCTCAGGTCATGATCCTGGAGTCCCAGGATTGAGTCCCACATCGGGCTCCCAGCTGCATGGGGAGTCTGCTTCTCCCTCTGACCTTCTCCCCTCTCATGCTCTCTCTCTCTCTCAAATAAATAAATAAAATCTTAAAAAAAAATAAACACACCTCTTCATCTATGTTTTACAAAAAGAAATATGGGAGGGATAAACCACAGACTCATAAGAACAGCTACATGTAGTGGGAGAGTGAAAATAGGGTGGCAGGCATCAGGACGGAGCTGAGACTTCTCTGAAAATATCTCCTTATAGTCACATATTTCACATACTCAAAAACAAATATAAAAGGGTTGAAAAAACAAACCTTAAAACTGAATACACCTGGAGAAAAAAAATGAACCTAACTGCATATCAAATCGATAACATAATGACACGAGAAAAGAAAATCGAGTAATTTTGGAACACTGTACTTCAAATGCACATCTGAGTGAGATATAGTCTGAGGGGAAAAAATACAAGCAGCAAAGAAATCGTGAGCTTTACTTAGTAGGCTTATTGCTGTTAGTGTTACTGCCGTTATAATTCTTTTTCTTATTATGTCTTGTTAGTCACCATACAGTATATCATTAGTTTTTGATGTAGTGTTCCATAATTTATGGTTTGTGTATAACACCCAGTGCTCCACGCAATATGTGCCCTCCTTAATACCCATCACCGGACTAACCCATCCCCCCACTTCCCTCCCTCTAAAACCCTCAGTTTGTTTCTTGGAGTCCATAGTCTCTCATGGTTTGTCTCACCCTCTGAATTCCACTCCCCCCCTCATTTTTCCCTTCCTTCTAATGTCCTCCATGTTATTCCTTATGCTCCATAAGTAAGTTAAACCATATGGTAATTGACTTTCTCTGCATGACTTATTTCACTCAGCATAATCTCCTCCAGTCCCATCCATGTTGATGCAAAAGTTGGGTATTCATCCCTTCTCATGACTGAGTAATATTCCATTGTATATATGGACCACATCTTCTTTTTTTTTTTTTTTAAGATTTTATGTATTTATTTGACACACAGAGAGAGAGAGAGAGAGATCACAAGTAGGCAGAGAGGCAGGCAGAGAGAGGGGGCAAGCAGGCAAGTAGGTTCCCTGCTGAGCAGAGAGCCCGATTCGGGGCTCGATCCCAGGATCCTGGGATCATGACCTGAGATGAAGGCAGAGGCTTAACCCACTGAGCCGCTCAGGTGTCCCTGGACCACATCTTCTTTACGCATTCGTCTGCTAAAGTGTCATTATAATTCTCAAATTATTTTGTGTGTGTTGTAGGGTAAAGAAAACGTGTACATACACTGAAGTTAATGGGAGTTAGTTTCACTATGAGAGGACAGAAAGCAAAGAATGAGAGAAGATGTGGTAGGCAGAAAAATTGTCCCCGAGATGTCCATCCATACTCTGACCTCTGGAACCTGTACTATGATATTTTACTTGATAAAAGGGACTTTGTACAAGTGATAAAGGATATGGACTTTAGGTGGAGACATTATTCTGGATCATCTGGGCTCTACCTAATCTCCTGAGTCCTTAAAAAGGCAAGAAGCTCTAAAGGCTGTGGTCACAGACAGAGATATGACCAGGTTCAGAGAGATGCAACACCCCCACTTTGAAGGTGGTGGAAGGGACCTGGAGCTAAGGAGTGGAGGTCTTGGAGCTGGAGAAGGCAAGGAAATGGATGCTTCCTTGTGAGCCTCCAGAAAGGAACACAATCCTACCAGCACCTTGATTTTAGCTCATTGAAGAGCACTTAGACTTCTGACCTATAGAATTAAAGGATAATTTGTGTTATCTAAGCCATTCAGCTTGAGTAATTTGTTATGGCAGCCCTAGGAAACTGAATATGGAAGGTGATGATGGTCATGATGATGATGGTAATGAAAACTGCAAATCTAAATTGGAGAGATCTGTAAGAAATGATTAAAACTCTCATATGTATGAATGTGTGTTGGACATCTGGCCCCTAGATACTGGTTCCCCCCAAAATATTGCCACCTAAAATAACTGGGATGTGGGTGGGAAATATACAAAGTGCCTGAGACATCTTATGCTGGAAGACAGGTCATGAATGCAGAAGGTGGCTTGAAGATCCTCTCGCTAGCCAAATTTGGCACAATTTGATATCAAAATGAATAATGAGAGTAATTAATTTGACACATAAAATTGAGAAAAAACTATGAGTTAATAATGATATTTAAGTACATAAATAAATAAAAGAGATAAAGCACTAATTTAATGAATGCCAGCTAATTAATGTAGAAGGGATGACAAAATTGGAAAAATCACCATATTCCAATGTAGTAATTCAGGCAAGTATTATCAACAGGTGCTACAAGTATTGGGGTGAAAGTTTATTGGAGAAGAAAATATTCACACAGCCTTAGATTGCCACCATTTAGGTTACTTATTAATTATAAAGGGGAACACATACCTTCAGAGTGGATCAATATGGCAGTAACCACATTAACCAAATGATCAATCAGCATTACTACAAAAGGGATCAATAAATATATATGCGTCTCAACATGATGAAATAGACCCAACATCACCTACATTTGCCAAAATGTTAAACCTGAATGAACTCAGGAGTGAACAACCAGAAAAATCTGGAGTGTGGGAAATTCTATAATGACACGGACTTGGGCTTTTGAAGAAGCAAAAACAGAAACCTAAATGTCATGAAAAGCAGGAAAGGTAGGAGGTGTGCCCCAGTTTACATGAGAACCACCTGGGGCACTTGCTAACAACGCAGATTGCTGGGTCAGACCCCAGAGTTTCTCTTTTAGTGGGTCTGGAGCAGGGGCTCCTGCATTTCCAGTTCTGACAATTTCCCTAGTAATCCTGATGCTGCTGGGCAGGGGCGTCACCCTTGAGAACTTCTGCACTAAATTAAAAAATAAAAGACTTAACAATCAAATGCAAACTTTGATTGGATATTAGATTAAAATGAAAGAAGATGGGGGACCTGGGTGGCTCAGATGTTAAGAATCTGCCTTTGGATCAGGTCATGATCCCAGTGCCCTGGGATGAAGCCCCACACCAGGCTTCCAGCTCGGCGGGAAGCCTGCTTCTCCCTCTCCCACTCCCCCTGCTTGTATTACCTCTCTTGCCATCTCAGTCTCTCTTTCTCTCTCTGTCAAATAAATAAAATCTTAGGAAAAAAAAAAAAAAGAAGTTATAAGGGACACCATTGGAAAGACTGAGGAAATTTAACTACGGACTGTATAGTAGGCAATGGTTTGAATTAATGTGTCTGTTTGTGTGTGTGTGTCTGTGTGTGTGTTTAAGATTGTATGCATTTATTTGACAGAGAGAGAGTGACACAGCAGAGAGAGAGGCAGAGAGAGGAAGAAGCAGGCTCCCCGCTGAGCAGGACCTGATCATGACTTGAGCTGAAGGCAGCTGCTTGACCCACTGAGCTACCCATGTACCCAGAACTAATGTAAATATTTTTAGCATTTTGTTGTTTCATAAAAATTGGGCCTTATCTTAAGATATTCATGTTGAAGTATTTGGGATGAAGTGTGATGGTGCCTCCAATTTATTTAAATGTCTCAAAAAATGTGTGTATACACATGCAGACTCATAGACATACACAGGGAGAGAGCAAATGTGGCAAAATAATAACTGTGAATTCAGATAAAGAACATATGCATGTTCAATGGACTCTTCTTTTGACTTTCCTATAGGCTTGAAAATTTTGACAGTAAAATTTTGGAGCAGATGGCTAGTTTATCTTGGCATATGTCTTTGTAAGTGTACAGTAATGACCCCAGGAATAATTTTCAAATCTGTGTTAACTTTCTTTGCCTTCTCTTCTCTGGATTCCATCAGGTGACCTATAAAGCCTCAGGTTAGCACTGACTGAGATACTTTCAGGCAAACATGTTTTCCACAAACAGCACTTTGCTATTCAAAACAGAATAACAGAGTGAAAAATTATCAGTCGCTGCTCTTGCAATCCCATCACTCTGCACCTTCCTCTTTGTAAACACACACACACACACACACACACACACACACACAGTCCACATACACACTGCATCTTTTATTTTTTATTTTATTTTTTTAAATTTTTATTGCATCTTTTATTTTTAAAGATTTTATTTATTTATTTGAGAGAGGGAGAGCATGCACCCACACAAGTGGAGGGGGGAGGGACAGAGGGAGAGGGAGAAGGAGACTTCCCACTGAGCTGGGACCACCCCCCTCAACATAACTGGGACGCGATCCCAGGACCCTGAGATCATGACGTGAGCTAAAGGCAGACACTTAACCAACTGAGCCACCCAGGTGGCTACTCTCTATCCTTTCCTTCCTTCCTTCCTTCCTTCCTTCCTTCCTTCCTTCCTTCCTTTCTTCCCTCCTTCCTTCCATCTTTCCCTCACAAAAAATGTACAAGGTCATGTGCCTCACAATGTGCCTGACTACTAAAGTATTGATTTACTCAGTTATTGAGTCATGCCTTCTTTCATTACACAGCTATTTCCTGAGGTCCTACTATGTGCCTGTCAGTGCTCGAATAGACAGTGATACAGCAGGTAAGAAGGTCTCAGCTCATGGACACTACAACAGAGTGGTGGAAAGAAGGCAGTAAGCAGACAAAATTTAAAGCCAACTGAAAATTTTAGATATAGATATAACAAAGGTGGTGAAGAGTAAGAAGATTGAACTAACAAACAGAATACCTTGGTGCTAGTACTAATTGTTCTGTATTCCAGGCTTGTGAATTTTGAAGGTCACATGACTTATGTCTAATATAGGAGTAGTAATCCTTACCTATTCATTCCCTCATCACCTGACTATATGGAACTCCAGCTACTAAATAGCATTGTCACTGCCAAATGATAGCATATCTTATGATGATTTGTTGTAATTCTTAAAATAATGAGCCATCTTATAACTGTCCCACTTCTGTATTAGTGAGGATTATGCAAGCTGCTATAACAAACAAGCCCCATAATTTCAGTGGCCTGACACAATGGAAATTTATGTCTCCCTTACTCAAATGTCCAATGCAGGGAGCCTCCTCCATGCGTGATTGTTGTGTCCCTGCCATCTCCTATAAGTCCTGTCATTGGCATTTGGCCAGTGGACGGGAAAAGTGAAGGAATGGCAAAAGAGCCACTCTTCAAAAGGCTTAGCTGTGGAATGACACACATCACTTCCATTAACATTTCTTTGGCTAAACCACACTCATTTAACCACATCAAACTGCAAGGGAGACTGAGTTGACATCCACCTTTGTGGTCCCCAAAGAGGAAGAAAATGTGTATTTTATTGAGCAAAAAGCAATCTCTGCTATTATGACCAAAATGGTTTCTTTTCTTTCCACATTCTTACTTAATGTGGAATAATGTAATATGGTAAAGAGAAAAGAAAGGGTAATTTTACATTCAGTTAAGTACTTGCTCTGGGCTAAGTACCAGGCACAATACCATACTGGTGTTTCACCTGTATAGCAAAGCATAGTACTATCACTGTGCCTGGCACATAAAAGGCATTTCAGTATGTATTCATAGGTTAATGAATGAATGAACATCCACTAAAGCTGAGCTCCATAAGAGCAGGAAGTCTGACTTGTTGACTACAGTCTCTTGGGGGCCTAGCACCGTGCTCAGCATAGAGTAGGAAATAAGTACATATTAAGAATTTGTTTTAAAGCTTAAAGTTATATTTTATTCTTGGAATTGGGCATATGCATTTATAGCATACTCTTGAAGCAAATATTTTTATGACACATTAGTTATGTCGAAACAATTCCAAGTCATCCAGGCTTTACCTAAATACCCATGAATACTTAAATAACTGACAATTCCACGGAGCCATTATAGCTATATTTTAGTAGCAAAGCGTAATAAGCAAATCAAGTAGACAGCATCTATTTTTTAAATGGAAATGAGTAGGTGCCTTTAGCTGAAAATTAAAAACAAGGGACCCTAACTTCCAAAGATCCTCCATTAATTAATTAAAACAATGTATTTGCAAGCTCCTGGGTGACAGTGAGGTGTACAACCAGCATTAACTGCAACAACACATGTGAACTTGCGTCTTATATGGCAATCTAGATAGTTAACCTCAGTGAGGAAGAGGTGTTCCTCATCAAATTTACACAAAGAAATTATTTTTCATGATATATTCAAAGGCCAACGAATCCAGTTGAATCTGGATAGAGCAGCTTGAGTTGACCTGACATGATCAATGTACTAAAGGTAAAATTGTGAACAGTCACAATCAACTGACTTTGGGAGAAATTCTACAATGTCCACACTTCACAGGTATTTGTATTCCCTCCTTCCCTTGTCCCTTCCCTTTCTCCCTCCCACTTCCCTTCTATCTACACATGATCTTGTTTTTCTTTGAAATGTCAGCACTCAAATTAAGATCCATTTCAATGACCACATCTTCCTTGAAGAAAATGTGTATTTATTATTACAACCATGAAAATAAGAGTTTAAATCAAAAGAGGATCTAAAGATCTGAGAGTCACCCATGAAACAGCAGTTCATCCCAAGTCCACTCTGTAGTGATAGTAGATAAGGTGTGCCAGCTGATTTTAAGAACACCTAAACAGATGAACTAGGATAGTTAAAACAATTTAATTTTTTCATTTGCCATTCAGATTTGTACTCTGGTACAGATAATTAATTCCTGAAATAAATGTTCCTACCCCCAGAAAGTCTGAGACAACTTTCCCCCAAACATCCCATAACATTTCAAGTGGAGGACTCCATTCTGCCACATAAAATTCTCCTTATCTTCCAACACCAAGTTCAAATGGCATTTCTTCTTGGAAGCCTCCACTGATCTCCCTTAGGCAGAATTAGTGGCTCCTTGTTTGTTCTCCCTGTGCACCATTCATTACACAACCATTACACATTCCCACTGTATCATAGCCCACCAGGTCACTATTATTCCCACTTAAATATAATTTACTTGGACTCAGGGGCACTGTCTTATTCATCTTTGAATCTACAGATTCTCTACCACGAGTCTTGGAATTTAAAATGTAGTTAAAGTGTTTGCTAAATGAACGAATGCATGCATGAATGAATTGAGCAAATGAGCAAGTTTATCAACAGAAGGCCTAGGAGATCATGAGCAGAATTTGTAATTAAGCCGTAAATAACACAATGATTATTTGATAGCCACAATTATTAAAAGTAGAGGCCTAATAGGGGTGCAATTTGTCTTTTATAAAAAGGCTGAGGCACTAAAGAAGAAACGAAAAACCCAAAGAACCACATGTCTCTTAAAGATATTGAATTCATAGTTTAATATAACCTATGAAGATAACTCCAGATGCAAATGGCTTTAATGGTAAATTCTACCAAGGATTTACCAAAGAATAATATCAATTCTCCACAAACTTTTCCAAAATATTGGCAAGGTGGGAACACTTTCCAATTTATTTTATGCTTCCAGAATTATACTGATACCAAAACTAGGTAACTATATTACAAGGAAAGAAAACCACAGAATAATAATTCCTCATGTACATGCAAGCAAAAATATATAATAAAATATTAGAGGTTTGGATTCAGCAGTACAAAATAAGTATAGTACATCATGACAAAGTAGGGTTTTTCTTAGAAATGCAAGGTTGGTTCAATATTTAAAAATACATTTAATATGCCACATCAACGGATTGAGAAAAATATAATCATCTCAACTGATGCAGAAAAAAATGACAAAATTCAAAATTCCTTTAAGATAAGAACTTTCAACAAATAGGAATAAAAGGGAAGTTCCTCAATCTGATAAAGGTCACCTACAAAAACTCACAGGTAACATCATACTGAAAATGGTAAGACTGAATGCTTTCCGACCATTAGGAACAAGATGGGATATCCACTCTCACTTCTGCAATTCAATTTACATATTTCATCTTCCCATCTTGAATTTTCTATGCCCATGTATTCCAGGGACTGTGTGGTATGATATCCACCAATCACTCTTGGATGTTAAAGGCAGTTAAAGTCCCTGATAGCTATAGCATAGAAGCTGCCCTTCTCTTATGGGAGAAGCACTAGGCAGATTCTCAAGTGCAGGAAGGGCTTGGGACATGTTGAGCAACACTACATGAATGATTCTAATGGGGATTTTTCTTTCTAACAGTAACAGGAAAGACATAACACAATTTCTGCCCCTGAACGTAATAAGTCCTTAGGCCATCTAACCACTAACATAATAAAAGTTCTCAGTTTTGAGTTTTCTTTTGGCAGAACTGCCTTCTGCATCAGGCACGTCCCTGGAGATGGAGGCAGACTGTCTCCCAGAAACATGGCACACCCATAGCCCTTCACAGCATCAGTTACTCATTCAATCTATGTGCAAGACACTGTACTGGGTGCTTTAAAATCATCACTCATTTAATCCCTATCATCAATGGTTAGGTTATATTACCCCTACTCCACAGACGAAGCAAGTAAGATTTAGAAAGATTAAAAAAATGTGTTCAAAAAGATAAAATTATTATAGGAAAAAGCTATGGTTGGCTTTCAGTTCTTCTGTTCAGTACTTCTTCTGTTATCACAAAGATCATTTTAGGGAATGATGAGCCAAAGAAGAATGCAATGAGCACTGTTTTTGAGACTTTGGGCTTTATAAAAAAGTTTTGTGTTTTATCTCATGACAAAATTTTCAAAATTAAGTTTCCAGTTATAAATACAAAGCTTCTTCCTTGTTAATGCAAATTTTCAACTGAAAGACATTTCAAGGGGCAACACTTTAGCAGACTTCTTGGCTTCCTTCTTTTTTCCTCCTCCTCCTCTACTACCACCACCATAGATAAGTTTTTTGAGCTTTCTAGGTGTAGGCACTCTGATGAACATTTTATATCATTGTCTGATCACTTGATCCTCTAAACAACCTGATGAGATAACTAGTATTATTTTTGCCCTTTCTTTGTTCTACAAATTGCCTATAACATGGATATAAACAAAATTCAAGTCTCTGAGTCCCTGGTGTCATGTTTGTGTTCTCCCTGGAGCCCACTAACTTAGTTTACAATGTAGTTCATGAAAATCCTTGCCCATAGCACTCTTCCTCTCTCTTCCTCAGCATCCCTCAGTGCTTAAAATCTATCACAACATATAATGTGACTTGATGGTTCTGATCTACTGCAAGAGAACAGTCTTAGAAAGAACAAAATTCCATTGTTCTGACATTCTTCCTGCATTCAAGTTGGAAATGAGGCTTTTGGGAGCTTTAAATGGCCAAGTTTCTGTCTTCTGTTTTGGGGAGCCTGTCTATTGACTCGTATAGACCTCCTCCATGCACCTCTCCAATTAGTGGTCCAAAGCAAGAGCTCAAAAGAAGGCAAGTGGTAGATGTTCCTGGTCCTCCTGGAAACTATTTACCTCCCTTCGCCAGTCACCCCTTATGCTTGGCTCCAAAGGCTTTCTTTTTTGAAAAATAATGAAAATCCAACCAACAAAGTCAAACCTACTGGACCAAGTCTTCTCATCTCCAAAAGTCCTATACTATACTTCTATAGTATAGAAGTCCTATACTTCTCATCTCCAAACTACTATACCAGGCGTAGTCTCAGAAATGAGTGCCTTGTTTTCCATGTGAGGTGACAAAGTCTCCCAAACACTTGGCATGCTACTAAAAATATCTGTTCTAATGGGATGTAGTCTCCCTGCCAGAGAAAATCAAGGAAGGGCTAGAAAAGAATTACGTTCCTGAGGCTTCCTTGGTGGTACTGACATGCTAGACTTTGTTAAAATCAACCTGCTATTGAGTGGCAGAATTGGAATTAAAATCAAGAAACAAGGTTGACTTCTAGTATCCATATTGCCCTTTTATCTTACACACAGACACCTTAAGTATTGAGCATGGCAATGTGCTCATTGATGGTGGCCATAAAATAAAACGGAATGTTATGAAGGGCTCCTGGGACATCTTGTTAAAACATAATCTCTTACTCTTAATCTCACAAAACAAATTGAGGGCTGCTGAGGAGAGGGCGGGTAGGGAGAGGGTGGTTGGGTTATGCACATTGGGGAGGGTATGTGCTATGGTGAGTGCTGTGAAGTATGTAAACCTGGCGATTCACAGACCTGTACCCCTGGGGCTAATAATACATTATATGTTAATAAAAAATAAAAAATTAATTTAAAATTTTTAAAAAAGGATTATTAAAAAAAAAAACCCCACAATCTCTTTGCTTGGGGGACTATCATTATAACCTGGGCTTTTCTTTCTTCCTGCTAGTTGAAACATGGAAACAAGGGCTGGTGCTACAGCAAAAATATTGTGACTATAAATCAAACTTGAAGATGGAAGCTGGTCTTTTGGAAGGTAGAACAAAGGCAAAAGAATCTTGGGCTCTGGTGGTGTCATATCTGCTACAGACTGCCTATATCTGGGGTTCATGTTTTATGAAAGTATCTTGTTAAAGTCATTGCTATTTGGGATGTTTGTTAGCTGTAGCTAAACACAACTCCTAACTCATGCAAACCCTTTTTCATACTATCACTACTTTTCCCTCAACAACTATTTGCATAAACACTATATTATCATTTGAGGTTTGTTTTTAAGTTATTTCTTATTAGATCTACCACTTCATTGTAAAAAAAAAAAATAAAGGGCGAAGAAAAATAATCATGTGTAATTCCACTGCCCAGGGCTAAATGCAGTTGACATTTTGATGTTTTGCCTTTCATTTTTCTATCCCTATGTCTTAATCATGGATAAGTTTATATATATCTTTCTTCATTTGTTTTGTGGCACAAATATTTGCCTGCCATATTAAAAATTATTTTATACATCTCTTAAATTCTACATAATATCGCAAATTCTATGAATTTTCCATAATTTACTTTGCGTGCATATCTAGTTATATATTGACTCTTTTCTGCATTTTGATGTCATGAACATTACTACAGTGAACATGTGAATGTATAAAGATACTTTGTTTATGCATTTCAGATTCTTTCCCTTGGACAGATTCCTAAGTGTATTATTATTAGGTCAAAGAATCTAAATATTTTCTAGCCTCAATGCACAGGGCCAAAATACTTTTCTAAAACATATCAATATACATCCAACCCATTCAATAGTACCAAATATGGTTATGTGATCATCCTAGCTACCCTAATAAGTGGAGAAATTATATTCCAGGATTGTTTTACTTTTTGAGCACTTAATCATTACTGAGGGTGAACACTCTTCATGCCCACCACCACTTGTGTTTCCTATAGTGTTTTTGTTTGTTTGTATGTTTTTGGGATGCTTTGTTTTGTTGTTGTTGTTGTTGTTTTTCCTACAGTGTTTTATGCATCTTTGTAACTCCAACATCTACCGTATATCCTGGATCAAAGGTTGTACTCGATATGGCTTCATCAGAAAGATGTGGTTATTTTTATTTATATATATATATTTTATTTGACAGAGATCACAACTAGTCAGAGAGGCAGTCAGAGAAAGAGAGAGAGGAGGAAGCAGGCTCCCTGCTGAGCAGAGAGCCCGATATGGAACTCAATCCCAGGATCCTGAGATCCTGACCTGAGCCGAAGGCAGAGGCTTAACTCACTGAGCCACCCAGGTGCCCAGATGTGGTTATTTTTAATAACCTTGTGCCTGAGATGGCCTGAGAAAAATTACTTTTGGAGTTATTATCAATTAGATTATATACCATGGAGTTCTAGTGTTTGAATACTGATGATTCTATGGAGAACTCTAATAGTTATATCTAACACTGAACTTCTGCTATTTATTACACAACATTCCAAAACTCTAAGTGCATTATTTCATTAAACCTTCAAAATAACCCCATGAAGTAGTTAGTACTAATGTCCCCATTTTAGGATTTAGAAGCTGAGACAGAGATGTTAAATCAATGGAACAAGGACTTCAACCTATGCAGTGTAATTCTAGTATGAATTTTTATTCAGATTCTCCAATGTGCATGGAAACTTTTGGGGATATCAAGAGGGGAAAATAAACACGGTCCTGGTTTTTCAAAGTTTAATCTATTTGTGTAGACAAAATGAAACACAGTAAATGTGTATAATAATGGTGATAGTAATAACCAACATTTACCGAGGGTCAGACACTGTTCTTTTTTTTTTTTTTTTTTTAAGATTTATTTATTTATTTATTTGACAGAGAGAGATCACAAGTAAGCAGAGAGGCAGGCAAAGAGAGAGAGGGAGGGAAGCAGGCTTCCTGCTGAGCAGAGAGCCCGATATGGGACTCGATCCCAGGACCCTGAGATCATGACCCGAGCCGAAGGCAGCGGCTTAACCCACTGAGCCACCCAGGCGCCCCGGGTCAGACACTGTTCTAAGCACTTACCCCTCTCAAAATATGAACTATACAGGCACTACTATTATTTTCATTTTAAAGAGAAGGAAACAAGCAGAGAGATTATGTACTTTGTCTGAGCTTACACAGGTAGTAACTGATGGAGCCAGGATCTGAATCTAGAAAGACTTCAGAGCCTACCTTCTTAACCACTTTATATAGGACTTTCCATTGTTGAATACAAAAGACTCAAAAATGGCACATGTCAGTGAATGCTTAACAATCAAAGAGGTAGATCCAATGTGTCAAGTGAATTCAGAAGACAGCATATTCAGAAGATATCATAAGCTGGAACAATTCAGAGTAACCCTACCATCCTTCACTATGAAATCAAAATGGTAGCTAAAGAAATATGGCAATAGAGAAAAGGTCCCGAATGGAATCAGACAAATGTGGTTTTCGAATTCCAGCTCTACCACTTCCTAGTAAAATGAGAATACATACTCTTCTGTAATAAGGTCATTATAAAGATGGTTTGAGGTGCTGTATATATGGCATCTAGCAAAATTTCAAGCCTTTTGGTAGGAACACAAAAAATGAGATTTATCTTACATAGTAGATACCGTGCACTGGCCCCCTTTTATCCTATCTTCCTGTGCTGTAAGAGCATGAACACTAAAACACTTGATTTTCCAGCCTCCCAATGACCGGGCATGGGAAATGAGAAATAGCTAGATGTCTTTAGAAAACTGTCCATCTACAAATAAAAAGTGGATGCCTTGCAAGGAAAAGACCTTCCTTCTTCATCCTGCCCGGAGAGCTGAAAGGATGCCAATAAGAATAGCAGCTGCTCTGAGAACAGGAAGATGAAATCCTCATGCTAAGGATAGTGAAATAGAAAGAAAGAGCCTGGGTGCTTACTGACCTCTCTTTTTTAACCACTGTAACAGCCCTGGATTGCCTACTTCCATCCTTACTTTTATTTATTTATTTATTTAAGATTTTATTTACTTATTTGAGAGAGAGACAGTGAGAGAGAGCATGAGAGGTGAGAAGGTCAGAGGGAGAAGCAGACTCCCCATGGAGCTAGGAGCCCGATGCGGGACTCCATCCTGGGACTCCGGGATCCTGACCTGAGCCAAAGACAGTTGCTTAACCAACTGAGCCACCCAGGCGCCCCAGCCTTACTTTTATAAGAGAAAAATAAACACATGTTTAGGTCACGATCTGTTGGATTTCTGTCATCTATTGCAGCCGAACCTGTGTTTATCTGATACATTTTCCTCACCATTTGCCAGAGTCGCTTGTGTTTCACCAGACGATGGAACACACGTATCTGAGGGTCACACTCACTGCCCATCACCAAATGGCCAATACCTACTTTTTTTAGAGTTAATAGTTCAACATTCTTCATAGTTATGTCTCAGGATGTGAGGTTTAGGTGAGACAGTATGAATCCTTCTGCCCATTAGCCGCCAGTTGGAGAGCTGGCTGGTTGTGGACTAGAATAAAAACTTGGGGTGACTCAGTCACATTTTAACCACCATGAGGCACTGCAGAACCTGGGAGTATTGTATAAGTGGAAGAGAGACTGGTCCGATCCAAATTCTGGAATTGCTACACTAACAGTGATGGTGAATAATTACTTTAATCACTTGAGACCTCAGTTTTTGCCTCTGTAAAATGGAGATAACTCTTACCATCTTGGGTTAGAGCTAAGATTATCTATTATCTGTAAAACAACTATCACAGTGTCTAGAAATCATAATGGGTGAACCCCCAAAATGGTTATAATGATGATTATTAAAGACAATCAGAAATAATACTCTGAAATTCACTTCACTGCTATTTGTAGAAACTACTGTGGGCCAGGCTCTGGGATTCTAGAGCAAAGAAGAAAATTATGTTCCTGCCTCCCTACTTCTCATCCACCTGTCCCCTACCATAGACCTGATATTAACATGGGGAAAACAGAATGCATAAATAGACAAATTGATCAACCATTCACCTAAGAGAATGAGAAGAACTTGGAAGAAAAATAAAGAAGGGTCCAGGGACTGCAAGGGGAGTGGGGCATGAGATGTCACGGGTGGGACGTCCTTACAGAAGACAGTGATGTTTCAGACTTCAGAACAAAAGGTGTCTCCCCATTTGCTGAAGGTAGGACAAAGGACCAGAGAATTCATCACTTTGGTTAACTAACCTAAAGGTGATTTAATCTGAAACTCAGGTTCCATTAGAAGACAAATTCTTGTGATTTAAAACAAATTTAATGTATAAGCAGGTGTTATTCTATATCTTTACAGGTCTGAATACTAGATAGCTAATTGTCTAACCCTTTGCCCCTTCTCTTCATCCTGTAGCCCCACCTTGATAGGTATTAAACTGTTTTCCTCAACACTCTGGCATTAAAAGTGAGGACTTTTCAGAAGACTCAGACACCCTGGAGAACCTGAGACAACTGGCTGCCAAAGGGATATTAAAAACATGCTCTTCCATTGTGTAAAATGTTTCTAATTATTTTAATAATGTGTATGCTATTTTCCAAGACCCCATGCTCCACAGGGATTGCATACTTTGTCTATTTTATTTTGGAAGAAGGAAAAAAAAATGCAAAGCTGAACTGTGTCTGTATTTTTTTGTTGTTGTTCACACAAAGCTATTTCTCTCCTTTTGTATCAGCCTGTTTCTGCCTGGCGAGATGGTACCCCTACTGGCAAAGGCCATTCTCTTTTAGCCAATGTGGTCCTACCCGACTCAGCAGTGCTACAAAATATCGACTTGGAAAGTAATTAAGATATAAGTATTCCAAAAGAGAGCACATGGTTATTTAAAGTTGTTGGACACCATTCAAATGGAAAGATCTATGGAACACAAGGGCTGAGAGTCGTCATGCCGTTTCTCCCCCACATCTCCCATTAAGAAAAAGGGCTAATTATAAATCTCCAGCAAATATGACCCGGTAAAGAGTTTTCAAACAAAAGCCCGTACCGAACGGGATATCTGGCAGATCTGGGCACTTGTTTTCCCTAATAACCATTAAAGTTGTTCCTAGTAAACCATTTTACAGCAACATTCGAAACAGCAGAGTTTACGTTTTCGTTAACGAATGGCTGCAGAATGTGAGCGCTGCATCACGTCTCCCAACGACTCCTTATCCTCACTTTGTCTCCGTTGTGCTCCCCCCCCACCCCCCTAACATTTCGTTTCCAATGACACGTCAGCCGTCTTTCACCAACCTCAAAGGAAAGTTGAATGCGGGGCTCACAAAGTTAAGCTGACATTTGCTCCCTTCCAATAAAAAATATTTAGTCCATTAAACATAAATAGCTGTCATTATGATACATGGACTGAGTGCAAACCTCCCGGTTCCCTCTGATGTTTATTACATCCAAACAACTGCAGTGCCTGCATGTTTTCAACTTTAGTGTATTGATTAAACTTTTAAATGGCTGCCATATAACCCAGGGACAGCGGGAAGATTAATTTGCGTCAATGTTCATCTGTAATTCATTAGCCATTTATTCTTTACAACCACATGGGCTATCAAGAAAATGCAGGCCATTTTTCACTCGGCACAGGCTGAGAACAGATTCTGAAATTTGTGCTGCATACAAATAAGTTCCCCGGGCCTGGCCAGTTAAACTGCTTGGCTTTTCAAAAGTTGAAGTCGGGAAATAGCAGCAGGGAAGAGACATTAAAAACCAGGAACAGGGGGAAAACATACATCCTCAGGGTACTCAAGGTTTAACGGAGTTTGTCCACTGTCTTCTCGTCCATGGATTACGGTTTCTTATTTCAGTCGGATTAAAATAATGGAAATGTGTGTCTGAGCAAAGGCCATCAATAAAAGGGGTCGCCCCCCCCCATCTCTCCCTTCTCTCCCCTCCCCCATTCTACTATCTCCTAAAACGCAGTTTCTGGCAGAAAACTCCAGAGAGTGGCCATGGAGTCGAGAAGTGCATAGCCCGAGGAACTTGGATTTGTACGCAGGGACGGTGGTGTTTGAACCAACCCTTCCCGAAACAGTGGAATCTCAGCCGGCCTTGAGTTGGGAAGGTGCCCAGCGAAATAGCGGCGTGTTTCCTGAGGGAAGAGGTAAGCCATCTGGCTTCTCCGCGTGCCCTCCTGACCCCCTTGGCAGAGCACAAAATGCATATTAAAGGCATAAACGGAACGAGCACCCAGGTGAAAGGCCCTTCGACACACAAGGCACTTGGGAAGACAAGGAAGAAGGAGTCCACGTGCACTCAGGTCGGGCCAGGAGGAGAATAAAGCACACGAGGGAGATTTTTCTTCATAAGGATGGATAATTAAAGCAGAGAGCTCAGCGCCCTGGCCTCGCTGTGGCTAATAACTGCAATAGTGAGCAGCGAAAATCGATGGTCAGAACGACATCTGGGGAAGAGGGCTGGCAGGTACCCATTCGCAGGACGTGTGAAAGCCAACGTGCAGATGCCCAAGGCGACAACTCTCTTTTCTCTGGTCTACAGTGCCCACAAAAATCAAAGGCGCCAGGCACGCTGGTAACCTTTGGTAACAAAGTCCATGAAAGGACTTGGGGAGAAGGCTATAAATGACTCATTTATAACATAACCACTCAGGCTGCTTACAACCAAGGATAAAAGGGAGCCCTCCACAAAAGCCTCCATCTGGAGCCCTTCTCGTCCCAGCCCAGGAGTGACCAGCACTAAGAATCCACAGCACACAACTCCTTTCCAGGCCCTTTGGGGAAATGGGTGGGGGATCAGCATGCATCACAGACATACAGCTTAAAGAGTTTTATTTGGCTTGTGGATGTGACATGTAAGTGTCAAAAGGAATGCATGTGCATTGCAGAAAAATGCACGGGATGAGACTTCAAGATCATTAGAGACAGTGCCCTGCCATGTATAGGATCTGTCAACTTTATTATTTTCATAGTTGTAAGTACATTTGGCTTTGCACCTCAGAGGAGCTCAACAAATATTTGTAGAGTGATTGATTTAGTTCAATCTGAGCACACAGATTCATTCATGCAACTATTCAACAAATATTTATTGACCACCTATCAGATTCCCCACACTGTTCTAGATCTAGAATAAAATGGGAAACAAGCATAGATGCAAACTTTTATCCGTGGGGTATATTTACCAACAGTTGACTTTTATTTTCATTTGGAGCTAAGGGACATTCTAGAATCCCAGGACATCCATGCTGGGAGAACCAAGACCATGTTCTTTGTTTGGGTCTTCTATGGGCAAACCCTGAAAATGGTGGTGTTTAAACAGCTTGTGCTTTATTAATTAATTGGATAAGAACTGGAATAACATAAGTCTGAAGTTCTAGAAGAATTCAAAATACGTGTGTCCTGAAAATTTCAAATAACACTGATTTCAAGGATAAGTATAATTTCTGTAGGTAATTAGGGTAAGAGTTTATTTTTGGAGATAGGTCTGCAAAAATCTGCTTCTGGCCAAAAGCATCTATCATTATTGAACTTGAATTTGAGGAACAGAAATAAATTTTATAAAGGCTTCAATCAGTTAAGAGCAAATACCAAAGAAAATTATGCCTGCTACACTTTTAAAAAATATATTGTAAGGCATAAAGAATAAACAAAACTCACTGTCTCTACTTTCATGCAAGAACCTTACAATTTCTTTGGGGAGATAAAATTAACACATTAAATCTAACTAACACATGATCACAGAGAATTAGGGGCAAAAGTGTTTAACATGCTTTTTTTTTCTCTCTCTCTTAAATAATCAACAGTAAAATATTTATGCCCAGTAAAATTAAAGCTGCTGGAGTACCAAAATTCTCACAAATTAAATTGATGGATGAAAGTCATCTGATAATATATATATTGGAGCTTAAATATGCTCTTATCTGTACTCCCCTCAATTCCCATTCTTGATATCTATTCTAAGGAAATAATTCCCCATGGAGAGGAAAACTACACAACAAAGATGTCATTTTACTTTTGCAGAGCTTTTTGTTATAGGGAACAGAAAGTAAAGCAAAGATTAAGTAAATAATAGTACACTAACTCTATAGAACACCAGGTGGCCATTAAAATGGTAATAATAAATACAATGAAGCAACATAGAACAGCCTAAATCTATGCTAAAGTCGCCTGGAA
The DNA here is from genome assembly GCF_963455335.1 of Martes martes. NCBI lineage: Eukaryota > Metazoa > Chordata > Mammalia > Carnivora > Mustelidae > Martes > Martes martes. The sequence continues at coordinate 50,206,242 of NC_137902.1, forward strand.
AACTGTAAGTTCAGTAGGGTTACAGCTATGCATTCATGTTAAAAATACTGTAACGGAGTATATACAATTCCTAACAGGGAGTTAGAGTTGCACGAAATATGTCTTCTCTCTTTATCAAATGTTCTGTGAGCTTGTTGTATTGCTTTTATAATTAGAAAAAGTTCTAAAATGTTTAAACTGTTTAACAGATTATACATGCTATGAATATTGAAAGAAAGCTTGGTGCTGGAGAAGCTGGAGTTCGGCCTTAAAAAAAAAATAAATAAAGATACCTTAAAGAAACAATCTTAATACACAGAAAAAAAAGAGAGAAAAAATATATATGTATATACACACACATATCCATCCTTGGCAAAGTATACTCTCATCAAAGTCTGGGAATTTGAAATGTGCATGGCCTGAAGCAGGAATAATGAAGAGACCTGTCTGGCTACAGTAGATGAGATGCTTTGGAGAAATAATGTCAGAGAAATAACATTGGACAATTTTTTAAAAAACTTTGGTTCTATCAGAGTGAACTATTTCCTCCATACCTTCCCCTTTCCAAACTAATACGTGTATTTCTTAGTTTAGAATCCTACCTTGGCTCTCTCCAGGTTTTCATGGGTCAAATGAAATTAAAAATAATATATCAAAAGGATTGGTTAAGTTTGTAGTTTTTTACTTCAGGAAGTGACTCTGTACTTCATCTTAGCTAATCAAAAAGGATCGTTGAGATCATTTTGTAATACAAGATAATGCATAATGTTTTTAATTTTTAACAAAGTATCTAGGAACATGGAGGACAAGAGAAAAAGCAGCAGAATGGGGTGGGTGATGAGATCATCATTACCCCATAAATAACAGAGCTATAATAATTAAACAACGTGGAACTTGGAAAAAAGTAGAAAGGAGATTAATGATACAAAATAGAAAGCAAAGAAGTAGATTCTATTATAAAGGAATTTAGACAAGGATACAGTTGACATTTTATATCAGTGAGGAAACTAAGTGCTGTTTAATAAATGTTAAAGGAACAAAATGAATTTGCAATCCTAACCAGACAAATAGTCAAATGTAACAAAACTAACTATACAATACCAACGACAAAAATTGACTGGAGCTCTCCAGTCTCTAGGGATATGAATAAAGTCAAAGGAAGAAATAAAGTGAGATATTGTCAGATCTAGCTTGTAAAAAGTTAAATGCCTCTGCATGTTAAAACACTACAAAAAAGTAAAATCCAAATTATAGACAAAAAATAATTTTTATTGTCTATAACAAGGGGTTACTATCCTTAAGGTTGCAAACGCTTCTTACAAATCAAATGAAAATTATTAATATCTCCATAGGAAAATGGGTAAACAATAAAAACAGGTGTTTATAACACAAAATAAAATTAGACAATCAAAGTACTATGTTCAGCCTCACAAGCTATCAAAGAAATAAAAAAAGGTACTTGAATATTTTTAAAAATTATGATATCCAGTGTTTGTGATCATATAGTGAAAGGAACCCTACTACACTCCGTTGGTAAGAGTTTAAATTGGCACAGATTTTTGGGAAGGCTGTGAATGCACTTCAGGTAATTTTAGAAAGCCTAAAAACAAAATAAAAATTATATTGTAGCCAGACAACATGCATATGATACCATGTTTTTGAAATTTGTTAGAACTTGCTTTTTAGCTTACGATGTTGTCAATTTTTAAAGTGTTCCTATATGCTCCAGAAGAATATGTATGCTCTAATTGTGCACAGTTCTACATATGTCCATTAAAATCAGCTTTATCATATTCATTTTCTGGATCTTTACTATTTTTGTCTGCTTGACCTACCACAAATTGAGAGAAGTATTTTGAAATATATGACTATTACACAGATTTTTCTATTCTTTTCCTACTAGAGAAATGCTTTGGCTTTATATGGTATGAGGCTATAATAGTACATTTTTTTTTACATTTAACATTAGTCCTCTACATTATTTCAAATATCCCTTCCAGGATCATTTCCTTTTGTTTTCTCCTCAGATACTTGCTGTAGAAGTTCTATTAGTTGACTATATGAGTAGTAAGTTCCTCCCATGTTGTCCATATCAATATTTCTTTATTTTGTATACATTCTCAAAAAACAGTTTCACTTCTAACACGATTCTAGGCTCGTATATATTTTTTCTCCTTTTTCATATTTATTTTTTACCAGTACTCTGAAAATGTAATCCCGCTGCTTTCTGGCTTCCATGCTGAGGCTAAGAAATTTGCCTTCTGCCTTCATTCTAAAGATAGTTCTAGATAGGAGATTTTTGTTTTCTTTCTCTCTGTTTATAAAAACTTTTTTGTGGTATTCTGCATTTTTTAAAAGTTTTTATTTTAATCACCCAGGGCTCATCAGGAAAAGCGCCTCCTTAATTCCCATTACCTATTTCAACAATTCCTCCACCCACTACCCCTCTAGTAACCACCAGTTTGTTCTCTGTAGTTAAGTCTGTTTCTTGATTTGTCTCTCTTTTTTCCCCCTTTGCTCATTTGTTTTGTTTCTTAAATTCTACATATGAGCGAAGTCATATGGTGTTTGTCTTTCTCTGACTTATTTTGTTTCACATAATATTTTCTAGCTCCAACTGTGTTGTTGCAAATGGCAAGATTTCATCCTTTATTATAGCTGAATAATATTCCATTGCATATATATATGTATTTACATATAAGATATTATATATATATGTATGTGTGTATATATATATTTATTTATAAAATATTTTCTTTATCCATTCATCTATTTATAGATGCTTAGGTTGCTTTCTTATCTTGACTGTTACAAATAATGCTGCTATAAGCATAGGGATGCATGCATCCCTTTGAATTAGTGTTTTTGTATTCTTTGGGTAAATACCCAGTAGTGTGATTGTTGATCACTGGATAGTTCTATTTTTAAATTTTTGAGCAACCTCCATACTCCTTTCCCCAGTGGCTGCACAAGTTTGCACTTGCACCAACAGTGCATGAAGTTTCCTTTTTCTCTACATCCTTACCAACACTGTTGTTTCTGGTGCTCCTCTGCGGTTGTTGTTTTGTTGTTTATTTTGTTTTGTTTTTGAGAGAGAGAGAGAGAACAGGTGAGAAGAGGCAGAGGGAGAGAGAGAATCTGAAGCTGGGCATGGAGCCCGACATAGGACTCAATCTCACAACCCTGAGATCATGACCTGAGCCAGAATCAAGAGCTGGATGCTTAACCAACTGAGCCACCCAGATTCCCTGATACCCTGCAGTTTTAATAACTTTGTTTAGCTGTAGCTTTTAAATATTTATCCTGCTTGCTCTACCAGCTGGTTCCTATATAACTTCATGTCTTTTATCATTTTGAAGAATTCTCAGCTATCACCTCTTCAAGCACTGCCTCTCCCATCTTTTCTCTGTTCTCTCCGCAACTTGAATTTGCTGAATGGAAAATCCTCTCATTCTAACCTCCATGTCATCTAACTTCTCAAATTACTAATTACTGTATTGCTAATTACTGTATTGCATTCTGTATATTTTCTTTAGATCTACTTATTAGTTTACTAATAATTCCCTTCAATGACCTGATCTACTTAATCTAACAGAAGATTTTTAAATCTACATAATCATATTTTTACATTGAAAGTTTTAAAGGAATAATTTTCAAATCAGTTACTTTTATAGTCTCTTACTTTTTTCTGTTTTATTCCATCTTTATTTCTTAAATGATTTCATACAAATGTGTTTTACCAAGACTGCAAATTTCAGTATCTGATGTTCGATTGGGAGTTTACACTTCTTCTTTGCTAACACTTACACTAAAGTGAGGTTTGTGTAATGTTTGGTGATTTCTGACTGTGTAATCAATACTTGTTTTTTCTTATTCTGTGGAAATCTGAAAAGCCTAAACTGATGAGCCTTCCTTCCACAAGGATCTGTGCTATAGACCTGATATCATTTGATTAAAATTCAAGGATCCGCACTTAATAAAGGAGTTTTTGGTTCATATCCTGTACCTTGTGGTAGGTCCAAGGCTTTATATCCAAATTCCAGTATTGAGACTTGAGGCAAATACCTGCTTACTTTCCTGACTTCAGCTCAATGTTTTTCTTAATTCCCCCATGTTGGTGATTTTTCCTATTTCTAGGTGACCCCAAAATGTACTAACAATCATGATCTAGAAATAAGGTATCTGCCATTCTTTCTAATATGCATTCATTATTTTAAAAATAATCTAAGGAATAACATGGAGGACATTAGAAGAAAGAAAGGAAAAGTGAAGTTGGGTAAATCAGTGGGGAGACAAAGCATGAGAGACTGCACTATGAGAAACAAATGGAGGGTTTTGGAGGGGAAACGGTAGGGGGATGGGTGACCCTGGTGGTGGGTATTAAGGAGGCACATATTGCATGGAGTACTGGGTGTGGTGCATAAACAATGAATCTTGGAACACTGAAAAAATAAAATAAAAAAAAGTTTAGACACTTGAGTTCATGAGAATGATAGCATTAAATTCAAGGCAAAATGTGCCTTCAAATAATGACAATTAACCAACAAAAGTTCCAAAAAATTTTTTTTTGATAGGTATACTATTTGTTCTTCAGATTTATCTTCTAGAAATTTAGCTTAAGGAGATATTCAGAGATGCTATGAAATTCAGGTGGCCTATGGACTTGCAAGAACAAACCCTTCCCAGGACTTGCATATTTTAAAATTATGTTAACTCTCCAACTTAATAACCATGGATGGAAATTCTGTCATGAGTGAGGTGGCCACACAGAACAGGAACAGATACAACAATCACAGCATAGTATTTCTTATATCTCGGAGTCCTCAGGGGGCACAGTTAGTAGCTTGGGACATTTTCAGGAAAGTATTGGAAAGCTCAGTTTTCCTGGACTCCTAACCTTTTATATTCAGAGTTAACATCATCACTCCAGAAGGATGCATCACAATATATGCACTTCCATTTATGAGATGATTTACAGACAGAGAACTCTCCTGGTTCTTGAGCCAAGGGAGGGAGTGGTCAATATTCAACTGTATTTGAACAATAGCTTACTCTCTATTCATAGCTTTCTAGAATAGCTAATTAAGACCATTTCTAGAAAGTCTGTTTGTTCGGATATGAAGATGAGTGCACCAGAATGGTTATTACACAGTATTTATAATAGCATAATAAAGTATCTGACTCTGTTTTCGATATTTGATTACTGACAGTTTATACGCCCCATTCCTCCACTTGCTCTTTTGCTCCACCTCTGGGCAAGCTGGTAAGAGAGCCCAGATGCTTCTTTCCTTGGCACCAAATGGAAGATCAAGTCGTGCAAATCTTGGCCCACATTTCCCTGGCACAATTGTTAACTGCACTAAAAATCAAAGCCATTTGCCCACTCACTGAAGCCAAATGGACCAGCTTGAATGCCTGCCTTTCTCTGCAGAAAGTCTCATGATAGGAGTAATGAATGTCTTCATACCCTCCTGGTGCATGTGTGGTGTCATCAGTGTTGAAATGGGATCCGACTTTGGTATGGGGTGGTTGATTCCACGCTCTGCTGAACAACCACAAGATAATTGATCCTGTGAGCAGGATGGTCTAGGTGATGACTACCATCATCTGAAGAGCTTTCTTCTTTAGCTTGTGGCTTGCTAACAGGCTCTGCTGTCTACTGACTAGTGTGCAGTATTGAAGCCTGCTAGCTACCAACCACTTTGAGATGTATTTGCTGAGTCCCACCTAGCCTTCTTATAGATTTAAAATCTAGAAGACGAATGTAAGTCAAAGTTTCAATATTGGCATTTAGGGACAGGAATAGGAATTGGGGTTCTCCTTAAAGTAGCTTTAGGTCATATGTCTCAGGCTATACCTACTTTTGTGCTTCCGATTTTATTTTGTATCTCAATTTCAGCATGAACTTTATGACTCATGCTAGGTACAAAGAAATAGTTAAGACCACTGACAGTCTCTCCATCAGGCATGGACCCTGTTCTATAATTAGGGGAAAGGCCAGTACTATGCAATATATGGGTCCAGTGAATGCTGCTACTATAAACAACAGTCACCACGTGGTATGCTGAGGTCTGCACTCCTAGAAACAGATTACTCACTAGAACCCTATGAGGCTTTAAATGCTACTGCTCCTTATGTCTCTGCCACTAAAAACAAACCTGAACCTCACAGTTATAGGAAATAATACCCATATACCATATAGCTCAGACTTGGATTTAAAATAATAATAATGAGAATGATAACATAATAAATAAAATAAATAAAATAAAATAATTCAACAATGGAAAAAGTAAAAAGGGTACAAATTGGATTTTGTGTTTTAAAACAGAGGTTCTAGGGTGCCTGGGTGGCTCAGTGGGTTAAGCTTCTGCCTTCAGCTCAGGTCATGATCTTAGGGTCCTGAGATCGAGCCCTGCATCAGGCTCTCTGCTCAGCGGGGGGCCTGTTTCCCCCTCTCTCTCTGCCTGCCTTTCTGGCTACTTGTGATCTCTCTCTCTGTCAAATAAATAAATAAAAAATCTTTAGAAATGAATAAATAAATAAATAAATAAATAAATAAATAAAACAGAGGTTCTACATTAACTCTCATCTCTGCTGAGTTATACAATTGGCATAACTTAATGGTCTCAACTGATACTGGGACTCAAATTACAGTTATACCTGGGTCCCTCATTAAATTTAAAGGTACACCATACTCTTAAGGGATTTGTTAAAAGTAAAATAGAGGGCAAACAGGTATGCTTCACTTTACCCACTATCCTACTGTCTTATCTAAATTTCCCATGGTCTTAGCACCCATTTCTTTAATATATCCCATAGCAGACATGGATACTCTGATATAATAAGTAATATACTGAAATAAAATGAAATCTTTTAATGAATGCTTAAAATTAATGCTTAAAATGCTTAATGCTTAATGCTTAAAATTAATGCTTGGCAAAATGAGACCCATAGATCCAAGATAGGAGCACTTCTTTTGGGTTAAAGTAGTTAATATGACCTAACATAGATGAAAACAAGCCCTACAGAAATTAAGAACCCCCCTCTTTTTTTTTTTTTTTTTTTTTTTTTACAAAATGTACTTAAAGGAAGAGGTTATTGTTTCTACTATCTTCCCAGCTAATAGTGATATTGCTCACGATTATTTTTTCTTTTGTCATTTGTACTTTTGGTGTCATAGTTAAAAAGACTTTACTGGGGCACCTGGGGGGGCTCAGTGGGTTAAAGCCTCTGCCTTCTGCTCAGGTCATTGTCCCACCATCCTGGGATCAAGCCCCACATTGAGCTCTCTGCTCAGCAGGAAGTCTGCTTCCTCCTTTCTCTCTCTGCCTGCCTCTGTGCCTACTTGTGATCTCTATCTGATAAATAAATAAAATCTTAAAAAAAAAAAAAAAGACTTTACTAAGCCAGGGTCATGAGGACATGATTCCTATGTTCTCTTCTCAGAGTTTTATAGTTTTAGCTGATACATTTAGGTCTATAATCCATTTGGAGTACATTTTTGTGTATAGTACAAGGAAGTGGTCCAACTTTATTCTTTAGCCTGTGGTTATCCTGTTGTCCCAGCAACATCTGTTGAAAAGACTACTCTTTCCTCATTGAAATGTCTTGTCACATTTGGTGAAAATCAACTGAACTTTTGGCGGGGAGGGGGTGGGGTTCGTGAGCCTGGTGGTGGGTATTAAGGAGGGCACATATTGCATGGAGCACTGGGTGTGGTGCATAAACAATGAATCTTAGAACACTGAAAAAATAAAATAAAATTAAATTTAAAAAAGAGTTTACTTCTGGGGACGCCTGGGTGGCTCAGTGGGTTAAGCCTCTGCCTTCTGCTCAGGTCATGATCTCAGGGTCCTGGGATCGAGTCCCGCATCGGGCTCTGCTCAGCAGGGAGCCTGCTTCTTCCTCTCTCTCTGCCTGCCTCTCTGCCTACTTGTGATCTCTGTCTATCAAATAAATAAATAAAATCTTTAAAAAAAAAAAAAAAAGAGTTTACTTCTGGACATCCAATTCTTTTACATTTATCTTTAAGTTTATCCTATGCCAATGGTAGTAAGTTCTGAAATTGTTAAGTGTGAGTCCTACAACTTTTATCTTCAAGACTGTGTCTTCTATTTTAGATTTTTTGCATTTCTGTATGACTTAAGATTAGCTTATCAAATTCTATTAAAAAATCAGCTGGGATTTTGATAGGTATTGTGTTATATCTGTAGATCATTTGGGGAAATACTGTTATTTTAATATTAAGTCTTACAATCCATGAACATAGGATGTCCTAGTCATTTAGGTCTTCCTTTAATTTTTTCAATAATGTTTTGAGTTTTGGAGTGTTAAGTTTTATATTTCTTTTGTTAAATTTATTCCTAAGTAATTTATACTTTTATATACCATGATTAATGGAATTATTTCCTTAATTTCATTTTCAATTGTTCGTTATAAATGTATAGAAATAGAGTTGACCTGTGTGTATACTGATCTTGCACCCTGCAATCTTGCTAACTCATTTATTAGTTCTAGTAGGATTCTACTGGATTCCTTGGAATTTTCTAATACGTAATATTAATTGGCTCCAGCAAGTGGCTGCTGACCACTTTTGGACCCCATCCTTCTCCTTTTCTTTTTGCCCCACATCTGAGTAAGCCTATTAAAAAGCTCAGGTAATCCTTTCCTTCAAATCCCACAAGCCCTATGATGTACATGGGAACCTTCATGCCAGCCTATACCTAGTCATAGTAAAAACCAAAGGCACTTCTTTTTTCTTCACTCAAACTAAGTAGACCAGCTTGAGTGCTTGCTCTGCTCTCCCCAGAAAGCCTCATGATGTAAGAAATAAATGTTTCCACAGTCTCTTGGGGCATGTGTGGCATCATTAGTCTTGACATCTGAACCAATTAGAGGGAAAGGAATATTGATCCCACACTCTGTGGGGCAACCACAAGACAAATGGCAAAAATAGAAACAAGTCAAACATCCTACAACAGGGAAAAGATTAAATACAGCCATTACAAATGATACATTTGAAAAATATTTAATAATATTGGAATAAAAAGCTTCTGCACAGCAAAGGAAACAGTCAACAAAACAAAGAGGCAACCCATGAAATGAGAAAGGATATTCACAAATGACACTATGGACAAAGGGCTGATAACCAAGATCTATAAAGAACTTCTCAGACTCAACACCCAAAAAACAGATTTTATATATCTGTTCATATACAGATATATATATATACACTCTGTATACACACACACACACACACACACACACACACTGAAGTAACTTTCATAGTGAAATGATATTTTTAAAATGGTTCCTTGGACCACTGAGCCATTGGTTTCCATGCTCCCTTCCTTTCTTCCTGTGGTTTTAACTCTGTTTTCCTCATTCCTAGAATTTCTGTGAAGCTGTCTCATTGTGCCTTGCTGGGAGGACAGTGTAAACAAGGTGGGTGGAGGTTATAGATCACCTAATTCCTGCTTTCTCACGAAGAGCTTTGTTTTTATCTACTTTACAACCAGGTCTTCAAAGAAATAACCCATGGGATGATAAGCTCAATAGTTAAAAGAAACTTAGACTCCACAGCTTAACCTAAAGAAGACTGGACAGATAGTGCTCGCTTCGGCAGCACATATACTGAGAACACTGGACAGATATAGAGTATGAAGCATGAAAGGGCAGATCTAGTAGAGACATGTGGGCAGGAATTTCCTCACAGATTGGTTAATGGCTGATGCTCTGGCAAGGTAGATAATCATATATGAGGTCACAGGCTCTGAAAGTCCTTACCTCAACAATGATCATGAGTCATCCATTTGTACAATAGCATTTCAGAGCCAAAAGGAATTATAAAATTATCTAATCTGTCTTCTTTACTGTACAGGTGAAGAATGGGTCCCTAGAGAATTAAGTGACTTGCTGAGGCTACCTGGCCACACCACAATTTCATGGCAGTCATAGGACTGGAATTTGGTTCTTCTGGACTCCTTGTCTGTGATCTTCCCACTATACTGACTTAGTCTATATGTAAGATGAGCCCTCTTTGTAATTCTCTGGAAACTGATTACCAGCTGAAGGATTCCAGTCATCATCACTCATGTAGCTGCTCTCTGATAGGGAAGAAAATTATTTTAGCCCTAGCCTCCTGAAAAAAAATATGTCACAAGTTTCCATCTGACCCATCAGGTTATTTGGGACACTAAGCTACATTCACAGCCTGGTTGGAGCATGCTGGTCCTCAACCTCAGCTCAAAGCTCTCCTTTTGATCACTGCTTAGCCTCCAGACACTCAGCTAGGGGTCTGAGTTTGAGGTAATCCAGACTAAGCCCATCTGTGACCTCTCACCTTAACATACAAACACATTCAGTATCACTACCTGTGGTTTGAGCTTGTCTGCCTGTACCAGCTGTGACCTGGATGCTATACCCAAGAAATGAGATGGCTCAAAGAATTCTGCTTTCACACAGGCAGTCTCGATGTTTTCCAGTGAAACTGCCACTCAGATCTTTCCCAAGCAGTGATCCTGCAAACCATCATTCAGGGGAAGAATAAACTGATTGTCACGTCCCCAAAATAATCAAAGCAAGCATTTTGTAGGAGTTGCATTTATCATCCCATAACATCTTTTGAGAAGTTAGGATCTTTCATGTCTTTTGCTTGTTAGTGGGCATACCCAGCCCACTGTGCTGCTGGGAAGCCCCAATATTAGCATCAGTTCAAGAAATGCTAGAAAATGGTGAGAAACTAAGGTTGCATGATTGCTTTATAATGTGAGTCAGGTGTTCCCTGCCTCATTTTGGTAGAGAAAATCAAACCCTCAGTACTTTATCACTCATGTCCAGGGTACCAGACATATTTCTTTGATTGGTTAATGTCCATCTAGGTCTTATCTTGAAAAGGATTCTGAGGTTTGGGGACAGGAAAAGAGTGACATAACAGATTAGTGATATACCATGGCTTGGGGTATAGGAAAATAACCAGCAGATTTCCTTTATGGGTTTCATCCCTAATTTATGAAACTAATGAAAATACAGCTAGAGGGGAAGGAAGAACCTACTCATTCTCTGGAGTCTTGAGGCTTCTAGTTTCCCCTGGAATTAATCTTGGCCTGGCAATCTAACACATACTTGGCCTTGTTTTATTCCATTCTGCCTCTCTCCACACCTACTGAATATCCCTGTTCCCTTTTTGTAATCTATAGAATAACAAGGCCTCCAAAAGCCTTAGACTCTAGACAGCATGGAAGACACTTTAAAATATACATTTCTCCTGAAGATAAACTTTAGAAGAAGAGATTCCAAAAGACATATGTCTTTAGTTCATACCTGGCATATCAAATGTGATTATGAGTCAGATATAAAGGTCTTGAATAAATGTAAAATAGGGATAGAACCATGAACCTTCTCTAGACCTACAAATTGATTGCCAAGAAGTTCAGAGTCAAATAGTTTATGGTAGAAGTTTCTCCCTCTCTTCCATGGCCCCCTCCCATATAACCCCTCCCTAACCACCTCCCAACCCTACAAGCCCAGTCAACCTCATCCATCTCAGTGGTTCTCAAGAGTGGTTTCTAGACTGACAACAAGAGCATCGTGTGGGAATTTGTTAGAAATGTGAACTCTCAATCTTAGTTACATACACTTCACTTACTCTACTCATACTTACTATACTTACTCTCATTCTTACTAAATCAGAATCTCTGAAAGTAGGACTTAGCATCTGTTTTTAAGAAAACCAAGTGATTTTGATGCATGCCAAAGTTTGAGAATCAACAGTGTGCAGTACCACGTAACAGAATTTTCTATAATGATGGAAACCATGACCTATGTTTGTACTGTAGAATATCAAAGCCACTGGCTATATGAGGCTATTGAGCACTTGAAATGTGCAAATAAGGAAATGAATTTTTAACTTTATTTATTTTTAATGAAATTAAATATAAATAAGTATATGTGGCAAGTGGCTTCCAGACTAGACAACATAGCTCTAGGATAGTAGCATTTAGATATTTGAGGTTCTGAGAATTTTCTGAGAATCGTATGAAAACTCAAACCCTATTTCTAGAAAAAATGCATACACTTCAATAAACAAAATTTGGTAAATAATTCCTGGAGGTCCAAGGGAGTTGCAGAGCATTCAAGAGAATCTATTAAGTATCCACCCTCAAAATTTCCAACAGCAAAATTTACAATTTATAAGTTGTAAACTGTTAAATAATTTCTGTGTACATCATGTGGAACTTATTTTCTAGACCACTGAAAATACAAATTTATGTAAAATGAGTTCCAAGAGAAATGTGCAAAATATTTCACCAAAATAACAAACCAACATTCTGGATCTAGAAGTGGTTGTGATGCTAAACATTAGGAATCCCAGCAAAGTTAAACAAATATGTCAAAACTCTAATTATGCCAAAGATCATCTGTCCCCATCATAATATATTCCTCAATTGTCATCAACAATATGTATTGCAAAATTTATCAGGTCAATAGGTAAGGAGACCTACTACTGAATTGTCTATACTTCTTGGATATCTGGTAGGATGGAGGCCACCTTGTCATAGAAGACTATCCTTTTGTATAAAGGATGATTTGCATGTGGAAGGTGACTTTTGTCTCCTATAACTGTAATCATTTCTGATATACAAATGAATGGTCCTGAACTGTACTCTATGTTCCAGTGTCCTAACGTTCAGTGTTCCTCTACAACAATGGAATCCTATCATCTTTGATGGCTCAGCTCAAATACCTCCTCCTCTGCCCAACAGTGAGATCTCAATTTTCCAAAATCTTAGACCCCGCATCCCCCCAAATACCAGCATTTGTAACACTCACTTGAAATTTCATGTACTATAGTTTCATGTTCTCACAAGCTCCTATAAGGGAGAGCTGTATCTTTCAACACTTTTATCCTGCACATTTTCTATCTAAATGCTCAAAGTAGGTGCATATAAATACTTATGAGTGAATAACCCAGCTCAGATTCAACTAGTATTTCAGGGCCCACTATGGGACAAATATTATGTTATTTCCCATATGTTCATCTATTCACTCACCACAACAACCCTGAGAGGTAAATAACATTAGATTCATTTCAAAGATAAAGGTATGAAGGCTCAGAGATATTGAATACATTTTCTAATCCCAGTGTGAAATTAAATTTAAGAACAGGCATTAAGGTTAAAATACCTGTGTTCAGCTACAGCTGAGTGACACTGGATGTGTTATTTATGTCAATTATGGGTATGTCATTTATGTGAAACATCACATAAATGACAATTCCTTTCATTTAAAAAAATGCAGCTCTTAACTGTAACCTAACTCAGGGGGAGGAAGTAAAATAATATTAATGATTAGAATGGTGCCCAGACCATGGGTTATAAATATCTTCAGTAAAAGTTATCAGGTTTCCTTGGAGAAATGGCTGACTCAAGGGCTAGGGCAAGAAAAGTGTAAGATAAGCCTGGGACAGAAAATAAGCAATAGCACAATAAATTATGGGAATGTGTCAAAAAAAAAAATACAAGAGTCAAATGGAAGGGTCTTTCTTCAATTGGGAAATCTTAATTCAATAAAAAAATAAATAATGATAGTAATGAATTATAACCCATAGAATAAAATAAAATTCTTCTAAACCAGAATGAAATAAATAAATAAATGTAGAAGAAATAATGGAAGTAAAAGATCCCCATTTGGCAAACACAACAATATTGTCTATTGCAGGTAAATACTACCAATAAAAGCTAAGATTGGTAATGAGACTATAATGAGAAACAGGACACCTATATGGTCTCAAAGTATCTTCTCACAAGATATTTATTAAATACAAAGACAAAGTCACAACTTTATTCTGAGAAAACCAGACAGACACTATCCAAACCAGTTATCAAAATTAGCATCTTCAGAAATAGGACAAATCGATATCATGTACTGGCTGGTATAATAGACTGAGAAGGACACACTAAGATATTCTGATCAAATACGGATTCCCTGAATTTACTTATGAAGAAATACCAATATGTCTAAAAAAATCCAAATTGAGGAATATCCCATAAAATAAATGTCTAGTACTCTTCAAATGGTCAGTCTTGAAAGACGAAGAATGAGACACTGTTTGAGATTAAAAGACACTAAGGAGACACAAGTAAATGTAGTGTATAATTTTGTGTTGGATCCTATTTCACAAAAAGAATATTAGTGCCACAAAAGAGAAATACGATTACAGTCTTTATATGCGATAGTAGTATTGTATCAATGTTTGATAATTGTACTGTCAGGTTATGTAAGGTGTTAACACTTGGGAAATCTGGGAGAATTATTTGGACTAATTTTTCAACATTTTGTGAGTTTGAAATTAATTCAAAACCAAAGGTTAAAAATATATATGTCTGTGATATCTAGCAAAACTCTAGCAATGTGGAAATCTAAATATCTATTAAATGATGAATGGATAAACAAAATGTAGTATATCCATGCAAAAGAACATTATTAGGCTATAAAAAAGGTTGATGTACTGACATACTCTACAACATGGCTGAAATTTGAAGACATCATACTAAGTGAAAGATATCAGTCACAAGGATCATGCTCTATGATTCCATTCATATTAAGTGTCCAGAACAGACAAAATATAGAGTTAGAAAGTAGATTAGTAGTTGACAGGAACTGGGGGATGTAGGGAAATGGATAGTGACTGCTAATGGATATGGGGTTTCTTTTGGGGGTGATAAAAAGGTATTGCATGGTGACTAACATAACACAATAAAAAAATAAATTTAGATAATGGTGACAGTTGCATAACTCTGTGCTACACTTAAAACAACTAAAGTGTTATACTTTAAATGGAATATTTTTATTGTATGTGAATTGTATCTTAATAAAGCTGCTTTTAAAAAAAATAATAGTGCCTGGTACTATTATAAATGTTCAAAAGTAACAATAAATGGTTGTAATACAGACTCAAAATAACATGGCACATGACAATAATGATGGTAACAACAATCCCTAGTACTATTACTGTCATCTTGTTGTTTTCCCCTCACTAGAGCTCATGCCTTTCTGGTATTAACTCGTAAAGCTTATAAATAAGCTAGAGGTAAAATGAGAGAGCTATTTGTTAATGGTCTCTTCCTATTTACTGGGAACCAAACAATCCCTTTCCTGATAAAAGACCAAAGGTTAAAGGAGAATCCATTTCAGTTGGAAACACTGATGAAGATGTTGGTAAACAAGGACAAATGTAACCCAGGGGTAAAAATATCAATTTGTTTAGCTTTTACAGATTTCTTCTGATTTGTCTGTTTACTGAATAACCAATTAAAAATTTCGTTTCACCTTTCAAAGGGCTGCATTATTGCCATGAATAACCTTGTTCAGCTCTCAATGCATCAGGTAAGAAAAGCTCCAGGTGTGTTTGTTGCAGGTGCAAGAAAATGGACCAGGCTGACAAAATCTGAAATTTTTTTTTTTATAGAAAGTGATGGGGAAAATCCCAAGGGGCTTTGCATGGCAGGCAAGGGAAGCTTATTACATATGTGGATGGCACCTGGTATAAGCCCACATTCTGTCCCTTGGAGCTTATGGACCACTTACTATCTCTGGTTGTGGAAACACTGAAGCCAGAGTGAACATCACCTTCTCTCAGGTCTCAGTGCAGCCTCAGAGAGCTGAGGGCTGCCATTAATCTTGAGAAACCTCCAAACACAGTATTTAGCTGGGATTTATGATAGGCCTTTGAGGCTTGCTCACTGCTGGTCACAACCCCATGTCCTTGATTATTGTGAATGAAACAAAGCCAAAGAAAACAATGCTGATGGCTGAGCACAGACAGAGTGAGCCCCGTAGTATAACAATCAAAACTCATAAACAATCGTTCCAATTTGCAAGCCCATGAAGTAGGCTTATCTGAAATTAATAAATGCCCTCAGAGGTCTCCTCGAGAGGAAGGTCTGATATTCTGGGAGAGAATGGAAAGGGCAGAAGGCCAAAAGGAATTGCTCTCTGAAGCTACATTCTTAACTAATTTGTTCCGAATATCCTCCAGTCATACATGTGAGAAATGACATCTGAGGGCAAGGGGCAACAGTTCAGAGATAAAACAAGTTGAAGGTATTTAAAGTACTTGCCAAGGAAAAGTGCTCATCTGATAAAAATTTAGACAGGAAGGATGCCAAAATCTAGGAGACACACAACTGAGAATGTGATGAGGTGATTGCTGCTCCAGCTGTCAGACTTGTCAATGGCGTGGAGATGCCAGATTTTAACTCAAATGCAATGTCAGCCCAAGAGCTGCCTCTATTTCTCTGCATGGTTTTCATTAAGAAAGCACTAAGACTTGGTTTCAACTATAAATGTACTATCTTGGGCCAGTTCAAGACGTAAATTTGTCAGTTGGTCTGTCTCCTCTTCAAAAGTGGAAATGCAGTAGGAGGAAGAGAATACAATCTGACATTTTTACCATCACTATACTGGAATGGAACCAGGAGGGGGTACTTGGGTTGGCGTTGTGGGCATGTTAGAAGACAAAACATGAAGGGCAGAGTGGGTCTTTAATTGCCTTGAGAAAGGCAAATTTTTCCTTTTTGGTCTTTAAGGTTCCCACTAGAAAACAATGGTATAAAGAGTGGCAACTCATCCATGATTTTGAAATGTCAAACCAGATCAGGATCTATGTTATAATAAATACTAGTCATAAATAGGTAAATATACTTATAGTTCCAACCAAGATGGGGTAACAGGGACCAGATTTCCTCCCCTGCCCAACAAACAACCTGAAATAACTAAAACACTGAACAAAATATACAAAAGAAAGAGTTTTTAGTCAATAAATGTATGGCAGCACAGGCTAATGTGTTCTAAGGGAGGGAAAATAAAGGAAGTGATTTCTGGAATTGCCTCGGTTTATTGCCTGGAGAGAACTGTAGGTCACATTAAAGGAAAGGGGGACCCAAGTGGAGCACAGAGTCCCTTTGAGTAGTGCAAGTGGAGCCAGATGGAAAAGGCCTAAGGTGGCTAGAGTTCAAAGTGAAGACTACTGAAGAGGAGAAAACTTAACCAAAAGAGTTCCAGAAAACTTCAGACAATCTGCCTCAAGTCTGCAGCTGATCAAGGCATCTGTACAAGGCAGTTACTTGAGTCTGGAAAGAGAACTACCTGAAACAAATAAAAGGTATCTAAATTGGTAAGGAAGAAATAAAACAGAAGTATCTGAAAGGAAAAAAAAAAGAGAGAAAAATAAAAGTAAGAAGGAACAATCTCTCAATATTACATAGAACTGAGAAGCATTCATGTTCTCCACCAACTAGAATGCAAAATCTAGCAAAACATGGGGTGTGAGGCAAATTATCCAGAATGATAGGGTCAACAGTGGGGCAAAATTAGCCTAGATTAAGGCTGCTTTTGTCCCACTAACAAATATTAAAAGCAAGTCTTTAAGGGCAGTAAGTCAAAGAAAAAAAATGCACATTGGAAAAGAAGAAATAAAAATGCCTCTATGCACAGAAAACATGATTATTTACATAGAAAACCCCAAGAAGTCTACCAAAGAACTCCTAGAAATAATAACTAAGTCCAACAAGGTGGCAGTATACAAGATGAACACACAAAAATTGTATTTTCTATGCAGTGACAATGAACAAATGGAATATTAAATAAATAATTCAATTAAAATTTATAATCTTATTGAATTTATAATTTCTCAAAGAATATGAAATAGATATAAAATTAGTACACTATTTATAGGATCCTTATGATAAAGATTTACAATTGCTCAAGGAATATGAAATACAGAGGTACAAATTTAGTACAATATTTATAAGACCTTTACGATAAAGATTACAAAATTTGGGGCCAAAGTAAATTTAAAAAGATCTAAACATTTGAAGAGGCATACCATGTTCATGGATTGGAAGATTTATATCACAGTAAAGATGACAATTCTTCCTAAACTGATTTGCAGATTTAATGCAATACCCATCAACATCTCAACAATGTCTGTAGACAAAGACAACTTATTCTGATACTTATATTGAAAGATAAATGAGCTAATATTGCCAAAGTAATTTTTTTTTTCATAAAAGGGGGAGGAATAACTCTTCTCAATGTCAAGTTTTATTATATAAGCATAGTAATCAAGATAGTATGGTATCGAGGGAGAGAGATTGATCAATGAAACAATATAGAGGAAAAGCATAATTCCAAAGAGGAAAATTGATATATTGGACCTCATCAAAATTAAAAGAAAAGGAAAAAAAGGTAAACTGCTTTTATTTGCAGAGGACATGATCATCCATAAAGAAAATCACACAGGGGCGCCTGGGTGGCTCAGTGGATTAAAGCCTCTGCCTTTGGCTCAGGTCATTATCCCGGGGTTCTGGGATCGAGCCCCGCATCGGGCTCTCTGCTCAGCGGGGAGCCTGCTTCCTCCTCTCTCTCTGCCTGCTTCTCTGTCTACTTGTGATCTCTGTCTGTCAAATAATAAATAAATAAAATCTTAAAAAAAAAAAGAAAATCACACAGAATGTACAAAAAAAATCTATTAGAACTATAGAAAATGGGTTTATGTAGGTAGTGGAATCGATATACAAAAACCAACTGAACTTATGTATAAAAGCAACAATCAGAAGTTTAAATTAAACAATAGCATAGCACAAAGCAAATAAAAGGTAACTATATTGTTAAGGAAGAAATAAAACAGTCACTATTTGCAGATGATGTGATACTACATATAAGTACCCTAAGACACTACCAAAAAACTAATAAAGGTGATCAATAAGTTCAATGAAATTGTAGGATATGAAATTAACATACTGAGATCTCTAGCATTTCTATACACTAATAAGGATGGAGTAAAAATGAAATTAAGGGAACAATTCCATTTATAATTGTATCAAAAAGAATAAAATATCTAAGAATAAATCTAACCACGGAGATAAAAGACCTAGAATTTGGTAACCATAAGACATTGGTGAAAGAAACTGAAGACAACAGAAATGAAAAGATATACCATGCTCACAGATTGGGAGATGTTGCCAAAATGTCCATACTATGCAAAGCAATCTACAGATTCAATACAATTCCTGTCAAAATACCAACAGCATTTTTCACAGAACCAGAACAAATAATCCTGAAATTTATATGGAACTACAAAAGATCCAGCAATCCTGAGAAAGAAAAACAAAGCTGGAGGTGTCACAATTCCAGATTTCAAGATATAATAGAAAGCTATAGTAATCAAACAGTACATCACTGACACAAAAACAGACACATAGATCAATGGAATAGGATAAAAAGACTTTATGCACAAGTTTGCTTTGAAAAGGTAAATTTGAAAAGATAGACTATAATAATACCTACTTTATAGGGTTATGGCATATAGAAAGAGCTCAACAAATGTTAGTTTTGTTAATTTTCCCCACTTCTTATCCCCACTAACAGATGGTAAATTATTGGATGTGTCTTATACCCACCCTACCTCAAACATAATAGATTCTCAAGAGCTTGACACAAATATGCCAGAGGTGTCCCAAATCTCCATATTCAAATCCAGTCTCATTCTATATCCTACACTTAACTTTGGCATTCTCCTCTCTTGTTACGGTATCCTCCTCACACACATTCAAAATCCTTCCTCCATCTTTTAATATATTCCTTTATCTTCCAAGGAAGAATCCTTCATCTTCCAGGCACTTCCAAATGCCCTCAATATTACCTCCAAAATATCTCTCCTATTACCCCCATATTTTCTATGGCTTTGGCCTAACTTCAAGACCCTGATATCATTTGCTTACAATATTATAGGAATCTACTAATTTTTTTTTATCTTTGATGTCTCACTGATCCACTATCACTTATAAGTAGTGTTTTCAATCTTTAGTATCCACAGGATACATTGTATGCATAGATGATACAAATCTAGAAATCAAGATTAAAGAGGCCAATGCTGCACACATGTAACATCTTTTACTGGGGGACTTGATGCAGCTGAACTATAAATCCTACTTTGATAATTATTATACCCCATGTTATTATTGCCTAAGGAAGAAAACGTTCCGTCTTAGCAAGCAAGCTGGCCTTTATTAAAATATCCAACTTCATTAGCTATCCAAACAGAAGTAGTTAAACTGATATCATGGAGCTTATACTAACTAGAGAGTGTCAGAAGAATCCACATTTCCCTTTCTCTTTTTCCTCCCAACCTCCTTCCAAGGCCAGGGTAATTCATGGACCTGATCTGTCCTGGCAGTCATGACAGTGGCAGCAATATTATCACCTAGAACCTTGAGAAAAGATCTGTCTCCCTATCCAAAGTGATTGCAAAAAGTAGCTTCTATTGTCCAAAGAGTGCAGAGGGAATGCCCATCTCTTTTTCCTTTCTCCCACTGACTCTTTCCCCAAATAGTCCCAGTCACATAAAATGTGTGACAGTGCAAGTAACCTGATTTTCTAGCCAAAGGAACAAAGAAAAGGGGTTCCTGGGAATCATAAAATGTGGGGGGAATCTAAGAGAGCTAAATAAGGGAATCCCCTAAATCTGTGTACAAGTTGCAAAATCAACCCTGAGCTGTGTATGTGCAGAACAAACTAAAGAACAAACAAAAACAAACCAAACACAGCAAGGCTTTGAAAAATAATTATGATATAAACGGCCCAGGTCCTGGAAAAACGCTGGCTGATCATATACTGAGAAGCCTCAGAGAGCACGGCAAAGGCTATAAAAATAATTGACATTGGAAACACCATCCATGGAAGGTAGGACAGAACCTTGCAGTGTGAACCCAAGTGAATTGCCTGCCTGCTTAAAAAAGATAAATAAATAATCATAGCCCAGAGAATTTAAACAAGAATCATAGTTTCATGTACATAATATTAAAAATACCACTTCTGGTTCCAAACAAGGTGGAAAAAGTACACTTCATTCTTTCTTCCATAATTGTTAATAAAAACCCTGGAGTAAAACATAAAAAAGAACCTATCAGAAGATTCTGAAGGGAGACCACAGCAGAAGGGAGTGAGGATCTCAGTACTCAAAGGATAGCATAGAGGTGAGCTCCCTGTTTTATATATATATATATTCTTTTTTCTGTTTTTGCCTTGTATATGTACAAACCTGGGAGATATAGCAGCTCCCAAACTTCCAATAGATGCAGACATAAAAAGCTCCTATGGAAGAACAAGGATGAGAATTAAAATGAATTTCTTGTCAGAAATCATACAAGAAAGAAGAGAATAGAATATATTTAAAATAGATTTCTACATTTAGTGAAAGACGAGAGAGAAAAACTTTCTTAGACCAACAAATGTGAGATAACTTATTGCCAGTAACCCTAATCTGTGAGAAATGTTTGAATGTTCTTCCAGGACAAAGAAAATGACACATGTCATGAATTTAGACCTATATGAAGAAAGGAAGAGTGCAGGAGAATAAATAAAGGTAAAATAATGTTTATTCTTAATTGATCTAAAAGGTGACTGCATCTTTAAAATAATGATAGTAACACTGCATTTGGTGATTATAGCACATAAACAAGTGAAATAAATGAAAACAATATCACAGGGTGTAAGTAAGAGTAATCATGAATATTCCATTATAAAATACCCACACTATCTATGTTCTGTACTGGTATGGACGTGAAAACGGACTTATATACCTATGAAACAGAATTGAGAGCCCAGAAATAAACCCCTGCATATAGGGTCAACTAATATTTGATAAGAAAGCCAAAAATACTCAATTGGGAAAGGACAGTCTCCTCAATAAATGGTGTTGAGAAACCTGGATACCCATTTGAATAATAATGAAATTGGACCCCTGCCTTACACCACTTACAAAAATTAACTTGAAATGAATTAAAGACTTAAATGTAAGATTTGAAACCATAGAACTCCTAGAAGAAAACAAAAGGACATATTACAGAGGTAAGATGGTGAAGAAGTAGCAGATTGATATGGCATCAGGTCCCAGGAGTTCAGCTAGTTATCAAACCATTCTGAACACCTACAAACTCAACAGAAGATAGAAGAGAAGAAGAGCAGCAATTCTAGGAACAGAAAACCGGCCACTTTCTGAAAGGTGGGATGTGTGGAGAAGTGAATCCGAAGTGACAAGAAGATAGACCCCAGGGGGATGGGCCAGCTCCTGGCAAGCAGTGGAGCAGTGGAGCTCAAACACAGATCTGTTAGAAGTCTGATCCACTGAGAGACATCACTCCAGAGGCTAAGCAGGGACAGTGTGGTCTCAGATCCGGCAGGGTCACAGAAGGATCAGGGGTGTCTCAGTGTGGCAGAGCTCTCAGGTATTGGAGCGGGAAAGCTGACTACAGAGACAGAACTGAAGAGTGAGCTTTCAGATCAGGGTTACCTTAAACCATGATCCAAGGCACAGTTGGGCCACTGTTCTTTGAGCAGGGACCCCACAAATGGCAGATCCATGGAGACTCACCTTCCTCCTCTGGGAGGAACAGTGCAACAGGAATCTGTTAGGTTTGGAGACTCCAAACAGAGCTGAGCACCAGAGATAGCAATGTTCGGTCACAGGCGGGGTGCATGGAGCACAGCCAAAGACCAGGGAGACGGAGTGATTGACTGCTTATCTCTGAGGGTGCACTGAGGAGTGGGGCCTGAAGCTCTCAGCTCCTCCAATCCAGAGATTGGGAGGCTACCATTTTCATTCCCGTCCTCCAGAGATCTATGGAAAGCATTCAGGGAACAAAAGCTCCAAGAGGGAACTCAAGCAGATTACTCAGTCTGGTCTCTGGCAAGGGCAGTGCAATTCTGCCTTGGGCAAAGACACTTGAGAATCATGACAACAGACCCCTCCCCCAGAAGATCAGGAAGAATATCCAGCCAAGACCAATCTCACCAATCAAGGAGAACAGCAGAACTCCAGAGCTAAGGGAAAGCAATGCATAGACTTCATGGCTTTTTCCCCATGATCCTTTAGTCTTGCAAAGTTAATTTTTTTTTAATTTAAATTTTTTCTTATTCTATTTTTTTAACTTTTCCTCTTTCCTCTTTCAATGTTTTTAACTAGTTTATCTTAACAATAACTTTCTAAAAGAGAAAATATTTTTAAACCTTCATTCTTATAGTCATATTTTAGTCCTTCATTGTATCTAACCTTATTTTTTGTATACATATAGAATTTTTTCTTCTAAAGAATTTTGGGATACAATTTCTTCTAATAAATCAAAATATACCCTAAATCTAGCACAGAGCTTTGTTCTAGTCTCCAGTCTGAGCAAATTCTCTCCACTTTCTTTTCTTTCTTTTTCCAGCCAACTTGTATTATCAATTACTTTTTTTAGAATGTTTTAAAAATATTCATCCTACAGTCATATTCTATTCCTTCATCATGTTTACCCTTATTTTTGTATATGTATAAGTTTTTCTTACTTTAAAAAATTTTGGGAGGTAATTTTTTCTAAGAGACCAAAATACACCCAAAATTAAGTAGGTGGCTCTGTTCTATTCACCAGTCTAATACATATATATACACATATATATAAAAATTTTTTAAATATTAAAATAATATATATATGTACATATATATTTATATATTTTTATTTTATTTCATATATATATACACACATATATGTATATATATATGTACACACATATATATATTATTTTAATATTTAAAAATTTTTTTTGAACTTCCTTTTACCCCATCTGTTCCTCTGATTTTGGGTCTCTTCTGATTTGGTTAGCATACATTTTTCTGGGGTCTTTGCCACAGTTTTAGTATTTTATTCTCTCCTTCATATATTCTTATCTGGATAAAATGGCAAGGTGGAAAAACTCACCACAGACAAAAGAATAAGAGGTGGTACCAAAGGCTAGGGACCTAATCAATACAGACATTGGTAATCAGATCTAGAGTTCAGAATGAAAATTCTCAAGGTGCTAGCTAGGCTCAAAAAAGGCATGGAAGATATTAGAGAAACCCTGTCTGGAGAAATAAAAGCCCTTTCTGGAGGAATAAAAAAACTAAAATCTAACCAAGCTGAAATAAAAAAAGCTATTAATGAGGTACAGTAAAAAATGGAGGCTCTTACAGCTAGGATAAATGAGGCAGAAGAGAGCATTCATGATATAGAAGATCAAATGATGGAGAATAAAGAAGCTGAGCAAAAGAGAGACAGACAACTACTGGACCATGAGGGGAGAATTCGAGAGATAATTGATACCATAAGATGAAACAATATTAGAATAATTGGGATCTCAAAAGAAGAAAGAGAGAGAGAGGGGCAGAAGATATATTGGAGTGAATTATTGTAGAGAATTTCCCTAATACGGCAGAGGGAACAAGCATCAAAATCCAGAAGGCACAGAGAATCCCCCACAAAATCAATAAAAATGGGTCCACCCCAATCATCTAATAGTGAAATTTACAAGACTTAGTGACAAAGAGAAAATCCTGGAAGCAGCCTGGAACAAGAAGTCTGTAACATACAATGGTAAAAATATTAGATTGGCAGTGGACTTATCCACAGAGACCTGGCAGGCCAGAAAGAACTGCCATGATATATTCAGAGCACTAAATGAGAAAAACATGCAGCCAAGAATACTATATCCAGGTAGGTTATCATTGAAAATAGAAGGAGAGATAAAAAGCTTCCAGGACAAACAAAAACTAAAAGAATTTGTAAATGCCAAACCAGCTCTACAGGAAATATTGAAAGGGGTCCTCTAAGCAAAGAGAGAGCCTAAAAGTAGTAGACCAGAAAGGAACAGAGACAATATACAGTAACAGTCACCTTACAGGCAATACAATGGCACTAAAGTCATTTCACTCAATAGTTACCCTGAATGTAAATGGGATAAATTTCCCAATCAAAAGACACAGGGTATCAGAATGGATAAAAAAATAAAACCCATCAATATGCTGTCTACAAGAAACTCATTTTAGACCCAAAGACATCTCCAGATTTAAAGTGAGGGAGTGGAAAACAATTTACCATGCTAATGGACATCAAAAGAAAGCTGGGGTGGCAATCCTTGTATCAGATAAATTAGATTTTAAGCCAAAGACTATAATAAGAGATGAGGAAGGACACTATATCATGCTCAAAGGGTCTGTCCAACAAGAAGATCTAACAATTTTAAATATCTATGCCTCTAACATGGGAGTAGCCAACTATATAAACCAATTAATAACAAAATCAAAGAAACACATCAACAATAATATAATAATAGGGGATTTTAACACCCTCCTCACTGACATGGACAGATCATCCAAGCAAAAGATCAACAAGGAAATAAAGGCCTTAAGTGACACACTGGACCAGATGGACATCACAGATCTATTCAGAACATTTCATCCCAAAGCAACAGAATACACATTCTTCTCTAGTGCACATGGAACATTCTCCAGAATAGATTACATCCTGGGTCACAAATCAGGTCTCAAGTGGTACCAAAAGATTAGAATCCTTCCCTGCATATTTTCAGACCACAATGCTTTGAAGCTAGAACTCAATCACAAGAGGAAAGTTGGAAAGAACTCAATAATGGAGGCTAAAGAGCATCCTACTAAAGAATGAATGGGTCAACCAGGAAATTAAAGAAGAATTTTTTAAAAAATTCATGGAAACAAATGAAAATGAAAACACAACTGTTCCAAATCTGTGGGACAGAGCAAAGGTGGTACTAAGATGAAGGTATGCAGCAATACAAGCCTTTCTTAAGAATCAAGAATTATCTCAAGTACACAACCTAGCCCTATACCTAAAGGAGCTAGAGAAAGAAGAGCAAAGAAAGCCTAAACCCAGCAGAAGAAGAGAAGTAATAAAGATCAGAGTAGAAATCAATGAAATAGAAACCAAAAGAACAGTAGAATAAATCAACAAAACTAGGAGCTGGTTCTTTGAAAGAATTAATAAGATTGATAACCCCATGGCCAGACTTATCAAAAAGTAAACAGAAAGGACCCAAATTAATAGAATCATGAATGAAAGAGGAGAGATCACAACCGACACCAAAGAAATACAAATAATTATAAGAACATATTATGAGCAACTATACACCAGCAAATTTGACAATCTGGAAGAAATGGATGCATTCCTAGAGACATATAAACTACCACAACTGAACCAGGAAGAAATAGAAAAACTGAACAGGCCCATAACCAATAAGGAGATTGAAGCAGTCATCAAAAATCTCCCAACAAACAAGAGCCCAGGGCCAGATGGCTTCCCAGAGGAATTCTACCAAACTTTAAAAAAAGATTTAATACCTATTCTCCTGAAACTGTTCCAAAAAATAGAAATGGAAGGAGAACTTCCAAACTCATTTTATGAGGCCAACATTACCTTGATCCCGAAACCAGACAAGGACCCCACCAAAAGGAGAATTGCAGACCAATATCTCTGATGAACACAGATGCCAAAATTCTCACCAAAATACTAGCCAATAGAATCCAACAGTACATTAAAGGGATTATTCACCATGACAAG